>NC_140356.1:18352453-19552453 GCF_963514085.1 Chelon labrosus
CTGGAAGGTGTGTGTGTGTGTGTGCGCGCGCGTGTGTGTGTTTACCCATGTTCTGCTCGGCGGGACTCGGCGTTGAAGGCTCAGACATGCAGGGGACCCACGGCCCGCGGGGCTCCAATAAGTACGCAGTGCCACCGTGTGGCCGGCGCCGGGACTGCGGCTTGTTTAGATCTTTTGCATCTCTGGTTTGTTTGTTTGTTGCCCGAGCTCTACGTGTCCCTGTGTGTGTTTCCCAGCAGGCAGCGGCAGGCAGATTGAAGGAATGTGAGATGCTGCAGACAAAACAAGAGATCGCAGCCCCCCACCATCCCACCTCACCCCACCCCAACCTACCCTACCACCACCACCACGTCCCACTGATGTGAAGAAGGCTTTGGAGGATGTGGGCTGAGATCTTCAGCTCAGATGAAAGGTGGTGGTCTAACAAGCAAACCTGCTTTATAAAAGAGTAGATTTTATTTTAGAAAAGCTAAATTATCAAGTAAAAAATGCAAAGCTGCAGTTATAAACGCACAGTTTAAGGGTTTCTTCTCCACTTTGTGTGTGTTTTTGTGCGTCCTGGCGGGCCGAGCTGCCTCCTGGCGCCACGGGGATGAAGGCTTCACGCTTGGGCTGAGATTACCTGTGCGGGCACCCTGTGTGGGTTGTATATGAATCAGCTTTTTTGTTCTGATTTTCTTTTTTTCCCTCCCCCCCTCCGCATTTTTCTTTTAAGAACAGGTCCGTGCACACACACACACACAAGGAGAGGGAGGCGTAAGAGCAGGAGGCCCGGGCCCGGCCACACCTCCGCCGTGAACCCCTCACCTGGACGTGACCCGCAGGGTGTTTATAACCCGGGGGTTTATCTCCATGGCGATAAAGCCTGCGTGCTGTGGAATGAAAACAGGTCGGCGGGCCAGACAGACGGGAGTCGGCGGCGGCGGCAGGACGTAACGCCACACCGGCCAAGTCGCTGACCTGCACAGTCACCTCCAGAAGAAATCCCCTCTAGAGTCCTCTCACGACTTCAGTCATCACGTGACTCATTTTGGGGTTAAACTGCCGTACTTTCCAGACGTCAATCTTCAAAGTCATCTTCCAAATATTCATAAAACGCACCTGAAAGTATCTGATCGAGCTTTGATTGTAATGAACGAAACCGCGACAGGCGTCCCTGCGGCGGATTTCTCCAGCTGAGATAGCAATACAGGCAACTTGGAAATGTATAAATCATTGACAGCAGCATTGAACATGTTTCTTATTCTCAAATAAACAGGCTTTATGCTTGTGCTTGCTCTGGGGGTTACCGCTGCTTCATTATGTAAGTGACTCAGGCCAACAAACCTCATGAAAACACCAATCTAACTAAATATTTCCGATGTTATTACACGTCTGTGAGACACCATGTCTGACTCAGACTGTACTGTAGCAAGCATTACTAAGATACGAGAAAATAGTGTACATGTGGTAGAGCTGCAGGCGGGTAGGTGCATGTGAGGCTGAAAGGAACATGCCACCCCAGTGCAAAGGACAAGTTTCGGACAATGATGTATTCTGACCGACTGCGCCACTTAAAGGATTCATGGACAATAAAAAGATACAACCACACAGGAAACTACAACAACAGACTATGATACGTTAATGAAATGAATTGGAGTGATGATAGAAGCTATGGTGACGCATGATGTGGGTGAAGTTGAAGTAATCTCAACTTTGAGGTGACGGTAAATGAAAGCGACTGATACAGTTGATACTGAGACTGAAACAACAACAACAGAATTCACCAAACCTTTATGGAAAAGTCTACCACTTTGGTTCCTTCCATAGACTGTATATAAATATGGACTACGCGTCGCCACTTCCTTGCATTGGCTAAACGGACGCTGTTTTCCGGTTGGTACGGACGGCGCCATCTTGCGAGTTTGGAGCCGGAGTCTGATCAGTACGGTACTGATCGAGTGGAGCCGTGTTATCGATGCCCCGCCCACACTTCCTCCAGACTCCCTTGCGTTTTTGTTTAATCAATACTACACTCTGCTCTACCTCCACCAGTTTTTACAACTCTCACAGTCCAAAGGGACCGCTTTACAGAGCAGTTGGCATGGCAACTGGTAGTCATCATGATGTCACATCCTGTTTCTATAGCGTCAAATAACTAAAACGAAACTTATCCAAAACAAACTGACACTTGAATGTGCATCAATGTTATATTAACTACCTAAAATGACAGAAACCATCCTTGAAAAACATTTGTTTGACGTGTACTTTAGTGTTTTAGTTCGGCCCAACTCCCATCCACTAACATGGAGGAGGCGGAGCTTCTGACCTATACTGCAGTCAGCCACCAGGGGGATCTACCATATTTATACTGTCTATGGTTCCTACCGACAAATTCGGCATGCTGATAGCGGGCTCGGTTAGCTTTGGATGAAGCCAGATGGATCAGCGGTGGCGTCACTGACGCTATCTGACGTTCTGCTCGTTTAACTGGGACAGGGTCACCTACGCGACCAGAACCTAGAACGTCCACTACACACCACACCAACTGTCAGCTGCAAAGAGACCGACAACAAGGGAATCACTTCACAAGCGGACTTGGCTTTAGGCAAATATAGAATATTCAGCCTTGCAAACTATTGGGTCAAGCTTCAAAAGTTTACTTTAGTCATAGTTCACAAGCACAACAAGCATTTAAGTATTTTTCAAGTCCAGATTTAGAATATTATTGTATCGTATATCATTTTGGGGCCTTTCTGTGGGGAGTTTCCATGTTCTCCCTGTGTCTGCGTGGGTTCTCTCCAGCTTCCTCCAACCGTCCAAAGACATGCTGGTTAGGTTCACTGGTGATTCTGAGTGTGAATGGTTGTCTGTCTTTCTGTCTTACCTGTCCAGGGTGTACCCCGCCTCTCGCCCTCACCTCAACCCTGCGAGGACAAGCAGTTACGGGAAACGAACGATTGGTTATCATTCAGTTGGATTCTAATCCCGGATGCGTCGACATTTGGAGCATTTTGAGCCGATAACCTGATTAAACACTGAATGAATCTGATGCAATTAATAGGTTTAAACTGTTTAAATCGAGTCGCTCACCTGTCCCAACCCCACCACGCCCCAAACACAAACACGCTCACACAGAGAGAGGAGCATCTCAAGACACTGAGTCAGTCACAGAGAAGCTTCGTTTCGTGTTTACACAGCAGCGCCGTTGAACTGGAACACTCGACTATTCCAAGCGTGTTTCACATTCAAGTGTCGGGGCCTTTGTGCGCCGCGGAGAGGCTGTTGTTCCGGTGACTAATGCAGGAGCGACACGAGCCAAGTGGGCTCGGCTTGAAGTAGCGGAGAAGTTGGGAGAGAGCGCGTTTGGCAGCCGGCGGTTTCGGAATTCATCACGTTTAAATCGAGGAGGAGCAGATTAATTGGAGTGAGGGAGCGAGGGCGAGAGAAAGGGCCTTCATCCACCACCACCACCACCATCATGCACTCTTGTCCCCGCTGTATCATCCACAGGCCCGATCCCAGACGCCCCCCCCCTCCAAAACCACCGGTTCAATTACCCATCACGCCCTTGACCTTGGAGGTCAGCTTGCTTTGGAGGATGAAGCCTTAGATGTCCGGAGAGAGAGAGAGGGAGAGAAATAGAAAGTGAAAGAGAGGGGCGGCGAGGGGGGGGGATTGAGAGTTAGAAGGTGGAGAGATGGATTGTGGGAGAGGGATGGAGGGGTGAGGGATGCGTGCGAGAGAGAGAGGGAGGCGGGGAGGGAGGGAGAGATGGAGGGAGAGAGAGGCCTCAGCCCTGCTCCCTCTTATCTCTCCAGCTTGGTGGAGTTTTAAATTATTCATTCCCTGCTGCTCCCGCCGACTTACACATCTCCATCACACGGCTGCCCGCATCCGCCCGGGGAACAGGCGGTCGCCACGGCAACCTTATCGCAGATCGCAGATTTCGGCTCCAGAAATGAAATAAAAGAGGAAATTGGCTGTATTAGCATAAGAGGAGTCAGCCCGGAGTTGAATACACACATCACCCCCCCTCCAACCCCCCACCAAACCCCCCCCCCCCCATCCTCCTCTTCCCGCCGCCCCCCCCGCCTCCCCCCAAAAGCTCACAGCAACACCCCGCCCCTGCCTCCTCTCCTTATCAGCGCTGTCTGATCGCTGCTCTCTCTTTCTATATTTTTTTTCTAATTCCACCCCTCCTTTCCTCCCTCCCCTCCTCCCTCCCTCCCTCCCTCACCCACCACCACCAACTCGCCCTCCAACCACACACACACACACACACACACACACACACCCCATCCCTCTCCCTCCACCGCACCTCTTTGTTCCTCCTTGTGCTCGGAGAAGAATGGGGCGAGTGGGTGGGAGAGGAAAATAGATGTGGTCTCCGTGACCTCTGACCTTTTCGGAGGGGGAGTAAACAATAAGCAATAACCTGGGAGATGTGACTGTGGCAGCGCCGCCGCCACTGACTGACAGCGCACTTTATTTCCTGTCCAATAGGACCTTTTTTCCCCCCCTCCTCTTCATCATTTCATTATTGGCGTTTTTTTCTTTTTCTTTCTTTCTCTTTTTCCGTCCGTCTCTTATTCTCGGTTCAGTCCGTCGGGATCTACCATCTCGAGTGCCGGGCGCCGGTTTTCTGACGCTGACCTTAAAAAAAAAAAGATATTTGTTTGGCTTTCAGGAGAATGGATGTAACTCGGAGGCGGCGTGAGATAATCAGTCTTTCCAACAAAAAAAAAAAAAAAAGGAAAGGAAAAAGAAGGTCCACATTAACATGCTCCGTCAATACATAATCTCCTATAGCCATCAGTGGCCCTCCATCAATGTGAAGCCACAAAGGCTGGGACACAATGCAAACTCTTTAGGAGACACCCATAAATGTGTTTCCCCCCTTAGCGCCTATTCTGCCGCCACTTAACCACTCGCTAACAAGTCGTCCCCGTTCCTCCTTTTTCTTCCCCCCCGTCTCCCTCCCAGCCCGTCCTCCCCTAATTGAAGCTAAGCAGCTGAGAAATAGCGACCATGTCCCCCCCAGATGGTTATAAATGTCAACATACACTTCCACTTAGATTGACACTTCCCCGGGGAAGTGTGCGGCCCCGCATGTGTGTTTGTTATGGTAATCGTCTTCCTCCCGCTCACATCTTTTGTGCAAATCAAGTCAGTAGCGGCGGCGGTGGTGGCGGCGGTGGTTGGGGAGGAGGGGGGGAGGCGCAGTGGGGGACAATAACGCCCACCACGCTCGCTTGTGGCAACTTCTATTATCATCACCATCATTATGGCAACTTAGTTAAATGCTGTTTTAAAGACGGCTGTGTTTTCCGGAGGTCCCCGACGCCCGGATTTATTTATTTATCTTTTCATAAAAAGCGAGACTGAATCGATGAGGGATTAGCGGCACTTTGTTCGGCCTCCCCCTCACTTTCTGACTGTCTTTGGTCTTTTGTTGATCCGAGCGCGCAAAGAGAGTTACGAAACACTTCAATTGATGTTTTGGGACGGGACCTCTTCTGTCAAATCCCACGGCCGTGCTGTCAGACTCCAGGGCGTGGCGACCACAGCGGAAACTCTGAACTTAACTGACCTTGCAAAGAGGGATGCACACACATTTATTATACAATTATTATTCAATCTGGATTATCACATACACCACAAAACTTTAATTTTTCCTTATTATTTGATACCCATGTCCACATATAAAAGTCACTTCTTGTTGGTTAGCAAGTGGTGTACCAAGTATTTGGTTTTCTCTCAATCGTCAGAATGAGAATTGGACACAGCTCAGGTGTGTGACTCAATGGAAAATGCAAGGTGTATTGATTTAAGATGGTGGATAAGATTTTTATGAATGATTTTAACCCCAATTACAATAAATTTTGTGTTTTCCTTGCGTCGGTTTTATGTGGTGAAGGATTATAGTTACGAATGTACTCAGGTGAGCTCTAGAAGAGTTCAGAAAGCTTTACTGTTGCCATTAGAAACGATTCAGCAACGTCCATAGTTACTGAATTTGTCTGAACATCGCGGTGACGCAGACCGCCAAGAGCTGTGATTGGTCCGCTTGGTAGTAGCGGGTTTCTGCTTTAGTATTTCCAGCTGCTTCTCCATCTCTGCAATTTTCAAATCGATTGTTTTGGATCAATAAAGATGGAACACATGGAGGAAACGTTAACTTAGGAGGTTCAGAGATACAAATATTTGTACGACTGGACTTTGCCGAAATATGAGCGAAAGTTTCTGTTGCGACTGTACAAAGTGAAGTGAAATTAACCCGACTGGCAACAAAAAAAAAAAAAAAAAAAAAAAACACAACGCCAACAAGTGTTTGGGTGGAGTTGTCACAGAGTGAACCAGACTGACGAGCGCACAAGTACAAATGGCTCGCACCGGCGTAGGCTACGTACTTAGGTTACAGCATCTATGTTACGTAGAGGCATAAACTCTGCTTTAGGTTTAGGGTTAGAGCTAGGGGTTAGGGTTAGGGGTGAGTCTTTTCCCTTGATTGTTTTTTCAAAGAATCTGATTTTTAATTGACTGTTAAAAGGGTTAGGGTCATTAGAGCCATTTTTTGTTTTGTTTGTATTTGCTTTGATTTTGTGCAATTCCCCATGGGCCACGCAGGGTGGCGGTCTGTACTGTGGGAGGTGGGAAGGCACAAATAGTAGAGGTGCTAATTACTCCTGCTTATCAGGGGAGCATACGGTTTTTGACCGTCAGTGTCGCTGTCATTCGTTTGTTCTGTGGTCAAAATGTGAGCCTTTGTTAAGTTGTTCATACAAGTTATAGGTGTACCTTAAGTGCGTATAGATCAGTCACAAAGCCTTTGGTGCAACTGCATAGACGTCTTCTCATTCAATGGATCCACCAAAGGAAAAGGACGCGTCAGATGTGACCACTGGTACAGCAGCCCCTCAGTGGCTTAGAAGTTAGTTTTGTTTTTTATTCGTTAAAACGTGCTATATTAAACTTATATTGGTTTAAACTGGCAATGAACAAACTTTATGAATGTTCTTGATCATTACAGACGTCTTGTCTGTGTTGTGTTTACTCACATTTTCCCAAATAACTGTGCTTTCCAAGGGCTAATGTTGCATCACACTCATTATATCAGAGACTATCAGATCCGGACTAATAACGGGCCAAAAATATCAAAGCATTATATCAGTGTATCCCATAGGAGACCAGTCAGATGCCTAGGAATCTAATCTGATACATTTCTCCCACTCTTAGCAGATGGCGCCAACAGACATGGCGCTGGGGAGGATAGTACGAGGTCCAAATGGACAGACACTGGCTGAGGGACCACTTTGGGTGGTGGCTTTTAGTTCAAATACAGCATTATGGAACGAACTAAACAAGAAGTACAGTCGACAACATATGGCTTATATCTGTTTATCTGAGAAACAAAACATCTCAAATGAGCTCTCTGCCTGTAAAGCAATCCCAATGCCTATTCTTTTGTGCATCCATTCATCCGTTTCATCACAAGTGCCTTAATATTGGAACAATCCCGATTGCTTCTGGAGGCGCTATCTCGTGAAAGGCTCCTCTCCCTTTCGTCCTGCTCGCTAATTCCCGAAACCCTCCCCCTGTGTTTCCCCCCCACTTCGTAGCGTCGGGCCCGTTTATTCCCCAAGCTCTTAATCTGTTTTAAGTGGTGAATACTTTGGAACAGTGAAGAAAAAGGCCTTAACACGAAGACAGCCCAGGCATCCTGTGCCACGCTGCTATCCTTGGTGGTCTTGTAAAGCTCCCTCTCCCTCCGTTTCTCCATGTGATTGTGCCTGGTACGGTTGGAGGCTCATCGCAGCCTACATGTGATTTCACATGGGCTATAGAGACACTTAGCGCCTGTGGCTCTGTCCCTCCCACACACCGTCTGCTAGGAAGAGCTGCACCGCTCACAATCCGATGTGTAGGTTTGCTGAGCAGCGCCTGTAGTGATGACAGCGTGCGCGTTTTGCGAGCGAGAGTGTGCGCACACTTGTAAAAGTGCGCGCGTTGCAAGTTCCGATGCCAAGACCACACATCCAGCGACGCGTTTGTGGAGTCGCACACGCAGAAACACACAGGATGTCAGCCGGCGGTTTGGTAACAGCAAGCGACAGGGTGAGACGAGAGACAATGATGATCCCCTCACCGTCCTAAAATGGATCGGCGATGCCCCCCCTCCATCCCAACCTGGTCCAACCCCTCCATCTCCATCCCACGCCTGTCCCTGCACCCTGGCCCTGAGCAGATAACTACAGCGGGACCACAAGCGGGACGGGGAACGAATCCCTGAGGGGCGTCCCGTAACGGTGACGCTCGGCGAAGGCCGGAGGAGTGTGGGCGCAATCGGGGTTGATACCCCACTGGTCCGTGGGTAGCGGCGTCACACTCGGCTCCAGCCTTCGGGGGGTCGAGGCATGAGGGGACACTGTGTTTTCTTGTCCGGTCGGACGACATTGGTCACAGCGGATTTTCAGAGCAGGCTGAGGAGCAGTGCACGGTCCCACACCATGTTAAAGAGCGCGGGACGGCAGCCATTTGTAGTCCTGTTTGGACAGGCGTCAGTGTGCGGTGGGCTGGTGATATGGACATTGGAACAAAGGGGATTGAGACAAGTGTCAACAACAACTACAGCCCAGCCTGTGTTTGATTTGATGTAGTTTGCTTTAGGCCAAAGCTGGTGCTTTTATTCCTACATCGAGGAACGAAGTCTGAGCAGGATGACGGACGGAAAGTTTCTGCGCAGAAACAAATAAAACCTTCAAAGCCAGCCGAGCCCGGGTGTCTTTTAATCCAACCAATTTAATTCCCTGGATTTTAAATCATTTATATTTTCCCTGAGTCTGTTAGATCTCTGAAGATCTTTAAAAGATGAAGGTTCTTAGGGACTTTGGAGCATTGAGGAACAAATAAGGCAAATAATTCAATGCAACAAAAGGCTTCACTGATGTATATTTTAGTGATTCCAGATGCACAAAAGAACAAAAACATACATAATACACCTACAAACATGACCTTATGAAGTCTTTTTAGGGTAGAGACACAGACAACTACAGTAGTTCCGGCACAAAGGTCTATTGTGATGTCTTGGACACACCACAAAGCCAAAGTCCCGTGCGTTCTGCACCTGCATGATGGGAAACGACTCTCAACACCAACAGGTGCCAGTAAACTACAGGTGTATTTAAGTTTCAAAAAGGGGAAAGCTGCTTCTAGCTGAGAAGCTAGGAAGCTGCAAACGGTCGTACAAATCTGGCCTTTCCTAAATCAATCAAGTGCGTCATCAGGCATCCGAATAGTTGAAATACTACCAGTCACGGCTTTAAAGCATTAGCCTGTTGCGTGCTGCAAAATACAAAATTTACATTTCATGCACTTAATTTACATCAACTAAAAAGACGCCTGCAGAGCTGTGCTGATTCCAAAACCAACAGAAAGACTATACTACTCACAAATACAAATAACACAAGTAGTGTAGTGTAGAGACCTTTGTGTGTGTTTGTTTGGTGTGTGTTGCAGCAAACAAATGAGCGGGGCCCCATAAATCCTGGCGCTATCAGCGGTCCGGTCTCAGCCACCCCCTTGTTCTTTCATTGAACGTTATTGTCGCCGGACGGCCCCCTCGGCAGATACCTACCGGTCAGAAATCAAGATCAGAGCTGCGAGGTGACGGGGATGGGGGAGGCGAGGCGAGGAGGAGGAAGAGGATGATGGGAAGGAAACAAAAGGCTGATGGACATTGGAGGAGAGAGGAAGAAGAGGGGATAAGAGCCGGAGTGGGCGGCCACTGGCACCGCTTTAAAGCCCTGGCAAAGAGCGAGCGGCGATACCGGACTTAATGTGAAAACTGGGGGTGTGAGGAGAGATGGGATGTGGATTTAGGATCATCCTACGATGAAGGATGGAGACAAGCTCGCTATCGCTTGCTGCGATTGGTCAGATGAGGGTGGTGTTTTCTTTCTTTCTTTTTTCCTCTTGGACAGTGTAGGAGGAAAGCAGAGTCACAATATTACAACTTCTAGGACTCGTCTAGCAAAGATACAAACTTATTGTGATAATGATGTCACTGTGTTTGAGGGTCTGTGACAGCGTGAGAACTCAGTGGGTGTATTCCTTCCGTCAGATATTGATTTATAGGCTCATACATGAGAAGTTCCATGTAGGAGTGTTATTTAAGTCTTCTTTAATCCGAGTTTTTGTTTTTGCAAAAAGACAAGTTTTCAGATCAAAGAAGCCCACACTGATAGGTATCAGATCCAAAGCTCTTGGCACCGAGTCCAAGAAGTCATCATGCATATCACAAGTCGCACCCATCAGCCATAACATTATAATCACTGACAGGAGAAGTGAATAACATTGACCAATCTTGTCACAATTCAAAGTTCTGCTGGGAAATTTTTGGACCTGGCATTCATTGGTGTGGATATTACTTAGACATGTAGCACCCACCTAGACCAGACCAGGCACCCCCACCCCATAGCAATGACACTCCTTGATGGCAGCAGCCATCCCCAGCAGGATGCAGCCTGACACTTTAGGAACAACCCCAAAAAACATAAAGAACAGCACAAGGTGTTGACCTGGCCTCCAAATTCACTAGATCCCAAACTGATAAAGTATCTGTGGGATGATCCACAGAGGCCCATCCCCTCAAAGACCACCCCCCCAACAGCATTCTGATGCTTGACACCACAGGACACCCTCAGAAGGTCCATGTCCATTCTCTGATGAGTCACCACAAGGGAGACCTGCACAATATTAGGACAATGTTATGCCTGGTAAAGTTGGGTTCCTACAAGAGTAGTGCTCCTCATAAAGACTAAAATATTCGTCCCTGTAAGCATTATAACAAAAGACTGTTGATAAAAGGTGGAAGTAGCCACTGTTGGTGCCATAAGTGACCATATGTGAATGACAGAGGAGCTGGGGCAGAGCGAGGGGTGAATCTACCTCAAAATATGAAAACTGATCACTCCAGATCCCCCAAACATGTGTCTCTTAGAGGCCTAATATCACACTATAGTAGTAAGAGGTCATTTTAGATAAAGGTATGATGACCCTAATGAACAATGAGGATTTTTTTATTAATGGGACTCTATTGGAGCTAGCACCTAGCGACCATCAGTAGAGACTTCAAGGTTTCAAGATCAAGAAACCAGGAAAAAGTATTTGCTCCCCTAATTTACTCCAAATCCAGTCCAAATTAGGTGAATTCGTTATGCAGCAGCTACATTTTATAGTCAAGTATAAACTTTGCATCTCATACCCTAACAATCAACATGGCATATCATGTAAAAACAGATGTGTCATTTATATCGTTTCATAATACGTTTCTGTAATATATCAAAACAAGCCAGTGACAAAGAACCAAGGTGATAACTCAAATTCGTCCTCGTTTCGTTGAGAACCCCGTGAATCCCCCGTGATCCGCCTCAAGGATTCCTCACTGCCTCTTCCTTGGTACCTTTCCATTTGTGCATGATTGTAATACGTTTGTCGGTGAGGCCGAGAGCGTCTCCACGTAGGCGTGATTTGTTGGACCTCCCCGTGGCCTCCCTTCTCCTTGCCTCTAATTGCTGGCGGGGATCGCGGGGCGGCAGGGACAGAGTGGACTCCGGAGATTGTGTTTCCACCGCCGCTTCCCCAAACTGGCTTTTCTCCCCATGCGCCCGCTCGTCAAGCACTCCCAAATTCCCCCATTTGCCACCCTCTCGCCCCGCGCCAGGCCCGGGTAATGGAATCAAAAAAGAAAAAACAAGCGCCTCTCTGCGAAGATAGGCGCCGGTTTCCAGGAGGAGGCAGGGGGAGTTAGGAAGCGTGGAGTAGTTTAGAAATGGTTGAGAAGAACAGAACACCCGTCATCCAACACCCACATCTAGTTTGCTCCTTACATCTCCCCTTCATCCCACACCTCCTCCTGTCTTTATCTTCTCACCAGATTCTTTTCCCTGTAACTTTCTTTTCTACACATTCATCTCATTACTCCTGGTCTCTGTCACTTTAGCTTCCATTTTCTTTTCTGCATCTTTTTGTTCGCTCTCTTTTTCCTTCTTTCTTTTCCAAACAGCTTTCTCTCCTTTCCCCTAAATTGTCATTTCACTCCATTCTTTTCTTCCCTCGTTTTCCTAGCAGTTTAATTTCTTTCCCTTTTTCCTTTTCCCAACAGTTCCCTTCCTTTCCCTTTTCCTAACAGTTTCTTTTTCTTTCCTGCTCCCTTTTCCTTATAGTTGCATGTCCTTTTCTTTCCTGCTTCTTTTTAAATTTTCACTTCCTTTTCCTTACCCTTTAATGTCCTTTTCTTTCCCTATCCTTACTGTTGCATGTCCTTTAATTTCCTGCTTTACTTTTCCTTTCCTGCTTCCTTTTCCTTACTGTTGCATGGCCTTTCCTTTCCTGGTTTCTTTTCCTTTCCTGCTTCCTTTTCCTTACTGTTGCATGTTCTTTCATTTCCTGCTTCCTTTTCCTTACTGTTGCATGTCACTTCCTCTCCTGCTTCCTTTTTGCATGTTATTTCCTTTCCTGCTTCCTTTTCCTTACTGTTGCATGTCCCCTTTTTCCTGTTTCCCTTTCCTTACTGTTGCACGTCACTTCCTTTCCTGCTTCCTTTTTGCATGTCATTTCCTTTCCTGCTTCCTTTTCCTTACTGTTGCAAGTCCTTTTTTTTCCTGTTTCCTTTTCCTTAGTGTTCCATGTCCTTTGCTTTCCTGCTTTCTTTTTAGTTTCCACTTCATTTTCCTTACCCTTACTGTTACTGTTACATGTCAATTTATTTCCTGCTTCCTTTTCCTTACCATTTCCTTTTCTTTTTCTGATTCCCTTTCCTCATACTTTCCTACTCTTCTTCTTCTGCCAGCTTAATTTCCTTCCTTCCTCCCTTTCCTAACAGATTCAGTCCCTCCCTCTTTTCACCCAAAGGTTCTTTTCCTTTAATTTCCTGCCTCCTTAGAGGTTTCCTTTCCTGCTTCCTTTCTTCAATGTCACTTTTCCTCCTACATTTCTACTTTTTGCTGACTTCCTTCTCTTCACTCCTTCTTTTCCTAACTGATTCCTTCCCTTTCCTTTCTGCTGGCGTCCTTTCCTCCTCTCCTAATCTCGGCAGAGCACTGTGAGCAGATAAGGCTTATTTAGTGTTTGGAGTTCCCCCTCCGTCCTACTGGCAGCAGAGCATCTCCAACCAAGCCAAGGTAGATGAGGACAGCAGATACGTGGCAGGAAGCTTTTTGTGTATGGAGGATTTGATCTCACCCCGATCCCAAACACAGAAACACACACTCCTCCTCCTCCGAGTCGGCGTACGGGGCGGGCGAGGTGAAGAGCTGGAGCAGTATCAGCACATATTTATTACAGACGTGATCAATACGACAGCGGTTGTCTTTGAATCGATTCCCATGACATTTATAATCGGATGTTTGCGTGTTATTCTTAGCAGCATTAGCAGCAGCTGTCACGTCATCAAATGGAGGACGTATGATTTTCTGGACATATATGAGGAAGAAAGGCGCTAAAGCCCAAAAGTATTTGCACATTTTTTCGTTTTAACTTAAAAAACGTGATTCCCATTGTGCTGAAATGTTTTTATTAGATTTTGAGAGATATGTTTTGTCAAAATATCTCCATCTTTCTTGCTAGCGTTTCTTGCAAGTGTCTTGCTTGATATGTTTGCCAAAAAAAAAAAAGATAACTCCATGTTATTGATGTTAATGCACATGATTGAACTTCATTTATCCTTCCTATGTATAGAGTATATATTTACTTCCGTCTCTATTTCTTGTGCATTTGTATATATGCAAATTCTGTACATTTTTGGCTTATAGTATATAGTATTTATTTTATTTATTTTGTATATTTATATTTTTTATATTTTTAATTTAATTTAATTTAATTTATTTGACTACATTTTTATTTTATTTGACAATAATTGATTTTTATTTTATTTTATTTTATTATTTTTTAAATATCTTCATGTATTTTTCTATTTTACTAGTGGTTCTTAAGAGTGTTCGGTTCGGTTTCTGCTTTTGGACCGATTGCTCTCCAGGACTGCGTGAGGATTCCCTCAGATAAGGTCAAAGCATTTAATATTAGCACGAAAACACTGGTTGATTTTATACAAAAATATCTATAAGCTATCAGCTCTCAAGTTAACCCCGCACTGGTTTAAGATGCACACCGAGGAGTAAAACAGGAGCTGCTCTGCTTATTGTGATTAGTGTTGTAGTGATTTGGAAAGATGCTCTGGTGATAAACAAGCGATTACGTACATGATCCACTGCAGCCAGCCTCCTCCTCCACAATCCTCCCCCTCCTCCACCCACCACCAGCCAACACGCTGGATCCGTCCGAGTTTCTGATCCGACGCCGAGATTCGGCCGAGACTCAGCAGGACCCACTACCTCGGGGAGGTCTGCGCGGATAAGCATTTGAAAAAGAAAAAACACCAAAACACTAATCTTCAAATCGCTATCAGTCGCAGATAACCGTCTGCTTGGGAACCGATCAGCATGGAGATTACGGATGTGATCTGGATCTGATCACTCCTGGTGATACGGGAACAGATTTTGGTCCAAAACAGAAAAGAAAAAAAGAGAAAACACTTGAGAAAAATCAGAGAATGCTGTCCCGTTAAAACTAGGTACAGTCTCTGTGTTGGATTCAGGAGGTAGACGCCCTCTCTACTTTTAAGGTTAGGCTTAAGACTTTACTTTTTGATAAAGCTTATAGTTAGGGCTGGCTCAGGTGACCCTGAACCATCCATTTGTTATTTATGCTGCCATAGGCCTAGGCTGCTGGGGGACCTCCCATAATACACTAAGCACCTATCCTCTAATGTCTTATCAAATTTCTTCTTTCTTACTACTCTAGCTACTACGGTTTAGCATTTTATTAGCTCTCCATCTTTCCCTCCCCTCCCCTCCTCCCCCCATCTTCTTGTGAGTGTCTCGGGCCTGGAGTCGAGTGTTTCTGACCTGCCGAGCTCCATACTACTCGTACGTAGTCCTGGCCTCATCAACCTGCCCAGTCTTCATGGCTTACAGTTATCCACACCGACCTGAATGCATCATTTTCCAACCTGCAGATGATGCCTCTAACTCACCTGTAATAGAACTACTATGGATCCATTCTTTCTGAGCATGCTTGCTCCACGTGGGGCAAACATCTGGAGACTTCGGAGTACCGTAATTACGTTTCTGAAAGCTGAGATGTTGCGCTTTGCAGCCAGCGGTGGCGCCATTACAGTAATTTCGCTTGCGCCTCGCCCAGAAACTCACAAAGTTTTATTACACTCTTATAACATGCAGGAAATTGTTAGTAACTGCCAGATATTGAAAGTTCCAGGTATTCTGGATTTTCTGACCATTTTATAGTGAAAAGAAGCGAATAAAGACCTGGGTTAAAAGTCAAAATACTTGAACAAAAACACTTTAGCCCACTTGAACGTCAGTTTTTCTGTCTTGGTGTGAACAACATGCCGCCTCAGTCCATGCTCGCATGTTTCAGCAGATCTTACATCTCCCGCTTTGCGCCTGTCGCTTCTCGTTCGCGTCAAAAGGACGCGAATGAATCAAAGCGACAGTAAATAAAAGTAAAAGAATGACATTTAACCAGCAATTTGATCAAAGATCTGCGTCCTTTTGTGACGAGAAGCGTGAATTTTGCCTTTTGGTTGGTGCAAAATTACATCAGTTTGAAGTCATTTAGTTTGGTTTATGCTGTGATTCGCGGCATAAAGGGGTATGTCAGGTGGAGAAATTGATTTAAGGTCTATTTTGGCTCAGGCTGCCGTCGGGCCACGCTGCGCCGAGGCTCTGATCCGCGCCGCGGATACAGGCTCCTTGTTTCGGTTCGGGCCTAGCTTCCACGGTTAGCGTCCGAGAAGGGCCCCTTTTCTCATCTTCCCACCTGAGCGTGGCGTAACTGCGGCGCAGACAAAACACCAACCCCCTCCCCCCAAAAAAGCTGATCAGCATCAAAGCCGGCGCTCCTCTGTCTTCTCTCTGTTCTCCGCCTTTTTGCGCAAAACCGCGACCGCTTCCCCCGTCCTTTCCCTGACCTTGTACTTTTTTTTTTTTTTTTTATCCGCCGATTATCAACGGCCGTGGCGGTTTTACTCCGCACCCTCATCTTCTTTCTCTTAACTCATCCCCTCTTTTGCTCTCGGTGTGTGGGCCGCCGCTCAACAGGAGGTCGTCCACAGGTAACGCGGTGAGGCGGCCTGAAATGCTAATCCGAAGAAGAGAAGGAGGGAGGGTGGGGGGGGGGAGTCAGAGAAAGAGAGAAAGAGAGAGAGAAAGAGAGAGGAAATGGGATTAGGCTGGGTGTTGGAGAAGGAAGGGGTCTAACAACACAATCATCATCATCATCCTCCTCCTCCTCCTCCTCATCGGAGCCTTAATCAAGCCCAGTTACATCTCAAACCAGCCTTGAACGTTCGCCGCTCGTAATAATGTGCACCTTCTGTCTAATTTGGCCATTATTCAGGCCTGTCAGACCGCAATTATTTAGAGCTTATCTCCCTCGCACACGAGATGACGCGTTTGTCACGCTTTTCCTCCACGCACAAACACACACACACACACACACAGGCCAAGCTTTAGAAATTCCATTGATGACTGCATGTGATAGGACCTGGCACCCCCCCTTCCCCTTCCCCTTCCCCTCTCCACCCACCTCCAAACACCCTCCATCCCCCTCCTCCTCGTCTTCCTCATCATTACTGCATTGATTACCTTGCTTGCCTTATCATCTGCTCATATTCAGCCTCATCAAGTGAAACCACACACACACACACACACTCCATATTGTTTACGCCTAGATGGAGATTGCATTGTTGTTTATCCCCCGAGTTTGTTTATTCTATTGGCTGATTTGTGTTTAGTAATGTCATCTCCCCCCCTCCCCCCTCCATACCCCTCCCCCATCTGGACTTGGAGCCAAAAAAGAAAAAGGAAACACAATCTCTCCGTTCAGATTTACCCCAGAACGGGGCGTACGCGCGATATTGGGCTCCTATGATCTTTTCGGGAGCCGGTAATTTGACGCCGCGCGGAACAAATATAGAAGCGTTGTTAAATTATATCATAAATTAGTGATCAGGAGGAAGCGGGCGGAAGGGAAAGCGGTTTTTGTACGTATTTACCGCCGCGCTGATTGGGTTACATTTGCCGTGGCGGGACCGATGTTCCACTTTTTTGACGTCCCCCCCAATTAATTTAGTTTGAGAACAAACCAGCCGTGTAATAATACACAATAAGAAACCAAAAAAAAAAAAAGTTGCGGCAATGGAGCCCGCCATTAAAAGAAATATCCCTCTTCTTATCGGCTGCTGCATTTTCGCGAGGAAATGAGGCAGTGGACGAAACTAGCCATCAGATAGAGCGCCTCCTTAATTCTCTCATCCCCTGTTAAATAATATCATTATCATTGCTTAATGACGATGGTGCTGCAGCGCTTATGGGGTAAGCCGATTAGGACAGAGACAAACAGCGTGGGGCCAGGAAGCACTGCGAGGCCATTTACCACTTCACACAGGACAAATGAGTGTGTCCCGACCATCTTTGCTTCTCTCATCCCCCCCCGTTTTTTTTTTCTTCCAATCTCCCACCTCCTCCACGCACACTTCCATCTATTTCATTTTTTTTTTTTTTTTTTTTACACCAGGCCATCATGAAGTATTTGATTTCCTCTCCTCCTTTCCCCTTCGCCCTCCCCACCTTCCTTCTCCGCCGCCTCTTCTCCTTTGTGCCGAGGTAATCGTAGATGCAAAGGGAAGGGGGCCGCGGGGTCCTTATCGGCCCATAACATCTGTTGGCGTGTCAGGTGATGAGATGGAGCGCTCGCGGCCTGCCGGCGGCCCGGACGGCTCCTTTAATGCAGAGAGGGGAGTGTGCAAACAAACAGCGGCTGATAGGGTCTATGCTTGTCACAATCGCTCAGGACCGTGATCTATCTTCCCCCTGCCTTTTCGCTCTCTCCCTCTCTCTCTCTCCCCTTCTCTCTGCCTCTCCGTCTCCATCTTCCCCTCTGCTACTCGAGTCCGCCGTGCTCTTCTTCACTTCACTTTCCTGCACAAAAAAAACAAAAAACAACCTCCTTTCTCTTGCGCTTTAAACCCGCCTCCGTTTTAATTTTAAACCCTTCTATAATTCACCCTCCTCATGATTACGGATCGGCGCCGGGAGCTGATCAGGTTGTCGTAATGGTTTTCGGGGGGCCTGCAAAAACAGAGAGGAAAGGGGAAGTAGACGTTCCGAGATGCTCGCAGATAAGACGGTCAGCGGGACCATCAGCGTACGTAGACTCACAGCGAGCGCCGGTTATCGGGAGGCCCGGCGCGCTCCAAAAGAAAATGTTTCGTGGCCCTTATCAACATGCTCATTTCCACAATCATCAGCACCATCACTGGGAGCGCCGCCATTATCGCCATCATCATCATCGTATCCATCATCATCACTGTCGTTATTAACAGTATTGGCATTGTGACGAGGAAAACCATCAGGGCCATTATCGTCATTATGAAGGTCGTACATTCACCCCCCTCTCCCCCCCCGGTCCCCCCTCCTGTCATTTTGCCGCAGAGTAGTGCAAAACTCCAGGCTCCCTCTGAAACAAAAGGAGCATTTAAAAGAGGTTTATTCTAGCATGTGATTAAGATAGAACGCCAGATTTAGTCGGGGGATAGCACCATAAAGGACCTATTGCCATATTTGTCCCTGGATTTAACGCAGCCCAGCGTCCACCAGCATTTATTGAGACTGGACACATTGGAAAATGTAAACTAAAGCCCCATTTGTCCCTGTCCTCACTCACTGTCCACTTCATTGGGTACACGGTTAAAAGCATTCTAGTATAACAGTGCCGCACTAAATCTTCTCTTCTGCTTTGAGAGAGCTCTTGATTCAATTATTATGGATTATTGTGGATTGTTGTACTATTAAATCGTTTCTTGTTACAAAATATGTATCATCGCCCCAAATATGTACAGTTGAATGGCACCACAAAACTACGTCCTGTAAAATGATCACCCGGTTGAATGACCTCATGTCAATCAGGATGGAAATACACATGAAATGAGAAATAAAGCATGAAAAGGGTCAGGAAATTGCGCCGCTAGTAGTTACACCTGTAACATGACATTATTCAAAGATTGAATATTCGGGTTATTTCGTGTGAAACAATAAAAATACTTTGGGTACCGCCTGGTCTCCTTTCTCCCAGTGTCCCACCGAGTGTCTGAACCGTCTGGTACTCACGGCTCTGAGGCATTTTGACCAACAACAGGCCGATCTGGAACCTAAAAAATTGTTTCCCCTGCAAGAAACTGGAATTAAGACAACACTGTCAATATGAGTTTGTGTGAACCGAAACCCTTTCAATTCAGACTGGCTCAGAATAGGATGGAGGATATTGAGTTACTACGATCTTTTGTGAGCCGTAATTTGATGCCTCGCGAAGTGTTCAGCGCAACAAATATAGGATATTGTTGAATTAGTTCACAAATTAGTGATCTAGGGGAGGCGGTGAAGGGAGGGAGTCAGAGATATATGTGGATTTACTGCGCTAAGTGGGTTACATTTGGTGCGCCAAGACCAATGCCTCCTGGTCTCCTTTAAACTGGTGTTTCCAAAGAGTTGAGGATGTTTCACCACTCCATCCAAGTGGCTTCTTTAGTCCTAAATGACTGGAATTAGGACTTTATTAGGAACTTCTAAGGTTGGTACCAACCTAAAATTCCTATTATGAGACCAAATACTCGCCTTCACTTAGAGGATGTTGTTGAGATTGCGGTGAAACGTCTTCAAGAAAACTCAAACACGTCCAGCTGCTTTAGCTTTGTTTTGTGCATGAGGACACAAGCTGAATTCAAGCAGAATTAAGAAAGGTTTAACTCAGAAAAGCAAAGAGTGTGCAGAACTTGCTGAAGGGTTGACGAGAGCCGGGTTTAGGCAACTACCGGATAGGAACTGGCAGGGTGGTCAAAATGTGTGGAATACCTATGGGATGACAGTGATTTATGGTGGTGTGGTTTTTATTTTTATCTTTTTTTGGAGGGGGAGAAAAGATATTTCAAATAATCTACAGTTGATTTGACTCTAGGTGCAACTGAGCCCTTGTGCCTAAGATCTTCTAATATTCATCTTCCTTCAGTCTAGTTTCTTAACTTCTGGGCGTCTGCAATCTTTAGTCCATCCCAGAATACACTGTGTGGGCCGAACCATAACCCAACACACAGGACAAGATGGTTCAACGAACACGTTAATATACGATGATCCCATCTGGACTCTGCAAATTTTCTATTTAGACATTTCACAGGAACCAAAATGTATGCAATATGTGACCTTTATCGTAAAAATGTTGAAAACCACAACGCTGAGCCATGGTGTATCCAAAGACTAAACGACAAAACCTGAATCAAAATGGGACTTTAACCCGCAGCCAGCAGAAAGCCCTTTACTCTCCATCACATCCCAAATGAAATAGGATTTCATCCCCATGTCTAAATGCTTTGCAGCGACTACACCAGCCCCCGTGCTCAACTGTACTGCTTCTTCTGCTGCTACACAACTATAATGTCATTGTCAGATGGCTTGTGGCAGCAAGATCAATAGTTAGTAATTCCTTGGCTGGGGGTCTGAGAGTCCTCGCCCTTCTCTCGCTGTCTGTCCCCCCCCGAGCTAGAATGTCCTCTAATGGAGCAGGCCAGATCTAATCACTGCAGTAATTGAAGTTTACTTTGAAGCTTTCAATCTAGGAGAATATTTAAAGACAGAGTCACCATGAAACACTATCTACTGTCCCAGACCTGATGCGATCTGGATCTAGTGGCCTCTTCAATAATTGATGAGCGTCTCAAACATTACTTTTATCCCTGCCTTTCGTCACATGTTTGTGCATTAGATTTTATTTAACCCGAGATTTAAGGACGGGACCGGCGGAGGCTCTGTGAAGCCATGCGTTAATGCAGATGCTGCAGTTCAAGTGATTTAATCTGCCAGCAAACCATTAGTGTGTTTGAAAATCAATAACAACTGGACGGTTCATGGTGGCAAAACGTAGAATGGCCAAAGGGGTTGTGGCCTTGAATTCTTTTAGTTATGTTCTGTAGATATAGCCACAATCAAGTTGGTGTCCCAAGACAGTCAGTAGTAGGTAGTTCACGCCACTCTGCAAACTTCTTAAATTGTGGCTCAATTCAAAGTGCTTTGAGCTAAACAAACATCTCCAGATCTTTGGACTTGAACAAATGTTATGCTACATCCTCCACCATCGGATGTTTCCCAGTTTTGCTGCTATAAAGCAGATGTTTGGTGGATATGTGTCATGCCGCAACCACCTTCGGAGTTACAAAATGGTCCCACAGATTTCTGTTCATTGTTCTTTAAAGAGGTTTACCTCTCCATTGCAATGATCTTTGACATTGGTTTGCAATGCAGCAGAGACTGTCAAGAAGGTATCCCTGCACTCTGCTG
The DNA here is from genome assembly GCF_963514085.1 of Chelon labrosus. Lineage (NCBI taxonomy): Eukaryota > Metazoa > Chordata > Actinopteri > Mugiliformes > Mugilidae > Chelon > Chelon labrosus. Next base: position 18,373,900 of record NC_140356.1, read on the forward strand.
CTGTAACTGAAGCAACACATTTTCTACAACTCCCCATTCCACTTCTAGGATTGGTAGACGTGCTAGGACTCACATAATCGTTCATACTGACACCACACCAACTGTTGTAGGGATAAAGTAAAACAAATGTAGGTATACCATCTAACATGGAAGAGAGTTGTGGGTTCAACAAAAATGTGCACGCATGCTGAACGCAATGCCGCACTGGTGAATGCAGGAGTTGACAAAGAACCAACAAACGCCACAGAAACAGCATTCAAGCAAGCACAACATCACTCAGATCTCTTTGCGAAAACAACACAAAAGGCACCGCACTGCGCATGCAGCGATTCAGACAAAACTTGAGCGCCACCAACATGAGACACCGGGTTACAGTGAATGCGCGCAGTGTCAACAGCGCAGCGGCAGACACGATCAGCAAGCACGCAACATCAAACATCACAAGCAGGTACATGAACGTCACATAAAAGCAGACAACATGCACAGAAGAAGCAGCACTTACCTGTTGAGGAGGTGAAGCGGTGATCTCAAATAGGAGCAAAACCTTTGAGGAAGACTCTGTGGGGTTACAGGTTGCATTTATGTGTTCCTTAAACATGCATTTGCTTCAACACGCATGGACTAGCAACAACATTAGATCAAGAAAATAATCACTTGCTAGAGGAAACAGTTGTGCGACACAACATACGGAGTGACGTACACCAAAATGAGGAAGGCCCAGCAAACTATTAAAGCCACAATGAGCACAGCAAGACAATCCTGAAGGTTGCAAGAAAAATTGAACAGCAGCAACAGAAAGCATTCAGTAAGATCGGTAAGGCCCCAAGATAACGGCAACCTGCAGCAAAACCAGAGCTCAGATTTCAACAGCAAAGCAAACAAAAAGACAAAAATAGTCCAGATCCCAAAGACAGACAGCAGCATCAGAAGATTCACAGTTATTGTAAAGCAAGGGGACCATAGTTGAGCAGAACCAAGGCTTTGACAAGTTCACATTCTTTTGGACACACATCAGTTTTTAGAGTTATCATAGAAAAGTTCACACTCAAGGAGGTTGAATGCATGGGCGGTAAACAGAAAGTGAAAAATAGCACTCAGCAACCCACAACAACACCACATTAAGCACTGCAAACCCCTTTCAGCTCAAAACACAGCAGCTTGAAAGCATCTTAATGCGTGTGCAACACAATATGCGCCCAAAGAAATGTACAAGGCGTTCATTTTCAATTAATGGCCAACGGAAACACTGCAAATAGCAGCTGACAGCTCTGTGAAAGCAGAAATTAGCAGCAATCCATCCATCCATTTATCCAAAGACATTAACAAGTCTGTGAGACAGACACAACAGCAGCTCTAAGAGGGCCCCGGCCTCAACACGCAACATGAATATCACCGAAAGAAGCTCCTACCTGCTGAAGTGAAGCAGTGATTTCCATCTGTCTGGATGCAAAGGGTGAATAACAGGATATGTGACAGGCTGGCTAGTTTAGGCTAGCTTAACATCTGCAGAAGGAAGTTCTGCAGCTCTAGCATGCAAATGCTCCCTGCTAAAAGACAGTTAGCCGTTAGCTTTGTACACAGACAGGTAGGCTTGATGGCAGCTAGGCCGGGTTAACAGAGCAAAGAGGGCAGGGCTCCCAAGGTCAGCTTGATTTATGTTGCAGTCAGCAGAGTTTGTCATGTGACTTTAGAGGCCATCTTGTCCTGATGCAGGAAGCAGGTTTCAGTTGAGTCTGCACTGAAGCTGCAGACGTCCAAAACAGGAGAATGCTTGACAACACGGTGACGTAATTTAAACGCTGGTTCACATCCATTTGTCATAAACCGCAACGGTCTCAGGTTCTGGGGGGCAACAGGCAAAGACGTATGTGCAGTGTTGTCAATGTATTGTAGGGCCTTTATGAGTTCAACAAGGTTTATGGTCTTTGCAAAAAAATAAAAAATAAAAAATGCCATCTGGGGGTCCCCAAACAACCGCTTGGTTTGTACCTACAGTCATAATTGCGCCCAAGTCATAATCACAAGAACTGAGTGCAAGTTGCTGTTAGCCTCAACTCAAAGCTTATTAGAAAATACACAAAGATCCTTAGTACATCTTAAAGCTATGCACCATAAAGCACAAAAGACTATACTAGACCCCACGTGCATTCTCCAAAACCACTTTAAGTTTGTGTCATAAGGAATGCATCTTAGATACCCTATGTAAAACAAAAAGAAGGATGTTTAATTTAGTTTCAGAAGACGTCGGACCGGCGGACAGCCGTGATGCAAGGACCGGTCGGTTTGCTTTTGCGCAGACTCACAAATTCATGCACTCGTTTTTGCACTTTTGCCGCATATGGGCTGACCTCTGCCACTGGCCTTGGTGCTTAGGCGGTCAAACTGCAAGTAGTGCAACATCATGCAAAAATGTGACGAACGTACGACATGTCGGTTGGTTGCATGCAACTGCCTCGATGCGGATGAAAGGAAGCAACTGTGGCAACTATAAAGAATGATTATCAGTGCAAATGATTGAGATAAGGCGATAATTTGATTAAAAACCCACAGTTATGTGACAGAAGATTCCTTCATTTACTGCTTTCTGCTGTTATATGACTTAAAAACACGCAATGCATTGTGGGATATTTAACAACGGCTCGCCTAAAGGCTGCTGACCTTTGTTGCATGTTGCATCTTCTTCCTAAACCCACAGAGATCTTCTAAATTCCACCACATTAGACCACATTTAATGCTACACATCCATCTCAACTGTGCTGTCTTTGGCTGAACGTCTCCTGTTAATTGTGTCCGTTCCATTTAATCACTGGTTTTTTTTGTTTGTTTTTTTCGCAAGTTGTGCGTCGGTGGCATCCGTCCTGGCCGCCGGTCTCTGATTGATAGGCCTGAACACAGAGGGGCAGTGGGAGATGAAGGGAGGTCTGATAGCGGGCCGCTAGATACTCCCTGATTCACTGTGTGTCAGATACTGATAACACCGAGACTCCGAGAGAGAGAGAGAGAGGGAGAGAGAAGGGGAAAGGCTGAGAAGAGTCTGCGAGCGCGAGTAAGAAGAGAAATAAGGGCATAAATGAATACTCGGAAGGGGAGAGGAGGGAAGGGAGAGGAAAAAGAGATGCCTTAGATGTCACGTCAGTAGACAGTGTGGAGTATGGGATTGTGGCCAGTGGCTTATTTCATCACACTGACAAATCGAGGTGTGAGTCCCATTCCTCTTGACTTCACGTTGTCACGCGGACAAGCCTCCTCACGACGCCGTCCTCCTCTTTCCTCTCTCCGGTTCGACTCTCCATCGCTCTCTCTCATCTGTTTCCCCTCTCTGTCTCTGTGCGTCCTGGTTTTTATTAATAACTATCTGTGGGAGATGAAATAAAGCGGCCGAGCGCTTCCTTTTTTATGTGGTCACAGTGCTGTCATTGTAATGTATGTCTTCCGATAGCACTTTAAGGACAAAAAAATAAAAAATGGAGTGCACCTTCCTCTTCTCTCTCTGGGTATCAATAGCATCACTCGTCTCACCCTCCCCTTCATTCTCTCCCTCTCTCTTTCTCTTCTGTTGCAATCTATCCACTTTCCCATTTTTTTCCTCAGATGCCCAGACCTTATCTATCCATTTTATCTCCCTCCAGTTTTCGGCGCCATTTCTTCTCTTCTTCGCCTGTCGCTCATTCCGGTGTCACCAGGCTTTCTGTCGCCAGGGGAGGAAGGGAGAAGGTTTCGGGGGTAGGGGAGGAGGGTGGGCGGAGGGGGGAGGGCAGCTCAGTCGGGAGGTCACCGGTGACACAAGCACGCACCGTGCACCGGAGCGTCTGACAGTCACGGCTCATTTAGTTTTCAAAGGAGACGAACCCGAGGCATACCTGTCCGTCACAACCGGCGACGCAACTCAGACATCTGATCAATGGCAGGAACGCGCGAGGGCGCATTCTGTGAATTGCAACCGAGTGTGTCGCATTCTTGTCGTCCACACCTGCAGGAGGTACGGGGCACGCTAGCGACGTGGCCGCATGCTTCTAACCTTACGACATTTTTGCCTTTGCGTCATCGCCTCAGACTCGGTGTCACCCTCCCTGTCTCTTGAACTGCAGCTGACTTTCATGCACCATTTGGAGCTCGGGTCACGACCAAGAAATGTTCATTTAAGGTCACGAATCATGACTGTAATGCTAAAAATGGCAACTGTTTGTTTGGTGATCGGCAATCTGTGACCCTAGTTCTGGCACAGTGTTCTGCACAGTTGGCACTAGTCAGGCCTCTTTTGGCAGATTCAGGAGAGGCCATGGGCATTTATCAATACTAGGAAGGATCTTTGGCTTGCACACTTGGTTCAGTTCTGAAGTACAGACCCTGGAGGACGGGAGTTGTGCAGGACGGCCATTCTGGAATTGGAAGTGTACCTAACGACGCCCTGAAATGCATTCGGGGATACCTGGCTGTACCCAGCTCTGCACAAAGCTTTGTTGCTCTTTCTCGCTTCCTAGCCTCCTAGCTAATAGTTGCACTGCCTGTTTCCTCTTTTAAATGAATACAGACCACTGCCACCAGTTATTTCCAGTTATTTTATTTCACACAGACGCACAAACATATGTCTTGGTGTGTTTAAGTGAGACTTTTTTGCCGGTAGTTCTTTGATGTCAGTTTGCTATGTCCATACCTTGATACCTTCATCTAAAAGTACAAGTACTAATTTATTGGACTAAATTAGACAGAAAGGGACAGGTGTCTGTGATCTCTGGTGAATCATTTTACTCCAACTGAGGCTGAATTACCAACTCATCAAAGAGGGTTCACCTAGGGATTCAAGACGGGGCACACCATCATTTGCAATTGGCTTGAAGTTTCTGGGTTCAAATCCGTCAGCTGACCATCGACTGTCTGTGTGGGTACTTCGGCTTCCTCCCAGCGTCCAAAGACATGCTCCTTAGGTTCATTGGTGATTTTAAATTGACTGGCGACCTATCCAAGGTGTACCCAAACCTCTCGCCCAAGGCTCCAGTCCCTTTGTGGCCATCCAGAGGACAAGTGGTTACAGAAAATGTATGAATGTTGGCCGAGTCTCATGGACATGGACAGATGGTTCCCTTGTTTTGTGATGCAGGCCGCCATTCAAACGTCACGTAATTTCAAGGGTGTTTTTGTTGCTTAAACCTTCCCAATCAGCAAATCTAAGCAAATGAGCGACACAAAACACAAGTCAACAGCAAGTGAATACAAAGATACAAGTAATGATCCTGCGCCGGAATAAACATGTGCAGTTTCCGGTGACCTAGTCCACCACCACTGTCCTAAAACGGACTTTTGTTGGCCTTTCTTCCTTATTATTTACATTCTGTGACTGTCCCACAAACTGCCAAGAGACTGTGTTGGCCCGTTGTTGGACTGAAACGGAAAGAGCGGGAATTTTTTTGTTGATTCTTTTGCTGACGTGATGCACTTTCTGAAATCTTCACAAGTGGCCTGAACAGAGGCCCACTAATGTCTTAGTCTAGTCCTGCTTGATGCTAATTCATTCTGGGATCTCAATCTTATAAAATGCAACATTAAAGTTACTACATCTTCTACAAATTTTCATCCAGAGTCTGCAGAAGTACAAAGAGGAGATGAACGCATTCTCGTGATCTGGCTTCAGGTTTGTTCTCCTAAAGAGGATTCCACTTTGGAGATTACTGAAGCAATGAAACTAAAGATGTGGAGAAACTGTGGTGAAGCTTTTTTCTTTATGTGTTTCCTCTTGATTTCCTCGCCTCACAGAGCAGGTACAGCAGGAAGATCTGTGGTTTGTCGCCGCCGCTGAAATGAAATCTAATGACCAGACAGATCAGATTATGATTTATGTCCTTTTGTATCGTGCAGCCGGCATTGTGCGCGGCTTAACTGCTGGGAGAACTTAATTTTTTTTTTTTTTAAAAAGACTTTGGTAATCATATAGACTGAAGCACACACAGGGGGATTTCAGGATGTCCATTCAGTTCCTGCTTTAAACCACTTAATATCTGTATCATTTGAAGTGTGCCACAGGTCTGCTGTTGAATACACCGGCAAATACAGAGCTGTTTATGATTTTAGCAACTTATTTATATTGTTAGATTCATTTGAGAAAATGCAGAAAAATGCCCTGTGCATTGGCAGGTGGAGGTAAATACAATAGTGCCGGGTGGAGGTTGAGGACCAGAGGATGTGCTCGGTGTTTAGCATCGATCAGCGGGAGATGGAGGTCTGACTCTCGGCCCGGTGTTGTGTTGGCCTGCCTTAATTGATGTAATGAATGTGATTAGGTGCTATCTGAGGGATCGCAAGAGCCCTGGCCCTCCGCCCTTCTTCCTTATCTCCCGGTGCTTCCTGGTGCCCGACAGAGTGGGCCAATAATGCATCAGAATGGGGGAAGATGGATGGACGGGGCCTGAAATGGGGGAGAGGAGGAGGGGGGGATCCCATCTCGAATGGGACCAGACATCAGCAAAGTGGAAATGGACACAGAAGCTTTCAGTTTATTCATAAAGGTGGAAACCATTAAACTTGATGATGGTTTTATCAGTGAAACGCTAAATAAACTATCCTCTTTTTTTTTATATAAATATATTATCTGGGATTAATTCAAATGAACTTTCATCAATATTTTTACCCAAGTGGTGCGTATTAGTTCACTTGCATAAGCCGGCTGCAGAGTATTTAATTGAGCTGAGGGGAGGCTGAGCCCCGAACAGAACGGAGAGTTCAGCAGTGCAGCGCTGGCATCATGTGGACGAATGAAGTCCTGCAGGCGGGCGCAGATGCACGCGGTCTGCTCAGTATTAGAAAATCAGACGTCTGTAGAAACAGTTTGATAAATGCAACGCAGTGGATTGTTTGTGTCCCAGTGCAGAGGAGTCATCTGTCAAAGAATGCTGATGTCTCGTAAGGTCCAAAAAGAACTGCAAAGAAGAGAACGTTTGAGGCATTTATGGTTTAATTTGACCATTGTTGGACAAAAATATGAAGGAGAACTGTGAAAAAAGTCCAGCATTTAAATTAGAAATATATCACTTGCCATTTATTTACCTGTAACATTCTGTTTTTGAAGACAAAACTCAACCATTCCTGGTGCATTCTCACGTAAACCCCCACAAAACTCACATCACAAATTCCCCCGTAAACGTGAGTTTGTCAGTGCATGCAACTTGGTGAGCAACCAGTTGTGCATCGTGCTTCCCTCTCACCATGAAATAAGCAGTAGGGATATAAAATAAAAATAAAATATATGAAATCAAGCCGTGTACACAGTGGTGGTAGTGCAATGTAACAGCAGCTTGTTAAAGTGTTTATGCGCATTAATGCAAATGTACACTAAGGTGCAGGACAGATTGCAGATTGTAGTATAGTGGTGAGAGTCCAAGCATCTTACGTGCAAAAACAGCTGAGGTCCTTGTGTATGATGGGTGAGTCCAAGGGCAGGGGGCGGAGGGGAAGAGGGGGGAGGTAGGGGCCAGAGTTCAGCACCTTGACAGCCCGGTGGAGGAAGCTGTTTGATAGTCTTGTGGAGTGAGCCTGGAGGCTCCGGTACTTTTTCCCTGAAGGCAGGAGGCTGAAGAAGGAGTGTAAAGGGTGGGAGGTGTCACCCTGCGATGCTGATGGCTCCGCGGGTGAGGCAGGTTTTGAAAACACCACTGCAGACAAGGACAAGGTCTCTAACACGGTCTCAGAGCTGTCCGTTATAGAGGGACAAAGAATAGTAGCCAGACGCAGATTGATGAATGGTAAAGGGTTTTGTTGAGTATAATGTGAAGTGTGCAGGCCGAAGATGAGGGCTGGTTGCAGCTGAGAGAGGGTCGGGCAGGTTGCTGACTGCAGGCCGACTTGAGGAGAGGACCGTGGATGGATAAAGAGAACAGACTGGAGCCGGTAACCTGAGGCACAGAGAAAAAGAGATATTTGGCTTTTAAAAGGAGAAAACTGGTTGATTAGCAACTAAATGTCTAAATACAATGAGGAAATGGTTACGGTTAGGTTTTAGGAGGAGATTAATCTATTTTAATCTACTGGTAGTCGTCCTTCTTTATGTTTTTTGTCAGTGTAACATAATGATCCAGACAAAGTTCATGTTCCATCCTCTTTTACATCTATTTCTTAATCTGGAACGAGCTCACGTACGTGGATTCCTCACGTAGCTCTGCTAAATCGGCCCCAGGGCCTCATTACCAAAAATGTCTTAATTTAAACTCCTTCACAAAAATAAGCTTTCTAATTAGGTGTGCGCACCTGGTCGATGCAGTCACCCAGCTTTCCATCAATAAATCATAAATCCATCTGGAACCTGAACAGCGAAGCTTGTGACTCTGAACCTTTCTCATCCTCCAGGTTTGATTGTCATTGATCAAGTCGTTTTCACTCAGACCTGAGGTGAGCTCCTGCACGGTAGCGGGCTGCTTGTGCTCAAGCTGCTGAGGTCATATTAATGTTGGCAGTGTCATATTCGCTTATAAATTGATGTAATAAGAAAATAATAATAAAAAAAAGAAAAGGCATGATTTGATATTTGTCTGAAACTTGGGTTGCCAGACCAAAGCAGAGTTTATGCCTCTGTGTAACATAGACGCCGCAACCTACGTACGTACGTAGCCTACACCGATGTGAGCCATTTATACTTGTGCCTCGTCAGTCTGTCTCGTTCTTTACCAACGCCACCCAAACACTAGTCGGAGCTGTGTCTTTTTTGCCAGTCAGGTTAATGTTTGTTTCTACTTCCTGCTTCATTTTCAACAATGGAGACAGAAACTTTTGCCAAAATTTCGCCAAAGACAAATCATGCAAATGTTTGTATCTCCGAACCTCCCCCGTTAACCTTTCCTCGATGTGTTCCATCTTTATTGATCCAAAACTATTACTAAAGCGGAAACACGCTACTACCAAGCGGACCAATCACAGCTCTTCTGGTCTGCTCCACCGCGACGCCTAGTTAAACTTCTGGGGAGGTGCACATCAGGCTACGCCGTGAAATTGGCGGCGAAGCGTAAACTGCGCATGACTCACTTCAAGTTTGGGTCTATATCAAACTAGGATGATGCATAAGCAGCCTTGTGTTGACTGCATTGCTCGTTGATCAACAATAGCGGTTTCAAAAATAGGGCTCGCAGGCCAAAACTGGCCCAGAATGAATTTGCAAATTGTAAAAACTGGCACCTTTTCCTTATTTGTCCACTAAGGGTCGTGCTGTTTTATTAAGAGTTGTGAACATAACACAACACTAGGACCCAGAACTGAACAGCAGATGGCAGCAAAATGCTGAAATTGGACATATATATATATTTTAAGAAATTCCATAAAATGTTTTGTGAAAGGATAGCAGATTAAATGTACTTGTTCTTCTTTGCACCTGAACAGAGGGAAACATTTTTAGTTGTTGTTATTTAAAGGTCATCATTCTACCATGTTACTGGTCCGGCCGGTCTTGAGATCAAATTGGGGTGAATGTGGCCCCAGAACTAAAATGAGTTTGACAGCCCTGATCTACAGAATAACTTCAGGACATGGAGATCAGCTGATTGTGTTTTTAAAAATGAGAGGAACATGTAAAAAGCATCAGGACTCAGAAGTACTCCCATTCAGTATTATCAAGTTGATGCTGCCCCTCTGTGGCTTCATCATCTCCTGTGTTCCTGTTCCGCCCTGGTGCATCCTGAAGAGGGCAGCGCGACACAATAAATACACAAAGCTGCCTCCATCCCCGTTCTCACCAGTGTTACATGACTAGATGTGACTTAACATCCAATTCGCTCCACAGATAACAAAATGCAGCACACAGTCTGTGAACTCTCTCTGAAGGTCTTCCACCCTGAATGCTAAGACACCACATCGATGTCCGATAGCAGGCCCCCTCCATTTCTTGATCACGTGTCATTTTCCTGAGCTGGCGTCCATCGACTCCGGCTGTTATACAGTGATGCTGGTGATTACAGCCTTCGTGCACATTGATCACGAGCCACCCTGCCATGTGGCGATGCTATTAATTACAGAAAAATGCTGCAGAGCTTTCGTATCATCGGAGGCCAATCATTGAAGCGACTGCCTGCTTGTAAAATCAGCGTAATGGCTCAGGTTTGTCTTCAGAATCCAATAGTTCTTCCCTGAGCTGGGCCTGGCTGGTGTGAGATCAGATGAGAGCATTTCCTGATTTTAAATTAGGATCGGAATGAGACTAAAGAGACCATAGAGACTATGTATAAAAAAGACACCAATATTATTTGATTTCTTTACTGGCCAGAATGAAAGTGGAGATGTATTACACTAATGAAGCTCTGATTTGTTTCAGCATCTGCCAATAGAACTAGTGGAGCTAGTGGAATAAATAAGAACATACGTTATTCTAACTAGAATTAAATGCAGATGAACAGATATTCTTTTAAAATGCTATTAGTGTTGCAGTTATTATTTCAACAGTGTATTGATTTAAATTATGGAATTAACACTGCAGGAGAATGCAGGTGATAACACGTCAGGTGACTTAGTTCTCAATGCCTTTGGCACAGAACTGTGTGTTTCTGATCTGTTTAGCTGCATGTTTCTAATCTAGAGAACTGCATATTTTTGATCTGAACAGCTACATGTTTCAGAACTGCTTAGATGAATGTTTCTGATCTGTGGAGCTGCTCGTTTCTAATCTTTCTAATGTTTTCTGATCCGTGCAGCTTCATGTTTCTGACATATGAAGCTGCTTATTTCTGAACTGCTTAGATGCACGTTTCTGATCTACGGAGCGGCATGCTTCTGACATGGGGAGTTGTATGTTTCCGATCTGTGGAGCGGCATGTTTTTGATCTATGGAGCTGCTCATTTCTAATCTATGTTTTTGACCTGCACAGCTGCATGTTTCTGAACTGCTTAGATGCATGTTTCTGATCTGTGGAGCTGCTCGTTTCTGACCTACAAAGCTGTATGTTTCTGATCTGTGCAGCCACAGATTTGCGGCTGATGTTTGCGGCTGTTTCTAATCTACAGAATTGCACATTTCTGATCTACAGAGCTGTGTGTTTCTGATCTGTTTTAGCTGCATGTTTCTGATCTAGAGAGCTGCATGTTTTTGACCTGCACAGCTGCATGTTTCTGAACTGCTTAGATGCATATTTCTGATCTGTGCAGGTGCATGTTTCTGATATGCGAAGCTGTGTGTTTCTGAGGTGTGGAGCAGCATGTTTCTGATGTGTTGATTTTGTTGTTTCTGATCTACGGAGCTGCATGTTTCTCAGCTGCAATGCTGGTCCAACCAACCTGCCCAGTGTTCATTACTTATGGTTATTCACTCCTGTTTTTCTGAAAAACAGCCCATGATACCTCATATACCTCGTACATTATGCCAGCTATTCATCAGTGATATAACAGCCAGATATAATCATCAACACAGTTTTCTGCCTGTGTGTGCTCCTGTTTATTCATGCAACATCACCTTTACGAGGTCAGCGCAAACCACACAATGCTTTTCTACAATTTGAATGCCGACTTTAACCATGGTTTTTATCCATTATCTCTCTCATAGTCAATCCCCTAGTGTCGTGCACACTTGTTTGTATCTTGTTTATATCTATATCCGGATGCATTTATATGTTTATCTGCTCAGTGTTGAGTGCCACATTAAAAGACAACTTTGCTGCACATAAAACCGGTAATGGGAGGTTATAAAGCCTGCACTGAAAATGTGACTTTTTCGATGGTCCTGTGTTGTCTGCCTGTCGTAAATTCACCACACCCGTCGTTCTGATTCCTCTCCTCAGTCTCTGTATTGCCAGATTAATTCAGAACATGAGCTGAGGTTAATTTGACGCATTCTCCTTAAAGCTGTTCTTTTCAAACAAGATAAAAGAAAGCAGGAAATAGAACCGCTTGTGGTCGAAACGATAATAAAAGTGTGCTCTAAAAGGACATCCCGAAGGCTCGCAACGGCTCAACACCTCCATCATGTGGCTTTGGTATACATAACAATCACTCGACAAAGCTTCGCCACATTAGAGGAGAGAAGCGTGTCTTCTGATTTCGATGCCGAATTTAAGCGTCCTTCATGAAGGCGGGAAGACTCTCGGCTGGCGGTGCAATAAATTAATCCACAAAAGCAGGTAAGAGAGGCAGGAGAGCCGACGCAGGCGGCGGAGAGTCTGCCTGGAGCTGGCTTTTGTGGTAATAAGTAAAATGGACTAATAACGTGGTTCACTCTGAGGAAGCGAAAATCCTCTCTGCGGGTTTTTCCTTTTCTGTGAGTTATTATTAAAGTGCAAATAATAGCGTTGAGCTGGGTCCCAGTGAGTCCATTGAAGAATAAAATACTGTCATAAAGTTGCGTTGAACACTCATTTGCATAATAATTCATGACTTGGTAGTGGTTCACAATGGCGGTGCATTCAGTGTCTTCTTTTTGGTCTGGTTCTCGGCTCCAACATGTCTTAACCGAAGAAGAACACTGTGACATCAGATTTACTGAAGCTCGCGTATTCTTTAGTCAATATTTTTTCAGTCCGGCTCAAATTATTCCGATTGGAGATTTTGCAAACACTGCACAAGACTTTTTATGCACAACAAATAGCGCACAACTATTTTTTATACATATTTAAGATATTTTGATGCTGAGCTGCTGCATGTTTTTATACAGGCTATACATATCTGCAGTATGCAGCACATGAGCTGTCTGTTCTCAGCATATGTGTTCAGGTCAAGAATATAGATTTCATTTTTTGCAGAGCATTACTTTCTGCCGGGTTTTTCTTTAGTGACGTCAACAGAGACTAGTCGACTTTAAAACCCCGGCTTCATTCACGTTTTAGACGTTGAACATGCAGCAGTTTATTACATCTCCCAATACAAACAGAAACTAAATGCACTCCTAGGAACAGACTGGGACTTCTGCTGCAGATTGGACACACTGTGACCCTTTGACATGGCTGTGGCAGCATGAGAAATGGAGCGAAAGGAGCTCCATTAATGAGGCAGGGTGAGAGATGGGATGAGGTCGACAGACAGACAGATCCTGCAGAGGGAAAGTGTCAATGAGCCGGATGGAGAGAGAGAGAGAGAGAGAGAGAGAGAGAGAGAGAGAGCAGATGCACGTTGGACACAGAGCTGTCAATAGACAGTTGTCCAGTTCCTGTGCAAACATAACAAGCTGTGGAGCCTCACCTAACCCGCCCCGCTTTCCAGTTCCCCTTTGGCCCCAGCTGGGCCTGCTGTCTGGGGCCCCCGGTGCCTGAAATCCCGGTAATAACGATGGCATTGATCGCTGTGCCTGGGATGGCCAATTACGGCTTCCATAGCATCTAATGAGGAGCAATTGCTCTGGTGGCAATTACCGGAGCTGTATAGCGCCCCCGAAACTGAGATGGAGAGCCGCGCACCCGAGGAGGTGCAAGTGAGACAAATCAAGAGCACAGCAGTTACCGCTGCACACACATAAACACACACATGTCGGCACGCACAGCTCAGCCTGCAGTTCCGCTGTGGAATTAGTGCAATTAATGGAGAAAAATGTAATGAAATAAGTCATTATCATTATTTTAACTGAGCGAGGTTTTTGGTATACATTAGTGGCTACATATAGAGTATGGTTTCAAGTTAGTAAAGGCTCATTTTAATTGCATCTGTTAGCTTCAGGTTCTCCCTGAGCAGGGCTACACGACGAGGTCCTTCCCACGCATATTGGGAAACATGCAGACCTTTAAATACTAAAAGATATCAATTTACTTCCAGAGATGTTTGGAGGCTAGTCAAACATTTCTTCAGTGAAAAAGAAAATTAGGCACATAATCTCCCTTACTGTAGAATCCAGGCCGCGTTGCATCACAGTATGTTGCACTAATGGTTCACAACAGTCTCTGGTTACAGTATTGTATTGGCCTCATGCATGCAAACATAACTGCGCTTTATGCATTGTTTTAAGCCTTAGGGTAACATGTCAGACTTGTAAATACACAGTGAGATGATGCGCATAATAATAAAACGGAAGAGTTAAATTAATTAAACGTGAAATTTTGCAAATTTGAATACACTGAATGGATAAATGCAGATTCGATGTAAAAATGAGACGTATTGCATTGGATTCAGGCCGTTACAGAAAAGAGCACCGAGGTCACATTATGTTGCACTAATTGTTCGCTACGGTCTCTGGTTACAGAGCAATACTGCATTAGCTTTGTGCTCGCTAACGCGGCGGCTCCTCGTGTACTTATTGTTAGCCTCAAAGCAACACGCAGACTGTGATACGGAGAAATCATTGACAGAAAATAATAGTTCAATTAATAAAATCAAACATTTCTTCAGTAATTAAGGGCACATAAACTCACCCAGTATAGGATCCTGGTACATATCCCATTAACACCAGGCCATTATAGAAATAATCACCTAGTCATGTGACACCGATCACTACAATCTCTGGTAATGCAATATTATGGATTGCATGGATGCAAATGAGACGGCTCATTTACACACTGATTTATGCAATTTCTCCTTAATAAAAGCCTTAACGTGACACGGAGAGAGGGATAATTTATGGAAAAGGAAAGTGAACAATTCAGTTTAGAAAGTGTGAGACTCAAAGCGATGTCTGGAGACTGGTGCAATGCTTCTTCAGTGATGAAAGATATGTGTGCACACTGCTTAGAGCCCTTAACTTATATTTGTAGCATTTTCTAAAATTATTTTTAATTAATTAATTTATATTTGGTCCTCATTTGTCAGTTTTAAGGTAGAAACTAGTGTGCAACAGAAATATCCATGACTGCAGCAACATGACAAACGCATCTTAAATGAAACGCATCCTGGGTGGGAGGAGCTACGTAGTTAGTTCACTTTGTTGAGTTCCCACTGAGCACATGTTTGTGTTTAAACTCTAAACTCTTGATAACTGTCCTTGAACGCATCCTGACGCTTATGTCAAAGCCAGCTGGCCCCTCCCCTGTAGCACCAGATGGTTTCAAAGTGGCCATTTTTTTTTGGAATAATCAGGCTTGCACCTGCATCAAATCCTGAGCTTCCACCCAGGAGCTGGATCGTCCTGTCTTGTCCTGGCATCAGATAACCAGCCAGGACCTGCAGGAGCTGCAACATCAACCCTACTGGTGGATTCACAGTGTTTCAGGTAAGAGCTGCTCTGCTGACATGTGTGTTTGGAAATACGAGCCTGGGATTCTAACTTTTACCTCAACACGACTTCTCTGTTGAGGGCACATGACGACGGCACATCTCTATGCTTCAGTGGAGGAGGTCTGTTGTTGTCACCCCTGAATTTCTGATGTATGTGTACTCAAAGGGAGCGATGAGGTCGAAGCTTAGATGCCCAGCATCAACTCAATGCAATGAATATTCACATAATAAATCTGCTGCATGAGCGTTGGACTAAATGGAGGAACCTTTCTGCCTTGGCACCAGGCATCGCTTTCTATCAGACTATCCTGTGCTGCTCATGTCAGTCTTTTTTTAATGGAAGGTTAAGGGACTGATGCTGCTGTTAAAAGTCTTACCAATTAAAGCGAAAAGGCTTGTGGATGATGTCCACGGTGCAAGGGGATGATGCATCTGACAGGCTTGGCTTAGGGCAAATGTTTTTCAGGGGTTGGATAGTTGAACACCTCATCATGCCTGGGAAATCGTACCTGCTTGACAAGCCTAGACAGGATTTCACTTTTACGTTTATGAATTAGTGAACAAAAGTATATGATTACAAAAGAAAGAAGAAATTTACAGCGTTGGTACTGGCCAGAATCTCCCACATCTGATAAGTCCTATTTAGCCCAATTTAAATGGGCAGCTTAGGTAATTCTATTCGGTGGAAATAGTGGCACATCTTTCAGGATTTGGATAGTTGAACACCTCATCATACAAGCCTGGAAATCGTACCTAACGAGCCCAGATGGGATACAAATTTGCACCAGTCAAACGTCTGCATCCTTGACACCTGCGTCCACTATAGTTTTGGAAACAGTCTAGAAAAGACACTTTCAAAAGATATTTGGCACATGTCTGGAGCAACTATTTGCCATAATAGCCTACCTTCAACCAGTCAACCTTGTCCCTGTCGTCGCCGTAGACTGTGTTTCTATTGTGATGGCATAGGCTGATTGGTCGGTCACAATCGCACAACTTGAAACCCAGAAAGATGGATTGATGTGATCCTGCTGTATTGCAGGATAAGAAACTGTCACTAGGAGAAGGTTCAATGTGTGATCTTGTATTTAACTATTTTAAATGGACGCCTTAGTGCAAGGGGGATGATGTTCCTGACTGGCCTAGCTTAGGGCAAATGTTTTCAGAGCTTGGGTAGTTGAACACCTTATCATACCTGTTGATTAAGATCGGATATTGTACCCGCCAGCAAGCCAAGAGGGGATATAAATACTAAAGAAAAAGGACATTTACAAGTACAGTTTTTGTGCTAGTGTCCAGTCAAATGTCCACATCCTTGACACATAAGTTGACTATAATTTGGAAACCGTTTGGAAAAGGGAAGGCACTTACACAACATATTTGGTAAATTTCTGGAGGAACATGACTACCTTCAGCCAATCAACCTTCTCATTGTGATGGCATAGGCTGATTGGTCTGAAATGACTTTTGTTCGGTCACAATCGCACAACTTGAAACCCAGAAAGATGGATTCTCGTGATCCTGCTGTATTGCAAGATAAGAAATTATTTTTTTCCGTCACTAGGAGAAGCTCCCAACGAACGTCCGATTCCATTTGTGATCTTGTATATAACTGTTTTAAATGGTCAGTTTAGGCAAGCCTGTTCAGTGAAAATCGTTGACTGCTGGTGAAACTGCACAGACTGTTGAAAGGCGGTTAAGGGACTGACTTTGCTGTTAAAAGTCTTACCAATTAAAGCGAAAAGGCTTGTGGATGGTGCCCGTGGTGCAAGGGGATGATGCACCTGCTCATCTTAGCTTAGGGCAAATGTTTTATGGCTTGGATAGCTGAACACCTCATCATACCTGCTGATTAAGCTGGGAAATCGTACCTGCCAAAAAACAAAAAAAAACAAAAACCCAGACAGGACACAAATACAGAACAAAAAGTAAACTTAGGGCTGTGACTTTTGTGCTAGTGGCCTGTCAAACGTCTTCATCCTTGACATGTGGATCGACTGTAATTAAGACAAATCTGAATCAAGAAAAAAATCAAGTAAAATGAATGATGCGGTCTGTTGGATAGGGCTGAAATCATGTAGGCTGACATATCCGAGACATCTTTCCCTGAAGTGCAGTATATTTAGATGGGTGTATGAGTTTATATAAGGGTATGGACTCCAACCCGTCAAACTGCAGCTTCAAAAATGAACTGAATCCACACCTCCCAGACAGCTGATATTTACGCTGCTGGATTGCAGTACTTTGTGGGGTGTTCTTGTGCATCGGTCTCATCCGGCACCCATACATACAGACAGGCATAGAAGCCGGACGACGGAGCCCTGGCATTAATAGCCTGTTATCCTTTACAGCCTGCACATTCATTGTGTCCTTTTCCATTAGCATGTCTCTCTGGTTGCGGGAGATGTCTGCACATCTAACTACGACTGTGTCTTTGTGATCCGTCAGCCTGTTTGGATGTCTGACTTTCAGAAACTATTCCTTTTAGTCTCCCCCCACCTCGCTTTAGATTCTCCCCGCCACGTATAGATCTTCTATCGCCTCTCTTGCCGCAATCTTTGCCGCCGTGTAACTTTAATATCTGGGTTTAGAACAAGGACAGAGGCAGCAGCTCAGCGACAGTCAGACATTGGGGAGCAACACAAACACCCTTCAAAGCTCTTTTTCATGTAGGCGAGGGATAAGAGAGGCCCAGCGCATAGACGCAGCCGCGAGACCGTCTGATTGAGGCTTTGGCGCGAACGCGGAGGGGAGGGCGGGGGAAGGAGGCCGTGGGTCTGCAGCTTTCATTAGACTAAACACACAAACGGGCATCAACGTTGTTAGCTAAGAGGGAGCGCGGTGTGGAGAGCGGGGTGGAGAGGTTACAAGATAATCAACACTCCCTCTCCACCGTAAACCCACACAATAAAGACTTGACATCAATATGCCAGTGCAGTCATCACCACAATAGTGCCTGGCATTGAGGAGGGGAAAGGGCCTCCACGGTACATCCGCACTGATTAAACCATGATGAGTGTGTGCATGTGTGCGCAATGTACGGAATGGATACATGAGGAGTTTCCCTGAGATTTACCGGAGTTGCTGGACAACTTTTAACAAGCGGAAGAAAGAAAGAAAGTTTGTCCGAAGTTCGTTGTGCATGATTCGATGTATTAGAGATGTGATATCAATAAAGGAACCATCTGTCAGCGGTTTTGTGGTGACGGAATATTTTTTGTACGTAGGGGTGGATATTGAATCTGTCTTTGGAAACCGTTTGGAAAAGGTTTGGTTTGGTCTTCCGCTTCTTGGCACAAGTTTGGAGGAACTATCCAATACATGGCTTACCTTCAACCAATCAACCTTCCCTCTGGCGACGCCTTTAGTTCCTTAGAAGATGCTGATTGGTCTGAATGACTTTTGTTTGGTCCCGTGCACAGCTTAAAACCCAGAAAGATGGACTCTCTTGAGATCTCTTTAGAGTTCCGTCACTAGAATAGCACGCAATGAACGTACTGTCTGATTTATAATCATGTTTGCTTGTATTTAACTTTTCTAGATGGCCAGCTTCGGCAATTCTATCCAGTGGAGATTCTGAAATTGCCAGAACTGTTTAAAAGAATCCAGTTGAAGGTGTAGTGTCCAACAAAGAAGCACTTTTTTTTTGTTTTGCTGCCAAAACACTAGAGTGTCAACACTAGGTTTTCT
Source organism: Chelon labrosus (assembly GCF_963514085.1). Classification (NCBI taxonomy): domain Eukaryota; kingdom Metazoa; phylum Chordata; class Actinopteri; order Mugiliformes; family Mugilidae; genus Chelon; species Chelon labrosus. Next base: position 18,392,683 of record NC_140356.1, read on the forward strand.
AGTTTGAACGCCAGTTATCAAGCCTCTTTTGAGGTAGCTCTATCTCTGAATACAAATGAAATCAATGCGATGTAGATTCCAACGTGACTGTTTACATGTACACTAAATAAATCATAAAACCAACGTGCAACTTCATTGACAACATTGAATTAAGTCAGTAAAGTAGGATGACTGATGTTTGCAACGTTGCAGTCCACATGGATTTTTGACTTTGTTCACCTTTTCCAACATTTGGACGTCCTTGTCCCTACCCCATGTGGGCCAAACGTGCTCAAAAAGAAGAGTCTGCCGTAGCCTGTCTAATTCAGCTCCATGACCGAATGACTGGATTGGTCCGACAGATCTTTACTGGAGAATAATAATTTCCCAACGTCTCAGACCATCTTTAAGCCAAAAAATAAAAATAAAAAAATGTGTGGGCGGGGAACGTTGGTCCAGCCTCGAAGCTACAGAAAGAATGGATTTATTCCAACCAGACAGAGAAACCATAAAATCATGTGTTTGCATCGTTGTTATTATTAGGAACTCATATTCTCCTACTGAACAGATTATCAAAGGTTTATACCACCCCTCTCAATCTGATATAGAATATATAGAATATACGTAATTTAAACCTTCTATTGCCTCTATCTTTGTCAAGTTCGGTATGAACAGTAGTCTAATACTCAAGCAAGTTGGCTAAGTTGTTTCCTAGTAACGACTCTTCCAGGCAGCTGAGACCAGAACTGAGTTCATCTAAAAATACAAGCTTGACGATTAGATTTATGTCGGAGAAAATAACAGATATATGTAACGGACGCATGCATCTTAGTCATATTGGTGGTGTACACCGAGCAGGCATAACATTATGACCACCTTCCTAATATTGTGTAGGTCTCCCTTGTGGTGACTCATCGGAGAATGGACATGGGCCTTCTGAGGGTGTCCTGTGATGGTTAGTGTGTGTGTGTGTGTGTGGGGGGGGGGTCTGTGGATCATCCCACAGATACTTGATCAGTTTGGGATCTAGTGAATTTGGAGGCCAGGTCAACACCTTGTGCTGTTCTTCATGTTGTTGTTTTTTCTTGAGTTGTTCTTAAACCTGCTATTGCTATTGCTATGGGGGTGGGGGTGCCTGGTCTGGTCTAGGTGGGTGCTACATGTCTAAGTAACATCCACACCAATGAATGCCAGGTCCAAAAGTTTCCCAGCAGAACACTGAATTGTCACAAGATGGTCAATGTTATTTACTTCTTCTGTCAGTGGTTTTATTATTGTGGCTGATTGGTGTACATTGCAATACAAAGAGATATATGAAACTGATAAAAGTGTGCTGGAGCACTTTAGAAAAACACAGCATTCTTTCATATATAAAAAAGGGAAAAGGTAGCAGCGACACTTGTGATCTTATTATCTCCATCTTTCCCCTTACAAGGGATTGTAGAATTATCTCCACTTTGTTCTATACGTTGAACAGAGCAGCGTTATTTTGTCTAATTAAATCCCTCACACTTTTTTCTTTTCCCCCCCTCAACCTTCCAGCCTCCCACAGCCTCCCAGCAATACATCCTCGGTGACAAGTGGCACTTTGAAGCCATTAGCCGATCATTTACGTTTTACACGGGCTAAGTATTTCACTTAGACCGAGGAGAGATGTATTGGATAAACCTGTAATGAAGTGTTTCATAGTTCTGTCACACACGACGCCGGCGAAGCAGCAGCAGCAGCAGCAGCAGCAGCAGCAGCCTCCGTAAAGTCGGCTTCCACCTTTAGATGGCAGCAGCATGCCACTCCATCACAGCCAGGGAGCCGGAGAGAGACACGAGCTGACGGATGTCTGGAGCCAAAAACAAAGAGGGACAGTTAGAGCTCATTATTTCTTTGATTCTTTAATCTTCCTCAAGTCTTCATCCCAATCTTTGTTATTGGTAATGGGCTGTCTCTTCCAGTGAGATGGAAAGAAAAAAACCAAAAAAACACTTTAATAACCAAAAAAAGATCCATCCCAAATCTAGCAGTGCATTGCTCATCTCGTTGTCTAAGTTTGATGTCTCTTCCGTGTAATTGAACGTGATGAATGCCGGTGTTGTTTTCCCGCGAACACGCTTTGTCCTTTCAACCTCATCTGACATATCTGGGCCGGGCCGGTTATTTTCAGAACATAATTCAGTACCTGTCTGTGAGGCGACGGTTTGAATTGTCAATTACGTGAGAGAGTATTCTTTTTTTTATTTTTTGTTTTTAAACGCGAGCGCTTACGTGGGTTTCTGCCGTGGAAGCGTACGATGCTGTTGTGTCTGAGTAGTAAGAGATCCAGAGATTTCAGGTGGACGTGTTCCAATTCCATGTTAATATCTTCATGTTTGTCACTGAAACGGGGTAAAACATTGGTATAAAAAACTATAATTGAAAATATTTCGACTAAAAATACCGATGCATCTCCACGTGACATCGTGTCACCTTGCTTTTGAGAATCTTGGCTGTAGCCTCAAACCGAAACTGCTTTGGCTGCAGATTACAAGGAAACGCTTGGCTGGCCACCAGAAAAAGAAAAAGTGTGAAAACATTTTTAAACTTGTTTCATGTCGTTTTTATTCATTTTGAAGCTAAAAACAATCAATCAACAGAGACTGTATGAGGAACTAATATTCTGATATATTTATGGGTTTTTGTTCCTGGTTGTGACTTTTTCTATGATATAATTTGATGCATTTCTATGTTTTCAAAGAGAAAAGGAAAATATCTGTTTTTTTATTGGTGGTCAATATAATATTTATCATTATTCATCTAATAAAATGTTATTTGATAAATTTGCAGCAAGGCAGTAGTTGCTAAAGATCCCTAAATTGAGATACAGTTTCAGAATTCAGAAATCTTCTTTTTCTTGAGGCAACCCTATTGGTGTTCAGATTCTGTTCTTTATGGCCTATTCGCACTTCAACTGAGCTTTGTATTGATGCAGATTTGGAGATTTGCCGTAGTTCCACCATACACCGATCAGGCACAACATTATGACCACTTTCCTAATATTGTGCAGGTCTCCCTTGTGGTGACGCATCAGAGAATGGACATGGGCCTTCTGAGGGTGTCCTGTGGTGTCTGGCAACAGAATGTTGTTAGTGAGGGGGCCTTTGAGGGGAGGGTCCTCTGTGGATCATCCCACAGATACTTGATCAGTTTGGGATCTAGTGAATTTGGAGGCCAGGTCAACACCTTGTGCTGTTCTTCATGTTTTTTTTAGTTGTTCCTAAACCGTTTTTGCTGCTGCCATCAAGGAGTGTCATTGCTATGGGGTGGGGGTGCCTGGTCTGGTCTAGGTGGGTGCTACATGTCTAAGTAACATCCACACCAATGAGTGCCAGGTCCAGAAGTTTCCCAGCAGAACACTGAATTGTCACAAGATGGTCAATGTTGTTTACGTCTCCCGTAGTAGGCAGATCTTCAGCTTTCCCTTTGTCGTCGTACTTTTTAAATCCAAAATGCTGCCACACATCAGCTTTGAGGCCTGACTGTGCTCATTGTGTTTTAGATCTTCCTCACATGTGGGAAATCATCTTGTTGCCAAACCAGTCCTGCAAAAACTGCAAGATTTCTAACAAGAGGATGTCGGAACTGGGTATACTTAAGAGCTCGATGCCATTAGGATTCTTGCAAATGAAAGTCGTTTCTTTTAAACCCGGCCCTCCGTGTTATCATTACAACCTGAAGAACCCTGATCTCTTTTTAACTTTGGCTGCAGAGATCTCAGAGTTGCCGATGTCAGCTGCCCAACAAGCTTCCTTCAGGTTGTAAAACATGTCCTTGTTTCATTTGCTCTGCAGACTTAGCAACTTAAAGGTAACTGGTGAGACTGTTTCTACGTGGGGTGATTTGGTGCAGAGTGATCCAGTGGAAAGTTGAGATGACTGCAGTCTGGACACTAAACCTCCCTGAACAAAAAAGGAAGGGAGAGCGCAGGAGAGAAAGGGAGGGAGAAACACCTATGAACTTAATTACCCAATGAATAATTAATGTTTGATTGCAGTGTTCCCCCAGGCTGTCAACACAAGATAATTTATCATAAGATTATAATTTATCACTAATTGCTTTGGCAAGAGGTTTATGATTAGAATAATTTGCTTATTAAATGCACAAATTTTATTAAGCGGCAAAACTTTTCGTGTGAAGTACGTATCGATTCAGCCGCACCCACACCTTCAGGAGGGGCGCCGTTTAAATTGCGTTTAATCGAGTTACACGTGCGGGATTAAAAATAGTTGTTTGCTCGGTTATGATGCGGCCCCTCTTTTCCATAATTTAGTTAAACAAAACAGGTGATTATTCTAATGCAGTGAGATGCATACGACCCGGGGAGAGGTTTGAGCACGGAGAGGTGGCTCAATATCCTCAGAGCCAAGAAAAGCACAACGGCATCCTAAAGACTTAAGCTCCTCTGTGAATCCTGTTTACTCCTCTAAGCTGTAATGCCTATTTAGATGAGGAGAATTTGAATTGTTTGTCTCTGGCATAATGAATGTTTGTTGTCTGGCATGGGAATCTTTGTGGAGTAGTCACAGTATCGTTGCTGTGGGCAGGACAGGTGGATGGTTTGTGCCTGGTGGCTTTCCACAGGCCGTCCATGAATTTATACAGTATGTTGGTGCTTATTTTTTGACTTTGACTTAGTCCTTGTTAACCGTAAGGAATTCTGTATTTATTCCATTCATTCTTGGATAATCTTTTACAACCCTAAGGTATGGATACACCAAACCGTCATTGTAGAACTACCAAAAGCCAACTGTAGCGTTGCCTTATCTATATCTGGAGCAAAAGTTGGTACAGCAAGCTGGCACATGCATGGGTGAAAGTAAATAAGTCTTCATACCAGCAGGTGGCAATAGTCTGTTTTTATTATTCAAAACAGAAGAACTAGGATTAGCTGGGAGGCTAGGAGCTAGGAACCTTAATGCTCAGATTAAGGTTATGGTTCAAATGAGAAGGGTCTTCTGTGTGTGCCCTTCCTTCCTCACTTCTGTTTCTCTTCTCATGCTCAGGTTCATTAAGCTGAACAGCCAATCAGACCAACGAGTTCCACTGCTGATTCAGTATGTTGAATTTGGGGTTCAACTAGCGCCAATGGCATGGGACACGCTGCAAGAACCTAGGGACACAGGCAGTTACAGGCAAGGCCAACACCAACTAATGGCCGACCGTCGGCTTGGTTGAATCATCCCCACTGAGATACAGTTTCAGTAAGTTGTACATTTGTAGTGTCACTGAATTCTTATTTGTGGTATGGCTAAATTTAGAAACAGCATGCATCCAAGGTGTCCCAAAAAAGGTGTATAACCTCAGATAAGAAGCATAAAACATGAGGGCCTTATGGGACATACTGCAAAAACCTACCGTCGGCTTGGTCCACCAGGGCTCCTAATTGTATAGTATACTGAAGCATCCAGAAAGGTGGAAATTTATTGACTTTAAAACTTGACCTAATTAGATGTGGACCAAATTGTCAAATTTTGGCAACATGTTCCCGTGTTGCTCACTTCACCAGCAACAGAGAAGAACAGACCTTTCACAACTAGTAGTTTGTCAAAGATCTCAAACAACCTTCAAGTGTACTACACACTGAATCATCCCCAGTGAGATACAGTTTCAATCAACTGTACGTTTCGAGTGTGACTGAATTCTTATTCATGGCAAGGCTAAATTTAGAAACCACATGCATCCAAGGCCCTCGCAAAAAAATGTGTAACTTAATACAAGAAGCACAAAACATGAAGGCCTAGGCAAAGGACAGAATAATTGGTCCTCACTGAGATACCGATTCAATAAATTATACTTTTTAAGTGTGACTAAATTCTTATACTGTATGTGTGCAAGGCTAAATTTCAGAAACCACGTGCATCCAAGACCCCCCCAAAAATGTGTATAAGCTAATATAAGAAGCACAAAACATGAAGGTCCTAAGCAAAAGACAGAACAACTGGTTAGTTGGGCCAATGGCGTTGGGACACACTGCAAAAACCTAGGGCAACAGGCACTCACTGATGGGCCAACGCAGCTAACGGCCGACCGTCGGCATGGCTCCTAATTGTATATTAAGGCAAATTTGTTGACCTAAAACTTGACCTAATTAGATGTGGACCAAATAGTCAAACTTTGGCAACAAATTTCCGTGTGGCCCACTTCACCAGCGACAGACCCTTCACAACTAGCAGTTTGTGTGTACTACAGACCGAATCACCCCCACTGAGACACTGTTTCAATAAACTGTACGTGTCGATTGCGACTGAATTCTTATTTGTGGCAAGGCTAAATTTAGAAAGCACATGCATCCAAGCCCCCCCCCCCCCCCCCCCCCCAAAAAAAAAAGGTGTATAACCTAATACAAGAAGCACAAAACATGAAGGGCTTTGCAAAAGACAGAATGACTGGTTAGTTGGTTCATGTTCAGAAAGGAAATGTCAGCGTATCCGGCTGTTAATCATAGTGGAAGGTGTATTCTATAACGGCTTCAGCTACCGTGAGTCGCTGCCTATTAAAATAGCTCTGCATGGTTGAAGACGAGCCAAGCAAAGAGGGGCCAAGAAGCAGCCCCCCCAGGGCGATATCTACGCTCCCAGGTTGGCTGAAAGTGAGCACCCAGGGGTCCAAGGGGGTTCAGATCCAAAGCGCCCAGACCTGAATGAACGCGGTCCTGGGTCCTTTTTTTTTTTTCTATTCTCTCTGATGTAAAGAGCTAAATATGTAGACTTTCTGTGCGTCTGTGTCGTGACAAATTCTTCAGTAAAAGCTTTTGAAAGGGATTGTGTTTGTACCCACAGCAGCTCGTTACAAGACATTTCCAGTTGCTTTCATTCCGCAGATGCAAGTTGCTATCACGCTGAGCCCATGGCTTCACATCTGCACTTGGGAACTTTGATGCTAGAGCTGACAGTACTGTATGTTCTTACAGTGCTTCAGTCTGGCAAACCCGAAAAGCCTTAAATCCCTCTGAGCGCGAGTTGATATTTGTATAGAATTATGAAGCTATACACCGATCAGCCAGAACATTATGACCACGGGATCAACACAGGACAGCCAGCTCTTCAGGCCAGGATTCAGAGGTCCATCAACACCTCAGGACTAAGGACATTCCTTTGAGGACAACAGTGTCTAAGTTTTAGAGAAGACAGACGGTTTGAAAGAAGAGTAAAGGAACCCCTCTCTGAAATATATTCACCAATCGGGCGTAACATTATGACCACCTTCCTAACATTGTGTAGGTCTCCCTTGTGGGGACTCATCAGAGAATGGACATGAGCCTTCTGAGGGTGTCTTGTGGAGTCTGGCAACACAATGTTGTTAGTGGGGGGCCTTTGAGGGGAGGGGCCTCTGTGGATCATCCCACAGATACTTGATCAGTTTGGGATTTAGAGAATTTGGAGGCCAGGTCAACACCTTGTGCTGTTCTTCGTGTTTTCCAGGTGTCTGCCTGCATCCTCCTGGGGATGGCTGCTGCCATCAAGGAGTGTCATTGCTATGGGGGAGTGGGGGTGTCTGGTCTGGTCTAGGTGTTTCCCAGACGAACACTGAACTGTCACAAAATGGTCAGTGTTATTTACTTCACCTGTCATAATGTTGTGGCTGATTGGTGTATTTTTCATATTCTCCACTGAAAGGGAGTATAAACTACCAATAATACAGCTCCTGGCCATGCAAGAAGTACTTTTTACTATTTTAACTAACTTTAAATTTTTCCAACCTTGTTGATTTTTGCGTTTTATTTTGTCATGCCATACAGATGGTCGTCTTTTGATGATTATCTATACAAATGTGCGCAGATATAATTAATACTGACACACATGCATGCGCATACTGTGTCTTGGCATTTAGAGGGAGGAGAGGAGTTGTGTGGGCTGCTGGAAGCGATGTGTGTTCCTCGTCCTGCTGTCCAATCAATGTGAGAGGACAGGGAAAGGAAGGGCTGAGGGCCAGTATAACACTCTGTAACACTCTCACCTCACAGTGTGCACACGTCACTAAACGTTACCCTCAACGCACACACGCAAACACACACAGACCTGCAGTGTTTTGTCTCGGTGGCAGGGAGAAGGAAAGGGAAAGTGCCGGTGTGTTTATCAGGGCGGCTGTACGGTCCTCTTATCAGCCTCCCGAGGAAAGTTGGACAGATATCAGTTCTGGTGGTGAGACGTGGACCACATATGGCACAGATAGCGCTGGTTTTGACACACAAAGACACAAACACACACCGCAGGAGACACCCCGTATTAAAGGGTTTGGCAGCCGTGTTGAAACCGTCAGACAGCCAATCAGGGGATCGATGGCAGCCGTGACTCGCCCAATGACCCGCGCTGTTATCTCCGCAGGCCAACCCTCCTCCACCGCCCCCTCCCCTCCTGTCTCTCTGTGCACTTTTTTTTTTTCCTTTTGCCTTTCCCTGCCTCCCCTCTAACACTTCTTCTTTGCTTCATCAGTCGGTAAAAACTTTCCCCTCGTTCTCTTTCTCGGTCCCACCCCTCCCTCTCTTCTCCTCCCTTACTGGCAGTCTGGTTTTTCTGGTCTAATGAACCTGGGGGGTCTCAGGGCAGCCTCCGCTGGGTTGATTAGGATCCTCATTAAAGAGAGGGCCAGACCAGACTCCCTTCCCTCCCTACCTCCCATCTTCGTCCATCTCCCATCTCCCCTCTCTCTCTCTCTCTCTCTCTCTCTCTCTCTCTCTCTCTCTCTCTCTCTCTCTCTCCCTCTCCATCCACACTGCCCTGTCACACGGAGTGGCATTTTTAATTACCGCAGCACATCATAAAAGCAAGACCCATCATGCATCAGTGTGGTTTTTTTTTTTTGTTTTTTTTCGTCCATCATTTCCTCCGTCTTTCCTCGCTGATCTGTTGTAATGAAATCAGCGGCCGGCGTGGACTCCACGGGAAGACTGTTCATGGAAACGCACACCACCGGCCAACTAGCCGGCATTCTAATGCACCGAACGCACAAACAACGACAGCGCTCTTTAATGTTTGTTTCACGCTTCCAGCGGGCGGTAACGAGCACAAAGATAACCGGTTTAGAAGACGACGGCCACGGAGGGAAGAGAAATGAGGGAGGTGGGCGTAAAAAAACAAACAAGGTGCTTTAATAAAGTTTGTGTGGAGGAAGGGGGAAAAAAAAGAAAAAGACGATGAATGGAAAGTAGTGGAAATAGCCAAGCGGAAGATGGAGGAGATGAGGACGGAGGAGGGCAGGGGTGAAGCCTGTTTTTTTCTTTCTTTCTTTTTTTTTTTCCCTCGTTGCTGTTTGCTCAGCGACGGGATCAGATCAGCGCTGCTCCGGAGGATGCTCGGGGCCAAAAACTAAATCTGATTATGTCGCCTGAGAGGGCTAATCTCTCTTGAATCTGTCTTCGTCTAATTCCAAAAACAATACTGTAATCTGTGTGTGAGCGAGTCGGTGTGGTGTTTGTATTCGAGGGCCATGTTGGCTGCTAACTAGGGTCACGCACATGGGTTGACTGACACTCGGATTGGAGACGGCATGAAATGTGTACACAGAATATAGGAAAACAGTGACTGTTTATCCCATTGATTAGTTGCCGGTATTAGACATAACGTCCATGTTTGCTTTTTTTAAGACGTATATTGCCTTAACTAACAAATTAAGTTCTAGTCCAGCAGTGTCAGGAGCTGTTTTCCAGCAGAGAATCAATCGATCAGGCATAACATTATGACCACCTTCCGAATATTGTGCAGGTCTCTATTGTGGTGACTCATCAGAGAATGGACATGGGCCTTCTGAGGGTGTCCTGTGGTGTCTGGTAAACGAATGTTGTTAGTGAGGGGGCCTTTGAGGGGAGGGGCCTCTGTGGATCATCCCACAGATACTTGATCAGTTTGGGATCTAGTGGATTTGGAGGCCAGGTCAACACCTTGTGCTGTTCTTCATGTTTTTTTTTGTTTTTTGTTTTTTTAAGTGTTTCTGTGGCTGCATCCTGCTGGGGGTGCTGGGGGTGGCTGCTGCAATCAGGGAGTCTCATTGCTATGGGGTGGGGGTGCGTGGTCTGGTCTAGGTGGGTGCTACATGTCTAAGTAACAACAATTTTCCCAGCGGAACACTGAATTGTCACAAGATGGTCAAAGTTATTTACTTCTCCTGTCTGTGGTCATAATGTTGTGGCTGATCCGTGTATGCAAGGCCAGCATCACAATAATTAGCGTCAGCATTTGGACTACTAAAGTGAGTTGCTGTTTTTTGGTCATTGCTTGGTAGTCATGGTTGTGTGCTCATCTGGTGTGTCAAGATGAGACGAGAACTCAACAAAGACTCTCTAGATGCTAACGGCTAGCACGGCAGCGCTACATTCCAGTGCATTTGCAAGTTGTTTCTGCACATGAAAACCTTAAAAAAAAAAAAAACCTTAATGAGGTTGATTTGCATTAATGTTGCGCTCCAAGTTGGTGTAAGCAACATTTTGCAGATAAGTAATACAGCTACATTTCCAATTACAATCAGTCATAATTAGGTCTGGGTATTGCTACTGGTTTCTGGAATGGATTCAATGCAGTATTAGTTAATTTAAAGAGATCTTCTTGAATCCAATCAGCTGTCAGGCCTGACGGGTTGTAGCTCCCGTCCAGTTTTGGATCTCCCTCGCGATAGTCGCGTTGACTAATCTCGGTTTTGCAAGATTTCTCACGAGAAGATGCAGGAAATGGCATACATTAAAAACAATCGATCCAAGGATTATGAAATCAATATTGGATCTTTAAAATAAAGATAGGTTTGAACTGGAGGAAAATGAAAGATTAGTGATTGACGTCAGCGCACCAAATGATGAATCGATGACTCAGAAAAGTAGCATGAAACAATAAAATTATTGACTATGATCATGCAACCTATACAAAGTCTCTTGTGCATGTTCATACTTACTTTAACAGCACTTACTAGTGGTAAAACCGTAGCAACCACTAAACATCTTTATCACACCGTGTCCTGGGTTAATCTTTTAAGATTTATCAAACCAGTTTCAGAAGACATTTTTTCTCTACTTCTTTTAGACTTGATGAAGCTCTTTCCCTTTGGAGTGCCTCCAAACATCTGGCTGTTTGTCAAAGCAGGAAAACAAGTCATCAGTGAACACAATTCTCAACCTACTGGAATCGCCAAGAAAATCGAGGCACCGCGATGATGAACGAAAAACGAATGTCCGGGAAATGTCATCTGTCAAGCAAAAATGCCGAACATTCTCTAAATGGAGGCTAGCCTCTCGAATGTCGGACCCAGCTGTTGTTCCCGGTTTGCAATAATGAATTTCTTTAAGATTGTATATTGTTGTAAAGGAAAAACTTAATGGATTTTTGAAAATAATGTTTGTTGCTCCAATTAAGTGCCCAGTTCTCGTTGATATATCCTCCGTTTAATTATATACGGTCCTGCAGCCTTGGAGAACATTCTGTTCCGTGATGCTTACCCCCATAGACATGCATGCATGCACACACACACTGTCACAATGCATTAGGTATCTGAACTGTTCAGTGAGCAGTCAGATAAAGGAACACACACACACACACAAGTGCTTGTTCTGCTCACTGACTTTCTGTTAGTACACCCGTCCACTAATTAGATTCCATTAAAGGTGGCGTTCATAACTCTGGAGGTTTCTCTGGCTGACACGCCGCTCACTGTTAAAAATACCGCCAATTAGACACGGCTTCAACACACCATCACGTCCGACCTCCCAGAAAGATGAGACCTTGCTCTGCCTCGACAGGCGTTTGACTTCCAGCCGCCAGCTCAAAGAAGCCACAGAAGTTTTTCCTCGCGTCGGTAATGGTCTGGCAACTCCTGGAAATTGAGGGTAGAGATAGGAATCGTCCTCGTGGGAGGGCAAAGTGGAGGAAGTGGAGGGTTTATCAACAAAAGCAGCGCTTGAGGATTTAGTGGACAAAGTATTGAATGAGGCTAAACTCCCTGGGTGGCTGATGGGAAGGCTAAATATCAGCGTTGTCTTCTCCCCTTCTCTGCCTTTGTCTCCCGTTGGTCTCATTACCGTGCCGTCTTTATCAACGACCGAGGCACCTGCTATTAGCCTAGCCTGCTAACTTGTGATAAAAGCCGCCTGACAACATCTCGACCCTCTTCCCCCGTCCTCACCGTCTTTTCATTTTCGAGAATGCAGGCGGGATGAGGAAGAAGAAAGAGTCGGTGCATTGGTATTTTGGGGGGATTTTTCCCTCCTTCTCCGCGGCTCCGCCTGTCAGCGCGCCAGCAGTGTCTCCGCTAACCCGGGCCGGCGTCGCAAATGTCACTCGGTGCATTAGCATTTAGCCACCGCACTCCGCTGTCAATCTGGGTTTATCTTTGACACCCCCTATGGTCTATCACCTTAGCTCCTAGGCCCCCCTTTCCAGTTAGTCATTGTACTAATAAAGCACTGGGACAGTAGAATTTATCAGGGCTAGACACTCCCGCCCCACCAGCCATTACTCATCCACACACCAGGACATGCCAACGGTGGCTAATTGCTTTCTTGAACATTGGCACATGTGACATTCAGCGGTCTCCACTAAAAGAGGATGGGCTTCTCCTCACAGAAAGCACAGTGCCAAGTCCATACAGAGGTTGTAAAGACCTGTGGATGGAGAACTGCTTCTGTGCAACTTGTGTCAAAGCTTATGACACAGCGGAAGATTTAAAAGAAGTTAAAATAATTGGGATGTCCTGATCAAGTGTTTTTGCCTCCGGATCAGATCCTGATAATTAAATATCAAGTATTGGCTGATTGGAGAAACTAAATTTCCTCCAGATTCTGACCTGGGCATTGTGTGTCTGGATTCAGTCCAATAAATCTTTCTGTCAAAGTTAATGTAGTGTGGAGAGGGTAGCTGGTACCTTGTGTTCTCTACTCCAGAAATGTTCCGATCATCCAGCGCTGCCATAAACTCCCTAACCCTCTCTGGAAGATTTTTCACCTCGACTTGTCAGGCAGGACTAAAACAAATATGCCTTTGTCGACCCAAATACCAATCTTCCGATACTGATCTGGGCGTCCCTAGTAGATATGAGCTGAGGATTTGTTCAAAGCTTTTGCTCCAAAAATGTTAAAATGAATTACCTGGATGGACGTTTAACACTTTAATAGACCGCTAACCACCACAGAACATCAGTTTAAATCAGGGGTCTTCAACGTTTTCCAGGCCAAGGACTCCCAAACTGATGGAGAGATGGAGCGGGGAAGGTCTTACCCCTAGGGGGTCCGCGGAGGTAACCCCTAGGGGGAAGACCTTCCCCGCTCCATCTCTCTATCAGTTTGGGACGTGGCCCCTCCTGTTGAAGACCTCTGGTTTAAATTATGGTACAGATTCATGTTTTCCACGTCTTTGGTCCAGTCTTTTCTTGACTATACTCATGTATTCTCTTTTGTGATTGCTATTTGATGTTGAATCAAGTTGGTAGTATTGAATAATGATCTCCTACGATCATATATTTTACAAATCGCTGTCTGAATGACTTCATCATCTTCTCTTAGACCTGTTTGGTACTGTTATTTAGCTTCCTCTTTGATTTTTGGCAGCTTTGTTGCCAGCCAACTATCATTCAAAAAGGAAGAAGCGTTTTATGACACTACAAGGACGTGGTTTTGGTTTATGGCAAACATAAAATAAATCTAACAGATCTCAAAGATCAGGCTTGCTTGTTCCAATCCGATCATTTTAAGAAATGCCCAGCTCGGCCTTCGATGCCGATTTCCACATACAGATCATCCCTACTAAACACATACTGACTTACAACCTAAAGATTTGCTGGTACCTTTATTCAAAGCTTTCGCTTCAAACCACTACACACCACAGAACATTTCTTTAAACGGCGGTGCAGATGCATGCTTCCTTTTGTGACCAATTGGCGAATTTAAAAATGATTTATGCTGAGCTTTAGTTGGATAAATTGCAGGTGCTGCTGCGAAAACCCGCGGACAGTCATTACGGCCACCATACAAATAGACCCTGGAAACCTGCCGCCCGGCTTGTTCCATACACCTCTTAATGTGAAAGTTAAGGTAGACACAAGGGGATATGATATAGGTGGGGAAAATTGTACAATAAGCAATTTCCCCTTTGTTGTGAGTGAAGGGATTATTCATCAAAGCGACGGCGGATGGTTCCAATATCTAACAAAGCTCTTTGTTTTGTTTGGTGGCAAAAGATTAATGAACAGACCGGACTGACATTTCCAGCAGGAAGGACATTGATCTGGAGGCCTTCTGAAGATCCTCATTGTCCTGTTTACCCTGCAAACAATGGATGACAGTGAGGAAATGTGTATGCTACCCACACACTGTACACACAGTGGCTTATGAGCACACACACACACACACACACACACACACACACTCTGTAATCCAAAGGGCAAGCTCAGGATTTCATAAGCTGCTATATTTGTCATTAATCAGGGGTTCCTTAAGAGCATCTTAAAAATATCTCCTGTTTTTATGTCTTTTTATTAAAAGAAGAAAAAAAAAATTGGCTCTTGCTGACAGAATTTGTTGGCCACAGTCTAAACTCAGCCGGGATGTAAACTATTTCTTTTGGAAATCAAACACGTTCAAGTCATTTGCTTTTTTCTTGACCTACAGTAAGAGTGGAAACGAGTAACAGAACTTTTTTTTTTTTTTTTTTCTTTTCGGGGAGGATTTAAATGAGCCAACTGTCTCGAAATTCCCGGCTGACTTGATCTAGTATTCCTAACAAATGCCGACCGGAGGCTGCTGCCAAATATTTTGGTGCAAACAAACTTTTTAGACGTCCCTTTGGCTTTGGCACTCCGATGAAACGGCCGAGCCTGTTATCAGTAAAGCCCTCTCTTGCAGCAACGTGGGCTTTGACATTGATAGTTGTGATGTTGCTTGCATCTGCGTCGAGTTTCTTTTTGGCAATTTGCGGACTAACGGCCGACCACGCTGGCGGTGCTGCGCATGAGGACGCAGGGGACGCCAGCTTGTCCTTTTGCACTTCTAATGGGACGTTTTATTGCTTAATCATCGTGCAACTTAATCAGTGTCATCTGGAAACTGGAGGTCTCCAGTTATGTTGCACACTTGCGTATTCATACTTTCTTTAACAGCACTTATTGGTGGTGAAACCCAATCAAACACAAATGATTTCCAGTATATTTAACACACCGTGTCTGGGATTAATCTCATTTTTTCAATTGTCAATTTCATGAGTTCTTGTTGGACAACTAAGTTTGTCCAAGTCAACCCAGATCTCCATTGTGGTTCATTAGTTGTGGTTCTAGGTTCCGGCATTCCAATTCAAATCAGTTCTCGCTCTTTCCTACAAACCTAACTTCAACATTTTCCCAACAAAACTCCGTACGGTATAAGACTTCACAATGTCTTGTAAATCCACATGATGATTTCGGGTGGTAACGAGTACAAGAGTTCAAACCCAACAGAACCAGATGAGCGTGTTCCGAAAGCACAGTACGCTTGTATTTTCTCCATCCACAGTGGACAGAGAGCAACCTCACTGCTCCACTATTTAGCTGTCAGCTATAACCTTACCTGATCTTAAACCAAAAGGGGGTTCTTTACTTTTTCTTTTTTTTTTTTCTGTACACCACTACAGCGAACTGTAAGAACAAATCATGGCAGCTACGCCAACCTTACGTGGGCCAAATTATGGTTTGAATTCGAAGAAATCTAGAGAAGTAAACAACGGAGGCTCCTTGGAGGCTTTGGATGCAGAAATGCTAAATAAAGGATTAGTGAGCTGATGCCTGCTGTTCTTGAGAATCATTTCCTGTCCATCTTGGCTTCTCCTGAGTGCTTTTTCTTATTTCTGTGCCAGCAACATCAGCTTATTGACTGCTCGGCTGAAGGAAGGTGCTGCCATGCTGCAACTATCAGCAGTTTCTGGCTCTTGTCTTCGGAGAATCCACAATGGATGTCCGACCCACCCCACCCCCCTTCCCCCTTTCCCCCGCCCGGGCCGGGTTAAAGGCTCTTTGCCCTGTGCCACTCGTATTAACATAACCCGCCGCTGTCTGATTACCGTGCCTAATTCGAGCAGATGGAGCCCCACTGTTGCTTCGCCAATCAAAATAATGTCATTATAGAGGAATAATGGCTGCGGTTGCCAGTAAAGCCAGAGAGAGAGGTGGAGTGAGGAGGGGTGGGGTGGTGAAGAGAAGACGGGGTGTTTTTATTGTCCCCGAGAGGCCGGTAAGATCCAATCAGCAGGGTGTGACTTACAGTCTGGGAGCCTGGAGCCCACCGCCGGTACCTCCCCTCCACTCCAACTATCGCCTTCACAGACAGGCTGGGGAGCTCGGGGAGCAGCCTCCATAACGAGGAGAACGGAACTGTACATAAACATGTTGGGAGTACAATGGCCACTTTTCCGTTTGAATCCTGTGCCATGCGAAATAATAAGCGGGTGATATGCGTTTGTGCTTGTGCAGGGCTATCGCATAGGCAGCTAATAATAATAATAATGCGTGTGTGTGTGTCTCTGTGTAGTTGGCCGGCTCTCCAGTTATTGCTTTTGAAGTTGTTAATTAAACCCTCAGCCATCTGGTAGCTCAATGAAATTACACCGAGCTTCTCAGCCATGAAAAAAACATGACTGACTGACTAAATGAATAAATAAATGCATTAATAATTTAATAAATGCCTCAAATATCTCCTTGTCTAAGTCTTATTAATGTAAATTTGGTTGCCCCGCTACTGCTGCTGCTGTCAGCCCCCGTTGCGCGTGTTTGCCGCGTTCGCCTGCGTGTCGCCACCGGAGCACGTGTGCACGTCGGTTGCTTGCGCGCGGGGCGGCTTACAGGTGAATCAAAGACAGCTGTCAGAGTGTCAACCTTTGATCTCAACGCTCAACGTCTTCTTTCCGTATCTTTTTTTTTTCCACCCCCTTTCTCAGTCACGTGGCGGAATACACACAACCGGCTTGGATTCGTGTGCGGAAGGGTCTCTTTGTAGAACATGAGCGAGTGCACGGTTTCAGGAAGTGGAAATGGTATAGTGTGTTAAATCTTTAATGGGCTGCAGGCTTGCACTGCACGAGATACAATATACTTCAACATAACGTACCGTAGCACATGTTTTTATAGTTGCTTGCATCAGACGAATGGCGTTTTCCATATTGTTGTTCTGCAAAATAATTGCGTTTCCTTAAATATATTCGTGATGTATTAATAATCAGTGTGGAAACTTTGCGGGATGTGTTTAATCCCAGGGAGTGTCTACACACGAAACTGGGACATGGGATTATAGAAAAGTGTATACAGCCTCTAAACGGAGATGCTCACGGGAGGGGTTGGGTGTTTTTGTGAGCTTGTGGATGTATAGACGCAACACACACACAAAAAAAAAATGAATTCCATACTGCCGCTGAGGGAAATGAGTAAACCTTAGCTTCTTAACTCTGAAAAGGATATCTGAGAGAGCCACTTCAGACTAAAAGACCATTTTTTGCTGCTTCTATTTTGATATTAGCTTTGGTGATAAAATGATCAATATCAGACTTTGGCGACACGAAAATACGGAAGCTAAGAGATATTGTCGCAATATTAATAGGAAGGTTTAAGAGTTGGCCGACCTGAATCCCTGTGAAGACGAGAGGAAAAAATGCTGAAAACTTGGTACCGTAATTTCTCATTTCAGAGCACACAAACTTTGATGGAAGCGAAGGTACGTGGGTGAACATGTGGGTGGTGTTACTTCCCAGTCGTGGGTGCTGATGATATGAATGTTCCTGCAGACTGGTGCGCCTTCTACCAATAATCCCAGAATGGCAAGACTTCTTGTGGCTCGAGGTGGATTGTCTTGCTCTTGCCTGTTGCCTTCTCTGACGGTGGTGATTTTGCACGGCAGCAGTGGCCATAACATTTAAACCATCTTGTGACAATTCAGTGTTCTGCTGGGAAACTTTTGGACCTGGCATTCATTGGTGTGAATGTTACTTAGATAGATAGATAGATAGATACTTTATTAATCCCGAGGGAAATTCAAGACAATACTTAGACATGTAGCACCCACCTAGACCAGACCAGGCACCCCCACCCCATAGCAATGACACTCCTTGATGGCAGCAGCCACCCCCAGCAGGATGCAGCCTGACAATTTAGGAACAACCCAAAAAAACCATGAAGAACAGCACAAGGTGTTGACCTGGCCTCCAAATTCACTAGATCCCAAACAGATCAAGTATCTGTGGGATGATCCACAGAGGCCCCTCCCCTCAAAGGCCCCCACTAACAACATTCTGTTGCCAGACACCACAGGACACCCTCAGGAATGTCCTTAGTCCTTCAGGTGTTGGTGGACCGCTGAATCCTGGCCTGAAGAGCTGGCTGTCCCATGTTGAGACATGCGTTTGTGACGGGGTTGGTTTCGTCTCAGTTTCTGCCTAGCTGCTTTGTCTTTAGGGTAGACAAGTTTCATCCTCAGTGTGTTAACACAACTCCCTCACCATCAGTCCTTTAGAACCGAAGTAGCTACTTGGATGAAACGTCTACAAGAAACTCGAAGAGCTCAGTCTGTTTTTTGTCTGTGGATATACTGCGACCTGAAGGACTGAGGACCTTCACAGACTTGGTCGTGTATTGTGCGTAGCTGAATTCGACAACTGCCATGAGCGTAATGTATTTTATTCAAACGCATGTAGGATTGTGTAGCTGAGAGACAGACACAAGCGGCTGCACAGACGCTGACACTTAAACTGACAGACTGCCACAATGACGGTAATAACAGCTTTTTTGTGTGATGGTGTTGGAAGTCTTCGAGAGAGAGAGAGACTGAACAGAGGCAGAATTAATTCACTGCGACAAGGGAAAGTTATTCCAGTTAGTTTTATTTTAAGCTGTTATGTAAGATTGTCCGACACAATGCTCGATTGTTTGGATGAATCCGTGAGCGGAGACTCTTCACGGTCTGAATTCATTTAACTCTCGGGTCGGAGACGTTTCATTCAGCAGAGCGAACATTTCCTCCGTGACCACTCGTTCTATACATTCTCTTTCTCACAGCGGAATTTCTTGAAGCTATTTATTGGTGACCTTGTCTGAAAGGCTTATTTAGCGGCCCGCTACCTGTCGCTGTACACACTGCTCATCTGTGCACTTTCTACCTTCAAATGATGATGATGATGAGGCTGATTTCTTCTCTATAAAGAAGCGTCTTACAGAGACAGGTCACTCAGACATCTATCTGGTGAGCAACAACTGTTTGGATGCATTTAACCGTGGCCGCTGACACTGCAGTATCCAGTGGCTGGCCTTGCATTTTCCACCTAGGCCTTCAGTGACCTCCAACCTTATTCAAAACACCTCTTAAAGGGGAACTACCGTTTTTTACAACCTGGACCTTATTTCTGGCGTATAATAATACTCACCCATATAACTTTATTGTTATTTTTAGTCCTTTGGAAGATATTTAGATCCAGCGGAGCGCCGCGTATATCCATATAGTGGGAGTGACTGGGGCACCGAAACACAGCCTCCAAATAACGCATTATCTGCCGTGAAACTCATTCATTTCACCAATATTTTGTTATGATACGCTAGTGCTATTCTCTGTTGAGTCCAGAGTTACCTGTTATCTATTTGCGGACGTGCAGCGATTTGTTCTTTGGCCAGCTGTTCCTCTCTCTGCCTCCGCATCCTCCTTTCAACGAGCTCCTCCTCCGTATACTCTGGCTCAAAACGGTGAGGACGTCCATCATAAACAAAGGCGTCGTCCACAACCTCAGAATCAGAAAAATGTTCAGCCATGTTACAGAAAACTAGCAGTAGCAAATTACAGGTAAACAAGCTGACCGGCTGCTCAGCGCTCAAAGATGACATCAGCCAGGTCAGAGGTTAGTAGGTCAATCTACAGACCCCGGTTAATGAGAACAGGTAACTCCGGACTCAACGGGGAATAGCACTAGCGTATCATAACAAAACATTGGTGAAATTAACAAGTTTCGCGGCAGATAATGCGTTATTTAGAGGCTGCATTTCGGTGCCCCATTCACTCCCACTATATGGATATATGCGGCACTCCGCTGGAGCCAAATATCTTCCGAATGGACTAAAAATAACACCAAAGTTATATGGGTGAGTAAACGATCATATTTTATGCCGGAAATAAGGTCCAGGTTATAAAAAATGGTAGTTCCCCTTTAATATGATCATAATGACGCCACTGCTACAGAAACCATCAACAACATACAGATTTGCAATAAAACAGGACCTTGCATCGTAGACAGGTATCTCATATAGCGACCCACCAAAATGGCAAAAATATACACAAAAGATCTAAATATTCATTTCACTCACCAGATCTTAAGATCAATTTAGAGTTCTCCTCGGAGCCTGTCAGCCAAGGGTAGCGCTCATAGTTGCTGTCCTGAAAGAAAATCCCCGACTGGGTCAGGCTAGCTAGCTCCGGCGTTGGGCGGCCTTTCCTCGCAGTATCCAGCTTTTCCTTCAAAGTCTGCCGCGAAGATCTGCAACCAAATCGATAGCCGATCCTCCTTCCGCCGTCGTGGGTTCAACAAATAGCTATCAAAGCGGGGACGATTTGCTTGTGCAGCTAGCAAAAGATGAACATGAACCGCTAGCTTGGCTCAAACGTAGCGGCTCTCTGACCGTCCAATCAGACGAGGAACAGCGTCATTGAGATGTGTTTAAAGCTTCAGCCGCCTGCAGTTTTAATTGTGAAGGCCCAGGCAGATTTTTTGACTCTGGCGACACATGACGGCTGAAATATGATTGGATTAAAAGCTCTAATGCAAAGTTACACTGCCAGAAGCAACACAGCTGAGAGACAGACAAGCTACAAAATGAAAAGAATAAGCTATTGGGAATAATTTAATAAGTTTAATGGGAAAATATTAAAATGTAAGCCAGTGATAAAGTTTAGGCCAGCAGAGAAGGC
Organism: Chelon labrosus; assembly: GCF_963514085.1. Lineage (NCBI taxonomy): Eukaryota > Metazoa > Chordata > Actinopteri > Mugiliformes > Mugilidae > Chelon > Chelon labrosus. Next base: position 18,413,567 of record NC_140356.1, read on the forward strand.
TTTGCTGGCCTTGATGGTCCACCACTTGCTATGTTTTTTGTTTTTTGACTGTAGAGGCAAATTTTTAAGATGTGTGCGTAGGAGGTTTTATACCCGAACCCGCTGGGAGACAAAAAAACAGGAGAGACAGTTTTGCGTGGTCAAGAGCGGGAGAAATATGAGTCGACTGCGAAGGGGGATAAAGGGATTTCAGGGGTGGGGAAAAGAGTTAGAGAGGCTGTCATTTGTTGCTTTAGGCGGAAATAACAGGGAAATAGCCGTGTGGGGAAGGAGAGAAGTCAAAAGACCGCTGGGAGCCAACGACGCAGACGGGATTGAATGGATGCACGGGGATGCACATGCACGCTGTGATGAAGCGGTGAATTAAGCGCCGGATCCCTGTTGGCGGTGGTCGCAATACAAACACGCGCTGCCCCCCGATTAATTGGAATCATATGCCGGATCTAAACGCACAAAAACATATGTGCAAAATATTGTACGTGGAGTGTCACTCAAAAAAGTAATTACATTTACAGAGATGAGGGCGAAACGGCGAAGCAAAAGTATGTAGAGATGTATTAGCCGGCGTTCTCCCCTCTCTGTCCTCTCTCCTCTCTTGTTCTGTGATGAGATTCCATTAGACGCCATTAAATCTCTGCCTAAGAGCCCTCTGAAGCTTCACAATTACCGAAAATCAAAAAAAATCACAATCCTCATCGAGCGCTCTTCTGCATTAGAGGCTGCCCGGAGTCGCGTGGGAGCTGTAACGCGCGGGGCCCCGGCGCAGACCGAGTCAGGGGCTCTGCAGAGCTGCACGCCGCGGCTCATTAGAATGACTAAGAGCCCGAGTGAAGGCCCTTATGTGAAAGCCATAATGGAGCGGGGCTCTTGTGCCGGAGCCGTAATGGAGGCTCTTGTGCGAGCTGCGCCCGTCTCCCCCTCCGCGCGGCAGAGGCTTGAGCTCCAAACCGCCGCGGCTGGAGGGCTGACCCCCCGCCGAGTGGCCGCCGGGGTGCTTGGAGAACGCAGCGTGGCCATTGTGTCGGTCACGGAGCAGAGAGCTTTCACCGCGGCCCGGCTGTCACTCAGCGGGGTCGTGCGGGGGTGGTTCGTTAAAGAAATATTTGATCAAGGTAGAAGGTTGTACGTTTTCTTTTGAGATTTCAGTGATTATATTTTTCTGCAGTCCAGTGATTTCATCCACCTCTGATATGACTTTTAGATACTCCTTGAAAGCATTCTCTAGTGTGCAGCTATTAAGCCAGTTTCTGCATAATTTCTGCGTGATTATAGTGTTTTAGAAATTATTCTCTGGTGATAAGATTTTGATAGGAGGAAAATTAGACCACGTCTTCTAGTTCATTCCCCGAAGTCTGATATCTGGAAGCTGCATTCACTGCAGTCTCCCATTGTGTCTTCTTATATACTAAGGATGTCCTGATCATGTTTTTTGCCCCTTATCCTGTCCTGCACTTCCTCCTCTGTAGCTTCCTAAAGTCTTTCCTTGTCTTCCTTGTCTTCTCCTCGAGTCGACTGGATTCAGTCCAATAAATCTTTCTGTCAGAGTTAACGTAGTGTGGAGAGGGTAGCTGGTACCTTGTGTTCTCTACTCCAGAAATGTTCTGGTAATCCAACGCTGCCATAAACTCCCTAACCCTCTCTGGAAGATTTTCCTCCTTGACGCTGTCCCCAGGAAACTTTTCTTGTCTTTTAAAGGCAACGTTCACGGTTTGTTGTTGTTTGGGTGCAGCCTTTACCCGAGTGGACTCAAGGTATTCTGTTTCACGTTGGTAGTATTGAATGATGATCGCCTACTGACACCTTGCAAAACATCCACATTGCACGATTTACTTGCTGCCTGACCGACTTCAGTTCATTAACATGTTTAGTCACCTGATTTTGGGTCTTCTTCTTTGACTTTTAGCAGTTCTGAAGCTAGCCAACACCTTAAAACAGAATAAGAAGTTTTGACGCTGCAGGAATAGCAGATCTAAAATAAATAACTACAAAAGATCGGTCTTGGCTGAAGCCCAGTACCGATCATTTTACACATGCCTGGATCTGCCCCAATACCGATCTGGACATCCCTATTCTATACTGCCACTAGGGGCCGCCAACGATGAGATTTTTCTAATTTAACAGTTTCATAACAACATGCCTGAATAAATTTAAATCATATAAATCAGGAGGTAAAATCTCCAGCTCCACCTGTAGCAATTTTCTTTTAGTTGACTGACGCATTTCAGTTGTAGCCTTCATCTGGGCAGTCCTGCTGCTGTTTATTTTCCTTTATCATGTTTATCACCTTAGAAGAAGGTGAATTTGTGTCGGAAATACAACAAGTATATCTAGAAGAAATATTTGTACCTCCTTAGTTTTGTCATTGAACATGGTAAGCGTCAGAAATGGGAAAGGTACATTTTTCAAGCCCTTGCTTACCGGCTGCTGGCGAAAGTTGACGTGGCTTTCGTGTTGATCGTTTGAGAAAGTTGCATAAAGATGCCGTTAACCCCCGTAAAAAAAGAAAGTTTTTCAGTTGCAAAATAATATCTAAATAACACATCTAAAGTAATGATCCCTCAGTGGTGAAAAGTAAAATGCTACAACCCCATAAGAAGTGCACCTTAAATTTTATGAAATGCATATAATTTACGTGCTTCCATTTTGTGCTGCATCCTATTGTTCTTTGTATTAAATTTATCCGAGAGCTGCTTTCAGGTTGAAGCCTCTGCACGCCCACACTGATGTTTCCAATTACCCGGTCTGATTAGACCTCTGCTGAGGTGCACTGTAAGTCTGTTGGAGCCGTGCTTGGAATGATGTGATATCGCCAAACTCCGCGCGCGAAGGATGAGAACTCGGTGAACTGCTTCACGCCAACAAAGAACGGCAAAATGAACAGAAGGGGGAGGTGTGCCAATCAATAAATGAAAACAACCTATGTAGGTGGACTGTAGCTTTGCCGGGCCTACATACAAATTAAATGCATTTTCATTGATTGGACCACCCCACGCTAAAATAGTTTAGCATTTGCTGTAACTTTCCACGTAACCCTTGAATGCAGGTGTATGATAAATAAATAAAAAACATAATGTTTTATTGTTAATGTTTGACATTAGGAGCAAGTCAGAGTTTGTTACCCTGATATCTCACTGAAAGTCAATTTTGATTTGCTAGCATCTTCAAACGGCTATCAACGTAAACCTCACGCTTTTATTTTGTAGTAGTGGCATGTGACAAACAACTACCCCAACAGTTTCCTTTCAGCTCCAATCAAAACGCTCAAAGTTTGACTACTGGAAAATGAACCCAATGCAAAGGTGCTCCAGAGCTGCAGTTCCACATATGGCCACTTGAGGCTGGCTCCCAACTTGAGTCAGTCCCAGTAGTTTTAATCTCTACAGCGAAAATCTGCATTTATGACGTGGGTTACACTTTAAATGTATAACTCACCTGTCTAAATCATATCAAGGCTTAAATTTAGTTTTAATTTAATTGCCTGAGTACTTGCACGCCACTCCTGAAATACAACGAAAGTACTACTGCAATGCACACTCATCTGAAAAGACATCCGCTAATGCTAGCAGAGGAACAGTCCAAATCCTCTGGACAGCAGTCAGTTAACAGCTTCACCAAACGTCCTGTGGTAACAGAGAGAAGGAGGCTGCACATCAACTATTTGATAAAGTTATTAGACCTTTAGCTGCAGAGAAATACAAGCTACACTATCTGATCAAACAACACGCTGTGGAGTACTATTAAATGCTATTGATGGTGCTGATGTGCTGCCTGTTTCTATACAGGCTATACATATCTGCAGCACACATAATATTGGTTTCATTGTTGCAAAGCATTACTTTCTACTCTACTTTAAAAAATATGAACTCTTGCAACCCCTACTATGGGGTAATTTAGGGCTTGATAATTCTATAAAGCGTGTCTTGAACATAGCTATATCATTACATCCTTTATTATTTCATTAAAAACCGTGTGACCTAAAGGCAGTGCAAGAAGCTTTGCTAACAACTTCAAATGGATTCAACTTTGAATGTCTGCTGCTTCTACTTTTTTTTTTTTTTGTTGGTCTTAGTTGAATCTCTATTAAAGCTGTTTTAATTATATCTTAGGAACAGAATGATTCTTGACTCTTTCCGAGTTGAAACTTTTGATTAAATTACTTCTCGCGAACATGTTTAGCGCCTCTCTATCTCCGAGACACGTTTTAATTCAGTCAGGTATTAGCTGTTGCCATAGATGTCTCTTTATAAATTTATCCTCGGCTGCGAGGTTGACAAGCAAGAGTGTTCTCACAGCCACTCTAATTTCTCTGCCTGTTAAATATCACCGGTCCGACTGTTGCTTAAACGCGACCCTGTTTTTAGCAGAGTGACATTTAAAAGAAACACAAGACCTTTCGCTGCACAGGCTCGGCGAAAAATGAAACTCTCGAAAATCTCCTGCATGAAACGCCGAGGCTCCGCTTTAATTATAGGGGAGTTAAAGTTAAAACTCATATTCATGTCAGTGGAGGTGGAGAAGATTAATTTGTGCAGTCTAAAAATGGATGAAACATTTAACTTGTGAGGGAGGAATGTGTATCATTCGCGCTCGTTCCTGTAATACGGACGAGATTGTTGGCAATCGTGAATGCCAGGTCATCTCGCTTTCTGCTTCACTGTGTGTGTGTGTGTGTGTGTGTGTGTGTTCAGAGTGTGTGTGTGTTCCCGTCTGCATCTCTATCTCAGTGTGTGGGCACATGAGCCGCAAAGCTGTTGCATGGCCTCATCGATTTCATGCCCTCTTCTCACATCTATTCACATCTCCTCTCCGACTCACCTCCCTTCTCCCGGTCCTCCTCCTTCTCTTTTGGTCCGTTGCCCATGGCGATGGTTCACCTCGGTAACCAGCAGCTGAGCAGGAAGTGGGAGGCGGCCTGGTGAGAAGAGGACCTCCCGTGAGTGTTGTGTAAGGCGGTCACGTGACGGGAGGTGGGAGGTGGGAGGTGGGAGGTGGTGGTGGTGGAGGGGAGAGGGGCGTTCGATCTTCGCCTGCGGGTGGGGTTAGGGGTCGATGGTGAGGGGCTTGTTCGCTGCAGGCTTTAAAAAGCGGAGGGAGTATGTTAAACATCCCATCGATCCGCGCGCCCCTTTGAGGCCGGGAAACCATGGATAAAGAGCGCACAATCAAAAAGCTGGCGCACATAAACTCTCACATATCACACGGAAGGATGGAGCGAAGCAGGAACTACAACAAGGGGTCGGGGGAATAAGAGCTTTAAATATAATGCACTGGTTTCTCAAAAGCACCTTACGGGGATTTTGTGTTCCTCTGCCTGATGTGAGTGCTCTGTGAAGTAGGCCAGTGCTTCCTGGTGGGAGGGCGGGCTATTTTCAGGTGGGTTATCGCACTAAAGGAGGTCTTCAAGTGATGATGACGTGGGGCCGTCCTAGTCGGGAGGGGCTATACCTCGGTGCAGAGAAAATAAATGGTTTTCGGTTTGTTGCATCTGCACCATTATCCTCAATGGTGAATGGTGGTATATGAATGTACTTTCCAAATATCAGGTGTGCTGTGTATTTCACTACATGTTAAATAAGCAAAACTGCAGATGGTTACAAATTCCAATTTAAATAAAACCTTAAATGTTGGCTGTTGACCTATGACCTAAGGACTCCGAAGTCATAGGTCTGTCTAGCCATAGTCTTAGAGTTGCACAATAGGCAGGCATCTGGAATTTGGCTAAAAACTCCATTTTCAGTTAAAAAGAACCGATTTACGATATCTACACTAGGACTAGGACTTTCTTTGAGGCTTCTTTCTTGTCTAGGTCCTTAGTCGTCCAGGTCTGCTACTTACAAAGCCACTTGGATGAGTGGAGAATGCATGCAAGATCAGGGAACACTGAATGCACCATCTTACAGGTAAGTAAGTGTAAACAAAATGCTAGTTAGCCTAGAGGGCTGCAACACAGCCGGTTGTCGTCAAAGCACTGATACAGTCATTCTGATTTTAAGTCCTTAATACCAAATATGTTTGAAAAATTGTCTGGCCATGATTGATACGAGCGTGAACAAATGCATGGGTCAAATGCAGGAAAATGTCCCCATGAACAGTGGATACAGTATAAATTTTTATTTATCTGCAGGCGGTTCAGGAGATTTAAAAGTGGACCTCCGTTAGCAAACAGTCTGGGCCCAGCTTTGGTACTGAGCGAGGTCCAGGCCAAATTTCTCCCTTGATTGTTTGAAAGGGTGGATCGGGATAAACTGACCCCCAAACTCCTGCAATCTGAGCCCTGCGTTAGTGTTCCCTTTGGCAATCAAAAACTACCGCCACCGGCAGCCAAACTGATCAGAATATGGTTATTTTGGAATAAAATGTTGCCTTTGTTATGTATTACGTTCTATTTTTGAACTCTGACAATTGTAAAACCACATGGAAGGCTGGTATTTGTGCAGCGTTATAGCCTATAGATGCGTAAGTTTCTTCGAGAAGGAAGCGTCCACATGCATTTGTGTGCCTGTTTTGTAGTTGTGTGTTGCTAGCCGTTGCACGGGGCTCAGTGCTTACTCAGTAATTCCCCGGTCCCAGGCTGTGTATTAGCAGCTGATCCAGCCGACTGGTCCAAGCATCCGCATCCAGTCGGTTTGGGATCGGCAGCTCAGAGCAGGATGCTGCCCAGGCTCTCTGATGCCTTCCTAAGCTCTACAGCCAAGAGCAATTTACAGGCACCGCATTGGCACAATCAGTGTGTGTGCTGTGTGTGTGTGTTTGTGCTCATTTCACTTTACTCACTCCTGCTTTTTGTCACATTTCTAGCTCTTTCTCTACCTTGGCCATCGGGCTGTCGTGGCCTGGCTCGGTTTGCGATGCTTCTCGCTCTTCTTTCATGCTAGGCCAAGCTGACAGCGACGGTAACAAACCAGAAACGTCAGGATTTCTCAGCCCCGGCACAGCCTCTGTTTTCCACAACGCTTTTGTCTTTGTCTGTTTGCCTCCCAACTTCTTGATTTGTCTTCTCTGTATATGAAATATCCTCAACCTCCTCCACGTTGAATAAAGAAATCACGTTTTGCAAGTTTGCTATTTGGTTAATTTGCTAACACAGCCCCCTGGACAGTTAGCTCCTGTACTTTTATGTGATTTGTTGTGCGTTTCTGTCAGTGTCCGGCCATGTCTGTGTGGTTAAAAGCAGCCTGCCAGCCGGTCCAGTTCTCTGAAATGCAGCTAAATTGGCTCATTTATGTAAACATTCGGTCCAGGGCTGTGTTGCCCAACCTTGGCCTCAAACAACAAGTCTACAGGGGGAGCTTTGGGAGGCTCCATATTGCAAAAGAAGAGGCATTGTTAGACGGTAAAACATGACAAACGGAAGCATTGTTTGCCAGACGTATTGTGTTTAGGATAATGATGCATTTGACAGCGAGCAGCAAAATTTTATTGCTGATTTGTGTCACGGCATTGTTAGATGATGAGGTGAGCTGGAAGTTGGCGATGTGGAGTCTGGTAATGATGAGAAACGTCTCCAGGAAGCACAGCAGAAATGTCCTATATGATGTATTTGATCATCGCCTCCAGCAGCCGTGTCGTTTTGGTTTTAATTGATGACTTGCGTAATGTTTCTCACGGCGGCTCTGGTGTGGGGGTTGGTGGGGACATTGGTGGCTGGGATTATTCTCATTTTGGTTTGACACACTTTGTATTTCACTGCCGGCTTAGCAACAGGTCTGTTCTTCATGCTAGAAGAACTACTTACAATTATTAGTAAGAAATTATAACTCATGAGTATCTTGTATACCAAGACTTTATGTTTGACATTGATCCCGTTCTGATGGTGTCATCTCCTTTTAAATCAAACCGGGCGATCCACCGAGGCTCATCCTAAAACCATGACCTTTCTGCTTTGTTGATCTTGTTGGCCGTAGCTTCCAACCCAATATTATGTTTCCTGGAAATCAGAGCACTGCTAAAAAAACCTTCAGAAACTTCTAAAACTCTCACCATCTGCTCAAAACCAACCTTCTACAAAGTTCTTTTGTCCCTTTTCAATCCCGTTTTTAGCATATATATGCTACATATGCTACATCATTGCATTTACATGGACAGTATTTCCTCAACCCGTCTGAAATCATTCTGATTGCAGTGTAATGCTTTACGTGGACGCCAAATAAAATGATGTTTTATCCATTTACATGCCCCCAAAACATCAATCACAACAAAACCTTTTTGGGCGACGTGGTTCTGCCATTGTGGAGCATCAAATCTACTGGAAATATGAATGTTTTTTCCCCCAAAACTTTATTGACAAAAGAATTTCTTCAGTAGAAGAAGATGACCAAGATGTCTCCATGTCTCCAGCGTTGCTGTCCACATGGATTCCAGCTTGGTTCATCTTGTCATATTGTTGTTCTACCTCCATGTTTCTGCCCCCCCAGAAACTCCTCACCTGATGTTTACCCCACGTGGAGCAAACATGCTCAGAAAGAATTGATTTATTCCAACTAGAGAAAAACTAGTGTTTACATGGTTATTAAGCATGGATATTATCCTAGACCGATTATCAAACACCAACACTCTCAGTCTAATTGAAGATTCCTATTGATCGAGGTGAGGTGCATCCAACTCATGTGAGTTTCTGATGGGCAACACCCACAGATGTTCCTACTTTGGATGCAATGTCCTCAAGAACCTCTACAAGTCCAGTTGCCCTTGTTTCAGACATGCCATGACCTGGATGACATCTGATTGAGATTCTAATTATTGGTACTGTCATTTTTACTAAGTGGGTTAAGTTCCTCCAACTGACCAGTGGCAGGTTAAGTAAACGGGGGCAGTAGCTGCAAAGAATTAGTTGACAGGGCTTCTATTTCTTAGACTAAAAGAGAAATCAGACCAGTATGTACTAGAAGTAGGGCTCAAAGTAAACCACAGGCCTGAATGTAGTAAACTTTGTAGAGTGGGTGGAAAAAGGTGGATCTTAAACTAGGTTTGGTTCTCTTATCTTTATTTCTTTAGCAGTATTGATATAATTCTGGATGTTAATGCTGACGGTTGAATTCTTAATTGGGTGAACACGGCACACAAGAAAGCTGTTGTTTATTGCACAAGATATTGCGTTCCTACATCCTGTTTATTAACATCTATCCTCCGCGGAGTCTGCTGCGCCGTGCGTAGCTCTAAAATTCATTTCAGAGCGCAAGCCACTATCATCTGAGCATTATCTTATGAGGCCCAAACAGTCGAAGGAGAAGCTGCTGTTCAGGCTTGTAATCTAAATTGTTTTCCACTCCGGATGTTTGGCGAGCAAGCCGCTGCCGGCGGCAAACAGAATCAAACAAACGGCACGAAACAGCTGTACCTACAGTACATGTGCATGCCGTCTGCGAGCACGGGTTGTGATGAGGAGACGAGTCGGATCACACAGTTCCTCCGTCAGATAATGCGTCTGGAGTTCAGCCGCGCTGCACATGTAGGTGCACTCGGATGAACACGGTAAATTATCTTATTTGTTTTCTCGTAATCGAGGATCAGGCAGGGATGCCAAAGCTCCGGCTGTCAAGAAACAATAAAAAAAAAACAATGTGAGAAATGTAATAATGGATCCAAGATTTTAATTAGATTGAAAAAGAGCTTTTAATTGACTCTGCATACATAAAAATATACAACGCGCCTGTACTGACACTGGATGGGTTAGCAGTTGATGGAGGGGGATGCAAATGTTTAAACAGAATTCAGAAAGCTTGACTAATCATTGATCGGATTAATTAAGTAATTGCATTGGAAGAAGCTGCCGTTGAGGTTGTCCCTAGCTTTAAATATCTGGGTAGCTCCACCAGCTTAACAAAGGAGGCCCCTAGAAGGTTAAACTTCAGGACGAGGCTTAACGGGTTAGGGTTAGGGTTAGGGTTACTTCTACAGGTACATGTGGTTGAGGGTGTCCTTGCATCGCGTGCCACTTTATGGCTACGGAAGCTGCTCAGTTGGAGCCAGAAAGGCTCTGCAGGGAGTTCTTAGATTTGCACAGAAGATCATTGGCTGCAGCTTTCCTGCAGTCGGGGACATTTAGAACAGAAGATGCAGGAAAATGGCTGCCGGCATCGTGCAAAACTTGTCTCACCCTGCTCATTCACTGCTCACCCCCTCCTCCTCTCAGTACGAAGGCTATGCAGCATCAGGTCCAGAGCAAACGCACATCCTTTGTACGCTCTAGATTTTTATTGATGTTTATTAGAATTTATTACGTAAACTCTAGTTTCGTTCTTTTCATTCACTGATTCATAGTTTAAGTTTTTTATTGAGCTATACCTTTGTGGGGATCGTTTCTGTTTCCTTTCCTCATTGGCATTTACATTAGTTGAAAGAAAATCCTAATTACATTTACTCCCAGTTAAAACTGAGCGACATTTCCTCACTCATCCTTTGTCTTTGACACCTTTCCTCTGGCTCTGGGATTGGCTAACAGTCGGCAGTTGCCGTTTCCCAGCCCTCAGTTTCACCCCCTGGTTAAAAGAAGAGCCCTGGCTATCATTTTCTTTATGTTCCAGATTCCTATTCTTCTTTATCGCAAGTGCCACAAATTCCATCTCCCAGATTAGCTCACTTGACATTTGACTGATCCAGCCATGAATATATTTGAATATATCTGGGCCCTGCACGTGTGATTTGTTTGTGTGTGTGCTTGTGTTTGTGGACATGCGTTGTTTGGGCCCTTGGCATCCGTCAGGACCCAGCTGTGCCGGCGCCTCCTCCATCACAGCAAAGTTAGCTGTTTGTGAGGTAATTAAAGTTGGAAGCATCTGTTCCAGCTCCGCGCAGCCCGCACCTGAGCTGCTGCTAACTCGACCGGCGTCCAGCGGGCAAGGCGCCCTCCGCGCCGGAGCCGAGGACGCGCGGTGGCAATGGATTTTCATCACGTGGACTTTCAAGATCAGACGACCGCTGCTGGGTTTTTTCGTGGCAGCTGTACAGATGATTTCGCCCCATGTGAGGACTCAGGACTTCAATCTTTTGTCACGGTTCTATCGCTTCTGTTTGTTTCCTGATGGTTAGCTTCTGAATTAAACTTGACAGACCTCTAAAGTGAAGAAAAAGAAGGAAGAAATGCAGGAAATATTGTAAGAAAGAACTCCCAAGTGATTGTTTTCTTACATTGAGAGCTCAAACCTCAGATCAGTCCTTTATTGGCGCCATCATCGTTCTATTTATGGCAAGATAGCCAGTCTGACTGTCTATTGGTTGGTGGACCCAGCTTGAATATCTCTCAATATTGAATGGATTGCCATATTTAGACCGGTCCAACACTGATTTGCAATGAAGTCCGTTTTTGCCACATCAATACAAGACGTATTTGGACGTATCCCCGATATCGGTGACGGATAGGAAAGCGATACGTAAAGGGGAAACTGTATGTTGCTGCAGCTGTACTCCATGCAACTCATCACCCTCATCAATATGCCCCTTCACTGTGTGCAGTTCTCAAATTACATGGACAGCGTATTCAGGAAGCTGGCAGGACAAAGTCTGACTGATTTGGACTCGCACGCCGATCCACCAGATGATGTCCCGGAAGTGGCGGGGCTGCAGCGCGCCAATCCTTTCGACAATCAGCTCCACTTTTCTCTTCACGAGCGACGGAAATGTTTTCTTATTTCCTGCGTTTCTCCGACTTCAAATTGCCGATTGTTGTTTTTATTCCCCCGCAAATATTCAACCGTTTTTCTTTTTACAGAGTAAATGCTTTCCAGATATCAATATTGGATGTAGGAGTAGCAGACCGCCTTTCAGCAAAATGTGTGTCCGGCCTTTATTTAGTCTAACTGCCTGAGGTCCTCTTGGTGCACTCAAATTTTTTATTTTTATTTTTTTTTGTTGAGTCCAGACAGTGCCTTGACTCCAAACAACCTTGTTCCACACACAAAGAACTCATCAAAAGACTTAGCTTTTCCTAGCATATATTCCACAGCTGATAACACACACACACACACCAATACACAAGCAGTCAATTACACCCGCAGAGGAAAAGAGCTCCACAAGGCATTTCACTTCGAGTCGGAAAGCAGAGTTGATCACCTCCTACGTTCCTGCCATTCTCCTGCAAACTTCCCTTAACTGGAGCCTAAGTAACTGTGGGGTCCCGGCTATAAACACAAAGCCAAGTGTCACAGCCACAGGTTGGCTGCGGTGTGTGTGACAAAGTGTAACAGTATGTGTCTCCGTGTTTGAACAAGAACTCCGTCCTCCCTATCCTTTCCAATCTCGCGCACAGCGGTGGACCTGTCGTCGCACAGGTTTACTCATCAACTCACCCGTGGAGTCCCTCGATTTGAAGGGATGCTACATTAGTTCTGGTGGCTGGGAATGTATGAGGAGCTGCAGCGGGACGTGCCGTCGCGACAGCCGGCTGCACGGAGCAATTTGCGGCAGGGTGCGGCAATGCATTGACATACTCACCTCCAGATATTTGCGAGATTTCGAATTAGCGTTTGAAATTAGCCAAGTCTTCAGCTGTATTTGTAGGGGGCTGTGCTCGCTACCTCCGGGGTGGTAAATGGAACGCGGTGTAATCGACTGGACAAACAAATTCAAAATGTACCCAGGACCCTTTTGCAATCGGCATCAATAAACCAGTGCTGTGCACATTTAACCAACTGAGCACTTTTTTCCATGCCGGTGTAATAACTACTACAAGACTCGTGGCCAGAAGACTTAAAAATACTTTTCATGAAGCTTCTCTGGCCTGCACTTTATCCTCATATTCTCTTTCTAGTGAGTTCAACAAAAAACACGACTCAAAAAATAGCTTCCTTTGTCAGAACTTTAACATCTTTCCATTGCACACGACTTACACATCTTTTGTTCTCACACTTCGCAGCCGTGGTGTTTCTTCACCTGCGCTTGCCGCCGCTATTCCAAGTGTTACTGTCTTGTATCTGCAGCCTGGTACCTTCAGTACTTTCTTTACCACAGCAAAATAAGCGCCCTGCCCTGTTTTCAGAACTTGCCAACTGGCGTCGGTTCCGGTCACACTCCCGGTTCTGACACCGGTTTGGGATCTAGTGAATTTGGAGGCCAGGTCAACACCTTGTGCTGTTCTTCATGTTTTTTTGAGTTGTTCCTAGTGTCATTGCTATGGGGTGGGGGTGCCTGGTCTGGTGTAGGTGGGTGTACATGTGTCGTTAAGCTTTTAGAACTTGGCGTCATGGATCTTGTGATGTTCCAACGTGGCTGTTTGCCTCACGAAGCGCTCTTGAGGTGGGTATCTTCATTTTTCATGTGATATCAAGGCACACTGGAAAATAAATCATTCAGTCACATGAGCCCTTTACATACGTCCAGTGCTCTTGAACTCCCCTGCTCCTGTGGCTCTGCCCCCCTACCCCCCATCCCCTCCACCTCCTCTTGCTTTCATTAGAACTCTCATTAGAAAGCCTGTCATCACATTGTGAGATGCTTGATGCTCCTGCCCTTTGATATCCGCCATGGAGGAAATGCAAAGGACGCCTGGAAACCCTCTCACCCTTTCTCGCATTGCTGCGACTTAAAACCCGGCGCTGCGTTCAGGCTCCTTGACGCCTCACAAGGCTTGATTGCGCTCCTTCCATCTGCAGTCGGATCAGAAATCAGAGGCCGGCTCTGTCCGAGCTGGTGTTTGTCCTTGGATTTACTTCTGCGATGATCAAAAAGCGGGTGAGGCACCGGAGAAGTTCCATCAGTCTGCTATCAGTGCCCACTGCTAATAGATGGAGTCTAATCTGTGGGCTTGTGTGCCGTTTCAGTCACTGTACTCTCCGAAGGCTCATTAATTATAGTTGGAGTCATTATGGAGATAAGTGTGAGGCCTGCGATAAGAAGAAGAATTACCTGTTTTGGTTCTTCTGCTTTCTAATCAGCTGCCCATTAGAGATATCAAGGGACTTGCATTATCGCTCCTTTGTTCTTCTATGTCTCTGTTTTTTATTTAATTTTTTACTTTTGGCATTTTTCTCCAGGCTCGTGGACTTGCGTTTCCCGTCATAATTCGCCACAAATCCCGCAATCCGGAGCGTTTTCTGTGCATCTCTTTATCCTCCGTGAGGACATTCTCTCAACCCGAGCATCTGTGTCGAAAGAGGCTTGAGTGCAGCCCCAGCCGGAGCTGCTGTGATTGGACATATTCATCTGGGCCTGGGGAAATTCCCTCACCAATTTCTTGCTGATTCGGAATTATGTTGATCTTGGGGATATTAAAAAAAAAAAAAAGGAGCCTACTAGTGTGAGAAGTGAGCGAGTAAATACAAGGGCAAAAATGACACTCGGGCGGATTTTAAAATGTATTTAGAGCTGAAACACTGCTGACATTTCCTAAAGCCTTCTTTGGTGGTTTGCTGGTTTTATGCCGCCTGCCTTTGGGTATAAACTGTCACCCCACGGTTGGTTGTACTTTTCTTGACTCTGAGACCTTAAAGTGTTGTTTAAAATGTAAGAATGTCCCTCCGTCCAATAGGAATCAATGATTTATGGGAGATTGTACAATACCTCACAGCTATGTCTTCCTTATGCTCAAGTCTTTGAGCATTAAAGTAGAATATGTAATACCTCCTTCAGGGTGGGCTTTGCCTTTGAATGACTTGTGGAGAGTTTTGCAGAGAGAAGCAGCTCTGTCCTGTTATGCAAGTCGATACAGTTTTTTTTTTTTTTTTTGTGCATTGTTGTGTCGGGTTCTTCTGCGATTTGCTTCCCTTTCTGCGCTGATGTAAACGCTGATTGACTCGTTTCTGATGTGCCCAGCATATGGCTAATAAAGGTTTTAGTGCGGCAGAGCCACGGGAGCACCGAGCTGCCTGGATCAAAGTGACAGCCTCAAACAGGCCTTTGTGTTCCTCAGCCATTAGGGCATAGCAACGCCAGCACCTGGTGTGAGCCATATGAATATCATTAGCTCAGTGTGTGTGTGTGTGTGAGCCGATAAAGAGTCGATGCATATGTACCTGATGAAGACTATTATTATTTTTTATTTGCTTCTATGCAATGAACTCACCGTCTTCAGGTTCACACACAAATGTGTTGCACTTACCTGAATAGGATTTAACTTGAATCTACACCGATCAGGCGTAACATTACGACCACCTTCCTAATATTGTGCAGGTCTCCCTTGTGGTGACTCATCAGAGAATGGACATGGGCCTTCTGAGGGTGTCCTGCGGTGTCTGGCAGCAGGATGTTGGGTGGGTTGGGGGGGACTTTAAGGGGAGGGGCCTCTGTGGATCATCCCACAGATACTTGATCAGTTTGGCATCTATTAAATTTGGAGGCCAGGTCAACACCTTGCGCTGTTCTTCATGTTTTTTGAGTTGTTCCTAAAGCATTGCTGCCATCAAGGAGTGTCATTGCTATGGGGTAGGGGGGCCTGGTCTGGTCTAGGTGGGTGCTACATGTCTAAGTAACATCCACACCAATGAATGCCAGGTCCAAAGTTTTCCCAGCAAAACACTGAATTGTGACGAGATGGTCAATACGTTCGTCTTTTCACTTTACACTTCTTTGCACCACATGGCTGTTCTGCTACCTCCATGTTTCTGCTCCTCCTGGAAACTCAGCTGATGTTTCCCCCACGTGCACAGAAAGGATGGATTCATTCAAGCCAGAAAGGTTATTATCAAGGGTTTACACCAACCCGCCCAATCTAATCAAAAATTCCTTCCTGTCAAGTCGGTCTGAGATATGCATAATTCGGGTTGGGACAGCTAGATGCAAAAGGGGTGTATTGTCTCCACCCTTGAAAAGTTACCTCCAGGAACCCTAATCAAAACCTTATCCTGTCTTCAGTCTTTCGTACAACAGTGATAGAGTGTAGGGGAAACTAAGGAAATGTGTCCAAGTACCTAACCTAAGCAATAAAGGCTTTTCTAAAATGTTACCTTGGGTCCAAGTCCAAAGACTGTGTGTACAACATCTTCCATTTTTTTCCATCCCTTTCCATTCCTTGTGCCAAGCTAACTGGCTGCTGGCTGCAACCTTGCGCAACAGATAGGAGCGTGGTAGTCTCCTCGACCTCTTGGCAAATGAGAAAACTTGCAAGTGTAAATATTCTCGGATCGTATCGGCGGTCAAAAATCGGTCAAACCAAGACATCTTTACATCTTAGTAATGCGAAATACCTTGTGTTGAAGACAGTCAGCAGTCCACATCTGTGGGAGCCAGACCTTTTGAGGCGCCGTCGACCCGGCACCGCGAGATATAATCGATCAGCGTCAGCAGGCCATTGTCTGAAGAGCGCAGCGGCGTCCTCTGATAGACAGACGCGCAGCGCGGCGAACTCCACAAAAAACCCACTCAAATGTCAGGGGTTCAACCTCCCGCGTGAATGAGCAGCGCGTTTAAATGCTTGCGTCGAGGAGGCAGGAATCGCAGCAACCGATCGCGGCGCGCCGAGCGGGGCGGTGGCATTAGCGGCGCGAGAAAACGAGCCCTGACTGGCAGAGAGTGATTGAAACGGGTCTGAATGGGAAGTGTTGTTGTTTGATAGCGTGCGTCTCCGGTGTGTGGTACCTGTCACTAATCCATCACACCTATTGATCCTCGGAGAGCGAGAGAGCAGCTGGACACAGGAGGGCGAGAGACACTGAGTAACGGCGCACACAGGTCTCTCTCTGACCCGTTCGGAGGTGTCTTTGTATGCCATTCATCTGTCTGCACCCATCGATCCTCGGCTAAAATATATGACTGTTTATTCACATTCAAGCCACAAACAGCGGCCGGCTGAAAGACGTATTGATTTTGCATGGATGCGTGTGTGCGCATGTATGTGGGCGGGTGGTGGGAGGGGTGGGGGGAGGAAGCTGTGTATTTTGGTACAAACATAGATAAAGCTCTGACGTGCGGAGGAGAATCAGGAAAAAGGAGATATTTAGTCGCTTTTATTCGGTTTAGTGCAGTATTTGTACTTAAAACGCTTCAAATATTGAATCAGGATTTGTTTTATTCAAAATATCACATATCCTGCTTTAGTTTCTGTAATTTTGCCTCTTAGAGAAACGCTGTATTTTGCACATTTCATATATCCGATGCATTTAATGTACTTTGTGTATTGTAAGCTGTCAAAAACATGCAAAATACCACGTGCTTCATTAAACCACTGGAGCTTTTATTTGTGTTGCACAGTGCAGCAAATGTGTGTTAGGGTGAAACAAACCCATAACACCCAGTTAATGAGCGAGCGGAGCTGCTTTGGGTTTGAGAAAACAAACTGTCGTTTTGCAGCAAAGTTGTGCAGGTTGAGGACGACTGCTCATTAGTTGTGTTGTTCCCGTTGGGTGGGGAAAAAAAAAAAAAAACTCGTATTTTTAGTCCGTCTAGAGAAACTCATTGTATGTTTTTAGGTTATTTGAGAGTTTAAAAGCTCAATAAGCAAAAAAATAAGTTTTCTATAATTGATCGTCAAAGTTTCGTGACCACGCTGTGACCCGAGTGGGATAGTTTGTGAAAAATAAAACTTTCAGTGAACATGGTTTTAATCACACATTGGAAGTATAGATTTTTACCAGGCTTGAAGCACAAATCTAGGTACACAAGTTGCTGTTGAGATGTTGTCAGCCTTAAGCTTATGTCATGTGCAATGGTTCTGTATTGTCGACCAAAAACAACATGTACAGTGGTTATTTGCAGAAAAGGCATATATGACGGTTTACAAAAGGAAGGTAGGTGAATAGGAAGGCTGAAGTCAAATGGTTTGTTTGCAGCGAGGTGATTGGGGTTTGTGTCCCGTGTTGGTGGGCTGTCCCAGTCCATTTTTAGGGTATAACATTTCCGGTTTACGCACAAAAATCAGGATTTGGGCTCCTCTGATCTGCAAGCTTCTCTGACATTTTCCTGCCTACCAATATGACGAGTCCCCACCTGGCCAGAAGATTGTTCATGCATTTGTTCAAACGACTGCAAGGGCGTGCATAGCTACGTAGGAAACTTCATTTTCAGTTGCCTTTAAACTCCACTGTTGGCGCTTTTTTCCGGCGAGGATGGGCCAGGCAAAATTGTTGCAAGATGACATCTAGGGCCATGACGCTAAATGTCTGTATGCTGAAAATAATGTCCGACTTACGAGGTGTAGTCAATCAACAGTTTGGTATGCAGATAAAATAATGGTGAAGTGAGCTGTAGAAATGTGTAATATTTAAATATGTGACAAATTGGGTGACCCTTGGGTAGAGTCCCCCTGAACTAAAAGGGATCTCATCTTTTTGTGTGAACCTTTTATTTCATAGAAGTAATCTATGAAAGGTTACGAGATTTTGTAAAAAACGGATCGATCTTTTCTCATTCCAGATATTTTGTCGCCTCCTTAACAAAAGTATATCCTGTTTGGCACGGGATGTGATAAGAAAAACATGCTGGTCCAAGAGGTTGGCTGCATCCAGATCAGAAGTCAGTAGACTGTTAGATGCCGGCTATGTCGAGGTGTTGGAGTATTACTTGTCGCTGTTTGCTTCCACTACTTGGTTTGGTCTACAAAAAGATCAAGGATTCTCCAAGGGTGCATGCTCTATAAGAAACCATAGTTTCAGTTGCCAAACGCCTTTCTGGAGAGAAGCACAGTTTTGTATCATGTCAGGGTCACCAAGTCCAAGAATTGCCGTGAAAGGATCCAAGTTGGCGGGCCAGGGTCAGAAAAATGTTCCTCCAGTAATCTGATGTCCGCTGACAGCTGTAGAACACATGACCTAATGATGCCGGTGCAAGGTTGGACTATTTTAATAAATCATCTGTTAGAAGCTAAAACCATGATTAGGACAAGTAAAAAACCTAAAAGTACATAGGTGATGCTAAGAAATGGGGCAAACCAAGGCATTGAGTTGACCATGGGATGTAGTGAAAGACAAATATGTGGGTTGGTCGAAGCAGCTGGCTGCATCCACTTGAGGGGTCAGTAGGCTGATAGATGCCTGCTGTCTCGGGGTGTTGGAGTATTACTTTTGTCGCTATTCGCTTACATTTAGGCGCCAAAACTATTTGATTAGGTCTACAAAAGGATCAAGGGTTGGGCTTCTCCAAGGGTGTGTAGCTCTGTAAGAAACCTAGGTTTCAGTTGCCAAATGCCTTTCTGGAGAGAAGCACTGTTTCGTATCATGTCAGTGTCACCAAGTCCCAGAATCACCATCAAAGGATCCAAGTCAGTGGGTCAGGGTCAGAAAAATATTTCTCCAATAATCTGATGTCTGCTGACAGCTGCAGAATTCATAACCTAATGATGCTGGTGCAAGCCAACAGGTTGGACTATTTTAATAAAACATCTGTTAGAGGCTTAAACCATGATTGGGACATCACTAGATAAAAGTAAAAAAACCTAAAAGTACATAGGTGATGCTAAAAAATGGGGCAAACCAAGGCTTTGAGTTGACCATGGGCTGTAACGAAAGACAAATATGTTGTTGGCTGCATCCAGATCAGAGGTCAGTGGGCCGATGGACGCCTGCTGTGTCTGGGTTAGCCACCCACCATCTCTCTGTCTCTGCCTCCCCTCACCTTTACCTCCCTTGTCTTCCCCCTCTCTCTCTCCCTCTCCCTTGTGGGTCTTTTGTAAGGTTATTTCCGGCCCGGTGAAGCCCCCTTGTTTCAGCGTGTTGACCTTTAAAAGTGAGTGATGGCGGTTCTTATTGTCTGTAAGGCAATAACTGTCTGGACGCAGGTAATCTTCACTATGCTCGTGTCAAATCGAGTTTCCTGCACGGGGGCCCCGAATGGCTTTGCAGCATCCACAGAATCACACACACACACAAACACAGGCAAGGTCGTACACTTGAAACATACAGGCGCACACTCGTACATAACAAGAGCGCATTTTCAACATACACATGCTGAGAGCTCCACTCCATAACTATCAGAAGCACTCAAAGGCAGCGGGGAACTGCATGGTGTAAAGGTCAGAAATCTCAGCACCTGCATGGAAAGGTTAAAGGCAGAGCTTGAAATAACCCTCCCAGTCCAGGGCAGGAGTGCAGCTGCCATCGCCACAAGCCCCCCCGCAATCCCCGCCACATCCATCCCACGTGACGTCCCCGCGTCGTCGATCCTGGCGCGGCGACGCCGTGATCCGACGGGGAAGGGAAATGACAAAGCGTTTAGGCACAACGATTAAATTGAATCAAACAGGTGGCAGGCGGCTCGGATTGTAAAACATCCTTGTCAGAAACGCTCGGAAAGTGCTCGAGGACGGGGGGACGAGTGAGACGAGGTGTTCGCTGACGGCTTTAAAGCATGTAAATGAGACAAGTGAAAGTGATACGCCGGGAAAATCTGCTTTGGAGAGGGAAGGGGAAATCCAATTTCACTACACATACTGGAGATGCATTAAGTTGTCACGTATAAATGTAATCCAGCTACATCAGACTTACTAGACGATAGAGCCGGTTTGTAAAGGCCTGGTTTCGGGACTGATTTGTGTCACATCTTCTTTATTCTCATACAAAATGTTGTATTAAATTTATTCAAAAATATATTTTTGGCTGCTAGGGGGCAGCAAAAACTAGCCATGAACGCGTCATCCACTTTTAATTGAATGTGGCAGAAATGTTAGCCAGATTAAATTTAGACTTTTGACCATCTGTCCAGTTTAACTGTCCTTTTAGCTCTAGTTTGGTCTCCTCCATCATCTATGAATCTTAAGGGTAATATGTATACATTTCTGGAGGGGATAGTTAAACAATAAGACTCACTACTGTTAAGCCAAGCTGAGCTGCAGAGCTGGAATCATGAGCTCTTTTTTCTTTTATATCATTGTAAAAGTAAAATCCTTGGCTTCTTACAAAAGAACACATTTGGTAAAATTGTTGTGTTGTGTGGGTTTTGGGAGTTTCGACTCAAAAAAGGAGAATGCATAAAACTCCTCTGTGCTTTTCCGCCTGCTAGGGGGCAGCAGAAACAAGTTATGAGCACATTGTCCCCTTTGAGTTGCCATGGTACATTTGTTAGCCTCCTTTAGCTCTGTTTTTAGTCTCCGTTGACCCCTTAAGTGAGGAAATGCTGAGTTGACAGAGAAATAGTGAGATTCAGCTGATAATTATCTTCAGGTTCATTGTTATCATGTTTTCTTGATATGTGATGTTAGTTGGACACATTTTTACACATACTCGTTGAAGACGACAAAACATATTATAGTATAATTAGCTATATCTCTTTTAAAATGCTGCTATTTATCATAGTATACATAGTGATAAATATTATTTGTTACTACATAAATAAAGGTGAACAGCAACAGCACATTCGTATGCTATATTCTATACCTTTGACCGTCCCCATCACAGTAGAGCAGCAGAGCAGAGCATTCTTTGGTTCCCCTTAGCTTTTAAAAGGAAGACAATGTAATGAAGACTTTAAAGTGAGCAATGACAAATATGCAACTTGAAATTGGCTTACTGTGCTTGCACAAAGCCATGAAAAGTTGGTTGTATGCTCTAAGGAGTAGATAAAAGCCCGTACTAGCTAGCGGCTAACCCTAGAGTCGTGTTTGGTTCCCCACACCGCCCACAGAAGCTTGGCTCACTGGATTTTGGTTACTAGCAACTAGCTCCAGAGCCTGAAGCATGGTATCTGGAGCAGCCCTACAAGCCAAGCAACTCAAAATGAATCCTTTTAAGGCTCATTTAAGGTACTGTGGGACACAGACGGCGTAACCTACGCATGTAGCCAATGCCGGTGTGAGCCATTCATTGCTTCACTTTCAACAATGGAGACTGAAACTTTGGCCGAAATTTCACCAAAGACATGTCCTACAAATGTTTGTATCTCCGAACCTCCTCAATTAAGCTTTCCCCGATGTGTTCCATCATTATCGATCCAAAATAATCAATTCGAAAACTGCGTAGATGGAAAAGCAGCTGGAAATACCAAAGCAGAAACGTGCTACTACCAAGCGTCAGGCTAGGGTCTAGATATGTCTGCGTTGTCGCCATAGCTGTGGCGTCAAATTGACGCAGTAATCTGAACCACCTATAAGGATCTGGAGAATTGCTGGCCGTCTAGTCTAGTTCGGTCGCTGTCTTTTACCAGGTAAGATAACAAAATTCTGATTGAGTTTATGACCCAGTGACGTGAATGCACAGTGTAAAATAACAAAGTTGTGCATAGTTAATCCATCACCAGGCATTTATCTTTCTGCCATACAGGGTAGGGAGCTCTAACATTCAACTGATTGATCACAGACAAAACCGTGTGGATGCCTGTAATTACACCTTATTGCCTCCCAAGAGAACAAAACGAGAAATAAATCGTACTTGAAGCAATGTTGTACTTGCAGCATATCAAGCAGCCTTTTTATGAATCAACCTCTAGTTTAGTTCTCCGGGAGAGACGGCAGCGTTCTCTACCTCCAAAGATGTTGATCAGCGTTGGCGTTACGCTCAACCTGTTTGACATCCTCTTCTTCCCTTTTTTTTCACCCCCTCCTCGCTTCTTCCCCGTCATCACAACATTTCACAACTCCTTACAGTACCAAACCAAATCAAACCTCTCGCACTCGCGGCGTCTTGCTCGGGCTTCACCCTCCCCGTTTACGTCTCCTTCCAGCACCTGCCGTTACATCTCTGTTAATCTCGCCGCTGAACTTATTTCACAGTCGGGTCTCCGACACATCATCCCGACCGAGGGAGGAGAGCGAACGTGGCACCCGTTGCAGAGAATCTGCAGAATCTCCGCTCTGACAAAACAATCTATGCACTCTCACATCACCTTTCATTTACCTCAAGGCGTCACTCTCTCCGTGCGCTGAATCGCCGTGCCTGTTCACATCAGTTCTGCTTACTAGATGACTGCTGGGCGCGCGGCGTGCTGCAAACTGTTCAAGACAATTTAATGGGTTATCACGCGGGCTGTCTTTTTGATAGTTATGATACATTGCTTTGATGAAATAAATATTCATCTTTCATTCATTTGCTTAATGCATTGGGTGTGCAGTGCAGAGTGAGACTGCTATTTCAGCGGCGGCCATGTTTATGATTACACTGTTGTCATACGTACCAAGGTGGAATGGGGTTCACGGGTTGGGGATTGTTTTAATCGTTCCTCCTGCTCGTACTGGATATTTTGAAGTCAAGTTTGTTTATTTATTTTCATTTCAACCACATATAGCAGATGCAGTACATGGTGAAATGAGTTCCCTGAAGACCGTTGAGCAACACGGCAAAGTTTGGCCCCTTCCTAACATTATTTTACTGCAAGTGAACAAAATCCCCGGTCCTTATTCAGTGTGACAATATATTCTTGTTGTTTTATATTTTAATTTAACATTGCACTACTTTTATCAGCAATATATAGTCTCAAACAACACGGTGGTACATTTGAAGACTGTCAATTATTTCTGTTGCTTCAAGTTGCTCTTCAATCTTTGGGTGGCCCCAAGGGTGAGATCTCTTCTCATTTTCATCCAAGTGACTCAGTGGCACTAATGATGCATGTTTGGCTGCACTAGAACCAAGCTCCAAGTGCGGTTTATGCCTCTGTGGGTACGTAACCTACGCTATACTTGAGCGCCCGTCAGCCTGGCTCGCTCACTTTCAACAATGGCGACCCATGAAAGGTTCCCCTTTATGGTCTGCTTGGTATTTATGTTTTTACTACTTTTAGTTTTCATGTTGGAAGCCTAGGTTTGTTGCCCTATTGAATTGTATCATGTTGTTCGGACACATGTTCTCATTATTTTGACAACCCCATTTTGGTGAGTGAGCTAGGCTAACTGATAGACATTGTTCAACAGCACCAGATACTATATCCTCCAAAATAAACACACAGTTGAACTATGGTCTTTCAGATGTTTTTTCAGCTTGAAGCCAAGATTTAGTGCAGAATATGTTATATTAGAATTCATTCCTAACAGATACTGTAATTTAACACATATGTAGAGTCCCTTTAGATAAGCAGACTAAAACCCAGAAAGAGTGTGAGTGTGTGCAGTAAACCAGGAGGTAAAAGCATGGAAGACAGACTGCTAATATTCTGCAAAACTGTGACAGAGCTAATGATGAAGAATCTGAAGTTAAAGCAGTTAAAAATGCAACGGCAGCACATTTTCTCTGAGCTCAGATCACTGCACCTGCTATGAACTGACTCCCAGTCACAGCGCTGGAGTTTGTAGAGAGGGATGTGATTTAGAACGAACTAACCGCTGCCAGCCGAGACTGGCTTCCTTCGAGAGAGTCCAAACTAACCATTAACATGGACACTTCATAAAATAATCTGATATATGTGTGTTCAAGTGGTCCACTGCATCAATCATGACAGAACCTTTCTGGTTCTACCCGCTGTGGAGCGTCGTATCTGCTGGAAATATAACAGAGGTAGAAGACGAAGAAGAAGAAGGAAAAGAGGGAGAAGGAGAAGATGACGAAGGAGAAGAGGATGACGAAGAAGAAGATGAGGGAGGAGAAGGAGATGGAGATGGAGGAGAAGAGGACAACAAAAAAGACGACGACGAAGGAGGAGAAGAAGACAGAGAAGGAGAAGGAGACGACGACAAAAGAGAAGGAGAAGAAGACGAAGGAGAAGACGATGACAAAGAAGAAGACGACAACGAAGGAGAAGGTGGTGGAGCAGAAGAAGACTAAGATGAAGGAGAAGAAGAGGGAGGAGAAGAAGACAATGAAGGAGAAGGAGAAGAACAGGTAGGAGAAGAGGATGACGAAGAAGGCGAAGGAGAATATGAAGGAGACTAAGACGAAGGAGAAGAAGAGGGAGGAGAAGAGGACGACAAAGGAGAAGAAGACGAGGGAGGAGAAGAAGACAGAAGGAGAAGGAGACGACGACAAAAGACGACAACGAAGGAGAAGATGGAGGAGCAGAAGAGGGAGGAGAAGAAGACAATGAAGGAGAAGGAGAAGAAGAGGGAGGAGAAGAGGATGATGAAGAAGGCGAAGAAGACGACGATGAAAGAGAAGAAGACGACAAAGGAGAAGAAGGCAAAGAGGGAGGAGCAGAAGAAGACTAAGACTAAGGAGAAGAAGAAGAGGGAGGAGAATAGAACGATGAAGGAGAAGAAGAAGATGACGACAAAGGAGAAGAAGAAGAGGGAGGCAAAGAAGAAGACGGAGAAGGAGAAAACGGCGAAGGAGAAAAAGGAGGACGAGAAGGTCTAGCTGACATGGCAAGTCTTAAAAACTTGCCATGTCACCTGATGTTCACCCAACATGAAACAAACGTGCAGAAAGAATGGATTAATTCAAGATGAAGCCTAAATTAAAGTCTGTTTCAGGCTTGGGATGATTTCTTTTTCTAACCACAGCGCTGTTGAGTAATGAACAACGTGACAAGGATTTGATTAAGAAATTCACAATATATAAATCACATAAATGTGAGTGTCTGCTAGACGAGGATGATCCAGTTAGAGTAGAAAGCTGCTCCTTTAAGAGCCGCTGATCCACTGAACCTCCCGGCTCAGACTTTTGTGTTTTCCTCCCAGTTTCTTTTATTGCACACCTGCTCCCTCGCCGCTCTGCCTTTTACTCCCCGTTTCATAAAGGGAAGTCTCTGTTTTGCCTCACTCAAACTTTTTCATCCGTTCTTTTCAAACCTCTCGCTCTCTGATCGCGCTCTTTTCATCCTCCCGGCAAAGTGCGCGGCACGCTCGGGCGGCGGACGCGGCGTCTGCGTGCGCTCGCACATATTCAGAGAAAGGTCGTGGATTGGGTCGGAGCCTTTACACGCCGCGCTGCAGATTTTTCTGATTGGCTCTATTCACACAAGCTGCCCTGCTGACCCTGAAATAGTCTCAGGCTGCTGTTTCAAAGAGGAACAGTGTTCAGCTGATATGGTACCGGTGCTCTGCAGGGATAGGCAGCATTTTTATCAAACCCAGTCCTTATTAATTTCTCTTGGGTTGAGTGGTCAACAATATCAAAGGCACGATGTTTGAGAATAGAACATATCTTTTAGCTAACAGCAGTGGGGCTGCTTGTTTTGACCAGATGTGGTTCATTTGCGAATTTGTCTTCAAATGCTAGTCTGTCAAAAGTTTGGAAACAGAAACATTATCTATCCTAAATGGAAGGGTGGCGCTTTTGTTTCAAATGGTGGAAAAGGTGGTTTCCTGTCTTTGTTGGTGCATATCTGTCTGTTCATCCAGCTTTTCAAGTTTTGCATCCGCATCCATTGCCACAAATTCCTCGTCTTGTGTCGACATCTACGTCTCTTCGCCCCTGCTCTTTACATCTTCATTACATTTGGGTGCCGTGTCCTAGTCATGGATTGTATATAACAGTGGACGAGCCCGTGACATGACACCATCACTAGATTTCGGGGCTGGACCAGGCATTTTTTAAATTGGATTGGATCCTGATCTTTTGTAGTTATTCATCTTAGGGCTGTCATAAATCCAAACCACGTCCCTGTAGCATCATTACATCGTCGTCTTCTATTCTAATGGCGGTTGATTGGCGTTAAAGCTGCCTGAAATTAAAGAGGAACCTCTTCTACCTCTTCTGTTTTAGTGGATGTCTGGCGAGACAATCCACTTCCAACTTGATTCAAAACCTTCAAACAAATTGCAGAACGCACTCCACAGAGGACATACAACAAACCCTGGACGCTGCGTTTGAAAGTAGAGAAAAGTTTCCTGGAGACGGCGTCAATGAGAAAAATCTTCCAGAGAGGGTTAGGGAGTTTATGGCAGCGTTGGATGACCAGAACATTTCTGGAGTAGAGAACACAAGGTACCAGCTACCCTCTCCACACTACATTAACTTTGACAGAAAGATTTATTGGACTGAATCCAGTCGACTGTAGGAGAAGACGA
Source organism: Chelon labrosus (assembly GCF_963514085.1). NCBI lineage: Eukaryota > Metazoa > Chordata > Actinopteri > Mugiliformes > Mugilidae > Chelon > Chelon labrosus. The sequence continues at coordinate 18,440,298 of NC_140356.1, forward strand.
GGAAGACAAGGACAGACTTTAGGAAGCTACAGGGGATGAACTTTTGTTTAAGATCCGTCTGGAACCCGAAGGTAAAGCACAATATTAATCAAATGCAAACGCGAGTGAGTCTACAGAAAGTGTGGGCCGCTTGTATGCTAGGACACTAGCATCAGTTTGACAAATGAGAGGAGGTGGAGACATGTCGTCCATATTTTATACAGTCTATGCTTTTGCATAGCAGATCTGGTATTTCACTAAACAGGTTCCAAACTGAAACAGTTATCAGAAGTAAATCCAAATCTTTGATGCTAAAAATCAGAAGTTAATACAATGACAAGTACCTTTATTTTCTGCCAAGTTAACATGAATGCACTTCTGAAAGTCTTCATGATAACGCAATCAATCGGTAACAGGACGCCGTGATCAATTTCATTACGTTTGACGCCAGCTGCAGAAGGTTTAAACCACAGTCGCAGTAACAGTGGCTTTCAAGTCTCCCCTTTTTCTCTTCTCTCTCCTTTTTTTTTACAGCAAATAATGGACAAGGCAACACACCTTCGTCACCCCCACCCTGCTCGCTGCGTGTCGCCTCGCTTCGCCCGCTCAGGCAACAAAGTGAGGCCTTTGCACGAGAGAAAAAAAAAAAAAAAAAAGTTCAAAGCAGATTATTAAATTAGAGAAAGACAGAGAGAAACTGACAGAGACATCAAATGGAGAGAAAGCGGCCCTGCGAGGGGGAGGACACAGCCGAGTGGAAGTGGTGCCAACTTCTGAATCGGCTCTGAAGAACAAGAAACAGGCGCCCATTTCCTTGCCCCCACCCCTCCCGCCCCCACCTTTTGTGACGGATCTAACACGATGGAGAAAAAAAAGGGAAGACACAGAGATCTTCTTTTAATCTTCTCTGACTGTTGGCATTATAAAGGGACCCGCGTCTTTGTGGCCTCTGAATGCAATAACCGTTGCCTGTGCTTGTTTTTGAAGGAATGACGGTCTGGTCTGAAAGAGAAGGAAAGAGACGAGCGGCTTCAAAATGTTGATTTTAGACAGGGACGTCTCTGTTTTTTGCAGTGATTGGCCATTAGGTCCACTTTAGTCAGTGTGTAATGAGAGCAGTAAGAGTCTATTTATCATGCATCCATTTAGCTCCGTCTTTGATTAGAGGGCCCTGATGGAAGTGGGATTTACTCAGCACACATTAAAGCATAGGTAAGCACAGACCATTAGGCCTGCAGGCCTCTTAACACAACTCAACTTGGTCCCCTAACAAATTGAGCACAAATGTGTCATTAGCTTTTATGCAGATTTAAAGAAGCGGTTAGTCAAATCAGATGGCGCCCTAAATTAACTGGTTTTGATTCTGAAATCTGGCACTTAAACTGATGACTGGATTAGATGATATCGCGGGCAGAGGAGCTACGTGCCAGATAAGGCAAATCTGCAGAAAATGAATATGCAAAGCAAATCTCCAGCGTTTGTGGCCATTGTCATCCGTGACCTATAGCTTGAAAGGGCTTTAAATAGACGCTTTCCAAATGGAGACCTCACATCTGCCTGACAGTCCTGAGCCAAACACGAGACATCGAGCACACGTTCCTTTTGTGGCGGCTCGGATCTAATGCTAACTGATGTGGATCATAGTGTCTGTCACCATCCATCTCTGTTCTCAGAGTATAAAGAGGCAGGCGAGCCAAGCAGGCTTCCGCTGAGAGACTCGCGCTCCACGCATGGGGCCCTCCTCTTCTAAACTACACCACTGGGAGCGAGAGAGTACTACTTTTTCGTTTGAAGGCAAAAAATAGCCGGTGACATCGCCTGGCTCCGTTTGAAGTGAATTGCACGCTGTTGCGTGGCTTTCGGAGTAAAGTCTGGAGGAGACACCTGCTCGTTCCCTTCGCCTCGTTCTCGCGCTTCATTCAAAGACGTATTCTGGGTCTGCATTCAGAGGGGGCCTTGTGTGTTTGTTGTGATCGGTTGTGATCTACATGTGACGAAAGTTTCAGGAGGAAAAGGTTTTATTTATCTAGCTTGGCTGTGCAGTGTCACAAAGACGAGGTGTCCTTTTCCTGCTCTGCAGGAAAAAACAAGCAAATTTAAAAGGGCAGAATCCAGGTTTGATATGTATGTATTAACAAATGTGCAAATGTTGCATTGGTGACATATTTCTAACAGGTTTTACGGGGTTACGTCTAGCCTGAGTTCTAGTTGTAGGGCTAGAGCTAGGGTTAGCATCTCATACATCAATTGTCCAAAAAAATCAGTGATTCTTGGTGCAGTACCCCAGATCTGTCCTCAGATGTTCTTGAACAACAACCGTTAAATTTCTAGGTTCACGAACACCTTCCGTCTCGGCGCGTTCACATGCGACGTTTCCTCGTCCAGGTTTTAACTCGGTAGCAGCTGCAATGTGCAGGTTATCTTCTAAATGTTTTAGTAGATACACGTCTGATTTCAGCTTCTTGCAGGAGTCTAATTGTACAGCTGGTGGAAGCTACTGAGGTCGGCTCGCCACGCTTTGTCATTTGGCTTGATTTGATTGCTCTCCGCTGCTAAAAGCTGGAGTACCGCCAAATTCACGCGGTAAATCTAAGTGCTCGCGGTAATATGCCGAGACCTGGATTCATTTAAGCGGCTTTTACCTCGGGCGGAATCAAAGGAATGATTGCGGGAAGTGTTTTAAGAGGGAGTCCACTGGTGGAGGTCGGGCGTGTTATCTAAGTGAGCTATCATCTTTAGCTTTAGTGAGGAAAGGAAAAGGCGGGGAGGGGTGGAAAGAAGCGTTTAAGGATCAGTGACCAGGTGGTTTGCTCGGTGATATTTGTAGTTTGACTCTGTGGCCAAAAAATAAATAAATAAAAAATAAGGTAGGTGAGGACAAGAGGAAGGTACTCCAATAATGTCAGCCTTGTGTTGTGTTCGGTTGGGAAGGCACAGCAGGCACAGAGCTCAAACAGAGAGGCATTTCAGCCACAGCGGACCACGGTTAGCTGCCGTTAGCTACCCTTAGCAGTCCGTACTGCCCATGCAGAGAAGTGGAATTGGCAGCTTCTGACAAGTGTGGGCCACGCAGAGCGTCGCTTTGACATGCTGATGTTGTGAGATATCCAGAGGAGGCTTAAGCTCTATTTGCACGGGATTAGCTTTACCTGTGGACGTCACTGCGATTTAGAAATTACACCCCTACGTCTGTATTCCGTGTGGCGCATTCACGCGGGATAAGCAAACTCAAATGTGTTTTGCTCGAATGTCCCGTCCGTGATTATGATGTGTCTGCTGCTTTCCGCTTCACTCCACCACATGTCAGAGGTAATATCGTGCATTTTATACCTCGACACTTTTTGACAGTTTTAGCCGCTTTGCACATTCAGATTAGTAATAAAAATAAAATCTGATGTGACGGGATACAGTCTGTATTGATCCCGGGGGAGAATTTACAAACTGCCTGTCAGTGTATAGATCAGCTCCACCTTTAATGATGTAATGAACACATTAATGCATGCCGTGCACGTCGACCATCTCAACATTCTCCAAGATTTTCGTTTGTCTGATGGTGACCCTTTCTTCGAATTTGCACAGAGACACAGATTCACAGTGGCCTTAAACCCGTCAAAGATCTGCCTGAATCAGCTGTGCATACTGTGGTACTGTGAAGAAAGACGGAGAAGATGGATGTAGCTTAGTTTATACTCCATGGAGTAGGGATCTTCCCATGGTCATAGCCTACTCATGGCTGGTGTGTTGGCATTGTTCTGTAATTGCGCTGTAGTGCCACTTGATGATGGCGTTGTTGAGTTTCTCTATATGCTTCAAACAATGGTGATTGGAACTGAGTAGATTGTGTGTGGGAAGCAGAAGGATTGTCAATTTTCTGACCTGGACAAGGGGAGCTGTATTATCGGACAGTTGCTTTGCAGTGTCATTTTTCGGGAGGTGCATGTCAGGCTTTGCCATAGGTGCGCCACAGAACCATGAATGAACACATCCAAAAGGTAAAAACTACACTGGCAGCAGCACCGTGTTCCACCAATTAATGAGCAGTGGCAGTTAAAAGGAAGTCGCACAACATGACATCTCTCCACTCTGTCTCATCTCTAAAAAAACAAATTTTCATGCAGCAATAATTAGGATCAAAGCTAATGATTCTGCTTTGATCCGCTCGGGTTTAAGGCCCGTCGACGTTCGGCCGATAAAAAAGAGAACCGATTCAACCAGATTTGAAAGTAATTTGACTTTGGTTCTGAGGTTCTGGTCACTGTGAACCGAGAGGGACCTACAAAGAACCTTTGTTTGCTCTAGACCAAGGATGTCAAACTTTCTACTGGGGGCCCAAAACCAGTCCCCCCAGAAAGTCCAATCTGGTCCACAGGATGAATTATGTAAAGTGCTGAAATTACAATGAAGACATTAACTGCAATTCTTAATTTGTCCACTAGGGGCACCGCTGTTTTTCGTAAGAGTTGCAGACTTAACACAACACTGAGACCCAGAACTATGCTATAATGTTACTGGTCCGGCCCGCTTGAGATAAAACTGGGTTCCATGTGGCACCTGAACTAAAATGAGTTTGACATCCCTGCTCTAGACAATCCATTGGAACTGGATCGGAGTATCCCAGTTTAATTCCTAGATGTCCTCTGACAGGGACAAACGGGAATAACAAACATCTTTGTTTCCCGCCATGACACCGTGTTCGGGTTTTGCTGTTCGATTAAAAACATAACAAAAAGGGCTTCTTTAGTTCACTCGGCTGCAGATATCTCACTATCTTGACACATGAGCCAAACTCTACGTTCCTGGCTTGACACCAATTGGCCTCACCGTGTCTTTTTTCAATTTGGGTAAACTGACCCTTTTAGCTTCACGGCAAATACTGCAGATCAAGACCGGCTTCCGAGCCCGCTGAAGATGATTAAAAGTGTAGCGGGTGGAGGCATGGAAGGAGAGGCCCGTTTGACCCCATCCATTAGCGAGACAGAGAGGAAGAGATGCGGGGCGACCGCCGTCCTCTGTCGGCAGTCCATAGCCGGCAGAAATGAGTATTCTAGGGCCTTCCGCCCTCCCTGCCCCGCCTCCACACCACCTCCACCCTCCTGGACTCCCCTCACTGTGTCTGTTAATGGATATTTAAAGGGTATGTCAGAGATCAGGAAATAAAGTGTGTTGAGGGGTCAGGCTAGACACGCATTATTCCCCCTCTTCCCCCTGAGGAAACACAGGATGAAACATGCATTAAACACGCCTCTCTCAACGCCGAAGCCCCCGCAGCATCGCTGCCGCCGCCGCCGCCGCCGCCGCCACCCTTTATTTCGATACACTACACTCCTCTGCTGCTCCACCACCACCACCACCTCTAATATCTTATGGAATTAAAGCGGTGACAGGTTATCATAATCCAATTTCAGAGACAATCGCACTGAGCACCTCGCAGCGCACCAAGAAACCCGGATCAGAATTGAATATGCACTCGGCGGATTAAATTACGCAGGGAGAAATAATTATGGCCTACATTGGGAAATATCTTTTTTTTTTGTGTGTGTATGCGTGTTTGTGTGTTATTGCGAGCGCAGTACAGTATTGTGTACAGTGCTCACTCCGGTGCACTCACACAAGATATCCAATCCTGGGTTGTCAACAGCACGAGGCTGAGGTAGGAGGCGGCGGCGGCGGCGGTGGCAGCAGCGGTGTTGGCGGCGGGTGATGGTTGTTATTGTGTTATTGTACACTCTGTCTCATAGCGCAATATCTGTTCTCAAAATAATGTCACCCTCTAATGAAGTAAGGCCCCTTTTATTATTTATCATTTCCTGCCACGGCCAGGAACTGCAGCAGCGCCGTATGCCTTGGAGATGTTTTTTAAAAAGGCCTCTTTAAATGAACACATTTGAATTGTAATGTGATTTTTTTTCCTCACCCCCAAGCATGGAAAGAAATGATGTATTTTCTCAGAGGCTGCTGTTTGGTTTTCAAGAGTTTTGAGGTGTCATGAAGGTGTAGCAATTCTTGTCAGTTTGGATTGCCTTGCCGGGTACAGTTATTGACGACTGACTTTCCTCCGTGACGAGCTGGAGGATGTGCTCTAGGATTCCTTTTAAAGTCTGGAAAAAGTCTCTTATCAGGGTGCTTTCACACCTGCAGCCATTAGGCCATTTCAGTTGAGCCCTAGGTTTGGTTATTTGGGCAGGCGTCAGTGAACCATGGGGAGGGGGTCATTTGTGTTTTTTATTTTTTAGACTTACACTTTATTCATCCGCAAGCATAATTGCTTGGTCACAGTAGCTCAGTTGCATATATCTAAATAAAAAAGCTCAAAGAAAGTACAAAGAAAAATAGGTGAAGATAGTTTAAATTAAAAAAATAAAATAATATTAAAAAATAAAATAATAAAAAATAAATTAACCTAGTGAGATAAAATAGCAAAATAAAATAGTGAAAAATATAAAAATGCAAAATAAAATAAAAATAAATAAAAATAATAAATAAAAATTTGCATACGAACAAAAAATTGCAACTTCAGTAAATATATATTATATACATAGGAAGGTTTAAAAAGGTGCAAAAACACATGGAGTTATCTGTCCCAGAAAGGTGAGTTGTTGTGTAGCTGGATTGAGTTTGGTATGAATGACGTCCTGTAGTGTTCACTGTGGGAGTGGAGCTGGATCAATCTGTTGGAGAATGAGCTCCACTGTCCCTCTATAGTCTGGTGTTGTGGGTGTGACGCAGTTTGTCCAGTGTCCTCCTGTCCCTCACTGAGACAAACGTCCAGCCTTTCGAATCAGTTTGTCAATCCTACTTATGTCCTTTCTGCTGGTGCTGCTCCCCCAACAAACCACAGCAAAGTACAGACTGGTTCCTCAGGAAGTAGAGTCTACTCAGGCCCTTCTTGTCCACAGCATCACTGTTGTCCCTCCAGTCCAGTCTGTTGTTCACATAGACTCCCAGGTACTTGTAGTGGTTTGGAACATAATTCGACACCAACCTCCAAGGCTTACACTGCAAGATTCAGCCACCGTAGCCATTAAAGCCTTGAGATAAAGCTCTGTTCAGTTGTTTTGTAGCTGCTTGTGTTCCTTGCAAAGTGTGAAGTAGTGTAATATTATTAGTGTAGTGGTTTCCTCGATGAACATTCACCGTTGTGCGGGTTTGGGTTTGCCTGTTGTATCACGCCCTTATGAGCAAACGCCTGCTCCATTCTGGTTTCTTGCACGGAGCACATTCTATTCACAAGGATACCATGAAGTGAATTCATTTTCTCTTGGTTATTTTCTCAAAATTTAGTCGATTTGTGCGGAACCTAGTGGAAAACATTACGAATTTCCAAACTAATCAACTGATTCTAACCAGAGCAGACCAGCCACAGATGTGAAAACACCTCCAGTCAGAGCAGCTCAAACAAAAACCCATTCTGTTGCATCAGCTATTGTCACCGGCTGCACTTCTCGTGTCACTTGTCTCGTATCAGAATGGTTTCTTGAGATGTATTGTGTGTTTATTGTATATTCAAGGACTTGATGGACGCGTGGGAATCTGATGAATGCACCGTTACCATGTCAACGGTTAGCAGATTTAAGTCATGTGTAAACTGTGAAACCCAGACCAAACCCTCTCTCTTTAACTTTAGAACACTGACTGGAATTGATCACCTAAGCTGTTAAAGGGTAATCCCATTTTATTTTAAACTGCTGTGTTTCCCATTAATCTGGGTGTTGTGGCTGTATAGGTGTAGTCGGGTGAAGTCATGTGAGTCTAGTGAGACGCCATTTGGATTTCAACTGATAACGAGAAAAGAAATATACCTTCACATGTGACTGGATAGGCCTACAATCAATTAGAGGCATTTTGTTGCAAACAAATTCAACTCCATGGCGCTTGGATTGGGGGGTATGAGTATGCTGCTTTCACTCCAAAAAGCCCGTCCAAACGATTTGATCGGCCCTGCAGCTCTTTGCAGCAGCATAATCGGTACCCAATTGAGCTGTTCCCGAGTCAGCTTTCCACCACATGTTGGTCTGGCTTCCAGGCTGTCGGTCAACGCGAGGAACCACGCAGAACGTAACCTTTGGGTGATTAATATAAACTCCCTGCGGCTTTTCAAACAACACAGCGTTGCGTGAAGTGTGAGGTTCAAATGCATCAGCATTATCCTTTAATCTACCGTGGAGATGGTACGTCAGATGTTAGAGATGGGTGTAGTTAATATTTTACAGATTCTGGTATCTGTACAGAATATTCCTCAAAATCCTCAATCTACTTAAAGGGGAATTACCGTTTTTTTTACAACCTGGACCTTATTTCTGGCATAAAATACAACCGTTTACTCACCCGTATAACTTTGGTGTCATTTGGAGTCGTTCGGACAATATTTAGATCCGCGTATATCCATATATATGGGAGTGACTGGGGCACCGAAACGCAGCCTTTAAATAACCGACTATTCCAGGTGTGCGCGGCGCTCAGAGATGACATCATCCAGGTCAGAGGTTAGTAGGTCAGTCTACAGACCCCGGATGATGATAACAGGTAACTCCGGACTCAACGGGGAATAGCACTAGGGTATCATAACAAAATATTGGTGAAATGAGTTTCACGGCAGATAATGTGTTCCGGTGCCCCAGTCACTCCCACTATATAGATATACGCGGATCTAAATATTGTCCGAACGACTCCAAATTACACCAAAATTATATGGGTGAGTAAACGATGGTATTTTATGCCAGAAATAAGGTCCAGGTTGTATAAAACTGTAAATGGCTACAAAGATTTTTAAGAAGGGAATAATGTCTGTTTAGTTGAGATAATGTGTAATTTTATTTAGATTTTTTGGTTGTTTGTGAAGTAAAAGTTAAATAAAAAAAATCTTTCTAAATGTGAGGAAGAGTAAATGATTAATATTTCTCACAACAGGTCATTTAATATGTATTCATGTTTATTTTTAAAAGCCCACATCAGCTGAAATCCCGTCTCTCTCTCTCTCTCTCTCTGTCTTTCTCGAGCGTAGCCCGAAATGGAAAGGAAGCAAGGATGGTAGAGATGTGTTGACAAAGGACAAATGAATAATGGGAAGGAGGATGTAGAGGGGAAAAGAGAGCGCGCTATAAACGAAGGAGGTGGGGAAGACTGTGGAGGTGACGGGGTCAGCCCTCCCCTCTAAACTACCTCCGTGCTGCTGATTTTTATATCAGCCGCGCACCCCGGAGACATCTCCCTCGACCTCCATCCATCACGTGCTGCTGCCCGGGCGCACTGTCAGCCTCGCGAAACGCACATAATTGTGAGTACACAGATACAACCCCCCCCCCCCACCTGCACGCCGGGCTGCTGGGAGGTAGAGAGACGTCTTGTACGCTATCATGCAGAAGGCGAGACATGAATGCAAGGAAGCCATTTGTTCTGGATGAACAAATAAGATAAAATCCGCTCAGTAGCCTGGATAACTCAAACCCGTGTCCTTAGCAGCCTGCATTTTTTTTTTAATCTGGAGCCAATTACAGTTCACATAACGCTGGTCAATACTTAACTGCCGCCCTCTGCTTTGATTTGGATGCATGAACTTTCCTAAATGAGGAAGTCTCTCGCTGTTTTCTCCGATGCGCTCCGCCCAGTTGGTGCATCCAGTATCCCTTTCGTTTTATTGATGTGTTTGTCGATCTCTGTCATCTAATTATTTCCCCCGCTCAGTGTCTCTTGCTGCTCCCTCGGCTGCAGAAGGCGTCTCTCTGATTGCCAGGGCTGCACTGCGCTCGCCGGAGATAATACCCCCGAGCCGAACCAAATTGTTGCTCTCTGGTTAGCTTGGACTTAAATATTTTTTTAGGGGACGGCTCTTTGAAAGTCGACACAAAAGCGGAATTTAAATGATGGAGCATGAATAAAGATTTGCAGCTTTCATCTGGGCGCCGCGTGCCGATCGGCAAGAGGCCCGGTCAAGGGGGAAGCGTTGGGTAAAAATGACCATCATAAATATGGTTTTGATTCTCTAACCAGGCGAAACAACAACGTTACGACGAGAACATTAGCTGCATTGATCCCGTCTGGTCGATGGAATAAAGCAAGGCGGTGACCTTTCCCACATTCGGAGGCATAAAATTCCTTGCTGAACGTCTCGGAGGGCTCCGGCTGAAAGCATTAACACAAATTACCAGCCGCCATTAAAGTCTTGCGTCAATTCCGCCCCGCGCCGTCATTACCAAGCGGCTGATAAAATGCTGGGAAGCCGTCGTCCCGTGCTCTGGCATGCCTCATGTGCACACACACACACAGGGAACATGTGTAGACGCAAAAACACACACACACACACTCAGCCCTGGAGACTGCTGCGAAGCCTATTACACACAGTCTGATTTACAGCTGAGCTGCCTGTAGCCAGGACCATCAAGCCACCGGCGCACCAACCTGCCGTGACAGTGCAACTAATTGAGCCCAGATATATCTGTCCCCCCCAACCGGGTCTTGAAAGGGTGATAACACGCCTACCTGCACAACACTGCCTGTACATATTTTACAGCACAAGAAGAAGAAAAGAAAAAAAAAAAAAAACACAACAAGGTGGCATTTGCGGCTCTTAGCTTCACAGGGATTTTAGGTTCAAGATCAGCGCCTCCAAGTGTTTATTTCAAATATGAAAATCAATGGAATCCATAGAATTCTTGGTAAAAATGTTTTGTTTTGTTTTTTTTAATACCCATTGACTTCACTCCATCAGAATGTTGATGCTCACTGGAGGCAAGATAAGCACAAGAAGAAGAAAAGAAAAAAACACAAGGTGGCATTTGCAGCTCGTAGCTACGCAGGGATTTTAGGTTCAAGATCAACGCCGCCAAGTGTTTATTTTGAATATGAAAATCAATGGAATCCATAGAATTCTTGGTAAAAATATGATTTTTAAGGATTATTTAAGGCTGTTTTTTCCTATTAGTACCCATTGACTTCACTCCATCAGAATGATGACGCTCGTTGGACCCAAGATAACGTCATTAAATTTAATTTGCCATTTGTCATTCTCAAAATCTAAGTCAATCCTTGAGATATTCCATAAAGTAGACACTTGTCGGTGTTATAGGTCCGCATTTAGGCGGATGTGTAACACTCCCCCAGTTTTCTACACCTTGTTGCTAGGCTCTGAGCTCCTAACAGACTCCAAATCAATGTCATTAAATTAGGCCTATTCTGAGTGGATAATAAAGAGTCTGTCACCTTATGTGTGCTCCGATAAAGCTCTAATCTCATTAGAATTACAACACTCTTCTGCCAACGAGTGAACTGAGAGGGAGGGATGAATAAAACCAACATCCCAGACTGAACAGGCTTCGTATAAAAGCGGCAGCGGGCAGACATTTAAATGGAGGGGGGGGCTATACTGTCATATCATTTTATGGTTTGCAGCTGCTGCAGGCGTCCCGTCTAATTATTGTCATTTATGTTGTTGTGTGTGATCTACTGTGGGGAAATGTAGTGGCAGGAAAAAAAAAGTCACGGCTGAAATCGCATTTATTAAAATGCCTGAATCAAGATGGAGAAACCCAAGTTGATGTCACCCTTAGGTTTCCTGGAGAGCAGTTTTGAAGCTCAGTGTGGTGGCTCCAGCCCTATATTTCAGTGCTAGGCAAGAATTAAAATGTTCTAATTATCTGCGATTAATCGCGATTCAAATTTTAACCGTTGCCCAAATTGGACACTTTTATTTTAAAACCACTGCTATATGGACAAAAGTTCAATACCATTTGGTTTGCAAACACTTTCAACAAATAAGGTGCTTTTTAATAGCAGTATTCCCTTTACACAGTTTAAATATTTCTTGTTAATCATCTTGTAGCTCCCACTAACATCATTGTAATCAAATCAAATATAAAACCAAAGCTATTTGCCACTGCCAGGGCATTAATGTTGAAGAACAAGTTACCCCCTGAGTCCATTAATGGTATAATAACGTGTTAACGTGCCCAACACTAATTTATTTTTGAGATGCCAGCCTGGAGCTAACTCATTTTATCTGGGATATAATCACTGGAAGGGATGATGGGGTAACATCTGGATCAGAATCGTTCAAACTTAGACATCCCACAAACATATACTCTACTGGTGAGATATTTGAGCTTGAACTCTTCAGAAATATTGATTCTAGATACTTTATGTGTCCCGTGAGAAATTTGGTAAAGACCTTTGCGTTGACTGGAATCGAACCCAGGTCAGAGAAGAAACTGTGTCAGCCAACCGCTCAGTGTCACGTTGCATAATTTTCAGTCCGCAGGCGTTGATCGCATCCCTTTGCCTCTGGGGTGCAGTTTTATCATGGTGCTAACACAACCGCTTTGTCTTGACTTTGGTGATTTACGTTATCGTTTTCCTCCACACTCCTCCAACCTACATGTTATGTGACATGATCTGACGGGTGTAGCACAAAGACGTGGACGGTTGACGTCGGTGTTGTGATTCCATGAGAGCAGAAACATCTGGGCACGTCCAGGCCGATGAATGTGCAGTTAGGGTTACGTGTGTTTGGGCTGCATTCATGCATTTTTATGTGAATGCCTGTTTATGTGCGCCGCCGGCCCTCGGAGCTCTGCCGGCCCCTGCTGCTCGCTAACCTTCACAGAGCTCCAGAAGAGGTCAGGATGTCGGCACTTCTCTACCTCCCTCCTCTCTCACTGACGCAACATTACTAGAGTGGCTTTCCTCAGCTGACAGTGACAGGTGGATGACAGGTTATCCGCAGGTCGAGTCGTGTCAAATTAGCGTCTATCGAACAGGGTTTATTTTTTTGCGGCTTTGTGCGATATCCCGGAGCATTCATTATTCACCATGGAGCAGACCCATCTGCTGCTGTTCTCTGGGAGACAGAGGGATTAGACAACAGTTGGATGGACTGGTGACGGGACACAATGCTGAGATTAACGTCCATTACAGATGGAGCGCTGCACTGGATGTCAGTGGTGTACCTGCTAGCTTTAATTCACGGCTGTAACCAGGTTTCGGAAGTCGCTGAGGGCCTTGGATACCTACCACCACAGAACTACTTTAAATGACAACATTTGGAGGCGCAGAACATTATATAATTATTTAATAATGTCAAGGAATCACTCTGAGGTGATCACCACACCACACAAGAGGTTGGTTTGTACTGGCCTTACAGACTAGCCTGGAAGTCAATCCACCCAGTGACCCTCTGGAGTAACTCCCTTGGGAACTGATTATGCCTCTGCAATGATCTGCTATGCCAATCAAATCATTTTGGTGGAAGATAAACAGCAGCGCAGTCAGACCATCAGAGCGGCGTGGAGGTGAATTTGTTCTCGGCTCTGATTGACGTTTGGTTGTAGGACCGTCCGATTGTGTGCAGAGGGATGAAACACGCCCCATAATGAAATCCAAATGTCTTGTTTCTTTATAGAACTACTAAAAAGCAAAAGCCCTATTTGCACGGGACTAATTTTGCCTAGGGATCTACGGTAATTTGCAATAATGTCAGAGGTTGTCTTGGATGTGTTATAAATCAAAGTTTGGACAAATGTTAGGGTGCAAAGTCAAGATGTCATTGACCCATTCGCCCATTTGGACGGATGAAAGCCTTAAGTCGAGCATTAATGTGTTCATCGACAAAGGTGGGCCTGATTTAAATCCTCCTGTTTGTTCGTAATTTTGTATATATGAGGAAAACAGAGTTTGCTTACCTAGGTAAGACTAATCCTGTGCGAATAGGACTTTAGGATTAGACCTGTTCATAAAGGTGAGGCAGCCAACGTGGACACAACTGTGTACATTGAATAAAATCCTCACGCGATTCAACCGCCAGTCCATGCATGACACGGTAGAGGAACACCGTCACTGTGGTACACCGCCATTGTTGGCGCTGTGGGAATTCCACAGGAATCCTGTGACACACTATCTCCTTTTAGCCGACTGATGTGTCTGTATCTGGGAGGGGAAGTGTCAGTCCTCCAGAGGGATTTCATTGAAGAGGGGAGCTTATCATCCTACATGCTACAGTTGCCTACAAATACAGTCATATAGTGTTTGCCACCGGTGAAATGCTGGGAGGGTTTGAAGCTCTCAAAATAAAATAAAAAAATTTGAGTTTGTACATATTTTAGATACGATAAACGCTGACATCCAGCACGAGATAGCGTGATGTTTAAGTCAAGGCTGCCGACACTCAGCATGTTAGAACTCGTCGTAGGTAAAAATTCACAAGGTGAAGAGATGTATTCGTGTTAAAGTGCCTTATAATTACAGTTTGAAACTAATGGAGCTGTTTGTAAAGGCTCCAACAACCCTATAGGAATCAGCGAAGTCTGAGAAGAGAGATTTATTCTGTACTCGAATGCTCGTATAATAAAAAACACGGTTTCATTGTCAGCCCGGCCTCCCAATAATACTTCTCTGTTTCACACAGAACTCAACCTGTGACTCTTGGAAAGGATTTTTTTTTAGGCCAGCTGTCAGCACAGGCACCAGACAACACACATACAATGATCTGACACATACCCGTGCAAGACAGAAGACAAAGACGGGAGGGAGGGAGGGAGGGAGGGAGGGAAGAGGTTTTCTCTGGACCGTTCTTTGAGCAGAGCTCGCCAGTTTCGCCTTTATCTGCTGTCCCAATCCTCCCTCTCCGTGGGTGGGCGTTCGCGGTCCAGCGTTCGCTCTGGACGCCTGCCCTTGGTGGAGATGAACGACGAGGGGAGGCGGTTCCAAAATTCCCACGATGCTCGTGTGGAGCAAGTTCTGAGATAATTGGACGGCGGGAAGAAGCGACATCTCAGAGCTCTGGACAACAGATAGGAGGATATGTGTGTGTTTGTGTAGGTGGCGTGTGTGTGTGTGTGTGTGTCTGCTCATGAGTGTGTATGAATGTTTCTTAGGAGTTGGCATCGGTGCTGCCAGTCTGTTGCCAGACTCCCTCCATATGTCCATCCCGCTAGCATCCAGCACTAACAGGCTAAAAGGCATTACCGGCTATTTAACTGGCCGTTACAGAAAGCATCAGAGGAATAGATGGAATGGAAGCGACAGCGCATGAATGAGGCTGTCTGTCCTTAAGGAGCAGAGTTACAGTAAGTGGAAGGGATCTGATAATTCAGATGTTTACTCGGCTCTCTACACGCTGCGGTATTCAAGGTGCAGCCTTCGAAGTCGGCCTTTTCTTCTCTTTTTTTTTGTGTGCTCTTGGAGATGCATACTTTGAGATGAGATAGAGATGAGATTGAGTGGTAAAGAGGAGAAAGTGCCATTGGAGTAATTTGATAGTAGAGCAGGAGCAGACGTTGAAAGGGGCGCATTAATCGGCTCTATATTTTCAGCGTGTGCAGGTTTAGAGTCTTATCCGTGATGCTAGCACTTGGGACTGGAGTATCTCAACAACTACTGGATGACTTTACATGAATGTGGATGTACACAGTTCCCTGGCATTCCCTTTTGCATCTGGCAGTCAGACGTTTGCTGGGAACATCCATGACCCTTGTCCTTTTTTTTTTTTTGGAAAGTCGTGAGAGGGGTCACTCCGATTGGCTCAGATCAGATCAGCGAAACAGAAGTGCTGAAAGAAAACACAATGATACACAGTGATCCACAACAACATGATCACCCAGACTGATCAAACCAGGCCGGCTCTGTGCGGCGGTCGGTAGCTAACCTTGATCCCTAGCCTCCCAGTTAATCCTAGCCCTTATGGTTTCCCCTTTTTTAACGATGAATACAGAATCCTGCCACCTGCTGGTTATGGAGAGTTTTCTTTCACCACGTATTGGCTATTGTTTTTGCGGTGTTGGGCGACATGAGTGTCTATGACATGTTATACCTCTGCGGGACATGGACGACGTAACCTACGCACACAGCCTACGCCGGTGCAAGCCATTTATACTTGTGCTTCATTTCCAACAATGGCGACTGAAGACGAGTCACACAGATGTTTGTAATAGTGTTATAGTGAACTGTGTCCACAGAATGAATTAGGTTCACGTTGTCCCAAGGATGAATCATGACGGCGAAACTCTTACATTATCAGCAGGTCATCTATTTAATGAGTAGGTGTTAAACTCTGCACAGACATCCGTGGTCCTCACAAGACATTTCATTTAGTTCCACCATGAAAGCATGAGAGCATGTTAGCTTAGCTAGTGCTACACCCTTCACACATCTGCATGAGTGTCTCTGTTAGGGTGCTTTCACACCTATGTCATTGTTCCAAAACTGGGACCCTCAGGTCGGTTTGTTTGGACTCGTCTGAGCACAGCAACCTGATCTCAGCCTGATGGCAAACGAACCCCCCAATTTCAGTGTGAACATGTGCAATCCATGGACCGATACAACTACCTTATTGGGCTAACCTTAGATGCTTGAACTGACCACATTGTTCATATCCAGTAACCCCGGTACATGAACCACATAATCACAATAAATGCCAGAGTCCACGCTCACTGCATACGCTGCAGTTTAGTTTGCAAGAACGTAGTGTTGGGGGTGTCTGTGAAGGTTCTCAGTCATTCAGGTCATGGTATATCCAAAAAATGTCTACAAGTCCAGCTGCCTTATTTGAACCTTTTTTTGGATGTAGTGTTGAGGGCGTGTCCAAACTTTTTGTGTTCACAGGACAGTCGCGACAAAGTCAAATGGACCATTTAAACAACAGTCCATCAATTACTCCCTGAA
Source organism: Chelon labrosus (assembly GCF_963514085.1). Taxonomy (NCBI): domain Eukaryota; kingdom Metazoa; phylum Chordata; class Actinopteri; order Mugiliformes; family Mugilidae; genus Chelon; species Chelon labrosus. Next base: position 18,456,924 of record NC_140356.1, read on the forward strand.
TTTAAGTGAAATATAGGCGTGAAAAAGCTTGTTTCTTGTTTCATCATGACATTTAACCACAAGTGGATTCTTGAAATTGACAGAAAACTCATAAATTTCCAATTTATGTAAAAGTCCTTAACCTAAAATGCTACAGAAACATAAAAAGATGAGATACGCATACCTATGAAGTTGAAATAGGACAACAATAAGTAGGATAAGATTAAAAACCTTAAGGGAATAAGGATAAAGGTAAGATGAAACAACATTATGATCTGTGTGAGAAAGATGATAAAGGTTAAGGATAAGATATCCCAAAGATAACCGTACAGATCAGGTAAAATTAGAGTATTATTATTACGTAATGATGTTATTTGTAGTCATACCGTTGGCTCATCATGCCATCGGCTCATTGAAGCTGCCAAATTGAATATACAGACATATGCAGATGGCAATTCAGCACGTTAAGTATCCCTCGCCGACACGCACACAAAAACACACTCATCCACAAACGCACTCCCAATAACTGGGCCCGCTCATATGGGGCTGTAACTTGATCTTTCTGACAGCTGCAGAGAAGCGCCTGAGGACTTATTATTACATTTAGCCCTTTGGAGGAAAAGAACATTAGTTTTAGGTTGCAACTCTCTCTCTTGTCTCCTGCTCTCTGTACTCAGCTGCAGTGGCTTTCTAAGTGGAGTTTTGGGATCCCTGGGGTCCTCGAAATGGTTCCTTGGAGGCCCCTAAAGAAACAAAACTTCACCGTAATTCAATTTAGCAGAAATGACCCCAGTTACAAAATGTATAAGAATGAGTTATCACAATTTTCAGCCCTGTGTGTACAGTGGAGTGTAGTCTGTTCTGAAATCCAATACTAAATCAACAAAATCCTCCCATATGGCTGCCTTGGATGAAATCTTATCTAAGTGGGGGGGCGGCGGGGTCTGTGGACTAATGTGGGTTTATTTATTTATTTTTTACATGAAGGAGTTTGAGAACCCCCCACGGCAGCATCCTGCAAGTCAGAAGACACGGAGATGTAGAAAAGGAAAATGGGAAAAAAGAAAATAACAAATGGGTAGTATTTCTCAGAGCACAGATGGCATTCGGCTCCGAGGGAGATGGCACAGGGTGATGAGAAGGGCTGAGGACAGTGGGGGAGAAGGTGGTGGCATTTGCAAAAAAGGGTTGTGTGGTGGTGGTGGGGTGGGGAGTGGGGGGTGAGGAGTATGGTAACAGTACAATCAGCTCTCCCCTGCCGGGCTTGGCAACGTTTACGGCCTGTGTGCTTAGTCTCCCTGGTAACGGTGACATCACCGTGGGGACGGGCTGGGGCGGGTCTAACACCTCCGACGCCGATGCAGGAGGTGATAATTGTCTTGGCAACTGCTGCCACCGTGCTGCATGCCGCCGTGTCATCGCCGGCATCATCGGCACCTTTGCTCTGCAGTCAGGAGACCAGCGACATAGCTCAAGACGAGATGGCGTCCAAACGCAACGGTTTTGTTCCCCAAAAGAACAACACATGCCACATTTTAGTAACCTATCTGTGATTTTTCAGTGAGTCACACTCACATATGTGCTGTCAGAGCCTTGCGTTTCTTAGAATACAGAGTGTTTTGGTGCAACTTTGTTGGAATGGAAGGAAAGCTTGAGGAACATGCTCAGGAAGAACTTTTCATCAAAGCTGAATCTAGGAACAATTTAAAAACAACCTGGATGGTGACTTATGGTAAATGGTGTCAATTGGTCCCATTTGTTCACACACATTCATTCAATGGGAGCAAGTTGGGGTTCAGTGTCTTGCTTGGGGACACTTGGCGCTAACCCTCTGGTTCATGGACAAAACCGCTCCACCTACTGGGCCACAGACTTACATGGATTATGGAAAAATGTTTTAATACAAAAAAAAAAAAAGAAATTACAGAGGCACTCTGAAGTTGAAGAAGTATCATGAGTGCCTCTGTAATTTCTTTTTTTTTTGGATTATTACTTCACCCATCGCAGAAGAGCACCTAAGCTAGAAACTTTTTGAAGTCTCCTGAGCGCCCTCAGCCCCTTTGTGTCTTCTATGTTTTAATACAAGTTGTAAGTGGCCACAGCATTGAACTCGACATGTGGACCTTGAGCTGTGATCAGATCTCTGTTAGGTCTAATTGCTGCTTGTACCACGTGACCACATCATTGAGGAAAAAGTCAGCTTATCAAGGCGGAAGGTCAAAAGGCCTCTTCCTGCTGAAGCAAGCCCATCAAAAGCTACAGGTGGTAGCAGTAACCCTTGCAGTTGATGAAAAAGTGGAATCTGCTCAGCATCATTGCTTCCCTTATGCAGCAAGTAAACCAATCCCATCAAATTGGAGAAAACGAGAATGCAAGGATCCAACGTCGGTATCAAGATTATCAATCTTTGCAGGTGTTTGTTGTTTAGTACCTATTCTTCATCAATGCAACTTGGTGACTAGCAAGCTAGCTATGTAGGAAGATACTGTACGCCCATGATGGCTCACAGTCATCCAGGTCAAGGCGTATCCATAAAAAGCTTGACAAGGGCAACCGGACTTGTTGGGTTTCTTGGTGGGCACCACCCACAGATGTTGCTTTCATTTAGAACTGAAGAAGCTACTTGGTTGATTGGCAAAATGTCTTCAGGAAACGTCCAGTTTCCATTCTTCAGCTTTGTCTTTTGGACATGCAGGGAGATGGCATCCCCTCTTATAGTCTTGCCTGCCAAGCTCCGATTGGTTGATGGCTTCCTCCAGATGGGAAGCCTGCAGCCGTTGAACAAATCTCAGGTACAATCCAGAGTCCTGGACTTTGCTGCCTCGGTCGTAGCAGAATGTGTAATCTTGTAGGTTTAATGCTGTGGAGAGCAGAGATGGGGAGACTCGAGGTGGGGTGGGAAATTTTGATGAAACAAGTGGAGAAAAAGGTATTTAAAGTTTCTCAACATCTAAAATTGCAATTCCTATGTAGTATATAAGGTCACACTGGTGTACTTTGCTTTCAATACAATGAGTTTATAACCTTTTCACCAAATATAATCACCTACCTTTCATGTCAGAGTTTGTATGACTAAGCCCCTTCTACTTGACGTTTTTAGCACAATCCTGGGATTCAAATCTCTTGCCAAAGTTGGTGAAACATTGAATACTTCTAATCTTCCGAATCTGCACTTGAGGACAGCGAGAACTCAAAAGATTTGTTTCCCAATTCTAAAGATTTAGAAGTCGCCCAGTTTGGCCTGTTTCTTGGCCAATAGCAATCATTGGTGTCATTGGCTTGAATCAGCAGAGCATATGGATCCCTTAAGGCACCACGGGACATCCTTTCTCCTTTCCCTTGCCCTCGCCCAGGCCCGTCCTTCTTTCCCTCTCTCCCAGCCGACGGGTTCTCCCGTCCCCCCGGGCCGCCCAGGTGTGGGGCAATATGGTGCTCGGCGAAATCGCTCCAAGATGAAGCTGCTCCTCCTCATGTATATTAGCAGGGTGAAAGAACTGGAGCACAAACGACAAAAAAAAAAAAAATAAAAAATCTTACGTTTTCATTTTCCAACGCTGAAATTTAATATAAGTTTGATTGCGCTGCCAGCTCTTGAGATATTGCTGTAATTCAGAAGTAGTTAGGGAAAAAGTGAAATCTTCGGCTTTAATTGAAAGTTATTTGACAGCTGGTCTGAAATGCTTCCCGAAAGCTGACATTTGGTTTTTTAAAATATTCATACGCCTCGTAGACGTAATGAAATGTTATTTTACCCAGTCATTTACCGTATATATTTTGATGTACTTGAATTTTTATGTTTCCTTTGCTAACGCATCCAGGATGAGAACATGAAAAAAATATGAGCTGCTGAAAAAAAAAATGAATAACCCTAATGAGCTGGAATGATACTTGTGCCTCCTGTGTGTGCAATCAACTAGCTCTGTTTCTTTTTTTATATATATATATATTTTTTATTTGAAGTAATAATGTTCTTTCCTTGGATAAATGTGTGCCTGGTGTGTTGACGCTTCTGCCGCTTGTCATCTGAAGCGGGGGGTAGCGTTAAGACGCCATGAGGCCTGGGGTTGCAGAAATGGTGCAGAATAAATTTTTTTTTGCATATTTTATCTCGTTTTGACCATATTTGGATTTAGATTTTGACGCTTTTGCCATCCAAGAGTAATGCATACATCAATATAGAAGGAATCCAAATGATTCGGGCCTATGGAGAAGCAAAGACGTAATGCAATCACGTCAAATGCATTGGAAAAGTACATTCCGCTCGGTGTTGTCGTTATGCGGATCATTTCCAGTCCCAAGATGTGTTTGCGTGTAATATTTGCACTGACCATAATAATCATCAGCCCGTTTAAACGTGTTTGTAATGCTCTTCTGGTGATTTCCACGCACCTCTTCAAGCCCAGTGTTGGTCAACATTTGCGCAATCATCGTTTTATCCCCGAGAAGATTGGGCTTTGTTTAAACGCCGCGAGAGACCGAATAAGAGAATAAGAAAACTACTTTTCACCGCGACGAGTACAGTGAATCGACGTCCCCGAGAGGCACAGATAAGATTGTCAGTCGATGACGGGGAACGAGATAGCGGCGCTGCGCGGAGAACACTGCATTCCTGTAGCTCGACATGTCTGCCATTTGTAAAAACAATCGCATTATACTCCGCTTTTCTTTCCTCTTCTCTGTCTTCGGGCAAGAGCAAAAGAAAAAGTGCAGTGACGAGACAACAAAAATGCAAGAGAACATTTTTGTCTCCCCCTCCTTCCTTCCCCTCCCTCCCTCTTTCCCTCCTTCCCTCCCTCCCTCCCTCCTCCTGGATGCTAATTTTCATTTTAATTGCGTCAAACCACTTTTTCTCACATCTGAAAAACGTGTACGTGTGAGGGTGTTGATTAGAGAAAGTAAAAATACAGCATGTAGGATTTTTATGCTAATTACCCTTTAAACCTCGCTCACGTCAGTCGGCTTCCCTAATTAGCATGTTTCCGACAGGAGCGAGGAAGAGTGAGAGAGTGGTGCGATGTGGCTCTGCACGGCTAAATTAACGGTGTGAAAACCCAGACATTTGAATTTTTTTTTCTCCCTTTTCTCCCTCATTCTTTCCTCCTCCTCCTCCTCCTCCTCCTCCACCCACCCACCCACACCTGTGAACGGGTCTGTGAGAGTTGGAATTAACTCTCTCTCGCTTGTCTGCCTGTCTGTCCTTCCGCCCGCCCGCCTGCCTGCAGCATGCATCAGTCTGTAGCTCCCGTACTGAGTCATCTATCAGCTGTCTGTCTGCACGTCTGTCTTCATCCTCCTGTTTTCATGTACATTATCTGTCTTTGTGTTAGCAGCGTCTGCCTCCATTTTCTTTGTCAGTGATCTTTTATGTTTTATTTTTTCATCTCCCCCTTTGTCTTTTATCTGTTTTCCTCTCTGGTGTTTCTTGCGAGTGCAGTATATCAGGAATGCCTCCATGGAATGCCTTCCAACATGGCAAATAAATGTCTGCTTGGACATGAGGATGAAGTGATTAGAATTTGTTGGTCAAAAGGTGAAAGGTCAAGGCTGCTGCGACCTCTTGTAACACCTTATATAACTCAACAAATTATCTTAAAATGGCAAATGCTCTTTAGCACATCAACATCTTTATTAAACCTTTATCATGACATATGTTAAGGCTGTCACGTACGTAAGTTAGTACCTCGTTTGGGAGTTCTTGCAGTTTGTTCTTGACACATCAACCGGGCAGAACTTTTTTTTTCGCGTGCTGTCTCGCAACTATTCAGAAATTGGAAGTGGGCATGGTTAATGCGGAACAGCGGAAATGCTAACGGCCATTATGTGAGGTCCCAGATGCTAATACTCGCAGCGTGGCTGCTAATCTCTCCTGGGTAGAGATCGGCGTACCGTGTGTGGGTGCATGCTGAAAGAACACAGTTGTCAAGAAAAAAAAAAAACGGCGTCCATCTCCCACAATGCTCAGTGTCTGCTTCAGTGGGAAGGCCCTGAGGACTTCCTTGGAGTTCAGCACTGACGTATAAATTACCTGGCCAGAACAAACTTTTTTCTTGTTCTCGCAGCCCTAGGAGTGAGAACAAATTTCTTGCTTCTTGTGGAGTACGTAACAAGCCTTACGAGCCTGGACATAGATATAAACTGCAGCTGCAAGCCGGTAACGTTAGTTTCTACTGGCCCCTTGAGGCTGGTTCCAAAAGTGAGTCATTGCAAGCTGTGTGCCTTAGCTCAACTCATTCTCCACCTCTCTGACTGTGTTTGAATTAGCCTGGAGTTGGATGAAATCAAGCGCTGCCAAGATGGCGACGACCAGGGACGCCACACTAAGCTTCAAAACTTCAGGAATCCTAATGGTTTACGTACGGATCCTTTATTCGTCTTTATATGCAAATGAACCTGGAGTTCAGTGAAATCTAGGCGCTGCCAAAATGGCGATAACCAGGGACGGCATCACTGAGCTTCAAAACTTCAGGAGTCCTATCGGTTTGCGTCACAGAGGCTTTATCCATCTTTATATGCAAATTAGCCTAGAGTTACATGGAATCAGGAAGAGCCAAGATGGCTACGATCAGGACGCCATACTGAGCTTCAAAACTTCAGGAATCCTAACGGTTTACGTCACGGATCCTTTATCCATCTTAAAATGCAAATTAGCCTGGAGTTATGTGGAATTAGGACGTGCCAAAATGGCTACGACCAGGGACACCACACTGAGCTTCAAAACTTCAGGAATCTTGTCAGTTGACGTCACAGGGGCTTTGTCCAGCTTCATATGCAGTCATCAGTTTTCACTAACTACCTACAGACCGACTGACCCACCCATTCATCCACTGGGAAGTATGTGGACACATGTAGGACTTGACACCCAGGTTCCCGTCTTTTCAGCTCTTTCACCTTCTTTATCGAAACGAGAACAGAAGCAAACCCCTTAACATTTTAACATGACAGCACACCTAGGCACAAGGTTTCTTGACCTCAACCATGTCTATCACCTTTGGATTTAACTCAATCAATGATCTCAGTATGAAGTTCTTTTGGTTTAATGAATCCATGCAAACCTATTCATGGTGTACATATTCACATATTAGTTGTTTGCTGTCTCTTTCTTTATCTACAGTTGTGCCTCTTTGTCTGTTTCTCTGAAGCCAGTAACATGTTTGCGTGGGCTCCGATGGCTTTTTTCCAACACCTTCCTCTCACTTCTCCTAGTTTGTTTCTCAAACTTCTTTTATTCTTTGCTTTCTGCTCTGGTCCCTGAGATGTACTTCCTGTACTTTTACAACTTTAATTTTTGGCCTCACAGAAGTTTAAGCGACTGACCAGACGAGAGTCCATATCCGCCGCAATGTTCTGTTTAAAAGCCGGCAGTGTTTTGACTGTCAATTTACAGCTTGAGTGCCTTCAAGGTTAGACGCTTTCCATGCTGCGAGAGTGGGAGTTGTACGGTTACACCTGGCTCGCAGAGGCGCCTATTCAACAGGTCAGGAAGGGGCTATGATGAAATGCCTTCGCACTCTTTCTCTTGCTGTTGTTTTTCCTTAAAAATCATCCCTACATGAATTTTATACTCTTCACTCGGGTCCTGCCTGTTCTAGACCCAGGTTAACGGTAAACACTTTCACTCATTGTTTTTCCTGGCCTTACTGGATGTGCTGTTCCCGTAATGAGTCATTAGTTCTTGAAGTGAACGAGCGTAACTGGCTAAAGCACAGGTGCAGCCTAATTGAGATGTTGGTTAGATGCAACGTGCCAAAATTCATTTTCAGTAGTTGGTGGCTCGTCAGATGTCGGAAATGGTCTCGGGGGGTGGAAACAAAAGTGACACATTAAAACATTAGAGCGGAAGTTAAAAATGGCCTCTAAAAACAGGAAACAAGCAGAAGAAACTTGTGACTGACGTGACTTAATGATTTAATGAAGTCCTTCAAGGCTTCAGGCTTTTAACAGTTCACTTCATTATCATTCGCTGCCACTTGATGTTTGTGTGTCTGTGACGGAAAGCTGGAGTGATTATTTGAGCAGTTAAATAATTTATTAAATGTTAGCATTTGAATAATTGCTCAAGACATTTGTAAACAGAATCACCAAAGATTCTGTGGCCTTTGCTTTTTAAGCATTTGCTTGTTTTCTTCTCTTGACTAAATTTTTATTGGTTAAAAGTAGCCAGATGGGAAATGAAGAAATGTCGTACTGTCGCTTTAAGATTATCGTATTTTGACCCAAACCTTAGTAATTACTAAAACAACTTGAAAAGAATTGCATACTAGAACAGTCTGCCAAATGGCAAACTATTGTAGATTTGCCCTTTTATATCATGTAGGTCCTGAAACTATTGTATAAATATGATAATACCTCTGCACGCGATTGGATAGTCCCATTGCCAGCCAATCACCAGCCAAACAAATTCAAGTGAATGTCTCTCTTCTGTTCATCACTGCATAAAGCCCACCCAAGTGATCCGATTGCATGATCCCAATCATAATCAGTTCTTTTTTTTGCCACATTACTTGTTTTCCAAGTAACGCCAAGATACACTTTTATGAAGCCCCTTTTTTTAAAAGCTGAATAATTTTGCATTTTTTATTCTTTCATACTTTAAACCATCAAATAATGATATAAAATATAAAACTTTCTGTCTATATCCATGACAAAAAGCATTATTGAGAAACACTTACAATATATAAGCCTGAACATAAGCATTTTTACTTTATATATATTATATATATATTCAACCTTGCCTATTGAACATTTAAACACAGCCCCCGTACACGGTGTCATATCAGAGATTCTTTTTATTCTCTGCACCCGACTCACCTCTTACAGTACTGCGAGTTGCTAATTTAAACACCGGAAACCCAAACTCTCCTCTTTTGTCAGCTTCCTCGGCAGGTGAAAATTAGTAGGTGTATCTTTATCCTGCCTACGGTGCTATAATGGAAGAAAGCGGTGAATATAAACTACCTGTCAAAGTGCGCCGTGAAAAGGGCCTGATGTTGTATTTTTATTTTAGCTCATTTGCTCGCAGAAGACTCATCTCGTGAACACAGTGGTGGTAGTCATTCCAATTAATTAGCTGGAGGAACGCTAACAAAATCTCCATGTAATTAGCTGATTTAGCCTAATGGGCTAATCCCTATAACTCCACTTAAGGCAGTTGCGTTCTTTATCAGCATACCACTGTGATGGACTCGTCATCGGAGAATACATCGTTAGACTAAATCAATCATGGCTGCATTGCTTTAATTGTATGTATCCATGTAATGAAATTTAACACCTGTTGTATATCTTTCAGCCAGTCATGCTATGGATCATTTTTTCCATCAGCTAAGTTTCTGGCCAGGGTGGTACTCTACTCTTCACCCAGGTAGCCAAGAAAATGGAGGAGAAGACGGCAGATGACGGCAGTTTCTCTTCCTATCAGCCACAACATTATGACCACTGACAGGAGAAGTGAATAACACTGACCATTTGTGACAATTCAGTGTTCTGCTGGGAAACTTTTGGACCTGGCATTCACGAATTGGCGTGGATGTTACTTATACATGTAGCACCCACCTAGACCAGACCAGGCACCCTCCCCCCATACCATAGCAATGACACTCCTTGATGGCAGCAGCCATCCCCAGCAGGATGCAGCCACAAAAACGCTTTAGGAACAGCTAAAAAAAAAACATGAAGAACAGCACAAGGTGTTGACCTGGCCTCCAAATTTACTGGAACCCAAACTAATCAAGTATCTGTGGGATGATCTCCAGAGGCCCCTCCCCTAAAAGGCCCCCCCACTAACAACATGCTGCTGCCGGACACCACAGGACACCCTCAGAAGGACCATGTCCATTCTCTGATGAGTAATAACTGTTTTGGAGGCACAAGGAAGACCTGCACAATATTAGGAAGGTGGTCTTAATGTTATGCAGAAATTACTGGTTTAGAGTTTGCTATCAAGTCTGTAGTAAAATATATGGAAATGTAAATGACGTTAAAGGAAGAACCGTTGCAGAATGTGATGTTAAGCTATGGAGGCAATTGGAGAATAAAATATTCCTACATTCCATTAACAAACATTAAAGTCACTTCCATACTTCCTATTCAAAAATGCATCTACACACTAGTGTGTAGGTGTGTGAAAACAAAAAAGTGAAATGCCTGAAACAATATTGGTCTTACGTACTTCATACGGACCCCGGTCTCTTTTGGGGCTTCAGATTTTGTGACTCGGCATCGACTCCGATATATATTCATGAGGACTACTGTTTTGACCTGGACGTCTTTGTCTAAATACCTTCAAATGTTAAACTGTCGGTTAAACAAATCCGTCAGTGTAATGAATCCTTCTTTGGCCTCGGGCAATCGTAATGAGCGTGTTTAATTCATTATCAGCTCAGACCTTTTAATCAACGAAGTGGTTATCAGAAATGAAAAGTAATACCGTGTTGCATGAATAACACCCAGCTATTAGGGAAATAAACGTTGTTTTAAATTTTTTATTTTCTTTTAAAGTTATCTTGCAAATTCATGGATCTGTGCGTACCTCGTGGTAAATTACTCCGCAAATGGGAGAAACAAAAGCTTACAAGTCTGTGAACACGGGGATCGATCCAGAACTACATTAGTATAAAGGATGTGCATTTTAATATGATATAAATGAATGGATTTACAGCTCGTTTAATTTACCGCAGCCCTGCCATGTGTGCGGAGCGTCGGAGCAAATGATCTCAGGTCTGTGTCTTTAAATAACACATTGATTCCAGGTTCCCCATGCCTTTTCTCACACCGTGAACGGTTGTTATATCAAGTGGAGATAGAGAGGTTGGGTCTGCCCGAGACGCCGCTATCGAATGCACCTTGCACTTTAATGCGTTATCCTCGACAAGCTGCGATGCAAAGGGGCAAAGATATCGTGTTAAACCTTAAGGCCCTGGTTGTTTCTTTTCCTTTTTTTAATTTTTTTTTTTTTTACCTCTATCCAGATTAATAGGCTCAAATTCGAGGAAGTGGAGCATAAAAAAAAATGTAGTGTTGTTATTGATATTCCGTCAGATATGCGGCGGTCAGCTGCATTCAGGCGCCGTTAGCCCACACCTTGTTTTATAGAGGAGAAAAAGTGTTATGTCCCCGAGCTCGGAGACCTTACAAGGTAGACAGATCGAGGTTGAATGGCCCTGTTCCTCCTCCTCCCCCGTGGAGGAGGGGGGGGGGGGGGGGGGGGGGGGGGGCTGTAAATGTATCTTGGTGAGATCTCCGGGGGCTGGAGGCGCTGTGTGCATTAGCTGGAGCGTGGGCTGCTTTTGTGTTTCCAATTAAACGTCTGAAACAACGGATGATAGCTGTGGGCAATTGCGGCTTGCATACGATGCAAGTACATGCGTCGTGCGAGCTGGTGTGCGCTGTATCACGCCAAGGCGCTCTGCAGTTACTCGTCGTGACATCCAGCGTCTTCGCCGCCTGCACATTTAAGCTCGGGGACGGATTTCTGGTCGTCCAATACGTGTTTAGGCTTGTTTGTGAAGGAGGGAAAGGAGGCGAATGTAGGAAGTAGACGGACACTGATGCAGGACGACGGACACTGAGGCCGACTGTTGGGTGGAGAGGAGGAATGAAAGGGAAAGTAGGGGTCAAGCTGAGGTATAGAGAGCAGGAGAAAGCCATGAGAGCTGCGTGAGTGTGAGCGCCGTGCCGAGCGAGAGGATGGTCTCCAGCAGCTCCATTGATTTCCTCTCCGTCTCCTCGGCCGGCCTCCGACTCTCTCCGCTTCCCCCGCGGTCACGGAGAGAATGGGCTTTAACAAAGACCTCAACGGACACCCACCGACCGTGACCGCTCTCCAGCCTCCCGTCCCAGACCTCCGTCGTGGAGCTAAAAGCCCCCCTCCCGGCCCTCCGCTGACATTTGACTCGACACGAATTACCGAGGTCACCGCCGTCCTTCCGTTCTTTCCGTGTGTTTATTTCATTGTGTTGTTTTTTTGTGCCGGCCCTGTCGGGGTGCAGCTGGCATGACATGCTATAAAAACATCGGCTTTAAACTGGTATATATTCGGTGAAAAGAGTGAAATGAACTGCAATCCAGGCACTGGTCTAGGTACTATGTTGAATGGAAGGCCTTTTAAAGATTAATTTATCCTGTATCGCTGTAGAATATGTTTGCAATTTAAATTATAATAAATTTCTGTCATTCGATGGCCTGCAAGAGCTGGGCATTGTCGGATTGAAAGTGATACTACTGATAGCATCATTTTTGTCAGCATTCGTGATGGGATCTCCAGTCATTGTGGATTAAAACTGTATCAGATGGGTCTAGACCGTGGGGTTTATGCAGATTAGTAAGGGCGTAGCTTTCACACTGACCTGGGTATCCCTTCTGTCACATACCGTAAAAATATCCTGACCTTTCCAAAGTGTTCTGTAACCATAAACGTTTCATAGGTCTCTTCGCCATAACCGCTCACTCCCCAGCATTAACCATTCTGGCAAATCAGTATTAACCATGCATGGGTGCATGGGTCTGTTGCACATCATCCCGCATAAAGGTTTATGTCCGATAGCTGGGGTTCCGTTTCATATTTAGTTAAGGAGGTATTTCATTGGTTAACTGCAGGATGAGTCGCTCTACCTGCATCAATGCTGGAGCTGATGCTGGTGTAGAGGTGACGTTTTAGTGCAAGAAGTATTATATAAAAACACCTGAATGCCTAAATTTGAGCGCATAGGGACTTTAAAGGCAGTGGCAAACACTTTTCCATGAGCTACTGTACATAGACTACAGCATCATAGTTATCCTGGGAGTTATAGTTTCTTCTGAGCTTGGAAATATTTGTGTATTATGCTTTCCTTTTAATTTCTGATAGTGATCAGAAGGATCTTCAAAGGAACCAACCCTAATCCTAAATCACCATTGGCAAAGTAACCTTAACCCTAAATCAGGGTCAAATTTGACCCGTCTCGAATATTTCTACCTCACATGATGTGGTCTACTGCCCACGGATTTCAAAAAGAAGTGCACAATATATAGTAATTAGTATTTAGGCTTTGTAAATGGTCAAACAGACCGGGTCAGTTGAGATACGGGAGGAGAGAAGTTGCATGGTTGACGAAAAGACAATTTGAGGGCTAACGAAAGTCGACCCTTCCATAACTAGTGAATACTTGCGCCACAACCAATGGACATGTAGTATTAGCATTGCATAGAGACACATACGCATAATGTGTCTAATACACAAAATGGTTTAGATGCATCGAAAGTCATTCTCTTGAACTGTGCAGTATACCAGAATATCATCCCCTAACCGTCCCTCCCGCTAAGGTACATAAGGTAACGCTTTACACACTAATTTGTTAAATAAATCATAAATTGAACCAGCACAGGTGAACAATAAAGAAAGCACGTCTCTGTTTTAAAACACACAAATAAAGCGTGTTGTGTTTTGTGTATAATCAACAGCAATTAGACCGCACCACGCCTTGGGTGGGCCATCTGCCGAGTGAGCATCAAATACAAACAGGTGGGCCCCTGTCGCCACGGCGATGGCTGCGTTGAACATGACGGCGGAGAAGTGATTAATAAGGGCTCCTAAATATCTCCTCGTGCAGAGTCGCGGGGCGCCATACGCCGCTGCACGGAGACGTCTCTTGTTTTTCCCCAGCACGCGCATTGGTGAAACCCACATTTGTTAATTAGCGATTTTAACTGAAGTCATAGTGCAAGCTAATTGCTGGTAATAATGATATTCGATTAGGGAATCAATTGGCTGTGGTGCCTTCACTGCTTTGATAGATGCAGCCTTGGGCAGTGGCTGTGAAAGGCTTACACGGCGATGGGAAAGCATGAATAAGAACAAAGCAGCCCGATGGAGAACAAAGAATTTAAAAAAAGAAAAAAAAACCTCTGCTGGGGAACACGAGTAACACTGACGAGTTCTCAGGTACGACTAAAACGTTGACTCTTTAAAAGCTGACTTTTGATAGCGTTCCAGATTCACAAATAAAACTTCCATCTGTGCCACTGGCGTTGCCTCGACGGCAGCTGGTGTGTGTGTGAAGTCAGAGAAGCCGGGAGTATTGATCAGCCTGCAATGATTCCCAATGTGGAGTCCAACCACCGTACAAGAGTGTACGTGTACACATGCACGTGATAATCTGCCCTCGGAAGCTCAACGAGCTGCTCTGATGCTGTTACAGTTTCAGAAAAGGAGGCCTAAGACCTTTCTTGGAAGAAATTCGACTACTGGCGTTGGCTTGGTCCGGTTTTTGATCATCACAATGCAGTGCAAAGAAAGGATGGAAACTATGGAAGAGACTTTAATGCTTGTTCAGGAATATTTTACCTTGCCTTAGCACTCCATTTGGATTTCCCTCAACACGCAACTGGACAGTCCTACAACCAATCAGAGCAACGAAACATGCAACTTTAAGGACATTCTCCAAATGCCTCCATAGCTTAACGTCACATTCTGCAACATGTTCTTCCATTAAAGTTATTTCCCTTTCTATATCTTTTGCTACAAATGAGGGGAGGGGCCTCTGTGGATTATCCCACAGATACTTGATCAGTTTGGGATCTAGTGAATTTGGAGGCCAGGTCAACACCTTGCGCTGTTCTTCATGTTTTTTGAGTTGTTCCTAAAGCGTTTTTGTGGCTGCATCCTGCTGGGGATGGCTGCTGCCATCAAGGAGTGTCATTGCTATGGGGTGGGGGTGCCTGGTCTGGTCTAGGTGGGTGCTACATGTCTAAGTAACATTCACACCAATGAATGCCAGGTCCAGAAGTTTCCCAGCAGAACATTGGATTGTCACAAGATGGTCAAGGGTATTTAATTACCCTGTCAGTGGTCATAATGTTATGCCTGATTGGTGGGTATTGCATTGCCACGTGAAGACCTCGCAAATGATTTGATTGGCCCTGCAGATTTTTGTTGGAGCATAATCAGTTCCCAAATGAGGCGTTCCAGACTAACTTTCTGCCACAAATAAATGGGGACCCTGATGTCCAAAAGTGGGCGGGGTAGTTCCAGCCTGTTGTCAGTGATGCAAAATTTGTTCTTTCCGCTTTCATTGCAGACATTCGAGGACTCAAGGAGTCATGCAGGGCGTATCTTGGTTAATGCAAGCTTCCTTTGGTTTTCTATATATTTGTGATTTTACGTTGAGGTTCCTAGACTCCGGGCCAACTTTCTGCCGCAAAAAACTTCTAGACGGGGTAACTTGGTATGGTTTTAAAGCTCGGAAAATACACATTGGTTACAAAAAGAAAGTAAGCAGAGTTTGACTTGTTTTAAGCTGACATAATTGTCTCTGTCTTGCTGGCAAAAGTGAAGCTTCTAAGGTCTTTTTGGTATTATGACTTTTCACGCTGTCTCTCACTTCTGAGGCACAGCTTGCAGATGCTTTCTTCCACATTTTTTTGTTGTTGTTGTTGTTTTTTGTTTGGGGAACTGACAGTCTTTTTTTTCTTTTGAGAAGGATCTTTTTGAGGACTGTGAAATCAAAAATCTTTCACAATTCGCAAGTTTTTTTTTTTTCTTTAATAATCACTTTACAGTTTAAATGGATTTTAATTTAATCCAGCTCTTCGCCGAGTTGGAGGTGCAACCGAACGCCCCCCGAGGCCATCTCGCGCGCTCAGCACGCGCAGATCCACCTGACAGTTTGACAGCGCGGCGTTATTTATAGAGCCGAACGCCGTCGCTATGCATGTTTTAGGGAGGCGGAAGCGAGAGATGGGGAGGGCGGCGGGGCTGACGGCGTGGATGTACTGCAGCATTTGACCTGCCTCACAGGTAGCTGACCCTCTCCTCGTCTCTCTGCCTGTTTATTGGCGCACAGCTGAGGTAGAACTCTTGATGCTTGATGTCTAATTACATAACCGCCGGCGCCCGCTGTCACAGATGCCGTCACAGCGTGCATCAGTGTTTGGATCTCCTATGCGCCGTCAGCACCTCAAGCAAATAACACAACAGTTTTTATTTGTTTAGTTTTTTTTTTTTTGGTGTATATTCCGTACACCACCTGTAGCACCGTACTCCAGCGCTGTAATTGAATCAGCCGGAGGTATATGCAAGCCCAGACCGAGGACAAGCGGACTCATCAGAGAGCGCTAATAACGGCCTCCTCTCTGTTCCATAAGAGCATTTTGTTTTGTTTGGCGGGCGTAGCGTGGGGGGGAGACGGCGAGCGGGGTGGGGGTGGGGGGTGGGGGGGCTGATGTGTTTGGTTTGAGTCAAGGCCAGTCGGTTCTGATGGCAGCATGAAGGCTCTGCTGCGCAAACAAATTACCATTCTGTGTGTCTCTCGCTGGCGGAGAGGAAGAGCGATCTCTTGCTTTGCTTTTTTTTGTTTCCCTCCTTTAGTGACTCATGATTCGTTTTAATTAACTTGATAGAGATTCAGAAACTGCAGAACTTAAGGAATGTGTCCTGTTGCAAGTGGCCTGCTGGTTGGGCACCTGACCTTTGGTGTACCACTTTTTTTGGCTTGTGTCTGCCTAAGTTTTTTCCCATTACATGCACATCTCATTTGAAAAGGTTAATCTTAAAAAAAAGTTCCTCAACTGATCTGAAAATGGAAACACCTTCCTCTTATATAGAGAAAGTAGAGCCTCTGCATTTTTTAAATGATCGGATCAGACTTCAGCCAAGCCCGATCTTTTGTAGTTATTTATTTTAGGTCTGCTATAAACCAAAACCACGTCCCTATAGCGTTAAAACGTCTTCCTCCTCTTGTCTGTGAAGGTTCTCAGTCATCCAGGTCATGGTATATCCAAAAAAGGTTCAAAAAAGGCAACTGGACTTGTAGTTTTTTTTGAGAAGACGTTTCACCACTCATCCGAGTAGCTTCTTCAGTTCCAGAATCTTCCTCCACCTCTGGTGGTTGGCTGGCGTCAAAGCGGCCAAAACTTTAAGAAGATGACCCAGACATGTGACTGTCTGCTGTGTAGAAGAACTTTACTCTGGAAAATGAAGTCAACTAGACAGAAATTTGTAAATTGTGCAATGTGGATGTTTGGCGAGGTGGTAGTACGTGATCATCATTCATTACCACCAACTCCAGTCAGGCACAGGCTGCACCGAAACAACAACAGCAAACACTGAACTTTTAAAAGAAGTGAAAAGTTTCATGGAGACGGCGTCAAGGGGAAAAGTCTTCCAGAGAGAGTTAGGGAGTTTATGGCAGCTTTGGAAGACCAGAACATTTCTGGAGTAGAGAACACAAGGTACCAGCTACCCTCTCCACACTACATTAACTTTAACAGAAAGATTTACTGGACTGAATCCAGTCTTTAGGAAGTTTAGGACGTTTAAGATCGGATCGGTACTCGAACTGGCCAATACCCAACATTAAAAGATCGGTACTTGGACATCCCTACTAGAATAATTGCATTTCTTTGTGTTCTACTATCAATATCATGTAACTTGGCAAATATGAGCCAAGATGAAAGAATAACGGCTGTGTGATGACCAGTCAAATAACTGGTTACAAAAACTGCATTATATGAATATCACAAATCCAATCTCACCAACAGACCCAATAATTCATGTGGCGGTCTGCAGATCTCGTTATTCCTCAAAACAGTCGGGAAACAAGCAAGACATATGAGGTCAGGTTGCATGAGAAGAATCCTAAGAAGTAAAATGTTGTT
The DNA here is from genome assembly GCF_963514085.1 of Chelon labrosus. Taxonomy (NCBI): domain Eukaryota; kingdom Metazoa; phylum Chordata; class Actinopteri; order Mugiliformes; family Mugilidae; genus Chelon; species Chelon labrosus. Next base: position 18,474,531 of record NC_140356.1, read on the forward strand.
ATCTTTTAATATTGTAAGATAATGTTGTCCCCAGACTGATTTAACAAGATGTTATATATAAAAAACTATTCCCCAGTAGATATAAACAGGCCATTTCTGCATTCTTTATTCTCCACGCTTTTTGTCATCTTAGCTCCATTATTTCGTCCACCCTCTGTAGTTGTTTACAGCGCCTGCCTCCATTTGTGTTGCCATATCAAAGTATTGTAAATCTGGATTATTTACCAGCAGCATCTCCAAACTCATATTTCACGGGCCTCCCGCTGCGTCTCCAACCAAGTGAACTCTGCATCATTCACCCTCAGCATGTGGTGAAACGCGGAAAACGCATTCAGCGGCATTATTAATAACAGCTGCTCTGCAAAGAGGGAGATGCAAAAACGAGAGGCAGGGATTGAAATGTAAGAGGGAACGACTCAATCAACTCTGTGACCCGGCAACTTTTAGCAGACTGAAGTAGGCGGTTTGCGGTGTTTTATGACCCTGTAGCATGTCACGGTGGCTGTAAGTAAATGCCGGTTTGACGGGATTATTGATCGGCGCTAATGTGGGATGATTGCAGGGTGAAATTTCTGGTCATCTCGTGGCTTGGTTAGAATCTGTAGAAGCATTATTAGAAAATAAAAATTGCACAAGAGACAACCATTGTCAAGGCCCTTTTGATTGAAGAGAAATGCAGTTTTGCACATCAGGGTCACTATCTTGTTTTGGAGAGAATTGCTAGCATTGATAGTTATAAAATGTCTTCTGTGTGATGTAGCATCATGGGAACAACAGGATCAATATTTTATTTATTTTTTTACTTTGGAGCTTGACAGCTTAAAAGTCAGGATATCTCGGTCTCTGGGATTATTATTTTCAATCCACTACTAAATGGAGTATAGTCTCTTACTGCATTAAAGTCACTGTAATATGTCTTGCACGATATTTCACATATAATCGTCAGTATCTGGTTGAAACATTGACAAAAATGTACGTTTGTTGGTGTTTTTAATGATATTTGAGAGATTTGCTCGAAAATTATTTAAAAATGTAGATGACTCATGCTGCACTAGGGGGCGTGTACCAACTTTTCGTCCAGCGAAAGGTTTACATCAAATTTTCATGCCAATCCCTTCCCAGCAGCAATCAGATCAAGCATATACATGGATCAGGCACATCATTACGACCATTGACAGGAGAAGTAAATAACATCGACCATCTTGTGACAATCCAGTGTTCTGCTGGGAAACTTTTGGACCTGGCATTCATTGGTGTGGATGTTACTTAGACATGTAGCAGACACACCGACCCCATAGCAATGACACTCCTTGATGGCAGCACAAGGTGTTGGCCTGGCCTCCAAATTCATTAGATCCCAAACTGATCAAGTATCTGTGAGATGATCCACCACAGGACACCCTCAGAAGGCCCATGTCCATTCTCTGATGAGTCACAAGTGTTTTGGAGACCTACACAATAGTGGTTGATACAGTTGATTGGCATATGACACAAATACACAGTTCCCCAAACTTTGATGGAAACAACAGCCAATGAGTTTGGTTCCTACCACCAACTTCACCATGCTGATACCGGGCTTGGAGCGTTGGTTGAACCCAAGCGTTGGTTGACAGCAAGAAGACCGAGCTCCATCCACTCATTAGCAGTAGTTATGGTTGCTTTACTTTAAGTCATTTGGAATATAAAATATAAAAGAGAGTTACCTTGGGAAACAGAGCCCAGAACGTCCACTAACAACCGTCGACTAGATATGGACGATGAGCGAGCTGCTTCATATGGGGACGGGGCTTTTATCCTTTATAAAAACCGACCATATCCATCATTGCGTAATTCAATTTTCCATCCTCCAGTTTGTTTTTTTTTTTGTTTTTTTTTCATTATTACCAGAATTCAATCAAATGCTCGTGTAGGTCAGGTCATGGTAACATTCTGTGAGCATGAAGCAGAGATGAGTCAAACTGAGTCAGTGCCGTCCTCCAGTCTGACGGATATGATGTTGCTTGTTGGATACACACAGAACATATTGCTCTTCCTTTTAAATAAGACTCAACCATGTCGACACTATGAATTGTATTAAGATACAGAAATAAGACACGAAGAGGTTCCTGGAAAGCTGTGCACAGTGCTGCAGGCCACAAACAGTCACGATGTTTGTTTGGAGGATGGGGCGCGCGGGGGTATTTGGTGCTGGCGCTGAACCTTGATCACTCCAGGACCTGTCATTTCATTGTTTTCTGTTTACTGATGGATTGGAAATGATGGGATACGATGGGGATGTGTGTGCTCGGGTTTGTGCTGTCCCCCTCGGTGCCTCCTGTATATACCGGGGTTGTGCTGGGTTGTCGCTGTCATCTCCTATTATCTCAGTACTGACGTGGTGCCGGTACTGTAGGCAAACGGTACAGAACATCTAAGCAAAGAGAAGAATACGAGATGAAGGGGGCACTGGGGTAACAGGCAGCATATAGAACACTGCTGGCGAGGAAATAGGGTTTCTCAAAAATCATTGATATGCTGCCAATAGAGGAAACAATGCCTCTAAGTCGTGTCTTAACCATCAATCATCACCTTTTTTTCCTGACGTTGTTGAAGCGATGCTTTAATGCATTATGAAATAGGGTCACCATAAAAATAACTCTTGGTTACGAAGTGAATTCACCTAGTTACTTAGACGGTTTACGGTATTTCACTCAGTAACTGGCCCAATCTTTAGGATATACACCAATCAGGCATAACATTATGACCACCTTCCTAATATTGTGTAGGTCTCCCTTGTGGTGATTTATCAGAGAATGGACATGAGCCTTCTGAAGGTGAATTTGGAGGCCAGGTCAACACCTTGTGCTGTTCTCTATGTTTTTTTGAGTTGTTGCTAAAGTGTCAGGCTGCATCCTGCTGCCATCAAGGAGTGTCATTGCTATGGGGTGGGGGTGCCTGGTCTGGTCTAGGTGGGTGCTACATGTCTAAGTAACATCCTCACCAATGAATGAATGCCAGGTCCTAAAGTTTTCCAGCAGAACATTGTATTGTCACAAGATGGTCGATGTTATTCACTTCTCCTGTCAGTGGTCATAATGTTGTGGCTGATCGGTGTATGTCATGCTATTTGGTTGACATTGCTTTGTTACATGCAGCTTTGTGTTAGTAGTAGCAGTAGTAGTATTAAAGATTATCAGGTTAGGTTTTGTGCAAATATTTTCAAATCTGTGTTTAATGTGCGCAGAAGGATCCTAATCCTCAAACGGTAAGTTTGTTCCCGACAGTCTGGAGAGTTTGAATTCATTAAGCAAACCAAGCAAGGCTGCGTTAACCTGCTTGACACAAAAACACAACACAGAAAGAAAAGAAACTACGCTAAGGATGTCCTTTAGCAGGCTTCGACATTCTCAGCCTTTTGTGGATAAATCGTTGCGCTGCTATAATATGATTTAGAGAGGAACACTTTTCATACTTCTCATTATTTTCTAGCGATGCCGGGGTTTTCTGCAGCGTTACAGTTTGGGTCGTGGAAAAGAAAAAAAACAAAAGGACTTCAGTGGCCACGTGAGAATCTAAAATTTGAAGGAGGTTTTTAAATATTTATATGTTTGATTGCTGAGGTTTGTTTTTTTGTGTTTCTTTTAGCCTCAAAATATCTAGTGATGGAATTGCACCTCTGTCAATTAGGGTTTAACCAGTGTATCTGCTGACATTTCTCAGCAAGCATCTGGAACTTGCTAACGGGTTGTTAAACCGCCGTCATTTATTTTACCAGCATACGCTCAATACCCAAAGGTATGGAGAAACACGTATTTTTCCTTTAGTTCCATTCTTAATGGTATTTTGGTCAATCGTGTACAACAGTTTATGGAAGGCTTTTTATTGTTTCAACGTCCCCAAGCGCAAAGAAATGTTTTTATTTTCCCCAGTCTGGTGTATAACACCGTCCTTCACAGATCTCACTAGTCTAGATTTACCACCTAGACGATGACCAAATCCATGGCTACGTCTACACTGACAATGTTCCTCCAACCGAACTCAACTCCTTGCATCACCTGACCGTTAACCCACGTGGGGCAAATCTGTTTACATGGTTATTAGGCACCAAAAGGTTTACACCAACCCCAGACGGGGCAGTCTGTTCTGATTGAGGTGGTTACATAAGGCTGTTTTAGCGTCTCCTCTTACCTCCATTGGTCAAACTGGCGCTGGTATCTTGGGGATACAGGGGGTGCCATTGTGCAAGGTTGGAGCCTGACCCCGGCCACACTTCCACCACGTTTTAGTTTAATTAATACTGCACTCTGCTCTACCTCCACCAGTTACAAAGAAATGTTGGATTATACAGTGTACTTATTTACATATTTTACGGGACTACTTTACAAAGGGGTTGTCATGGCATCATCATGATGTCACATCCTGTTTCTATAGCATCAAATAACTAACTAAAACCAAAACCTCACAGAAAAAACATAACACTTGAACATGCATCAGTATTATATTATGAATACCTGAAATCCTGTCTGATAAAAAAAAAAAAATTATTTGATGAGTATTCTAGTGTTTTAGTTTGGCCCAAGTCCCGCCCACTAACATGGAGGAGGCGGAGCTTATGACCTATACTGCAGCCAAACACCAGGGGGAGCTTTAGTTGCTTTGGCATCACTTTTGAGGAGCTGTCATGGCGTCCATCTTGTTATACAGTCTATGCTGGAAGCTCAAACACTAGTGTATTGATGCCAGTGGTTTCTGAAGAAGATGTTTAGTTATGTTGTACAGTATAGGTGTGATGTTAGGGTGGAATCTAAAGAAGTGCCGGGCAGATTTGGGTTTCAGTTTGAAATGGTCACAGTAAATCCAAAAAGCTCACTTTTGTTAATGCTGCCTCTTCTCTGTGCATGCACACCCTGTTCCTCCGATGTTCCCTTTTACACTCGGTTCCCTTCGCTTCCAGTCAAATAATTCCATTCTCATTATGCAGGACCAACAGTTTTTAAGGAGCAAACCTTGATGAAATTATTATTACCGCTCATAATTGGATGTGGAATGAATGGGCCCTGGAAACACGACGGCCAAAAAAGCATCACTTGCCGCTTTCTCTTTTCCACGTCCCTCGCTCAGTTTCTCCCACAACCCTCCCTTCGTCCATCTCTCGCTCTTTCTCTCACCCACCCACTGACGTCCTCCCTCCCTCCCCTCCTCCCCTCCTCGCCTCCCCGCTTCCTCCACAGAGCATTAGATGAGTGCGGTGGTCTAATTGCTTTCTTCGGGGAGAGAATTAGCATGAGCTGTCCTGAGTGCTACGGTCTAATGCATAAAGAACAGGGCCCAAAGTGGGGGCCGCAGAATCGCAAGCACTTTCTTCCATTAGCCAATCAGTCACACTTTAAGGCACTGGGTTTAGGGGGTGTAGACCAAATGACTGCATCAAGTGGTCATACTTTAATAGGCGAACAACCCAAATCCGCGTGTTGTTGGACTCACTGAATTTTGCATGTCAGTGGTCATGTTTAGTGGGTGACTTGAAGTGCCAAAGAAGCTGCATGCAGAGGATCGCATGTAGTCGGCGGCTTAGCAGCATCTACATATTGATTAATGCAGTTAATGGACTTACCTAAGTTAATGGTTCTCATCTGATAGCTGTATTATTCAGTTACACCATAACACAATAGAACAGAAAATAAAGGAAAAGCATGATGTTATTACTCTTTTAAATAGTGTGGTCATTCTGAAATGTTATTAATATTTATTAGGATTTCTTTTCTCATTTTTTTGCATTTAATAACTCTAATTATGGAGATCTGATCGAAAAAATACTTAAAGTTCTCGTTCTGTTATGTTGAAAACGAAACTTAAACACATCACTGACCACACTTTACTGTTATTTCACTCCCCACTGTGACAAACTCATATGTGTCAGTTGTATTAAGTAGCCTCATATTGTCCTGAAATTCCCAGATGAAATTCACTGTCCCAGGCTGCGGCCATGTGCACGAATGTGTGTTTGTGTGTTTATGGCATGGAGGCTGACAGCTGTGCGTGAGCAGCGGCAAGGACGCCGGTAGTCCAAAGAGTATAAAGCTGTTTGTTTTTAATAACATGCCAGAACAGAGGGATGTACAGAGGGGGGTGAAGGGCGGATAAATAACTTCAGCGCACAGAGCATTCTTCCTCCATCACGGCGGACGTGGGGCTTTACTAGTACTGACTCATGAACCAGTGGTTCTCCAGGATATATTCAGGAGCGGATCTGCCCTGTCAATGCTCAAGATGTTGAGTTAATTGCAAAATAGTGCAGGTTCTAAGAGCGGCCGATCGCGGCTTAGGATAAGGCTGCTAAGGCTGGGGTAAAGTTTGGTTTTCCTGCACTGTTTCTGAGTTAGGTGGAGTTTGTTGCAGCTTTGAGCAAAACTGGAGTTCTCACCCATATTTCAATAATGCAAATATCGCCGATCCAATAAGAGTGTTTTATGTTTGTTTGTTTGTTTTTTCAGAAGCCACACATGTACACCGCAGTGCATGAATGAATCTATTTGACAATGCAAATTTTAAACTTTTTATAATTTCACTGACAAATTGTTTATTAATGTAAATCCATCATTGACGATACCAAGTCATATTCATTGTTGCTACTATAGACTGTATAAATATGGACAACTTCCTTGCATTGGCCAAACTGATGTCTAAATCAGTTCGGTGTTATCAATAAGTTGGGAAAAATGTGTTCTTCTGATATATTCAGCAGATTTGATGCTCCACAGAGGGCAGAACTTCTTTCCACATGTCCAAAAAGTCAGGCTGAAGAGTTATTGTCCATTTAAATGTAAAAAAAAATGAGTATTGATAGTATGTGACTGAAAATGACCTACACTACCTCAGTTCTTTAGATTTCCATATTATATGTTGCTAACAAAAGTCAAAATTAGCCTGTGAGTAAATCACTCAAAAGCAGATATTTATTTTCAGAATTCCTCAAGTGGCATACTTCTTGGAATTTGCGCCATGAGTGTGTTGCAGAGCCAGGATGACGATCATTAAAATTAAACCTTTAAAGCTAAAGAATTTTTTTTTTTTTTTTTTTTCCCCCTGTGAAATCGTGGTGTTTGTTATCTTTGTGCACTCAAGTGAGGAATCAAAACCGAGCTGTGAATGTACCACCTGAAGAGCATTTCGTCTCCAGAAAGCTCGACTCAATAATGTTTTTCCTTTGGTGTAAATCAGTGCAGAGTGTCAAGGTTGGTAATCATGGAGTGCTGTGTGCGGTACACTGACATCAGGTTGCATGATTTCTGGGTGTTAAGATCCTTGAATTTTTAAGGGTTGCCGGTTGTAGCTATTTTAGGCCGCTAACAAAAGAGGGGGAGAAAAAAAAATCTGTGGATAAAGCGGGAGGTGAGAACTACTGAGTGTGCACGCTTGTTTTATGCATACAGTTTTATGTATTTTATAAGTGTGCATATTTGTGCACCTGAGGCTGCGTGTTGTTTGGTTGTTGTCGAGCAGAGCCTCGGTCTAATTGAGCAGGCATCCGACTTTGATTAATATTGTTGATGAGTGATGCCAGCAGGGGTGAAGACACAGAGAGGAAGAACTGTCAGACAAACACCCAGGTAACATCCTTCATTCCCTCCCCCGCCCCTCCTCCTCCCCCTCCAGGCGTTCTCTCTCTCTCTGTAGTCACAGGAAAGGATTCAGTGCCCCACTGGTTCACCGTTGATTACACCATTGTCTTCTTGGGCTGCTGAGTGTGCTCTGAGTCTGCCACGGCTTAATAGAGAATTTACCTTGAGAGATGTGGTGTCTGAGAAGAGACACTTTGCACTGCAGCTAACTGCTAACCCTAACCCTTATATTTCCGGAACGGAAGCTCGGAGCGACTCGCAGCCAGCATCCGTCGGATGTATTTCGGGGTCCATGAATGCGCCAGACTTGGTCCCAAGTTGATACCACCTTCTGTTCAAAAGTTACAATCACATGGTACTTAGTCAGAGATGACGCAACACCAAGGAGAGCCACGAGGATTGCCAAACTTGGTGCACAGGTCCAGGGAGTGGGAACTAACAAGCATGCCAAGTTTGAAGAAGAAGAAATGGTAGCACTCTGTGTTCGAGAGTTAGAAGGGGATGCCCCAATGGGACATCATGGTTATCTTCCCTAATCCCTAACCCTAACCCTTTAACCCTTTAACCCTAACACTTTAACCCTAACCTAAGGGGCCGTCCACACGGAAATGCAAAAACGCAGAAACGCAGAAGTTTTGCATCGTTTTGGCCGATCGTCCACACGTATCCTGTAAATGCATTGCCCTAAAACGCACTTTTCTGAAAACGGGTCCCAGGGTGGAGAAATTCGCAAACGCAGCTCTTGCGTTTCTTTGTGGACGGACACAAACGGAGAAAACGATGACGTCATCGTCACACCCCCGAGCAGCCTTCCACCTCCCGCAAGACGTCTCATAACAACATCAACAACAAAGGCGGACTACATGCTAGTTTTCCTGCTGGTGAAGATATTGAGCCTATTAGGGTTACTAGGGCAAAATATCATGCTCCTGTGCCACCACGCTGAGCAAAAAAGGCGATTTGTAAACAGCGCTCAAGATTTGTGCGCATGCTCCGCCTCTTCCTCTCCGTTTTTGGTGAATTTCTGAAACTGAAACAGCGCCACCTATAGGCCTGGAATATGAAGTAGCGCTTTCGGTCGTGCTGAAACGGATATTTCTTGAAACGATGCCCTCGAAAACGGAGAGGGAAAAGATCGTTTTCGTACGTGTGGACGTGGCCTAAGTTGCTGGCTTGAAATGGTTGGGTCTTATCATCAAAGAAAACTAGAAAAAACAACCCAAGCAACATGATTATAGATCAGGACACGTCCTCATTTTCTGAGGACAGCCTGGAACCATCTCAAGAAATGTCCCCAAAGATCTCCTTCTCCAGAAGGCGACTGTTCCCAAACCTCTGCATTGGTCCATACACAATAAATATGTCAGGATGATGTTAATAGCATAAATTAATAATGAATGCAATGACCCTGTAGGTGCCAGCCCTGTATACATGCACTCATGTATTATTCATGAAGTAATTTGTCTCTATGCTCACGTATTAATTCATCAACCCTACTGAGTTGACAGGAAGGCGGAGAAACACCTGAAGTTCCCGGTCCATCACAGCCCAGACGCAACATATTTTAATCATATTTATAGTTCCAGTACAACTATTTATCTAATTGATTTATCTCATTTGAATATTCATGTTATAAATACTTTCAGTGGTGATCCTAGTTTAGACAGTAGGGAGTGTTGTCGATGCACCGTAGAGCCTTCACAGACTCAAGGGGGTTCAAGGTTTTCATTGCAAAAACTCTCAAAAGGTAGCCATCCTTTCTTTATCATGAAGTACACAATTGCTTGGTTTTCCTATGCACCCTTGTTTAAAGTGATGTTTATTGGATGCTATTGGATACAAGACTGCTCTAAGTGAGGCTCAGGTTTCCTGAAAAGCGAGTGTTTGAAGCTCAATGCGGTAGCCTCTGCCTTCGCCTGAGTCGGGGAGCTGGGATCTATCAAATAGCAGACCCCTAGATGTAGATGCTGAGTTTAGAAAGATTTGCCGCCATACTGTTGTCATGAACGGAGAAATTTAGTTTTGTACCAGGCTGTAAACATGGACATTTTAACGTGGAGGTCTGGAGGGCATTGGAGGAAGCTTAACAGGTTGCTCACTTGGTGTAAACACACCTCACTTATCTTTTGGGATCAGATCGATCAGACTGAGTTTAGAGCTGGCATATGCCCACATTCTTTGTCCTGGGTCAGTGAAGGACCAGTACATGGACGCATGTACTCATTTGTGTTCCAGTTGGTGGTCAAACTGTAAAAGATTTGAGGAGCCCATAGAGATGTAGTAGCATTGGCGTCAGACATCATTGACACTTATGGATTGACCCAGTTTATTGGGTCAATCTGGTCCCTTCCGTTGGTCAATTGAAAGCCACGTGGGTGAAAAGCCGTGTATAGAGCTTGAAAGTGGGATCCGATCACATGCAGTAATTCACGATGCATGTATGCAGGCTGCTAGCTTTGGCTTTTTAACTTCCTGATCTTTTGCTCTGATGATTCACTTCCATTCAAGTCTTGGGTCTGACTCCAGTATCAGTCACCAAAACACGAGAACGCAACGCCTTCCCACGTTTAATTGATTCCGGCGGATAAACATGACCCCGGCTGGACTCACATTCGGATATTTGCGTTTGCCGGAGTCGTGCGCACTTAATTATAGCCGTCAGTCAGGCCTTTTAAATGCATTATCATATCCATATTAGCGGTTATTATGGTTTCATTTGATGTTGGTCATTGCCATTCACGGAGTCATGCTGCTGTAATAACGTTATTAATTGTAATTCCTTTTAATATGACACAGAGGGCCTCTCTTTAGAAAGTGATTCCAGGGGGAGTTCGCTAAGCTCTCAGTAAGAGCATGTATGATGATTTATGCATGTGTTTGTGAGCATGCATTAATGTGTACGTGTGCATCGCAGCCATCTTCATCAGCCTGTGTGTGTGTGTGTGTGGTCTTATCATATAATTAAGTGGCATTTAATAGACTGTTCTTAAACTCAGTGGATGCCTCCACAAACAGGAGAAGAGAGGCTTTACAGTATATAATCAGTTAAATCGTCAGTGGATATTAACATTATCTGCTCTCCTCCGTAATGTGATTTCTTTATTGTGTTTCAAATTTCATTAAATGCCAATATCTGAGCCAGAATAATTAAGCAAATATTGGCCCCGGGAATCCGAGGAACGCCAACATTTATGACACCCAATAAAAACATTAATAAAGCGGTGATTTCCTGATGAGAGAAGGTAAACACGCCGAGCCACGTTACGTCGACAGGAAAGAGAAGGATGGGTTGTGCTTGACGGACAGATGAAAGGAGAGGAGAGCGGCCGTGATGAGGACAGCTGAAGAGGTGAGAAAGATCACGGACGGACGAGGAAAGAGACGGGGAAAAGAGCGGGGAGAAGGAAAAAAATAAAGGCGGTAATGACCGGATGATGACCGCCCGCGGTGGATAGCGGTGATTTGGACGGAAGGAGGGATGGGCGTCAGGTTGAGGTAGAGAAATAATCGCGAGGAGGGTTGAAAGGAAGGGTAGGAACGCGGGAGCGGTTGCGGAGGAAGAAAGGGAGGACCCCAACGCATGCGAGATAAAGAGGATTAAGGGATTGCACACATCAAGGAGGAGAAGAAACATGTGTGGGGGAAGAAGAATGAGCGATTGAAGATTGGAGGGAGCAAAAGAGGGAGGGGGAGAGGAGGAAGAGGAGGAGGGGGAGGAGGCAGCGGCGGCGAACAGGCAACAGAGGAAGCGATGGCGGCGCAGGAAGGGGCCTGCTAAACCTAGATAGCACACAGGGGCGGCATCAGAAAACGTCTTGAGGACTTCAGGATAACACAGGTTTAATTCTCCCTATAGGCGCCTCAAAGATTGAGCCCCCACCCACCTCCCCCTCCCCTCCCTCCTTCCTCCAAAGGGACCAATCGTACCGAGGAGGTTCACATAGGTTCTCACAGGCCAATGGATCATGCTTGACTAGCTCCCTTCCTTGACAGAGCTATACGGGAGGGTGTCAGCAACGTTCACGCCAATTAGAGGAGCTCCGAGCCAGTTTTTAGCGTGAGATGAAGCCGAGCTCGGCCTCTGCTGGCAGATTGGGTGATGGATCGCAGGCGACGCGCACGCGCATCACACCCCAACGTGAAGCGAGGATGCTAGTGAGTCTCCATCTGGACTGTCCACGGCTGTCTTTCTTTCTCTCTCTCACTTCGTCTTCTTTGCACAAAGGGATGTTCTGCGTCTCCTTTCCAAATTTGGCCGGAGCTTGGCTTGGCTCCCCGTTTAATAAAACCGAAAGCCACACGCGACTAGAAGTGGGGGGCGGGGGGGGCGAGTGAAGAGTGGGTTGGCGGGCGGCGGAGGCGCGGTGGTGGTGGCGGCGAGCGCGAGACATCGTCAGGCTTTAATATGTCCTCTCGCTCTCATATCTTTGCTTGTTTTAATATGAATAGCTACTAGTGGAGGGGAATGAATTCATAGCTGCTTCGCGGAGCGCTACCGGCATTATTGGCTGCAGCGTTGAGTGGCAGCCTCCATATGTGCCGGAGCAGCTTTGGAGAGGATATAATAATAAACCCCTTGTGAGAGGTGGCAAATGAAAACAACTGGGATAAAAGTGCATCATATCACAACCAGGTTCTTTGGAAAATTACCCCTCCACACCCTCTGACTCTGACTCTTTTTTTTTTTGCATTCTCCCCAATTATCTCATAATGTCTTCCTCCTTCGCCCCTTGTATATATATTTCTTTATCGTTCACCCTAACAAGGTCACATTTTCCACCACGCCGACTCTCTGAAGATGCATCCCATGGGGGTGTTGGAGCAGCACACTGCTTTTATATACACACACACTGCTTTCCAACTCCTTGACAGGTGTCAATCAGCCAATGCCTGTCCTCCTGTCAGGGCTGCCTGCTTCAAAACATGAAGCATCACCTCAACCTTGATATGAAATTACGCTACACGTTGGGTCGCTTTCACAGTTCAAGCGTGTCATTCCCTCCCGGTTTGTAAATGCGTTTGCTGTTGCTGTTGTTGGGTCGAAAGATATATTCAGGCTGTAATTTGACTTGTTTCATTATATTCGCCGGCTCCAGAGAATTTATCAAATCGAATTTCCCAGACTTCCCACGTTTTGTGTGGCGGGGAACTTCATAATGCTCCAGAAATAAACATGACCAGAGGTGACCCTGTGTACTCAAACCCTGAGTGCAGATTTCATTTTGGAGATTTCATTTCTAAAAGAGAGTTCTCAGGCAGACGGTGGCGCGTAAAAGTTTTTGCGTCCCTTCAGAATTTTCTACATTTCTGCATAAAAATATCTCAAAACTTTAATAGAGTCCTGAAAGTAGACAAAGATCAAAGTGAATTAAACAAAAATACCATACTTGTGCAGGAAAATACTCAAGTTGCAAAAGTAAGTGCATGTCTAGGACCTTCATTTGGCCTTGAAGTTAGCTAACAAAACAGAGTTGTTGTAGCTCATCGGGCTGGTAAAAAGTTACAAAAGCATCTCTAAAGAGTTTGGAATCCACAGGTTTGGGTTGGTTACCCTCCATGGGAGTGGTCCACCAACACAGACAGTAGCAGTCTGAGAGGTCATAAAGCAAACTTGCAATCGTTGATGGACCCCAGTGAATCCTGTATTATTCCAGCCAGTTCTAAAAGCAAGTGACAGGACATCTGTCTGTGAGCTACATATTAAGAGAAACTGGGCCATGCAACAAGACAATAGCTTTGTTATGTTTTTGCCGCACAAGGGGGGGTCACACCAAATACCGAAAACAATGGCTCGCACACTCTTGGAACTCCCAGATATGAACAAATGATTACTTTTCTCGAATAACTAAATGCACAAGTGTAATATTTCTGTTCCATTAGTCTGACGTGGTTCTCTTTGTCTACTTTCAAAACTCTGCTGATGTTTTGAGTCATTACACTAGTGTGTAATAGTACTTCACAGCGTGTTATAAGACAGGATAGCGCAACTGGGTCAAAATAAAATCGGGTATATCCCCGAAGCCTTCTCTGTGTGCTGCAGCTAAAGGTCTAATAACTTTATCAAATAGTTGATGTGCAGCCTCCTTCTCTCTGTCATCACAGGACATTTGGCGAAGTTGTTAACTGACTGCTGTCCAGAGGATCTTGACCGTTAGCTAGTGTTAGCGTTAGCCTTTTCAGATGCATTGCAGTAGAGCTTTATTTGTATTTCAGGACTGACATGTCACGGTAGTATGGGCTTCATATTTAGTGAAGTATTTCCACACACTTGATGAACCAACGACCCACTGGGCTCCTCACCTGTCTTCTAGGAGGCGTCCATGTTGTTATTGTCGCGTGATCGACAACTAGTCAACTTCTTCTAAAACTGACTAGTCAGCTAGTCGGTACAACCCCTACCCTACAGTTGATATGTAGAAAAACGCAACAACGACTCAATGGCTACTACGCACAATTTAGATTTTTTTTATAGATAGTACAGTGTCAGTCATGTCACGGACAGTTTGGTATCTTTGGTCTTGGTCAGTGTGGACATTTCTCAAAACCGTTTTAAGCTAGTAACTTGCAAATACGTGATATTTGTAAAACAGCATTTAGTATATCTTTGTGTGAAGACATCTCATTGTAAACACTATCTTCATTGGAATCAGGAGTCAAAGTCTCGCCTCCCATTTCCATATTTCATCCTGTCCATTTCTACTCGAATGAATTAAAAAAGGGAGCCAACTGTAGCTGCCGCAGACTGAGCCTTTCAGGTCCAAAGCGCTTTAATTGAGAATGTCAAGTATCCGTGCAGAGCAGTCTCCGCGAGAGTTTGTCGGCCGCCTGTGCGAAGATGAAAAATAACGAGCCCCGGAGATGGATTGTTTTTGTTTACCGTTCGTCACTGGCTTGAGATGGTTTAATAATGCAAGAAAAGGAGCGGTGAACCTGGGGGGCATGCATTTTACATCTCTTCATGCTTTAATTAATGCAGCGACTTGAGCGGGACGCATAAAAAGACCGCTCATATCTGCACACCCACTCACACAAATCACACACACGCGCGCACACACACCTTTGACAGCATAATAATTGAGCCTACATCTCTTGAATCTGGGTCACAGGAACACAGAGTGTACGCGTCCTTTGATGTGTCATTAGGCTCCACGATTTCCTCGAATGCAGCGCCGTTCACGATCGGAGTTTCAGGTTGCCCTAGTCGCAACCAGGAGAATAATTTGGCGCCGGTGAGCAGTTATTTTCGGCTTCCACAGGATCCCGCGCGCGATACAATGTTCGCATTAGTGTTGGGAAGTTTGGCTCTTTTTTGAGAGCCGGCTCATTTGCCACGGCTCCCAAAGAAGAGCCGGCTCTTTCGGCTCCTGAACGACTCTTTATTTATATCGCATTTCAGCCCAACACATGGTTTGTGTGTTGATAAGCCCTTTTGCATTCAACGCTTGTCTTACTGCAATCAAATCCACACGAACAAAAACAGAAACAAACGGTACAAACGTCCTTAGTGAATATTTGCAAAAATTGAGAAAAATCAGACGCCTCAGCTCAGACGGGCTGATGCGATTTCTTCTCTCCACGAGTATCTACCCTGTTCACATAATTGTATAATCCTTAGTCATCACAGGCAAAAGGAAAAAAAATAGCGAGGAGCCGGCTCTCGCTCGATGGGAATCGGCTCTTCTGATTCACTACCAAGCACCGGCTCTTAGAGTCGGCTCTTTTGAGGGTAACACATCACTAATTCACATATGATCTCCGCCTCCCCGAGCGCCTGCCTGGCCCACTATTACAGTTTTTAATCTATATTCATTTAAAAATGCTAACAAGTGTTATTTTATTCTAATCACCTTTCATTCAGTGAAACGTTCTTAAGCTGTACCATCAAGGTGCTTGTAATTGTACCGACACACACACACAGTATAACGGCTTCCTCTAATCTCTGCTCCATTCTTACTCTTCTAATCAAACATCTTCATTCATAATAATTGAAGTGGCGATAGCAGAGAAAATAAAAAAAAGAGGAAATTGAGACAAAGTCCGTCGGGTTTCAGCGCGATTACGGTCTCGGCGTGTTTCCTGTACGTTGTAGCTTTGGTTCAAAGCGAGGCCGGCAGCGCGGGGCCTCATCAACACGCCCGATGAGGATTTAAAGATCTTAACTTGGTCCTCCGAGTCTGTCGTCTCACCTCGAGACAGGCGCGTGATATCATTTTATTTTTTTTTTCTTTTGGTTATGATGATGAGATGAAGCCGGGATCAGAAATGACTGATATCGTTCTGGAATCAATCGTGTAAACACTCATAATTGCCAATTTAATTGCGAACAGAAGAGGAGACATTTAAAAAATAAAAAATAGAAAAAAAAAACACATTAACTCAAGTGCCTGAATTATTTTGACTTTGCCTCGACGCATCAAAT
This sequence comes from Chelon labrosus, assembly GCF_963514085.1. Classification (NCBI taxonomy): domain Eukaryota; kingdom Metazoa; phylum Chordata; class Actinopteri; order Mugiliformes; family Mugilidae; genus Chelon; species Chelon labrosus. The sequence goes on from NC_140356.1 coordinate 18,490,551, forward strand.
TATTTTAACGACTTTTCTTGTGGTTGGAATCGATTTTTTTCCGAATGTGTTAAATGGCAATCTCCCAGTTTAGTGTCATTTATATGATGATTTGAGTTGTATTAGTGAAAATGAATGAATCTATTAGCAGGGTAGGAGGGGGTAGCGCCCCCCCACCATCATATCATTGGGAAAAAGCTATAGCCTGCCTGCAGCTGCCTGGTGAGGCTTCACAAGACGGAACATCTCCTCCTCAAGAAAGTTGGTTTGTCGTTCACACACACACACACAAGTCGTCAGCGATGGAAAAGATAGCGTTGCAGCTTTATCCCTGCTTCTGGCCGCTTCTCAGCCCGTGATGGCAACTTAACCACCCACTGTATCTGCAGCTGAGCTAACACCGGAAAGCAATAACGCTGATATCCAAGGTTAAAGGTGCCAGATTTTGACAAGCTATGTCATCATTATCAGCCTGTTTCTATGTGAGACACGGGGGTGGTGGTGGTGGTGGAGGTGGAGGTGGAGGGGGGAGCTCAAGGTATTTTCTTTCACAAATCCTCGACTGAGACGCAGCAGGCATAAGGTGTTTGAAACCAACGCTGTGATATGAGGTGTTAGCTTTAGGTTTTCATCTAAATCTGACTAAAGGGCAGAAATGCTCCGTGATTTTAGCTGTAAGTCAAAGCCTGCAGTCCTAATATAGCCGGGGGAAACAACAGCCTCCGCCATAATCAGGCGCCTGCACGATAAGCCCTCGGAATCCAAAATGCCTCTCCTCCTCTGCAACAAGATTCATTTTTACAAACGCGGCTCTAAAGAGAGCAAAGGGTTGAAGAAGAGGAAGAAGAAGCATCCATCACTCTGAGGCTCTATCAAATCCATCTGCCGAGGTGTATTATTCGAGACATGCTCCTTATCCTCTCTTTTCAAGAGTGCCTCTTTGCATTTTTGCATTGACCAGGTCATGAAAGGGATCAAAGCGCCGGCGGTGCCGCAAACCAGGGACTGTTTAACATCTTAACAGGTAGAGAAAAGGATATCTAGCCCCCGGAGTGCGGCAGAATGGGAGGGGGGTGGGCAGTGTGAGGAGAGAGGAGAGCCAGTGGAGCTATTGTGGAGCGTACAGGTGCTACACAGAGCACTGCAGCATCAATTACCATGCAAATGTTAAGCCTTATTGTATAATCAGTGATTATTGTTAGGGAGATATAACCTCTGCAGAGCATTTCACGTCAACAGGTTGGATTTTTAAGGGTTTTTTCTCGTCTGATTCTGCTTGTTGCGAAAAGGTAGCAGTAAAGCTTTTGTCGCAGGGCGCGAACCAATTGTGCACCTTTGTCAGCAGTCTGTAACGGAATATGCGCGCTTAGTTAAAGTGAGTTTCTAAAGAGAAACGCTCCTCAACAACCGCAAACTGTGAGTCAGTTTGCATTTCCGGGACTATTTAAGGATCAAGATGGTACGATGTGATGTCAACACATTTCTGGCGAGGCGGCGGCAAGCAGGAGTATCGGAGCGTGATCATAGAAGGAGAAGAAAAAAAAAAACGTCTTTTGGCGTCTTTCCCTCCAAAATCAAACAGCAGATGACTCTCAGAACTCGTGTACGAATCCTTCCTCAGTAGACCAAAACGCAGCCTCTTTGGCTTTTCAGAGAGTCGTGGATCAAAACGTCTACTCTTATAAACCGGAGGATAAAGAAAAAACTGTTTAATGGAGGAACGTTCCCAAGAGATGGTCTGAAAGCGTTCGGAGGGGGAGGGGCGGGGGGAGTAAATGGGAGTTTGAGTAGCCGCGTCACAATGAGGAAAGTTTGCCAGGTGAATTAAGTTAAAATCAGCCACTTGAAAGATGGGACGGTGACAGGATCTGTGGAGAAGAATAAAACCTCGGCTCCATCCGAACATGTTTTCAGACCTACCCTTCCATCACTCTCACTCCCTGCCTCCTCTTCTCCTCCCACCTGTCTTAAAATCTCCTTCTTCCCCACCCTTCCTTTTTTGTGTTTCCTCTTTCTTTATCTTCCCCTTTTTTTAAAAAATAAAAAAGGGCTGATTCCTTCCTCTTTGTTAATGTGACAAATCCACTCTAATGACTCGACGGTGGCTCGAGGCGTCAAAGCGACTAACCCCCTCTTCTTCAGACCCTTCACTCACTCCCGCACATTATTCCGCCCTCTCTGTAGTCTTTCTTTTCTTTTCTTTAAATCTATCAGGATTTTTTTTTGACAAACTCGTCTCGGAAAAAAAAATAAAACAAAACAGAATGAAAAGATTGCCTCGGTCTCATTCATTTCCTGCCTTGCCAGCGCCTCCCTCCTCCTCCCCAACTACAGTGACAGACTTTGTGCATCGCGGGCTGCTGTCATGTTGACGTTTTTTGTCATAAAACGAGCATGTGACTCAAACTATTGTGGCATTCATGTCTTGACACTTGAAGGCTCTTTGAGCGGCTCATTGTGCTCCGTAGCTCTCTCTGCTAGGTGCTCTTTAGGGCTACGTGTCCGACTCCGAGGGGTTCAAGCAGGTGGCTCTCGTTCCTCCTGTCAACAAGACTCCTACCACCTTTTTTAGATTTGTACGCGGCGAGATATGCATCACTGCCATAGCAACAATAGCCTCCCTCAGCCCACGGGAAAGGAAAAAGAAGAAGAGGCTGCGATCTAAGTTAGTCAACATCTTAGACGGAGTGAGATGTATAAGTGCCATCAGTCAGAGCGTGGATGTGGCTACGTAATGAAACGTTTTAACCTCAGAGCAAGAGAGAAGAAAGGGGGAGAATATGGAAAGGAGGGGAAGAGAGGGAGGAGAAAGAGAGAGGATCCCTTTCCTCCTTTCCTTTCTGTCTTCCTGTCAGGGGTGGCGGCGCATTGCGTTTGATGCCTGCGATAAGACTCCGTGTGGCTAATGAGGAAAGGCACACGGCACGCTCATTAAACTGTGTGTGCGGGAGTGTGTGAACAAAATGCAAGCGAAAGAGAGAGAGGGAGAGGGGAGAGGGGGGAGCAACTCATTAGAATGAAACCTCCCGTCCTCAAAGGCCAAGTCGGTGAGGAGAATGGAAACCGTGGCCAAAGCAGCCTGTTGCACCCTTTTGTCTAGAACGCACGCATTCCCAAATATCGTGCACCGGGGGGCCGAGGCTTCACTGATCTCGGATGTTTGACACTTTCCCCCCTTTCAGACGGCCATAAACGGTGCGGTAAGTCCAGGCCGTCGATTATATTCACACCACTCCGTGAATCTATTCCCAAGACATTCAAAGCATGACTCACGCCTTAACCGGTGTCAGGTGGAGAGGGCTAAAGATATCTCATTATAGTCTTTTGAAGAGAAACCGGCATTAAAAAATGTCTTATTAGAGCCGTTTCTGGTTTGAACCAGCCATTAGTTTTTTGTTAATTGCCGTTAGATTGGATTCTATTATATTACATTGCAATCGTCTCGCCACAAAAAAAAAGGAAGGAGAGAGGCGGGAACTGAACAAATGTGGTGAAAGAAGCTGCCGCAACTCAGACACGAGTGAACAACTTCATGTTAATGTGATATTGGAGTTTTGGAACATTTGGTTTGATGGCGAGCCCAAAATGACGGTAAAAAAATATCCCTTTTTTCTGGTTTTAGGTTAGAAGTGAGGATGCTTGTTAAAAAAGAAGTTTGTGAAGTTTTGGTAGAGACCAAAAGAACGGCATTGTGGATATAATCGTCCTGAATGAGTGTCCTCCGTGGGATGGTTGGGCTCAGCCTTGGAGTTAGGGTGAGGAGCACCACCCTTTGGAGGCTCACAGGGCACGGCCAGCTGGGGGGAGGTCTACTTTGCAGTAGACGCAGAATTTGCAGGACGACTCACATGTGTATCTTGACGGGTCTGGGGTTGCCTCAGGTCCGGAACACCTTGCTAACCTGCGGCAACAACCTGACTTTGGATGGATGGATGGATGTGTTGGATGGATATACTCACCCGAAAAGAGCTTCCTCCATAAGGTGGTTGGGCTCAGGCTTGGAGACGTGAAGCCGCTAAGCCCCAAATGAGGCCAGTTGAGATGGTTCTGGCATCTGGTGAGGGTACCACCCTTTGGAGGGTTGGAGATAGAGCCAGCTTTCATTGGAGGAGTCACATATCTTGAATGGGCTGGGACTGAGGATGCCTCATTAGGAAGTACGAAGCGTCACCAAGGAGAGGGGTGCCTTAGACAGCCTGCTGAGTCTGCTTCTTGACTTGATGATGGATGGAACACCCCAAACAAACTTTGAACCTATGAAGCACTACTGCGATCGGCAGAGGGTCGTTTGCCCTTTCAGTAACTGTGGTTTTCGACAGTTTGGCCTTGGCCCGTGTGTGTTCAGTTGGAAGATGACCAGAGTGTGATTGTGCGTCAGAAATCATCAATGAACTCTTCACCAGCCAAGGATATGAGAATATGCGGTCAGTAGGTCAGTATGCAGTGATGCATCTACCTAATCAACCAATGTCAGTTACGTAAATAACATAATTTGCGTGTGTCGGTGCCTCTGCCAGACATCCAGAAAAAAAGACAGAAAAAGCCTCAACAGTCAAAAGTGTAGGAAGTCTTTGAATAGAGATAATAGAGAAGAAGCACATACGTGATACATGAGCACCTCAACGGAGAAGATCGCCGTCATTCTGACCACAAACCGACAAGATAGAGGGTTGGTTTATGGTCGGTGGGAGTTGTATCTGCTACGTTTCAGACAAGAACTCTCACAACAAAGACTCTCTGGATCAGATCCTTATGGCCACCACCTCAACGCTGCATCCCAGAGAGCTTCTCCCGCCCCCCCCCCTTCTCGCGTCATTGATGTCATTTAATTAAACGCGCCTTCTTCTCCGCGTTGTCGCTCCTGCCTCCAAACCTTGGCGGCGTTCACCTTCTCTTCTTCAGCCACCGTAATGAGCACGGCTGATTCCGCCGGTGACTCCTCCGCAGTCTAGCGCTGAACTCTCCCTCTCGCCGCCGCCCAGCACTTCAGAGCCGCGCACAAAGTAAACAGTCTTTGAGGCTTTTAAAGTTACTCGGCACATTAACGCATGTACAGTAGATGTAGACTACAAACGCTGTAGGTTGTCTGTGCGAGCTCCGCCCTAACAATAGTCCAGCCCCTCGTGGTGCTAGTTATCTTTGTTGGCACTGATTCAGTCATCGCCCTCTGCTGGTGCTGCAACACAAACGGGCAAAAATATAACCTTAACGTTGAATCCTGATATCTAACGACCGGCTCTAAGCTTAGTGTACGTGTTTTTTGATAATCCATCAATCTATGTCAGGTATTCTGCAATGCATGCATGCTTTTTTTTGTGTTTGTATTTGTAATTTTGCAGAACATAGGAGGTGCACGTCCATAATCAGTGCACCGTTCATTGAAAAGGAGGGATTATTATTCCATACAGAGAGATTACACCAACAAAGACTCACGGCGTCTCCGTGGTAAACCTTCTACCTACCACCACGGTGCGCACTCCAACCTCGGCACCGAAGGATCTCATTTGAAAAGGAGGGCTTGTTCTCACAGTTGCAGATCTTTTTTTTTTCTTTCATTTTTTTGTGAATTATCTTTTTTTTTTTTGAAAAAAGCAGCAGGTCCCTAATACACATTGTGGTAGTCGGTGGGTGAGCTCCGAGATTACATCCCAGCACACGTCTCGTATTTCTGCTACCAAGAATTTTCTACTTTTGGGATTTTTCAAGGTTCAGTGATCGCTAAGATATGATGGGAGAGCAAGGGGAGAGGAGAGGAGAGGAGAGAAGAGGGAGGTGGGGAGGGGTGGGGAGGGGAGGGGAGGGGAGAGAATGGTAGGAATTCACCCCCAGTTCAAGTTTTGTGTCAGAGCCAAAGTCAAACTGTTCCACTTTGGAAGCGGTGGTAAGAGGAGAGGTTGTTTACTCTGCGGCGAGGAGAGGCGAGGCGCAGCGGGTCGCGCCAGTAGACGCTGCAGTGCATTGTGGGAGGCTTCTTTTTTTTTTTCCGGAGTGCGGTGTCGTCACCGGTTTGTACATCGCGCCCGTCCCCTGTGAAATATTAATGATGCCGAAATAAATTTTTAACGCGCATTCTCTTCATCATCCTCCCACCTACCTCAGCGTGAGACAATGTGCCAGCGACACACGATGTAGCACAAAGCCAGGCACACGAACGCGCTCAGCGTTCTCGCCGTCCTTCCGCCTTAAAAGGGGAATAATAACCAAAGCGGAGATGCAGAAAGTGTCGTTGCATGCTCATGAGGGAAGAGCTGTTGATGGCGGTCAGCTGGTGTTGCGTTGGAGTGATGTTGTAAACTCAACGTGTGTGTGATGCGAGGTGCCTCTCGCACACCGGCGCTGCGGTTTGATTCTTCCCGTCGAGCAGTGTGACCTGGCATTTCGGTGACTTTTAGAGGTGTTACCACGCTGACATATTGCTCTCTCATTTTCCCAGAGTGGGCCCCTCCCTTCCCCGGCGCTCCCCGTGTCTCAAGCACCTTTTGTTTTGTGCGTTATTTACTTCCATTTTTCAGACTCGTGTTCTTCGTGATAGCGGCATGCTGTTAGTTTGCTTCTGTTTGTAATCATCAGCGCTAACAAACCTCAACACGTGGGAACGTAGGACGTGGATTAATTAAATCCTGATTTCCTGCTCCTCAGCGTACTCCATGTGAAGACCAGTCAAGTGTGTTCCTAGATTTCCCCATATTCTGCCTGGTATTCTCCAGGTAACTTATTCAGATTTGAAATAGCAGCAGTACAGGCATTATGGATATGTGAATCCATGCTGTCTCTAGTCGGCCAGTCACCCCTTGTTAGAAGGAAAGAAGTGCGACTGAGGACAAGGAACCTATTTTTATGTTTTCACACTTTTTTTCCTAAGAGTGGTACAGCTTTCAGCATACCTGTTAATACTGCTGCTTTGGTACAATCTTAAAAAAGGAAATAACAATTGCTCTAAACTTATCACAGCAAGATCTTTGAACCACGCCAAGTAGCCACAAGAATAACGGAAAAGCTATTTTTATGTCTCAAGTTACAGCACGTTTTTGTATTTTGGCGACACTTTCAAGCGGCACGGACCTCAAAACCTTTTGAGACAAAATCTCATCTCTTGAATCGTAGCCCCAAAAATTTAGAACAAATAAGTGATTTATGGAGATTAAAGAACTTGTTGATTATTTAGGTTGGGCTACAGGAGAAACCTTGAAGATATGCTTCGCTCTAATCTTAAACCTGCACACACTACAAGATTTTTGTAATTTTAGGGGTTGTCTTGAATTCTGCGAGGAGGTTCAGGATTTGTAGACCGTCATGTTTCCAGATGATCTGGGCTGATGTTTTAAATGTTTGACTCTTGGTTGATGTGCAACACAATGAAGGACTGATGGATGGTCACTTTGAGATCTCGAAAGGAGCTGCTGCAAAACTCTGGTGAGCAAAGTATGATTTATATCAACTAAAGAAGAGGTATAAAAATAAGCTGGAGCACTGGATTATGCAACCCTGGCTGACTCCATGCAGTGCAGGTAATCAGAGTAAGGTCAGTGACCATAAATGTATTGTGCAATAAACGTTCTTGCAGTTATCCAAGGTGTACCTATATATTCACGGATTAGCCACAACATTAAAACCACTGACAGGAGAAGTAAATAGTAAATAACATTGACCATCTTGTGACAGTTCACTGTTCTGCTGGGAAACATTTGGACCTGGCATTCATTGGTGTGGATGTTACTAAGACATGTAGCACCCACCTAGACCAGACCAGGCACCCCCACCCCATAGCAATGGCACTCTGTGTGTTGATGATCCACCACAGGACACCCTCAGAAGGCCCATGTCCATTCTCTGATGAGTCACAACTGTTTTGGAGACCGACACAACATTAGGAAGGTGGTCATAATGTTATGGCTGATTGTCACCCCTGTATAGGCATTAGGAATTTGGGTGAACTGGTCCTTTGAGTCTTGATGCTGCACTGAAATAATTGAAAGCCAAAAAAAAAAAAAAAAACCTCCTTTCACAGATCAGAAAACATTCACAGGCAGACATTTCCTAAAAGCTTCCCGTTGACTACCAGTGTGGTTCAGTCACAGTTATTAGACAGTCAAAGAACTGCATCATCTTATATTTCATAAAGCCAGCACCGGCCCCGATATATTGGTTTTACAGGAGTTGTTTCCCAGGTGCAAGAGCGTCGGGGCAGAGACGGAGTGAGAGTAGACATGAAAGTGATTTTCTCTCTGCACTCCTAATTACTTGTCTTCCTCTATCTCTAAAAATAAATTCATATTTCATAAGGCTGCTTTGCCTCAGCACACCGCCACCCTGCCAAACCGTCTGTGCGCCATCCGCTGTCATTTTGATCATGGATATTTAGCAAAAGTGGAAGGAGGGGGAGAGGGAAAGAAAAAAGAAAAAGGGAAAAGTATATCGTCCAATTATCTCCGCTGACGGTCTTTGCCGAGCCGTTGACCTCAACCTCCTTGTATCTTAGCAATTTAATTTAACCCTGGCTGTGTGTTGTACGTGCTAATTAGAAAGCATTTCAAAGAGAAACTCACACCGGGAGCAGCCGAAAGATAGAGAGGGAAATGGAGGGAAGAAAAAGTGAGACGGAGATAAACACGCACTCGTAAGAAGATGTAATGGCTGAGTGTTTTGAAAGAATATCTCAAATGCCTCGACAGATTCGCGGCGAGCTGGAAATGAAAAGAGAAAAAAAAGGTGAGGAGACCAGGAGGAGTTCATGCAGGGAAGAAATCTTCTTTCTAGTCAGTGTTGCAGGGATTTAAAAAAAGATGACCCTCCCTTTTTAATGTGTTGACCTCGGTTTGTTGATCATCATTAGACCGAACTGTTAAGTAAAGCATCTTCTGTTCCCATTTAACTCGGCAACATTAGCCTGAATAGTTGGGTAAAGTGTATCTGAAAGCTGCAAAGCGCCGGACTTTAACGTATAAATAAACATCTGCAACACAAACTAGTCCGCACAATGCTGATGTAGACAATGAGTGGAAGGAAATCTGTATTCTGCAGTGGATTCTGTATCTTGCAGGTGCACTGGTAGCAATATGTTGTACATCAAATAGTAATGACTGCCATCTTGGTTGTGATTGACTCCGCCTACTTTTGGCCAGTCCAAAAAATGTTCAAAGAGGTGGAGTGCAGTGGAGCGGGGGTGAGTTTGCGACACCAAACATGATGAGTTGCATTAAAATTGAACCTTATACAGTTGTCATGAATGGAGAAATCGTATTGTCTTTTTTAAAAACATGTTTGTTATTCCGCGGTGATAAAATCTGGTGTCTTGTGATTGACTCCGCCTACTTTTGGCTAGTCCAAATATGTTCAGAGGTAGAGTGCAGTGGAGCAGAAAAGGGTTTGTGACACCGAGGCTGACGACTAACAAAATTTGAGGGCATTCACCCATCACACTAAAGGCTTGTTTAAAATACTGCGAGATTTGACGGCATAACCTACGCACGTAGCCTATGCCGGTGCGAGCCATTTATATTTGTTCGCTCGTCAGTCTGGCTCGCTCTGTAAAGACTCCACCCACCTTTTCACTTCCTGCTTTGCTCTCAACAATGGGAACTGAAACTTTTCGCTGAAATTTCGCTCTGATTGACAGTCTGTTAGTTTAACAGTTGAGCTAAAGTGAAATGATTAAAATTGAACTTTTAGCACAGTTGTCATGAATGTAGAAATCTTGCTGCTGCTGTTATTCTACAGTAATGAAATCTAGTGTGTGGTGATTGACTCCACCCCAATTTTGACTACTCCAAAAAATTTCAAAGTAGTGGAGTTTGACTGGAGCGAAAAAAGGGTTTGTGACACAGATGCTGACAACTAACAAAATTTGACGGCACCGACCCGTCACTCAAACTTTAACTCAAACAGTTTGGAATTCTTTCTGAAAAACTCTTTTTTTTTTCTGATGTAAAATTGGACATTTTGACATGAAGGTCTACTGCCTCGCTTTTGGAGGCAGCCCCAAGTGGCCATTTGTTGAAATGCAGCTTCTTTTGCACTTCCATGAGGGTGTCACTTTGCAGCCAAGAAGGTTGCTGCTTAAGATGGAGTAGGCTAGAGTTATCACAAGCTTCCCGGAAAAAAACTAAGGACTCAAGAAAGGTTTACAAATCTCCAGATGAAATGAAGCTAGGCTAAAAAGGATCAGTGTTAAGTACAAATACGGATGAACATTTATGTTGCTTTTGCTTATCGCAACATGCTGAAAGAACGGAAGTATCTACATATCATTTGCATACGTCAAAAATGTTCTTCTTTCTGCCAGAAGGGGGCGGACTAAATTTCGGCACTGTACCTTTAATTTGAAAATAGACGTTAAACTGGTTTTGATGTGTGTTTTTGCTAGGGGAGGAGGGGGAGGCTGAGGAGCAGATAAAGCAGGGAGGATTATAAAAATGTGAAGTAAAGCAGAGAAGGAGGAGGTGAGGGAAGGAGGGAGGGAGAGAGGAAGGGAGAGGAGGGCCTTCTCGCATCCAAATCCATTACTAAAGTCTGCAGAGCTGAGAGGGTCCCATCTCCAATTAGCTGTTTCATCTCCAAGTGGAAATGTGACTTTTGGGAGACGCTGCCCGGCAACATTACCTCCTCGCCAATAACTTACAGCTATCAGGAATGAGGCTGAGTGTGTGTGAGAGTGTGTGTGTGCGCGAGTGTGCGAATCCTCGGCACAGCACTGCTGCTTGTCAGATTGTCCCATTAATAAGCCTTGGCCTTTATTACCACTCAGAAATCTCTTTGTGCGTGCGAGTCTCTCTGGCAAAGCTTGCTTCTCATGCCGCCTTTTCCTGAAAGCGAAATCGGAGGTGCGTGCTCCCCACACGTGCCCGCTCGCGATTGCCGCCAGGGTGTCAGATTACGTTTTAAGGCGGATTGCCGTATACATGACTTCGCATTTTCATTCGCTTTGAAGTTTCCGAGCAACGTCTTTTTGATTTTTTTTTTCTTCTTCTTTGCATCACCTACTGTAACGCCTGCCTGCCTGCCTGTGTGTGTGTGTGTGACAGCGTGTTTGCATGTATTATTTCCTTATATATTTATTTTGCGGGCATGGTGTGTACTTTGTTTGCAGGGATTACAGACGGTGGGAGCTCAAGCCTCTTAGCCCCTCACAGGCTGCCACAGCTGCCTGCCACTTCTAATGACACTTCAGACTAAGACTGGCTAAGTCCATAGGCAGGTTTATTAGTTTAGAGAATGCTTGAATGCGTACAGCTTCTTTTTGTGTGTTCGTACTGTACGGTGTGTGTGAGACGGGAGAGTGAGTGATTGCCTCGCTCCGGCAGCTCTGACAGGCCTGTGGAGTTTAAGTGAGAGGGATGCTCTACACGGGTAACACAAATGTCTGCCTCGGCGTCGACACGTCCTCGACATTGCGCGTCAGCATCCAAACAACTCCATTACCTAATGAAGGATGCAAATGTAAACGTGTCTCTCCTTCTCCTCCCTGATGGCCTGAGCTAGTTCCATATAATAATCGCGTCGTTTAATCGCGTCTCATTGTTCGTCTGACGAGGCCTCCCTCGGGGGCCGTTACGCCGTTTATTCTCGGCGTGCATAGGGCTGGTTTTTATGTGCATCCTTGACAAATAAAGTGAATAAGTAAAAATCTTGGTTGTGTTTCCAGAATCTTTTATTTATTTTAACTTACGTAAACCCACCATGAAGGCAGACGATCCATGACGTCATCTCTTGATCATTCTTTCCAGGTGTGAAGAAGGCCAGGAGCTTGTTCAGCTGTTGTTATACACCGATCAGTGTTATAAAAAGTCTACTCAGCTGGGATTATGGAAGCAACACAATCATAGAGCAGTGGCTTCAGCCGGACTTTGGTGTCCACACAGGATGCATTCAGGGACATTTTGGAATTTGGATTGTTATAGAGCTATAGCTCTATATTTGAGGTACTATACTTAAATTTTTGGATTTCATGTTAATCTATACTGCTAATACTATATTTTAGAGATAAATAGTCAGATTTCTTCTCATTAACTTGCTTTCATTTGCAAATGGTGTAGTTTCGGTGTTATGTTCCTAACTGTACTCCCTTATTTGATCTGTCCAAACAGCCAAAGAACCCCAGGTTTGAACGTGCAAGCATTTCACTTTTTCCGCAAGGGTGAAGTTTTACCACTTCACCCAGCTTCAGCTGACAAAACCATCAAAGACAAGACATGTCAGAGATGTTAATTAAGGTCCTCAAAAAGGCTGCTTCATTATGTCTTCCAAGCAAACAAACAAACTTTTGAATTCTTCACATAAAAGGATGCGACAGAGTTGGCTTCACGCGAGACGCCGCCAGACACGAAGATTTATTCATTCAAAACACAAAAGCTTTAAATCAGAGAGTTGAGCAAATATCGTTCAGCTTTTGCAAACCTGCCTCTCATGTTCCGAACCTTCGGCATCTTAACGAGCTATTTTTAGCCCTTTTCCACGCATCCTTCATGAGTCAACGCATCATGATTCAAATAGAATATATTTAACGTGAAGCCTGGGCAACACACGTGCATGAGCCTGTGTATGTGTGTGGGGTGAGGTGGGCCTGCAGGGTGTCACATCTAAGTGCAGGGATCCCAGGGAGCGTGTTCCTAGAGGTGTACCAGTAGTTTGATCTCTGCACATTAGCCGTATTCCCCGCTATGCCGGCCTCATTACTTTAGCCGGTTCGGCTGCACCGTGGCCCTCACTCTGCACTGATTCGCGTTGGCCACCTTCAACTAACGCACTTCTTTTACTCCCGCAGCCAGCCTCCCCTTTCTTCTGTCTCCTCTTTCATCCACTATTCACTCTGTGTATCTCTGTGTATATATGTGTGTGTGTGTGCGCTCGTCCCAGCTGTGGATCTGACCCGCGCTTTCATTTAGACAAGACACGGAGCGGCGCAGAGGTGAAGGTGGCATCTGCTTGCCTCTAATAGGGATGTGCTATTGATTAACATTTACCCCCCCTGCTGAGAGGACAGACAGACGAAGGGGGGTGGGGCATTTGTCATTTTTGTCAAGAATTACGCTAGGACGGGGGCGGGGCGTCTGTCATCTGTCTGCAGGTCTGAACTGGATCTCGCTCGCCGTCACGTGTGTTTGTTCCAGAACTCATCGGCGCCACTGTTTTTATTTTCAGGTCTTTCTGTAACCCGAATGATTGATTCTAACGAGACGTCTTTTGATCGGCTTCTGCGCCGGCACGCGTGATTAATTCAGATGTGAGTCAGCTTTAATGATGCCCGCGGGGAACTGGACTGCTGCTATCTGCAAATAGTGACACGGGATATAGTTTAATAAGAACAGAAAATTATTGTTGTTGAAGATCAGCTTTCTTTTTACAGTATTTTTTTTGCAGGTGAATTATTTGGACCAGAAAATGATATAAAACAAACAAAAATGCAAAAGTGCCAGGAGATATTTTGCTCGTCTTTTTTCGTCTTATCCCAGCAGTCCTAAAGAGTTGCCATTTTGTGCATGTGTTGGACGTTGGATGCATTTTTCATATAAACCACTCTCCTGGTGTGTGTGTGTGTGTGTGTGGTGGATTCAAACCAATTCGTGCACACCGCCCGTCCACAAGCCTCCGTGCTGACCCCTCTACGGACATCCATGCGCAGCCCAAAAAACTGTGCCTCTGCTGACTCTATGAGCACGCCAATACGGCATGTGCTGGAAAAGGTCTGAAGAGATTTACTGTTATCCAAAGCTTCTTGTGTTGGTACAACGACACATGGATGGTTTCGGACGAATTCTCCAGGAATTTCTGCACCATGTCCGACCACCGTGCGAGGGATGCACAGGACTCCGGCTGCAGGGCATTGGCACACCATTGCATGTTGTTGCACTGCGTGCTTTACCGCTTTGTGCAAAGATCCTGCAGCTAACGAGGGCAAACTCATAGCCAGCTCTGACTTTAAACCTAAATTGCAGTATGATTTGAACCGAGTGTGCATCCTCTATTGAAAACAGTACACAGGAGACAAGAAAACATTGTATTGGCTTGTTTAACAAGTGCCACAACAAAGCATTTATAGCGCCATGTGAAGCTCTGAGCTTAGCAGTTAGCAGATTTCTGTGGAGACTGAGTGATACCAGTGCACTAGACGTAAAATAAACCCAGAACCAGAGCTCTCCAAGCCACGGACCAGGTCCTATATTCTCTTAAGGTACCTGTGCACAATCTTCCTTTATTAAAATTGCAGGTTATAACTCACAGATCCAATGGAGCTCTGATAATAAGGCCAGGTAATGGTCTCAGAAAATGATTGCCCTACTTCAAATATTCCCCCCCGACAGTGTGTCTTAGTGTAATTATCTTTACTTTGGAGATAATCCAACAAGCATTTATGAATTAATCATCACCCGTTAAGATCGATCCATTTACTGTGGGTTGACTCATTGTTTCTGCAAGTTCCCGATCGCGAAGATAAGATTACATCACCTCACGTCATTAAGTATTGCCGTCTTCCGTCAATACCTCGTTTTGGGTCGAACCTGTCCACCTGACCTGTGTTTCCCTGGCTCTTCAATTATTCATGTTTTACAACCGCAAAAATCATTCAGCATGTATTCCATTCATGTCGACTTAACTCCATGTATAGATTAATGTGTTTTGAAGATCATTTCGAGTATTGCATTAGGGAAACTTTCATGCAGTTCTTCAGTTTGGAGATGGGGGATTTGGCTTTTAGCAAAAGAGCTAATGCACTTTCCTGTTTGTATGGCTCCAGTTTTTTTTTTTTTTTTGTTGTATGGTACTTACGAAAGGCACAGCTTGTCAACAGGCAACTGCGATTACGATTACGTCATCTCACGTCATCAAGTATTGGCGTCTTCCGTCAATACCTTGTTTTGGTCGAACCTGTCCACCTGACTGACTCGGAGTCCGTTTATCCACCAACAAATCACGCCACCCATCCAATGTATCCATCAAATTATGTTCTGTCTGTGTACATACATGTCCGTTCTTTCATCGGTCCGTCAATCATCCCGCCGGTCGATACTCCAACCGGCTCATCCATCCATCAATCAATCCGTCGTTTTGGCTGCATGTCATCCTTTCTCCCCGTCCCTGATTTTTTATTTTTTTTTGCTGTATTAATCTCACACAGACTCCTCTGTCAGGCCCAATTCAGGAGCTAATGCATGTGACTAATGAGCGCTAATGCTTATCCACTGATAGAACAAATGGCATCAGATAGCTGCAGTATTCTAATAGCGGGATGTGATTACACGGATGAGCGGCTATCAGAGCCTCTGTCACTTCTCCATTCTTCGTCTTTTTTCTTTTTTTTTTTTCCCTTCCTGTCGGTGGGGGTAAGAGGTTGGTTTCCATTTTGTTCCGTTTTATTACCACCAGCCCATTGCTTTAGGTAAGCCGGCGGTGTTGGGCCAAGGCGTGAAAGAGGAAAAAATGGGCGGGTGGAGTGATTTCAGGTAAAGTTGAAAATAAACCTTCGCTGGGTGTGAGGTGTGCATTCTGTGTCGCCGAGAAAGATGGAGACGGGGAGTGTGGAGAAAAGAGAGGGGCAGGGTAATTGAAATAGGAGAGTGCTACAGCGGCAGGCCTTTGTGTCCATCAGCGGTTGCGGCGCCACGGGTGGGAGAGTGCTAGGTGTGTGTTTGTGTGTTGGCTGTGCTGTCGGAGAACCGAGAGGCCACATGCCCCGGTTGTTCCAGTGTGAGAGCAAGATTGACAGCAGAGGCAGGGGTGCACTTGGTGTTCTGCCAGGCGGCGTACACACAGACACACAACGCACACAGGCCAGCTCTCCGTGACTTGTGGCAAGTGCTTATGTGTGACAGGTTGTCGGGGAAACATTTTCTGTGTTAGGTTTATGCGCTCTGATAAGGTCGGCCGAGTAAAAGACCTTCGGTGTGGAAGTGTGGCCTGGATAACTTTCAGCCTCTGGGGTCGGAGCAAAAAGCCACAGCTGGACTGGAATTTTTTAAGCCCATACAGAAACTGCACGGGGCCCGAGCCCGACCTGACCCAGATCACGCCGACCTAGAGTCCCAGAAAGGGACTGACAGTTGAACATTTTAACCTGAACATTTTGACAGCTTGAACCTGGCTTGAATTCAAAATGACGAGGTCAAAACTTTCTCTGATGTCTGTTGTCCACACAGATACAGCAGCACCGGTACAACACCAATACCTTGCTTTTGACGAGGCTTTTTGATCACCCCGAGGGATTTGTTTGCAAACGTGACAAGGTTTTAGTTACTTGTATTGCAAATCTTAATAATTTAATTGTCATTGAGAATACCCAGTGTTCTATGTGTTACACCCCTTTGCCCCCCTCTCTACTGGCCTTGCAGTAGCTGTGCAAGTGTGTTTGGCTTGTCCTTGATCACTTTAACCAGACACACAGGACGATACCTTGGCTTTGATCGGGCTTTTGAGTACCCTAGTAATTTGTATGTGCATGTGCTGAGGTTTTAGAAACTTCGAGAATAACCAGTGTTCTTGTGTTCCATGCAACTCTGATCAAACAGGAATAAAGTCATGCATGGAAAACTGGACGTAGGGTCCCAACACAGTCAGGTTTTAGGTTGTCTCAGTGCTTAACCGAGCCAGTACCTTTCCTTTCCCAAGTGTTTTTGTAGCCTTATGTCCTGTTTACACCAAACGGATATCAAAGGTCTGCCGACCAACTGTGACGTTGCCTGTGCCTGGACCAAAAAGTTGCACTTGAACACACCGCAAGGACTATAGCCAATGCCCAGCTGGCAGATGCTGCAAGTCCTGCTCCTGGTTAGATGATGCATCTTACAGATATGGTCTGTCCTGAAGAGAGAGAAGCCCTTTGAACTTTTGCATTTGCATCTTCTCTCCTCTCACGCACTGGTTCTCTCTGACTGACTCATCCCACCGCCAGCTTGACAAGCTGACTCTTAAAAGCCACAGTGGTCCGACTAGCCAAAGGTGCGAGACATACCTCCCAAACTAGGGCAAGAGATGCCCATCAATGTTCTGACAATGCCCAACAGCCTGCTCTTGCCTTGGTGTGTCAAGGCCTTAAATCTAAGATCATGACATGATGAGAAGCCCTAACTTGGCCCAATAACTTGTCAGCGCCTTCTGTGCTATACACAAACATATCATGAAATCATGACCCCTTACCCGTGCTTCAAGAGCATTTCTTGCAAAAGTTACGGTTTAAAGAAAGTTTAGATTCAGTCTGACAACCCGCCACCCAGAGTATGACCTTAAACAACATTTCTCTGTCTAAATTTGTCAAAGCTGTTTCAGGCCTGTAAGCCAGAGATTTCACAGCACACAGCAAAATCGGCATCTGCCTTCCAAATGCCATATCATCATGCCCCATCAAGAGCAATAATGCTCACGGCGGCGATGCCATCGTCGGTGACAAAGCACCGTAAAAAGCATGAATGAAGACGAGGTGGCGCGCTCTTTGAGGTGCATGCAGCACAGAACATCAGTCTGACGCTCGCAGATGCCTCCTCTGCAGGGAGGCGCCGGGGTCTGGCAGAGCCGAGGCCAATCAGTCACGGTGAACATATGCCAGCAGAGTGTTTACAATCGTGGGCTTCATCTCCATGCCTGTCAGGTCTTCCGTGGCCCTGATCACAGGATCCCCGCTATGGGGGTGAGGCCCAGAGGCCATGCTTAAAGACCGAAATCCTTTTACAGGACCCGGTAATTAGCCAACACCGCTCTGCAGCCGTGCTCCTCGCTTTGATCTGCACACTGATCAATTGCGAGATCACAGTGGCTTGATAACTAGTAACTACCCCAGTGTGTGTGCAAGTGCGTGCGGTCGTTCACATCCTGCATCCTTTGCTTTTTATTTTTTCATGTAAATCTCATTGATATGCAGGATATTATTAATTTTTTTCCCGGTCGAACTCTCTCCGTGTTCACTGCCCTGGTGAGGAAAACCAAACATGCAAATGATTTTTATATTTCCCCGGTGAGATCTCTCTGTCTCTACCTCTGCAGAAGCCGTCAGCAGAACAATTTATGTGTTTCCATACTCGATTATCGTCTTACGTCCCCATACCATCGGAGATAATGGTCGTGTTCTACAGGTAATTCACTGTTTTCCTGTGCAGTGAATGTTCATATTCACCAACCGCACTGACGCAGAGGGCCAAACACTTCCTTTGCATTGTGTTGTATAGAACTAAACAGACCCATACGCCTCATTCAGATAGAAACGTAAAAAGAATTGACCTTTCATTTTTTATTACTTCACACGGTTTAGAGCATTTTCTCTTTTCCTGGCTCTTCAATTATTCACGTTGTACAACCGCAAAAAATCATTCAGCATGTGTTCCATTCATGTCGGCTGTATAGATTAATGTGTTTTGATGCTCATTTCAAGTATTGCATTAGGAAATGTTCATCCATTTCTTCAACTGGGGGGGGGGGGGGGGGGTCATGGTTTTTGGCTTTTAGCAAAAGAGCTAATGCACTTTCCTGTTTGTATGGCTCCATTTTATTTTTGCGTTGTATGGTACTTACCAAAGGCACAGCTTGTCAAAAGGCAAGGCAGGCGACCGCTAGGGGCCACAGTCCAGTGGGGGCGGGGGGGCAGAAGCGTAGAATGGCAACGACACCTGATATTACATGTCAGGTGCAAGAGAAGGTTCACTTACAGGTGTTAATTTCAAGGCTAAATTATAGGGTCCATCTGTTCAGCAATGTCTCCAATCAAAGATCTAGGAGTTGAACGTTACGAGAAACTGGGCCATGCAGCAAAACAACGACCCGAGCACACAAGTCGTTCTGCAAAAGAATGGTTTCAAGGGGAACAAAATTAATCCAACCAATCTACCAACATCTCAGAACAGAAGCTGTTCTCTAGTGAGCAATGGG
The DNA here is from genome assembly GCF_963514085.1 of Chelon labrosus. NCBI lineage: Eukaryota > Metazoa > Chordata > Actinopteri > Mugiliformes > Mugilidae > Chelon > Chelon labrosus. Next base: position 18,509,376 of record NC_140356.1, read on the forward strand.
CTTCAAGCTGCTGTGGACGACTGATCAGCAGTTACCGTAAATGTTTGATTGCTGTTATTGGTGCACAAGGGTTCACATGCTTTTGCAACTCACAGATATGCACAAATGATTAATTTTCTTGAATAAATAAATGCCAAATATAATATTTCTGTTTGACTAGTTTGTTATTTTTATGCATTAATTCTGAAAGGGATGCAAAAATGGTTGTGTACCGTATGCAGCTTGGTCTATTTACTCCAAAGCTGTTGATGGAAATGCACCTAAAGTCAAATTATAATTCCTTGACAATTTTATGGAAACATTGATTACTTGACTCCTCTCTCATAAAGATCATCACGCTTATATAATGTCCACCAAGCTAAGACAAACCTGACCATATGCCCTACTGTCGACAACACAGACAATGAACCTTCATGCAGCCTCGCGCAAAAACTCAAGCTTCAAACGTCTTTTGAGTTGTTGTATTGATAAAATATCAGCCCTAAAACTGGCTCCGTTACAAAAGACTCCACCTGTATTTGCCTTCAGGAACAACCGCCTCGTTTGAACCTCGGTTTACACAGCCTCTGCACACCTTGGTAGTTCTCGCGGCACATCATCCCCAGACTCCGGGACGGCTGACAGGCATCGGATGCAGATATGTGTTTATTTAAGCACTTGGAGGGAGTCAATAGTCTCTTAATGTCGCCCCCCCACCCCCCTACCCCGTCCCCCTCCAACCCCCTGATCTGCCATTTGAGCAAACACGAAGTGTCGACTCTGTCGGGGGAGATAAGGCGAACACGGAGAACACCGAGCACTCCTGGTGATTGACTGACATTTTAAGGGGGGGAGAGTACAGTATGTGATTGTGTGTGCAGGGAGTGACGGACGGAGGGGGGGGGGGGGGGGGGGGGAGGGGGTGTGAGGAAGGAAAGACGGAGGAAATCTTTTCTGTCCTCCTTTGCCCTTGTCTACAGTTCTTTTATCCTCATTTCTCTTTCTTTCCTCTGCTTCACTCTTGTCTTCCTCGTCTTTCTTCCTGTTTCTTCTCCTTCCTTCCCTCACTTTTTTCTTCTTCCCATCTCCTCTGAACTTTATCCTCCTCTCTACCTGCTTTCATCTTATCTCCTTTTCATTCTTTTTTCCTCAACCTCTCCTCCCCTTTATTTCATCATCTTGCCCTTTTCTTTCTGCCTGTTCTTTACCTTCTTGTTCCATCCATTTCTATCCAATTCATCTCCTTCGTCTTGTCCATTTTCTTCTACTCATTTCCGCATCTCTTCTTCCATTTCTTCCCCCCTCTGCTCCTCTCCTCTCCTCTTCATTGAAGTAATCATCACTGAGAGCTATGTTGATGTTGAGGCTTATATAAAACCCCTCTGTGAGGGGATGAGATCAGAGCAGCCAGGCGGTGAGAACAGACCATCCAACACATTGCGCTTAACATGCGCCGAATGAAATAAACAGCATCTCCTCTTCCTCTGCCGCAGCCGGGCGGCTCATGCGGGAGGAAGTCTGCAAATCCTCCCCTCCAGACATCGCTCTCCGCCGCTCCTCGTCCTGCAGCATCCCCCCGTAAACATCATTTATGTGGTACGCGGCCACGCTGGGGTCAAACCCGAACGCCGACCCGTTGCCTCATTAAGAAAAAAGCCGCAAGAAGTGACAGAGAAGTCTCGGCCGTTCTCCGTGAGCTTGTTACGTCTAAATACAACACGGCTGATTGGTGTTGAGGGGCGAGGGACGTGGCAAAGGGCAGCGGCCGACTCCAGCGTACGCCGGCGTAATTGCCGTCAAAGAGCGTGTGCCGTGCACCTGAAGTTTCCGTGCTCTGCCAGAATTAACTTAATTAGGTTTAATTCAGAAAATGACTCCGGCAGCAGAAGCTCGCTCGCTTGTGTCACCGGCCAATTTTGGGGAGTAATGGCGAACAAGAACCGCCACTCGTCTCGTCCGAAGGCGTGGCGCGCGTTGTTGTGCAGCGGCGACTAATTGCCGGCTCGTGGCACTCGATTCAGCGCCGCGTGCCAAGTCATTTCAGCTCGCGACTCGGGTACCGTCGGTGCTCCGTGTCCCCGTCTGAAGGCCTAGCTGACTCTTTATCAGAAAATAAAATAAAATTCACAGCAACCTCAGGAAGCGTAATTACAGTCTCTTTGCTTTCACTTTCTATTTGTCAAACAAATTACAGAGAATAGTCGCTTCGCACGCATTCTGTCAAGCAAATGCGCAGCCTCGCGCGCCGCACGCTGGGCCCCGGATAGACTAATCATGGCTCGCTCGTTGCCGCTTGATGAGGTGTGTGTTCCATGTGTGGGCGGGCGCATGTTGTATTCTTTTGACTCTGTATTTAAAGTGTGTACACGTGTGTTGTTTTTTTTTTTCTCCTGCTTGGACAAATGTTGCGTGCAATTTCCTGGCACCTAATTGACAGGAAGCGGAACAGTTGGTGGAGTAGAGACGCTTTTTTTTTTTTTTTTGATGCGGATGTCTAACAGTAGATTAGACACTCCTGCCTATTCAGCGTGGAGCTGTCATTCTCTCATTGTCAGCACCCCTGCGTCTTTCTTCCTGCTTTCCATGACATCTCTTTCTCTCCCTCTGTCTCTTTTTCTTTTTTTTCTACATTTGCGGCATCATTCATTCAGTGGCATACCTGTTTCTGCTAATGAGCGGTGTTTAGACGAAGGGAGAACTTTCTTCTCATCTCATTCTTTGCCTCCCTTTTCTTCTCCAGCTCTGTTTTGGGAGCGATCCAACAAGCTCTTGCGCCTTTGGTTCATCTGCTGCCGGTATTCTCCCGGTTTAATGATCCACTCTGGGACCGAGGCTTCTAAAAAAGCGCTAAAAAACATTAGTGAAGCTGCGGGGGCTCCTGGGCCCGTCCCCGTCTGATTGTACCTGAGCTTGAGTGTGTCAGCGGAGACTTAGTGGTATCAGATGAGCGGCATCGACTCCTGTACCGGTGGCATTAGATTAGAACAATTGCGTGGGGAAGCGGGCTGACTGGGGATGCGGCGAGGGGAAGGGAAAGGGAAACAGGTTGGTGGAGGAAGCCAAGAAGAGGGTTTGAAGAAGCGTCTGCCTGCATTGTTTTGCGAAATCCGGAACAAAGTACTGCAGCGAGATTAACCGAAGCCAATTAAAACTTGCTAAGGGAGCTCTTTGCCTTTTGAGTAGCTGTTAAGAGCTTGTTATCCCACTTTTTTTGCTAAATGTTTCTCCGTGCCTACATGATTCCACTTAGACACCTGGCAACAAACAGTATGATGACTCAGGAATGGTAACGGCTTCAAATGATTCAAATTGAAAGCAAACTTTGGCATTTTTTACATCAGTATGACTAATAAAACGCTAGGAATTGCTTTCAGTATTCATAAATAACCTTTTTTGCCTGCAGGTCCAGATCCGGTAAGGTGCTTGAAGCCCTCCTGTGGTACATTCTGAATGGTACGTTCCGTTATACAGATTTATTTTAAGCACATTTAAGCCCTGAGCACGTGCAAAGCGATTCGCTCGTCTCCAATCGCTTTGTGGGTAGTTGGACGTTGGTGGATGTTCAATTATCTAGTTGCCTAGATAATCCTCTTGTATAATTCCTACCCTAAATCTTTCCAAGCAGATCTTAAACGTATTGCTAGTGCGTGGGCGGAGCTAGCTCTTCTTGCCACCACTTCTCGGACCCACCTGACGCTCAAAGTCCGCTATAAATCTAGCAATTTGGTGGAGGGAACCAAACGTTTGCCGGACCTCGGTGGTTGCATCAATCAACTGTATCAGTCGATCTCATTGGAAGTTAAAAGTGGTTCAACTTGATACCCAACCACAAAAGGCTTTTGCGTCCATCATTGCTAAAACTTGGTATCTCGTTGCCACATTGCCGCTAGTCTCTTGGATACCACGGTTAGAATTAGGAATATCTGTCAAACTTATTAAGTCCAGTTACACTGTTCAGAAGTAGTGAACCAGACATTTTATCAACAGCTGTCAAACAAATGACTGTCAATTAGTTGAGTTTACTTTTGGGCAAACCAGTGTTTGCACCCGTTGGTTGTCTCCTCAACCTCATCTCCTCAAACTTAAGGTTAGTTAAACCCACTCATCCCACCTTATCCTAAAGGGTTGTGCCAAACGGAAGTAAAAGGACCTCATCGTCATCTATCACCACTCTGCTGGCGGTGTGGCGTGACAAGGAAGCAGCCAAGAGAGGACACGACACGGTCAGCAAAAATATTTATGCAAGGGGTCAAACGACGTCCTCTCAGTAACAAGAACGTGTTACTGCAAGTCAAGAAATCATCTGCCCAGTATCAATCGAAGGCAGATGATTGCTACTATAAACGAAATTAGCTGCCCGCTGACTGCACATATCAGGGTGTAGTGATATTAGACATGCGGCTTCTCCGACGGATCAGACAGCTGTACTTCAGAATGAGTGGTAATGTGTGAAAGAACAGACTGTTTTCCCCCCCGAGGACTGTTTTCAATGGATTTGCTGAGTTCCTGAGAGGACGTATCGTACGGTGTATATATAGATATATATATGTGTGTGTGTGTGTGTGTGCTCTCACAGACGGGCCCTAGCGGATGTGTGAGGCAGTGTGTGTTGTGTAGGTGGAACCTTCTGGAGTGTTGGAGGAAAAACCCATAGGAGGCGACGGTATGACAGAGCTGTAGCAACAGGCGACTGCGCCTCCCGGGGATTATTCAGCCACACTAATAATTTCGGTTAAACCTGCCATCCTTAGCTCCTTCCTTTTTTTGAAACTCTTCCTTGCTACTTTCAGCTGTCCCTTGTTTGCCTTCCCTTTTACCTCACCTTCTTATACCTGTCTTCATTTTCCTGTTGCCTGCCTTTCCCCATCTTATATTTCTTCTTTAATCCTTCCATCTCTTGTGCCAATTCGCTTGCCTCCTCTTGTCTTGCGTCATCCCAAGTCTCTGTCTTTCTAGCCACTCATCTACCTCTTGTTTTGTTGAAACTGTTCAAGTAGCTCCTTATCCAACAAAAAACTGTGTTTCCCACGTAACTGTCCAGGCCTGGCGCACTGCCAGACAACAAGAACCCTAGATGTTCAAAACATTTGGAAATCAGCGATCAATTGAACTTTGGAGCCTTTACGTGGCGCCGTTCCAAAATGTGAATCAACCGTTTTGCCTGGAAGACTCTTGACTTGATCGTGATGGCAGTACCACTCATATCAGAGTCCATTTTAAGGGGCTTTTAATTGGGCTTGGTCTGGCCAATCACGTACACCCACATGCATAGTATATACGAGCCAGGAGACACCCACAAAGTATGGGTTGGGCCTGTTGTCGTGTGATTTTAGACCTGCATGTGTCTCGGTTTATGTAGACTTATCGTCCAGTGATTTAGGGATTTATTTTGACATTTTGCTGAGGTGTCCATCTCTTATCTTTGGTAGTATCTGACCTGCTCAGGAAACGTTACCACACAGTTATTTGACATGAATCATGGTAATATATAATAAAAGAAAGATCAAACTTCATTAGGCCAAGTCGCTTTGACTCGTTGCCGTCATCAGTGTCACCAAGAAACACACTGCAATCAAACAAAATGTGTCATTTTTAAATGAAAACAACCAATCATGTACATGCACAATCTGTAAAAGCCAATGTGGAACTTGCAAATTGGGTTTGGTCATGTAGCATCAGGCCAACATATTACATGCAAGTCAGGCCTAAAAGTCATGTGATTTCAGGCTTTGTAATTGTACTTGCTGTCCAAAAGTTCATAACTGCATTGTTTGAGTTCATGCTGATTTATCTTCCAATGATTTAGGCATTCATATTGACAATTTGACTGAGGTGTCCATGTCTTACCTTCGGTTGTGTTGGACCTGTTCAGGAAACATTGCTGTGCAGTTATTTGGCATGAATCATGGCAAAGAAATTATATTCAAACAACATTATAACATCATCTGCATACAGTTTAACTCTCATTTTATCCATATCACTCACTTCCTCTCTTTAGGAGCCCATTTTCTTTTTGCATGTTGAGCGCATGATTCCCGGCGCGGACGTAAACACACAACACGGCGTTCACACTGGTTTTTGACCGCACAGCTGCCGGGTCACCTCCTCACGAGCTTGTCTGCACAGCAGCGCGTCCGTGCATGGTTCTTAAACATCGTCTCTTCCAGCGCCGCTGCCATTCTTCCCGCCCTCCCCCTGCTGTCGCGGTAGCTGTGTGTCTAAGTGTGCGCCGAGTTTTGCAGTGGCAGGCAGGCAGATGTCTGACAATATTCTGACGTTCAGTCCTGCTGTCTGCCTGCGACTCAGGGATAGTCCACATGCACACACACACTTGCGCGTACGAACACATACACACTGGTGCCTGTTCCCAGTCCCAGCGGGCCTAATTGGCCCAGTCTGCTTAGTACAGCACTATTATTCAGCACTTCTGACAAAAAATATTCCGCGAGTGTGTGTGCGTGTGCAGTAAAGCTTCCCGGTGACACTTAAAGAAGTCCCTGGAGAGCTTCATGTCATCTCATGCTTTGACACATCTGTCGCTAGCAGAGGAAGGAACACCTTTCTGGGTTTTCACACAAGTCCAGAAAACTCCACACACACACACGAGAGCAAAAAGGAAAGCTACAGAGGAAGAAAAAAAAATAAAAAAAGAGAGATTTTTATTTTTTTTTAATGCCCATCACAAGCTCACACCGCACAGCCGTGATTATGTTTTCCTCAGACGACTTATCAAAAATAATTCTTCACTCTCCGTTCCTTCCAGCCTCCAGATTGATTGCTTTGCCTTTCCCTCAATAACAAACTAAACCTAGTGCGTTTGGCTCGGTGCCAGTCTACTGGAGCAGCGGCCCCCTGCTAGAAAGAAATCAGGACCGTGGTGTTGGCGTGCAACTCCCCCACCACCACCACCACCGCTCCGATCCCTCCCACCCAGGCTCCCCTCCACTCCCTTCTGTCTCTCCACCCCAATCATTACTCCAATCAGTCGCCCCGCTCTGTAGAATGATAATATCCCTTCCTGTGGCGATTCATTGCATTAATCATCAGCCAGTTTGTTTAGACGGCCTCACCTGGCGCCTGGCTGTGTTTTATGTTGTCATCTGCTAGGTACGTCTGCCCCGCCATCCAGGGGGGGCTTGAGCCATTAACGATATGTTTTTCTGAGGTTATAAAACAGCACACAATACCTTATAAAGAGTGGGATTGCTACCAGCGGCCATTAAAAAATGATCAGTTTTCATCCAGCAGGGGGCAGAAAAATATTGCTGACTGTTAAATTTAAAACCACAACAGTCCATCTTCTATATCATTTGAAAGCTGCAGACCTTTTGTCATCCCCTTGGCGTTTCTGATCATCTGATGAAACCCAGTGATCTCCCAAACTGACGGAAAATGCTTACAGAAAATGTTCTGTTTTGGTCTCCACCATCTCCTGGAAAAGATATAACCTTTAGCTTTAGCTCATCTTCTTCAATGTAGTCTTTTTGGTTTGAGAACAGCTTTGCAGACTCTTATTGTGCTGCTGAAAAACGAATGATGGTCCAAACCAAGTGGGATGGTCCACACATGCAGATACCAATCCGTTTGCCTTCTCTGCAATGGCTGCAACCAGAAATCTCCCATTTGGACCTGTCAGACCCAAGTTTCAATTCCCTCGGGTCTAATTCCTTGTTTCTTGGTCCAAGCACTCCTCTACTTTTCATTGGTGTCCCTCAGTAGAGGTAGTTACTACAGTTTCACCATGAAAGCTTCATGTAGACAGCCTCCTCCAACAGTTGATGTCTCTGTAGCTTGAACTCAGATGTTCGGTCTAAGCTGGGATGTTGCAACCGGTCTACACGGAGCCTACGATGTAGGTAGCTACGATGTCAAAAACATTTATAAGGGCACATTGGTGTGTCGGCATTACGCTACAAAAAAATCTAGATGTCAGCTGTGTTGAGTTTCACTTCAAGCTATGGCGAGTGGAACTGAACGGATCAACGGTTACTTTCAATGAAATCACTGCAGCACAGAACATAGAGACTACGTCTGAGTAGCTGGTGTGTAGGAGGCTGAACACGGGAGAATTTCTGTGCTTCTGTTGGCCGCTGAGACATGTGAATGAAACTAGAAATGCTTTTCAGGCCAATCACAGCCGTCACAGAGTGGGTTGCTGCGAGGTGTAGGTACATTTCTGGGGAGGTTTGTGCACGTCAGATTAAAAGTGTAGGCTACGTCTTAAGGTCTGGAGCTACGGCGTAGAAGTGACGCATGACTGTAAATTCAGCTTGACACGCGGTGTCAGCCCCGACCCTACGTAGACCCTAATGCCATAGCCCGACGTGCACCTCCCTGGAAATGTAGCTACGCGTTGCTTGGTCCGCTTGGTAGTAACATGTTTCTTCTTTAGTATTTCCGTCTGCTTCTGCATCTCCGCAATTTTTGAATTGATTGTTTTGGATCAATAAAGATGGAACACATCAAGGAAAGGTTAAGTGAGGAGGTTCGTAGATACAAACACTTGCATGGCTTGACTTCAGCCGAATGTTTCAGTTGCCATTGTTGAAAGTGAAGCAGGAAGTAACAACAAAAATGAACATGACTGGCAAAAAAACACGGCGCTGACTATCGTTTGGGTGGCGTTTCTGCAGAGTGTACAAGTATAAACGGCTTGCACTGCTGCGGGTTACGTGCGTAGCCTACTCCATCTACATCCAGCGGTACTTTAAATGAGACTTAAGTCTAATGAAGTTCGGCAGTTCCACAAGTTGACTTTTGATGAAGCCTCATCTCTTAATTGAAAACGACTCCAGACGATGACCTCAAGAAATCCTGATGTGACCTTTAAGATGTTGCCAATAGGGTGAAAGCCATCATCAAGGTTAGCAATGGCTATCTACCCATATTATGTTATTTTTATTTTCAGTTTGCTTATTCCCTATTCCCTTATGTTTGTTCTATCAGGCGGTGCAGAGTGCCCACTGATGTATTAATATTAAAGCCCAGCAGATTTAGAAATTTCAGGAAATGCTGAGTTTCCTTTTACCCTTGAAGGCAGCTGTTTTACCAGAACAAATATATGCACAGCTACAGTGTGTGAGCTCGGAAGGACATATGCGCATGTGTCTGTAATTAGAGCAACAGTAAAAGTTAGTCAACATCCACAGCAGCAGTTGGTGTGAAAATCTCAAAGTGCTGTCACGAGTGCCAACGTCGACGCTCCCTTTAAAACTTTGATGAAGTTTCTCCTCTTGTTTTCTTCTCCATCTGCTTGGTTTGTACGACTGTACGGCGCTTTTGAGTCCCCCCCGCCCCCCTCCTTATACCTCCGATTTGTTTTCTTCTTTCTTCTTCTTGTCATTATGTTTTCTGTCTTTAAGCAGGCGCAGCAAGGCAAGCAGTGCGCCCCGTTTGAATGTGTTCTGACACTTCGTCTTCACAAGGCTTGATTTCCCAGGGGGGAAATGGGCGTTAGGCGTGTTTACATTTTGTTCCTGTTCCTGTGTCGCATCAGAAACCCTCCCTCCCCTCTCCCTCTCCCGCCACACTGCAAACTAGACGTTCGCCAGGGGAAAACAGATGCTGACCCGGCTCTTACACCTAAAGAGGAAGGAAAAGACTTGAGCAGACAAACGAGAATTGCCTCGGGGGACGGCAGAGAGCCCCGATCTGCCCACGGTGGCGTGCAGGCCATGCTATATGTGTTCAGGAGCGTGCCTACTGGAGTGATTTCTATTCATAGTTCCTCCTTATAAACATATAAACAAGCGTTTTCTTTACCTTCACCGGAAAATAGACGTTTGTGGTGTTTAAACATGTTGTCCGGGGTCACATGAAGCAAAAACTTTTAAGAGTACACCTCCGTGGGGGTCATTCAAGCTTATCCCATGAGACATTGGCCCCCCGCTTTACCATCCGTCCGACAAGCAAAATAAACGGGCAAGTAAAATGTGATACACGGGACTCAAACATCAGTTGCCAAAGTCGTCTTTGGTTGTAATGTCAGGTGAGACGCCTGGTAGGTGAAGCGTTTTGGACAGCGGCGTGTTCTCTTCTCTTCACTCAAGTGTAATTTTTTGACAGGGCGCTACATTTTAACAAGGTAACTGAATCGTTCCTCATCCAATTGTCCAAATCAGACCTTTCCTTTCAAGGTATTATTCATGGTTTTAACTGCGAACTGTCTGTTTGATTTTTTTTGTTGCCAGCGGACGCCTAGAGATACTGCGATATCTTACGTCTTACGAGCAAAGAAATGGCACTTTAAAGGTTGAAGGTTTGGGCTGGTTGTCTGTTTAAACAGTGGCATGACGTGCTCGTCAACTGGTCAACCCTTAAAGTATGGAAAACAGCTAAAGATAATATCACAAAAACCTCCCAATTGGTGCGATTACGACATTGTGTAGGTATCCCTTGTGGTGACTCATCAGAGAATGGACATGGGCCTTCTGAGGGTGTCCTGTGGTGTCTGGCAACAGGATGTTGTTAGTGGGGGGCCTTTGAGGGGAGGGGCCTCTGTGGATCATCCCACAGATACTTGATCAGTTTGGGATCTAGTGAATTTGGAGGCCAGGTCAACACCTTGTGCTGTTCTTCATGTTTTTTTTAGTTGTTCCTAAAGCGTTTTTGTGGCTGCATCCTGTTGGGGATGGCTGCTGCCATCAAGGAGTGTAGTCATCAAGGAGTGTAGTTGCTATGGGGTGGGGGTGGGGGTCTAGGTGGGTGCTACATGTCTAAGTAACATCCACATGAATGAATGAATGCCAGGTCCAAAAGTTTCCCAGCAGAACATTGAACTGTCACAAGATGGTTATTTACTTCTCCTGTCACTGGTCTTAATGTTGTGGCAGATCGGTGTATTTGTCAAATGTTGTGTATTGCAGATATATTAGTATGAATAAAAACAACACTCCTCCCTAGCTGTTTCTGTTATTGTACTGTCCTCTTTTGCAGCCATCCCCTCTCTCTCTCTCTCTCTCTCTCTCTCTACCTTACCTATCATCAGATATTTTCGACATTTCGGCTCCACACCTCTGACAGATACACGAGGGTGTGAACAGTACTGCTGGAATTAGCCTGTATCATTTGTATTGGTCGGCAGGTGAAAGGCCAAGTCCAGCTCCCTGTCTCAGCCGTCTCGTCGTACAGCGTATGGTTATGTATTGGGGGGGGGGGGGGGGGGGTGCAATCGAGCCAGTGAAGTGAAGCGAGGGAGAGATGGGCTAGCCGGCTGTCAGTCTGATTGGAGCCCTGGATTGGCTGATCAGTGGTCTGGAAGCTTGGATATTACACAGCGCAGCTCATCTCGAGGAGGACTTTAACCTGAGAGACCTGTGTGTGTGTGTGTGTTTACGCCCAGCAGTCTATCTTCCTTGGCCAGCTTCTCTTTATCTCCGTTCCCATCTCTATCTTCTTCTTCGGTCGCGTACCTTGTCTCTCGTACGGCCCTGACGCTGCAGTGCAACGTGTTTCTAAAAGTCATTTTTTTGTCTCTTTAGGAATGCAAATCTGTAAAATGAGTTGTTTTTGAGGTTTTGAATTGGACAGACAAGACTCCACAAGGGACGTGTCAATACCAACACCACTCATTGTTTGTGATTCTCAATAGCAGGCTTGATGCCAGACACTGAAATATGCACAAATGTGTAGAGTACATTGACACAAAAAACAATAGCCTATTGACATTGCAGCCATGAGGGGCTTTAGCCTAAACAAGCTAACCTAAGCCTTTATCTAAAAAAAACAACGCTGAAACAAGTGTAGCCAGACTTTTTACCCCACTCATCCAAGTAGCTCCTTCAGTTCTAAAAGACTTGGTACTAAGGTTAAAGGGAAAATCTACCTTTCTTGGCCAGTTGGGGTTTTGTTAGGAACATGTATTGGTAGCGCCCATCATGATCTGGATGACTGAGAACCTTCACAGATGCTTTGCTGACCTTAGCCATTGCAAATGTTGCGTGTGGAGGACTGCTGCAAGAGATGCAGCTGGTATAGTTTGCAGGCAATAACAGCTCTGAGATTGTTTTGGAGACGAAGAGCAAAGTCTGATGAAGAGTTTAGAAAGTGGGGAGACACCGATGAGAGCCGACATCATAGAGTGGAGTCCCAGATTAATGGTAGTAGATATGGACGGACCTTGGTGGTGGAGTAGATGGGCAGATGGAGACTTTAAATAAAACACACTGGACAACCAGGATGATTTGGAAATACTGAGGAGGAGGAGTAGGAGAAGGAGGAGGAGCAGGAGAGCTGCAAGGCAGAGTGAAGGAATTGCAACAGGGGGTTGATTGGCTCGGAGAATGCGGGCAAACTGATCATTGGACGGGAGTAGCGACGATATGAATGAAGTGATGCTGGCAGCGTGGGAAATTGACTAAATGGAGACGGAACGTGTGAACAGATTTGGTTTATTGAACTTTAGCCAAGGCTTCATTAACTTTTCAGCATGTGAACAACGCAGAGATTCTTTGTTTTAATACAAATCTATTGTCTTGACTTCTGCACCAATCAGCTGCAACATTAAATAGTAAATAACATCGACCACCTTGTGACGATTCAGTGTTCTGCTGGGAAACTTTTGGACCTGGCATGCATTGGTGTGGATGTTACTTAGACATGTAGCACCCACCTAGACCAGACCAGGCACCCCCACCCCATAGCAATGACACTCCTTGATGACAGCAGACCATCTCCAGCAGTCATAATGTTATGCCTGATTGGTGTATGTAGACATCCAGATACATTTACGCAGATAATTGTTGCAGCGTATTCAAACTGCTTCAGTGTTGATTTGTTAAGCATCACATTTGCTGAATTCATCCAAAATTGTCAGAGAATCCTAACGTTAATTTGCTTAAATTGCAGATTTTCATGAAATTTAATTTTCTCTTAGTAGAATTTTAAGCTCTGGTTTGATTTTGTATTTATTTTTTTGCTGATATGCATCTTTCATTCCTAGTTAAATTCTGCCTCAAGCTCTTTCTTTTATGTACATGGGCTTGTAACTGCAAAGAAGCTGTCGTTTTCTAACACAGCCGTTGACCTTTTGCCCTGATGACCCAGCTGTGAGCTTGTCATGTCTGACCCATGCTGCAGATAAACTGTGAATCATCTTCACTGTCAAATGAAAAAAAGAAAAATTAAATCAGAAGCTCACTCGTGGAGCCAGAGTGCCCAAAATGACTCATCCCACTTTGCCGCTCTGTGACAAACTATTTATTTGTTGGGGCTGCAGGAACGTAATGTCCTCACACATGCATGTGCATTTCTTTTTTATTTTCATCCACAGAGACAGATGTTTGGTATCGACCGGTCCAAAAATCCTGCTCCAGTCGATCAAACTGCGATCCTGTGTGTCGTCTCCGAGGTGGACGATCCTGACAGCGAAACGTGAGTTTTCGGTAAATGGACTGTATTTATTGGGCTGATGTATTGATAAACTCCTTCTCCCAGCCCCCCCTTTTTCCTCCCACCAATGATAAAAACGCTCTTCCCCTCTCATTAGCCCTTTATTCCTGCGGATTTATTTCTTTCCTCCTCTGCCGCCTTCCCTCTCCCTGTCACCCCCTCTAATTTGAAGTGCAATAGTTTCCCTCTGGCATGAAAATATTGCGTCATTCATCATGTCTCTCTAATTCGTCTTAGATATCCTCCTCCCCTCCCCCGTCCCCCCATCACCCTCCACCCCCGCCCTCCGATCACCCACCAACCCCCGCTGCACCACTTAGCTGTGATATTGCCCAGAGTCAACAAAACACAAGGCGAGTCGTACCCATCCGTGCAGTGATTTTTTTTTCTTGACACATTCGAACAGACATACAGTTCAGGAATTTGCTATCACTCCGTACGCTCTGGCCGGCATCTGGCTGGCCCCGTCGCGATGGGTGTGGGCCATTTTTGCGGCTCAATGCTCAGCGCTAAGCTGTTTGCCGCGGTGCCTGGCCAGAGGTGTACTGGGCTAAATTGGACCGGCTGCTGATTAGATGGCTGCCTATCGATAAAGCCGGGAGTGGAATTTCAGCCTCCTGCGCGTGTCCCAGACAGTTGAAATGTTGCCGCGGGGCTTCAGCTCGAAAAGAAAAATATTGCAGACGTTTTGTGGAAGGGAAGACGTCGCCTCGGCACCACCTGACAAAAGTTCAAGAGCTTCCCCCCCGTACATCCGGAGTCTCTTCACTTCTTCGTCAGTGTTGTCTTAATGGAAAGCCATAGCTCATTATTCTCTAATCAGATCTCTTCACAGGGGTCAATCTCATCTTCATTCTGCATAATTTACACCTCGCTCGCTTTATAATTCTACTTTTCTTCTTTCATGATACAGAATATTTGTCTTGCTGGAAATTTGGAAATTAGTTTTAAAACTTATTTATGGACGGATCAACCTTTGATGAGTTGATTGTTTTCCCTGACTGAACAGTCACACCAACCATTTTGAGCTTAGAATGAGGCAAAACAGGAAAAAGTTTGGTTTGAGAAGCTGAAACAAGGAACTCTTTTGCATGTTTTCACTTATATCTCTAACAGAATAAGGAATAATTAATAAATATTCAAACATTTGGCTTGTTTTTCCACTGATTTAAGTTCCCCAACTGACAAGAAAAGCAGGTGAAATTTCCAGTATCTACTTGACAGCTTATTTCAGCTGTCTTCTGCATTGAATTGACATGTTGTGCGAGATGCAGTTGAAAGCACGAGATCATGTTGCCACATAAACTGTTGCCAGGGTAAAAGACCCTCCAGCTGCTCACGTGTATTCCTAGGGAGGCTTTTTATCATGAAACACCTGCTGGAAGTGCAAAGAATTAATCAAATGGTGTGTGGCACGTCTGCGTCGTCGTATCGATGGAGGTGTTGCCAGATACAGCTGACGGTTTCCAGCCCAAAAGCTGTTCAAAAACTGCCAACACAAAACCGCTGACAATATTAGATTTTGTTTAGTAGCGTTGGTGTAGCCTCTCACAAAAAAGCTATTGAGTCGAAGCATAGAAATCGTACAGCAACAAACCGAGGCAGCCAACCACCACAGCTACTCCCATCCAGCTACCGCGAAGCCATTTGATGACGTTATGTCACCGCTGATAGGCCTGTGGAGCTCCTCTACTCTTTAGAGAGTGGCAGCTGCGGCATCTGTACCAAACGCTGCTTGTCATGTGAAGACAGACTAATGACAGCACAACGGGCCTCTTCCTCGTTGCACAAGCAGAGCACAATCTGTGCACCCACACACACTTGTGTTTCTATCTTTGAAAGGAACTCCTTTGACGTAATTCATTTCCTGAGCCCCCGTAACTAACCCTAACCATATCAAGCAAGTGCCTAACCCTAACCCAAATCTTAACAGGTTTTAACCCTCAGATAATTTGGGGGTGTAGAGAAATTTCCCCTACAAAGATAACATGGCCCTAAAAAAGTTTGGCCCCCACAACACACAAACTTGTGTTTCTATCTTCGAAAGGGCCTTCCGTAGACATAATGCTTTCCCTAGACCCTTGCCCTAACCACCTCAAATACAAGTGTCTAACCCTAACCCCAAGCTCTAACGGTAATTGTAATCTTTACCCTAAAAACAAGTCTTAACAAGTATTAACCCTCAAAAGATTTGGGCGCCTAGAAAAATGGCCCCACAAAGACAACAGGGCCAAAAAAACATTGGTATTCTGCAAGAGTTTGGTCCCCACAACACAACACACACTTGTGTTCCTATCTTAGAAAGGGCCTTTACCACAAACCGCTCTGCCACCAAAAACTTTCAAAAAATTTGGGAGCCTAGAAAAATGGCCCCACAACACACCAGGGCCATAAAAACAGTGGTATTCTGCAAGAGTTTGGCCCCCAAAACACACAACACAACTCAACACACACTTATGTTTCTATCTTTGAAAGGGCCTTCCATTGACATAATCCATTCACAAACCCTAACCTTATTGCATCCTTTACCATAAACCGCTCCGCCTCCAAAAAATTTGGGGGCCTAGAAAAATGGCCCCACAAGGACAATTTGGCCCCAGAACATTAGTAATCTGCAAGAGTTTGGCACCAACAACACAACATACAAACTTCCATTTCTATCTTTGAAAGGCCCTTCCATAGACATAATGCATTCCCTGGACCCTTGCCCTAACCACCTTAAATACAAGTATCTAACCCTGACTCGAACGTAATTGCAATCTTTAGCCTAAAACTAAATCCTAACATGTTTTAACTCTTAGAAATGGCCGCAAATCATTAGTATTCTGCAAGAGTTTGGCCCCCACAACACAACCTTGTGTTTCTATCTTTGGAAGGGCCTTCCATTCCATACATAATGCATTCCTTAACCTCATCCTAACCACTTCAAGCACGTCTAACTCTGACCCTAACCCTAACCCTAACCTTATTGTATCCTTTACCATAAACCGCTTCGCCTCCAAAAACCTTTAAATATTTGGGAGCCTAGAAAAATGGCCACACGAGGACAATTTGACCCCAAAGCATTAATATTCTGCAATAGTTTGGTCCCCACAATACCACACACACTCTGTCTTGGAAAGAGTAAATGCACTTTGTTTAAAATAAGCATGAAAGAATTATTAGATAAACTGCCTTATTTTCCTAACTTTACCTTTCTCTCCTATCCATACACCAGCTTCTCTCTGAGAAGTTTTAATAGGTAAACATCACTTTTATCCTCTTTGTTGCATATGCTTAATCATACAGCATGTAAAATTGGACAGACTCCTGTTTAAAAGACAGAGGAATGAAGATATAAAGTCTTTGAATCCTGGGGAATAGAAGACGATAAGGAATTAGATATTTTTGGGACTGTGTTTGGAGTATTTTCCATTCTGTGCGTACAAAATCAGGCCATCCCGCTTTGTTCGTATCGACGTGTGAGGTTTATGTACAATTCATCTGCCTCAGCCGACACCGCGCCTCGCCGCCGCTCCCATTCACAGCTCGCGCTATCATTATCCGTGACAGAATAAAGCTGTATTGAGCGACGGCGTGTACCTCGCTCTTATTAAATCGCGTGTGCTACACGGTGCTGCGGCGGGGCTGCCTGTGATACCGCTGACAGCAGCAGTTTGCGGTGCTGGACTGGCCGTTTTGACTGCACGCTGTTATTATTGTCATCGCTATTAAACTCCATTCAGGTGCAGTGTGACGTGAATTTTTTCAGCTCGTTTTATTTGTGCAGATTTGACTGCCGGGACGTTTTTAGCTTCGTTTTTCTCTGCACTGACACAAATACTGACCCATTGTGGACTGTGTCAGCGGTGAAAAGATGATTAAAACCAACAAAGACAACACTTTTTTTTTTCTTTGTCTTCCGTTCAGGAGAATATAAAAGTTTTAAACTGACAAATCTGTGCACATTCATGAAAGAAAACAGTAATAAGACATGTATTTGCAACAGTTTGGATAAGAGCATTGGTGAAGAAACTTGTGCAACCATGAGAGCAAACTCAAAAGAAAAGAGCCCGAGATGCACTTCCACTGAAAACTGATGGAACCAAATTATAAGATCATTTTAAGTCATGACACCTATCTGGCTTTAAGTTTCTTACGGTCTGGATTCAATTTGCAGAAGAACACATTTCATCCATTATCAACTGATTCTCTTTGCCAAAACTTGGCATTTTCTCTTTTCCCCCCTAATTAATTTATATGCTTTTACCTCTTCAATGTGTTTCTAAGAAAATAAAAAGACGTAGGTCGACAAATCCGGGAGTTTTATTCTCCGTGCATAAGGCTTTGGTTTGATTTTGGATCACAATTTGAGAAAATCCAACTGTGATTTTCACAAAGACATAACCACAGTCCTAACAAGGCCATGGAGATTTCATACGGAACACGCTTCAGGCAATCAGACAGGTTTTTTGTTTTTTCTATTACAACCTGTACTCGGCGGCAGCACAGTGATATGGTGGTTAGCACTGATGCCTCACAGCAAGAAGGTTCTGGGGTCAACTCCAACTGGGGCCTTTCTGTGTGGTTTCTATATTACCTAATAGGTAATAGCGTATTTGTTGTTCATCTGTGATTCTAATTTGGCCATAGGTGTGAGTGTGAATGGTTGTCTGTCTCTCTATGGTCTAGCGTCCTGTCTCACCCCACGACCCTAAAGTAGTCCACTGGATATCAGTTGACTAGACTGGTTGATTACTCACAGTCAAAACTGACAACTATACTCCCGTCCTAGATATCTAGGAGTCCACTGGAAGAAAGATGTGTCATAACCGATAAGTCATCCACCTACCTGGGCCAGACTGCAGTCACTCAGAAATACGTTCTCCAGCTGCTGACGTATGTTAAAGAAGCCTTGAGGAACAACTCGGAGAGTCATGTACGTTTATGTTGGGATGTGACCCGTGCCCGTCCAAGCGCATGTCGAGACAGTCACCGATGCGTTGACGTTAACTCAGAGGTTCCAGGAAGTTGTCAGATTGTCAGACGGTGAAGTGTAGAAGAGATATTTTTGGTACGTATGTTTGTGCGGCTGCAAAAATAATGCCAGTGACAACCTAGAGGAAAGGTATGAATGAGGGCCGTGCAAAAGTGTGAAAATGACTATAATTTAGTGAGAGTACAATCTGACTTTATTATGACCCTGAAGCTCAATATGCAATAAGAGACTTTTTTTTTTTTTTTTTTTGCCGCAAACTCAACTCTGATATACACCAATCATGCATAACATTATGACCACCTTCCTAATATTGTGCAGGTCTCACTTGTGGTGACTCATCAGAGAATGGGCGTGGGCCTTCTGAGGGTGTCCTGTGGTGTCTGGTTACAGAATGTTGTTAGTGGGGGGGGGCTTTGAGGGGAGGGGCCTCTGTGGATCATCCCACAGATACTTGATCAGTTTGGGATTTAGTAAATTTGGAGGCCAGGTCAACACCTTTTGCTGTTCTTCGTGTTTTTTTGGAGTTGTCAGGCTGCATCCTGCTGGGGATGGCTGCTGCCATCAAAGAGTGTCATTGCTATGGGGTGGGGGGATACATGGTCTGGTCTAGGTGGGTGCTACATGTCTAAGTAACATCCACACCAATGAATGCCAGGTCCAGACGTTTCCCAGCAGATCTTTGAATTGTCACAAGATGTTATTTACTTCGCTTGTCAGTGGTCATAATGTTGTGGCTGATCTGTATATTGTCACCCGTTTGTATGGCATTTCTTTATGTCTTGTTCATTTAGACAGTCAATAGTCACAAAGCCAAAAAATATCAATGATTTGGGGTTTTATGTCTGAGATTCCCCTACTACTTTTAGCTCCGATTTTGGTCTCCACCAACTCCCGACAGCAGAAATATCTATCTCCACTGAGTCCACCAGCTAGTTGCTATGCTTTTGTCAGCTACTTGGGCCTGAGCAGGTAGTGTGTAGTTGATTTTTAGAGTTTTTGGCGACCAAAGCTGCCTTCTTTGGGTGAAAGTGGTGCTATGAGAAAGGAAAGTTTTGTGCTAAACAGCTAAACAATCCCCTAAAAGATCAAATTCTTCCATGTGTCCTCTTTGTTTTCATGTTGTCTTCTCCTGCATTGTTTTAAGTATTTTGTCAATGGTTCGTTATGTAGTAACACATCCTTGTGTGCCATTGATGATGCGTGGTGGTTGCCTTTTTCTTTTCCTTTTTTTCCCAACTCTCGACGGAAATAAAACCCCGTCTGCGCGGTAATGGCGTGCGTCGGTCTAATCATGATAAGTAGTAACACTGATGGAGTCTAGTGGCTCGCCTGTGTGGGAGAGTGACACCGTTAGCTTAGCGCGGCTATTTCAGGGCTCTTTCATGCTAAACCATCAGCACCCACACGTACGAGTGCCAGTGTTGGTGGAGTGTTGAACTCCATTAATACAGACCAGCCATCCGAAGCTTCTGCACTTTTGAAATTCTTTGTTCGTAGCAACAAAAGCCGGACTGATTTCTTCTTCTTCCTGCTTCGTTTTTGTGAAATTAAAGCACTAATTTAAACTTTTCGTTTCATCCTTCTTATATATCACATACCGGAAATTGAGAAGAAAGAGACTAGTCATTTTTTTCTGTAATTATATAAAGTAATCAACCGTCTGCGAATAATGCAAGAACAAAAAAGGACAAAAACAGACTTTAATTAATTGCTCTAGGTAATCCAACCTCTCATGTCTCTCCTGTCTTTCTGCTTCGCCCACTCGCCTCCTTGCATCGCTCCTGGTTTCACCCCAGTGCATCAATGGAAACGTGACGCCTCTGACAGAAATACTTGTAATTATCCTCCCACACTCCCGTCTCGAGAAGGCGATTGGACGGCAGGGGCCCCCGTTCCGATGCGCTAGCCTCCGCCCCCGCCGGATCTGCCACTCTCCCTCGACCCCCCGCAGCCGCCAACCACCCACCCCTCCCACTTTCCGCCAAACGCTTCAGCAGGCGCCTCCCACCTGGGACGACGATGTGCGAAACCGCGTCTCACATTAAAAGCAGTTTAGGTGAGCAGACAGGTGAGGCGCGTACTGTAAGCACATCCACATCCACAGCCAAGCGCAGCCTGGCAGTGACGCACATTCACTCAGAGAGGTGAGTAATTCTCATCACATATCAGTCAGGCTCTCTCACATAAGTCACACAAAGTTTACCCTTTTATTCCTTTCTCAGCCTCATCTATGCTTCACTTTCTCACATGAACTCATGGATTTTCTTTGCAAAAGCTATTTACATGTGGAATTTTTTTAAACATTGAATTCTACATTTTTTTTTTAATTAAATTCTTATATGTAAGGACTGGATTTACAGCCGCTTTAAAGTTCGTCAAGATTTAAGTGGCACACTGAAAATCAAAAGTTAAAATGAAAGGGATCCGGTGGTGATTTTGAAAGCGACTGTGATCCAGGTAGTGGAAAGTGTCGTCCACTATGTGCAGAGTTCACCCAAGTGTCCTTGGGCAAGACAGTAAACCCAGGGGTTCAAGAGGTCCCACCACTGGTATTCAAATGTTCAAATGCATGTGTGAGAGGGGGAATAAGAAGCATTATAAAGTGTTTTGAGAGCCACTAAGGTAGGAAAGTGCTACATAAGTGCGGATTAGTTACCTACCTAGAAATAACTTTGCAAACGATGGAAGCTGCAGCAGCTGTGATTGGTCTGCAGTGTTCACGTGTCTCGGCGGCCGGACGAGCACACAGAATTCTCCCTTGTTCACCATCCTCCACCCCAGCTACTCGCTAGTCTTCTCAATAATAACTGTTGTTGTCCAACGTGAGGCACCCAGTTCCACTTGTTATTGTGTGAAGTACAAACTCATAGACTAAACTCGCTCAACTTTTCAATGCTGTAATCCCAGAACGATGTCGACACATTCAGCTCATAGGTATAAATGCTTTCAGTGGTGTAGCCCACTATGGCGTAAGCTCATCGTGAACCAGTTGCAGGACTGTATACCAAGCTTTAGTTGTCCCATCACTTGTATACAGGCCAGGACACATCATGTTGATCGTTTGAATCTGTGGCCCTAGTTTTGGCAATGCCTTTTTGCCTTTTCAGCATGTTGACATGTTGTTGATCTGATTAGCATGATTCGGGAGAAACCAGCTCTGTACGACAGTTTCCAGCTTCCTTCCAAGGTACAGTAATAGCAGCCATATGACCTAATGACGTAAACAGACTAGTGTCACCGGCTGGTATGAAGAGTTATTTCCTACATTGTCTTTGGATGTCGTCTTTGTGATGCATTCAAGTGCAAATTTTCGATCTAGACACAAGTGGCATGAGGTGGCGTCACAGTCGGTCTTCATTGCTGGCAGGTCTTTGATACTGTGATCGTGTTTCCGTATCTTTTAGCCACAAGGCCACAGCAACATCAAAAACTGTGCAATATTGCACAGTCATCAGTTCACATTATTTGCTTGGCGATTTGACATTCCTTAAAATGCAGTTTTCCTCCACACAGTGAGCCTAAACCAAAGGTCTAGCAGTAGCAATAGCAAAAGCAACACGGTAAGTTCCAAGACAGCCACAAGATTTAGAGAAGAAATGATTCGTTATGAACTCGGTGATTTATGGGACCAACGTGTGCTGTGGTTGTATTACATCCAGCTCTATTGACGCCGCTATCGGTGGAGAGATTGGTGTTATCCGCTGCTAAGATTCTGCAAGTATAAGAGCGAGTCTAGCAAAACCCTTCACACCTTGCTTTTTACATCCGTCACCAAAGCTTGATGTTTATCGCAGAGGGTTTTTAAATTACTATTTTTATTTTCTGCCTCAAAACCTGCACTGGGTATATCTTGATTTCACATGATCTTTCTTTTTTTGGGGTACATGTCCATTAACACTAATATTTTGCATTATGTATGCTCCGAGAGAGAAAATTGATCTGGGAATTCAAAATATAGTCCATAATTTTGAGAGGATTATTCGAGATAATTAATTTTGGTCTCAGTGAATATCTTTAAGGCTAATACATGCACATGTCAACAAGCTGAGGAGTTCAACTTTGACCAACAGGAAATGTCAGTTATTGTCCTTCCGCGGAGCAACATTAATTGCTTTAAAATTGTGCTCCAAAGAAAAGCCACAGCCTTGAGTGTTTGTCGTGACTCTGGCTGCTCAAAGATCACAAATTCTTTGTTGGTCTGATGAATGAATTCATTCCCACAGCTCGGCGTAAGTGGTCAGGCATGTTAATTAAAGACGTGGCGATTCGGAGCTTCTCGCATAGCCTCCCGCTAATAAGCAAAGTGATACCAAATTTTGTCTTTTAAACAGATGCGGGAAGGAAAACAAGCTTTATCTAGGAGGATACAGCAGGGAAGGGAAATCACTTAAAGCTCTTTCACTGCTTCACCTTTACCGAGAAATAACTCTTTTCTTCCTCACTGCCCATATCTGCGCTGTAATGGCAAGTAATTTAAGGCAAATTAACATTTTGACATGCTCCTCGGGGGTTGAGAAAAAGTGGAGAGGAGAGGATAAGAGAAAAGAGGAGGAGGAGGAGGAGGAGGGAGTATGGAAAGGAGTCAGGAAAAAGAAGATGAATTAGTATTTAATTCAGTATGGTTGAATCTTTGGTCCAAGGGTTAAGTGCAGTTGAGTTAAGCTGTCTTCCGCGGCACCATTGGCCGGGAACCTTTAACTGTCTAATGGATTTTAAAACCAGCAGGCCGAGGCAGATGGTTGCACAGACAGAGGACATTGTGACCACCACGCCAAGAACAGACGATTTAAAAATAGACTTTCGAGTTTGACTCCCGTCCAGATCAGTTTCAGAGCTGCTCAAGCAGACTCTTGAATGTCCAAATTTAAGGGTGGACCAGATCTTCAACATGTTGATTTGGCCGAGTTGTTTTGTTCTCCCTTGGTTTTAAAAACTTTTACGATCCAGGTTTTGGACCATTTGACGACCAACAATTCACAAAAGCTGTTGTGGTTGCCCGTACAGGGAATTTTGTCCATTTAGCTTTCCAGGGACAAGTCTATGAATACAGTCAGCCACTATTAACTATCTGGCACCCTCCGGACCTCATGGCATTGCCTTATTGATTGGTTCCATTGTTTGTCTGCACGTACAATGAGATTGTGCGCTTTTATCAGTTCTTTCGGTCTTTAAATTACCGTATTAGCGCTGATATTGGATTTTGCGGCAAATAGCAGCAGCCTGTGCAGTTCATCAGTTCATCTACAAAAATACTACACATAAGCTGTTGAGACGTGGCGTTCTATGGACAAATGAATGTAAGATTAAATAAAGTATCAGCCAATCATCATTTATAGCAAGCCGTTGACTTTCAATCTAACTTAGCTAGCTAGCGCTTACAGAGTTAAGCTAGTTCACATTACATCTCCAATCGTTTCCTCCTTAAAATATTTGCAAATCTCCATGGTCTAAACAATGAAGAGCACAAACATCGGGTTTTAAAAAGTGGCGGTAACGTAAAGTTTTATTAATGAACAACATAAATAGCTTCACATGCCACATGGCCAGCCGGCATGGTTTTAGCACTGAAGACACACCGAAGCAGGTAGATTCCTCTCCCTACTTTTATCCAAGAGCAGTCCCTTCCCCAAATTACCACTTTTAATTGCATGAGCATCTTAAACCATCTCGAAACAAACAACCATCAATCACGCTTTATGGTATCTTCGGCTCTCTGCTATTCCTTTACCTTCTGTCTCTCATTCTCTTTGTCTCTCGCTCCGTATCCCCAGCAGGGCCGTGTGGATTAGCGCTGAAAGCTAATGAAATGTAATTACCGCCTTTGTCGATAAGAATCGATCGGCTCGGGGTCTCGCAGACCCCCTTCCCAGAGAGGGTCCCAGAGAGGTTCCCGGAGGGGGGGCGGCGATGGCTAACGTACAGCACAGCACTGCACTCTCTCCCTCCCTCCCTCCCTCCCTCCCACAGTGGTCCAAGCTCTATTTCCTGTCTGGTTGCCATGAGCAATGGGAGATAGCATTGACAGGGCAGTGTGAAGTGGAGTCAGATCTGTCGGATGGTCCCTCAGCGTGGCCTCGCGAGGGGGAATGAGATTTCTTATCAAATCAGCCAGATTAGAGAAAGGGTCTCGGGGAAAAACGTCAATTCCTACATCAAGCGCGGGAAGATCAGTTTTTTTTTTTTGCCGTGTTTGTGTGGATGTGTGTGCGTTTAAGGCACCGAACGAGGCCGAGAGTGTGTGTTGCTTAATTTCCTCACCTCGTGTGAACCAGCTGCAAACATAAAACCAAACTTCATCTGGCTTTATGGTAATTTCTATTTCTAATTATGATTTCTGTTTCAGTTTGTTTCCAGATGAAGTAGGCTAGTCGGAGATAAGTTCCTTCTTTATTAAAATGTTTCTCGTGGTTTGGGGCCAGGCGCATGGCTCTATAAAACAGCAGTCAACAAGAAAAGGACCGATTATGTAGTTTACTAATTAACTATGAAAATGCACTGCCAAGTTTTGATGGGATAAATTCCACCCAGATTTTTTTTTTTTTTACCATTTATTTGAAATCAGGCATATGGGAAAGCTCACTGCTTTACAATTTCAAAGCGGCTCACTACATACTGTTATGATTATTATGTTTCATTTTTGCAGTAGCGAAATTGGAAATGATTTCTTTCTCCCTGATCTTCGCTGCAGATTTGGGTTTTATATGTATGCACAGAAACACACTGTACAGTAGTAGAGGACAACACGCTTTTTTTTTTTCGCATTTCTACAATGAAAGCCAAATAGCTGAGAAAGAAAACACCATTAAATTACACATTCATGTTTCCATAATCCTGAATTCAGTGATTAATATTTGCATTCCCCTCTATCTGGAGCTCTAGTAGCATAGCATTCGTGTATTTTCAGATGCAAGAATTGACCCCACCGCGCTGGAAAGGTCTCACGCCTCCGAGTGCCGCTTAGTGGAGAGAGGCGGGTTAAATAGTTGAACATTTCCAGCGCGAACTAGCTTCTCATTTTGGCTGTCGCTAAAAGAAAATACCAGATGTTTTTCCGGAGTTCCGGCTCACATGCACGTGTTCCATTCTGCACGGACGCTTGTAGATTTCCAGTTGTTGTTGTTTGTTTAATAATCTTGTGCGCCGTTAGATTTGTAGTGCCTGCCAAGGACGTTGCGCTCTCTCTCCTCTTATTTTTCTGGCTCTTTGATTGTTTGCTACCAAATGAATAAATGGACTGGCAGGACGTATTCTGTGCACGTTCATGCTCCAGAATGCTAAAAGCCTAATGGTGCTGGTGACTAATCGAAGTCAAGAACAAGGGGACACCCACTGATTCTTTGGACCCCGTAGTCGCTTCCGTCAGGCCAAACATTTCCCGTTCATTCAGTCATTCACCGTCTGTAACCGGGGGGGGCTGAAGCCTATCCCAGAGGTCATTGGGCGAGAGGTGGGGTACACCCTGGAAAAGTGTCCAATCTATCACAGCTATCACAGAGATACAGACAACCAATCACGCCTACGGAAAGGTTAGAATCACCAATGAACCTGACGAGTACTGATGCCTCACAGCAAGAAGGTTCTGGGTCCGAATCCAGGCTGACTGGAGGTAGGCCTGGAACGATCATGTCTTTGGATGGTGGGAGGAAGCCAGAGTACCCATAGAGAACCCATGCAGACACATGGAGAACATGCAAACTCCACACAGAAAGGCCCAAGTCGGCCTGGATTCTAACCCAGAACCCTCACCTGCTGTGAGGAATCAGTGCTAACCACCACACCACTGTGCTGCCCAACATTTCCTGTATGAACTGTAAATTAACACTGATTTTGAGATACTAGAGCTAAATTAGGAGATTTTAAAAGTTCGGTTCCCTCTGCCGAGTGCAGCTCGGCTGTACGGAAAACTTTCTGCGCGGTAAAATGGCAGCAAACATGCAAGAGCTGGACAAGCCGAGTCGTAGCACTCCCACACACTCGACACACATTGCCGTGTTGGTATGGGGCTGGGGCCAAGTGTGTGGGAGAGAGATGGAGGGAAGGATCGATAGAGCAGCGAGAGAGTGCTGTAAACCATGAAAGAAGACAAAAGCCTCCTGTTTTCCCACAGTGCACCAGACTCTGTTAGCCTGGGAGCTACAGCGCAACCGCCAGCACTCTCTCACACTCTCCCAGATACCGGAGCGCTTGCATACAATCACCTGGCTTGAGTAGGGTAATGAAAAAAAAAAAAGAAAAAAAAAATAGCATGTACCCAAGAAATATCAATAAGAGTCCCTGGGAATGAACGCATACACTAGCTGAGGGAAGAATAAGTTTTATTCTGCACTCCTTCACATCCGCCGTCTACGGGGATTGATCTTTATTTATGTCCTGCGGCGCCTTGCAAAACTTACTTTATGCTTCACCTTAAATGCCCACAGCGTGCGTCTGTCTGGTTTCCGAGCTGCAGTGTGTGATTCGGAGGTTGCGGCTTATTTGTGTGTATCTTTACTTTAACCCGGAGCTTCTGAAACATTGTGTGTGAAATATCCTCTCCTTTCTCGGTGCAGTTTGACGAGAAAAGAAACTGTTGTGATGTGATGTACCATTAAAACAGAATCCAGTAGATTCCGTTGGAATCAAGGATGGGGCACTTGTCCGATGTGCGTCGTAAAGTCAAGACAGGGCTAACACTCTTGACTGTGAATGTTTTTTTCTTGCTAAATGTCCAAGACAGCACTGGACTGTTTGATATTTGGACGCTTCATTTGGGTTAGGATTGAATGCCCCTTGGTGTGCAAAGGTATGATCCATTGAGCAAATGTTGCTTGTGAGCTTTCTACATCCCATATGGGTGAAAAAACGACAGACTTTCTTAGAAGGTTAATGCGACAAGGAACTGAAAATACAGCCGGACAAGCTAAAACTAGACGACGCTGCGAGGCTGTAAAGCTCAGTGTCATAGCCGCTCCTAAAAATGTGTGTTGACGCTAGTTAGCATGTGTCTCGGCGCCTGCTTTCCGTCTCCCATGTTCTTCGTGTCACTCCGCATTTGATGACTGACGGACATCCGAGGGGACAGTTCGAATGGACTGATGAGACCCTCGCGTGCACACAAGTCAGACACGGCTGGCTTGTAAGAATCAGCCCAATTTTGAGCACAAATAAATGAATAAATAATAAAAAAAATGGCCACAGCGTGTGTTTGTTTGACCATACGCACAGTGTCAGCAGTTAGCACAGAGATCGGGTTTATTTAACAAGCATCTAAGCAGAACCAGCGTAAGCCCTCACCAACAATAATTCAAACAAATGCCCTTCATCTGCACGAGAGCAGTGGGAATACTATTAATACTCATGTAAATAGCAGGCTATTTTCAGCAGGTTGTTGTGCGGCAGGGGCGCGTTGTAGCATCTCATTGTATTGTCAGAGAACAACTGTAATTTCGCGAGCGGCGAGGGGGTGTCTGGGGGGGAGCGGCGGCGGCGGAGGTGTGGGGGAGGCTGACTCGGATGAGAAAGTTCTCATTGTAAACACTGCCGTTGCCGTTTCTGCAGATCGTATACAGTAACTTATTAAAAGAACAAACGGATGAGTATTCCTGGGCTTGTAGATTTTCACGCATCTCGTTTGGCGGAAAAATTCACGTCGTTCACGTCTACGCCTTCGTTTTTTTGCACGTGTAGGCCTAAAGGTCCGGTCGTTGCGTAAAGCGCCCATGTGATCTAAAGCAGCTGCCTGCCCGTCTTCTTATTTTTTTTTTTATTTCTGCTTTCCTCGCCCACCACTCTCCCATTTCTTTCTCTTTCCGTCAGTTTGTCTTTCATTTCGTACCCCCCGAGCGAGAGGATTCCTGCAGAGGAGTGGCATTTGGAGAATCTCGCTCTCCTATTGCTGTCTCTCCACTGGGGTTAGAGAAAATCAATCCCACTAATTAGATCTGTGCATCACTGTTATTTTGTCTCTGCCTGTGTGTGTGTGAGTGTGTGTGTGTGTGTGTTCTGCATGTCCTGTAATCTATATTTAATGTTAGGAAGCAGAGCTTTAAAGAGCGCCACAGCTGGCCTGTTTGCTAATTAATGACATTTTCCCCTTTAATTACCATTCAGTGGAAGCCTGCGCTCTACTCTTCTCTTCTCTGGCTTTGCTTTGTGTTTTCTTTCTTTCTTTCTTCTCGCTTTCTTTTTGTCTTCTCTCCACTTGTCCCTTCTTACCCTCATAATTTCCCCTTCATCTTTTCTCACTTCGCTCGCCTCCTTTGCCAGGCGCGTCCTTACTTTGCGTTTTCATGCGTTAAACTCTCCTCTGATTCCAGTACAATGTACAGAAGTCCAAAGTGATAAAGTGATCTTAAAGGGACTTATTCAGTCTTTGAGGCTAATAAGGCTGAGAGTCTGCAGCACTGTTAGCAGCTCCATGAGACCGCACTCCGATGCTTTGAACTAAATGTCTAAGCCGTTTGGCCTAAAAATGCTATCACCAAGTTTATCTTCTGGAGACAATGAATGCTTCAAGAAAATTTTGTCAAAAATAACCGCTTAACACAGTTTAAACCCCTCAGAATTTTCTACATTTCTGCATAAGAGTGACTCAGAATATCAGCGGATTCCCAAAAGTGGACAAAGACAGCCCAATCAAACAAATGAAAAAGAAATATTATACTATTATACTAATATATTAAACTATACTCCCCTTTTGCAGCTACTAAACATTTCCGGTAACTGCCGATCTGTCGTCTACAGCAGCTTGGAGGAATTTTAGCCCATTCCTCAAAACAGAACCACTTCAGTTCTGAGATGTTGGTGGGTTTCCTCAAATGAACTGCTTGCTTAAGGTCCTTCCACAACATTTCTATTGGATTAAGGTCAGGACTTTGACTTGGCCGTTCCAAAACATTTATTATGTTCTTCATTAACCATTCTATTTGTAAAAACTTTTGTCGTCTTGCTGCATGACCCAATTTCTTGCAGAATTTGCTGCTATAATTCACAAATCATTGGCTTGTCAGTGATAACAAGCCGTCCTGGTCCACATGCGGCTAAACGGCTCCACCCCTCCACGTTTGACGGATGGCTTTGAGGTTGTGATGCTGGAATACAGTGGGGTTTTTTTTCTTCTCTCAACCTTAAAACCTAATCTTAATCACAAAAAATGTGTTTTTTTCTGATAAAGCATTGAGCTTAATGACTTATTAATTATCAAGATAGTATAAAATAACATTTCCTCTCCATCAAACAGAAACAAACAAATTAACTTAGGTCAGAGGCAGAAAAAATAAACTTGAATTATTCTCTATACAGCAATCACAAACCTTCTTAGTGGCCAAGGTTTATTGTCGCATTCAGCGTGAAAAAGTATGAGTCTGAAGACGCTGATCACTGAGAAGAAAGAAGAAGTGAGCTCTTTTAGGGACAACTTTGTTTTTTGTTTTTTTAATCTTTGTCACTTTTAGCATTTCTTCATACGGCCTCTCCCTCTGTCGTATTTCCAGCGTTTTTTCTCTTTGTGGCTCAGATCTCAAATCGGCTCTTTGTCTCCCCAGGGAGAGAAAGAGAGCGAGAGAGAGTACGAGAGCCGAGTCTCCATCTGCCTCTCTGCCTCCTCGTCCCTTCACCCTTCATCCCTTCCCCACCTTCCCTCTCTCTTTCCTGGAGCTCGGTCCGTCACCACATGTCAGATGCCCGTCTCTCCTCCTCTTTCTCCTCCTCCTCCTCCTCACACCAGTTCTGCCGCGGTCCAACTGTCAAACGAAATTCTCAGTGAACTTCTCTTGTCTGAACGGACTGAAATGTGACAGAAAAAGGTGCACGTCCGTCCGTTTGCCTGAAGTAAGCATTTTATGGAGTAGAAAAGTGAAGGTGTGTGGAGGTGAGGCTTTTTCAACAACGCTTCAAGTCAATTAATTTAACTGAGGTTTCTTCTTTTTTTGTTTAATTAGCATGCTCACGGTGCGAAATGTTAAGCGTGACATTTCTTTGATATATTTGTGCGCAGACTTTTAAGGGGTGTTTTATGAAGTTTAAAAAGAGCTTCTGCAGCATTGCAACGCTTGCAAGACAAATGCATAACAGGCGTGTCTTACGCGTTTCCACCGGCATGTACTCAGCAAATAATTAAAGTAAAAGAGTGGAAGAAAAGAAGTTGCAACTCTCTTTTCATCTCGGCTTCTGTTCGTCGTGTGCGACGCCGTTCGGAAACAAAGACTACAAAGTGGTGCAATGATGCTAATGCACGCGGCGAGGGCTGTACGACAAAAGACGGGTGCCGCACAGAGGGGAGCGAGTGGCTCAAGAGCTATATAAGAGCGATATAAATCAAAAGCCACCTATACATGCTTTCATACAAACACCGTACCCGCTAAACCGTCCTTGAGTTGTTGTTGTTGTCGTCTGAGGTTTTTTCTTCGTCTTTCACCGAGAAGTCGTCTCCAGAAGTTGATATTTCTGTTTCTCTTCCTCCATAGGGAAGTCAGTAAATCATCTCCACGTTGTAGAAAGAAAAAAAGATATCTGAGGACTAGAAATGGATGCAGCGACTCATGGCTGGTTTCGTCTTTGCAGTTGCTTTATTGCAGTTTCTAAGGGCAGAGATTCATTACTTGCTGTGTTGCAGCAAAGGTTTCACAGGGGTCGCAGACACGGCGCTCTGGTAGACAGCATTAACTGTTACTTTGGATCCTATAACATTAATTACAAGGGTAGAATACACTATAATTCACCTCGAGTGACGTTTCTAGAAATAAGTGCACATTGGTTACAAACAATGACGGGAGCATTTACTCGGAA
This sequence comes from Chelon labrosus, assembly GCF_963514085.1. Lineage (NCBI taxonomy): Eukaryota > Metazoa > Chordata > Actinopteri > Mugiliformes > Mugilidae > Chelon > Chelon labrosus. Next base: position 18,540,487 of record NC_140356.1, read on the forward strand.
ACTTCTGAGACTCGCAATCATGTCTGACTACGTGTCAGTTGGTGGTGAAGTTGGCAGTAAGTGTTGCTTAGCCTGTTTTTCATCTCTAATGAGGATTAAAACCTCCGAGATCAAACTTACTCGGTTTGAAGACGTGTTGGCTGCCCACACCTTGTCGTAACACCTCAGACGGAAAAGAGCTCCGACGCGGCTGACAAAGTGCCCGTTGCTAAGAGACAAAGTGAGAAAATAGCATGGTACAAACAGAAAAACCTACAGATTAGTCTGAGATGCAGAACATGCGACAAGCAATCAGAACCCTTACGTTCTTACCATTAAGGGTTTGTTTGGATCCCTCGGCCCCTTTTAATTGAGGCAAAAGCTCCACGGCGTCAAATTCGAGCAGGTCGCAGAGCTATTCAACTTGATATTTTTGAATAATAATTCGTCTTCATCACATTTCTAGATATTTGCAGAGGAAAGTGTTGAAATATTTTGAGCACAAGAAAAAAATGTAAAAAAAAGGAAGAGGATGCAAGTTTAGGAGTGGCAATTACTCCCGCTCCTGCCTGTATTTTTGATCCTCATCACATCGGAGGCATTATATTTTTTGCCTCGCTGTTGCTAGGCCACATGTTGGAACTGTAAATGACTTGTTTGTCACAAGCCACAAATGATAATTATAAACAGCAGCTATGTTCAGGCAATCAGCGACAGACGAACAAAACTTGGAAACTTGAAACTTCAGGCGCTTGACTCACGTCCCCACGAGCAACTATTCCACTTTGAAACTACGTCACCGGGCCTGTTGGCTCGGAATAGCTTCACATTGGCCTAAGGTTTGAGGAAGATACAACGCCACAGGATAAGAAGTGAATCTGCGTTCGTACAAGGGCTCTTCAGCATGTTGAGGTGCCGGGATTAGACCACCAGCCCTGTGATTAGTGGACAACCTGGTCTATGACCTTAGCCGCAACCTCTCGCAAAAGAAGACAGACAGATAATTACCTGCTCAAGACTTACAAAGGTAAAGCCGAGGACTTTGACTCGCTGATCCTGCGTTAAGAACTTGCTTGCGACAGTGGACCCAATGCAAAAATGCATGCATTTGTGTTTCCACCCAACCCCCAACGTAGTTTGTGCTACATTGCATATTTCAGCGTTATTGGTGCCAACTGTCATGGAGTTTCAATTGAACTTGAAATTTGTTAGCTTCAGTCACACAAAAAAATAAGATGAATGCATCTCAGAGCTGCAGCCCCTTAGGTTAGAAGACCCTAAACAGTATATGTGCACCTTCCAATGATGCGTCGTCAGAGCAGGGGTGTACTGGGAAAGGCTAGATCTGGAAACGGTTTGACAGGACATTTGAATCTTAAGAAGTAATCACAATGTCCTTGTGATGCACATTTGGATAAGGGGGCTGTCTAGAACATGGCTCAAAGGGCAAATACTTGTAAATTGCAAGGCTCTGAAAAAGGTTTTGGATCAATTTAAATCATGATCCTTGATGCACAGATGTGCCGGTCCAATCAAATAGTTGGGTGGGGCTTCATGTGGTGATTTGAATGAATGGTTCAGATTGGTTGAAGGACCCATTGCATGCAGAGGTATTTGGACGCACCCCGTTCTAAAATCCAAATGGTGTGTTGCCAGACTCATGTTCTGAAACTAAGAACTGAGTCTGGCTACCACTGCATTAAAACACTTCAGGAAATTGTGATGTTTAATGCGAGTGGTACGAACATTTTACCATAAAAAGGTTATGTTTTTTTTGTTTTTCACATCACCGGGTGGAGTCCAGCCAACTGCGCCTCAGGCTGCGGCAGATAGAACACTTGACCGGACATATTAGATTGGCCATTTGTCAACCCCTAGCAACAGAAGCAGCCCATTCATGTCCGATCCCTGCAACCCTCGAGTGCAAGCACTCTGAGAATACAGGGATTGAAATGCACCAGTTAGCTTAATTCTGTTCCTCTTCCCCCTGCAGATGTCCCGCTGCCAGTCGCCTGAATCAAATCTCACCCTCCAGTCATTCATTCAGGGTTGTGGGATGTGGGCTGCCTGTGCCGCATCTCCAGCACTGGCTGTTCCCTTTTTTGCCTTTATTTACGCCGTGTCTGCGAATATATCCCCTTGCATCCCACAGCAGCAGATGACATATCACATCCCTCTCAAGCTTTTGTCAGGCAGCTAAATCCAGTCCCCATCGCTTTGGCTGGCCAACAGCGGAATGGGAAAAACCTTAACTCACTCCCCGCAAAGCCCCAGCAGACGGTGTCCGGGGGCCCCACAGCTTCCGATCAATTCCACTTCCTCTGAATATCAGTAAATCAAGCGCCGAGATCCCTCCCCTGGTCCGCTGACGCAAACTAATTCTGCTTTCTTCGATAGTGATCTCACTAAGACCCCCAGTGAATGCTAGAGAGAGAGAGAGAGAGGGAGCTGGTGTTGTATAAAAAGCAAGCCAACAGGTCTACGGAGCAGGGATTAGTGGGTAAAGTGGATTAGGAAGAGGTATTCTGATATTCCGCCCAGGCTGCCGAGAAGGTCTTTAGAAAAGCAGAGAAACATCTGCTGGAGCTTAGTGAGGCAATGAAAACACTGGAAATCAGAATGGTTAGAAGACACACGCGCTAACACACTGAGAGATTTAAAACAACGGAGCCGTGGCGCGGGAGCCGAGGCACCGGAACACAACAAAACCTTCACACTTTTATATATAAATGTACATACAGCAGCACCCCGAGGTGCTAGCGTTCTTGGCTCCGTGTGCATCTGGGTATTTTTATAGATGCATGTGCATGTGCGCATGTTACAGCAAGAGCGATTGCACCAGCTCGACAGGTCCCGGCAAATTAGAGCTCACGTCCCGATTGAAGCCCTTTGTGTTCTGAAAGCCACAGGACACCTCCGTCTCCTGTTGTCTCTTCCGCCACCTTTATTTACAGCTCCATCGCGGCGCTGACATAATGAGGACGTGAGTTTCAAACGAGATGAAATGAGGTAAAGCAAGGCTGCTGCTGCTGCTGCTGCTGCTGCTGTCGGCGTCGATTGCCGGACAGCTTCTAAAAACGGCAGCAGGCCCCCACTTCCTTAACTGGGCCATTAACTTAGAGGGAGGCCTTCAAAGTCCCGCTTTGACGGAGCAAACAGTTCCAGCAGGATTGGTGGCGTGCTGCCGCTTTGATGGGGCAGGCGGCGCAGATATGAGGCAGAGATGGGTGAAATTTAGGATCAGAAAGAAGTGAGTGACGGGACTTCACTGGACTATTTTTACTTGATGAAACATACTATTTTTAAATCAGGAAAAAAGAATCACATGCAAGTATCCATCAGCAGTGTCCTTGTTCAATACATTAATGGATAAAATGCACTGAAATGTTGCACAGACTTTGTTAAATGTTCCCACAGTCCAGTTAAGGTTCTCCTGTTTTATTTTCCCTCAGTAGTCCATTGACAAATGTAGTCATTTTGTGGTGATATAAAATAGATCCCCAGATTTCTGCTCGGTATATTACTTTAACCATCAGGTACTCGTGTTAAATCCGCCTCCTCCTGCCAACCTCTTATCTCTGGTAAACCATCGCATCCTTTCTCCTAGAAAATGTTTGCCACTTGTAATTTGTTGAGGTGTGTTTTCTGGAGCTTCTTGTCTTATCACATCTGCTGATTTGTATCATTGGATGTTTTTTTTGTCACCTGCGCTGATGTTTAAAGTTTATTCCTCACCTTGGAAAGGCTGTCGACTGAAGGTGGTGCAATCTGAAACACCAAAACATCTTTATTTTCTGAGTAGTAGTAGTAGACTTTAGTCTCTTGACGTATTTTATCTTGAAACCTATGAATTAGTGTTGTGACGTTTACGAATGAGCCGAATCTTTTTAACGGCTCTTTAAAACAAACGTTGGGAACCGAGTCAGAGCTGTGCGACATTCTTTTTATATATATATTTTTTTTTTTTTTTGCTGTCTTAGGGTTAGGGTTCAGTAGAGGGTTTGATGGATTTCAAACAATGCAGCAGCATCTGGATGCACTTCTGTGGTTAACGCAGACGTCTTTACCAAATTTCCCACACTATAAATAAATCTATCCAGATTCCATTGTGATCCAAATCTTACCCTATCATTCCTCCCATTAATTCCCAAATAAAACAAGTTACCCCCAGGCTGGCATCTTAAAAATGAATAAATATCAAAATGAGCCAGTCTTTTGAATGGCTCTTTAAAAGGAACAGATCCACAAGATGAATGTCATCTCTACTATGAATGAAGGAACTATTTCAAACTAACTTTTACCTAATGCTATTATTCAAAACAAAAGGTTTTAGGCCTAATCAAGAAACTACTGTACTATATCCTGTCATTAATTAGCATACATAGTGTTGATTGGGACTGCAGTTGTATTATTTATCTGCAAAAGGTTGCTCACCTCATTGACTTTTTAGCAAATTATTGACAACTTGCCAATACTCTATAAAGTAGCGTTGCTATGCTAGCTATTAAATTGTGCTCTAGTGAGGCTTTGTTGATTTCTAGGCAGATTCTGTTCTTATCAGGCTTTGAGTCTTTGAGTAATTCACTCTCAGACACTCAGATAACATATATCACTACATCACTGTTAGGGTTAACTGCATAAAGTCCACCCAGCGTTTTGATTGGCCCAGCAGATCTTTGCCAGAGCATAATCTGTTCCCAACGGAGAGACTCCAGACCAACTGGTTTCCAGGCTACAACAGGTGATGACTCCCAGGTACTGACAATCAGACAAAACTCACCCTAATGACTGACAGTGTTGTGACAGGAAGAAAGGAAGGACCCAAATGGAGGAGGAAGTAGGAACAGGAAACAAAAGAACTTCAATGAAGCTCACTAAAAAGACAACAAAAGGTGTGGCATTGACGAACAGGGAGATCCAAAAACAAGAGTCAAACAGAAGAAGTAATCCAGAGGAGAAATTAAGACAAGGAATAATTCAAAAAGAACAAAAGGCCAAGAGAGAGAACATGAGCCGGTAACGGCAAGAAAACACAGGCTAAACATCCCGGGCACAGACGAACTGACAAAGAGACAAAGGCCAGACGGTTTAATGTACGCATGCAGAACTAATCGACAGAAAGGGGATGAAGGTGAAACTAACGAGGGGAGGAGCACGCAGACAAAAGATACGAGGCAAGACAGGTGAGTGTGCTCACAAGGACGGGAAGTGGAATAACCTCAAATGCCAAGAGGTAACAGATTACAACGTAGAACAGGAAGTACGCAGAAAACGTACGTAGCCTACGCCGGTACGAGGCATTTATACTTGAGCGCTCGTCAGTCTGGCTCGCTCTGTAAAAATACCACAAAATCACAGTTTTGGCACCGATGCGCGGCGTTACTTGGTCCAAACGGATAAATGCGGCGCCTCACCCTGACCTTTCAGCGCTCATCATGTGTGTGCGGCGCCGCTAAACGTGCAAACCTTTTCATCAAACCTGTGAGCTTTTTGTGCACATGCGTGTCCCTCCGACGCCGCCAGAAGTCCAGTCAGGAGGTAGCGCGTTAAATATTGATGCTGACCAATCCCAGGGGAGGGCAGTGTAAAGGTTGTGGCTCTAACAGCGGTCTCAGGGGAGCTGCAGTATATTTGCTCACTTTCCTCTCCCCAGGGCCATATTTTCCCTCTTTTCTCCTTACCCTCTGTAGACTCTGTAGCAGCGGCAGCGAACGCACCTTATGTATCTTCTTTTTGCTCTTTTTATTTAAAGCCGCGAGATATCCTCTGCCGACTCCGCGGGCCGCCGCACAACCCCGTCCGCTTATCTGATGCAGCAGCAGCGTGTTGCGTCGACACCGTGGGAAGGCCAAACAAACTGCAGAGGCTCTTCTAATGCACATTTTCGTCTCCGCTGGGAAACGGGAAATAGTGGTTTGAGGCAAGTGTGGGCAGGGTTCTGACATGAAGGTGGTTATTTTTTATCGTGTAGTGGTGCGCAGCAAAGTCCAAAGGGCAAGTCGCATGTGTTTTTTTCTTGTTTTTTTAATAGCAAGCATGCTCACAAGGCATGTGCCGTGCAATTAAAACGTGAATAATGATGGAAATTCATGCCGAGCATTTGCTAAACGTATTGCGAAATAAGCAGATTTTGCTCTTAATGGTAATAAAAATGTGTTTTTTAAGCCATGAGTAGAGTAAGCTGTGGAAATATCCTGTGATGGAAAGAATACGTAGGATACGTAACGTGGAACAATCCAATTAAAAACTGAAGCGTATTCAGGTTGTTACACAAAAGAAGAAAATACTTTCCGTTTAAATGTCAACATGTCTGTTTATTCATTTAAAAAATGAAACTGGAAGGAATTTGTTCGATATGCTTCCTCGGGACGAGTCTAATTTTATTTATTTTGGTCTCTTTCTTAAAGATACTCGAATTGGAAAAGGTTTTCTAGCTGCTTCTCTGTTTGGCTGATCGTGGCCTGCTGACTCAAACTCCTTCCAGTTCTCTGAAGGGTTTGCATCGAAGCTCAGATCTCCTCAGCGGACTGGATACCGCGCTCATCAGTTCATTCGAAAATGATTCCCCGGCAAAGATTGATTGAGAAATGATTTGTGATGTGTAAAGAAACTCCGCTAGAAACACGTGAATAGCCGTCTTCTGTGCGCCTTTTTTGTCAAATTAGGTCTGAAACAGTTCAAAAGTGAAAAATCCATAATATTTTGTCTTTGCAACAAACCGGGGATTTCCTCTGAACTCTAAGAGTTGTGTATTGTGTAAGCGCTGTAGAGAACATATGCTGTACCGGGCCACAGTTTAATTAAATTACATTCGTTTAATCTACATTGTACTTTGCCTCAGGTCTTTTTCCCTTTATGTTTGAGTAATAACCGTTCAGCTGCAGAATTTGGGCCCTCGTGCTTTTCCCTGTGAGGAAATCATTTCAGCAAAGTCATGAAAAAAAAAATAAAAAATCCTTACTGTTTTAAAATTCTGCACAGGTCAAGGTTTGAAACGCTTAAATGTCTTTAATTGAGCATTGGATTGGTTCCTGTTGACGTATTTAGATTTTAACACCAGGGACAGTGCTTATGATAGACTCAGTATGCTGTTCCTTGTATGAGTGGATAGTAAGTCCTAGTGTTTTTATCATAATAACCCAGTCAGACCAGTGTAGTGACTGTAAAGATGAACAAACCCTCTGTGATTTAACTCATAATTTTACTTAAGAGCAGATGTGTGGCGTCTACGGCCGCTGCCATCTTGGCTGCGCCTGACTTCACCTAACTCCTAGCTTGTTCAAAAATAAGCAAAGACGTGGAACGTGATTGGAAACAAGGCAGGTGGGGCACGCCTAGAGGGCTAGCTGATGGCTAGCAAGCAGCCACACCCTTAGTTATACATGATTTAAATGACCCTGCACAGATGTCATGAGTGGATAAAACAAGCTCTGAAGACCAGGCTGTAAACATGTTTATTTCTGGTTGGAGTTGGACATTTAAACAAGTAGGACAATGATGATTGACTGTAGCGTTTTAGCTTAGTTTCTCAGCCCCAGATCTCACAAGACTTTGAACCTGATGGCAAAGAACTTCCATGTAAGCACTTACAGCTACATTTGGATGAATTTGGAATGGATGCTAATGTTGTAGCTGACCCTCCCAACTTTTAGCGAAGCACCATCATCCGGACCGACACCTATCTGTAAAAGTATGAGCTGGGTTTCCATGAAAGCGGATATGCACGTTGAGGGATTCCCATATCCCTACTTTTAATCTGATATCATAAAAGGGTACTTACAGTTTATGACTTAAGGTGGAGCCATCCTTATTTCACCAAGCAGCCCAAGTATCCCGTGAAATACTAGTAGAAGAACCTTCAAATCCAAGGCCTCTAGACAGTTCCTGCCCATCGACCATAAGATGACTTTGTAATGTCCATGTGAGTGTTACTGTCAACTTCAGATGGACTGACTGATTGACATTAAACATGCTCTTGTTCATGCCTCTCTTTCACCATATTCTTTACCACCTACCTCAAAACACTTGCAACCAAGCGCTACGACTCTGTGAGCATCGCATTCGTCGGTAAATTTGTCACCTGCGCTGGACTTCTTGCTCCACTAGGCCGTGACAGCAGATCCCAGCCAGGTGAGAAATCCCCATCACCACCTTGGGTCGTATTCTACACTACCTTGTAGAGTATTGCATGCATTCAGGCTCGTGGCGCAACACGGATACCGAGTGTCTCTGTGCTTTTGTTACAAATGGCTAAAACGCAGTATGCCCCCCCTCTCCCAAGGGCTTTGTTACAGCCAGATGTTCATCTCCTTCTCACGCTCTTTCTCACCATTTGCTTTCCCCTCCTTTGGCTCCTTTTCCCTCGCTCTCCCTGCTCTCAGTCCAGATGTCCGTCTCTCCCGGGTATCTCCCCTCTGCTTTGCATGTGACAGCTTGTGGTTCCTTTCTGTGAGCTGGAGAACACAACCCAGGTGTGCAAGGGTGTGTTCGGGAATTGCCTTGTATAAATGAAATGGAGTAGTTGGGTTTATGTGCTGCTGAGTGTGAGTTTCATTGCCTTTACTGTCCGGGGTAAACTGAAATCCTACACCGCATTCCGTATCATAGCTTGCGTCCATTTGACAAAGCTGGAATCGTATATTTTATGTACAGTATAGTCGTCACGTCCTGCAGCTTTGACAGGTCGCTGTTAAGAGTTCTTACTTCAGGGAAACATTAGAACATTATCCAAAACTGATTTTCTATTGTGTCGCTGTTTGTGTGGCCTAATTTTATGTAAGGGCCCAGAAAATAACAAAAACTACCTGGCTCATAACACCAGAATAAAGCCTCACTCAGACATGCTTGGCTATGAGCAAAAGAGGAGAGGGATTAATTATGATGGGCACATTTATTTAAGATGACTAATTCCTACTGAAGCCAGTCATCCTTGACGGTACTTCTGGATTAGCTGAATGGAAGTACCTTGAGTACAAGAACAAATACAGTAGCCACGTTTCCTCTCAAGGAACTTTAAGTCCCAATAACTTTTCTTAAAGAACCAAGAGATGCCCTCAAATCTTTGGTTGTGTGTTTTTCCACTGTGATCTAAAAGGCCTCCAAAGGTTAGAATAATTAGTCTGACTGTACAACACCTTGCTCCAGTCCAGTAGATGGCGGTAATGGGGGACATAACACCATGTAAAGTGGCAACATTAAGCAGGGAGGAGATTCAAGATGTGTTGCGGTTGGTTTGTAAATAGGGTCATTAAGTGCCGGAAAAGAGATGAGCAATTGTCCCAAAATTGATTGACTTAGCAAAACGATTTTACTGTACATCAGTGGTTCCCAAACCTTTCACAGCCCGTGCCCCTTCACACATTTGACCTCCAGCCATGTACCCCCTACTCTCATGCACTTGTAGCAGCTAGAAAAAGAAATGTCTGTGAGCCTTCCGCCACCCCCGCCACCCGTGCCACCCACATTTAGCATGCATGACATACAAATAAAATCTCTTAAAGTGAATTATTTCTCACAAAATAGAATTATTTACCAGCATTTATTATTTTTGGTGGTTAGCCGGGCGACCTAGTTTACCTCAGACTGATGACCTCGCAGCTCAAATGACAGAAAGTCATCAGAATTGTTGACGACATAATTTAAAGACCCAATCAAGAACGAGATTTGCTTGTTTCTGGGGGTAAAATAACTGCAGCCAGTATAGCTATATCATCAGGAGATTTGCACCTGCCCACCGATCGCAGACATTTCAGGGAATCGGCGTCTTTCTTATTTAGGTGACCTAGCGCTAGCTACATTAGCAGCAAACTGATACATAGCTTCAAAGCCAGTCATCCTACAATCCAGCTATTAACATAATTGACTCGCATGAAAAACAGTCTTTTGATTTTTCATTTAGGTGGAGAATCAGAAAATGAGAAAACAACCCGTTCAGGTTCAGAACCAACTCTTTCGCGTACCCCCTACGTTACTTTGCGTACCCCTAGGGGTACACGTCCCCCAGATTGGGAATCACTGCTGTACATTATGGGGGCTGACCGGGGAATAAAAAGCTGCGAGTGCACAACCAATAGGAAATGTTCCCGTGTCTTCCGAAGTTCCTGTAATTTTATAAAAATAAAGTATCACTCCCCGAGCAAAGAACTTTTAATTTCCCGGCAACCGGATGTAGGTATTTACGCCCCTCCAAAGGTTCCTAGTCTCTGTGGAAGGTTCCAGAAGAAATGCAGCTTTTCTTTTTTGGTAATGTCCACAGCTTCTATACCTTGCCTGTAAAATTTGCCACTTTCTCCACAGCACTGTTTCCTGTTTCTATTCTGAAAGGTTTGTTCGTTGGTGTTGTTTCTTGCTTTACTTCCTGTGTTCCCCCTCTTTTGATTGTTTCATTGGTTTCTCCTTGTGTGTTTGGCCTTCGTTAGTTTCACCTGTGTCTCGTTAACCCCTCAGCCCTTGTGCCCTTCTTTCTCTTAGTCCTTTGTCAAGTTGTCTGTGGATTTACCCCAGTGATTTTTCCTCGTTTTTGTCTTGCGTTTGCTTCTTTTTGGATTTTACCTGCCTACCCTGCACCGCCTTATTGTTCCTGATCAGTAAGTTCTCATTGAACTTCTTTTGTTTCCTGCTCCTTGCCTCCCTTTGCGTCCTCCCTCCTTGCCGCTCAACACAACAACCCGTCAGATTATTTCTGCTTGCATCTGGCAGCTCCGCTCCTAAAAAATGACTGGGATTTACGTTGCGCAATAATACCAGCACTAATCGGAGGTCAGACTTTTCCCGCCTGCCTTTTCATTTCCCACCACATCGCCCGGTATCCGTCTTCTGCTTGTGACGGAGGGAAAGGCGAACCGAGGCAGAGCGAATGAGACGGAGAACGGAGTGTGCGGGAGTGTGCATCGGCGTCAATATAGCCGGCGAATTGAGTTATGCTCCTAAAGCTGCTCCCGCAATCTGGCCTCCTCGTCTCCGTCCCTCCCCGCCGCTTTCTCCCTATCCTCTTCTCGCCCGTTCAATTTCTCTCCTTCGCACACATGCTCCGAGTACGAGACTGTGTCCTCCTCGGTGTGTGTGTAGGAGGTGTTTTTGGCAGCCTGTGCTGGGAGAGTATAATAACAAAAAGTGTCCGGTTGGCATTCACTCCCGTATCCCAGTACGCCCTTCGTCCTTCGCCCTGCTCCCCCCCTTCCTCCTCCTCCTCCTCCTCTTCCTCCGCGCTCTTGTTTTCTTTTTGGCCATTCCTATCCTCTCTGCCATCTTTTTCGCGGCACAGATGAAGCTCTCTCCCTCACACCAACTCCTACGCTCCCTTTTCTCCTCTCTCAAACTCTTCTTTTTCCTTCCTCTATCATTTCCCTATCTAATTCTCGGAGATACATACTGCCTACTACGCGTCGAGATGCTCCGGCAGCAGTGCTCGCACTTTAATTTCGTCCAAATCTCATTTGCGACTCTCGCTCTGCGTGAGTACTCTGAGAATGTGTGTACCGTCATTATTCTATCCGCGGAGCACCGAATGTCCTAACCATATTAGAGAGATGAGAAATCATCGAGTGTGGACATTTTGGCTCGTTCTCGCGAGCTAATTCCGGATCGAGGGACGACCTGATTTGAGCGCTTTGATTTTTGAGTATCTGCAGATGCTTGTAATGTAATTTGTGTGGTTATTTCAACCTTAAAAACACAACTCCGGAGCAGTCGTTAGCATAAAGATGTTTAAATATCAAATAGTTTAATAGGTCTTCTTCTAGAAAGTGCAGACCGGATCAAAACTTTTCTTTAGTGCTTATTTCCTGCGTTGACAAAAAAAAAAAAAAATTAGGAGCAGTTCTGGATGCTGTTAACCTATGAAATGTCACTAAAAGTGCACAATATAGGCAGCTCATCTTGCATTTCTGTCTGATTAACTGCAGCGATCATGTTTTAGCTCGTGCAATATGGCACAACTGTCCGGTCTAGCTTTCTCTGCCACATTAAAAGATTTTTAGAAGGTGTGGACTGAGACCTTTTCCATGCACATTGTTAATCTCCAACTTTATGGCATACTCTCAAATTAAAAAAAAAAAAAAATGCATTAATGCAGCCATAGCCCTGCAGTCATGTTGTTAAATTTTTCCTTCACCGCAAAAGTAGAACAGTCGTAGCCTTTTCAATTCTGTGTCTTCTACTTGCGTCCATTAGTGAGCATGTCGAGTCCTTGCCACGGACATTAGAGTCACATTTATTGCCACATATGGTCACACAATACAAGGAATTTGTCTTCCGGTTGGGTGCATTAAAGATTTTAAGAAATTAGAAACCATATAGCGTCTACAGAGTATGCAAAGAATACAGTATGTACGAAGCGTCTGGTTTTAAATAGCAAAGAAAGTGATAGACTGTGCACATCCATCACAAAATGGTCACAGCATACAGGGTTAATTAAGTAACAGAATGTAGAGGCTATAGACCATAGACTGTATATAAATATGGACAATGCATCCTCACTTCCTTGCATTGGCCAAACTGATGCTATTTTCTCTGGGATACGAGCGGCGCCATCTTGCGAGAAACTGTACTTTAGTGTTTTAGTTTGGCCCAAGTCCCACCCACTAACATGGAGGGGGTGGAGCTTATGACCTATACTGCAGCCAGCCACCAGGGGAGCTCTACATGCTCTGGCTTCATTTTTGACGAGCTGTCATTGCGTGTGTGTGAGTGGCTTTACGTTAACGTAATGTGTAGCTTTTGTTTTCCACCAACTCCTGATGCTAACACTAGCTTAACACTAGCTACTCACTCTAATTGGTAAATTTGTCTTAAGGAACAATACTTTAAGGCAAAGTGTATACTTTTATCCTTTATGTTTAAACAAAGTTATAAGGCGCACTTGAATCAAACTAACATGCACTCAACTGCCAGTTCATCCTTACACTAGTGAAAATGAATTCACTATAAAGCACCAGCCCTACACTAAATCTCAGCTTCATGAAGGCTGCGCTATCACTTTAGAGGCTGGGGTTTGTAGTACTTTTGTACCAGCACATGTTCCTATTATTTTGGCAACCCCATTTTAGTCAGTGTGCTGGGCTAAATAACAGAAACAATGCAGTGTTTAATTCAGTCCAGTTTAGCAGCACCCCAAACTGCATCCTCCAAAAACAGTCAGGAAGCAGGAGTTAGTGCAGGATTGTTCGTTTGCACAAGTGTACCTTGTTTTCTGGCTGGTGAGTGCATGGTTTTAACTGCATTAGGCTAATGCTCAACACGTTCAACCCACTTCCAGCTCATTTCACAAGTCATGTATGTGCATATTAAGCTTTCTGTGCATCATTAACTCTGTAAAATGACACCTGAGATGGTTAAAGTTGAGGCTGGGGTCACCAGGTCTTCATTGAACAAACATGACCTGAAAAGACACTAGAAAACCTCAGAATGAGTTCTGATTGCACACGACGTTACTTCTATTCGTAATGTACCTCATCTCATGACCCGACGCACAAATTCAGACATTTAGACATTTGTGTTCCAAGGTATTTTTAAGATTAACTCCATAACAGAGCCTACGTGTATTTCTCCTCTCTCATTCTGGCTCGTCTATAAGGTTATGTCCGACAGAAATTACTAATAGGAAACCAGCGAGCTATGCCCGGAGTGCATCTCTCCGTGTAGTTCCGTTGAAAGATGCCAGATATAAACCATCTATTTTAATTACCTCATAAAAGTGTCCATTTAGTCTTAACAAAAGAGTAAGCCCGGCATTATTTAACGGCCAACTAACCGCTCGGAAACAACTCGTATGAACAGCAGTCAAACGAATAAGGCTAAGCGGGTTTGTTTGGAGCTGCGGGAACTGTTTTGTCGACCGGTGGAATTGTCAAGCTGCCAACATTTGCCTCTCTGCTGGGGAGCGATCCCACTGTGGTCGGATAAAACACTCAGCGGTACCTGTTCATGTAACCAGCAGCTGGACTGAGTCAAATAAATGGAAAACCAGGGCAGGTAATATTGTCAAATTTCTGAAACTGGAGCGCACTCTCAAGAGGGCAGCCTCTACTGTCACCGAGGCACATCCAGACCTGGGGAATTAGAATTTTATGATTTGATTTTTTTTAGCCTGCATTAAAATATGTACATGTATGATGCCGTGCAATGATAAGACATCTTCCTAGATCAAGAATAACAAAACCCAGACACTGTCACGGTCTGAGATCTCACTTCCTGCCACATTTTAGGATTTCCTTGATGCAGGAAATGAACGCATGCAGAGATAAATTAGTCATAGCATTGTTTTAATGGTAATAATTCACCCCGAGGTGAAATATGGAATTGGTTTTCAAGCGTTCAGAAGGCTGTTTGGCTTCATTTTGATGTCAGATGATCGTCCAGCCTGCCATCACTCCTCTCACTGACCCGTCTCACAGCCACACTCTGAGGCGAAGTTATAAAAATTGAACCAGCCACAGCAGATATTCCCTCAAAGTAATGTCCAACCTGTGAAATGAACTCGAATCCTATATTCCACCGAGAGCACCTTCATTTTTTTTTTTTTTTGCGGGGATTTTAGGAGGAGCAGATGTGTCTCGTGCATTTAAATCGAGATAATCAACTTGATAGACACACTCAGATACAGTAGCTGATTTACATGATGAAGAGATTGATTATCACAGAGCTTTATTCATTGGGAGGTAAAATATGCACACGCACTTTTACAGAATCAAGCGGTGGTTCAGTTAAAATTCTTTTTAGGAGAAGTCCCATCTAGTTTCCGTCAGAGCCTGACTAAGCTTGCCTCGTCTTATCTCTTATGCAGCGTGACTTTTACTGAATGAACCAAAGGATGCGTCTCTTCACCCGACCATGACCTGGAACCTTCCTGGACTTGTGTAAGTTGCTGTTTTAACACACTATTCAGTTTCAGAGTTGTCAAGGATACAATTCATAAGAAAACAAGCTTCTTCAGCATTCTTTTTTATTGCTGAAAAAAATAATTACACGAAGTTTCACAGCATAGCTGAACACTCGTGTGTATACCCCGGTACCAGTTGTATTCACTGACATTGAATATGTCTTTTTCTGACAAAGCCGCTGAGGACAACCTTTTGTAAACAATTGAGACACGTCCTTAACAAAGTGAGGAGTGGAGTTAACCTTCTGTTTTGTGTAAACCTATATAAATGTATCATTCACGTACATTCAATAGACTGACTGGTTCAGTTTATCTATTGTCGACGGGTCACATCTGTATTCTGAGTTCATCGCTACATGAATTGTATGTTTCTGCTGCTCAAGTATATTGTAGTGTTAGTTGTTGGGAATTGGTTGTCAGCCTGAACCTTCAGTCCTAGATCAAGGCAATAGGAGCGACTGATAACAATTGACTGATGTATAAGGTCTCTTACCAGTGTGGAAACACTGTCTGCCACTTTGGTTCCTGCCATCAAATACTGATTCGGGCCATGGTATAACCTAAAAATGTTTAGGAAAGGCAACTGGACTTGTAGAGCTTTTTGAAAAGACATCTCGCCATTCATCCGAGTAGCTTCTTCAGTTCTAAGGGACTGCTGGGGAGTCGAGGTTTAAATAGGACCATCTGTGGGAGTGGCCCACATGTCAAGCAAGTTTCCGATAGAGTTGCCTTTCTTGTTCAAAGAACCCAGATTGAGCATTGGCGGCGGCGTTGGCGGTATTTTCTCTTCAAATAGAGAATGAAAGAAGAGCTAGCTTCGTCCATACACTTGCAGGGTTTTCATGTTATGCTTGTTTTGCTTGGACACATTTCGGGTTGGAAATTATACAAGAGGGACCTCTACGAGCGACCACCTACGACGAAATGGGCGATGTGCTAGTTGCTTGAGACCTTTGGACTTCTGAACTTGTCTGAGGTTAAGATGGTACTACGCTTTTATCAAAGGATTTTGTGACTCACTTTTAGGACAAAAACATAAGAATCCTAAAGTTAGGAACGTCCATGACTCTCCAAGAGCCCATAATTGATGAATGGACTGAATGCACTGTCGCTAACTATGTTTAAAACCTTTTTACCATGGTACCCTTGCAACAGAATTGTCACATTTACCTATATTTTCTTTTTACCCTTGTTTCCTCTGTGCCACACTTCTAGTTGTCCAATACAGGTCAACAGGCCAATCCAGTCTAGGGAGCGGTGCCATCTTTGAATGATTTTGTTCAAGGCATCCATTTGTCCATGTGAAAAAAGGTTGTTTGTTTGCATGTAGGCTAAAGCACTAGAAAGAGGAACATAGAGCTAAATAGCGCGCAATGTAAAAGCCTCGTGTGCAAAGGTTATTTATTGTCATTTTTTATGTGCAGACAAAGCAAAAACTGCAGTTTTCATAGTAATTAGGGTCCCACACGGCCTGTGCCGCGACCCACGTGTCTAGTCCCAAAACAGATGTGAGCCCTTTAACCTCAATCGGCAATTTCCTGTATTGCCAGGCGACTTAAACAGCGACTCTAAGCGAGTCCACATTGTGTAACTTTCTTTTAAATACGTTCATTAAAAGGGGTCCGATTGTTTGAGGAAATGTTTTGGAAAAAACAGGAATTTTAAAGGAGATAATGGCCCTGCCGTTAATGGCTTTCTTTTAAAATTTCATCAGCGTTGCTTTACTTGTCTGTTACGAGTAGAGTGGCATAATTTGGGTTTATTTTATGACCCCCCTCATCCCCCCTCCCCAACACACATATATACACACACACACACACACAGTTGGAAGAAGAGAGTGATAATAGAATCATTGATGAATGGGCTGAATGTAGTTAGGGAAGCATGAAAGAGAGAGAAGGGGCGTGTTGAGATTAACGTAGCACAAAGCAAATTGGGTTTGCCATTATTACACAATTCAGACCGCAGAAAGCCCCTAACCATGAGAGACAAATGAGGCCTGAGATTCATAAAAGCTCCATTAACGGGAGCAAAGGGAGTGAGGGCAGGCCATCAATGGGTCCGTTTAATACCAAACATTTATAGATCTGTGTCTATGGCCTGTGGCATGTAATGACTAGACTGCAGGGCCCCTGCTTTCCACGAACCTCCAGAGTGCTAAATTAGGATCAGAATAGATTCTTTCAAAGCCCCCCTCCCCCTTCAAACCAGTTCACTTAGTCTCGATCCTGAGTGTGATCCTTAAGAAAGAAAACCCATTAACTTGTTAAAGCCCTGTTTCTCTCTTCTTAGCATGTTTTTATTTAACTGTTTGTCTTTTTAATTAAGCTGAATCTAAATCTTCCTCGGCCCTGCGGCAGCGCTCTGTAAATTCCGTCATTCTCGTGAATCTTAAGAGCGTTTTGCTGCACACGCACTCGGATGTTGGCATTAGCAGGTGCGTCTGGAGATCAATGGAGTTGTCAAGGACTCCATAAAGCCATCATCATAACCATAACACAGCCGCTATCGCACTCCGCTTAACTGACTGAGAACACATCATCGCCCATTCAGGCTAATGTGCTAATACGTCTCGGCGCTAATGTCAATGCGACGGTGGGACTCGATGGATGAGGCCCCCAGCGCAAACCAGATTATCCGGCCGTCTGACTGTCTCTCAAATGGCCAGAGTAGGGAAAATAGAGTGTCTCATTATCATCATGTGCAGACGGCTCGCCGCTAATCTATTAAAAAACGACGCCATCGGAGTCGGTGAATATTTCCTCAGCGGGCAGGAGCACCGGGAGCGGCAAGCATCTACTGCCGACTGGCAGACATAAGTCCCGCGCACTCATTGCGAGTGGTGTCAGTGCGCAACTCACGGGCATCCATCAGCTGTATATGGATACAGATGGTAGGTCAAGTTTCAAACTGAGTGAGGGAGGAGAGGGAGCCGTGAGCCGATTGGGGGATAGTGGGTTTCTGGGATTGTTTATTGCCGAGCGGTAATTGGATAAACCTGGCGTCTAACCTCTTTAGGCCTGTCACATTGCTTCAACCTCATGAGGCCAATCTCGGATGCCCTGATTGAGTTTATGCTCAATTGAAACTTATCAGCTTTTTTTTTCCCCCATTGCTGCTCTTGTTTTAAGAGTGCCTGAGTGAAGAGGTGTATAAGTGCGATGCATGCGATCCGAGCTCGTTTACAAAAAAAAATAATTTTATTTGGGTTTGAATCACAATTAAGGTTGTTAATGTGCTTTTCCTGAGCTGTTAAGCTGCACGTCAATGGAGTTTAACTCACATTTTGGCATTTCCATTCCTCAGGGTTGAACGCCAACATGAAATTGCCTCAGGAATGTTTCTGAACTAGTATTACGCCCTGACAGCAAGTACATGTTCATGATTGCCATGAGCAAACATATGCTTGGGTCTATCAGCGGCGGTATCATCATCATCATCTTTCTGTTGCATGTCACATGGTTACAGAAGACTCCATAATGAGCTCAGAGTTTTTTTTTAATTCATTTTGATCTTTTTACAACTGAATCTATTTGCACTGCAGCAGAAAGTTTTACTTGCAACAAGATAAAAGATGATATCATTTGAGGTGTTAAATATGAAAAATATTTCCATTCGGTTATTATTAGTCTTGATTTAATGCGTTTGCTGCAGCAGGTGGGCTTGAGCAGATGTCGGCTCGGCCAACGTGCAATGAATTCTCTCGCATTGTGTTCGCCAACTGGTTGTCTTACCAGTGGATCTCCAAATGAGTACAATAGGCTGTTTGTATTCGAACCCAAAATGGATCTGCATTGTCCTACTGAGTCCCGAGGTGGTTGTCTTATTATTAAAGCTGAGAAGAGTCCAGAAATAAGTTAACACTTACTGTTTTAAGGTACGGTGTCTTCAGTTTGCTCAGAGCGTCCTGCCAGATCTGATCACTTCTTTTCATAGACCTTTTTTTTCTACTTGCTGTTTTCTGAGCAGGTAGGGTTGGCCATTGTTCATATCTATTGTCGTTGGCTTGTACTCTTGCTCTTGTTTGAGAAAGAAGATAAACTAAAAGTTCAAAAGAAAATTTGTTTCCAGGACATGAAAGTTGCCAATGATTGGTATCCTTGTTGTCCTTTCCTTAACAACTACGAGACATAATCAAACAGTATGAATGTTTCTAACCAATCCCTCGTACACACAACTAACCTTACCTTACCTTACCTTACCTTACAAGGTATTCCCCCTCGACTTGCATGGGCACACATGCTCTTACTCAGTTTCTTTCAGGCTTGTCCATTCACCTCTCCTCTCATGCCGATTCGTGCCCCTCTACCTTCCTCCCTTCATGAGTTACTTTCCAGAACCAAGGTGCTCCTTACATTTGAAAGACCAATTTCTTCTGTTGGATTAATTCATCAAAGTTGCCTCGGAGCTCAGTGACCACTAGAGCAGGAGCAGAGGAAGGAGGCATGAATGCAGAGAGAGCATGAAAGGCCGGTGTCACTAACTTTCTGCTTTTCTATGGACATTTCAGTCAGAGCCATAATTCTTACTTATTGTAATCCAAAGGGCCTTCCCATGACATGTTTAAACCATTTTTTTCCCCATGCTTAGAATTCTTTTTCCCCATCACGTCAATTGATTCAGTGGCATCGCTCCAGCATTAGAGAAGTGTATGAAACACCTGCTGGTCCACCTTCCTAATGATATTTGGTGCAGAGAAGTTAGATCGTGAAATTTTCAGAACGCATTCATGTTCCACCAAAAATTCACATATTCTTTGACAATCCAAGAGCTTTTCATTCGATGCAAGTTTGCACACATGTTTCTTATTTTAACCGCCAGCTTGTCAAAGTCAGTACACCCAGTTGGACGACATTGTGCACAACAATGAGCATTTGAGGCAACAGTGAACTTCTAAAGTTCTCTCTGGTCTAACCACAATTTGTTTTTCATTGGTCTGAACCGTTACGAACAGCAATTACATGAACTCAAACATAATTTCTTCATTTATTCAGCGGGGTCTCTGTAATCTTCCAAGCTCAGATTCCAAGAAGTTTGAAGAAGAATTTAAACACCAACTCAATGTGCGGTTTACCCGCTGTTTACCCGTCTCATGCCAGGCTTTCCATGACTAATTACTGACTAACAGATGTCAGCATCTGTCTCGCACCCGTAAACCCTCATGTTTTGCGATTATTGCCGGTGATTGGTTTCAGATATGCTGTGGGCCTCATTTGTAACATGGCATTATACAGTGGATTAAACCAAAGTTGAAAGCCTGTGCGTCATGATGATTGGTGGCTGTGGTTAGCTTGGGTTCACAGTAGGACGGAACTTATCAAACCTCTCCTTCTGCAACATTTATTCTCTGTAGGCTGATCCAAAACAACCACATGTGTGTTCAAACTGTTAATACACTTTTTTTTTTCTCAGTCGTTCTAGTCAATAATGATTAGGGACAAAAAACCATGAACAATGTCGTCTTATCTTTGGTTCAGATAGGGATCAAATTACATTATATACAGATCAGGCATAACATTATGACCACCTTCCTAATGTTGTGTAGGTCTCCCTTGTGTCTCCAAAACAGTTGTGACTCATCAGAGAATGGACATGGGCCTTCTGAGGGTGTCCTGTGGTGTCTGGCAACAGAATGTTGTTAGTGGGGGGGCCTTTGAGGGGAGGGGCCTCTGTGGATCATCCCACAGATACTTGATCAGTTTGGGATCTAGTGAATTTGGAGGCCAGGTCAACACCTTGTGCTGTTCTTCATGTTTTTTTTGTGTGTGTGTCTGTGTCAGGCTGCATCCTGCTGGGGGTGGCTGCTGCCATCAAGGAGTGTCATTGCTATGGGGTGGGGGTGTCTGGTCTGGTCTAGGTGAGTGCTACATGTCTAAATAACATCCACACCAATGAATGCCACGTCCAGAAGTTTCCCAGCAGAATACTGAATTGGCACAAGATGGTCAATCACCTGTCATTGGTTTTAATGTTGTGGCTGATCAGTGTATTTCATAACAAACCTAACATCTAACATAAGTTTAAAAGCAAATTAGGAAGTGTCTTTTTTGACCACCATGTGGAATCTGATTTTTTTTATATTGCCCTTAAAGGATATGTTGACAGGTGCATTAGATCAGTATCACTCTAAACGTTGGCGCGCTCTTATACAAAAACAGAAAACCTTTGTAAGGTTGAATACTTTAATTTAAAATTCTAATAAATTCCTTCCCTTTCTGTTTGCGTAGATGTTTAGATTACTTGACAACTATTACGTAAGGCTGAGAATGAATCTAAATGACTTTAAGTTGTTCAGTTGGGATAAGAGAGTAGTGATCACAACCCTAACCCGATTCCTGACAGAGAAACATAATCCCTTCCTCATTTAACTAACTTGAGGAGGATTCAAGATGTAACATCTGCCGTCACTTCTCAATTGAAACCAGCCCACACGCCATAATTCAATCAGTATTTTATTTTCCAATTTCCCCTACTCTTATTGCTTGGATGACCGTGTTAACTTGTTCGCCTCTGTCTCCCGTGCAGATTAAGTTGTAATTGGGTTTCTTTTTCAAGAGGCCATCAGGTTGAGCTGATTTAGAAGGCCTCCATTTGGTTTTCCTCTTCCCCTCAACGTGGGATATCCAGAGTTCTGTCTTCCAACAGCGCAACCCACCCCCCCGAAGTCTCTCTCCCCACTTTCCGATGTAGAGCCGCTGGTCGAGTTTGTTAGCCAGGGGTGCATCCCTGTTCATTACCAAGGTTTTGATGTGGCCCCCAGATGACAGCTCAGCCCCTATATTACCTCGGCCGCTCGCCAGATTTAAAATCAAATTAGCTGAGCAGCTGAATGGAAGCCCTTTAAAGCTCCCCATACGCGCACAACCACACAAACGCCGAGGTAGAGCAAGGGAAACGCTTGATTATGCATCAAACCTAAGATTTAAGTGTCTGGCCCACAGTGCTGGCTGGGTGTCTGGTAGAATAAAGAAACAGTATACGTCGTACAAGATAAACACATTGCGAACAATATGGATATTACTCTTGCGTTATTTTCATAAACAAACTCTAATACTTCTTGCTGTTGCAGAATGCCCATCAATTCAACAACACGGACTAAAATGCGCCTGTTGTTCCTCTCAATTAACTTAAAGACATAATTGGAAAAGGCTAAGTAGCTGTCGTCTGTCTTCGGCGTGGGCTGGAAAGCAGAAGTTCAGTCGGTGGCTTTTAAGATGCGCGTGCACGCTCTCTGCTTGCCATAGTGTGATTTGCGCACGACTGTCAAAAGCAATGAATCACATTACTTAAGTCAGTCATTAAAGACACACTATTCCTGTTACACAAAGTACTCACATCAGCGGCTCCCTGTGACACTGAAGCAAGCTTTTAATGCTCTCACCTGTGACATCCCTCTGTTGGTTTCTTTTTTTCCTTTCTTTTTCTGGCACAATCTTTGGTGGTTAGTGCTCATTGCTGCATGTTTTTTTTCCCGAGATCACTTGTCAATCAAACAGCGGCGCGATGATGTCTTTGTCCTTGTATTCCCTGTGTATAAAGAAGTGATGTGAAACATTTCTTGGATTGGATGGCTTCAGTTTAGAAGACAAAAAGTCTGCTCAGGTGCATTTTACATTATTCTTTATTCTAATTTCCAAAAATCACTTATATGATCAACTATGCATTAAATATTAATAGTAATAACAATAGTAGCACAGGCCTTATTAATTCTACATACCCAATGAGCCCAGTCTGCTCTGATTGGTCAGCCACAGACTGTATATAAATATGGACAAAGTGTACCCACTTCCTCTCATTGGCCAAACTGACGCTATTTTCCGGGGAAATGGGCGGCGCCAACTTGCGACTTTGGAGCAGACAGCACCACTTTATGTAGCGGTTGGTATGGCAACTGGTAGTCGCTGTTATGTCACATCCTGTTTCTTTAGCATCAAATAACAAGCTAAAACGTATCCAAAAATAACTGACATTTGAACATGCATCAACATTATATTAACTACCTAAAATGACAGAAACCATCCTTGAAAAAAATTATTTGATGTGTATTTTAGTGTTTTAGTTTGACCCAAGTCCCGCCCACCAACATGGAGGAGGTGGAGCTTATGACCTATACTACAGCCAGCCACCAGGGGGAGCTCTACTTGCTTTGGATTCACTTTAGAGGAGCTGTACCGCCATCCATATTTATACAGTCTATGGCCAGCCCCAGCAGCCAGAAAAGGCACCCCCTCCCCCACCCACCCCCACGTACATGTTCCATCTGAGAGCCAAAGACGGCAATGCTGATGGTGAGAGAAAATTGGATGCAAAAGTTAAATTACGCCCCCGGTGCAGGATGAGTCATCAACATTTTTAAGTTGTTTTCTAGGAAACTGCAAATTCTAAAATACCTCCAACTATATGTACTAATCACATACTAGATCACATACTAGATCGAGACATATATATATACAAAACACTTACATTTTATTTCAGGGGGACTTTAAACTTTTTTATTCATGCAAATTTGAATATTTTTTTTCAGCGAGGAAGACAGAGATGTAGATGTTGTTTTGAGAATTTGTGGCAAGGTGACTTCTGTGGACAAGTCGCATCAGATCACATGGCTCAAAACACGTCTTGTTGGAATAATTTATTTAAATTCTGATGTAACCTTAACAGCAGTTTTAGTTTTATCCGGTAAAGAAGTTTCTGCTTCCACCCAAACAACGACTTAAATTGATTTCCCGATGATGTTGCATCACAACCTTGATTCTATTGACCACCACTGTGTTGCAATAATATTAAGAAAGGAGTAAGGAGATGTGGATCAGACCTTTAAAGTTGCACTGGGCAACTTATAGAATACATTGCTATATATACAGCAACTTGAAAATCCATGAATGTGGTGAGGTGACATCGGAGAAACTCGGCAGGTGGATTCTACCTCTAACATCTTGCCCCCGGCTAGGAAATGAAAAGCTTTCACGCTGTCATTTTGCAGACATCCCTGCACTAAGTGGTGATGCCAGTATTGTGGTCAGTGTCCGTGTAGTAGCACCAGTTGACTAATAAGGAGGAAACAAGACTGATGCAAGACAACTCAATTCCTCGGCCCCATGCTGCTTTTTCACAAGCCCGCCCTGACACGTCTTTCTTACACCCACTCCCTGCTGTAATGAGGGTCCCCGGAGTTCTGGGGGAAAAATAAATCTGCCCTCTCCCTTTTACCACCTGCGGTGTGTGTTCATGTGCTGTGTGCTCATTTGCTCATTGACGTCGCTCCCTATCACATTTCTGTTGAGTTTTAATGGAAATGCTTTTTACGGCATAAACAGCATTACACGGTGAATGTCTTTATTAGCTTTGATATAAAGTTCACTTTGAAAGATCCTTTTACTGCACTGAGGAGATAGATTTAAAGAATTACCAGTTAGCTGAATATCCCAGAAAGGATTTAGTGAATAATTAGATATAATGTATGACCTGAGGAACTGACTTGTTTTCTTTTTTTGGAGCCACCGTGTGGCCATTTTATACCTGAACACTCAAGTGTAGAAAGAACTTTATGTAATTAGATTTCTTGGTTCAAGATGAATGTACAGTATCTTCATTAAGTGAATCAAGGAGCTTTATCCATGCTCATCTCGTGCCCTTATGACAAGAAGATGCATCCCTGTTTTAATTTCATCCTGGGTTGTTAGTTGCATTCTTACTCCTTTGTCCCAAGCTGCCAGAGGGGACCTTGTATGCTTATTTGCTGCTCTGTATTTTTGTCCCTGGACACCAATACAGTACCTTCTTCTTTCAACTTCTAGAAGACTTCTTTGGGGCAGCACCCAGCTGTACTTCCTGTGCTTGATCAATAAGCCTTGCCAGGAGCAGATGACTGAATAAAACCATCCCTGGTATGTTGACGGCAACTCGTCATTGTAACATTACAGCACACGGCTCAAGGTCGAGGTTGAAAGGTCTATATATAGCAGGTGCCGTACATAGTGAAATGAGAAGTTCCTCCAAGACCATGGTTGTGCACGAGGCAGCGAGCTTATATTGTGTAATGAGACTCATACTGGAAAATAACTAAAAGCTGTTAATATCTGTGGAGGTTCTTGGTCATCCAGGTCATAGTATATCCAAACTGCGGGCTGAAATGAGGGCAACTGGTTTGCACATTTCACCACTCACACAAATAGCTTCCTAAGTTCCAAAAGACCTCCCTAGCGTTTTGGAAATGAAGAAGCTCTTCTGATGAGTGGCCAAACCTTTGCAAAAAACCCTGCAAGTCCAGTTGTCCTAGTTTCAGCTTGGTTTTTGGAGAAAAGCCTAACAGGTCCCCTACAATACAAAAAGGACCAAAAATAATGAAACCATCTTTATTTTGAACATATTCACATATTAATTAGTTTGTTTTTGATAGCCATGGCATTATGGCAAGTTTGGCAGACCTTTCGTTCAGTTGTGGCTTTTTATTTGCAATTTCCTTGGATGGTTTTGTTTCCTTGAAGTATGGAAGTATGAAGTACTCAAAATGTTGAGTGCAACGGGACCACTGTGTATTCCACAACTGATGAGCATCCAAGTCATACCAAGCTTGGTACACCAAGCTAAAACGAGGACCACTAGGCATGTTTAAATGTTGTTAGACATTTCACCGCTTATCCAAGTAGCTTCTTCAGTTGGTTTCAGTTCATTTCTTTATTTGTAAAGCACCGCATTGACAGTAAAGGTAGGTGTTAAGTGTCTCTTTACGCCTTCGTAACCCTTAGATGCACATGCAGTTCAAGATGCCACATGCAGTGATCAAACTGACTCCTGATGACTTTGATGCCATTTTGCATATTCAAAGCTCGACGGAAACACAATCGGAGGAAATGTCACGTGAAATGTGACTCATCTCTTTCTTCTTGGTTTCTCAAAAGTCACCGTTGCCATCAGCCAGTAATCAAAATGATAGAAATCCAGACAATTCTAAACATCTTATAGAACAAACACTAATATGAAGGACTGTGCAGCCCTGTGGAAGGTACACGCTGACTTCTCTCTAGTTTGTTGCAGGGTTTTGCTTTAATTGTACCTAAAACAAGGACTTGAAAATGTGAAATGTGATTTTTCTTTTTTTCTTCTTTCCAATGGACTGATCTTTTGTCCCTTTCTAAATGTCATCAGGGGGCCAACTACAGCAAAAACCCACACAAAAGAATCATTGAGGCCCATTACATTACGCAGAGATAGACTGTGTGGGTATGTCAAGGACTCTTGCATAGCCATTACTGTTAAAAAATAATTGATTGCATTAACCTGCCCTTTCACCATTTTACAAGTCCGATCCATATTCCTAAGTGGCCATGTAGTGTGGGGTTTTAACCTAAGAGGAAACGGCGTAATGATTTTGTCAGGCCAGTATTGAATTGCTCAGTGGTGTTGATGTTACTCATGGTGTGCTGCTTTTCAAGTGTCCACGCCGCAACGGAAATGTCAGTGTGCAATTTTCCTTCACAGACACACACACACACACACACACACACACATATATAAATATAGCTAAAGAACTCATACTTTTTTTGCCATTGTCAGTTGATTGGACTGATGAAGGCTTTCATGAGGAGAGTTTAATTTCTTTATGTAAAGTAAAGCTGCCAGTGGAGGTTTTTGTGCGAATAATCTACAGTATATGTTTGCAGTATATGTATATGTTCTCGATCAACAAGCAGCCACAAAAGTTTGGCCAGGGAACGTTAGTCGGGAGTCTGTCCATTGAGAGCTGATTACGCTCCTGCAATGTTCTGCCGGGCCAATCGAAACGTTTGCATGGGATTCGTCTAGTGATGGACCGAAGAGCAACACCGATGGAGTCATCTGAGTGCTGTTTGGTTAGCTTTGTTTTGTTGTCAACAAAAATGGCCGCCGTCAGAGAAGCCAGATGTCAAGTTTTCTTTGTAAAAGATAATGAAAAGCAAATACCTTTAAAAGAAGTACAACTAACAGAGATTTTAAGGCATTTGTTGAGAAGATAGACTGTAGAGAAACTGAGGCTTGAGCTCCAGGTATAAGACGCCATCTTGGAAGTTTGAAAGCCGGAGTCTGAGACTGGATCCCCTGTCTTACTTGCGTTTGGTTAATACTGTGCTCTGCTCTACCTTTGCCGTTTAGTAAGAAATGTTTGATACATTACAAACATTTAAAGCTAGCACCCCTGTTTTAGCTAGCTAGTTAATGACATTAATTCATTAAAATCTCACAAAAACTTTAAAAAACTTTAATTTACCACAAAAACTGCAAAGATCCATCAGATCCTTGATGTCAGTTAGCACAGTTTACACAACTACTCATTTAGTAGGTTTCAAATAGACAAACGCTTCTTTATGTCATCATCATCATAACTTAACTAAAACAAAACTTATCAGAAAAATGTCCACTTTGGACATAAATCCTAATTATACAGTGTTTTAGTTTGGTCCCCAAGTCCCATCCATCCACTAGCATAGAAGGGGGCTGAGCTTATTAGCTATACTACAGCCAGCCACCAGGGGGAGCTCCACATGCTTTGTCTTCACTTTTGAGGAGCTGTCATGGCGTCCACTTATTCTCCAGTCTTTGCTCGACAAGCTTACATCCTGTTAGCTGTTACTCTGAAAGATTTCAGAACTATTCAGTGGCGTGCAGAGGTATGTGTCGGCCCCATAATGAAATGCAAATTAAACCTAAATGGCCACGCCAGGCTACAAATTAATCTTTCTTACATGTGAAATCGCATTTCAATTTCAGTTGTCTCGGAGCAGAAATAAAAGTCAGTTTACGGGCATCTCTAAATGATATCGCTCTACTGATGTCCGCGGAGCCATCGACTCAAATCCTCATCTCGTGTTTTTTTTTTTTTTTTTTTTCGTTCTCCGCTTCATAACTTTTCCACCAAGCACGCCCTCCTTTCCGGTCGACTTGAGACGCAGCACAGTGAAAAGTGCAGCTTTTGATGTGATACAAACGCCATTAAATTAATCAATTCGATAACCCCCTCCGTCACTTCTGTCTTCCCCTCTTCCCTTCTCCTTCCTCTTTCAAGAGCGGCGGCGCTCAGGGAGAAATATAGATTTGATAAGGCCGCTTGCTCTCTCGCTCCACGTCCATGCAGAGAAAATACATTTCCCCCTGGACAGAGCCGAGCCTCATCCCTCCTCTCTGGAAAAAAAAAGATTACAAAGCGGGCGGGGACGGGGAACGACAGCCTCGCCGTCCCCTCCGCATCGACGAGAGACTCCATAGGTTATGATGACAAGACTCCCATACTGCTCAATCCATAACGTCTGGAGCTGCACCTGTCCTGCCATCTTGTATATAATTCATTATTATGTACTTATGGTTTCCTGCACGCCTCGCAAAGTGCGACTCTGATTCATTGCGAGGGGAATAGAAACACTCTAAACCAGCTTTATTATGGAGAGCACAGTTCTCCACCGCAGCACACAAGATAGATGCTTTGTTATGTCGGGGCTTTATTAGTACCACTAAATCACTTGATAGCAATGTGGCTGAAACGGAGATAATTATTGACGTTGCATCTCGCCGTTTAATGGTGTGGCACCGACACGTGTAGCTCAATGAGTCGCAGGGGACCCCGGCTTGTTTATTCCTTCCCGCTTTCGCGCGTCGTCTCTTCCGTTGGATTTTGCAAAACCTCCTGCTCACGCGTCTCTCTTTTATCTTGTTCCTTCGCACGATTCCCTTTTATCTATTTTTGCTCGGTCCCTCTTTGTCTTTTCTGGTCCTTCGCCTTCTTCTCATTACATAGTTTAGAGTTTTTTTGTTTTTTTTTTCTGCCCTGCATTGCTACACAGTGCAGTTGCATTTAAGCCATTAGTCTTAAAATGTGTTTGTGTCAGTGCACGGCCTGTTGTTGTTGTTCTCCCTCCTCCTCCACTTCCTCCTCCTCCTCCTCCTGTGCTTTTTCTAAGGCTGATGTGTCTTTCATTACCGGGGTCTGACAGCGCTGAGCCGAGTGGACGTCTGTTTGTCACCCTCTAATGGGGCTTGGCAGCCTACAAGGTGTGCACAACACCTCAGAGAGAGTGGCCTTCTCCTTCTGTCTCCCTCGGTGGAGGGAAAAGACCAATAACACCGCCTCGCCTCGCTTTCACTCCACTGTTCAATTTCGCTTCACGTCCGCGTCAGTGCCACGAATTGGATCAGGCACCTATGGACAAATTCCACGTCCAGTTGACTTGATGGGAATTGACCAAACCTCGCCGGGATCTCGCGCGGCGCCGGCTTTGATCCCGCTCAAACTGTCAATTGCAATATACAGTTTAGAAGTAAGGCTATCTAATCCATTTTGAGCAAATCCTGCTTTTTGGTGTCGGCCTATCGACCCGCTCTCAGCCGCCACTGTTGCTTATCTGTCTCTCCCGAGCAAATGTTTTCATTTGATGGATTCCCAGACAGAGTCATATTAAAGACGTGGACCGCCATTTGATAAGATTTCATTGGATCCAGATAGGAAAACTTGGTTTGAATTTGCTGTTCTATTGTAGGGCCTTTATGTTCCTTCCGCTATAAGAACCTGGCCAACAGAAGTCTTATTTTGTTGGATCGGCTCACCAGCTCTCCTGTAATATTTCCTCCTCTCTGTGGCTTGCTTGCTTTCGACACCTTTCCACGACTGTGTACAATTTTGAAAGCCTCTGACTCTCAGGAACCAAACAAAGTTGGGGCAGATTGCTGAACCTGTACCAAAAAATCTCCACCAAAACATGTCATTGGTCATTTGATTGATAATCTAGTGTCAAGCTGCCTCTTGAGGCAATGAAAGCAATGGAGTACCTCTTTAAAAGAACATATAGAGGTTATTTGGTGTTTCTGAAGTCCAAGAAAGAGGTGAAGCAAAGATAAAAAAAGAGAGTGTCCATAAAAAGACAAAATTTAGACTTCTTTGGTTCATTAGCACTCAGTGAGATTTAATTTCGTATGCAGATTTTCGATTTTTCTCAAACTTTCCCAGCCCTAGCTGTTTAAAACTTAATCAGCCTTTAATCACTGAGGTTGCAGATCAGAAAACCCTCAAGCCAATCATTTTTATGCCACCATTTCTGCAGCAGTCACGGCCAGAGGGATTATATATTCCGGTTGCGTCCCATTGTTGCAAACCAGATCAATATCTCGATAACGCCTGGAAGAAAGTTCCTCAGATTTGGCTCGAACGTTCACTTGGAGGCATGTGTGTAGTTGGCGTACAATTTTGAAAGCCACCCCGACTCTGGGAAACCAACTGAACTATTCACCCCCTTTCATTTCTGGCATTCACTTTGACGTCAACATCTAGGATGCCAATATTCTCACCAGAAAATGTCACTGGTCATTTGATTTTTAAAAAAATGTGCTGCAGATGTTGTGACCACTTGCCTCTTAACATAATGCAAACAGTGGTGGTCCTCTTTGCAGAGCAAACATGGAGGTTATTTAGTGTTTCTGAACCTCAAGAGGGGTCAGGATTTCTGTGACTATAGGCCTCAATCACAGGTTCAATGTGAAGGCAAGTTGATGAACAATGGTCAACACCATACTCTTTTTTTTCTTTTTTTTTTCAAAGAGTGTGCAGATTTTCCATTCTCCCAAGCTTTCTTCAGCCTTGGCTGTCTAAAAACTTAATCAGCCTTTAATCACTGAGGCTGCAGATCAGAAAACCGCCAAGAAAATCATATTTGTGCCACCATTTCTGCAACAGTCATGGCCAGAGGCATTGTATTTCCCGTGTCGTGTCCCATTGTTGTGAACATGGTCAATATCTCGACAACTTCTGGAGGAAAGTTCTCCAGACTTGGCTCGAATGTTGGCACTTGCTCTCGGGGATGAACTGATTAAAATGTCGTGGTCAAAGGTCGCTCACAAACACGGTTTTGGCAATAAATCAAGAAGTCATGCACAAATGTTTTCACACGAATGTTTGATAGGATGAAAATGATGAAATTTTAAATGGAAAAAGGTCAAAGTTTGGCTTCAACATGAAATAAGTCTTCAACACATACTGTATATTACATGAGTCAGGACAGAAATAGATATAAACTGCAACTTGACTGTCTGATGGAGAAATACAAGCAGGAAATTAATTCTAGTTTTTATGTTTAATGGGTTTCGTAAGTACCCACAAAAGACACGACCCTGCCAGTAGGATACCAGTTTCATTTTCATTTGTGACTTCAATGCCAGTTACAGCTTATTTCATCTTTTTTCTACCTATAGTCGGTCCAAGCTTCTTTTAGCCACGATGACTGAAAGCGGCCTAACCTCAGTCATTTTCATATTCATCATGAGCGGCCTCTTGGTCAGGATGTCAAAGCCAGGGCATAATGAAAGAGGGGGACAAATTGGAGAAAATGGGATAATGCTGGCGGAGAAGGAAAATGGGAGACAAAGCAAGAAGAGACGAGGGTAAAATGATTACAAGTGCCTCCGAAAATGGTAATGGCAGAGACCTGGGCTACATCCTCCCTTTGTTCTTCTCCTCTTGGTCAGTGACGGCCCTCGGTTTCCTGCGTTAACACCCCAAATTCATTGACGGAATGGATGTAGAGAAGCGGAAAGAAGAGGATGCGGCTGAAGGTTGAACACGGTGTGGGAGTCAGAAACCTGCTTTTCCTCCGCTCAGAGATGAAAGGTTAAAAAGCCCGACAGAGCTTTCCATTTTTAAACGGGCGAGCCGTCGTCGGCGTGCGCGCATGTGTGCGTACGCCACTCCGTTTGTGTAGCGAGTGTTTGTCTGCGCGCCGAGTGTGTTGGGATGAGGAAACGCTGGCTAATAACAAGATGTTCCTTTGAAAGTCGCGGCGGCATTCTTTCCTGGTGCGTTCTTTCAGGCGAGCAGCGCAGGGCGAAATGTCAACCATTAGAAATAAACAGTCTCGTCATGACAAGTCTTGACTGAGAGAACAATACCGGAGAGAAAGTGAGAGAGGAGAAAAGAGTGATAGATGTGGCAAGATGGAAATAGAAGAGGATTGGAGGGAGAGGGGAGGGAAAAAATGAGCAGGAAGATGAAAACACTTCCTCTTTTTTTTTGCTCTTCCCTCTGAGTCAGCCTGTCAGTCCTTCCTTGAAAAGCAGCTGAATGTCTTTTTACTCATCTTTTCTTCTATCTTTTTGTTTTCTTGACTAAAACCACGGGTAAACCTCTACCCGCAGCTTTTTAACAATCCACACATCATTAGCAGCCGGCTAGGTTTTACTTTATTCCTTCTGGTTTGTGTCTGTGCTCTGCTCGTATCGCCGTGCTGGTGAGCTGCAGCAGCGGCGTTAGCACGGGTTTGGTTTATTAGCATGCATGAAATAAATCCGCCTCAAACAAAAGAGGATTCATGTGACATTTCTGTAACAGCTCGGCCTCGCTCTTCACTGGAGCTGAACAGCTGGAACAACAATTGTTCACAGGGTTACGAGGACATTCTCTACTCCGTAACTGGAGTTTTATGTCAAACAACAGTTTTACACAGCATTAGTTTTCATGTATGCACTTTCCAGTGCAAATAGACTGTAAAAATAGAGGACGCCAACCCCAAGATCAATCACCAAAGCCAAAGCAAGTAGAGCTCCCCCTGGTGGCTGGCTGTAGTATAGGTCATAAGCTCCACCTCCTTCATGTTAGTGGGTGGGACTTGGGCCTAAAACACCAAAGTACATGTTAAGGATGGTTTCTGCCATTTTATGTAGTTAATATAATGCTGATGTGTATTCAAGTGTCCATTTTTCTGAGAAGTTTCTTTTTTGTCTATAAAAACAGATGATGATTGACAGTTGCCATTGACAACCACTCTCTGAAACTGTCCCATAGGACTGTGAGTTTTAACTGGCGGATGTAGTACAGAGCATAGTATTGACTGAACGCCGGAAGTGTGTCATCAATAACATCTTTGCAAGATGTTCCCAAAATGAGCTTGGAGTGGTTCCCATCCATGGTTCCCCAAACAGAGTCAAGGTGCGATTGCCAAAACCAATTTAAGGCGTTCTGAAAAGAGGTTCTAGGCCAGTAAATATGGTGCTTCCCTTTCTGAAAACAGGTTGAACTGGACAAAACATTTGGGTTCAAAGCAAATATTTACATTAAATTTGTGGTTCCCAAAACAAGTGGACTAAGTCAGTGGTTCCCAAAGAAATGGACTAAGTCAGTGATTCCCAAAACAAGTGGACTAAGTCAGTGGTTCCCAAAACAAGTGGACTAAGTCAGTGATTCCCAAAACAAGTGGACTAAGTCAGTGATTCCCAAAACAAGTGGACTAAGTCAGTGGTTCCCAAAACAAGACAACTAAGTCAGCGGTTCCCAAAATATCATCAAACGTGGTTTGAGATGGGCTAAGTCAGCCATTTCGCCACAGTTAGTTGTTCCCAAGATGGCAAAACTGCCAGTTCCCAAAAGATGGAGGACTAAACCAGTGGTTCCAACCCCAAGAGGAGACCAAGATCAATCATCAATCAAAGGGGCTGAGGTGATTAACAAGAAAAAAATACTTATATTCCACAACATTGATGAGATGTTCATATACCTAAAATACCTAGTTGGGGCGGTATTAATTGAGGAAAAATAGACACTGAAAACTATTTAATGGTGGAAGAAAATGACATCAAAACTATTTTATTTTTATGTCATTACCAAACCCTAGTCATGTGAGTCTCAAGTGGGAACCATCCATAGATGTACCCAATAAATACCCAGACTTCCAACCAGTCATTTGGGAATGAGGAAGGTGCTTGGATGGGTGGCGAAATGTCGTTGAGTCCCATTGCCGCTGTTTTGATGCAGTTTTTTGGATGCACCATGATCTGGGTGACTGCAAACCTTCACGGACAATCGCTGGGATATTTCAACTGACGTGAAAGCAGCGCACGACCCAGTCCAGTGTTGCCATCCCCAAAGCCACGGCTCTAATACGGCTAAAAGCGTGAACAAACACACCAAACGCACACTGTGTTAATGAGAAATTCAGCGGCAGCGGTGCCGTCTCATCTGCAGAATCTGAATGTAATTCCTAGGGAGAATGGGCTGTTTTTGCAGCGTGTAGCTGGGAGTAATTTGACATTTTTGTTTTTGGCAGACAGCAATTTGTGAAGCCTCCCAGGGCTGAAGGGAAGGTCCGTCATTGGGAAGCAGTTTAAGTGAGGCGGACGCAGCACTGACAAGCGGTAATGACAGTTCATTAATCTATTGGCCACAACAGGTCCGGATAAACTCACGTCATATTAGAGAAAAGGTGCGCTTGTCTGCAGCTTTTTGTGCGTTGTGTTATTACACTTTCATCCAAAGTGGGAAGACATTACCATAATTGTATTTTTTTGTTTTTACCAACATTTGCTTGTCTTACTATTTACCTCACATTCAGTGTATGTATGAGAGTCTCTCAGGTACATTATAGATTCAGATTGCTTGCCTCTAATAGTCCAGGTATGAATATCTCACCTTAGTTTGATACAGAAGACTGAGGAAAGCAGAACATGTAGCAGCCGATGTGCACAGTTCTATT
This sequence comes from Chelon labrosus, assembly GCF_963514085.1. Lineage (NCBI taxonomy): Eukaryota > Metazoa > Chordata > Actinopteri > Mugiliformes > Mugilidae > Chelon > Chelon labrosus. Next base: position 18,574,825 of record NC_140356.1, read on the forward strand.
TCAGGAGTTCAGAGACAAATTAATCAGCAGCACATACATTTTTAGCACCAACCAGTCTCCTTTCACCCATCAGCATCACTTCGTATGCCAAGAACGTAATGCCTGCTGGTTAAAAACAGTATGTCAGTCCGTCAGAATATCTGCCATGAAATTTGTAGAACAGATTGGCCTTGGGCGAGGGAACTGTCGATTACATTTTGGTGGTGATGATCGGGATCTGGGATTTCTGCTGTTCCGCGATTATTGTTTTAATCTTTCATCATGGAACTACAAGAGATGGCGATTCAGATTTAAAATCCTTAAGGTGTGTTTTTTTCAAGGTCGGGGAATCAATTTAATTTAAAACATCAGTAAAGGGAATTCGACTGTCAGCTGGTCAGTTTTGGGAAATGGTTTGCACACTTCACTTCCCTTTTTGCATTATATTCATTAATTTTCTGTAACTGCTTGTCCTCTGGAGGGTCGCGGGGGGGCTGGAGTCTATCCCAGCTGTCATTGGGTGAGAGGCGGGGTCCACCCTGGACAGGTCACCAGTCTATCGCATGGCTAACATCAATTTAGAATCACCAATGAACCTAACCAGCATGTCTTTGGACGGTGAGAGGAAGCCGGAGTACCTGGAGAGAACCCACGCAGACACAGGGAGAACATGCAAACTCCACACAGAAAGGAATACTCTGTGGATTCAAACCCAGAACCTTCTTCCTGTGAGGCATCAGTGCTAACCAGCATGAAGCAGTTTGGTCCTGCAAGATGGCTTACAAAGTCCTTATTACAAACTAGCTACCTGCCGCCCCTCAGAATTATGTTGGGTAGACTGTCCAAACAACAACCTGCTAAAACAAGAGACTAAATTGTATGTGCATCACTTTCAACAACAAATTTGTTTTGTCAACTCTTATAATTTGGACCTGTTTTGGTGTTGATGACATGTCTCGATGTGTTCGAAAGTATTTTATTTATTTATTTATTTTTTTTGCACAGCATTTATTTCCAAGTATGATTAGGCTTGGAAAATGCTGCAGCCCTGGAAGGCGAATTCCTTTTTTTCCCCACTGCACACCACCTGGGACGTCAGTCCTGATTGTTCCAAAGTGACATCCAGCACCCAGATTCTGCCATCACTTGTCGGTGCTCACAATAACACTCTCCCCCGTCCTCCCCTCCCTCTCGCCCTCCCATCCTTGTCTCTCCATTCTTTTCGTCTATTCAGCTGCCTGTCTGGAGCGCTGACTGGTTCATCCTCATTTGCTCCACTCATATCCCCAGACTTGACATCGCCAAGCAGCCACTGCTGTCTCCTCTCGCCCGGTCCTCCGCCCTTTGATTGTTTTTGTGCTCAGTCTTTTTTTAATTGTTATTGTGGATTATTGGTGATTTGTGACCATGACTTCTTTATGCGTTTGCGGATATGTGTGAATGTCTCTCCTGAGTCATTCTGAGTCAACACATGGTCGCTTCAGGAAAGATCTTGCCTCATAGCCATTATGTTCAGACCTTTTTATAAGAAGTAATCTATTGTTTTGTTGCCTGTGACACTGTGGTTAAGATGTAAACAGAAATGCTGGTAGCTAGTGTTGACAAATGGCTTAAAATAGGAGCTTGAGTTAAGGACGATATTACACTTTCTGTACTGCCGTTATTGCAGATGATACCAGGACTAAGTAAAGACAGTGATGACGCATTATACTCATCACCATATAGCTTCCTCATGACCTCGCTCTCCGTGAATGCCACATAGGATCTTATAGGAGGACATCTTCAGACGTATCTCGTTAGGAGATGTAGTTTTATTCTAATTGCAGTTCTCGGTGCTGAAAATGCCTCGAAGTCAATAAGATTCAAAGAGGTAATGACAAGGTGATGAATAAAGTAAAAGCCGGAGAGAAGGCGAGGTGTGGATGAAGGGTTCCAGCGGAGATTTTGATTGGCCCGTTCCTCTCCAGGTTTTAATCTGGCTGATCTGTAATTAGCGGCAACTGTGTCACAGTCGGACCTGCTTAGAGAGTCGAGATGAGACTAAAACACACACAACCACACACACACATTTACAGAAAAACTCCCGCACGAGAGATATATATATTTATATGCAGCCATCGACGCTTTAACAAATCCAAACATATAGGCACATGAGACGCGAGGAAACATAAAGAAACTCAAAGCCTGAGATTCTTTTACGCAGTTAAGAGAGACCAAGCGCTCCATCAGCAGCAGCACAGGGTTGAAAGCTCATCTTCCCTCTGAAGGAGATGAAATGAAAATATTCCAGAAATCCACTGAGGGACAAACTCCCACGTTCTGCTTTTATATCCGCTCTGCCTTCTGTAAACACTTAGAAGCCTTCCTCAAAAATCACCCATCGACACACATTCACTCTCTGCTGCTGGTGTCTTGCTAGCCCCCCCAGGCTACATGCTGCTCCTGATTGCTATGCACCCGGACTAACAGCACATCAAAAGTGTCCCCCCTCCCCACACCCCCCATCTGCCTCCCTCCGTGTGTGTGCGTTTGTCCACCATAGGTCATTTCAACTCTTTTTCCCAGATTAAAATGCTCAAGACAAACGACGAGCGACCGTGTAATCTCACCCTCTCCGTCTCCGCGGGGTGTGATTTAATAAGATTGATTCTCACAATAAACTGAAGAGGGGTTTTTACACCTCTATTTTTACATTGCACATTTTCCTGACGGCTCGGCGCTCGTCTTTAGATTTTAGCGGCTTTGTCAGACATATGTTTGCACAATACGTTTCTGTCGGTTTAAAGAACCCACAACAACACTGAAAACATGAGGATGATATGTGATTTATTTATTTATTTTTAATTTATGCATCTGAATAATGGATCCCAGCGTTCATTATCACACGTTTGGTTTCTAATCTTACCGTGCACATTTGCGACCCAACATCAGAGGCTGGATGTGTTTATGAGCTCAAATCACTTCAGCCACGCAGTTTTTAGTCACAAGATTCACAAGATTCACAAGATTAGAGAAACAACACAGACAAAATAATTACGACGTTGGAGAATATAAGTAGTTTTTTTCCCATCTCATCGTGGGATCGGTCCCAATGGTTTGGTCCACCATGTTTTGGGAACTACCAGTTTTGTCGTTTCTAAAGCTAGTTTGGGAACAACTAACTCAGTCTACCTTAAACCTGTTTTGAAAATGGCTGACTTAGCCCACCTTCAACCGCTTTGTACATATTTTGGGAACCACTGACTTGATCCACTTTGTTGTTGTTTTGGGAACTGCAAACTGTTGGACACAGGTAATTTGCTTTGAACCCCATTGTTTCGTCCAGTTTAACCTGTTTTGGGGAACTTGGTCCACCTTATCATGTATATATCTCCCTGTTAACCAGCCTGTTTAGAGAAGCACCAAATGTACTGGTCTTGATTCTCTGAACTACTGATTTAGTCTTCCCTAGATCTGTTTTGAGAATCACACCACAGCACTGCTTTGGGAACCATGGGTTATGACCAACTTAAACCTGTTTTGGGGCCCACACGCACAAATTAAATGTAGTCAATTTTAAATAGCTTAACATGCCTTGTTTTAGCAGTAAAACAGACCTTAGATATATTTAAGAATGGGAATCACTTCAAACTTGTTTTGGGAACTGCAAGCGCCTAACAAAGAAAGGGTTTCGCAAATGATATATTTGCAGAGCCATTAGTCTGTTCCTAATTATCCTGTCTTGGAAATCCCAGATTTATGACAATTTAGCATGTATATATCTCCTCATTAACTTCTAGATTATTATATTTTTTGGAACTACAGACTTGATCCTTCCTTAATCTGTTTCGGTAATTGCACCACAACACTGTTTTGGGAACCATGGGTTACGTCAAACTTAAATCTGTTTTGGGGCCCACATTCACAAAAATTCAATTTAGTCTATTTTAAACCTGTTTTGAGAATGACTAGCTTAACAGGCCTTGCATCTGATTTAACACACCTTACACATATTTTGGAATGGGAACCACTTCAAACTTGTTTTGGGAACTGCAAATGTAAAGCGTAAAAGAGTTTTGCAAATGATGTATTTGGAAAACCACTACTTATTTCCGAACTATCCAGTTTTGGAAATCAATCTCCCCATTAACTTCTAAATTATTCCACCTCCAACCTGTTTAGGGAAGCACCAAATTTACTTGCCTTCTTAAATCTGTTTTGGGAACCATGGGTTATGTCCACCGTAAACCTGTTTTGGGACCCACACTCCCAAATTAAATTTAGTCCATTTTAACAGTTTCCAAATGACCTTGCGGGTGATATTTTGCCATGGGACTTAACACTTCTTTTAGGAACTACAAATGTGAAACACAGATAAATTTAACCTGTTTTGTTTTAGTTCCCATTAATATCCATCTATTCAGTTTTACGGACCTTGACCTCTTTTGGGAACTATAAATTTAGTCCTCCTTAAATGTGTTTGCAAAACCACAGTTTTCACATCTTAAAAATCTTTTGGAAACCACAGAATACCCTCACTAAAATCCACCTTAACGCCTTTTCAAGCATGAGAGAAGAGTAGATTATTCGTATTTTGCGTATTTATGAAGATAAAATCCACATCTGGGGGATTTTAGCATTTTAGTTGCTCCACTTCTTGACCTCAGCCAAGCAGAGCAGCGCTAGCGCCAGTCACGTAGACGGTTTTGAAAGCCTGTTCAGAATGCACCTCTAGCGTGGAGGGAAAAGGGGTGAAATCATGATACACTTCCATCGAGCGAGAGGAATTTGTACGTTTTGTCACACACACACACACACCGTTGCACAGTGATTTTTTCCACTTTGTTTATATCTTGCTGTGAAGGTATGTTTCATGGGAAGAGTGCGATCGTCGCACCTGTCAGTGTCTTCTTGACAGCCATGCTTTCTGCAGAGAACACACATGCACGCATGCCACCCATGTTCAGAAACTCGGAGAAAAGCTGCCAGAGTTGTTTTCCTGCTAATTGCCTATGCTAATTTTATCTCCAGAGTAGCAGTAAAAGTATTAGTACAAAGCTTTTCTTGGAGCTTAGATGTTTTTCTGTCCCTGATGTATGTAGAGGGGGGAAAAAAATAAATAAATCTGGCAATCCTCAGAACCTACAGTAAATCTTTAAGGTAAAAAGGTTCATTTTCTAATTCAAATCAAGAGCCGTGCACACAGTTAAGGTAACGATTCATTATTTCCCTTCTTTGCAGCCTTAAGTTTATGGGTTTGCAAGAGAGAAAGCGCCGTGTTTAGGCTGTGTAGACGCAAAGCAGGCACTTAAAGGTTCTTACCTCAACAAAAGCAGCAATGATTTCCTTTATTTTTGCAAACATCTCTGCCTCTCTTTCTTTACCAGCAATTGCAACCTTTTTCTCTCTGAAATGCGTCACTTATCGGCTCGGGCTGTGACCTCTAATCACAGTGTGACCTTTGAACTCATGAGCCTGGTGCTGGGATATTCCCATTTGGGTGGCTTGGTATTGACTCAGAGGTTATTGGTTCAGCTAATTGCTATTTGCATAGCTTTATTAGTATCCCAGCACTGCCTCTGTGACATTTCAGTCTTTTTTTTTTCTTTCCCCTTTTCTCTCTCCCTCTGTCTCTCCGGCTTCGTCTTGTTCCTTGCATTCTGGGGAGAGGAATTAGACAGTGTTTGGTGTGTGATTAAGTATTCATGCTTAAAGTAGCGACGGGCAGATCTCTCGAGAGGAAGCCATGGAGGAGAAGAGCAAACATTAATATGCGCTTAATAACTCTTTCTATCTGCTTCGTTGTTTTCCATTTCTGTCTTTGTCTGCCTATCTCTGGCCGGGTTTCCCTGCGCATATTTTTTTTTCTTTCCGTGAATTATAAAATATTTGAAGAGAGATGAATGGAAATTGAGAAATCTCATGAAATTTTAATATTTTTTTTCATTTTTTATTTTTTTTTCCAGAAGTTACTCGGTACATATCAGTGGAGCACACATTTGTTGAGTAGCGACGGAAAGTTTGCATGTCTGAGCGCCGCTGCTCAAACAAGTCAACAGGGACCGGTGACGTTGGAGGGTTTTGTCTGAGACGTACAGGCTGCCGTTTCAAACCCTGAACTAGCAAGATGAATTTGGACGTGGAGTTCTTGCACTAGTTCATGGCAGGTTTCTCAAACTGGCCACATATGCAAGTCTTGAACGACCAAATGAAGTTTATGGAGGCGGAACACGCGGCTTAAGTGGTGTTGGTTGAAAATTATTTTCTGGACTTGGCTTTTTTTGATTTGTGTAGCCATGTTTAGAGTGACATTATTTAAATGTGCGTGCTGTGATGCAACTGAGAATCACCCTGGAAGTCCCGCATATGTCTCCTGATGAAGCTCAGTATGGAGTCTCTGGTCATCGCCATCTTGGCAGTACCTGACTCCTCCTAACTCCTCTCTAATTCAAATATCGGAAAAGCATCCACCTTTCACTCAGAGTGGCCACGCCCTTAATGGTGCATGACTTTAATAGACTGTTTCGGCTTCTGCGTCAATTTGATGCCTTAGCTACGCAGACCCTAGCGCTGTAGTCTGACATGCACCCCCCCAGAAATGTAACTGCGTGTTGTGCCGATGCAGACTGCAAGAGTTGTGATCGGTCCGCTTGGTGGTAGCGTGTTTCCGCTTTAGTATTTCCAGCTGCTTCTCCATCTCCACAATTTTTGAATTGGTTGTTTTGGAACAATAAAGATGGAACACATCGAGGAAAGGTTAACTGAGGAGGTTCAGAGATACAAACATTCGTAGGACTGGTCTTTGGCGAAATTTCAGTCAATTTTCGGCAAAAGTTTCAGTCGCCATTGTTGAAAGTCGAGCAGGAAGTGGAAAGTGAAGCATAGAAGAAACAAAAATGAACCCGACTGGCAAACACGACACAGCGGCGACTAGCATTTCGGTGGTGTTACAGAGCGAGCCAGACTGACAAGTGCACAAGTATAAATGGCTCGCACCGGCATAGGCTACGTACGTAGGTCGCGGTGTCTATGTCCCCAAGTACCTTAAATGAGCCTTAAGCCTTGATATTATTAAATTGGTGAGTTATATAAAGATTAGAACACATTTTAACATGGCGGACTGCGGCTATTGACTCACTTTCAGAGCCAGCCTCAAGTGGCCATTTGAGGAACTACAGTTTTTTGTCACTTTGCTTCATTTTTCAGCCCTAGAGGTTGAGTTAACTTGCATTTGACTCAATATATGTACGAATCTTCATGTTAAAACTCTTTTCATATTGTAACCCAGCCTTCAAACGTCTTGATAATCCGTCTTAAATGTTAATGTTTAGTCTCTTTATGTGTAGGATTTAAAAGAATAAACACTTAGAACTTTTAAAGAATTCTTTTACATATTTTAAATATTTTAAATCACATCACGCTGCACAATTAATAATTATACATGTAAGACCTGCATATAAGATTTAGAAATCAAGCATTTGACCAGTTCTACCTGCCGCCTGTTTTTCAGCATTTCCAAAGTTTAGGAATGCGGCTGACTCTGTTATGTTTTCAATTTAGAATTCCTTTCCTCTGTACTATCTGTCTTGTACCTTTGTCACTCCTCTGTGCTCCTGCCTGTCTTTATGGCTTGTTGCATTACGTGCTGGTGTGTGTCGGAGTGTGTTGGTGTGTGTGTGTGCACGCTTGCCATTTCCTGCTCTGTGTCTTTGTGTTTGTCCTGTGGTCTCTCGGCTCACGGAGTGTGTGTGCATGTGTGACTGCCTGAGTCGTGCGTGTCTTCCAGAGTGAAATGTCAGTCTCATTTCGCTGTTATTACTTGAGGGACGAAGAGGAGGGCTTTACTCTGTAATCTCAGCCTCCCTGTGGCCGCCACTCAGCCCCCGATGTACCTGGGAACACACTTGCCGCAGTTGCATAGTGGCTTTTAAACACCTTATTCTCGCACTATTCCATTATGGCCGCGAAACATTTTGTTTTGTATTTGCATTCCCGCCACGCGCAGCGCCGCCAAACTGCGGGTGAAGGGTGACAAATGGTTCGGTTAAAAGCATCACGGGAAAGAAAAAAAAAAGGCGTTTGATTGACTGATTGTTTGTGATGGACTGGCCCGTTGGGGTATGGATCAGAATAATGAACACCTTCGTGCCAGAGGTGCTTATGCAAAGCACAACGTCTCTTGTAAAAGACCTTTCGTCCAAAACACTTGTCAGGAATTAGCTGTAAGGGAAATTATAGTTGTGGTAGATGTGGACTTGTCGTAGTACAGGTCTTACACAACACATGCTGCAGTATGTGTATAATCCATAGGTGCTTTAGAAGGGTTTTTGCCACCTATAATCATGGTTGAGGTCTGATTGCGTTTGCATTTTGTGTCAAGGCCGGTAAAGTACCTGAATTAGCTAAGCTCTGAAACAAACTTCTATGTGTTCAACTATCTGCCATCTTAAAGGAGGTTCAGTGTTGCACATACCGGTATTTGCACACATTCAGATGCACATACTTACGTCTAAACTAATATTTTCAGGTCAGGTCACCCATTTAGAGAAAAAAAGTAAACTTTTTGTGGTATACCGTCAGCTAAGTGGGCCACAGCACATGTCAAATCTACAACTTAACAGTTACTAATGGCAGCAGTAGGATCAGATCCTGTGGTTTCCGTGATGCGCTTAGAATCGACTGGAGGCTGCGTTGTACCAAAGACGAACTTCATATCAGCTGCATTTAATCAACCTGAGTCTGGGTCTGCGTTATTGAATTAAGGCAACCAACTGGAATCCGGTGGACGCGATGTTCTAGTACATTCAGTTTATCCTGTGGTTTATACATGCTCCATTTGTTTGGATTAGTTGGACTGTTAGGACAATTATAGATTCGCATTAAGGTTCCGTGCCGTCCTTTCTGTCTTCTGCTGCTCCGTGTTGAGTTTATCTAGAGAAAAACAAACTAATTCCGTCATCAAGACAAACGTATCGAGGCTTGGTTGGAGCCGGGAATATAAGGAGTCGCTTCCTAATTGCTGTCTCTTTCACAAAACCGGTACAACGGGTTTTTCGGTGTGCGACTCCCCATCAATGCCCAACGTACACTAAAAAGACATAAATATATTACATAAAAATATAATATAAGCTGGAGTGTTGAGGTGCATTATTGCAGGTCTGCAACAGAGGTATTGTGCAATGCAGCGGTAGTTTGAGATAGGCGGCCTCCAGATGCCTACTGTATTTTGCAATGACAACCCCTTTAAACCAAAGAAGACCCCCAGGTGCCTTTATAATACCCCACAACCTCCCATAGGATGCCTCTTCCATGTATCCCATGACAGATTTAACGAGTTTAGACTGGGAGGCGGGGAGTTTGCGCGTGTACGTCTTTGCTTTGGACCTTCCAGGACCTAGAACCGCCACTGATCGCCACCTTCAACATTTAGTCAACTTTTTAATGGCTTTTACATTTCTTTCTTGACATTATCACTAAACATGACAGCTAGAGTTATGTGTGTGACTACTTGGGTAGCTAGGTAAGGTTTCTAAGTAACATTGGAAGCACAAAGTAATGAACATCAACGCTGATCTGTTTCTTCTAAACTTCCCAGATGCTCAGGCCTGACAGGCGGAAACCCAGAAACCCTTTCGTGTCTTAAATTTATGAATGATCCAAAAATACACAGTTATTTAATTTTCGATGATAAAAACCCAGAGGCAGACTATACATATTTCAGTGACCGAAAACTGAGTGTTTGGTGGTTTTCGCTCTTTGAATTACTTCAGTAATAACCAAAAATGAAGACCAAAACTTGACGTTAATTAGGTTGCATTCACAGATTTGCAGAGTTATCCATGTCTTTATTTGCTTACAGTTTTTTTTTTTCTTTTTAAAGCTAAATGCAAAATGATTTAATAAAGTCTCTCATTGATATTCTTAAAGGGAAACCACTGTTTTTTACAACCCGGCCCTTATTTCTGGCATAAAATACGATCGTTTACTCACCCATATAACTTTTGTGTAATTTATATTCGTTCGGGAGATAATTAGATCCGCGTATATCCATACAGTGGGAGTGAATGGGGCACCGAGACGCAGCCTCTAAATAACAGTAGCAAATTACAGGTAAACAAGCCGTGTGGCGCTCAGAGATGACATCATCCAAGTCAGAAGACATCATCCGGGGTCTGTAGGTCAATCTACAGACCCCGGATGATGATAACAGGTAACTCCGGACTCAACGGGGAATAGCACTAGCGTATCATAACAACATATTGGTGAAATGAACGAGTTTCGTGGCAGATAGTGCGTTATTTAGAGGCTGCGTTTTGGTGCCCCATTCACTCCCACTATATGGATATACGTGGATCTAATTATCTCCCGAACGAATACAAAAGTTATATGGGTGAGTGAACGATTGTATTTTATGCCAGAAATAAGGTCCAGGTTGTAAAAAACAGTAGTTCCCCTTTAAGGTAAGTTGCATTTGATGCTCAGTTAAATTGTTTTCAGGCCGTGCATTCCCTCATTGTGTTTTATGCACCAATCTCTGGAAAACACCTACCGCAAAAGAACGTGCTCTGTAAATAGACCTCCTATTGAACCCCAGACCTGTAATGTTCTGCAGCTACAGGCGGTCGTTTCTTTCTCTTTTTTTTTTTCTCCCCCCCCTACTGTCTGGTTTTATGTCAAGCCCAACCGCTGGCCTCTCCCACAATGAGCCAGCTGTGCTCTGGCTGTCTGTGAATATGTTAGCATGCCAATGAGGCCCACGTAGGTCCCGCTTTACACATCTCCGCAAAGCCGAAAACCCGTGTATATATACGTGTGTGCGCTGTGTGGGAGGGGAAGCTGTGCCCTCGGTCCTCACTCCCCTCAGCCCAAGGGAGAGAGTGTCTCTTTAAAAAACACCAACATGTGTCAGTTAACTCGCAGCTATAGATGCGCGGCGAGAGGTGAGCGGGTCAGTCTCATATAGCGAAAGTGTGTTTTTTTTTCTTTTTCCCTGCAAAGGGCGACTTGAGGAGGTGGAAGGAAGGAGGGGAGGAAGGGAAGGGGGCAGATGAAATTGAAATCCAAGTCAGTGGATAAAGAAACGGGACTCTTCATTTTGCCTTGTTGTGCAACCATGTGTATTTCGCGCCGGGCGTCACTCTCTCGCTCTCTCGCCGTCTCTGTCTCCCTGCCCCGCAGCGTCCCCGCGATGATTGATACGCACCGAGAGCGAAGCTAGCTACAGAGACAGAGAAAATCATGCATAAAAGATGAGCGCAGTTTATTGTGTTTTCCTGGGGGCCAAGGGGAGAGCCGAAGTTATGGATTTATGCGGTGTGTGATTGGATGAGAGCCCGGACCCATGGGACAGATGTTGAGTTTGGAGGAGGGGGGGTGGAGGGTGGTTTAGGGTTTAGAAGTACAGCGCGAGAACTTGTGTTTGACAGGTGCGGATCACTCCATGACAAGTGGCGGGGCTCGCAGTGGCCGGAGGGAGTCGCCGGGTCCTCCCGCGCGCCTCCCCCGACGCTTTACTCCCAGCAATGGAGGTTGACATCATAATTACATTATAATAGCCCAGTTTCACCTCTTCATTCTGCTGTGAGCAACCAAATGGACTGAGCGCGGTTGCCTGAACCCCGGCAAAGCGACGTCACCTCGTCGGGTTGCGCTGATTAATTGGTTTGCTGATACGCCGGGTCACCACTTATACCAAATGGGATCTGGGCCGACATGATGGATGTGATGCAGTTTGTTTGATGACAGTGTTTAATTGATCAATTTCTACGGGAAGCTATTAAACTGAAATCATTCTAATGAGACATTTTGATTGGATTCAACACAAGTACGCTTGAATATATTTTCCTCTTGTTATGGAGAGTTTAAATGTCCTATTATGCTGCGTATACGCGGTTAATGAGCTATTTCCTCTCCTGCCACCGATAGAATATGGGATAATTGGGAAACTTTGCTGTAAACTGGGGAATATTTGGACGTTGAGATTCAAAGCGTTTAACACACAAAGTGACGGGAGTGGTGCTAACACCGAGCTAGGCGCTTGTCTGCGTTGAAAGCAAGAAGGGTTCAGTAATGTAACGTAATAAAGGCGTAAGAGGACGCTTCTGTCGCTGTGATGGAGCAGTTAAAAATAAGCTGCAGAACTCAATGCGATTAATATGTAAAATAAAGATGTTTATAAAGATCCTAAAGGTTTTAAAGTGCACACTTGGAGCAAAATCAGTAAAATACAAAAAAGTACAGGAAGTTTTAATGTGACATTTTGAGGCAATTTTAGCACGGTAGTAGTACGGTCAGATTTAACAAGGAAAGAGACCTTTGGCAATGTTACTAGAGGCCAACTTTGGGCCAATGGGAGCAACTGCTCAGGCATAATATTATGACCACCTTCCTAATATTGTGTAGGTGGTGTCTCATCAGAGAATGGACATGGGCCTTCTGAGGGTGTCCTGTGGTGTCTGGGAACAGAATGTCGTTAGTGGGGGGGCATTTGAGGGGAGGAGCCTCTGTGGATCATCCCACAGATACTTGATCAGTTTGGGATCTAGTGAATTTGGAGGCCAGGTCAACACCTTGGGCTGTTCTTCATGGTTTATTTTTTTTTTTTTGTTGTTCCAGTTGGCTGCTGCCATCAAGGAGTGTCATTGCTATGGGGTCGGGGTGCCTGGTCTGGTCTAGGTGGGTGCTACATGTCTAAGTAACATCCACACCAATGAATGCCAGGTCCAAAAGTTTCCCAGCAGAACACTAAATTGTCACATTCTCTCTGTTCTGATAGTGGGCTTGAACTGTTGGGTGAACCCAGATGGACCGTCGGCAATGTTGACTTGTTTTCTGTCAGAGAAAGACGCAGAGAAAAGTATTCCAACACTTTAGCTTTCGTTCATTTATTGCACGTCCTTACATACCAAAGTTAAATTTCAGGACGCCAGAATCTCAGGGTAACTTTGAAACCATGGAACTAGAAGAAGAAGACCTAGCCTCACCCATGTTCTTATGCTTTGCTTCTTTTGCCGGGGGGTTACCTAAGAAACCAATGCTAGGAACGTCCACTAGCGACCAGCTGTCAGCGACAAAGAGATGGGTATTGAGATTAATACTGTATGTGGATGTGGTTTTAGAGCTAATGGAGCAGTATGAGCTGCTGCAAAGTGAGACTGCGAGGAATTGTACTCGATTCTCTTCTGGTGTTTCACTGCCCATTGTGCATTGTCAGCTTAATGTTTTTATCGTGCATCATTTGAGGACAAATGACCCAAGAGTAGAAGGAGAGTGTCGTCTCAGGATTTGTATGGAAACGTCTTAATTTAACTGGATTTATGAAACATTTACTGGAGCGGTCTTGTTAACAACGTTTTATTTCAACCGGATAATTTGACATCAAGTGCAAAATCGACCTCTAAATGACTTCTTAAAACTGCTCCTGCATTGACATCCATCCAACAAACTGTATGTCAAATCAAAACAAAGGATAAGCATAGAAACTTTCTGTCAATTTGATCCACGTAAAACTCATTTTGGAGATTTGTAGACCTCTACAGTTTGTGAATATTCCAATAGACGTCACCGTTAACGTTCCGTTGGTGCGCAAATTCCGTTTTATTGTCACGAGTAGACGGTGGCGACCGTGCGGCGAGCCCTCAGCCAGCGCTGCAGTTATGAAAGTTTACCTCTTGATTATGGACAGGTTCACTGCGACTCGGTGATCTCTAATCACGTCCATCTCTCAGAGCAGCTTGGTATTGATTGGTGGTTGCAGAGCAGGAGTGAATCTACCTTATTGATCTGCTTTGATTCCTTTGTTTCATCTCCTCGTAGCTCAACTAATTGGCCTATTCTTTGTCGACAAGATTGACTTTTATGCTTGATATTACGGCGCTGTATTTATTCCCTTGGGAGGTGAAAAACAAATTAAAGGGAGTGTTCCCCCTCCACTCCCCCCTTATTCTCCCTCTTCTTCTTTCATGGTGATATAATTCATATGAACCCTTTTTGTACAAGACGCTCATAAATTCAGTGAAGAAATCATTATTTTCTCATAAATGTGATGATATTGCTCTCATCGGGCGGGCTGTGATGCAAAAGCACTTTATGAGATGGGCTATCTATCCCGCGTGCCACATGACAGCTGTCTCGGGTTCTGATTGGCTCCAGCGGCTTCAGCGGTAATGCCATTTCATTAGATAGAGACACAGGGACATCTTCCATCTGGGAGCGGAGGATTCTCCTCGTCTGTCTCTCCGCCAAGGGAGAGTTAAAGATGAAAAGTGACCCGATGCGTTCGTTCACTCTTCCTCTCTCCCTAGGAGGGACGTGGTGTCTCCATAAAGACTGTCTGTCTCTGTGACTGGCCATCTAGTAAACAGAGATGCATTGATGCCAGTGTGTCCCCTTTAGCCCCGAGGCCAGTATTGACCAATGCATTACTTGGAGGTTTTGTCCAACTGGAGTGATTACAGCGTTTAGCTAAGATTTACTCAGCGGTTAGGGACACGAGACTGTCTGAAGGAGATGGACTGCTCGGCAGGCGGGAGGTTGTGGGTTCGCTTCCCCGGGGACAGGTCTGTGAGCGTCTCCAAGTGTTGCTTCATTAGATGCTATGGATTATTCACCGGGAGAATCGTGGATGCATATGATCACAGAAGAGAAAGAGAGAGAGAGGGAGAGGGAGAGAGAGAGTTTGGGATTTGCTGGTCAGAGGTGGGTTCGGTGTCGGTATCAGGTGTGGAACGTGAAAATAAATTCTCATCAAAAGGTTACGCTTACACAGATGGCAAATCTCCATTACTGTGCGGGAAATTACACAAGTAATAGCGCAGGGACCCCATCTCCGCCATTACTTCTGACACGATTCTTTGTTAAGAGAAGCAGTTTCACTAAATGTTGAATTCATTTCCAGCGAATTGAATAATTTCACAAAGCAAACCATTAATAACAGCACACCCTGGTCGCATTGTGTTGTGTTGCTTCCGTTGCTCACCGAATGGGACGTAGACGCCAATGGTATGGTGGCCATAACGCGCTCCTATGGGAATGGTGTCCTGTGGTGTCTGGCAACTGAATGTTGTTAGTGGGGAGGCATTTGAGGGGAGGGGCCTCTGCAGATCATCCCACAGATACTTGATCAGTTTGGGATCTAGTGAATTTGGAGGCCAGGTCAACACCTTGTGCCTGGTCTGGTCTAGGTGGGTGCTACATGTCTAAGTCACAACCACATGAATGAATGCCGGGTCCAAAAGTTTCAGTGGTATTTACTACACCTGTCAGTGGTTTTAATAGCTTCCACACTACTAAATTTTGGTTTTAAACTCACATTTTATCCTTGTGTAAAGGCTTCTGCTTAAACATTATACCCATTTCCATTGACCTCCTCTGTGTGTCTGTGTTATTTGACTTTTGGTGACTTCAAATGTAAGTTTTCTACTGCTGTGGCTGCCTTATTCTATCATACTATATTTGGGGGAACTTCCATATTATTGTCAGTCCAAACAAAGAAATCTGCACTTCATCCTCTACCTCCCGTGTGCTGACGATACCGCTCTGTTCATCTCAGTACTGGAGGAATCTAGTTCAAAGGCTTGAGGTTGAGCTAAGTCATGCTAGCTGAGATTGGAAGGATTACTAGTTTCTGGGAGGGCTAAAGCTATGTTTTCTGTCTCCGTGTTTCAAATGTTTCCATCTCTGAGCAGCGCCACAACTCACTATTTGTCATTATCATTCATATCCAACTAGACCTCATTGGTTTTAGCCCAACGGGTTCTTGTGTGGCAGCGACATTCTTCTGGTGGATTTAAAAAGTATCTCTTCTTCTCCAGTGTTTCCTCCTCAGCTCTACGTTCAGATCAGCCTGAAATTACTTTGCATTTTTTCACATTAGCTGCAGGGTGGCAACAGAAGTCGTGTTAGGGTTTAACTTCTGATTAGCATAAAATAAAACCGAGGCAATAAGGTTGATAAGTAATGAATGCGACTCGTTAAGTGGTGTTGAATGCTGCGGAGGCCTGTGAGGAAGAAGAGAGGCAGAGGTTAGAGATGATGACTGCTTTACTCGAGAGCCGGGAAGCCAAACCAACCGTACAGGCCCCGGGCAAAGAGAGAGTGATGCCACATATGGGACAAACATCTGGGAACATGTGGTGGATGTCTGATATTAAAACAGACCATAGATGTGCCGCACAATGCCGTCGAAAACACGAGCAGTGGTTTTTCTACTATATCTAAAGAGGATGAATGAGCAAATGTTTTCAGTTTTTACAGGTGTGACAGCTCATCAGGATGAGTTACAGGAGTAGAATTGTGAATTTGTCCAAACACGATAAGAGGAATCCAACAAGGAATGCAACAAACTATGACAAAACACAGTTATTTAAAGGGCATTTGACAAATAAAATGGTTCTTTTTTTTTTTCTCTTGAGGGATTTGCCAACCGTTTCCAAGTAACACTGAATGAGTGCTTTTCTTTTCTTAATTAAGGAAGACCAAATTCCGATTCTTTTCATGTTACTTGAAGGGTATCCAGCTCGACCTCTGGACCACTTAACTTGCCAGAAAGCTTTGTATGCAAAACTTCAATTTAAGCTTTATACATGTATTTTTCAACACTTTCAACAATACCCCAGTTCACCAGCACGAGATAAATTAGTCTTTATTGTCCTGGAGGGTAGAGTATACACCAGTCAGCCACAACATTATGACCACTGACAGGTAAATAACATTGAGCGTCTTGTGACAGTTCAGTGTTCTGCTGGGAAACTTCTAGACCTGGCATTCATTGGTGTGGATGTTACTTAGACATGTAGCACCCACCTAGACCAGACCAGGCACCCCCACCCCATAGCAATGACACTCCTTGATCCCCAGCAGGATGCAGCCTGACACAGAAACAGTTTAGGAACAACTAAAAAAAAAAAACATGAAGAACAGCACAAGGTGTTGACCTGGCCTCCAAATTCACTAGATCCCAAACTGATCAAGTATCTGTGGGATGATCCACAGAGGCCCCTCCCCTCAAAGCCCCAAAGCCCCCCCCACTAACAACATTCTGTTGTCAGACACCACAGGACACCCTCAGAAGGCCCATGTCCATTGTCTCATGAGTCACCACAAGGGGGACCTGCACATTAGGAAGGTGGTCATAATGTTATGTCTGATTGGTGTATAATTCCCACAAACACTGCAGATACATTCAGCCAATAACTATGCACACATATATGCACAAGAACTTCTTTTGCATTATCCATGACCACAGTAAGCTAAAGAACATGTATGACAGACTAATACTAGCTACTACTAACCTAACTCTGTAACAGTATTCTAATGATCAGTCTTGTAAAGTGTGGCAAATACTTACAAAATTAATTTGGCAGCTATTGGTTCTACGTCGCCTCCCCCTTGGGGAAACTAGGGCCCATTAGCCGTAATGAAAATGACTGAAGTAGCCCGGCTTTCTGGTAACTCGAATATTTCCCTCAAGACTCCTTGTGCTTCTTTGGTGTCGTGCTCATGTTGTCACGCTGCTCCTGAATTAACTCGGCTCCACTTGTTATACATTTTCTGCCCGGGGCAAAGGTTTGTGGGCGATGATGTGAGCCGCTGCGTTCGGCCAATAAATGAAAAGTAGCAGGTTTTCTTTGTGACTCCTCCTCAGATGCTTTCTCCTGGTGAGTGGACATGACTCTTCTGGCTATGAGCATGTCTACGAGGCGTGATGCCGCTCCGCATAGCGTGTTTTTTCTCCGCGGTCGCCCGGTTTCCAAGCCACTTTCAGCTCAGGCCTCGTCCAAGCCGAATCGGAGGCGCGCGGCGGCGGCGGTGACGAGCAGAGCGCGGGCCCTTGTAATTTCAGCGAGGAGGTGTCATGTTTAGTTACGCTCTCCGTAATGGAGAGCTCCTCTTTTCATTACCCCCGCCTTTAAATGGGCCGCGCCACAGCAACATGTGGCAGTGATCAATTTGAATGTCATTAACACGGAGCGGCTTTAAGGTCCGGCCTTCATTCTCTCCACTCCCTAAACCGCGGTAATTGAATCAAGGAAGCGGGCGGCGTTGGAGAGCTCCTGGTCAAGCAAACAAAAGGATTATTAACATTGCCAATGACATTGTATTTACAGGAGAGGCTGAGGGAGCGGTGCCATTTACAAAGCAATTTGCCGCCGTGATGATGCAAGAATAAATAAATAAATGGGAATTTGTTGTTTTGATTTGTGCACGGCGAACGGGGAGTGTGACATGAGGGATGTGGCAGCCCGAGGAGTCGTGCACTTCCTCACGCGAGGTCCGAAACGACCGGGGGACGGCGTTTTAATATGCCGTTTGATGCACCTCGCACCGACACCCGGCGCTCAAAACGCAGCTTGTCCTCCTGTAACCTTTAAGGAGATTAGAACTACGCGAAGCAATAATAGCTTTCCAGTTGCGTCCCCGGCGCTTGTTTGTGCGGGTGCAGCCGCCATCGGGAAGTGTTTTTAGTTTTTCCTCCTGCGTGTGCGCTTGTTGATTCAGGCTGCTGTAGCGGCGCAGCGGATGGCAGCTCTGGTCTGTTTTCTGTGCGAATAAAAACCCGAGCCCATCTGTAATTTGTCTTGATTAAGCAGGGTCTCCATCTGCGAGCGCCGATCTCTTGTTGGTGTCTTTTCCCATTTGCAATATATTTCATTCCAGGAGCCCCCCTCCCCCGCACCGCTCCCACCCCTCATACCCACCCCCGCTGTCCACTTAACACCCCCACCTCCTTCTCCAAAGCTAAAGATTAACAGATTAGAAGTAACATGATTGCCTGCTTCCTCTTTTCTTTTGTGCCGGCTGCCTTTTTCCTCCTTTTCCCTCCTTTTTCAGGAAGAACTGAGATGAGGAGTAGAAAAAAAAAAATCATCAGCTATGATTTGCTTCTTTGTGTCCCCGTCTGCAATATCAAGCCAGTCGAAAGCACTTAATGTCCTCGCTATTCTAATTTCATCTGTCATTCTCGCTCTGTACTGTATCACATGACACACCTCCACCCCCACACACCCCCCTCACACATATATTCATTAGAATATAGTGTGACCAGACCTATTTCTCCAGCCTGGTGTATAGAGGCCTATCACACACTTCAGCAATGCGTAACCAATAACTGAAAAACCGCATGACTGAAAAAATGAAAAGAGATAGAGGCAGATGGAGTGCAGAAGATGAGAGAAAGGAGGAGGGGTTTTTTTGCTGGATGGAGAGAGCAGAATCAGAAAAGAAAAAATTGCGAGGGGGGGCAGAGGTGGGGGAAGTGGCGGTGAAGCAAAGGATGGAGGATCTAGCTAGCTGGGTGGCATTAGTAGGGAAAGCCTCTCTCTACTTCTGCTAGATAAGAGATGGCCCTGGCCAATGATGTGGAATGGTTCTGATTGGCTGAGCCTGATCCCCCAGCAGAGCGAACCAAGCTCCTCTCTCCTGGAGCCCGGAGCACTACCGTAACACTGTCGGATATTTCATACTTCACTCCTTACAATCGTGACTGCCGCATGGTGCCGGGACTTTGACCCCCCTAGCTCCCCGTCCCAGCTCACTTGACTCCGGCAACAGTAACTGCCGCTGCGGTCCCGTCACGTGACGACATGATACTGTACTGGTGCTGTACCGTCAAACTATATGTGCAGACTGCTGCATTATTGAGGAGTTCTGCAGTCCCATCTCAACAGGCTTCCTCGTATTCCTACAAATGACGCCCTTACTGCGTAATTCTTGAACTCGGATTGGCTTCAATGCAATCTTTACAGATCTCAACCATGCTGTACTTTAAAAGGTTGCCATTGGGTTTTTTTGCAGAATTCTACTGCATTGATATTTGAGGTTCCCAACAAGGAACAGCAGAAGACGTTTTAATGACTTAGACTTAGAGAGACATTATTCATCCGCAAGGGGAATTGCTTGGTCGCAGTAGCTCAGTTGCACATAAAAACTTTCTGGAGAACCACAAGTACAAGAAAGATTAAATAAGGTAAAAAATAAAGCAAAAATCTAGTTAAAAAAATAGTATAAGCAAAAAACATACATTGAAAGACCTGAGCTTCCTCAGGAAGTAGGGTCTACTCAGACCCTTCTTGTCCACAGCATCACTGTTGTCCCTCCAGACTTCCAGGTACTTGTAGTGGTCCACTACTTCTACCTCCAGGCCCTGGATGGTGATAGGCTCCACTTGTGTCCTCTTCCTCCTTAAGTCGATATAAGCACCACTGGTCAGGCCACCAACACGAGCTGATCTGATAGAACCTGGACCCACATCCTGTCCTGACGCTTTCCGTTCAGTTTATTTTTTCCTTTCTCCAGTTGTGAACCAAAGGAGACAACTCAAAATCAATATGTCTGAATTCTTATCAGAATCTTATGGGAGTCTTGTGTTAAGCCTCAGACTTTAAGTTACATACATGTGTCCTACTCGGTTATTAATATGATCCAGTGATGTGCTACGTTGGTGTTTCCTGAAGAGTAAAAGGAATCTTCTCATTGTGAAGTGTTCCGGTTGTTGGTGTTGTTGGGCACTGCCCATGTGTGGAGGTCAAGATGGCCGACGCTAATTAAAAGTTGTTGTTCAGCTTCAGAAGGGTGTTTGCTCGTTTAACATCTTGGAACACAACTGGATAGTCCTACAACCAACATTGAGGCATTCTCAACAAATGCCTTCGTCGTGGTTAATTGGTCGCCCTTTAAAGTTATTTCTCTGCCAATGCTTTTTACAACAGACGTGACAGAGGACTCTTAACAGTTCGCTTCTTTGGCGGGAAACAAATTCAACCCAATGGTGCTCAGCTGATGAGCATGACTACGTCGCTCTTCCTCTTGTGTCTGTCCGAACGATTTGATTGTCACGGACGTAATCAGGTCCCAGGCACAATATTCAGGTTGGCTTCCAGGCTGCCATTTGTTTGCTGAGAACTTAATCTTCTACTACACCTGAGAAGCAGATCTTTGCCGGAGCGTAATCACTTCCCTGCTGAGGAGTTCCAGACCAACTTCCCACTGCAAAAGATTTGGAGGGGAAGTCTGTCCGGCTTCCAGGCCTCAAAACTTTAGCCTCAGATTTGCATAAGCAATCTTTGACGCAACGTGTCGCCTGCAAACATGGCTTTTCAAATAACTTCTCATCTAATAACCTTTTAGTTGAGGCTTGAATTGTTAAAAAAAAAGGAAAAACACCTTGGATTTTTGGCTATGGGAAGAAAAACACTGATAATTGCAAATGTGAGATCTTGGCAGGTTTTGTTTTCTGCAAGGGCGTCTTTCAAGAAGACGCCAAAGTGAGAGATTTTCCTCAGATTTAAAGTAAGAGGTACAATCTAACGGGACGGAGATGCAACTTGACAGCGCCTTGTTTTTAAAATTAGTCGAAACTACTCCTGCACGTGAACTCATTACAACATCTTCTAGATCGTCCGAAATCACAGAGGAAGTGTGATAAAGCCTCGACTTCATTACAAGTGGCTTTGGATCGACGCAGACCGTGACAGCCAGGGGTCCTGCAGGTCACAGTAGACGGCGGCCGCCGCTCTGACACGGCTGTTTGTTCATTCCTCACAACACGACCACGTCTACTTCTGGGCATCCTGACCTCACTGTTACCTAGCAAACCAGCTGGCTATGATTATGTAGCATGAGACTTTGGCAGCAGAAGCCGAGGAGCCATCTGGAGGAGCGGTGGGCTTTTTTTTCCCAGTGGGCTGGTCAACCTGTGGGCCAGAAGTGGTGGGGAGTCCAGTGAGGCCGACGCACGAAGCTGTAAAAAAATGAGCCGGATGGTGTATGCTGGTTTTTGAAAGAATGCATGAATAAGAAGAGAATATATCAAGAAGCACCCGGGGTCTTTTCTGAGTCGATGGAAAGGGCAGAAAGCATCTCCTGGTTAAAGTAAAATACACGCACAAACTCCTAACCGAGACTCCGAGATGATCAAAATATGTTTCCTGATTTTATTTATTTTTTTCCACCGCCTTGTCAAGCCTGGCAGGTCTTACTTATTTGCTCAAATCGCTGCTGTCAAATACATTTTAAACTGCTTTTTTAAGGAGATATCGGCTCCGCTCAATAAAAACCTGCTCTTTGACTCTGACACTAATGCACCCTATTATTTCAATCCCGGCTCTGTACATAATATAATGAACCGAGCGCGATTCTGATGACAGTTCCCACAATGTAACAGATAGTTAAACATTTAAAACTGACAACTACGGTAGATGTGGCTGAAGTGGATCGGCTCCAGTTTAGGGCCCGCTATATTTAACGCGGGTTAACAACATGTAACGAGCCACTAAGTGACTTTACTTGAAGTGTTAATTAGATTTAATTATTTTAGATAAAACTTAAATGATGCTTGAAGGGAGACGGGGTCAAAAGCAGCTGCGGAGAAACCGAGAAAGCGGGTGGGAGTGGAAAAATGTGGATGTTTAGCGAGAAATATATGCAATTAATAATGGAGAGGTACAAAATGAGACGGTGTCATGTCTGACAGGTCAACAGAAGACATGTGATTATCAGAGATGAGGAATTGTGCGGCGTCTTTTACTCCGACAGTAATCTTTGTGTGTCGCTCGGTTTGATCCCGACTTTATCTATGGTTTGCCATATGGCCCCATGTCTGTCCTCTTTTCTATCCGCTGTGCAGACTGCTTACGGCCGAACCCTGACAGAAAGCTTATAGCCGGCGAGGTCAAACCCAGAGTCCAAGCCTCAAAGGCCCACACGGCCGCAGATTACTGTCTGGCTGAGCCGGCGACGGACAAAAGGGAACGGACTGTCGCCGGGTCCTTTCTGACCGTTTCAACATCGAGACCTGGCCGCTGCTTCTTCTTCTTCTTTTTTTTTTTTTTTTTGGTGAAGTTGAGTCTTATCGTCGGGAGCGGCGGCACAGATGAGATGCTCTGTATCCTCACTTTTATCAGATTGGACGCTGACAGGAGGAGCGCCGGCAGGAGGCGATTCAGACGCTCGGAAAACCCACAGGAGTGACTTGAAAGGCTTCCTGAGAGACGAGGACAACTCATGTGCCACTATATATATATATATATATATCACGTCCTATGTGAAGATGTGCTTATGTGATGCACCTGGGTTAATGGTCAGAGGACTGATAGTTAGGAGTGATTAGATGCTAAGAAGCTGGAACAACTACAAATTCACTGACTGCTGTAATGTCTGCAGAACGAAAGCACAATTTATAAACTACCAGTCAGTATTTAAATCATTTCCATCTTTACTGATGTGATGAACACATTAATGCACCACTAAATAAAATCAAAGCATGCTATCATGTCATCCACCTCCCCATCCTTTTCAGCTTTTTTCTGTGTATGGGTCCTAGACATCTTGATTTTGCACCCTAACCTCTGTCCAAACTTTGATTTATAGCACAGCCACCACTGATTCTTAAGAGAAAAGAGGCGGAAAAGAGCCGTGAATCGAACAAAACTCACTTTTCAAATAACTTCTCATTTAATAACCCTTTAGTTGAGGCTTGAATTTATTTTTTTTAAAAAAGAAACACCTTGGATATTTGGCGTAGGGAAGAAAAACACTAATATTTGCAAATGTGAGATCTTGGCAGGTATTGTTTTCTGCAAGTGAGAGATTTTCCTCAGATTTAAAGTAAGAGGTACAATCTAACAGGACGGAGATGAAACTTGACAACGCCTTGTTTTTAAAATTAGTCAAAACTACTCCTGCACGTGAACTCAAAATCACAGAGGAAGTGTGAAATAGCCTCCCTGGTGGCTGGCTGCAGTATAGGTCATAAGCTCCACCCCCTCCATGTTAGTGGGTGGGGCTAAAACACTGAAATACACGTCAAATCCATTTTTTTTCAATAATGGTTTCTGTCATTTTAGGTAGTTAATATAATGTTGATGCACGTTCGACGGTCAGTCTTTTGGATAAGTTTCGTTTTAGTTAGTTATTGGACGATCTAGAAACAGGATGTGACATAATGGCGACTACCAGTTGCCGTGCCAACCGCTCGGACCATACTGATCAGACTCTGGTTCCAAAAGTCGCAAGGGCGGCGCCGCCCGTATTCCCTGGAAAATAAGTTTGGCGAATGCAAGGAAGTTGCGACGCATTGTCCACATGAAACACAGACGTAGGGAGGTCGTTTCTGAATCACATGACGTCCCCAGGTCAGAGTAATCCCATGCGAATAGAGCTAAATATTTACTAAAAGCTTGCTTAACCATCTAAAACTGCAAAACTTTAATATTGTCCCAGATATCACCTGTACGAACACAGACGTCCACATGTGTTGCTGCTCTCCTCAACGCTCTTTTTGTTTTTGCCTGCGAGATGACGTGGGCGTCTTCTGCCTCTCTGACTCAGCTTCCTCTCCAGACGTAAACTGCAGCCTTCAGCTGGAGCTTGCACCGGGAAAGCAAAGGTTACCGGCTCCGGCATTCAGCGGACGTCGGAGGGATCAGCCGAGACGGAGGGAGATACCTTCGGGTGAGAAATTAATTGAGCCCGTAGAACTCGGCCGGCGTTCTCACTCCTCCTTCCTCAAATACCCTAAGAACATTTTAGCAGCGGTTTGCGGAGCGCACCGAGCGGAGAGGCATTAGGTCGGAGTCAGACTTGACTGTGTGCGCCTGTCAGCCGCAATCGGGGCCTGTTTTCCCTCAGCCGAGCTGATGACTCCATAACCACGTCCACGAGGCAAAGCGATGTCAAAAAACCAGGAAATCACAAGTAGCACTTAAATTATCCTGTTTCATTTTTGAACCGAGGGAAGTAAAAGAAATCATCACTGTGTGTGTGTGTGTGCGCGCTCTGTGTTTTCATGTGGGGCAAGGTTTCCATAGAGACTAGGCCGGCTAATCCGCCGAGCTGCGGAAGACGGAGAGAGCAGGTCTGAAGTGCTCAGCATTACGGCGGCTTCTAAAAGCTCCCTGCCTCTCAGCGCCTTAGTCTTCATTACCTCCACATCCCCTTTTGATTGGCTGCGTTTATCCTGAGTACCCAAGGTTTGGGAAGGAGCCGTAACCCCCCCCCCCCCCCCCGCCCCTCACCCCTCACCCCCTGCTGCCAACAACACACACCGCCGCCTGTATCGTTCAAGTTGTCATAGCAACCCCTGAAGGCAAGAATTTGGACTCATAAAGTAGATATTGTATCATGTTCTGTAGCTGGTAGTTTGGAAACAATACACTTGCTTCCCTCTCCTCCGCCCCCCCACCCCCCAGCTCCGTCAGGTACCACGAATCACGGATAAAACAGACAAAAGGCTGATTACAGTGTGCGGTTTGTGGATGGTAAAATGATTTACCCATAAAAAGAATTCGGCACGCACCCTCAGATGTGCTAAGTGGAGAGATACTTTTTGGCGTTGGGTTCGGTTTCGGTTCTCGCTGCTTTGTGCGACGCTTTGGCGAGGGCTCAGTCATCCTGTGATTGAAATAGAAAATTAGCTGGGGGTCTTAAGCCCCTCTCTCCTCCTCCTCATGCCATGCGGTGCCCAGTGTGTTCACATTGCTTATCTGGAATCAACTTGGATGCTCCGGTGGAGATAAGGGGGGTAGGTAGGTAAATGTTAGTGAAGCACCGGAGCCTTCCCATGATGCTTTGGCTGCAGGGACAGACGAAGCATTCTTGTCTACTCCATACATGTAACTGTCATGGCAACCCGATGAATGTACATCCAACATGCTCTTCAGTTTTTGCTCGGTTTTGGTCTCCACCTTCTCGCAATTGAAAGGTCGGGCGTTTCAGATGTGTTTCACCGTCTTTAACCAGCTAGTTGCCGTTTTCTTTTCAAACCCTTTACTGAAAACAACCCTTCTCTGTGTTGAAATGGTTGATTATATATATATATATATTATACACCAATCAGGCCATAACATTTTGACCACCTGTAGGTCTCTCTTGTGCCTCCAAAATAGTTGTGACCCATCGGAGAATGGACATGGGCCTTCTGAGGGTTTCCTGTAGTGTCTGGGTATGTTGGGGGGGGCTTTGGGTCCTATGAGTTGAGGGGAGGGGCCTCTGTGGATCATCCCACAGATACTTGATCAGTTTGGGACCTAGTGAATTTGGAGGCCAGGTCAACACCTTGTGCTGTTCTTCATGTTTTTTTGAGTGTGTGAAAATTGGTTTTGAAGCTTTTACTGAAAGTAGCGTTGCTGTTGCTAACAGTCAATATGAAAATTCATTGCCGTTCATGGTGGTGAACCCGACGAGGATGGGATTCGAACCCACGCGTGCAGAGCACAATGGATTAGCAGTCCATCGCCTTAACCACTCGGCCACCTCGTCCTTGAACTGGTGGTTTTTGGGTCCAGCTGTGACGGACCTAAACGCACCTAAATGCTAACCTGAGCTGCCTCTGCTCAACATGGAGGGGGGTTGGTCATGATGGCATAAGGTAAACCTGTTAGTTGCCTTTGAGGGGAGGGGCCTCTGTGGATCATCCCACAGATACTTGATCAGTTTGGGATCTAGTGAATTTGGAGGCCAGGTCAACACCTTGTGCTGTTCTTCATGTTTTTTTGTAGTTGTTCCTAAAGTGTTTTTGTGTGTGTGTCTGTGTCAGGCTGCATCCTGCTGGGGATGGTTGCATCCTGCTGGGGATGGCTGCTGCCATCAAGGAGTGTCATTGGTCTAGGTGGGTGCTACATGTCTAAGTAACCTCTACACCAATGAATGCCAGGTCCAGAAGTTTCCCAGCAGAACATTGAATTGTCACAAGGTTGTCAGTGTTATTTACTTCTACTCTCAGTGGTCATAATGTTGTGGCTGATTGTGTATATCTGCAATATCCAGGTCCACTTATCTTTAAAGACACGAATATAGAGCCATGAACATTAAGATTGTCTCTGTCCAATCTTTAACCTGCAGCTTCAACGCAGACCAGCGAGGCCAGCGGCTCTAAAAGGCAACGATTCCCATTCAACAATCCGTACTTCAAAGTCCACACATACACCCACGCTGGTCTTTCCTCAAGAGGAAATGCATTGGTCACCATTATTTCGTTCCCAAAAGGCAAGGCTTTCATCTTGACTCAGCATCCCCCCTTTATTTCTGCTTCTTTCTCTCTAATACACACATGCAAAATCACCTGCTGAAAGCTTTTCATCTTGTTCCTTCACACCTTCCTCTGGTCTCATTTTAAGACCCACCCTGACCCACATACTTTTTACTCTGCTCCAAATTCTTCCACTCTCACCTTTTTTTTTTTTGTCAACTTCATTTCAACCTTTTTTTTTTTTTTTAAACTCCCTCGGTCTTCTTTATCTCTGTTACTTTACCGTAGCACTTTGACTCGTAGCACTTTGGACTGCTGATGCAAACTATCAGCATTTATAAATATTATTACTTTATTCCTATTTATTGTGAGAAAGGCCACTAAACGTCTGACACTGAAATGAAAGCAACTCTATTATGAAACGGGGCTGATCTAAGTGTGTTTGTGCTCCCAAAACTGAACATTTGTACTTGTTTTCTAAAGGAACACTTGAGGTTAGGCACGAAAAGTTTGATTTAACAGACTCTCGGATGTTGTTTGTGAAGAAAAAAAGGCTGTATAAGCCAACACCTCACCTGTTTGTCTTTTGTTAACGTTTAAAATTGAGAGAAAGAGTTGCGCCATTAATGCTCCTGCATTGGAAAATTTTACTTCAGCGTCACGTGAATAAGTGCAGCTCAGTATAAAACAGATATTAGTTTCCTGTTTTTTTCTTGCAGTTTTAACCTATAATCCGAATTATGCAACTTTCAAACGTCTGTTGCCTCTTCAGTCCCGGGCCAGGTTAGCTTGGGGACCTGATTTGGGATTTAAAATCTGCATGATTGACATCTGTACTTTCACAATAACTAGTGAGAGTCTACAAGGAAATGGAGCAGCTGATGGTGTTGCCAACCAACAGTAAACAGGCTAACATTAGTTAGCATACGGCTGTAGACAAATATAAAAACTGACAAATTCAACTATAAACACTCGTTAAGAAGGTTGATTTTTATTTTTCATTTTAAAGAGTTGGGAAGTTCTTGTTCCTTTTGGTTTTTCCATCAAGCTTGCAGATGCATTACTGCCACCTACTGGACCGGAGTGTTCAGAAGATTCAGTAGATTCACAGCAAGTTGTTCCTGTGAGAACACATGAAATGTTCACATTGACCTAAAATATTTACACTGTAGTGTGTGTTTCTGCATGATTTTCAAATCTTCAAACCAGATTAATATCTGTGAAGATTCTCCTCAAGTGTGTGATCCAACCAGATTTTAAAACTTTTGTAGTCTGAGCCGAGTTGCTGTTGCTGTTTCACAATAAAAGCCCTATAATCGTTTTTTTTTAATTCAGCAATACAAATCTGAATGAGTATGGATGGAAAAAATGGTTTTGCTTTTTGAAATTGTTAAGACTTCGCAGCAGGTTCTTCTTTTGGTTTTTGCAACCAGGCTTGAATGGGCATTACCGCCACCTACTGGCACGGAGTGTGGATCAGTAGATTTACAGGAAGTTTTATCTCCAAGGTCTCTGAATAATCTCGATTGATATCCAAAAAATGTTAAAGAAAGGCAACTAGACTCGTAGAGTTTTTTTGAGAAGACATTTCGCCACCCATCTGAGTAGCTTCTTCGGTTCTAGGGGACTGTTTGTCCATGGGGCGTTAAAGCACCATTCAGAGGGAAAGAGGACAGAGACAAACAGTCCCCCCTCAACGTCAGGTAAGTAGCCGTTAATGGACACTAGTCGTGCCAGTTTCTGGTCGTCAACAGAAACAAGGCAAGCAAGTTTCTGATGGGCCACACCCACGGATGTTCCTGTTTAAACCTCAACTTCCCACCAGTCCCTTAGAACTGAAGAAGCTACTGGAGTGGCGAAACATCTTCTCAAAACATCTTCTTTTCTTTAACGCTTTTTGGATATACCATGACACGAACCTTCACAGACAGTACCGCTTGATGGCCACAATGATCTAAACAAAACCCAGTAGCATGTGTTTCTCTTTGATTTTCCAGTCTTCTAGTGTGTGCAAGTTCGAGATTAGACAGAAGAACATCTGTAATGATTATCCTCAAGTGTGTGATCCAACCAGATTACAAAATGGGGTAAGATTTTTTACTGTTTCACAATAAAAGCCTCATCATAATATTCCAAAAGCTTAACTGTGTCCATAGAACATGGTGATGCTGATTTAGTTTAGTATTTTTATGTCACAAATGGGAACTTTTAACTTTATAAAGCTGATACGGTTTTTTTTTTTTCTCCTTCGTGATGAAGCGCTCATCCACCGTCGGCTCAGTGCGTCAGTCTGACCTCAGTCGTATATTTTCATAATGTGAATCGGAGACTGTAATTAGGGTAAGGTCAGCCTGGTAAAGTGGTAATCGCTCCCTATCAACCGCACCGTCATAAATTATGGAGAACAGCCATGAAATGCTATTTATGGATGTGGCTGTGGCTGAAGCAGCTATTAGCCATGGCGGTTAGCAAATGAAGCCTCCTCACGCTCTTTTTAATTCTCTGACGGGGTGATTCCTGGTGGCGGGGAGGCAGACCGGGAGAAGGTTGAAAGGGGGTAAAGAGTACAACCTTGACTAAACTGCTCCTGTGTGATATCGTGTGTGCTTTCCGTGCACACTTGTGTCCTCTCGCTGGCATTAACGCGAACCGGGGCCCGCGATTTAATTGGTGGCTGCCGCGGAGCCGTCTGATGGGTGCTGTGCTTGCTCCGGCATTCACGCGCACACAATGCCAGCCATAAATCCATAATGGAGCGAAAGACAATGGCACATGAGGTAATTTCTGTCCAACCACACCCACCGGGCTCTAATTGCGCCGCAAGGCATGTAAAGGAAAATCAGCGGCTGTGCGAGGCTGGACTGTCAAACCCTGGGAACACTGTGGCTCTGACAACTTTAATTGGTAGTTGTCGTGTATATCCCTGTCTTCATTAGCAGCCCGAGACTACCTGCCTCTCCTCCCACACACAAGCGAGCACGCACACACAAGTGAGGCTATTGGTGAAAAGGTCATTAGACGTGCTCGGTTTAATAGCAGATTGTCATCCACTACTGCCGGCGTTCCACGGACACACACACACACAAAGAAAAGCACGGAGAAGTACTTTCATTCACTTAATTCAAATTTTGTGAATACTATCTCAAGTATGCATGTGAGCTAGGGTTTCTGAAAGAGGTAATTAGAGCAGAACAACTAACAGGACTCTTTATTTCTTAACTGCCTCCGATCTCTGATAGAAGATTTCTGAAGAGCCTGAAAAAGATGAGCATTCCCTGTTGGACTGTTTTTCTCAAAATACACTATACTGTCAAAAGTATTCACTCACCCGTCTAAGTAATTGAATTCAGGTGTTCCAATCACTTCCATGGCCACGGGTGTATAAAATCAAGCACCTAGACATTCAGACTGCTTCTACAAACAGTGAAAGAATGGGTCGCTATCAGGAGCTCAGTGAATTCCAGCGTGTCCAGTCCAGTCATGACATTTCCTCGCTACTAAATATTCCACAGTCAACTGTCAGTGGTATTCATGGGTTTCACCAGGTCCCTTTCCACAGGTGTTTAAAATCAAGCACCTAGATTATGAATGTAGACTGCATGGTGCTTGATTAAAACACCTGTGGAAAGGGACCTGATGAAACCCATGAATTGTAACAAAGTGCAAGTGATTGGGAACGACAGCAACTCAGACACTAGGGCTGCGTTCAGACTGCCAGCCAAAATCCGATTTTTAGCCCATTCAGATTTGAATCGGATCTCGATTTTGAAGTCTGAACAGTGACAGATCACATGAAATCCGATTTTTGCCAAACGGTTGCAAACCACATCCAGAGGTAGTTTCATATCGCATTCGTATCGGATATGGACAGATGCGTCTCAGTCTGAACAGCTCCCAACACTCAGATGGGTTTTGACTGTCCGTGACGTCACTTACGCGACGCCAGGCCAGAACCAATGCGCCAGACCGCGTGCCTATTTCCGTTGTGGAGGAGCCACGTTACGGCCACGGACAGTGATATTACAGCTATCACAATGGAGGAGGACTTTGAAAACAATTCGCCTTGGACAGAGGAAGAAACTGCATGCCTTATAAATATTTACACTGACGTGACGTACATCCATCGTGTTGTTTGTTGTTGTTTTGCTTGTCGCTGTCGCAATTATATGACGTCTGACAAATACACATGCTGAATGACGCTTCCGCTCGTTGCTAGAGCAACCTATCAGACCGGTGAAGAATGTGGCCCAGTCTGAACAGAACCATATCCGATTTGGACACTTGCTAAAGGCAGTGTGAACAGTCAGCCCTAAAAATCGGATATGAGAAGGAATCAGATTTGAATCAGATCTGTCTGCAGTCTGAACGCAGCCAAAGTGTCAGGCCACGTAAAATGCCCAAGAACAGATTAGCTCAAGAACAGTAGAGAGCTTCATGAATGGGTTTCCATGGCCTAGCAGCTGCATCCAAGCCATACATCACAAAGTGCAATGCAAAGCATCGGATGCAGTGGTTTAAAGCACGCCACCACTGGACTCTAGAGCAGTGGAGACGTGTTCTCTGGAGTGATGAATCACGCTTCTCCATCTGGCAATCTGATGGACCAATCTGAGTTTGGCGGTTGTCAGGAGAACGGTACTTGTCTGAGTTTGGTGGAGGGGGATTATGGTGTGGGGTTGTTTTTCAGGAGCTGGGCTTGGCCCCTTAGTTCCAGTGAAAGGAACTCTGAATGCTTCGGCATACAAACAGATCTTGGACAATTCCATGCTCCCAACTTTGAGGGAACAGTTTGGGGATGGCCCCTTCCTGTTCCAACATGACTGAGCACCAGTGCACAAAGCAAGGTCCATAAAGACATGGATGAGTGAGTCCTGACCTCAACCCGATAGAACACACTCCTAAACCTTGTGGAAAGTCTTCCTAGAAGAGTTGAAGCTGTTATAGCTGCAAAGGGTGGGCTGACGTCATATTAAACCCTATGGATAAAAAATGGGATGTCACTTAAGTTCATATGCGAGTAAAAGCAGATGAGCGTATACTTTTGGCAATATAGTGTATTTATATATATATTTTTTAATACAAATCTGACAAATCTTTCTTGAACCATCACAATCTTTGATTCAAGGCTGTGCTCACAGGTTTTGCAGGAGTAATTCAGCTGTCCAGAGATGTAGAAAGATGTAGAAAAGATAATAAAACTAAAATAATACCAAAATGCAGAATGCAGATTTTTAAGCCCAAAGTCTTACATACCAAAAGATATGTTTTTTGTTTTTTTTTCAATATTGACCGTAGCTTCTGTGTTAAACTCTTATATTATTGGGTTTGCATCCTCCTTCTAAAGTACATTAAACTCTAAAGAACGGATGAATGGAAGGGGTAAATGGAGAGAAATAATTATCCTATGAGCCATCATCAAAGTTACAAATTATTATTAGAACTGAGCATGATTTAAACTCAGTGGCTTGTGTTGACTGTAACTGGAGATGCAGCTGAATTACTATCTGCAGGTTGCTTAGAGCGTAATGGAAATCTACATCGTTTAGTCTTCTAGGACTATGTGTGGGTAAATGAACTGGAAAGCTGCGCTGTCATTCTAGCCATTAGCATCCCCTGTTTACACCTTTTACACTAACAGCTGTACATTCAGTCACCGGTCTGCCAAGCTCCTGAAGTCTGACACAACCCAGAATCCACTGGATTAATTTCTGATGGGGATGAGTCCCCCTACAGGTGGGAGATTGATCGCCTGGTGCCCTGGTGTGATACTAATGACCTAAAGCTGATGATGTAAAGACAGCCTAGATGGGGACTGACTTTAGGAGGAGCGCAGACCAACCTGGCTGAGTCCTTCCACTTCCTGGGAACCATCCTAACTCAGAAACCCCATCATCGAATCCATCCTCCATCACCCGTTTGGTACACCGCTGCCTAGCCAAGGACAAAGGCAGACTGCAACGTATTATTTGCTCTGCTGAGAGGGCGATTGGCTGTAATTTGCCTTGTCTTCAGGACCTCTACGCCTTTCGGACACAGAGGTGGGCAGGAAAGATTGCAGCCGACCCCTCTCACGCTGGACACAAACTTTTTGAGCCGCTCCCCTCCGGGCAGGAGGCTGCAGTCCATCAGGACCAGAACAGTTTCTTTCCAACAGCAGCAGATCTGCAGAGAGTCTTTGTGGAGTTCTTGTCTGAAATGCAACAGATGAGGACACAAACCACTAGTCCAACAACTAGGTAACTAATAACCAGACTGGAATAGTCGAAAACACTTAACATTCCTGTCTCATCCTGTTGAGATTTAAAAGCTGGCAGATGTTCTCTGTTGAGATGCTCGTGCACGCCCGTTGTGCTGCTGTTGCAGGCCGTGTCATTGTTAGCTGAAAGCAGCCTTCCTGTGTCGTATCTTGTCGTCTTTTCTGCACCACAAAAGCCCCTTCAGACAATTGCTTCGAGCCAGCGCAGTGATTTACTGTGTAGGCCCATCCAAGGTACACAAAGATAAGGGCGTGTCTGTCGTTGACAGCATAAAGGTGAGCGCTGTAAGCTCTGCCTTGGTGGAAGGCAGCCGCTCTGGGTGGCCAGAGAGGAGCTATGCATTATTGAGGAAGGGCTTAAGGGGGGGTAAGAGTGGATTAGTCTGATATTAACCTCCAGAGGAAGAGAGGAAGAGAGGATGACATGATGAGGATCACCCCTGGCCATTTAAACTGCTTTAATTAAATCCTGGATGGAGAGGCCACCACTCAG
Source organism: Chelon labrosus (assembly GCF_963514085.1). Classification (NCBI taxonomy): domain Eukaryota; kingdom Metazoa; phylum Chordata; class Actinopteri; order Mugiliformes; family Mugilidae; genus Chelon; species Chelon labrosus. The sequence continues at coordinate 18,608,497 of NC_140356.1, forward strand.
ACCCGGAGAATGAGGGAGAGAGAGGAGAGGAAAAAGAAGAAGAAAGGGAGGAAAAATGAGGACAGGTAGAGCGGCGGTGAAAGAGACTGATTGGAGAATGGGAAATGGGCGAGGAAAGAAAAGGGGGGGATGAGAGGCGGGAGGAGGGAGGAGGAGGAGGAGGAGGGAGGAGGAGGAGCGTGTGCATGTCGGTGTGTGCGAAACCTCCTGCTGTGATGAGGCAGACTAATGAGTTAGCCTTTTGCCACGCTGGTCACATGTGTGTGTGGCTGACAGGGACCGGGGCGAGCTGATAAATCAGCGGCAGAAATGAGATTTATAAAAACCTGATCTCCATCTCAACCTCCCGCCTCGCTCCCCGGCCACCCTGTCACCTTGCTATCTTCATCGGCAGAAGTTAGAGGAGGCCGGGAGGGCGGAGGCTGCTGCGCTAGATATGCACTGGAAACACAGCCTCCTGTAAAACGTGTGTGCTCTGCTTCACTTTTATGAATTAAGATATTCATTTAATGTTGCATTTTTAAAGATATTTGTATAATGGTCAAGGTTATTATATTGTATAGTATATAGTAGCAAACCATCAAATAACTACACGGTTGCCCTTTTAGCATCTTTCATCTCGTTTATGTCTTGTTTCACTCAAGAATGAAACATTTAGCTGCAAAAGAACCAAATAATCCCTGTGGTTTGTGGAAATACTTACATATTTACAATGAGTGCTAAAGTTGCTCTTTGTCCTAAAACATTACACCTGTCAACTGAGTTTATTTGCGATATGCTAAGAGGTGCAGTTTGTTTTAATGAAGATCTGGTATCCATCTGATCTTTGTCTTTGTGCTCACTGAAGTGTCGTCCATGCACTTTACTTTCCTGGATGCAAGGTACTGGGACCTGTAGATGATTTGTTAGATTAAAATATGTCGGTTTTTCACAATACGCCAATTACTTTCTGGTGATTGTTGAGGTGCACATTATCCTCTGCTATCCACCCGTTATGACCACCCTAGGGGAAACCTGTACCCAGAAACCCTGCTCCCAAAAAGAACCCGAAACCAGCAAAAACAATCTTTATTCACCATAGTTATACATCTTCAGGGTGAGCATTGACAAAACAACAAACAAACCAAGTAAAAAAAATGAATCCAAAATAAAATACAGGTGTCCTTCCCTGACTCCCTAACCAAAAACAGCAGGAAACCAAGAAAATAAAGCTGGCTTATCACCCCTACTTGGCAGTACTGTGGCAGTTAACAGTCGAACCTTGGGTGTACGATATGTACAAAAATATGGAGTGGTTCAGCCCTTGGTTTGGTCACAGGAAGAGAGGGAGAGCGACTAGCTTCTCCAACAAAGGCCTTTTTTAAACTCCACTTCGTCAGGTCTCTTCCAATAACTGGCCGGCTTACAGGAAGTTGAAGCAAAAGGACAAAAGAGCGACCCCTGCAGGCAGGCAGGGAGGGAGCGTAGTCATTAAACACCTGATGGGTGTCTTTGTCCCCAGTGAAGTGTCATCTGTTGACTTTGTTGGAAGCAAGGGAAGGTACCGGCAGATGACCCAATAATCATTTAAAGTACTGCGGGACATAGATGGCGTAACCTAAGCATGTAGCCTACGCCAGTGTGAGACATTTATACTTGAGTGCTCGTCAGTCTGGCTCGCTCTCGTCAAATGCATAGGGTCTGGGCTGTCGCTGTAGCCAAAACCATCTATAAGGGTCTAAGCTTGGTCTTCAGAGGTCTCCAAAATTTTCTTCTCAAATTTGTTAACACATCACCTGCGCTAAATTAACATATGTCAATGATGAGTTTATTGCAATGTGCCAAGATGTGCACATTACTTTCAGATGATTGTTGAGGTATACAGTATGCTATGGTATCCACCTGATGGCTCAGTGAATTATTGTTTGTGCGTTTCACTTTCTTGGAAGTAAGGGAAGGTACCTGCAGATGACATCAACTCTAGGCATCTTAAGACCAGATAAGGCTGTTTGAAATTTCAAATAATCCTTGGACAATGTAGTCGGACCTCGTGCTCTTAACATAAGGGTTTGAACGTCGTCTTCAGGGGTCTCCAAAACACATGTCATCTGTGATACACTACGAGGTGCAAATGACTTTCAGATGATTGTTGAGGTATACAGTATCCTCTGATGGGTGTCTTTGTCCTCAGTGGAGTCTTGTCTGTGAAGTTTTTAATCCTGGAAGCAAGGTGCTGGTACCTGCAGATGACCTCGACCCGAGGCAGCTTAAAAACAAAGCCGGCTGTTTGAACGTAAGGTCTTGAGCTTCATCTTCCAGGGTCTCCAACATTCTCTTCTCAAATTTTGTGGACAAAATAACAAGAACTTGTGTTATGGAATAAAAAAAGAGACTGCTTTAGTCTTCATCTGCAGCCTCTGTGTGTCGGTGAGTTTCTTTCTTTCAGAATTCCAGAAAAAAAAAAAAAAAACTGAACCAATAGCTTCAAAAAGGTACAACTTATTGCACGGCTGTTGCATTGAATTGCATTAAACTCAAAGATCTTGTTGTTATTTTCTTCACCCCCTGCGGCTACATACTTCTTGTACATACACCCGCTCAACAGCTAGTCTCTCAGAGAAATGGCATTATAAATGGATAGGACTAAGCTGCTGCTGCTGCTGCTGCTGCTGCTGCTACAACGTGCTGCTACCATGGCAGAATAAGCTACTGCAGAGAATTTTTACATTGGACTTGGATGTGAAATGTAGTTAAAAAACTTTGCAGTTTGTTTGTCTAGCCGTGTTTGTCTGAAATTCTGACTTTACCGTGCACCCGTTTGCCCCCTGTCTAATTAGACGAGAGTGTTTTGAAGCAGCGCTCTATACAGATAATACACAGAAACTCAGCTCATATCAAACACTTCATCGGACTCATCCAGGGGCTTAAATGTAATATTGTCTCTATGTGCTGTGTACACATCGTCTTAGCATTATCAGCCAGCACTAAAGTGTATCTCATTAGAAGTGCTATTACAGTATTCTAATAAGAGAAGCCACGGCGAGGCGTGAAGACACAGTGTTTGATTATCTCCACTCCGCCTCGCCGACTCCACCCCTGCACATCCTGATCCGCTCTCTCTGATCCATCCGCCGAGCAGCGCGCCTTAATAGGCCTCTGTGTAATGAGTAATGAGCAAGCCTACAGCCAGGTAGAACAAAGCTCAGGAAATGAATGTGCACATCAAAGAACGAGTACACACTCTCAGATGCGGTGCTCGGTGGCTTAACGCGAGATGACCAGCGCTGCCGGGCTGCTCTGTTTAGTTAAAGCACTCACATCCGCTATCACAGTGCTTTAAGCTTGAAGTTATATGCCATTTTGCCATTTAGTACATTTACTTTGAAATTAAAGACATTTTAATATAAGTGAATACCTCATTCAAGCCCTTAAATGCAGCCATTTAACTATCCAGTGACAGTTTAATCTCCGTATTTCTCAGTATACAGGAGTTTTAAATCTGGTGGCGACCTTTTTTTTTTTTTTTCTTTTTAGCACCGCTAACAATGCATTCTAATGTCAACCGGCACTAATTGTTTGACAGAGCCGAACAGATGAGCAAACCATAGCAACAAAGGCGGGAGTAGCGTGGTTAAGCTTATTAATGTAACCATGGTTCTATGAGTTCATCACGTCTGAAAAACGACGATGGCGACCCTTTTTTTAGCAACATTACACCGCTAACGATGCCTTCTAACGCCAACTGACAATGATTGTTTTACAGAGCCGAACGGATGAGCTACCATTGCGACAATGACGGGAATATGGTGGAGAAGGTTATGAATGTAACCATGGTTCTATGAGTTCATCATGTCTGGTGGCCAGGTAGAACAAAATAGAATAGATGCTTCCGATAAAAAAAAAAAAAAAAAAGCACTTAACAGGAAAAAATGACAAAGTCTGAAAAGAAGATGGTGGCGACCTTTTTTTTTTTTTTTTTTTTTTTTAGCACTGATGCACTGCTAACAATGCATTCTACCATGGTTCTATGAGTTCATCATGTCTAGTGGCCAGGTAGGATAAAATAGAATAGATGCCACTTAAGAGGAAAAAAGAAAGTGATCGTTGTCGAGGACAAACGCGGAATACCGTCGGCGTGTCTTTTTCTTCAGAGCTCATAAAGAATAGAGGTAGAGAGCGACTGAAGACTGTAGCTATAGGTCATATGCACCCCAGTGTATCTGTAATTACTCTCACTGGCAGAAACCAAAGAGGAAAACTCCATGCAGTAGGTTTAAATTAAATAGGAACTTTAATATAACCAGATGTGTGTCTTGGGTAATCCAATAAGTTAACATCAAGAAAATTTGAGGCAACTTTTCTAATCAATGCTAAAGTCCTGTAAATCTAAAACTGTCATACTGAAGTCAGTTTTTACTGATTTTCCTTATTGCTTATTGCTCATGAATACTTGGTGCTTTCCTTTTGAATATCAAGCTCAGATGTCACCAGTCTCCATCAGACATTTAAAGCTGCTGCAGGTCGGAAGCAGCGTGTCAGCAGGTGTAGTCCGTCATTAGTGTCTACAGCAAACCTGCTCAGGCGTGTGACTTTCAGACACAGAAGTTTCAAGGGTGAAGAATAAAATTTTACATTCAACAAACACCGGAATTTCAAGCTGAATGAAGCCTAGGACAGTGCTTCTGGCACCTGCCTGAGCAGGTAACTTCATCCATTAAGGCTGAAATGTATCTGTTCCCTCGGGCAGAACACGGCTGAAACCAGTCCGCAGTGGACACTGATTTAAATAAGACCACTGTTGCACAAGTGAGTGAATAAAATCTAGCGGATTCACCAGTTTTTTAAAAGCAGCATGAGTCTCCTGTAACAATGTCAAACTGTCGGACAGTAAAAAAAAGCGATGCCACACATTGGTCTTCATCGTTGGTGGCAGGTGGGTTGGAGATTTAGGTGTTTTACGCTAGTAGCATGTAAAAACATGTGAGTGCTACCCCCCCCCAGTCCAAACTGTCATGGTTTTGAATGTTTTCTGTAGCCTTGTTTGGGTTTTCTAGTGCTTCCTGGCATATTTTGTAATTGGTTTTCTAGTTGGGTTTAAATTTGTCAGTTCCTGCCTTCCGTAATTCCACTTCCACTCACCTGTCTTGCCTTATGTCTTTTCTCTGCATGTTAGGGTCTCACCTGTTATTCCATCAGTGTGTGCGTGTATATGTAACCATGCCTTTACTTTTGTTCTTCGTCAGGTCGTCTGTGATGTTAGCCCGGTCCTACCTCAGTAGCTAGGGACATACTGTATTTCATAGGGTAGATTGAAGGGGGTGTTGTGGTGTACTGACACATGACATGATTACATTTCCAGGGAGGTGCACTTCAAGTTGTGCCATAGGGTTCTACGTAGGGTCCGAAGCAACTGTAGCAATGGCATCAGCGTGTCGCGCTACTTTAAAGGGGCATAAGGAGGTTTTTATGGTTGTCACTGCAAAATATTCTAGAAGGTATCCATCTCAGGGTATCCATTCTCATTTATTTTCCACAAGGCTCTATACAATTGCTTGGTTTTCCTGGCCTAATGGTGCACCCTTGCATCACCTGTGTTTTTTTATTTCCAGACATGTAATCTTTAAACTCAACCAACACTAAAGGCTTTACAGGATCCTTCAGTTCACTTCAAGGCAGTGCTAATGTCAGATTCCTTTCGTTTAGAGTCAAAACGATTCCCCCGCTGTGTTGTCTTATAAGATTCCATGTTGCTGAAGTTCGAAGGTGACAAAATGAAACATGGGTGCAGCAGTGAATGATGCTAATAAGAGTAGACGTGCTGCTGCATCCCAGATCCCTAGAGATGTACTCCTTTAAGGCTTGAATCAGTCCCATAGTCTAACGATCGATTCACTGATCTCGGCGGTGCCGGCGCGCTACCTTGAATAGAGAACCTTCTCCCTTGCATTCTGCACCGCCGCCTCCTGCTGTTGGAATTCAAGGGGCCGGCGGCCATTAGCAGGCCAGAGACGGTGTGGTACTCCCGAGCCGGCCCCCCGTTGCACTGCGCTGTAATCTGTTGATATTATCGATTTTCTTCACCTACGTTTCCATTTACAGTACGCTGAGGCTGCAGATGGGGGCAAGCTGTGAATTCACAAAAGGATTCCGCCGGCGTGCAGATCAAAGCTTCCTGTTTCCTTTCACACTGAACAATGAGCATTAACAGCGGGATGGAGAAGCCATTGTAATATAAATAACAGTAGGCTATTTTTGTCTACGAACCAAATCTATTTTTGTGGTGCGTATATATCTTGTCACCGTGCGTTCGTGAACTTGCAGCTGAGGGATGACAGACAGCGGGGGTTGTGTTAGCAACAGCCCGGCTGTGCGGTGCAATTCTAACCTTTTCCTTTCAGATGATTAAATCCCTTTAAGTGTCCGAGGGTGGCAGGACAGGCATGAGCGTTCCATCTGAGGCCCGTAAATTAAAGGATGAGGTGTGCATTTTCAAAGAGCTGCACAATCACGCAAGTCTCCTGCTCTCGAGGGGGGACCCTGATGAAATCTTGCGCAACCGGTGCCAGCCTCGGAAATACACAAACCCAAACCGGTTGGCTCTAAATTGGTTTGTTGCTCTGCGGGGCTTTTTCTTTCTTGTCTGTCTCTTCTTTTCCACATGCATATAACATCTTTGGAATCTTTGCATTGAAATTTTTACTTGGCGTATCTACCAAGTAAAACTTTGAGATGTCGATTTCCGTTTGGAGATGGATCGCATCTTTAACGTGTGATCCTCTGGGACATGATTCTACTTTAACTTGAATTTGTGTGGTTGTAAATGTCATGGTCTCCCATACTTAGACAGAAAATGTATGGTGGGATATAAAAGAACCAAACTTTAATGGAGTTAAAATGACATTAGGGCCTTTTACTGGATAATTGTGTAAATAGTGCACTATAAAATATCATGTAGTACAGTTAAACATGAAATAGTTCTATGTATATACCGTATACACCATCTTGTGACAATTCAGTGTTCTGCTGGGAAACCTTTGGACCTGACATTCATTGGTGTGGATGTTACTTAGACATGTAGCACCCACCTAGACCAGACCAGGCACCCCCACCCCATAGCAATGACACTCCTTGATGGCAGCAGCCATCCCCAGCAGGATGCAGCCTGACACAGGCAAAACACTTTAGGAACAACTCAATAAAAACATGAAGAACAGCACAAGGTGTTGACCTGGCCTCCAAATTCACTAGATCCCAAACTGATCAAGTATCAACTCACGAACTGAACTTCTCTGATGAGTCACAACAGTTCTGGAGGCACAAGGGAGAATATTAGGAAGGTGGTCATAATGTTATGCCTGATCGGTGTAGTTTGCTCTTCCATCGGGCTTATCTCCATGTAATAAGGATCCTCCACGTGAAACTCCCGAAGCCGCCCTCTACACCAGTCATCAAGCACAATGACAGGCTATCTTAGGCCTCCACTGTGCCAAGCCGGCTGTGCCACATTTACTCCGACGGCTGATAGCACTTTCCATTTACTAATGATTAGTTTGTGGCCCAGCATGAGGGCTGTTAGCGCCCACTCCGAACTGGAGAATTATATTTTAGAAAGAAGAAAGAGGGGTCAGAAGAAGAGGAGAGAGGCTCTGAGTGTCCTATTACCAATTCAGAGGTTTTATGTTTTTCTAAGAGGCACGTATTTTGCAGTAGCTCGTCCAGTAGTAACGTTATGCCTCCTTCTCCAGCACCCTGGAGGCTCATCTGGACCTACGGACTTTCTGAAGGAAATGCCATCTTGTTTTTGCTTTTCGAGAACAATCAGAGTTTGTGTTAGCTTCTTCTTCGGGGCAGCTACTATCCCACCACAAGAGGAACCGCCAATAACAGAAATGTGGTTGCTTACTGCTGTTCCAGTGACTTTGAAACCAGTTGCGTTGTGTCTGAACAAGAGTCAAGACTGAGAAATGTAGATCCTGAGGTTAGACTGGTTGGATGTCTGGAGCTATTTACTCATTCAAAGTTTAAACACTGTTTCCTAATCATCAGCACTTTTCTCGTGGGATCAACAAACTCTGTGCAGAAGTGGATAAATGTGCACTTCCTCTTTGTTTCGCGACACAATTCACCTCTGTGTCTCTTCGTACACCCTTCAGCTTCAATATGGTGCACACGAGTGCATGCCTGCCTATATTGAACCAGCTTTTTGATTGATAGACACTGAGCTGCTGTGTTTGCAGCGTAGACTCAAGCCCAATCAAACCGGCCTTAACTGTGTTTACCTGCAGTTTTAGAGCAGAAGCTTTTGTCTGCAAAACGTGACCGATATATCCGTCTCTAGTTTAGCTACAAAGCATCGTAATCACTGTCACCAAAATCACTGGGTGCATTTATTTTTTCCCCCCTCTTTGGCATAACCGCCGGGTTTCGTTCTCCGCCACAACTGCCGCCCACTTATGGATCAGCTCGCTGACAGGATAACGGGCTGCTTCAAGCACCCGGTCTGACCACTCGCCGCAGCGCTAACACTTCAGCCGGGGCTGCAGACACGACCACAGTCAGCTGTTAACCCACACTGCCAACCTCTACTGGTTTGGCAGCTGCACTGTGGGTGACTGGACTCGGTCTCCGAGGCCCGCTGTGGTGGGGATGCATTGAACATCTGCTCGTGGCGTATCTCACAGTCTGTGAGCGCGAGGGCCATCCATGGTCCACGACTTTACCTGTGTACCTGCATGTACCGGCAACGGCATGAAATTACCACTTAGCGTAACTAATATTCACAGATACATTTATGCATGGAGGGGTCTTCACACCTTTGAGAGAACTTGCAAGAGACAAAAATGGGCCGTGAGAAGGAGGACGGTGTCGGCTGGAGAAATCTAAAACCAATGCACCTGTATTTTAGGGTTTAATTTAACAGATTTCTCTTGCACCTTGCGTGATCTAAACTGCTGTTTTGTTTTTTTGTTTTGTTTACTGTGCATGTGACAGTAAACATCTTGAATCTTGAGATGTCTTCAAGATGTTCTTCAACACCACCTATCCAAGAGGCTTCAGATTAAACACAGCTGCAGAACGTGATGCTAACATATCAGTTTGAATACGTTTTTTATTCAATGTATATGCATACGTACACATTTTCTGCATCTAACCCATCCCCCATGGAGCAGTATGCAGTCATGCACGGTACCCAGAGAGGAGTTGAGGGGTTAGGTGCATTGCTGAAGTCCACTTCTCTAACCACTAAACCACAGCTCCCCTATTTGCACACTGTAAAAGTTAAGTGTTCAGCAGCATTTTATTTTTTTAGGAGTTTTTTTTTTCACTCAGATTTCATTATGGGGCCTGTTTCTACATATAGAGAGAATAAAAATACATCTGCACACAACTTTTGTTGGCACTCAGATGACCTCATAAAGGCCCGCCCACGCGATCTGATTGGCCCAGCAGATGTTTGCCAGAGCATAATCAGTTCCCAACAGAGAGACTCCAGATCAACTTGCTGGCCCGGCGGCCTCCAGGCTACGGTTTATTAGCTGAGAAGGCAGTCAAATTCATCTTCATCTTCATCTTCTGTAACCGCTTGTCCTGTTAAGGGTCACGGGGGGTGCTGGAGCCTATCCCAGCTGTCATCGGGCGAGAGGCGGGGTACACCCTGGATAGGTCGCCAGTCTATCGCAGGGCAGTCAAATTCGTTTTCACAAATTTTTTGTCTAAATCCAGCACACACAATGGCTCAAATTAACATTTAGTCATTAGTTGTTTTTAATCCAAGACAACTTCTTCACTCATATTGCTTTTCAAGATTGAATTAGAGACTCGAGGACATTGTAATTGAGCTGATTTTGGATCCTTTTCCAGGCAGAAACCGGGTCATGCTCTAAAGAATAACACTTCTATCTAATGCAAACTTTGAAATGAAAGCTAATCTGCTTTGTGCTTGTTCTATGATTAGTTTTATAAGGAAATGACTCTGCAGTTCTTTTCTTCTCAGCTTGTTTGCAGGGTCTTCTTTTAGATATCGTTTTAAAAGTTTGACGCTCTCATCAACTCCCCGCATCCACGCTACACCTGAGAGTGGATTTACAGTAACTTTAAGAATACAAATTCACATGCTCCTGTTGTTGATTTCTGAGGCTCTTGGGGGGTCGTAGGTGTTTCCTGCGGTACACGTCATGATGTAAAGCTGAATGGATGAGTTTCCTCTTGGTTTACGACGCCCTAGCGTGTATCGCTCTAACCTCAAACCAACCACCACCCACCCGTTTTTGAAATTAGAGAAAGAGGAACATGATTGAACTTTTTTTTTCACCTCGTTTGCTCGTTTCTCTCTGATTGAATGTGTTTTATCTATTGGTGCGGGAGGGGGCGAAGAAGAGGGAGGAGGAGGAGGAGGAGGAGGAGGCGGAGGCGAGGGGAGGGTTCTGCTGCACAAGTCGTCGTGATGAAAGGGGTCTTTCACTCCTTCACTCTCCCCGTCTTTCCTCTTTTCAGCCGTTTGAGGCATCTCATCAAACGGGCCTGAATAGCAGACGTGACACTATCTGTCTCTCCTCCCCTCCGCCGACACCGCCGCCTCCCCTCTCCTCGGTATCTCACCCACGCATCCTTCCATCCATCCTTCCCTCACTCCCTATCTATCTCCACTCCGTCCCCTATCTACCTGCCTCCGTCCACCCATTCACCCGCTCACAATGGACAACGTCAGGTGAACGCTGACGGGAGGCCAAGGAGCAAAGAAAACCAGGCTGGAGTTCAGGCTGAACTCACAGTCACAAGGCTTGTACTTCCTGTTTACCGCATATAAGTGATACTGAGAGGAGCTGAGAGGCCATTTTATTAAATACACAGCACAACCGCCGTGACTTCTACCTGTATCTGTTTGCTTAAGCACTATTCCACCTTAAAAAATAACAACCCTTGTGGTGACTCATCAGAGAATGGACATGGGCCTTCTGAGGGTGTCCTGTGGTGTCTGGAAACAGAATGTTGTTAGTGGGGGGGCCTTTGAGGAGAGGGGCCTCTATGGATCATCCCACAGATACTTGATCAGTTTGGAATCTAGTGAATTTGGAGGCCAAGTCAACACCTTGTGCTGTTCTTCGTGTGTGAAAATTGCTTTTGAAACTCTTAATGAAAGTAGCGTTGCTGTCGCACACAGTCAATATGGAAATTCATTGTTGTTCATGGTGGCATAAGGTGAACCCGACGAGGATGGGATTCGAACCCACGCGTGCAGAGCACAATGGATTAGCAGTCCATCGCCTTAACCACTCGGCCACCTCGTCCTTGAGGTCATAGTTTTTGGGTCCAGCTGTGACGGAACTAAACGCACCTAAACACTAACCTGTGCTGCTTCTGCTCAACATGGAGGGGGGTTGTTCATGATGGCATGAGGTAAACCTGTTAGTTGGGGCCTTTGAGGGGAGGGGCCTCGCTGGGAATGGCTGCTGCCATCAAGGAGTGTCATTGCTATGGGGTGGGGGTGCCTGGTCTGGTCTAGGTGGGTGCTACATGTCTAAGTAACATCCACACCAATGAATGCCAGGTCCAGAAGTTTCCCAGCAGAACATTGAATTATCACAAGATGGTCAATGTTATTTACTTCTCCTGCCCGGTCATAATGTTGTGGCTGATTGGTGCATACATTGAGCGGTTTTTGAAGCTCAGCGCGGTGTCTCTGGCCGTTACCATCTTGCCAGCCCCTGAGTCCAGCTAATTCTTTATGGTCTGAAAACGTGAAGAATGAGTGAAGCTGAGTGGGTGATGCCAACGCTGACAGATAACAACCTGGTAGGGCGCACACCTGTCGCTCAAAGAAGCCACACCCTTAATTACACGTATTTGTCACAAATTGAGAAATTAGCTATCGAAACCAAAACATGTTCACGTGAAGTTCTATGGGTATTGACTCGTTATTGAAGCCAAGCCTCTAGTGGCCACTAGGGGAACTGCAGTTTGCTGCTCGGTTCAGGCAGGTTCACGTCCTTTAAGCAACTACCGGCAACTACAGGCGCGTCCTATCACGCTTCTACTCTTTTCAAACAGTTTCCAAGGACAACTTCTCGGGTGATTCTCTGTTCTGTCACAAACCATCTGCTGCACAACTTCAAGTTGCAGAAGCATAATTTAATTACCACTCGCAATTTCAAAGATTTGGAAAGCGTCGCTGAGCGAGATGCTCGTTGAACTACTCCTCATATCTGGATGATTGGTTCCTGGGTTTCTTACTGCTGTTAGTCAACCGTCAGTGTTCCCTCAAGAGTGTCGGATAATAGAAAAGGATGTTAAAGGCGATAATTAAGGACGCTAATGCATCAGATTTAGACTGAGAGGTGCATGTCGTCAGCGCGTGGACGTCTTTTTTGTAATATCCCACAGTGATAAACGGTGCGACCGTCCACGCTGCTGTGGAGGTGAGGTGGTGATGGTGGTGGATGTGGGTGAGGTGAGGTGGGGAGTGGGGGTAATGGGCGCTAGCATAGGTGGGAATAGAAATTAGAGGGGAGTCAAGTTGAGGAAAAAAAAGGAAAGGCGGCAAAAGTGGCTCCGCAGTTGAGAGAAAGAAAATGCTGGCAATCGAGCGGGCGAGGAAGATAGGGTTAGGAGATATGTTTAAAAAGGGTGCGCAGGAGATGGATAAGGGGAGGAGTGGAATGAGAGAGGGCGAGAGATAATGAGAGGGAGAAAGAGAGAGCGGAGGGGGAGGTGGGTGGTGGTGGTAGGGGGGTGAGAAGATAGAGACGATTTCCTATTCCGTCAGACGCACTGTGGCTCATTCATTATATTCCCCAGGCAATTACCCAGGCCACCTGCTTTGTCTCTCCCCTCATTGTTTCCATCTCTCTCTCTCTGTCTCTATCTTTTCTCTCCGTCTTTCACTCGATCTCTGTCTGTCATTCTCTCCCGTTGCTCCTCCACCACTCCTGTGTGATCCTTGCTGTATTGCCAACTCTCTCCCCTTGCTCTCCTCGTTCCTCGCTTTCTCTCGCCGCATTGTCTCTAACCCTCCCGCTTTTTGCGTGTGTGTGTGCGCTTGTTTAATGTGAAAAAGGCTGACAGATTGGTGTGTGTGCATGTGTGTGTGTGTGTGTGTGATGTTGGGCCAGTCCTAATGAGCTCAGCCTTGCATTTAGCAGGATGCCAGGTCTGAGCTAGCTGCTGCTGCCGCTGCTGCTGCTGCTGCTCCTTTACTTGTCTCAAAAGCTTGAATTCACTGGACGACGGTTGATGTGTTGAATCTCAGGCCTGCAGATTTGCAACGCCTTTCCAATGCTGTAGTTCCAAAATCTTTCCAAAATGCAGTCAGTGTAGGAATAACCGCTCTTTTTAAAGCTGTATCATTTCTGACGCCATATAGATTTTTTTCCCCAGGCGTTTTTTTTTGCTTCGTTAAGTTCTTGCTAAGAAAAATTAGCAACATGCATGTAAAACGGAATCATCTGCACACATTTTGAAACGTCAGAGATTTTAAATTATATTTATGGGGTGAGCCGTGGAGCAGTGGTTAGAGGTGCAGCTTGGGACCGAGGTTCGCCTCCTGCCGTGTCCATGGCTGAGGTGCCCTGAGCAAGCATCTAACCCCCAAATTGCTCGCCAGTCTTTACAGCCGGCAGCCCACTGCTCCAACTGTACCCACTACTGTGTCAAACAGCAGGAACTGCAATTTTCCCATTGTGGGACAAGTCTGAAACATTAGGGAATGTTTGGTGGAAATAGCAATGTCTAATGGAGAGAAGCTTAATTTGAGCGTTGCACTCACAAACACTGCATCTTCAATTTATAATCAATGGGAAAACGTAGCTTCCGTTACTGTAAAAAGTTTTGAGGAGCCTTTTAATGCTGGAAAAAAAAATAATTTAACCTCCATTAGAAGGAGGGGAACTGGTGGAGAAGAGTCCAGCAAGAGAGCATCCATTTCAGGCTTAAAGTCCTTGCAGAGGACCCTGGAAGTCCCGTGCTTGTCATCCGCGGCTCGGAGCCGTTTAACATCAGCGGTAGGCAGGGGAGTTAGAATGGAATTGACCCAAGCATGAGAACACCCTTCTGGGGCTCAAAGTCCTCAACAAGGTCCCTGGATGCTACCTGGTCCTCACCCGCAGCCTCCATTAGAAGGAGGGGGAGCTGGCGGGGCCTGGAGCCGAGCCGCTGAACCTCAATTTTGCAGATTTGCGTTGAGTTTCAATTATTTTCGCATCTGTATTTTTCCCCAGTTGCATTTTTATGCAGCTCATAAAACACTTGGGCCCCGTTCACACCTGGTATTAACATGCGTGTTGAGTGATCCCATTGCGAGTGGGATAACTCAAGACGTGAACACACCCAAACACACAATGAGGACGCATGATCGGTCTGGGCCGCTTGTAGGCAAATTCCTTTATTGGTGTGAACATACAATGTAGCCCGGCCACACTGATGGACTACCTACTTGTTTGTTGCCTCTGTTGCAGCCGTTGAAGCCAAAGAAGACCACCTTCAGAAAACAAGCAGATGTGTTCATTTATTTCTGGTGACAACTGTCCAAATACATGATCTAAAATCAAATGAATTCACCACCGTCGACCAACAGAGACATCTGCGGTGGAACCTTCCAGCTCATAAACTAGCCGTCCTGTCAGTGCGAGGTTCGGGCTCGTGATGGAGGGGGCCGTCTCGCTAAAGGTCAGGATGTCGAGTCCCAGCTGGCCGGGGACCAGCAGGGGTCTTATGCCTGAAATGAGTGGGCTTGGCGATGGGACGGCCGAGGTGTCATTAGGACACAGTGGGCTCTAGCATTAGACCTCATTACAGCTCTCTGATAGATCGGCCTAAATTACATCCTGGCAAAAAAAAAGAAAAAAAAAAAGAAAAGGACGCATTTGCCGGCAAAGACAATAACAACTGGAGATCTCCTCTCTCTATTTGGAGTAAATAATACGTGTTGACGGAGACGCTTGAACATTGAATTCTCTTCCGACGCAGCTCCAGCTTTACCCACCCTCCCCTCCCCCACCCCGTCCCATCCCCCTCCATGGAGTACAGTATGGCTGTCTTTTATCTTTTACAGTAGGAAGCTGACATTAAACATGCTACATAGAGGAGCTCTTCATGAATATTTCACTGTGAAATTAGGTGTGATGCCTCATTCCACTGCGAGCTTATAAATAAATGCATTTTTAAGCTACTGAAAACAGTGAGGGCCATTTGGCTCCCTGCTACGATTTGCACCGGATCCTTGCAGGTTTGTCGCACCACAAAATCTAAAAAAAAAGACATTCAAGATTGCAAAATAAAAAAAGGGAAGCTATGGAACAAAGTGCTAATCCCAGATATACTGTAGATCCCCTCATTCATAATGTTTCATTTAACTCATAATGCTCTATATAGAGGAAGATCTACGGCGTACCTATAAATGCTACAAATGCCGTTTTCTTTCCCTCCTCTCTCTCACATTGTGATCCATCCTTAACACACTTCATAAATACCCGGTTTAACACTTACAAGCACGCCCGCGGCAAGCTGCGAACGCCCACGCACACACACCCCCCAGATTTCATAGATGGGCAGGAATACAATTCATTCTTTGCGTGTCCTGTCGGTGCCGAGGCTGAACGCGAGTAGGAACGTAATGCACCTTCCCTATTCGGCCGTAGTGACCTTTGCCTCCGGTGTTATCCCGTAGTCCGTGGCAGTTGTCATTTTTTTTGACCCCGCAGAAAGCAGCAGACTTAAGGGGGATCAGGCCTGGTATCAGAGGCTTCCCGGGGCTGCAGGAGGTGCTGGTAGCGGGGCCGTGAATGAAGCGCATAGTGTAAGGGTTACACCGACGGGATATTTGGTTGATAAAAGCATGGAAAGGGTGTTTTATTTGAGAAGAAAACATAAAATGAGGAGGTCATCTATGACACGATGAACTAGCCCCAGACTGGTTTGTTCTTTTTGGACAATTATGCACAATTTACAGTTAAGGCTGTTACATACTCCACGAGAAGCATCAACCAGGCCAAACTTTTTTTTTTTTTCGTGTGGTGTCCGGTTACTATTCTGTGATTGGTCAGAAATTGGAAGTGGGAGTGGCTAATGCAGAAAAGTCACTCTGTGAGCTCCCAGTGCACAATTTCCAATTGCGATGCGATGCGATGCAATACAGAACGATACAGAACGATACGATACGACACGATACGATGCGATACAATGCAGTAAAGAACGGTACAATATGATACGATACAGAACGGTACAATATGATACGATACAGAACGGTACAATACGATACGATACGATACGGTGCGATACGATAAGATGCGATAAGATGCGATACGATATGACGAGAGTGACGTAGAGAGTTTGTCCCCTCAACCAAATGCTTAACTAAGTTCAATAGAAAGACCATCACCTGTTGTATTAATCACTGACACAGCACATCGATGTCATTGACTGAGAGCTGTTCAGGTTTATTGTGTTATGTGGGGTTTTTTAAAGTGACCCCCAACACTCGATTCAACAACCACAACTAAGGACCAACATTACTAAATATAGAAGAAGAAGACTTAATTCATATAACACCTTCCTAAAACAAGGTTCCAATGTGCTGGAAAGGGAGACATTTAGATAAAAAGTGCTAAAATAAGACAGTTACATGAAAAACTAAATCAGGTAATCACAGTGCAAAGCATAAAACATTCAAACCAATCAAGTTCAAAATAAAGCAAAGTCACCGCAATAAAAACCAATTAAGAAAAGAATTTGTGGGTTAAAGAACGGTTTCGGGTCGTGATCATAAAGCAGACACCGACAGAGTCAGCCTGAGATCCTCTGGCACGGAGTTCAACATCTTCAGGGCACGAGGTGTTTTTAGAAAACGACAGAAGATGACAGCGGCAGAGCTCGTGAGGTGTAGAAAGATCACAAACCTGTTCACAGGAACGGAAAATAACCGCTCTCTGTTATCTGGAAAACACGGGCGTCTTCAGCGCAATTCCAAAAAGTTAGTTTCAACACCCATCTTAAAATACCGCTTACATTATAGGCGGTGATTACACGGAGGAGGAGAGCCAACGTTCAAGTACAGTCAAAAGAAAAGACCTTCCTCTTGGTGTTCATCATTTTAAGAGAAAATTAAAAGAGAACAGGAAATAAAAAATTGTTTAAACCCCGTCCACTGCCCGCTTCTAGTAGACAAATTCCCCACTGCCTGTAACAAAAGCAGCGCTCCCCCCATCGCTCTCATGATGGACACTCTATTTTGAAGCTAATAAATTGTTTTCCTCCCCTGGTTTCCCCCAGTGGTGGTCGCTTACTGCTGCCACCACTGCCAGCTTCTCCTTTTTTTATGCTTCATAGAATAAACTGGGCTTGGTCCTTAAACAGTCAAGCCGCTTGTCCTGTGAAGGGTCGCGGGGGGGAGGGGGCTAGAGCCTATCCCGGCTGTCACTGGGCGAGAGGCGGGGTACACCCTGGACAGGTCTCCATTTAGAATCACCAATGAACCTAACCAGCATGTCTTTGGACTGTGGGAGGAAGCTGGAGAACCTGGAGAGAACCCACGCAGACACAGGGGGAACATGCAAACTCCACACAGAAGGGAACCAGATGGAATCGGACCCAGAACCTTCTTGCTGTGCTGCCCTAAACAGTCACACATGCAAGTGAAACCAAACCTAATGGCTCCCTTCCACGTGAACTGCTCAGTTATATGTGTACCGTACAACCAGAGGGCAACTAGTGTGCTGGTTTGTTTTCATCACTGATGCATTGCAAAAATAAAACTGCTAAAAAAAAGACCCAAAGTTATATGAACTTATTTTTTTTAGCTTTCAGCTAAACATGAACTTCCACAAATGCTTGGGCGACCTCGTTGGCTGCTTGTCTTTCCCCAGATCCCGGTGTCAAGTTGTTAATGGCTCACCCTTTTACAAATACACAATAAACAGAAGCAGCAGAGGCAGGCCTGGATGCGTTAACGTTTCACTCAGCGTTTGTCACCTGCAGCTCTTCTTCTAACCGTTTATAATAATTTAATAGCACTTAGAAAGATAGACCGCCGGTAATAAGGAAAAATGACTACATACGGTACAGAGGTAATAATAGGAACGTAAAGACGTTGGATGCGGTATGTGATTTTCAGACATGTGCCTCCGAATGTGTCACACGTGGATTAACAATTCTAGGAAGCTAGCTTCTGAGTATCCTTCTGGTCCGTTTTCATAGTAATTCATGTAAAAGTCATGTTTATTTGGAGAACAGATTCCCTCAGTGGATGCTGGTCCACAGAAGTCCATGAATCTGTAGAGCAATGGTGTACACACTGTAAGTGTCGTTGGCGATGCAAGGTGTGCAGGTACAGCATTGAAATAATCTTTAAACTTGGAGGTGAAAGCCAATTGGAGCGAGCTATACTCTTTATTGATATACACCGATCAGGCATAACATTATGACCAATATCCTAATATTGTGTAGGTCTCCCTTGTGATGAGTCATCAGAGAATAGACATGGGCCTTCTGAGGGTGTCCTGTGGTGTCTGGCAGCAGAATGATGTTAGTGGGGGGGCCTTTGAGGGGAGGGGCCTCCGTGGATCATCCCACAGATACTTGATCAGTTTGGGATCTAGTGAATTTGGAGGCCAGGTCAACACCTTGTGCTGTTCTTCATGTTTTTATGAGTGTGCGAAAACTGCTTCTGAAACTCTTACTGAAAGTAGCGTTGCTGTTGCTCACAGTCAATATGAAAATTCATTGTTGTTCATGGTGGCATAAGGTGAACCCGACGAGGATGGGATTCGAACCCACGCGTGCAGAGCACAATGGATTAGCAGTCCATCGCCTTAACCACTCGGCCACCTCGTCCTTGAACTGACATTTTTTGGATCCAGCTTTGGCGCACCTAAACTCTAACCTGAGCTGCTTCTGCTCAACATGGAGGGGGGTTGTTCATGATGGCATAAGGTAAACCTGTCAGTTGGGGCCTTTGAGGGGAGGGGCATCTGTGGATCATCCCACAGATACTTGATCAGTTTGGGATCTAGTGAATTTGGAGGCCAGGTCAACACCTTGTGCTGTTCTTCATGTTTTTTTTTTCCGTTGTTTCTGAAGCGTTTTTGTGGCTGCATCCTGTTGGGGATGGCTGCTGCCATCAAGGAGTGTCATTGCTATGGGGTGGGGGTGCCTGGTCTGGTCTAGGTGGGTGCTACATGTCTAAGTAACATCCACACCAATGAATGCCAGGTACCGGAAGTTTCCCAGCAGAACTTTCAATGGTCAATGGTATTCACTTCTCCTGTCAGTGGTTTTAATGATGTGGCTGATCAGTGTATGATCCTAGGTTTGGAGTTGTGAAAATCTTAACCACAAGGAAATACCGTCCACAGCTTTGGTTCCTACCAATTAATAGGAAGCAGGCTTGGAGCATCAGGTGAACGTCCACTAGTGACCAAAGAGATGGATGACGGAGCAAATCAGTTTATTTGTGGATTGGGCTTTGAAATAAAACACAGAAAATAGCGATATAATAAAGGTAGAAAGGGGAAAAAAAAATCTAATCATGCTTAACAAAACAGTTTTTCAGGTTGCTTCTGAAGTCACTACTTAAGCCAAACTAAGGTTTGTCAAACACAGACTGGTCAATATCATCATTGATTCTGAGAGAATGGACTGTAATCCCATTCAGCAACTGACTCGTTGGAAAGCAATTAATCAGTCTTTGTTGTTTAAGGTAACCAGATGGGCGACATGGCTGTCCAGGGGGCTGCAATCATTCGGGTCGCAATCATTTTGAGCCGCAATCATCCATTGACTCGCCGAGATCGAGCTCTGGGCGCCTGTAGATCTGGACCGTCACTGGCCCGGGGCGCTCGTTCATCAAGGCCACCGACCGGCCGCGGGTCCTCTCTCGTTCCCAATCCCCAGTTTCATGGGGGGGGGGAAATCAGATGTTTTATGTAACTAGACGGCATCTTTTTATAGGTGTCATTAAAGCAGAGCTTACATAATGTGTACCTCCTCTGCCGGGGCAGCTGATGAAGGCGGGACGTTGGCCAAAAAGAAAAAGAGAAACGCTGCCCCTGCCTCCCCCCACCAAATCCTCCTCACACACTTAGCACCCCCCCCCCCCCCCCCCCCCAAGCCCAAGCGCTCACCGGCTGCACCGCACATGCACCATGGGAACCTGTTACCATGGCTACAGCTGGCAACTGCACCGCTAGGGCCCTGGCAACCCACCACCCACCATCGCCGCCGCCATCGCTACCGTCGGTCCTCTCGTTCCTTTCCCCCCTCCTCCGGTGTGTCTTCACCGAGGCCTCTCTCACCTGCCCTCACCCCCCACCGCCGCCCCTCATCCTCCCTCGCCTTCCCTCGCCCCGTCTCCCTCCGCTCCCCTCTCAGCCTCTCGGAGGTGTTTTACTGTGGTGTAGATTTCAGGAGCTGTTTTCCCCTCAGTCTCATTGGACTCATTAGTGTCTTTTACCGAGGCTCCGTCTGTGCCGAGCAGCGCAGCAGAGCGCTCACACGGGCCCGCGTGTCCTCGCCCCGCGTTTGTGTGTGTTTTTAAAAACTGCGGATTGTTGTCTAGCGGCGCGCACCTGCCCCGCACGCCGCTAGACAAACCGAGCGCTCCTCACGCAGGGGCCCGAGCAGCCCATAATTACGGGAGCTTCGGGCTGATGCTGCCTGTGTTTGATTACAGTGATCAAGGGCCAAGTTATGGAGACTAAAAGTGCCATCACC
Source organism: Chelon labrosus (assembly GCF_963514085.1). Taxonomy (NCBI): domain Eukaryota; kingdom Metazoa; phylum Chordata; class Actinopteri; order Mugiliformes; family Mugilidae; genus Chelon; species Chelon labrosus. The sequence continues at coordinate 18,629,176 of NC_140356.1, forward strand.
TAGTGTCAGCGCTCTCGTACGTATGTGTGTGCGTGTTGGGGGGAGGCGCGGCGGAGCGAAAGAGTTTTTGTCAGGGGTTCGCATTAACCGGAGCGACCGAAATTGTCGAGAGTTAAATCGGCCTCCTTCTCTCGTCAATGGCGAGGCGTGTTGAAATGCTCCTGCAGACTTGCCCTTCTTCATTCGCCGCCAGCGATCTGGTGTGTGTGTGCGCCTTTAAGAAAGCGTGGCGGCAAGGCAAACAGAACAAAGAGTAAAATATTCATGTCGGAAGTTCGCATTAAGAGGAGCAAAGTAAACCGGTGGGAGCCGAAACCCCGCCACGTGTAAATTACCGAGCATCGCCTCCGCCTCCGCCTCATGAAGCCTTATGAAGCCAAACGCAACTCATCTGGCGACTTGGTTATTTAGAAGGTGTTCATGCCGATGTATCCGAGCGCTTTTCGGCGCCGGCACTGGGGTGAGCCGGACTGTTTAGCGAGTGTTACGCGCGGAGCAGAGACACTGATTGGCCGTCATTTATAAATGATGCTGCATAATGTAGTACATCCCCTCCGATGGCGGCGGACAGCTCAATAAAACATAAGGCCTCCAGTCAGGAGATGAAATATTAAAAAGGAGGCAGAAAGGATATAGGAGCCACTTCTCCTCTGGGATTGACTGTGGATATGTGTGTGTGTGTGTGTGTGCACATCCCTACTTGATTGTGCGAGCATTTGTAAGACACTTGTCTGGGCCTAAACCATTAAATGTCAAGGCCAGACCGGCTCAGGGATGGAGAGCGGAGAGTCGGCCCGTGGTTAAGCTGGTGTAAGTGGGAACTGATGTGCGTTCGCATAACGTGGGGGGATGTGAATGGGACATTTTGTGCCTGACACTGACACTGACACTGCCAACAAGCAGCTGGATTGAGATGATGCGTCTTTCCGTCGCTATCTTGCCTCTGAAACGGGCGGCAGATAGCACCTCCCTCACGTTTTCTTTTGTTGCTGTGACAAAAATTCAAATGCAAGAAAAAACTAAACTAAGAAAAGCAAAGGGGGGCCAAATGCAAAAGCAAGAGGAACTCATTTGCCGCCGTAGTTCCGTTCGTTTGCCTGCTGGGCCGCCGGTGAACGGAGAGGAAGGGGAAGCTGGAGAACGGTTTCTGTTCAGGGAGCTTTTTTTTTCCTTCCACATTCCGCTGCTTGTCAGAGCCGATACCTCTCTGCCTCTAATAGGGGCACAGGAGAGGACAGGCAGCATCTGCTGTCAAAACCAAATTATCTTCTGTCAACAAAGCAGGAGGGAGAGCCGGCTCCTCAGCCAGCCCCGCGGTCGCGCTCACGCCTGCACGGCTACTCGGACATTTTACCCAACGCCCATCAGAGGTCGTTTAACCGTGAACCAGGCGTGACTCGTGGTCACAAGCACGGAGCTGAGCTGCGGCTCGGTCTGGAGCTGGTGTTGGATTAGGACGAATGCATTATGAGCCGGCGTTGTGCCCTGCGGGGCCCTGACAGCCCCGTGATGGAGGGGGGCGGTCCGGAGCTGCAGAGCTCATGGTCTCCCAAGGGGGGGCAAAGTGATGTCCATGTGTGGGTGGTGCAGAGTCAATACATGGCACCTGGAATGAAATTAGCTTGGGAGGAGATACTGCATTTGACTGTGTTGCTCTGAGCGTAGGTGAAGGATTGCCAGCTGCAATAAACGAGTCACTGATCTGAGATCTACGAGCCACGGTTTGACTTTTATTGGAGCGAGCAGCTTTTTAAAAACCCGTCTGCACGTCCTGAACGCTGACATTCAATGGAAATCATTCAAAAAAACACAAGACATCGTCTGGGAAGCATGAACGTTTAAAGGTTGGTAACGGCAGAGTCCAATCTGGACACCGACGTGAATGGTTCAGAGCTTTATTTAGTTTTATTTAGAGTTATTTTTCATCAACTTTCCATAGGTGGATCATTATAAACACTGCTATGGATCAGTTTTAGAGCCACACACACTTAAAACTGATTATTAAATATTATTAATGTGATTCCAGAATGGACGAGAGAAGCCTGGGAGTTGTCCTCCTCTGTTGTGTCTCAGGAAACTCTCTCTAGAGCCGAGGCTGTTATAATGATCTAGTATGGCTGCGTTTCTTTTCTCGTGCGTTTACAAGTTGTAAGCAGTTTGATCCCGATCATAAAAAAACTATAAAAACTAAACGACATAGATTTCTATTAACTTCAGCGGGCGTAAGCAGCGTTTTGCAGACAAATAATACAGCTGCATTTCCAGTTACAATCAGCACAGGCCTCTGAACACACCTATCAGCCACAATATTATGACCACTGACAGGAGAAGTGAATAACATTGACCATCTTGTGACAATTCAATGTTCTGCTGGGAAACTTCTGGACCTGGCATTCATTGGTGTGGACGTAGCACCCACCTAGCCCAGACCAGGCACCCCCACCCCATAGCAATGACACTCCTTGATGGCAGCAGCCATCCCCAGCAGGATGCAGCCACAAAAACGCTTTAGGAACAACTAAAAAAAACATAAAAAACAGCACAAGGTGTTGACCTGGCCTCCAAATTCACATGATCCCAAACTGATCAAGTATCTGTGGGATGATCCACAGAGGCCCCTCCCCTCAAAGACCTCCCACTAACAACATTCTGTTGCCAGACACCACAGGACACCCTCAGAATGCCCATGTCCATTCTCTGATGAGTCACAACCATGGACTGTATATGAATATATACAATGCGTCCCCACTTCTTTCCACTGGACAAAATGACTATTTTCCCAGGGTGATACAGGTGACACCATCTTGTGAATTTGGAGCCAGAGTAGCAGTACAGTCTGAGCGTGTTATCAATGACCCGTCCACACTTCCTCCAGACCCACTCACGTTTCTGTTTAATTAATAGTCCCCATTATGTCACATCCTGTTTCTACAGCACCAAATAACTAACTAAAAACACTGACACTTGAACATTCATCGTTGTTATATTAACTACCTAAATTGACAGAAACTATCCTTGTAAAAAAAAATAAAAAATAAAAAATTGATGTGTATTTTAGTGTTTTGGTTTGGCCCAAGTCCCGCCCACCAACATGGAGGAGGCGGAGCTTATGACCTATACTGCAACCAGACACCAGGGGGAGCTCTACTTGCTTTGGCTTCACTGTTGAGTCCATCTTTATATACAGTCTATGTATGTACTGTTTTGGAGGCACAGAGGAGACCTACACAATATTAGGACATAATGTTATGGCTGATCGTCTCACCTAATTAGGTCTAAAATCTTAACTTCTGTTATGAATATTATAAATAGATAAGCTTGAGACTGTTTCTTCATTTCATAGATTTTATGTTCGAATAGGTGGTTAATGGTAGAGGTTAGATTAATGAGTAGATTAATAATAAAAAACATATTTATAATCAATTATAAAATGGCAATGAAAGACTTAACAACACAATAATTACTTTCAGATTCAGTGAGAAGGATCTAAAAAGGATAATATTTTCCACTTTTCTTTAAATAGCTTTATATTAACAGTATATGAAGACAGTATTTCTTGTATAATATTCCCTAAATATTGTACACCTAATGATAATATGCAACGCAACAACTGTGGAAACAGACTCGTCTAACGCTTTCAGGGTTGATTTTCTGTGCTGCATTTAATAGAAGTATCAGCTTTTCTCAGTATACGGTAGTTTCAGATATATCCACACACACACATGGAGCTTCCCATCTCCCCGGGCCGTTGGGTTTGTTTTCACTACTGCGCGGCCCCTTGTCCGTCTCCCTCTGTAAGTGCATGTGTCACTTCATTCCTCGGCTGCATCTATTTTTCATGGAGGTAAATTGCATGGTACCGTTGCGCGCTGAACTCTGCCTCTGTAATCCACAGAGATGACCTCTAATAACGCCAGAACCTCCACCCCTCAAACACATCAGCGGCTCAAAACCTCCACACCGACAGCGCTCCCCTCCCTCCCGCCGCGTAGCTCTCGCTTTAAGCTCAGATTCTTTCGCTTTTCTTTGTGTCTTTTCGGATCCATTTCGCCTTTTTGCCGCACCAAATTCCTGATTTTTCGTATCTTTTAGTTCCACTTTTATCCCTCTTTCATTTCCACATTCTTTTACTTCCCAATTTTCCTTTGCCCTCCATCTTTTTCTTGCTCTCCCGTGGACTCGTTTTCCTCCCCGGTCTGTATACTAAGCAAACAGTAAAGCACTGTTCTACACTGTATCTGTGTTTCAGGTGTTGTAGCCTGTTTGGCAGGCGAGTAGGAAGCCAGCCACTCAGGATGAGTTCACATCCTCTTTGATCTGATGGATGCTTGGGCTGAAGACAATAAACAGATGCTTTGATAGCCTGCGGCTCAATGCATCACTCTGGCGCTCCTTTACACTGTAGAGGAGGGTACGGTATAGCCTCAGGCACATTGTGCCATGGCTTTGTGTGTGTGTTTGTGCATCTGTGTGTGTGTGTTTAACATTACCGTATCACGTGTTCCTCATCCTTTTCATATTTGTGTTTCCGAATAGAGATTGTTCATTCGTGCTTATTAAAACCTGTTTCTGTGGTGAGATCGCTGTTCGACGCTAACCGCTAAATTAATCCACAGAATCCAGCATTGAGACATCTTTTCAAACCGGTTGTGCAGAGGTGATGATCATTTGTACATATCTGTGAGCTGTAAAAGTATGTGAAGCCTGCTGAACGTTTTCTGTAACTGCTGATCTGCCGTCTACAGCAGCTTGGAGGAAGTTTAGCCAATGTCTTAGAACAGAACCACTTCAGTTGTAAAATGTTGGCGGGTTCCCTCACATGGACTGCTCGCTTCAGGTCCTTCAACAACCTCCACAACCCTTGTTTTCAGTATCTCCTGTGACCTCTTTGTGGAGCAATAACAGCTCCTAAACATTTTCGGTAACTGCTGACCTGCCGTCTACAGCAGCTTGGAGGAGTTTTAGTCCATGTCTTAGAACAGAACCACTTCAGTTCTGAGATGTTGGTGGGTTTCCTCGCATGAACTGCTTGCTTCAGGTCCTCCAACAACATTTCTGTTGGATTAAGGTCAGGACTTTGGCTCTTGTTCTTCTTTAACCGTTCTTTTGTAGAACGACTTGTGTGTGCTCTTTGTCTTGCAGCATGACCCAGTTTCTCCTAAGATTCAGCTCATGGACACATGTCCTCACGTTTTCTTTTGAAATAAAATTTCCAAAATTACTTCCATACCTGATTCCGGTTCATATTTGCAAAAACGGGTGATAACAGACGATTCTGCTCGTCAAAACATGCCCAACAAAGCCAACAGTAAATAAACCTTCTTGTCAGTACGCAGTTGACAGTGACTTATTTTAATAATTACTTATTTATTTTTAGCGTAGCTGCAAGTACATAATTGAAGCTGCCGTGTGGAGGCGTGCAAACTTTAACATTTAACTTCTCTCACAAGAACAGAAATTTGAGTGTTTGACATTTCGATGTACTTTTCCATAAAGGTGAGGTGTTACATCACTGCTTTTGGCTGAAAAAGGCTTCACGTGTCATTTTCCATAAGTTTCGCACTTTCACATTAGTTGAAAAATTACATTCTCCTTCATAGTTTGATATTATTTCCACATTCGCCTTAGGCTCATAAAACCCACTCATAGCCTTTTATAAGAAGCCAAACTGTGGCGCCGTTCAGCTGTAATAAGGATGTTTTGTCTCAGTTGCTGAAAGGTTGGACGTGTGAGGCTTTCATCCGACGGCAATGATGTATTTCCTGTCCTCGCTCCGGTCAGTATCTATCGGTTGTTGTACCGGTGGCGTGGCGCATGCACCGACTAGACTTTCTCTGAATAGCCGGGCTCCTCGTGACTAATCGCAGCCGAGACGCTGGAGGGGATGAAAGCCGATCACATATGCTCGACAGCCTGTGTGTCGATAGAGACAAGCGACACTTCGCAGAAGAACAAACGGCAGAAAGTGTCGCGATCCTGTCAACACTTATCATTCTGTCACGCCAAAACTTCCTGATGAAAGACTTTTCCCACCGTCCTGAAACAAGAACAACCACCAGGTAGTGTGATACCTGGATAAATATAGTTATTTTTTATTATTATTCTTTGACAAAGAGGATCATCACCAAGCCGTTCATTTAAAAAAAAAAAAAAAGCTCATATAAATCCACTCCAATTAAAGGTGTCGTTCATGTTTCCAGGTTCCAAATACCTTTAATAACACCATGGCTTCTTACCCAATAGGATTCATCACATCCATCAGTTATCAGGCAGTTATGAAACTGGACCGAAGTGATCAGCAAAGGTTTTAAACAAATTACATCTCAACCCTAACATCTATACCTCTTCCGACAAGGGCTAATTTAGTGTTTCTACCCAGGAGGCTGCACCTTTAAGCCGCTGATCATGAACTCCAAAATCCTCAGCTCCTGTTTTGCCGCAGGGTTTTTTATTTTTACTGCCTCTCTCTATTTCTCCCTCTCTCCTTCTCTCTCTCTCCAGCCTCATTTCCTGCCACCTCTGTACTCTGTTCTAATAACAAAGGTAAGAGCCCAAACATCATAATTGTAGAAATGACTCCAAATGTGCCCACTGTTGCAGAGCTGCCCCCCATTTTAATTCGCTCTAGTTTTTTTTTTTTTTTTGCATTCAGATATTACACACAACACTTTGGTTAGATCAACTTATTACTTGCGAATCAGTGGCACAGTTAATTATCTGACCTCACGCATTCTGCTTGGATGCTGTGTCATGACTCTACAATGAAGCTGGTGCGTTCACTTCCAAATTAAGAGCCACGTACTCAAAAGACGAATAAAAAGAGCTTCTGCTTTGTGGAGAAAAAATCTGCCTCTTACTCAGCTTCCATCCAGTACATGTTTAAAATGAGGATGCCTCTTATAGACGATAGGTTGACGTCTCGCAGCGCCGCCATTACTGCTACCCACACTGCTGTTACTGCAGAGGCAAATCCTAGTGGCTTACTCCGCAGTAATGGCAGTATGGGTCGTTGGATTGTTAACATCATGCAGTGACCCACTTCCACTGACAACATATTAATGCTCGCACACACCAGACTGATAATCAGGAACTACCGGCAACCTCACGTCTCCTGTGTCTGTACCAAATGTTTGACTTGTTGATTCAGCAGGTTCGGGTGAAAAGCTGGCAACAGCTGAGGTCCAGCTAGCAACAGTAAATCTAACCTTCACCAATGCCTTGACACAGGAAAATGTTGGCCGACTGTTGGCTAGGTATATCATGGCCCTTTGTTATACAATAATAACGGCACTGTGCTTGCTAGCATAATCAATGAAGAGACGCTTTAAACTGGCGTAAATTACCACCTAATACAGAGAGTTGACTGTGCAACTGCATGCTCGTCATTGTGAGACGAATAGAAATTGTTGTTGCTTGGAACACAGCCCTTTCTGCTGATGTTCTTGATGCACTTCATGGCCTATGTCTTGGTCCTACATGCACTCATCAAGATTCAAGTTTGTGTTGGAGCTTGCATTCATACCATAGACCGTATAAAGATGGACGGCGGAACTGCTCCTCACAAGTGAAGGTAAAGCAAGTAGAGCTCCCCCTGGTGTCTGGCTGCAGTATAGGTCATAAGCTCCACCCCTGTTTTGCCCCTGTTTCCCCCACCCCTAACCCTAACCCGAACCCCTATTAGTGAATGGGACTTGGGCCAAATTAAAACACTAAAATACACATCAAATTGTTGTTTTTCAACGATGGTTTCTGGCATTTTGGGTAGTTTTATTCAGATATGTCTAATTTTAGTTATGTGATGCTATAGAAACAGGATGTGACATCACGATCACTACAAGTTGCCATGTCAACTGCTCCATTAAGCCATCCCGTAGTACCGCGAGAGTTAAAGAAATAAATAATTAAGTGCAGTGTATAATCCAACATTTATTTGTAGCTGGTGGAGGTAGAGCAGAGCGTAGTATTAATTAAACAAAAACATGAGTGAGTTTGAAGGAAGTGGGCTCCGCGTGACTCCACTCTCGGACCGTGCTGATCAGACTCTGGTTCCAAAGTCACAAGATGGCGGCGCCCGTATCCCTGGGAAAATAGCGTCAGTTTGACCAACGCAAGGGAGTGGTGACGTGTAGTCCATATTTATATACAGTCTGTGATTTGTACTGATAATTGAAGGGAAGCTTTCTCAAGCGGTCTTGGCCACTTGTTTGCTCTCCTGGATTCGCCTAAAACACTCAGTACGAGAACAACATTGGCAAAAGATCCAAAAAAGCTGAACTAAGGACAACTGGAATGATAGAGAATCGCTTGAAGATGTTTTGACACTCATCCAAGTCTTGCGTTTTAAGAGACTGGTGGGGAGTAGGTTTTTAAATGGGAACATCTGTGCGTGTTACCCGTCATAAAACTTGCGTGACTAGTGTCTGTTAACGACCTGATACTTACCTGTAGTTGGACAAAATAGTTCCTGTCCTCTTTCTCCTGAATGAATGGCGCTCTAACGAGCCGTTATCAGGCAGAGGCTCCAGTCTCAAAGTGTGAATGGGGATGAAACTTCTCGGGGACAGATGATGAATGAGGTTGTGAATTGAATTATGTGATTGAATGATGTGTGAACTCACAAGGAAGCCGTCAACAAATTTCTAAGTATATATTCAAAGTATATATTTCTGTCTACTATAAAAACGTGTATTCGAAGATATGCAAATTATCTCCCGTGTGGTTTTCAGCACAATATCTAATAACGGTCATAATACGTAAATGTCAAAACCCATGCAAATATCTCGTAGCCGTATTGCATGCACCGTTTTTTTCAGGTTACCTCGTCTCTAACAACGGAGTAAAATGTTAACGCAAATGTTAAAATTTTACAATAGAATGTCATAAGAGACAGAAATCGGCACCGGGGAAGATAAATAAGAGAGGGTGTGAAGGGGGCAGTTAGATCGCTGCTCTGTGCAACAGATAATCAGGATTGGGAATGGGGATCTTTAATGGCTGTCAATTAAAAACTAATTAGAGGGTGTAAGCTCAGCTAGATCGGCTATCAGTCCATTTATCATCGCACAGCTGTCTCAAACACACACACACACACAAACATGGACACACATTATCATGTAGACGTTCAGCTTTTTTTATTTTTTTCAGTTCTGCCTGTTTCTGCCCCTCAGGCCTTTGTGCACACGGAACAACAGCAACACACACCTGCACAGCCGAGCACGCGACGCTGACAGTAAATACATATGGAGCTCATTCAGCGCCAGACCAGCTGTAATAGACACATTCCCTCCTCCATCTCTTTCATTTACCAGGACAGAATTGCCTCTGAATTGATAGCAAATAGTGGAATTTGACCCAAATGTATTTCTGTAAATGGCCGCAAACAGACAGACAAATGAAAACACATGACCTGATGAAATTGCAGAAATTCAAATTCCGCCAAGGACTTTGTGTATCGTGACAACCAATTAGCGGCAAATGGATGTATATATCTCCAGGGGCATCAATCTGACTTCAAAGCGGCGTGTTTAGCGCCGGCGAGAGTACACGGAGGTCTAGTGACTTTGCATTCCTGGCCTCGTATAATGTACTCAGGCTCTTGTGCGGAACAGAAACCTTTCATTTAGCCGTAAGTGTCTTGAAGTTCAATCATAAATTTCACATCGACTGAATGTTGCAGCCTATTTATTATTTACATACTGCAGAGAAAGTAACTGGCAGTGGCACGATATTTTTATATAAAAGCCATAAAAGGACGGATCAGCTTTTGGACCATGTGACGATAATACCAGTTGACAGACATGGCTGCAGATTAGGGTTCAGACCAGTTCCTTCACTATGTTCAGTCAGTAATGGTTCTAGACTTTGACAAAATGATCTGTTAGCCTCTGGTTATGCAGCAAAATGCAGCTAAAGGTCGCTAATGCTAGCAAACCATAGCCACTGGTTATACTTCGCTTTTTGACATTGCCAACTGGACATATTTGATAGCAGTTTATATTCTGGACACCTAAAAACCTACAACAAATCAGTTTTAGGTACTCCTAAAAGCAAATAAAAGAAAGGCAACTATGCTAGTTCAACATTTTATATGTCCAATCTTTCTTAAGCTTTGAGGTTCAGTAGATCATTGATCCACTGCTTAGTACAGCCTTAGGGCAGCCATCTTGAAACTTAATGCCACAACTGAGTCTTTGTCAGGTCATGGGAGGAGAACAGAAACCTTTAATGTGCACATGAGTGAGCCTTCATTGGAGACACAACTCACCCCAAATCATGTTTGTGCATTTATTTAAACTGAAATCACTACTTTTTCTAATCCAAATCTCCTATCTGGGTTTCTAATTCAGAGAAAATGCTTTTGAAACTCTTAATGAAAGTAGCGTTGCTGTTGCTCACAGTTAATCTGAAAAATCATTGTTGTTCATGGTGTCATAAGGTGAACCCGACGAGGATGGGATTCGAACCCACGCGTGCAGAGCACAATGGATTAGCAGTCCATCGCCTTAACCACTCGGCCACCTCGTCCGTGCACCGCTGGATTTTGAATCCAGCTGTGACGGACCTGAACGCCCATAAACGCTAACCTGAGCTGCTTCTGCTCAACATGAGGTTGTTCAGGATGTCATAAGGTAAAACTGTTATTGGCAGGCTTTGAGGGGAGGGGCCTCTGTGGATCATCCCACAGATACTTGATCAGTTTGGGATCTAGTGAATTTGGAGGCCAGGTCAACACCTCACTAGATGTTGACCTTCATGTTTTTTTAGTTGTTCCTAAAGCGTTTTGGTGTGTGTGTCTGTGTCACTCTGCATCCTGCTGGGGATGGCTGCTGCCATCAAGGAGTGTCATTGTTATGGGGTGGGGGTGCCTGGTCTGGTCTAGGTGGGTGCTACATGTCTAAGTAACATCCACACCAATGAATGCCAGATCCAGAAGTTTCCCAGCAGAACAATGAATTGTCACAGTGGAAATATGCAGTATTTATAGAGAAAGTGTGCTATAGTGTGTATAAACTGTGCCTGTGTGAGGGAGGATTTATTACATAGAGCTTGTTTGATGAGGCAGATGACGGTTAGTGGCCTCTGTAATCAGATCACAGACACTTGAGGCGAGAGGCACTGGGTGGTGTGGCATGGCATTGTGCAGCCTGGAGGAGAGAAAGAGCCTCCTAAACACTAACCTGAGCTGCCTCTGCTCCACATAGAGAGGGGTTGTTCAGGATGGCATAAGAGGACCCCGACGAGGATGGGATTCGAACCCACGCGTGCAGAGCACAATGGATTAGCAGTCCATCGCCTTAACCACTCGGCCACCTCGTCCTTGAGCAACCAATTTTTGCATCCATCTATGATGGACATGTAGGAATAAAGAGAGAATTTGCATTGTGCTGTAATACTTTGGGAGGAGGTCTGGGTGGATGGGTAGGTCAACCAAACATGCAACTGTTCATTCATCTTCTGCAACCGCTTGTCCTGTGAAGGGACGCTGGGGGGCTGGAGCCTATCCAAGCTGTTATCAGGCCTCTGTAATCAGATCACAGACACTTGAGGCTAGAGGTACTGGGTGGTGTGTGCAGACTAAAGGAGCGAAAGAGCATCCTAAACAGTAACCTGAGCTGCCTCGACTCAAGATAGAGAGGAGTTGTTCAGGATGGCATAAGGTAAAACCGACGAGGATGGGATTCGAACCCACGCGTGGGGAGCACAATGGATTAGCAGTCCATCGCCTTAACCACTCGGCCACCTCGTCCTTGATTGGCCAATTTTTACGTCCAGCTATGATGGACTTCTAGGACCAAATAGGTCAGTTGGTGGGGGCTTAAGTGTGGGTCCGGCAGGGCTACCAGGAGATCAAGACTCGGAGTCTGGACTACCAGGGGCACGGGACGGTGATCTCAGGGTACCAGGGGCGTGCAATTCTGCGGGCTGCTGCTTGGCTGGGTTAGTTGGTGGGGGCTTAAGTGTGGGTCCGGCAGGGGGTTAGGGTTAGGGTACTTCTAGGACCAAATACAGAATTCGCATTGTGCTGTACTACCACAGCTAAATGCTTTGGGAGGAGGTCAGGGTGGATGGTTAGGTCAACCAAACATGCAACTGTTATATTTTAACAAAGATAGATTTGATTGTTTGTGCAGTTTTTTAAAAAGCTTTTTGAAACTTGAGACAAGAGATGAGTTGGACAGCTATTAAACATGAGCATGCATCTCCTCCAGTGGTGCAAACCCAATTCTGCTTGTGATATCTTTGGAGATTTATGTGATCTGACTAGTTATTTAGTTCCATATTAATATAGCTTTTAGTAAAAAAAATAAATAAAAAAGTTGTTGTAACACAAAAGGGACAATCTGGGGCCAAGTTCTAAGGAAATCAATTTACGCAAACAAGTGCAATTCCATCCTTTTATTAAGAGTACAAAGAGGCGCCACATTCGACTGAATGAGTTCCGATCCGATGTCAGTGATGGATCGGGACAAAATAGCACGATTATTATCTCGGCAAAGGAACAAAATGAGCAATCAGAGGCAATTAGAATTATTCCAAAAGTGAGAAAATTATAACTTCTAGCCCCCTCTGAGCGTGCGTGTTCTTTTTAATGGTGTGTGTATGTGTATGTGTATGTGTATGAGTGTGTGTGTGTGTGTGTGTGTGTGTGTGTGTGTGTGTGTGTGTGTGTGTATTAGCCTGCCAGTCTTTTTTAGGCTGTTGGAAAAAAAAAACATATATCACGACATTCTCTCAACACACTCTCTGGAACTATTTTCAAAAGCCTTGCCCACAAGACTGAAACGGTGACCTAATTCAATGAAAATACTACAAATAATACACAAGTATACACTTTGAACTGCGTTTGACAGAGTACTATTCTGGCAGCCAGTGCAGACAAACGTGATGCTGGCTACTGTACTGTTGCGCTAACTGCAAAATGATGCAACACGGCTTTAAAGGAGGAAAACCGAGCTACAAAACTGAGGCGCTGTTTCCAATTTCAGAATCGAACGCTTCATAAAGAGTGAGTGAAAAATGCTTTTGCGGGTATTTTAATAGTTGTTGTTTTTTTTTGAGCTGTAGCAAACAATCCCAGTGAAGCTTTCTCACTTTTGTCTAGTTATGTATGAGGAGCTCCTACATTTAAAGACACATGTGCGTTAGTCGGCTGTCAGCTTGTGTTTACAACAGATCCAGATCCAGACCAATGAGCTTGTCAAAAAGATGCTGAAGATCAAATCAATCTAACTATTCAGTACAGATTTAAAGGCACTGATGGGCAAATTGCATGTCGTGCATTTATATTTCCCTCACCCATTTATTTTAGTCTTTAAAATGTAATAAAAAGTTTTAAAAATACTTGCCGTGGTGCTGGGCACTTGGGCTACCAGGAGATAAAGACTCAGAGCCTGGACTACCAGGGGCACGAGATGCTGATCTCAGGGTACCAGGGGCGTGACGCTTCTGCGGGCTGCTGCTTGGCTGGGTTAGTTGGTGGGGGGCTTAAGTGTGGGTCCGGCAGGGGGTTAGGGTTAGGGTTGAGCTCAGGGCACCAGGGGCAGAAGGCCCTGAGCTTGTGCCGCAAAGCCGTGGACCAGGTAATAGTTCACTTTGGGTCGAAGACATTGGGTAGAAGTTGGAAAACCCACCATAAAAGTATGAAACTGAGAATTTTATTGAAGTAAAATTGCAGAGTTAAAAAAAAAATACACTGCCTGGCCAAAAAAATAGGTATTAGTGATAGCAGTGGAGAGAGACAGTAACTAATGGGGTAAGAGAGAGGGGATGACATGCAGCCAAGGCTTGAATTGAACTTGTACCTCTGCAGTGGGGGCTATAGCCTCAGTTTATGGGGGCTCCCTCTCAACCAGGTGAACTATCGTGGCTAAATCTTAATGCAGTATGGCTGCAAAATAAGTGTAGTAAAAGAGTTTGCTGAAGGAGTAAAACATATTGCCCTAACTCCAACCCTAACCCTAAATGGAGTGCAGCTCAAGACAAGTACCTCAAAATTGTACCTAAGCAACACTGGTATTTCATTATGGTTTGTGTTTCAACTGATATAAAGCAAGAAAACTGCAATTGGATAGTGCTCCAACCAATCAGAGCCCTTTTGTTTGGAAACAAATTCATCTCCATGGTGCTCAGATGGCGTTTATGACTATTTCAATGTTACTCTTCCGTCCATCCCTACGTGAAGTCCATCTAAACGACTTGATTGGACCAACAGATCTTTTAACTTAAATCCAGATTGTCTCTAGATGCTTTGCAGAACCCAGAGCCTGAAACCCGCAGAGCAAGAACTAAGATGATGGCGGTAACAGGAAGAAACCTTGAGCAGCTCATAAGGGGGTTGGTGCATCCGCTTGAGAGACAGAAAAAGAGAGAAGATTCTTTAAGGATCTTTGCTGGATTCCAGCGTAGACTCCACACCAGCACCTTCTCTTAAACATTTCCTGGGTGAATAGGGAAGTTGTGGCTGTCTTCCAGGGTACCTGAGGGCAGCTCTTGAGTTAAACCTACTGCACTCCACCACTGACTGAACTGCAAATTTGCACAGTTGGCAATAACATAAACGCTCATGAGCTGTATTTGGACTGGATCCTTTTTAGTGGAATCTAACAACTGCATGACTTTCATACACTATTTAAAGTTGGTGCTCAGTCACACGAATAGCTCTTCATTCTCCACCTTGATCTCATCCTTTTCACAGCAATCACACGCTTCCTCGACGACGAGAGGTGGTCTGTTTGCTTGCTAGAGTAATCTCCAGAACATACGCTCACAATAACTCTTCCTTGGCGAGGCGTCTCTTTTGATTGAAGTGCAGCGTGCAACCGGGAGGCGGCTTTGCAGTCGAAAAGTCGAATCACGCGAGTCAAAGGAATTATTACAATCGGCCAGACGGCTTTCTTTTCTCTTTTCTCTTTTCTCTTTGAAACTATATTCCACCGTGATTGTCAGAATCTTGAGGCACTCAAAATCTGTGTCACCTAAAGGTCTCGCATCTTGTCGTGATTATTCTAATAAATGGTATTTTGGTAGCTTTTGTAATCAGCTGACATTAGCATTGATTAAACAAACACTATCCAGCATACGAACACAAACACACACACACCGTGTCAACAACAAAAAACTTTATTTTAAAGCGACAAATATGGAAAAATATTGACGATTGCCGAAATAATGTCAAGTGTACTGCCCGTGTGTCTGTAACCCAAAGCTACTTTCTGTAGGTGAAACTTGGGGGTGATACAGCAGGATAAGAAAACCAAGAATCTGCATACATTATGACCACTGTCCTAATATTGTGTAGGTCTCCCTTGTTCGGATCTAGTGAATTTGGAGGCCAGGTCAACACCTTGTGCTGTTCTTCATGTTTTTTTTTTAGTTGTTCCTAAAGTGTTTCTGTGTCTGTGTCTGTGTCAGGCTGCATCCTGCTGGGGATGGCTGCTGCCATCAAGGAGTGTCATTGCTATGGGGTGGGGGTGTCTGGTCTGGTCTAGGTGGGTGCTACTTGTCTAAGTAACATCCACACCAATGAATGCCAGATCCAGAAGTTTCACAGCAGAACATTGAACTTTCACAGTGGAAATATGCAGTATTTATAGAGAAAGTGTGCAACTGTGTGTATAAACTGTGCCTGTGCAAGGGAGGATTTATTATATAGAGCTTGTTTGAAGAGGCAGATGACGGTTAGTGGCCTCTGTAATCAGATCACAGACACTTGAGGCTAGAGGCACTGGGTGGTGTGGCATGGCATTGTGCAGCCTGGAGGAGAGAAAGAGCCTTTAAAACGCTAACCTGGGACGCCTTTGCATGACTTAGAGAGAGGTTGTTCAGGACGGCATAAGGTGAACCCGACGAGGATGGGATTCGAACCCACGCGTGCAGAGCACAATGGATTAGCAGTCCATCGCCTTAACCACTCGGCCACCTCGTCTTCACGTGGTGACTTTTGGCATCCAGCTGTCGCGGACTTGTAGGAATAAAGACAGAATTTGCATTGTGATGTGATACCGCAGCTAAATGCTTAGGGAGGAGGTCAGGGTGGATGGTTGGGTCAACCAAACATCACTGACAAAGATAGCTTCGACTGTAGTGAGAGCAAATCTCAACATTTGTGCAAAAAAACGACCCACGCTCGAACTGTTGCATTGTTTGTGGTGATTTTAGAAGCCACCGGCAAACGAGGCGCCAGAAACGAGGTTGCGTTTCTTGCGTTTGGATCCGTTTTGTCAGCTGTGGACCGCTGCAAGACAGCGTTTTCAAGACAGCGCGAATGACCCTCTTGTTCAACGGCTGTGGAAACTCAGGAACACTCTGCTTCCTCTAACTTGTTTATGATACCGCACTTTGTCATCTGCCTTGTCAACATTTGTCACTATGGGTGTGTGAAGCGCTGCATGTGTGTGTTTGTGTGTGTGTGTGTGTGGTGTCTAGACAGGAGAGGCCTAATCTATTTTCCATGTTCCCATCCGGTCCTGTTGGAGCCTTTGAATGGCAGATAAACAGAGCGGGGCTAAGGCTGAGGCTTCATCAAGAGGATTAAGTCGGCGAGTCTTATCTCCAGAGGAGCCTCTCTGCCTCCTCTTTCTCTTTCCCTTCCCCATAGGCATTGAGGACTCTCACCGCGTGCCGCAGAGTTCACTCCCAGTTCAACGCACTTTACTGTACAAACCGCTGCCGTAAGCATCGAAGCAACGCATGTCGGAGTACGTGTCGGCATCTAGGGAGTGCACGAGCCGATGTCGAAGAAGTCCATTTACAAGTTTTATCCCCAGAGTGGATAAGTGTAAGGCGGACGGAGTAAACACACGAAAATGTGATGAAGCAAGACAAAAAAATCAAACATGTATTAAAGGACGTCCCGGCTGTGCGGGAGCAGGGTGAGACTCGGCGGCAGTGCGTCTAAATAACATTTGAATATGAAAGAAAGTCGGATATGAAAATGTACATTATCATCAATTTTAAACCGCCGACACCCAGGAACGGTGATAAAAACAAGGACAAAGGCGGAAATTTATTCAGCTGCGCCGGTGTTAAATTCAGTTTTATTTAAAGAGTCACACAAAGGAGGGCGAGATGCCGAATCTGGGACTCTCATTCGTTATAGAAATAGAATTAAATTTAGTTACGTCAGTCGGTTTACGGGCAATCAGCGACAATGTAGGACAAATGCTGCTGTACATGTTTGGTTTATTGACTTATTCATCTTAGAGTATGAGAATAGTTTACATAAAAGACCCCTGCTGAGCCCGTGTATCAGTTTTAAGCTTGACGTCCGGCCTCTTGGCAGCAAACAGACAGATGCACACACTGCATTTACATAGACAGACACTAATTGAGAGTTTCGATTGAATGCCGGTTGACGGCCTTATTGATGATTAAGCAGGTGGCAGTTTTGTCTTGGTGATGTCTGTAATCAGTAGCCGAGTACTCTGGAGTGGATTCCGTGAGAGGAAAGGCTCAGATAACTGTGATTTCCACAAACAGTCTCTGCAATCGAGCGCTGCCTCCCGCTCGGTTTCCTCGAGGTTTCCTCCGCCGTTGGTGCGGCGTTCAGGACTGACGTCGCCGCGGATGTCGAAGCGTTAAAATGGTCGCCATTAGTCGTCTTTAAAAGTCAGAAAGAAGCAAATCAGCAGCCTTGGAGGTGGTGGATTGGTTAGTCCAGATTGGGAGGGAGCTGCTGTCCCTAGTAAAGGAATTAATGTTCACAAATGAAGGTTAAGATGGAATCTAATTGTGACCCTAACCCTCAATCTACCAGTTGATCTACAATCCAATGTACACCAACGTCATCATCCATTCATTCTCTTATTCCTTGGGGGCTGTGGTAGCAACAGGTGGAGCATAGACTCCATAGTCTCCCCATCTCCAGCAACTTCCTCCAGCTCCTCCTGAGGAATCCCCAGTCGCTCCCAGGCCAGCTGGGAGATATGATCCCTCCAGCGAGTCCTGTGTAGGCCCTCAGGCCTTGCCCAGCTGGCAGTGCCTCACAGACCTCTAAAGGGAGGCGCCCAAGGGGCATCGAGTGGCTCCTCTCAGCGTCGATGAGCAACAGGTCTACTCTGAGCCTCCCGACCTCAGAGAAGAAGAAAACTAGTTCGTTCAGTATCCGGGGATATGGGCGGCGTAGTCCCATCCACTAACATGGGGGGGCGGGGGGGGCTTATATGGCCTAAACTGCAGCCAGCCACCAGGGGGAGCTCTACTTGCTTTGGCTTCACTTTAGAGGAGCTGTCATGGCGACCACTTTTCTTACAGTCTATGGGTCAGACACACTCACCTCTCAAAGTGGTTGCACATGTCAGAGGCACAAAATGTGGTTTAGTTTTATATAAAACATTTTTTTTTCTCTAATTCTCTCTCCAAAGTGTCAAAGTGCATACATTATGTGCATGTTCTTGCTTGACTTTTTTTTAAAGTCAGCTACCATCCCGCCGCTGTTCGTGGGAATCTGAATCGTCACCATGAGTTTAATTCTTCATTCTGGGTGAGCTGCATATGTGTGTGTGTGTTTGTCAGTGTGTGTGTGATAGCCTGCGTGTGTGCGCCCTCATAGCCGCGAGGCAGCAGCTGACGATAATCTCTCGGAGGGGTCGATGTCGTGGTTGTCACGGCGATCTTCCCGGGGCTGATGTTGGCTGACGGCTGGTGTCACCATTGCTTTCCGTCACCGGGGCCCTCTGATGGCTCTCGTTTTCACTCGGTGTGAGGGTATGTGTGCGTACATGTGTCGGAGTGGTTCTCCAGTCAGTGTGTTTGGCTCTGTAGCAGAAATGTAGGATTAAAGTTGCTTCCATGAGTGATATTATTATCCCCTATTCTAATTTTCTTATAGAGGATGATGTCAATTTCTGTTTGCAGGAGAACACATCCAGGATCAATAAGCATTCTAAATACACTGCCTGGACAAAAAAAAAAATCACCACCTGGATTTAACCAAGCAACGAGGTACAAGCCTCAAGACTCATTTCTTTGACAACCATTTCTAAAGACACATCCTGTGGTCGTGGAAAAGGTGTTAGTCTGTTTGAGAAGGGTCAAATCATTGGCATGCATCAAGCAGAGAAAACATCTAAGGAGATTGTAGAAACTACTAAAACTGGGTTAAGAACTGTCCAACGCATTATTAAAAACTGGAAGGATAGTGGAGAACCATCGTCTTCAAGGAAGAAATCGGCGATCACTTAAACGTTTGGTGAAATCAGATGGAAGAAAAACAACAGTAGAACTCAGATCTATGTTTAATAGTGAAAGTAAGAGCATTTCCACACGAACAATGTGAAGGGAACTCAAGGGATTGGGACTGAACAGCTGTGTAGCCTTAAGAAACCACTAATCAGTGAGGCTAACTGGAAAAAAAGGCTTCAGTTTGGACTCTGGAGCAATGGAAGAAGGTCATGTGGTCTGATGAGTCCAGATTTTCCCTGTTCCAGAGTGATGGGGGCATCAGGGTAAGAAGAGAGTCAGATGAAGTGATGCACCCATCATGCCTAGTGTCTACTGTACAAGCCTGTGGGGGCAGTGCTATGATCTGGGGTTGCTGCAGTTGCTCAGGTCTAGGTTCAGCAACATTATGTGTCCAAAGAATGAGGTCAGCTGACTACCTGAATATACTGAATGACCAGGTTATTCCATCAATGGATCATATTCCAAGATGACAATGTCAGGATTCATGGGGCTCAGATTGTGAAAGAGTGGTTCAGGGAGCATGAGACATCATTTTCACACATGGATTGGCCACCACAGAGTCCAGACCTTAACCCCATTGAGAATCTTTGGGATGTGCTGGAGAAGGCTTTGTGCAGTGGTCAGACTCTCCCATCATCAATACAAGATCTTGGTGAAAAATTAATGCAACACTGGACGGAAATAAATCTGGTGACACTGGAGAAGATTATTGAAACAATGCGGAGAATGTCTGCTGTAATCAAAGCTAAAGGCCAGGCAGTGTATCTTGCATGCTTTTAATTATTCCTCAAGGCTCAAGCACACACCGAGGCCGTCCACTCCAGTCAACATCCTCACCGCCAGTAACGATATCAGCACGGCCCGTGTTTGTTTCCGTTCGGCGTAAAAAGAAAAAAGCAGCTTGTCCAGCCTCAACAATGAATGAATGAATAATAAACAAGTTCACGAGCGCAATTTATCCTCTGTGATGAGTTTTCTGATTAAATTAGACAAGTTTGTTTCGCTCTCAGCGGGTCCGTCCTCGCCTGCCGATTGGACTTGCCTGCAGATGGCAATGTGTTACATTTCTATAACAGCCTCTCTGTCTGCGGAGGAAAAGTGCTGCTGTTTCCTCCTCCTCCTCCTCTTCCTCCTCCTCCTCCTCCTCCTCCTCCTGCAGCTCGGGCCGGCGTGCAACTCTGCTTAAAGTCGTCGCTGCAGAATGAAAAATGAACGCGCGCTTTGCATCTCAATGAGTTCCCCACTCGTCCTGCAACTTCATCCCCTTTTGTAAAGACGGAGTGAAACTGGAATTGAAAGGATATCTGTCGCTCGTCACATATTGTGATGAGGCCTTGTTAAAAGTGACACGCCGTAATGCGAGGGGGGAAAAAAACAAAAAAGAAAACAACTCAATAAACATCTCCCTCCGCGGCCGGCTTTGGCTCTCGCCTTAATTCGTCGCGGGCTACGTCTCCTGGCTGAAAATTTAAGCGTAATTCTCGGAGCGCTGAGTGTTACGCAGGTTGTCAAGCGTCTGCAATGATCTGTCATCTCTCGGCAGAGCTCCTGCAACGGCAGAGAGGCAGAGAGAGGTGGAGGAAAAAAAAAATCAGATGGAGAGAGACAGACAGAGACAGAAGGACCATATGGAGTTTCACAGTTTTAGATTTCTCTCACAAATGCTTTTCTCAAACTGACTCATGTTGTTTTTATTACTCCTGACGGTAGTAAACAGCTGGTGTGTGGGGGAGGGGGGCATAGTCTGGATTTCTGTATCATGTGAGCGCATTTGTGTGTATTCTTTACATACATTATGCTTTCATACCTGTGTGTGTATGTGTGTGTGTGTGATCTAAATGCATTCCACCGCTCTGTTCACGGGCCGTGCAGCGAGAGAAGAGTGTAAGTGCCGACGCTACACACTCGGCAGCCATGTCCAATTGAAATAGATTGGAGCCGCGGTGGGCAGGGGGATTCTGGGTGTGCACGCGGGCCCGCTGTAATCCTCGTACTCCACCACGCCTCGCCTGGTCGCTTTCTCTTACTTTATTTCTTTCTTTTTTTATACATAATGAGATCGATAGCGTTGTGGGCCCCTGCAGAAAATCCCAAAGTGAAAGAACGAGACTTTGCCTTCAGCTAGTTTTTCTTTTACTATGCGACTGAATCGAGTTTATCCGGTCTAAGATCTGTTGGCGTCTTGGAGCAGCATGGTCGGGGTCTTTATCTGGGGCAACAGGGGCAACTCCTGTGACGTGCACCTCTGAATTTAGTCCAATCAGAGTCAAGCCGTGTTCCAGGGAGTATCGCTGGCCCGCAACTTTGGGGCTACAAGATTAACTGCAGATTGTTCTTTGAAATCTGAATGCCGTCCAGGAGGAGGGGTTGCCTCAATGTGCTTTCTGTCATGATGATGATGATTGTGTTTCCTGTTTTTGTTCTGGAAGGTTTCTTCCTTGATGCATTGTTTCTTGCTTTACTTCCTGTGCTTTCCTTCCCCCCCTTTTTTTCCTCTTTGATTGGTTTCTCCCACTGTGCCCTGCCCTCGTTAGTTGCACCTGTGTCTAGGCTACCCCTCAGCCCATGTGTGCATATGGAGTCCTGTCTTTAACCTTTTTTTTCCCCTTCAGTTGCTTGTTCGTCCTTGTTTTTTTGTTTTTGTCTGGCTTTTGGTTTTTGAATCTCATCTGTTTTTGGATACCCTGCCTACCCTGCAGTGCTTTTTGTTCCTGATATTGTAAGTTTCATTGAAGTTTGTTTCATGCTCCTGCCTCACACTGTGTCTGCATTTAGGCCCTACCGCCTGGCAACTCTTGTCAACACAACACTTTTGTCATACATAACAGTTTATCTTCTTCCCAACTGCTGGTTTGGCCGGTTGTATAGTGGTCAAGACATGTCAGTGAAATGCTGTAGATCAGGAACTTCAAATTCATCATGCGTTCCACAGAGAGGGATCTAATCAGGAACGTGTCTGATTTCAATGACGGGGCAACTGATGATTTGCTTTAAATGAAAGACCAGCAACGTTTCAATGTAAGTGAGCATTTAAAACCGGATGTGACAAACTGAATCTGGTTTCTGCGAAGGCTATCATGTTGTGTTTGCACTACTTGTGGCAAAAGCTACAGCTCTTGTCGGTGTTGAGAGCAACATTGTTGTAGAGTAGCTGTTGCAACTTCACTAAAGTGATCGGTAACACTGTCGTCGGGGAGGTTTAGTGTCGGTTTGGACAACTTGTTTGGAGTATCCCCAAAACAAGGCTGAAACAAAAGCAGCTGGACTTGTTGCGTTGTTTCAGCCTTGTCTTTTAGAACTGAATAATACCACCAGATGCTAATGAGGACTCCTCATTAGCATCTGGTGGTATTACTACCTGAGCTGAAAAGCAAAAGCCAAGTGTTCAATGCTATGAGACCATATCTAGTCAGCCTACTGGAGGATATACCCATTGAAGAGTCACCTTAGTTGTCAAAGCAACACTGATTGAGAGATTTGTCACCGGTCAGCAGATCTATCACAATGACCTTTGAACAATACTTCTGTGATATTTAACAGTGCTGGTAACCTTACACACAACCAAGTTGAATTGTTGAAAGAAAAGTAAATAAATGTTTACCGGTGTTCCTTGTGAGACAACATTTTTCTACATTATCAATTTTATTTCCGGACATCTTGCGATGTGTCTCTTTTATTTCCTTTCTGCCGCATCCTCTGGTGACTCCACAATTGATTACCTCTAACATTACAAAGTCTGAGTTCTTGTAATGCTTCAAATGGAAGAGCAGAGAGCTTCCCCAAAGGATAGCCGGTTGCCATTTTTTATACCTGACAGTTTGCTCCACTTATTGGGGTATCACAGTGCTCTGCTTCCTTTTGGAAAGCTCAAGCCGGGATACTGGAAGGGATCATTTGTTGAATCTCAGCCTTAGGAGGCGCGAGATGGATTCTGTGCTGTCATGGATGAGTGGATCAGCTCTTCTCTGGCATGGATGCTAAGGGAGTCATTTCAGCCTACACATGTTTTGTGGACTTGGACAAGGGCGACGGCTGTGTCCCTCTAACTTGTCATATTACTTCGGCGATCGCTGAGAGACCTTTTGTAGCGGTACAGCTACACATGGATACCTTCTGCAGCTGTTCCTTAACTTCAAAAATTGCAACTACACATCCGGGATTTGGCCGGCACGTGTATGTCAAATCCATCGGCCGTCTCGGACCACAACTCCTGCAGCACTTTCTCCTCCGACTTTCCCATTCCCAGGGGAGATTGTTGATAGGGAAGAAAACCGGAGGCCATGTTCCACAATTGTCTCGTTATCACAAACAATGTCAACACAGTTACCATGGGGAGTATAAATAAAGCAGGAGGCAGCCAGATCACGTACCGTACATCTAGTGTTGTGGTCGTGACATTGACAGGTGAAATCTGAGGCAGAAATAGAAATTAAGACCTACGCCGTAGGTGCTACGAAAGCGTCGGTCACCACTTCATGCAACATCTGGCTCTCTTACCATGAGATGGACCCAGATATCCATTTTATTTCATTCATATGCCGAGAGTTCCTCTGTTTTCTGTTATTTAGCTCTGGTTGCAGCAGCACTCGGGCTGAGATGCACCGCTGATGGGATTTGATGTTTTTATCTCTCCCATTGACTGACAGGCAGAAGCTAACCATCTCCCTTTGCTCTCCTCTCTGTCCTCCCCTCCTCTTTCTTCCTCTCCATCCACAGACACTTCAGGAATAGAAACAGAAATGCCGCTCGAGAGGGGAGCCACACGCAGCTGATCTTTATTCATCACTTCGTTTGACGATATTCGCCGGCAACAGGTAATATCCTCGGAGAACGAAATTTGGGGAGGGGTTGTTAGAGATGGAAAAACTTTGTCATACTGTTGAATAGTCAAGAATCTTTTTAGGTTGTACCTCAAACCTATTAACCTTTTAACTTTTAATACAATTTAAAGACACTGCCAGGTGCAAAACAGAGGTCAGAGGATGATCCATGAGTCAAAGCTGAAACGTTTCCAAAGAAAACAAAGGATTGCACAAGGTACATACCAAATATAGCTCATAAAAAACCCTTTTCCAATGTTTTTCCCCTAATTTCTTTCTGTTTGGAGCACATCATTTCTTCCAGAGAGTGCATATAATAGACAATATTAATAAAGAGATCAGTAGTGGGCTAATATTTCTGAAGCCAGGTTTCTGTGATGGCCGTTTTACTCACTGCCAAGAACAAGAGGTATCCTCTGTACTTAACCTGTCAGCTCCAAGATGGAGAGATCTGACTGTTGCACTGATGCTACGACCCAAGATTTTTGAAATTCTTGCGGACGCCTTTATCCAAAAAATATCTGAATAAGTGGAACCGACCAAAAGATATGTCCGCGATCAGCCAAGGTTTCTCCACGTGGCCTTCAGCGCGCCGGATTGTTTTCGATTTCTATTTCGGGGTGACGAAATATCATATCAGGTTTTTCCAACAAATCTCTCCAAGACATAGAGTTGGTGGAAGGAGACTGTATTTTCCAGGCTGTCAGCCATTCATCAGACATGTATTTGGTTATTTCAATGTCCAATTCTTTTTTTTTTTCCTCGTCTTTGTTTGACATAGTCTGCGGTGTCCTTGTTCAATGATGTGGTTGTGTATGATGGCACAATTTACTTATGAGACCTTTAGTGCTTCCTGAGTGGTTAGCAGCAGTGAATGACTCTTTGCAAAAATAGTCGTGAAGTTGCAAATAGCTATAGAAGTCATTTTAACCTTTGCTTCTGTTACCTCCTGCAGTAAATAACTCTTTTATTCCACAGAATCTGTTGATAGATTTGGGCCCAGAACACTACACACTGAACTCCACATTATCAATACATCAATACTTAAGTGGAAATGCATGAATAATGTGAAAGAAAATCATTTAAGAAAAGTCCAATCCATGACAACGAGCATTGAAAAATAGTGTTGGATATTTGTAAAATAACTTCCCCAAAATGAGAAGATTTTAACAAAAATAAGGATTTTCTAAATGTGAAGTCTGCTTCATTTTTAATGCATTTGGTCATTTTTTTTATTTTTTTGGTAAGAGGTTTATTTTCAATAAAAACGTTCTGATGGGAAAGGCATCAGGGCAGGGGGCCTACAAACATGACCCGCTCTTCCATTTGTCTGTTTGCTCAGCTAACGCCGTCGGCATTTGAGCTCCGAGTCCTTTCTTTATGAGTCCTGAGTGATTTAGCCCTGAGAAGCAGAGTGCCCTCTTAGAGCAGTCAGAGCCACTCAGCACTCAGTGGCAGACAAGAGGATGGGACATTCAAGTGTTGCCTCTAAACCTTGCACATCCAAACATTTTCTCTGGTTTTCATTTTGATTCTTAAAGGTAGAAGCTTCGCTAAGAGACGTGAACCCTGATAGACCAATGTAGGTGTCTGAAAACACCTGCAAGTGACAACACTGCGGAGAAAAACACTTTCATTCCAAGGTATGACTTGCATAAAAGTTTCTTACCTTGACTTCTGTGCAGAGAAGTAAATATGACCAGAAGCATGTACAGTGCACATAAATGACTTGCATAAATAGGTGGAAGGGACAGAATTGGGGAAGTTGAGAGTGAAAATGTGAAGAACTTGGCAGAACCTCACCTTATGGCCAAATATAAAGTGACAGATTAACAATAAATCTTCTGCCAGGGCCTACTTAGCAAGGGAACCCATTGACGCTGGTTGCTATGATCACCCAGCACCACCATCCTCACCAATTAATGACTTTTTCCAATTATCTAGACTTGGTGTAGGTGTCTGTATTATGACATTTTGTTGCTTTGGAGGGAAAGTTACGCTAATGGTGTTGCTTCATGTAGCTTAGCATTTTTGCGGTTTTGGGGGTTGCTGGGGTTTTAGCTGCATTTCAAACAGCAAACTTCACCTTTATTTGACTTCACTTCACCTTAAATCTTTTCAAGTTGAACAGAACAGATTTGTTGGATGGATCGGTAGCCTTGTTAAGTTCCCAAGACATGCTAGCAGAGTGCTGCTTCCTAAGGAGTCCACCTCCCCCCACCCCCCCCAAAAACCCAGCCTGCACTGATTGGACAGCTTCAATGGCCTGGGCGGGTTTTATTCAATGTAAAATTAGTACACGCCCTCTTGTGCAGGATGAGTCATCAATACGTTTTATATTGTTTTCCAGAAGATGTCAAACTCTTAAATAATTTGGAAAATCCCAACAAAATGACTTTTTTTCTGGGCCAGGTGACATACAGTACAAGGCATGTGGACCTTAATGCGTGGTAAGGGGAAAGACATCTGCTGTTTATTGAAGGGGACCCACTAATATCTTGGTAGCAGATGGTACCAAGATTCGTCTCAAACCCTATTCGCATGGGACGAGTTTCAACCGGGGACCTCTAGTATTAATTTGTGTTAATTGCAGAGGTCACCTGTGATCTTAATCCCGTGCTAATTGGCTATGTCGGTAATTTGTAAATTAAAAATCACATCTGCCTCTTTTCTCTTAAGAACTGTGAAGGTTGTGTAATGAATCAAAGTTTGGACAGATGTTTGGGTTCAAAGTCGAGATGTCGCTGCATAGCGTACAGAAAGAAGGAAAGAAAGCTCAAAACCATCAGAAGAATGATGAGAATGATGCTATTTTAGAATATTTTTGGATTTTATTTAATGGTGCATGAATGTGCAGAGGTGCAGCGATCAGGCATAACATTAGGACCACCTTCCTAATATTGTGCAGGTTTCCCTTGTGGTGACTCATCAGAGAATGGACATGGGCCTTCTGATGGTGTCCTGTGGTGTCTGGCAACAGGATGTTGTTAGTGGGGGGCCTTTGGGTCCTATGGGTTGAGGGGAGGGGCCTCTTTCTGTGGATCATCCCACAGATACTTGATCAGTTTGGGATCTAGTGGATTTGGAGGCCAGGTCAACACCTTGTGCTGTTCTTCATCTTTGTTTTTTTTTTTGTATTTGTTCCTGTGTCAGGCTGCATCCTGCTGGGGATAAGATGATAAAACTAATCCGGTGCGAATAGTGCTTTACTCTAGATTAGTTTCCTGTTGCATTCAGACTTTATTTCTTCAGCGCAGACACAGCTTAGATGAATATCCTCTGATGGAAGTTTCCGCTTCTATGGGCAAGATTTTAGACCTTAGAGCGGCGAGCGACTTCATTCAGCGACAGTCAGCTTCTCTCCCACTCTGCAGCCGGGCCGACAGTATTTACCCATCAGCTAATGGCCCGCGGGTCAGGGGTGACACTCTCTCACGTCTCCACTGTGCCCTTTCTCTCCGACCTCATCTCACGGTCGTTCGGGTAATGCTAGACGACCCCACTGGCATTAACTACACACACACAGATATGTGCCACCCTCTGTACGCGCACACACTCTGGCTCACAAATGCTGAATTGCATGCAAGCAGTCGCATCGAGGCGCACAAATGGCATCTCTCCTACGCCTCACGCGCCTTTATGTGATATGAAGCATCGGAATACACGCCGTCGCATGCGCCCACGCGCAGCCGATGCGTCCTCTTCATATATGCATTATAGGGAGATAAAGCTGAAAGGTCAGTTCCATTAGACGATCACCTTTTAATGTCACAGTGCTTGGAAAGAGCAACTGCGATCTCTCCATCTCGGCATCAGAGCCGCTGTCTAGACACGTCACAGCGGTCCGTCCCACAGAGCGGCAGCCTTCACTGTAGTCGCTGGCCTGGTTATAGACTCATCTAAGCCAAATATTTGAGTAGAAATCGTCCTTTATGTCCTTAAAGTCTCAAACTTATGTGAATTTTTAACTTTTAATTATTAGATGTCTGCTCTGCTACTGTTTGATCTGTCGAAATTTGGAAGATACAACTTAACAAGAAGTTAAAATAACACCCACGACAAATAGATGACCAGATTGGGTCCATAAGATCATTGGTTCAAACCCCTTGTACGTCCTCTCCAGGCTGCAGCATGCATGGCTGCTGTCTGATCTGAGTGTACTCACTACTGTGGGTTGCATGCAGAGAATGAATTTCCCCTGTTGGGGGATTAATAAAAGTTTACGCAACAAATATGTACCTGATATGCTTGCATCCATTCTAATCCCCTCATATACTCAACGTAATACCATGTGTGTACTTCTATGTATGATCAAAGGTCTGTCTAATGCTGCCTTCAGATAGGGTCATATTTGCTGCATTCACAGGAAAAGTCCATATGATGTAAGTGCAAATATTCGGTAAGGTTGCGACCAGTTAGCTGCTGTTTTCAGAAATGATGGAGGTGAATGATCAGTAAATGTAATTTTAGAACATGTCAGAAGAAAATGTTCCCACAGTCTCCTCCTTTCGTTGTGCCTTTACATTTCCTACCTATGTTAAGATGCTCACTAATCTTCTTCTAGGCGAGTCTTGCAACAAGCACCACTATGGATGCCCTGATCGGTATCGGGAGTTTAGTATCGGGGCTGATTCAGGAATTTTTAAAATGATCGAATCGGTATCGGGCTTCTGCCAACCCACATCTTTTGTAGTCATTCTTTTTAGGTCTGCCATAAACCAAAACCACATCCTTGTAGCACCACAATGTCTTCTTCCATTTCAGCGGTGGCTGACTAGCGCCAAAGCTGCCAAAATCAAGAAGGAGCAAAACTAAACGTGTATGCTGTGTGGAAGAACTTTACTCTGGAAAAAGAAGTCACTCCGATAGCACTTTGTCAATTATGCCATGCGGATGTTTCGCAAGGTGATAGTTGGAGATTGTTAAGACTGAAAATCTTCCAGAGAGTTTTAGGGAGTTTATGGCAGCGTAGGATGACCAGGGGCCTCATGTACGAAGGTTGCGTACGCACAAAAACGTTCCGTACGTACTCGTTCACGGAAAAGTTCAAATGTATCAAGAGTGAAAAGTCAGAACTTGTACGTGCCTAAGCCAACGTCATGGCTGGCGTACGCTGGCTTCTACAGCTGTTGAGCCTTTGGCGACACTTAGAGGTGATGCTGGGAAACTGTCATAAATGTGAAAACAATTAGTCCGACCAATCAGGACTGTGCTGGTCGACCCTGAGCAGAGCCATAGCAGCCGTGTGGGACGGAGTTATACGCCTGTCAGCCAGGTATATCAAATTCCCATACAATGCATCTAAACAGGTCAACATTAAAGAGCAATCTGCAGCGGATTCGGAGCTATCGACTGCATACACATTGCTGTAAAAGCGCACCTGTTTTTGTGCACCTCCACTCCAGTGAGTAGCATCTACAATTCGCTTTCTATGAATTTGTTCTTTTTCCCGTCTTACTCGTTCTAATGTTTTCATTTTCTGATCGTGCAGAAAAGGGAATCTCAGGTGCAGTGTCAATTTAAATATAGTTTGCATATTTAAAAGGGGCATGGACAGGGAGGGGTCGGGTACAACATGTGCGCTCAATTCCACGTTTATTGGGATGTACAAAGGAAATGTCCTGGATCTGAGTGTGTGCCACATTTCAGTAGAAAATCCACGCAAGTCTTTGTACATGAGGCCCCTGAACTTTTCTGGAGTAGAAAACACAAGGTACGAGCTACCTTCTCCACACTACAATAACTTTGACAGAAAGATTTATTGGACTGAATCCAGTCTTGCGGTGCACATGTGATCTAGTAGAATGCAAGAAAGATAAAGGGAAATTTTAGAAATCTCCAAAGGAGTAAATTTAGTTGATGTAAGATTGATGTTACCGTTGCACACCAAGTATTTTGTGCTCATGACTTTCCATGTTGTAAGCACGTGTTAAGGTGTATTAGTTACTGACTACTGTCATTTTCTTGGACATTTCTTCAATGTTCACGAACATAAAATGGATTAGGGTTAGGATTCCAAAAACCACAACAATCACATTCGTGAGGGTATTCAGAAATAATTCCTAAAGCATAATGTAAGGCTCTGAGGACACTGGTCTACTCTTGTCCACTAAACATGTCTATGTCCTGTTGTCAGTGTTGCCCACTGTCGCTATGTAGATGAAGCCTATTTTAATACCATTTCCTGGCAGCCTGCGGCGTGGTGTTGTGGATGATTGGCTAGCCCCCTGAATGGCCGTGATTGGCCGATGTCAGACTGAATTTTCCCCGAGGCTAATCCCTCTCGAACACACAGACCAATGCACATCGTCAGACACGCCCCCACGCTCATAAACACAAGCGGGCGGACACAAAAAGAAAGAATGAAAAAAGCGCACACACAAACACAGGTGTTTTCTCTGTATGCCCGCCACATTGTCTGAATGTTAATTACATGCAGAAGGCATCTGGGCCCGTCCGTTGCTAATCCTCTTTTAATTATATGTGTCCTCACAATGACACAAGGTTTACAATGGTGATTACAGCCGTATTAGACATAGTGGGAAATAGGTAGGAGGACGTCAAGGGAAATGGCAATCATGATAAAGCAAATAATGGTGCTTGTTTGTCTGCGGCATGATGTAGTGATAGGGGTGGTGGTTTCGATTTTTTTTTTTAAATCAATTCCACAAAAGCATTTTAAGTGTCTTACAGTTTACCCACAGCTTATATACATTTACAGAAAAGGGAATCGTATGTTTAGCTTGTCAAAGTCATTCTGTACATCGTAATAAGTGGTGACATTGGGGGAGGGGGGGCAACATAACAAGCAGAAACTTTTGACATATTGCCTCCTCTTGACATTGTTGTGATATGCAAACAGTTGACTCATCCGGGTCTACACGTCTTCAGATTCATTCGTAGTTGTAAATATGGAATCAATGTTCACTGTCATGACTCCTACAAACAGTTAGGGCTGGGGAAAAAATTGCAGATTGAATTTGAAAATCTGTTCACATCCAAATTTGAGGAAAGGTAAAGGAATTACAACCTTAGTTTTATATCCATTGCCCTTTTTTTTTTTTTTTTTTTTTTGGAGCACAAATTGACCTAATCGTAAAAAACAAAGTATTAAAAACAAACATTTGTATCAAGAACACGTTACAGGCAATGACTGTTTGTCCATTGGAGCCTAGAACCAATGGATCCAAATGCCTGATTGATCATGTTGAGGTCATTTGGCTGCCCAAACCATTGTGGAAAATTCCACTTCTTCACCTTCACAAACTCCTGGGTTATTTTTGTAGAATATATGAAACACCGTCCAATTGACTTTGCTTCATTTGGCTGAATCTGAGCTGACAATACATCCCTGTGAAGATCAGAATCATCCAGCTGAACACGAGTCATTGTCATTGGAGCCCGTGCATGCCATCACACTGCAGTTACGATGTTTTGCAGATGATGTCATATGCTTCGGACCATGAGCAGCACCAAAGAGTCTTGAAGACTTTCAAGAAACTCTACAAGTCCCGTTGCCTTTCTTTTGTGTTTTTGGATATACCCTGACCTGGAACCGTCCAAGACGAGGTTGAGTTTAGTTTCGTCTGTCCATCTAGTCTGTTTATTGTCTAATCTGTCCTTTCTATTCTCGAGGTTCATGAATGATTTTCACCTCGTGGTGAACCCTCTGTGTTTGCTTTTCTGTAGTCAGCCCTTGCATACCTCCTTGAGAGCGTCCTTCGCTTGGCTGGGTGTTGTGAAGTGGGTTTTTATTTACGCTGGCAAAGATGCAGAGATCATCCACCAGTTTTGAATTTGAAGCCATAAAATGAAAACAATGACCTGAGAAAAAATCTCTTTACAGCTGAGAGGATGGCAGAATAAATCGTTTATGCAGGTTTTTTTTTTTTTTTTTTTTCTTTTTTTCCCCAACCACTAGTCATTTGTCTTCCCGTGCATCTCTGGCCCTCAGTTAGTAGAACAACTCTCCACACTTCTGCTGTCCACCCACTCTGTGTTCTGCTGGATTTCAAGAGTGCGAGTGACGCATGTGCGGAATAAATCGAAAAGGATTTCTGTGATTTCCCGCACTGCTACGTGTCCTGTTAAATATGGACTCGGCGTTGGCTCCGCTCGAGAACAGTGCAGTCAGCGTTTCGCCAGCGAGAGCCTGCTGAGGAATGTCCCCGGCGCTGGCAGGCCGCTGTGGACTGAACATCTGCCTCGAAGCCAAGGTCCCAATCGAAACAATACGCATAGTGAGAGCCGTGGAGGAAATGGCAAAGCGTAGAGCTGCTCCAACAGACCTCTGGGATGATAAGTAGCTTTAAGGCTTTATAAAAAAAAATGACAGAACACCAAGAGAGATCCAACAGAAACACACACATCCGAGACCTTTTGTGTAGTTGGATGGTGTGGGTATTTGGGGAGAGCCAGGAAGAGGGACCGTATGAACGCTCACACATGCGCACCTCCTCTCCTTTAAAGGGCCTTAAGGGAGCTCCTCTCAGCGTGTAGGGGGAAACCATGAATAAAACGCCCATTTGACCCTCGTCGCTATAAAGCCTGTCTTTGTTGGTCCTCACAGGACCCTCTTTATCCCTCCTCCGTCCTTCTTTTCCCTCCTCTCCCTCTCTCTTAGATGAAATCTTGCCCTTTTGTTTTCCACTCCATCCTGTCATGGAAGGGCTTTCATGTAATATGCATGAGGCTCGGTGGGCTTTTTTCTTTTTCTCTCGAAGACGTACAGTGGACGGCACAGTGGCGCCCCACATTGCGGCGGCGACCTTAGAAGCCGAGCAAAGTTGACCTCTGACCTCTGGCGTTGCTGGCTCGCATCCTCGGTGCTGCTCATTAATCGCCACGAGCCAAAATGAAGGATTCATAAGAAGAGACGGGCGTATGGGCTGGAGATAAAGAATGTGGCGGCGGCTGTTGCGTTGGAGGGTGGAGCCTCGTGCATGTGTGTGTGTGCGTTAAAGTGCAGCAGATTCCTGTGAAGATTGCCTCTGGCCTCTCCGTCTGTGTTCCACGGCGGGACAATGGTCTCCTTCAGTGTTGTGGGTGCGTTGTCGAAGGCTGGCTTGTGTGTGTTTGTGTGTGTGTGTGTGTGTTGGAAAGGGCTGGTATGCGAGTGTGTCTCCGAGAAGGCTGCATGGCTGAATACTGACTCAGTGTGCCTCTGCCGTCTCTCTTCTCACGCAGGGAAACAGTGAGATCACATGCCTCAAAACGCGCACACTCAGCGTGTCAGGCTGGGGTTACAGACCGGTATCTCAGCTCGCCTTTTAATAAAAATCACATGTCGGCGTTCAGTGTTTTCCACCCCTGGTGTGATGATGCAGAAGCGTTCCCGCTTTAAAGGGCCAAACCAGTCATTTTCTCCATGCTGTTTTCGCTCATGTTTAACCAAAAGTACCAAAGCCATCTGCCCTCGGATAGGCCCCGTTCAGACCTCTCATTAACATCCAACACAAGGTGCCCAGCTTTTAGTACCTGCGTCTCCACATCCATCTCCTGCCAGCTTTTCAGGTCTAATCTCACTGTCACGCTTTGCGTGTAATAAAATCTGACATAATTTGGGCAGCGGCTGTCTTTAATGGATCCCTACTGTTGTTTCAGAACCAAGAATGGCGCTTTTTTGTGTGTGTATGCATCATGTTTTTGGCTTTTTATATTTATTTATATCCACCCTGAAGTTGGCTAGACCTGCAGAAAACTCAGATTATAACTTGAACCCTGGAAGCTTCCATAATGCTAGTTCAGATTTATTTATTTAGTCAACGAGGACAGAATCCATTCCAGGCAGTCATCGCTAATGACCAGACATCACTTACGGTACTTTTTCCATTTTTCTAAATGAATTAGGCAAAAGTCAGAGCACCCTTGTTGAATAGGTGGTCCTTGAAGTGACGCAGGAATTATTGTGTGTTCAAAAACCAAAAAGAAGGCAGACAAATGCGATCCAAATGTGGTCAGAGATCAGATGCAGAGGTCTCTCGGTTCAGACTTCGATTTAACATCTATTCCTAGGCAATCTGCTCGCCCAGCTTTTCGTATCCTTGGCATTAAAATGCGTCTCCAGCCAGCTCTTTAGATCTGATCTCAGGGTCAAGCTTTGTAGGTATTTAATTCCGACATAATTTAAGAAGAAACTGTCCCTAATGGATGTCTGCTGCTGTTTCAGAACCAAGAAGAGTGATTTTTGGCACACACGTTAAAATTGTCTTTTTATATTTATATATATCAGACCTGACGTTAGCTAGACCTGCAGAGAACTCACATTTCTTCGTCCATCTATTTGCACCATAATCTTTATAATCTCATAAAGATTTAGGAATTATGTACCTTAACTACATGCATCTCCTTGTACATCAACACGATCACTACGAGGACAGGATATGTTAAAAGGCTCTCATTAATAATGAACAAGGATCAGTTTTTTTATAATAGGGTATATTTTTGTTTTTCTAAATGAATGAGGCAAAGGTCAGAGAACCCTTGCTGAGTAGACGGTCTTTAAAGTGACTCAGGACTCACTGTGTGTTCACCACTTCCAAATGTGGTCAGGGCTCAGACTTCTCAAATGTGTCCTGGATGTGTTCAAACCTGTACTTTCCACTGGCCACTAATGATTGGATTCACCAGGATGGATGTTAATGTGAGGTCTGAACAAACTTTAACTACAACAAAGCAACATGTCAATCCATTACCAGACTGTAAACTGAGGCATTTATATCAGCACGGCAACATATGAGGCAATTCAATTGTCCCTCATTGCCTTATGGCTAATGTCCCAAGCTCTGGCTTCCCAGGTAACCTTCTTGTATAAAGTTTTCCAAGTGAAACAACGGAGCTAGCTGAAAAGACAATCCCACAAGGCCGCTCCATCTGGGTTCACCTGAGGGTCCCAGCTCGCTATTAGCATGGTGAATTTGGAGGCAGGAACTGTAGGAAGTTGTCGGTTTCCTTGCAATAAACTTTTGTAAGACTCTTTTTTTTCTTGCATCAGTCCACCGTATCAGGCACTTTCATTGGTCGTCACGTCCATCACATCGCCTCAAAGTAGAGAATAGTTCAGCTTTCTACCTGCACTCTTTTCCTCAACCATGTTTTTTCACCTAACATCGCTACAACTGGGTGGATTTCATTATCATTCATGGTCTTTTGTCCCCTCATAAGTCCTCATTAACGACTGATCCGTGGATAGACAGCTGTCATTCTGAGTCCTCACTCTGGCATGCAATCGTGACTGGTGCCAAAAATGTTATTAACATGGATATTATTCTTAGAAGGCCTGTCAGTTGAAACGGTTTCAGAGTTCTGTTTTGGATTTTTTTCTTTCTTTGCGGCATTTAATTCAAGCAAGTTCTAACACAGTGCAGCGTACTGCCTCGGTGTGTTGTGGGAGTCTGTCTTCCTCTCTGGAGGAATTTCGTCATGTTGATTTGGGCCAAGTTCAACATTAGTTCAACGAAGAGTTCACAATAAAGCACGGTTAGAGAAGGACTGCGTTCAACGCTGCAGATTTTGAGATTCCCTAATTAAGAGCGGTAACGAGGATTGTCCCGGGATTGATTTGTGTGTCTGTGTTAGTGTGTCTCGGTGCACGCCGTTGCATCAGCGTCGTTTCAGTAATAAAAACGTTTCCATGGCTTTTTTTTTCTTTTCTTTTTTTACTCAGCAGCCTGCGGTGTCATCCTGTAAATCCTCAAGCCTCAACCTGCCTGGAGAAGCCGCTAAACCGCCTGAAAGCATTTCATTAGTACGGGCTTGGGTGCAGATTTAGCATCAGCTGCTGGTGTAAACGCTGTTTCTGATGGGTTTCGGTTTTTGTTCGGGGTGACATTGTTACTGCAGAAACTTTAAATCATATTGAATGTTATTGCTTTGACCCCTGAGGGGGGGGGGGGGGGGGCGGCACGTTTAGCCTGAATTTGTTGAAAAGTTTACACTTTGTATAAAAGTTTGTTTTTACCAGACAACAGCACCGGCAGTAAAATACACCCGCGCCGTTGTTGCACACCAGAGAACACTTGAGCTTTTTTTTCGCAGTTTACATGCAAATCTATACAAAAATACACACCACACACGCACAGTCTTCATCGCGATCTGCCTGGGGGGGCGGCGCTGCCTCACCCCTGACCTTGTCAAAGCTCCTCAATGGGGGCAACACCCTCCAGCTGAGAGCAGCGAGGAGGAGGAGGGAGGGAGGAGGAGGGAGGAGAGCGAGAAGGAGGAATGAAGGATGTTTACAGTGCTTGTGTATCTGTATCACGGCTGCTGTCTCGGGCTGCCTGTCTCCACCTATCTGTTTCCATTCTTCACCCCTCCGCTATCAGCCAAACTTGAGCGATTTAAATTCTATCTGGGCTCCGAAACATCTGTCACTGCCTTATCTGTGGATAACGGGAAAGATTTAGTGGCATTCAGAATTTTATAGAGTCGACTCTGTCGCCACTTCCACTCAGCTCCTCCGCACATCACAGCTCACCGCCCACGCCGAACGCATACCTCCTCACATGGAGACACAGAGGTGGATGTACTGTACATGCGTTAACATGCATACCATCCCCCATCTAAATCCCTTTACTCCCTTTTTCTCTGCCATGCAGGATTCTTTGCTCACCGCAGGGTTTGGTTGTTTGCACCAGCCCCTCTCCATTGCTCCCATCCTTCCTTCCTTCTCTTCCCTTCCTCCTCTTCCTCCTCCCTGCTTGAGCCACCAGCTGGGCTTGGCGGGATCCCAGGGTGCCCTGGGTTCTGCTCGACTGGCTTTTCCGCTCTGGCACGGCACCACAGGCCCGGCGTACTGTACCGAGTGTGTACGTGCATACATCTGAATGTACACGTTCCACTGAGGACGAGCTTTTTTTTTTTTCTCCAGCGCAATTATGCAGCCCATTGAATAAAAATAATGACCCGAAATGATTTTCCATTTAAGTTAATGACTAATATGCTGCGATAATTCATCTAACTGTGTGCATTTTTGTTTGGAGGACAGTGATTAATGTGCAAACAATTGAAATGAACAGAAGGATTATGACAACTGCGGCTAACCACCTGTTTGGCGGCATCTTTTGTAGAAAATCATTATTATGGCCGTATGGTAAATTATATACAACACATACTGTATGTGTTGCATGCATACACAATGCGGTGAGCGGTGATCATTTCAGTGGCTGTTAGTCTTGAGGAAAAACCTGCAGAAATGCACATGATACCAGGCAGAGCACTAGGAATTACTGCACACACTTAGTAGAGATAGCTAACTGCTACGAAAGCCAACATGCCTCATGTCGCCTGTGTCTGGACCATAGACTGTATAAAAAATGTACAACACGACTCCAGTTCCTCCCATTGGTCAATGTCAACTGTCAATCATGTCACATCCTGTTTTAGTTTGGCCCATGCCCCATCCACTAACATGGAGGAGGAGGAGGAGGAGCTTATATGACCTACGCTTCAGCCAACCACCAGGGGGTGCTCCACATGCTTTGACTTCACTGTTGAGGAGCTGTCATGGCGTCCATTTTTTTAATACAGTCTATGGTCTGTACCAAGAGCTTGCACCTGAACATGTGGCCCGGTGATGCAGACGTCCACAAATGGCCGACCATTGGTTCACTCTCCACCGCCATCAGCAATGCAGTAAAACAAGTCGTTTTTTTTTGTTTTTTTTTTGAAGAACAGCAATTTTACGTCTTCATCCCATATGTCCCTCTGTAAACAACAACTGGTTGGAACCAAAATCATGGGTGGACCATAGATTGTAGAAAAAAAAAAAATGTACGACACGTCTCCAGTTCCTCCCATTGGTCAAACTGATGCTAGAATCACAGGAATACGGGCGGTGCCTGATCAGTGCTGTCCAAGAGTGGAGTTATCGATGAACCGCCCACACTTCCTCTAGACTCGCTGGCGTTTGGTTAGTACTGCGCTCTGCTCTACTTCTTTTTTCTATTGTGCCGCTTCATGGAGCGGTTGTCAGTGGCAACTGTCAATCATCATCATGTCACATCCTGTTTTAGTTTGGCCCATGCCCCACTGGGAGGAGGAGGAGCTTATATGACTTATGCCTCAGCCAGCCACCAGGGGGAGCTCCACATGCTTTGACTTCACTGTAGAGGAGCTGTCATGGTGTCCACTTTTTATACAGTAGTCTGTATCTGTCGTTCAAAAGGGAAAACCAGAAGAGCATAGAGGAGAGAAGAAGAAGAACCCCAACAGGAGTCCAACTGTGGCCAAAAGTGCAAAACCCGGTGATGCAGATGTCCACAAACGGCCGACCGTCGATTCAGTGTGTCACGGTCTTTAGACTGTCGCTCTCCACCGCCATCATCAAAGCAGTAAAACAAGTTTTTTTGGAAGAACGGCGTTCGGTCCATGCAGATATACAATAGATGTGGAAAAACTATTATTTTATTTCTCGCCCCCTTTTGGACCGTAAACCCGATTTATTGGCGTATGGTTCTCCACACTGTCTACGTCTTCATCCCCATTTGTCCCCCCATAAACAACAACTAGTGGGAACCAAAATGACTCTCAGATGGGTTATATATGACTGTTGAAATGTCACACATGTAAATAAGGAGCTGATTAAGAAACAATTCTAAAACTCTATCCTGCTCAGTCCTAAAATAACATTGCACAACTAAATACATACAATAAATTAATATGATAAATCTACATCCCTTAAAATAATCAAAAGCTAAAGTACAAACACCAGAATCCGCATGTTAGATTTTAAGTGCGTGGACAGAATTATTTAATATTCTGACATTTAGAGTCAGATATTTAAATCTGATTTTTTATTTTTTTTTACCTTAAATCAGTCAAAGCTATTCAACCTGAGCGACTGCCATAATGCAAACGAAGCATTTAAACCGTCAAGAGGCACTTAAACTGTCCACTGAAACAAAGAACAAACATTTGGAAGATTACTCACCTCTGCATGACTGACTGATTAACAAAAAGCTTTAGCGGGCACTTGAACGTGCCAGAAAATAAAATAATGTTCTCAGCTGTAGAAACGTGTGATAAAACACGGATATATTCCTAATGTGTTAACTCGTTCTTCATACTTACTTAGTGCACAGAGCTCCGGGTGCCGGCGTGGACAATGTTCCTGACCTGTAGTATCCAGATATATATAACTACCTCATTAACTTTCCTTTGTCCTACTCCAGAGAGTCACTGAAAGCATACACTGAAGGATTTTTCTGAGGAGGTTCATGACAGTAACGTAGCTACAACAACAAGTAACTGTTTAATCCTGGATTTCTTTCTCATTGTGAGTAGTTTTAGTGCTGAATGAGCAACACCCCTTTGTAATCCACATTATAAATATAGCCTAACTTGTCTTTATTAAAAGAAACCTGTTGGACATGGTGTTAAAAACATGCTAAATAAACAAGACGCTACACCTGGAGAACGCTGGATTCTGTCCCTGATATAAAGTGATCGCTACACAACACAAATCAGTTTCTTGAGGGATCCCTTTTCTCATTCCTGCTTCTTTTATTGCAGTAATCCACATCTGCAGTCTTTGCGGGATCTTTGGGAATCTTTGGGAATCCTACAAAACGATTTCCCCTTTGCTTGTCTCTGACTATTCTGGTGTCCTGGGGCACAACAGCTGTCGACCCTTTTTGGATGTGACTGGTACAAGAACAAGTAAGTTAGCTGCTTGTAGTAATTCGAAAAGCTTTCCTGCCAACATGGCGGTGTTGTGATTGCCGGTGCAGGGTGACGTCGGCTACCAGAGCTCTATAGCGTGTGCACCTGCTGAGCTAGCGCTTGCCCTCACCGCTCGGAGGCCTCGGCTGAGTTTCTGCCATCCTCCCCCTTCGCTCTCCAGCCTCTCTCTCTCCCTCTCTCCCTCTCTCCCTCTCTCCCTCTCGACTATCCGACGTCACTCGTCCCTGCCTGGAGAACCCTTAAACCGGGGTGAAGAGTACACTGTTTCCACCTGTCTCTCCTCCCACACACACACAAACACACACACATGCACTGGCAGCACCGGCGACCCGGGCAGCAGTTTGTTTACTCTGATAGAGCTCTGTTATTCGGCTCATTATTCTCACCTCCTCTCCTTCCTCTCTCCATCGGACCCGACACAGACATGACAATGACGGTTGTGTAAGAGTTCATGTGCAAATTAATGCTCGTTTCCAAAGCGAAAAGGTCTTTCGGTGAGTGTGTGTGTGTTTGTGTCTGTGTGTGTGAGAGAGAGGCAGAAAGGAATGCATTTTTATGAAGCCGTTGTTGTTTGTCAGATGAGTGTGAGACTAACAGCTGGTTCTTTACTGGACTGATATGAGGATTTGAAGGTCAGTACTGAGATATATATATATATATTTTTTATTTAAGCTGCAGATAGAAGGTATTTACTGGAAATATTCACTTTTGTGCAAACTACAATCAGAGTCAGAATCAGAAGACTTTATTAATCCTTCAAGGAAATTCTTTTGTTGCTCCCATAGAGTGACAGATACAAGGTGACAAAAACCAAATATTGCACATGTATTCACAAACTGTGGAGGATAAATGGTCACAAATGAATTATAAAACAGTCTGAAGTGTGATGCCTCGCAGCAAAAAGGTTCTGGGTTTGAACCCATGGTCTGACTGGGTCCTTTCTGTGTGGAGTTTGCATGTTCTCCCTGTGTCTGCATGGGTTCTCTCCAGCTTCCTCCCACCGTCCAAAGACATGCTGGTTAGGTTCATTGGCGACTGTAAATTGGCCGTAGGTGTGAGTATAAATGGCTGCCTGCAACAGACTGGAGACCTGTCCAGAGTGTATACCCCGCCTCTTGTCCAATGACAGCTGGGACAGGCTCCAGGACAAGCAGATACAGAAGATGAATGAATGAGTCTGTTACTAACGGTTCTCCTTAGCCTGGCCAGTGTGTTGTGTTGTGTTGTGGGTGGGAGGAGTTGTCCAGGATGGTCTTCACTCTTGCCGATATCCTTCTCTGACGCTGTGTTCAAAGAGTCCAGCTTCAACCCTTACGACATCACTGGCCTTGCAGATCAGTTTGTTGAGTCTATTAGCCTCTCAGACTGCTGCCCCGCCATGCAACGGCGGACAGGAGCCCACCGGCCACCACAGACTCATAGATCATCCTTGACATTGTCCGTCAGATTCTGAAGGACCTTGGTCGACTCTGGCCCTTCCTGCAGAGGAGCCTCAGTGTCCTTCGACCAGTCCAGTTTATTGTCAGTGTGCACTCCCAGATACTTGCACTGAAGGGGCTTTTTCACAGTTTCCACAGCAAATTGATATTGTTGCGAGGTTGAATTGCATGAAATACTAAAGGATATTTCTGTAAGGGAGGATAAAGGCATTCTGTTAGGTATAAGGCATATCTCCGCTAAGGCTGCACAATCTTCCACCTCGAGTAACGCAAAACGTTTACATCAGTTTCCAGCGGCGCCTCGATGAAAACACTCGGTTTTGAAGAACGGCTAGATCTCCGGAGTGCATCAATGAACTGTGCAAAAAATAAATAAATAAATAAAAAATCTCAAAGCCAGGGAGTCGGTTTTATGGCTCGTGAAATTGTCACATTTCGGTGGCTGGGAAATACCATCTATGTCTATGTAATAAGGCGGAGCTGATGCGTAAACGTGTGCCATCTCACCGCGGCTGCAAACTGATAAACTGCTCAATGAATTTTAGCCGTTTAGTCAAATATGTCATTCCTGGAAGAGTTGTTGACGGAAGAAGTGGGGATGAAAAAAACAAAATATTGCATGATGATTACATGATATGTATAAATCCAAATGTATTCATATTTAGAGTCCATGGTCTACTCAGGATTCAGTAACCCATGGCCTATCTTTCAACAAGATTGCATTGAAATTTGGATCTTTAGAGACATGTTGCACCAAAAGAGACGGTAACTACACTTCAGCAATGATCTAAAAACATGACAGGGGTCTGTTTTTGCACGCTAAAGACATCTGAAGGTGACGAATGAATGTGAAGCAACTCTGAGCCAAGTTCCAGCTGAGAACCTTTCATTTGTCTCCCGTTGGTGTCCCTGCAGAACGATTTTTTGTAGCTCAGTGTTGTGTCTCCACCAGCTGCCATCTTGGCTGTACCTGACTCCACCTGACATTTTAGCATGGAGGTCTGTAATGGTTATACCAAGCTACACCAATCAGGCATGACATTATGACCACATTCCTAATATTGTGCTCATCAGAGAATGGACCTGGGCTTCCTGAGGATGTCCTGTGGTGTCTGGCAACAGAAGGTTGTAGTGGGGGGGCCTTGAGGGGAGGGACACTGCCATCAAAGAGTGTCCTTGCTATGGGGTGGGGGTGCCTGGTCTGGTCTAGGTGGGTGCTACATGTCTAAGTAACATCAAATGAATGCCAGGTCCAGAAGTTTCCCAGCAGAACACTGAACTGTCACAAGATGATTTAAATGTTATTCACTTCTCCTGTCAGTGGTCATAA
Source organism: Chelon labrosus (assembly GCF_963514085.1). Lineage (NCBI taxonomy): Eukaryota > Metazoa > Chordata > Actinopteri > Mugiliformes > Mugilidae > Chelon > Chelon labrosus. The sequence continues at coordinate 18,671,628 of NC_140356.1, forward strand.
TGTTGTGGCTGATTTTGTCATTGGCTTCATTTATCAGCCTCTGAGTTTGCTCCTTGGTAACAGCGTGCACGACAACAGGCCGACCGAGGCTCCGTGCATCTCTACCAACGGTCTGACTTCCTGTTTCTGTGTGTGAGAGCATTGTTGAGCAATAATTTCGTCGCTGGCTGTGGTTTGGGTTTGATCCTCTGGTCTTGTGTAAACTGGGGCCCCTCAGTAAGCATCTGTTTCCTCTGGCCCGCTGGGTCGATGGACAACACACATACATACCCACACACTGCCATGTAGACTCATGTTAGGAAGACCTCCAGGAGTGTTACGAGTCTGGAGGGGGTTGTGTGTTAGCCTTTGATGCAGCTGAAGGTGGAAAGACGTTCGTAAATGCGTCTGAGTTGTTGTGAAATCCCCGTCAGATTCCGCTTTAGTATATAACATGTCTCTGTGTGTGTGTGTGTGATTACGTGCTGTATATTCGTAACCCCAATCCCGGTTCTGCTCCCTCTAACCCCTCCCTTTAACTCCAGATGATTTATTTTCACCACATGTTATGAAGAGCTCTCTCCCCTCGGCCTCACCACGTCCCCTCCGAGCACGGCTTTAAAAACCGCCAGTATGGGACTGATTAACAGCGGTGAATAACACGAAGCAGACATGTTTGCGTCTACGAGGCGACTGAGGTTCCACTCTGGGGTGGAAGGAAACGTCCACGACTTTCTCTCGGTGTGGCGACAGGTGAGCTGGGATGTGGCTAATTAACGCAGCAGCCGAAATTTCGAAGCAGCTTTTTTTATTTTTTTCGCAAGAACTTTATTTTTTTATTTTTATTTTTTTATGTATTTTATTTTAATTTATTTTATTTGTAATTATTTTTTAGTTTTTACTTAATCTTTTATTTTTTATTATTTTTTGTTTATTTTTTATTTTTTACTTAATCTTTTATTATTTTTTATTTTTTGTTTTTAATTTTTTCATTTTTTTTTCATTTTTTTTAATGGTTTTCTATTTTTATTATTTTTTTAATTATATGTATTACCCCAATACCTCTGCAATAACATGTAAATATATAATATATAATTCCTGGTTACATTTGCACTTTATTCACTCTTACAGTCATGTTTACCTCCTACATGGACAGTCTGGATAGTTAATACATTTATGGCATAGTTTTTTCTTTTTTGTGTGTGTGTACCTTGTACTGTTCTGTTGTGTTTTGTTCCCTAAAAGAGTCTTGTACTTACACGTCATGCTGCTCTCTTGTGCCTTAAATTGCCCCCCGGGGACAAATAAAGTTTCCTGAATCTGAATCTGAATGAAGATGCAAGATGTGTGGTGGAAAATGAGAATATGGTTCATTCACAAACAGGAAACCCCAGCACACAGACAACACTTCTTCAACCCATGCCCCAAAACATCAATCAACTTTTTAGACAAAGTGGCTCCACCCACTCTGGAGCATCAAATCTTTTTTCTTCCCCAGCTTTACTAGCAACACTGGATTCATTCAGTCAGCGTCACTTCCCACATGGATTCCAGCTTTGTTCCTTGCTTGAGCAACCGTTTGTTTTCGTTTCTGTCCCTGGAAACCCCTCACATGATGTTTACCCCACGTGGAGCAAACATGCTCAGAGAGGATGGATTTATTCCAACCAGAGAGAAACAGTTAGATCAAGTGTTTATGTGGTCGTTAGCTGCTAATTCTTCCCTGTTGAATGGATTATCTCAATCTGATTGAAAAGTCCATCTGATCAGGCAGATCGCGGTCTCCCATTGGTGTCCCTGAAGAGAGGTTTTGAAGCTCAGTGTTGTGTCTCCGGTACCCGCCATCTTGGCTGTGTCTGACTCCGCCTACCTCCCGGCTAATTCAAAAATGCTCAAAGAGATAGTGTGAATAAACTTGTGGCAGGCTAGTAACCCTTAATTTTGCAAAACCTTTGGTGTTGACATAATTTAAACAGGCGAGTTGTATAAAGGCTAAAGAGACCAAAACCATGTTTGTACCAGGCTGTAAACATATTCTGGACATTTAAACATGGAAGTCTATATCTGATATACCAAGCTTCACCCATCAGGCATAACATTATGTCTACCTTCATCCAAAAGGCAACTGGACTTCTGGAAGTTTCACCTCTTATCCGAGAAGCTTAATACACTTGGGCAAAAACTGGTCCACCCCAAAGACAAATCACCCAGGCAGAAACAGAGTAATGTGGTGTACACTGTTCAGTGCAGTGAGGATTGTACAGACTTGTATATTGGGGAAACCAAACAACCCATCCACAAACGCATGTACCAACACAGGAGAGCCAGCTCATCAGGAAACGGCTCAGGACAAAGGACACTCCTTTGACGATAACAACGTCCAAATCAAATGGTCCCTATTAATGACAAGTAAGTAGCTGTTATTGGAAATTAGCTGCACCAGTTTCTGGTTATTAACAGAAACAAGTCAAGCAAGTTTCTGATGGGTTACCCACAGAGTCTCCTATTTAAACCTCAACTTCCCACCAGTCCTTAGAACTGAAGAAGCTACTCGGATGAGTGGTGAAATGTCTTCTCAAAGAAAACTCTACAAGTCCAGTTGCCTTTCTTAAACAGTTTTTGGAGATACCGTGACTTGGATGTCTGAGAACCTTCACAGATTGCCACCTTCCAAATATTGTGCACTAATGCCATCTTAAAATATAAAGAACAAACTCGGAGCTATCTTTCTAGCCACTTAGTTAGCGTGTTAGCTTGGGGTTTCTGTACTTATTGCTAGTTTTGCTAAAATTATCTCAATGCAAAAGGATTAATGTAATAAAAAACATGCAGACTAGCAGTGACAGGTAATATATAACTGGTATACATTTTTATTTTAATGAATGAATAGTTTTGTCCCACTAGCTAGCTGCAGTATTTTATTGGTTTGTCCATGAATCTGCTGGTCCACCATCTTGCTCTAGTGCGAAATCTTCCGACAGCTATTTGATGGAATTACCCAGAAAACTTTGGCAACCAAAAAAAAATCTCAACAAACTCGAGCCAAGTATTCGGGCTGTTTTGCAACTCCAGATATCATCAGCTCATGCAGGTTATCAAAACTGACAGAATAAGGATCTGCTTTTTGTCTGTGTCTGTTTTTAGTTTATGGGGAGTAGAAACAGTTTGTTTTAACAAACTAGTTCGGTGTAAATATTAGACATCGACTTTGATCAGTTTGCATGTTTCATTTTTGCCAAGTTGCTCATTGGAGCTGCTGAAAAAAGATCCCAGATTCCAAGAAATTCAGTGCGAAAATGACCACTTTTCCGTCCATCACCAGAGTTGTAAGAAGTATAGAAACTGGAAAATACTTGGACAACATAAACTTTGCCAGAATGGCTCTGACATGTACTAAAACGTCCGCCCTAACTTGGATAAAGTCTATAGGCGTTAACGCGGCCTTTCTCTGGTGCCAATCTCCGAGCCAAAATGTTTTTTTTGTTGTTTTTTTTAGCTTTCCTGGAATTTATTAAGCATTACAGCCTCATGTGGCTTTTTCTGCACAGCTGATAAATGCTCCATTGGCTGTCTGCGCTGGATCCCTTAACCTGAACTGATTCTAATGTGACATTTTAATCAGATTCCACACGAGTATGCATGAATGTGTTCATCACCGTCATTACTATTAGAATGCCGCGTTTTTAGTGATGAGTTTCTGTGTCTCGTAATTGCTGTTTTTGCAGAGGCTGCTCCACTCTGCCAAGAACATAATTCAGGACAAAAAAAAAAAAAAAACACCAACTCATTTATTTATTTATTTAGCATGAAAATGGTAAAATGTAAAAGGATGAATATTGGCACGGCAAATCAGCTATTGGCAGGTTATGTCCAGAAAAATTGGAGAAGGGGGAAAAAAAAATCGCTTTTAGCTTTTAAGAACCCGTATTGATTGAATGTCAGTTCCAGGGTCGCTCGTTGGACGTGCTTTACAGTGTCTGGACTTTCCCGTTTTGAAATTGGGGCCCGGGGTCTTTAACGGGCACCGGTATGGCCATAAGTCAGTTGTGTCAGACAAGAGGAAAATCAAAACTTTCTGTCGCAGCAAGACAGTCAAAAAAAAAGAAGCTGCACGCACTCTCTGGCTCGCTGTCACACACATATCACTGACCTAGAACATGTTCTTCCCTCCTTTAGTTTTTTTATTTTTTTCCTTCTTCTTCTCGTTGAAGTGTGCGGATGCTCGCGCGTGCACGTGAGCGTCTGGCTGTGAAAGTGGCCCGAGTGCATGCGCGCTCACACTTGTCGACGGGCGGCAGGGATGTGCGAGTCTCGGATCCCGCGTGTCTCCTCTCCACCGGTTCAGCACTAATGAGGCAGGTGACAGTGTGGGTCTGAGCGACGGAACAGAGTGTCAGCGGGCCTCCCGACTGCTGCCTGGCTCTGCATGACAACGCGGTGGGGAGGACGCCGGTGAACGGGAACAAAGGCGGGAAGGGAAGACGGGACAATGGACGGAGAAAGAGAGGGATTAATGCCGCCTTTAAAGGCTGATAGAGACGGAGTTTGACCGGTACGAAGGCCAGCAGCCGCGGGTTTGGACTGAACATGCTCATGCTGGCATCTGGTGCATTTGCATCCGACTTGTTTCGTGCCAAAAAAAAATCCAAAATTTCAGTTGAGTGTTGATCCAAAACCCTGTATGGGACAGGTTGAAAATGAAATCCCTGCTCTTGCTGTCTGCAAAGTTAAGTTTGGATTTTTAACACAAACTTTGTCTTTTTTTTTTTCTAAGAGAACGTTTGCCTTTGATAAAAGTAATTTAGCAGAACAGAAACAGAAATATAGGAGAGGAGCTAGATATGAGATGAGCTGAGATGTGGTAGGGTGCAGGTCTCCCTTGTGGTGACTCATCAGAGAATGGACATAGACCTTCTGAGGGTGTCCTGTGGTGTCTGGCAATTGAATGTTATTAGTGGGGGCCTTTGAGGGGAGGGGCCTCTGTGGATCATCCCACAGACACTTGATCAGTTTGGGATCTAGTGAATTTGGAGACCAGGTCAACACCTTGGGCTGTTTTTTTTTTTTTTTTTTGAGTTGTTCCTAAAGCATTTTTTTTGACTGGCGTCCTGTCCAGCAGCAGCCATCAAGGAGTGTCATTGCTATGGGGTGGGGGTGCCTGGTCTGGTCTAGGTGGGTGCTACATGTCTAAGTCACATCCACACCAATGAATGCCAGGTCCAAAGGTTTCACTTGGAAACACTAGGAGTTACTTCGCCAACCAGAGTCTGGAACGTCCACTAGCACTAGCAGCTAACAGGCGGCTACAAAGCGACGAGCGAGGACCAAAAAGCTTTGTGGAAGAGACTTTACGGTTTCCATCACGGAATATAATTCTTTAAATTTCCTAAAGGGATCAGAGATATTGAAGAATTCTTCCCACCAACTTGGTTTCGGACAGTCTCTAAAAAAAATAATAATTTACCTCTCCGTTATCTCTGAACACAAAGTTATGGCAAAGTATATCTGACTGGAGCTGGAGACGGGAAGTAACAGACCGGAGGAATAAGTAGACGGATTGGCTGGAGTTTGATGTGTTGAAATTGTACAGGGAGGATATTGATGATGTACGAGTCTTATCTGCAAACACGCAGGCTTTAGCGCTGGAATGTATTCTCACTGACTTACGTACGTACACACAAACACACTTTATCCACGAGGCTCGCTGTTCGCGCTCTCTGTTGGGTACCATCATTATCCTCGTATCTATAAATATCAGCCCCCCACCCCCAACCCACAACCCCTTGCTTCCTTCACTCCCTCCATTTCCTCTTGCTCTTTTTCTGGGTCACCTGCTCGGCTCAGCCCTGACTGAGATACTCCAGCTGAGTTACATTCACAGTTTAGTGGAGGGAAGGGGGGGTGGATGCACACAAACACGCTGTAGATATACTTTTGGAGGCATTGTTCCAGTGGATCCAGTTCCGCTACAAATGGATTATCACACTCGGTAAAAGCTGACATAAATATTTTGACGAGACGTTTCTCAAGACGCTATTAGCTACAAAAGACATGGATGCCGGATTGACAGCTGGATGACTGCACTATTTTTTTTTCTCCCCCCTCTGAGGATCAATGCAGGGAGGTTTGTAGACTCCTGAAGAAGAGTCATAGCGAATAGGTTACAGATAAACATTTGCTATTTTTACACCAGCAAATGGATGACATGTGCTTTTAGCAGAGATGTTCATTAAATTCTCTTTTTTTCTTTCTTCTTGACGTCAATCTCCAATGCAAAAGTCATCACTGAAGCTTTATCCTTGGAATTCTGGTCATTTCTGGTCAGAGAATAGAGTTAATTTACCGTTTGCACAGGTACATTGGAAGTCTTGTGTGTTTTAAATAAATAAAAACTGGGATAGATAATAAAAATAGAATATAATTAACTTATAGGCATACAGTAATATATATCCATTATGTATAATAGACAAAATGTGCTTAATGTAGACACAAAGTCAGTATGAGACATGTTCTTGCAGTGTAAACAGTTCAGAGTTGCTTGTATTGCACATTGTTAGGAGCTATGTTTTGCTTCTGTTTGTGCAAATTAGTTTCTTCCCGTTGAGGTTGGTGTGAGACAGTGAGGCGGACAAGTTGACCAAAGGTGGCTGCTGAGATTTAATTGCCATTAAGAGACCAGCATTTAGGATTTAATGGGACGTATTAACAGATAACTCAATATATATTGGTGTAACTAGGAATTGTTGTTTTCGTTTGGTTTAGAATGAGCCCTTAATATCTAGGAAGGTAGGGTTAAGTGGAGTTTATACCTCTACGGAACATAGACGCCGTAACTTACGTACGTAGCCTCGTCAGTCTGGCTCGCTCTTTAAAAACTCCACCCAAACGCAGTGATTTGTCATTTTTGCTGGTCGGGTTATTTTTTGTTTCTACTTCCTGCTTCACTTTCAACAATGGCGACTGAAACTTTCTCCGAAATTTCGCCCAAGACGAGTCATACAAATGTTTGCATCTCCACACCTCCTCAGTTAACCTTTTCTAAGTGTGTTCCATGGTTATAGATTCAAAACAATTGATTCGAAAATTGTGGAGATGAAGAAGCAGCCAGAAATACTGAAGCAGAAACCCGCTACGACCAAGCGGACCAATCACAGTTCTTGCAGTCTGCATGGTCGCAATGTGTAGAGTGTTGCCGTAGCTACGATGTCAGGTTGACGCTGAAGCCTAAAGGCTGTTACATACTCCACGAGAAGCGGTTACTGACCTGTGATTGGTCAGAAATTGGAAGAGGACATGGTTAATTTGGAAAAGCGGAAATGCTAGCAGCTAACGGAAATGCTCTGTGAGCTCCCTGATGCTAATATTCACAGTGTGACCGCTAATCTCTCCTGGGTAGAGATCGAAATGCTGTGTGTGGGTGCATGCTGAAAGAACGGCGTAATCTGATGGTCGGGTTGCTAGGTTCTGGTTGTGAGTAGATGTGAATGACAAGTGGTACCCTAAAACCTTTAACGTGCAATCCGAGCCGTTATTTATTTGCTTTTATTGTCGTATAAAAACCTCATCAGCAGTGCCACGGTTGTGCTCACAGGTGCTATAATCATTGCAGATTAGTAGCTAGAAGCTTTTTTGGCTTGTCGACCTGTTAAGGGTTATTTACACCTGATGAAACCTTTTTAATTTGAAGGTTTTTTCTTTTTAGAGGCCAGAAAAGATAATTATCTGGTGCTGCCTTTGGTGTGTTTTGGAAGCTCTGTAGGATTTGGATCCCTACGTTAGGAACAACTGTTCCTAAAAACTGGCTCAGTGTGGTGCTGAGGTACTCGACAGGAGCTGGCCACTGCTTCTAATTATTTAAACTTGGAAATAAAGTGGTTCTTTATCTTCTCCCCAGTCCAAATGTAACTGGCAACCCTTTATGCATCAAAGGAGAAGAAGTGAGGTCTCTTCAAAAGACTTATTTTCTCAAGTTTATTTAATCGGCATTTGATTTGCTGCTGTGCTGCAATAAAGGAGCATGGGTTTTATATTTTTATTTTACAGCAGCGGGGAAAAACCAGGACGCGCCAGTGAAAAGCTCTCACCTGGGACCGCTCCTGTCCCTCCAGAGGTGTGAAGTGAGAGGATAGAAGGCCCTCTGATCACAAGATAAAGGCAGAACAACAGAATTAGCACTTCAAACAACAAGGCATTGGTTTAAAAAAAAAAATACACTACTAAAATAATAGGAATACACACTTCATATCCGCCGGGGTCAGAGTAAACACAGCCCGCAGAGTCAGTGCCATTTTAATGGGAGATTAGCCTGGGGGGAGGGGGGGAGATGGAGGACAAACATCCACAGTAGCCACTTGTAGAGGTTGTGTGTAGATGTGTGTGTTTACCCACTTGATTGCTTGTCTTTGGGATGCAGAGGGGGGAGCGGTGGCAGGCTGATGGTAACATGCATCTATTTTGTCTACTTCCTCCCCCCACTTCAGATTTAATAAGGACCGGGTAAGAGGGCAAAGCCTCACAAAGCCTCCATCGACTCGGGTTTACTGGAGCACCCGTGCTGTACTGATGGTGAAAGTCAAGTGGACACCGACTAGTCTCTGATGACGTCACTAATAACACAGTAGAAAGTAATGCTCTGTGACGATGAAATCTATATTATTGACCTAAATACATATGCTGAGAACAGACAGCTCATGTGCTACATACTGTGAGATGCATATATGTATAGTCTGTATAAAAACAGGCAGCAACTCGGCATCATCAGTCGCATTTAATCATGTAGCCAGATTTATTAAGGTGTTTCAACGTACTGCAGCGAAAGGTTTAATAACTTTATCAGCCTCCTTCTCTCTGTTTCCACAGGACATTTAATGAAGTTGTTAACTGACTGCTGTCCAGAGGATTTGGACCGTTCCTCTGCTAGCGTTAGCCTATTCAGATGCACTGCAGTAGTACTTTAGTTGTGTTTCAGGACTGACATGTCACGGTAGTATGCTGCTAGTTTTCTGCAATGACCCACTGGACTCCTCACCTATCTTCCAGGAGGCGTCCATGTTGTTATTGTCACGTGATCAGCGACTAGTTGACAGCCACACTAGCTGTGTTTGTAGCAACACTTTTTTGCAGAACAAATGGTTTGGCCATTTTGTGCAAACATTTACAGTTTGACTTTGGTGATCTGACTTTTTTTAACCACGAGGTTGACAGTCTTGGTTTCAAGTGTCAAGCGTCTTGGCAACTTTTGGATATATTGCTACGACACCTAATTTGATCTCAAGGGGGCTGGACCAGAAACACAACAGCACAATAACCTGCAAATATTGACAACTCTGATGAAACATATTAAAACAATGAAAAGTTTAAAGGGGCTCAGTGTTGCGTCCTCCTAGTGGACAAATTATGAATAGCTCTTACCTTTTTATTGAAAAATTACAGTTCATGTCTTCAATGTAATTTCCATACTTCATCCCAGGACAAAAATTCATCCCGCGGGCCAGACTGGACCCTCAGGCCGGCCGGGTTTTGTCCCCTGCACCGTATGCAAAAATTCCATTAATTTCATAAAAAAAATATGAACAAGCATTTTTGATTTTGCTTTTTACTGAAAGATCGCAATTAATTAATTGCCCGTTTGGTGCAGACGTTTAAAATGCACTACGGGATGAGTTATAGCCACGTTAGCAGTTAGCTCAAGCCACGCTCGCTGTGCCTAAAGGGCTCTTGTTCCAGTCAGTCTTGCAGTCTTACTTTATTTGCATTGCTCCGAGCATCAAACGTGCACTCGCTGAAGTATTTGCTGATATTGCTAAACGTAGGTATTACACTAAAAATAGGAGTGATAGAAATACAGATCTTAGGTTCTGGTCTGTCTGAGCTTGTAAATGAATAAAATCAACAGCGGAGAAGCCAGAGAGGGATCACTACGCTTTAATGTTTGGTTGAATGATCTGCCAATGGACTGATATTCTATTATGTGTTGTACATGTGAACTCAGATTTCCGAGCAACTAACTCAGGGGTGAAAGGAAAATAATACTGGTTCTTGAAGAAATATGAAGTGCAGTGGTTTCTTTTTTTCTATAGTGTTTTTTGACGTGCCACGTTTGAGATGAGTGAATAACAGCGTATGATAAAGAGTTGCAGCACTCATGCTCAGTCAAGTCGTCGTCACGTGTTTTTCCATCGGCCCTTAAGGCTAGGCTGGGAACGCGCCCAACATTTGACATCCTCACAGTGGCATGCTACACCTGCTATGCAGCTTTTTTATTTTTTTCCCTTTTCATTCCACTTAATTATACCATATCATCATGACAGCTAGTCATCCTGCAGCGTCAGAAAGGCCTAGACAGTGCACAGATAGGAATTGGCCATAAAAATCAAGACAGGGTGAGATGTGACTTCCAGCAGTGGGCTCGTTTATAGGCCTGGGAGTTTAATGTTGCTTTTTTTTTTTTTTCTTCCGTAGCACGGAGGAACGGTTGCACAGAGAAATCCAGGTCTGGATCAAACGGTGGAGATTTATGGCCCGGCAATTAGCCAGCGTTCAGAACGAGGATGAGATAGCAAATCTCCAGAAAAGTATTGGCTAGAAAAACAAACAGCCACCTAAGGACGGGAAGAAAAAAAAAAAGAAGAAGCTGCTGAGAGATATATGCTGATTTGGGATGGATTCGATGGAGGGGGTGGATATATTTCAAAGTGACTGTTTGGCAGTTTAGATGGAACACAGTTTCCCTTTCCAACAGAAGATGAAAACGGACAGGAGAGGATGAAAGGATAAAGCGGCGGCGGCAGAGAGGAAGAGAGAGCTGCTCAGGTATCTTAGCCCGGGGACACGCAGGAAGACTTTAAAAGATCCTTACAAATTTTTAAAAAATGAACCGCAGCACATCTATCGCGTGTATCACAGCCCTGCGCTCACAATAGAGCTTTAATACAGACGGTCTCTGTTCTCAGCATCAGTTTATACACATTTATGCATGAACATCAAGACCGAGAGTCACAGTCCATGGGATGATAGATGTCAGTTTGGTGGTGCCAAATCAATAGTCTGCACGCAGCTACATTTAAAAATCTAAAGTGGACAAAAATGTTAATTTCAATGTTTTTTTTTGGAACACCAAAGACACAATGAAAGATTACAAATCATTCATTCATCTCAAAAACCGCTGGCAAAGCTGTGCCTAATTTAAAAAATAAAAAAAAGACGAACAATACGTCTAGACGTCCAACTCTGAACCTTTTGTTTCCTCCACTTGAACAAAACTGCACATTCCACTTTGGCTCGGTTTAGAGCACCTCTGGAAAGCTTTACTCAAACCACAAGCAATTAAAGTCCGTCCATGTTTTATTGGCTAAACAATCAACACAACACTTACAACCTGGTGGGAGACTAACAAGCTATTTGGATCATTCCCCTCTCCATCAGCCCTTATTCCATTTTGGCACAGTCCTGGGTTTACAGGTAACAACAAGCCACTTCTGTACCACGTCTACAGTCCTCTAAGAGAGCAGCTCGGCCCACGAAACGGGAAATTATAGCACATTCGCTCAAGAGGAACACAAGCATCTGGGCAGAGTAGACTTTTTCGTCTCTTTTTTGAGGCAGCAGGAGTACACCAGGAAACTTAAGTGAAGTATGTGATACGATGTGTTGGCTCAGTACACATCTGTGTCCGTTCTAACACAAATCCAGTCCAGTAAATTTCCAGCTGATATGAATTGTCAGTTTTTTTGTGACCACCAGAGAAGAACAAATAAGCCCTCGGGTTCGGTTTAGTTTTGCATGACTTCCTGTCGCTCGGCCAGAGTAAGGTCTGTTTTGATCCCCTCCCCCGCTCCCCCTCCCCCGCACAGTTCCCCCGGAGTCCTGACGTGACTCAAGAAAAAAATAAAAATGTGATAAGATCTGGCAAGACTTCGATGTGAACCCTTGAGAATTTATTTTTCTTTTGGTCCACATTCAGAAATCCAAACTACAGGTGTGAACAAAAGCCCAGAAGATGCTCTCTGACGGCCATCATTCAAAATAATATTTTTCCTTTCTGGGTGAAAAAAAAAACATGGCAGCTGGACCGGGACGTGGAGGGGAAAGGTGGTAGCTGGAGGAGTAAAGCCATATTCTGGGATCTGGGATGGATTTCATGGAGGGGGTGGATGTATTTCACTGTGTGTGTGTTTGGCAATTGGGATGGAACAGTTTTGATTTCCAACTGAAGACGATGACAGGACAGCAAATCTCCTTTCAGCACTTTTCCTTCCTTAAAATCACAACGTTAATAAAGACAAGACATAAATCTGCGCAATAATTCACATCACATGCCACCAACACTGGATCCACGCTGGGGAGGATAAAGAGGTTTTCAAAAAAAGTCGGCGGAGGCTGAAGCTAGACCTCGTGCCAGAGTCTGAGATTTTGTGGTATACGGCTGAAAGCTCCGTTAGACGAGAGTGGTCTGTCATTTGCTGTTTCCCAGATCAGAAATGACAAGCTCAGCTTTTAAACCAATGTGGACAAGTAGTCCTAGAGGTACTTAAAAGACGGCAAACTTAGCAACTTCCTCTGCGAAGGCAGTCTGGTTTGAGTCTGTTTCTTGTGCACAAAGTCTACTCAGATTATTCCACATTCAGCTGGATAATTTGTTGTCCATACCACACATCTGCAATATGCATTTGAGCGCATGAACACCAGAGGCTGGATCGGGATACCAAACAGGGTCAGCAACAGTGAAAATTTTAAAGACACACCAACCCAGAGCGGCTTCACTGACGCTTTTTTTTCTGCAATCTCGACTTTGACATTCTGGGAAAACTCCCAATTGTCCCCGTGTGCAGGAGTGATGTGTTTGTTTGTGACGTTCCAGTGTCAGTCCAGGTTAATTCATACTTAGGAGGCGAGTACGCGAACAATGCCTCTCACGTTGCCGTCTTTTTTTGTGTACACACTGACTGTTGTTAAAATCAAGTGCGTTAAGCGGGGTGTTGTTTTTTTTCATGGTGGAGTACAATGCCTCTTTGCTGAATGAGAATGTCAACAGATAACTTGAAGCTTGTTAAACAAATGTGAAATGCTGCCGTTTTTTGTTTTTTTTAAAACCGTTTGAGGACCATCCCTGTCCTCCACAGAAGAACTACAGCTTCTAGGAATCTTTACACTCTTTGTAAAAGAAGTCATAATTACGGCAGGAATGAAGACAGATATCCGTTATGGGCATATAAAGTTGGCATGGGGAGGAGATTGGGGTTGATGGATGTGTCAAAAAAGCATCACAGCAGGCTGTATCCACCCACTGCCCCCATTTCAAACCAGTCACATATGTCTTTTAAGCATTACCACAATGTTTCGAGAACTACAAAAAAAGGATATCTGGTGACGTGGTTGTAGAGCAGCATGGGGAGGAGATTGTGGTCGATGGATGGGTCAACCAAGCATCACAGTCTAACGCACAAGGATGTAATTTATTTTCTTGTTTTAAATGAGTCATCTGTGTTTTTAGTCAAGTCAAAGTTTATTTCTAAAGCACATTTAAAAACAACCTCAGTGGAACCAAAGTGCTGTACAGGCAGAACAATATAAATGAATCAACAATGCCTGTTCAATATAAAACTAATTAGTTAAAATAGCAATAAAACATCAAATAAAAACACAAGTAAAACTGTCAATAAAAACAAAACAAAACAAAAAAAACAACTGTGTTAGCAAAATAAAATCCAAGATATCTTCCTCAACTTGGACCGAAGGCCCGTGAGAAGAAGTGTGTTTTCAACAATGATTTGAAGACGGTGACGTGGCTATAGAGTGGCATATAGATTTGGCATAGGGGGGAGATTGGGGTGGATGGACGTGTCGACAAAACATCACAGTTTAACGGCTGTGATTTGTAATTTGTCTCCTCTTTCAAACCTCTCGGCAGTGTCTTTGAAGTATGACCACAACGTTTCCAGAGCTATAGATGTAATTATTACATGAACAAAGATGGACATCAGGTGACTTATAGGTGGTTATAGACAAAACAAAAACTGCTTGACAGAGAGGAGATTGGGGTGGATGGACGTGTTCACAGAGCATCACAGTTTGCCACAGAAGGCTGTAATTTTCTACCACAATTTTTCTAGAACTATAAAAGTGTTTAAAAGTACATCTGGAACAAAGAAGGATATCTGGTGATGTGGTTGTAGAGAGGCACATTAAGTTCGGATGGGGAGGAGATTGGGGTGGATGGACGTGTCAACAAAGCATAACAGCAGGCTGCATTCAAACCAGTAACATGCATTATCACAATGTTTCTAGAACTGTAAAAGTGTTTAAAAGTAAGTATGGCAGGGGAAAAAAGAGGAATATCTGCAGTATTGAGCAGCATATAAAACTGGCATGGGGAGGAGATCGGGGTGGATGGATGGGTCAACAAAACGTCACAGTTTAACACAGAAGGCTGTAACTTGTTTCCGGTTTCACACCTGTTAGCTATGTTTTTGAAGTACGACCACTGTGTTTCTAGAACTATAGACATAAGAATTGTAGGAGCAAAGTAAATTATTAGAGTTTACATAGGGGAGGAGATCGGGGTGGATGGACGTGTCAACAAAGCATTGGAGTTTAACACAGCATGGACGGAATTTGTTTCTTGTTTCAAACCAGTCGTCTACACTCCTGATGTATTACCACAGAACCGTTAAAAACAAAAAATCAGATTTATACTTGCTCAAAGGAATCTTTTGTGAAAGACGTGCGGAAGATGCAAAATTTGCAAACTTGCTACAGTGACTTACAATGTGTCTGAAAGACACTTGACGCTGGTTTTAAATCATAGGACACAAGGTATTTGTTGTTGCAGGGGGCATGGACAGTGGCACATTTTGTTTTTGATGCATGCTTAGGTGCACGACGGTCAAAGCAAAACTATTGTGTGTGTGATCTATGCGTGTGTGTGGATTTTGGGGATGTGTGTGATTTATGGCATCTCGTTACAGAGGTCTGCCACAGCGAGTCAAGTAGCAGTCCGGCCGGCCATCAGCGTGAAGAGCCTCTTTGCCGTTGCTCACTTCTCAAAAACCGCCGCCTCCAATCACACTGATGCTGTCCTCCTTAGCTTACTGATTTTGCCTAATCAGGAGTGTGTTTGCCTAATCAGAAGTGTGTGTGTGTGCGCGTGTGTGTGTTTTTTCTCCTCTCATTCTACAAACTCTTTTGATTGTAATGCCGCTGCCACTCTCTTTTGGTTTCTTAATTTACATTTTGTCGCAGAGCTGGAAACCTTTTATGATGATCTCAGTCCAGCTGTCTCTTTTCCTCCTCACGGATAAATGTCTTCGTTTCCATTTAGAAAAAATACAAAACAGATCCTAAAACACTGAATTGTTAAGTTTTCACCTTTTGTGACTATAGTGTTGATCCAGTTCTTGGATATTGTGAATGAATGGCAAACAGAAATCAGGCAATTTTTTTTTATTAAACCTCAAATCAAGAGCCAACAATCCAATTCACAACATCCATGGCGGCAGGTATGTGGGAATAGACCGGCAAATCATACACAGAATTTTTTGGGGAGAGTGCCATGAACAACAAACCATTTTGGGACGATGTAACTAAGGATATTTTGGACTGTGCAATACCTAAGGAATGGGACTTGTTATTGACAAGGACACATATTTAAGATATTATTCACTGCGAGCCAGACGGCAATAACAGGGAAATGGTATGAGAAGGAACCCCCTACTTTAGAACAATGGCTTTAAATTATAAAGAGAGTTTTATACTATGGAGAAAATAACCTATAATTTAAGACTGAGAGGAAACGTTTCTGTTAAAAAATGGAATAAATGCCTGACTCATAACAGGGTGAAAGATGTTTACAGACCCGCCGATATGTTAACTCTAAGATACCAGCTTTATATACACCAAGGGTCTCAAACTCATTGGAGTTTAGGGGGCCACATGCAGACCAATTTGATCTCAAGTGGGCCGGACCAGTGGCATAATAATCTATACTTAACACAACTCAACGTTTGATTTGTTTTAGAGCAAAGAAGAAAATTGAATGAACTATCCTTTTATCCTTAAATTAAAAAAGTGCAATTTCAGCGCATTGCTGCTATCTGCTGTTTAGTTCTTTCAGTGTGTTATGTCCACAACTCTTGCGAAAACTGTGCAGCCCCTAGTGGAAAGATGAAGAATTGCAGATACTTTTGTTTAAAAATTGACGTTAATGTCTTTTTGGTAATTTTCTCACTTTATGAATTAAAGGCCTTATTGGACCCTCTGGTGGGTCGATTTTGGCCCGGGGGCCAGGGGTGTCAAACAGATTTCAGTTTGTGTGGCCAAATACTGGGCTGTATTGTTAGGGTTACGGTTACATTATTATGTACTTAATTTCAAGTGCACATAGCACAATAACGTAAAAATAAGATTTCTCTTTGTTTTAGTGCAACGAAGATCAAGCACTTTATGAAAAAGTTGACATTAATGAACTATCCTTTTTAAACATTTTAGGAGCGAACTGAAAAAAATAAAATAAAGTGCAATTTCGGCTCACTGCTGCCACCTGCTGTGTACTTGTGTCATGTCCACAACTCTTATGGAAACGACGCCTCCTACTGGAAAAATTGGGAGTAACAGTTACTTTTATTGAAAAAAAAATTGTCAGTTTCTTTTATGTAATTACAAATTCACCCCATGGGCCAGATTGGATCCTCTGGTGGGCCGATGTTTGACACCCCTGGTTTACACCCTTATTCTACATTGGCTGTCCATGTTTTCATGATTTTTTTGTGCTTGACAGATAAAAGCTATTGATTTGTACTTGTTTAAATGCTCGTTTGTTCTAAGGAAAGTATATAAAAACAGAAATTAGGGAATCATTTCATTTTATTTGTCCCTGCAGGAGCAGAACTGGGACGTCTTCAAACAATATCCTGCGTTCATCCCCAGATCTGGCGGCGTTTCAGCGAGCTTCATCTCCAGATCCACACCTCGTCACCTACGCCGGAAAAAAAAAATCCCAGCGTCCACGATAAAGGCAAATGAAAAGAGGTAATATGAAAAGATCAACATAATCATGTGCACAATCACGACGTCGCCGCCACGTTCTCAGCTTGAGCTCAATAACGGCGATATGAGATTGGAGTTTATTGCATTAATCATGTAAACGTTGCTCTTGTGATTAAAGCAGAACTGCTGTTTATTGCTTGTAATTGTATTCGGGTCGGGCGACGCTCCCAGGAACAACCGCGCGCCGCATTAATATTTGATGAACTGACTCTGGATCGGGCCCGGGGAGCTGCTTCCCTCCTTTTATGTCGACGTGGGCCCGCGGTATCGGAGCTGACCTCGCAGCAGGCCTCGCTCCTCCCCTTTGAATACATCCGTGTCAAAACTGTTGCCTTGCAATATTATTTTCAATTTCTTCCCGTTTATTTTTTTATTTTTTTTATCAGCAAATCCAATACAGAGCATGAAAGCACGCATTAAAGAACGCCATCCCTACGATTTTCGAGCGAGTGTGAGGGAAGGGCTGAGAAAGAACAACAGAGGATGAGGCTGTTTTGTTTTTTCACTTCTAAAAGCTGCACTTTTATCATGTGATGCTGCCGGGCTTTAAAAAACAGAGCCGGGGATGGAAATACAGAGTGGAAGACGGGAGGAAACCGTCACCTTCTTCTCATGACCCCGCTCAGCAAAGCTCAGACGGGCCTTAACATGAAGCAACATGTTCTTTATTCCGTTCTCCCTCCTCCTATCAGCCCTCCTGACTTCCCTCGGCTACGACGAGTTTAGAAGCCTCTGACTGATCCCTCTAAATGTTCCGAGGATATGAACTTCAAAAGGTTTCGGGCGGATCTCTGGAGCTCGGCGCGCTGCCGCGAATATCCAACGATCTTCGCGCGACGTCAATTTTTTCATCCACGCCGACCTAAACGGACGGTAGACACGTGTAGAGGCTTAAAGGAAACTTCCTCCAGATGATGCAGCGGCGCAGGCGTCCAGGAAGACCTGACAGGAGGAGATGAATAAATGAATGAATAAATAAAGGAGCCTACGCTGATTCATTCATACGTGTCAGGATGCTGGCACACGCAACATGAACACGTGTGACGAGTGTAAAAAAGAAGAAATGAAAAAACGCTGCTTATGCAATCTGTCATTTCAGGCGGGATTGAAGGTTTGGTGATGCAATTATGCAGCACTCGCCTGGACGCGAACGCTGAGTTGGTTGGTTTTTTTTTTTTTTCTCAGCGGAGCTCTGACCCGGAGGTTTCTGACAGCTCAGCTTTGGACCCTCCCTCGCTACCCCTCCCCCACCTCCTCCACTCGTCCTCCCTAATGCATACCACGGCCCGGAGCTCCGATCCAACACGCCTCCCTCTCGTCGACCACTTCGATTGACTCAGACCACTGATCCATGCAGTAGACAGTAGCCATTTTACTCAGTTGTTAACAGTGTGGTGCCTATACACGATCAGGCCATATCATTAGGACCACCTTCCTAATATTGTGCAGGTCTCCCTTGTGGTGACTCATCAGAGAATGGACATGGGTCTTCTGAGGGGAGGGGCCTCTGTGGATCATCCCACAGATACTTGATCAGTTTGGGATCTAGTGAATTCGGAGGCCAGGTCAACACCTTGTGCTGTTCTTCATGTTTTTTTGAGTTGTTCCTAAAGCATTTTTGTGGCTGCATCCTGCTGGGGATGGCTGCTGCCATCAAGGAGTGTCATTGCTATGGGGTGGGGGTGCCTGGTCTGGTCTGGTCTAGGTGGGTGCTACATGTCTAAGTAGCATCCACACCAATGAATGCCAGGTCCAGACGTTGAACACTGAATTGTCACAAGATGATTGTCAATGTTATTTACTTCTCCTGTCAGTGGTCATAATGTTGTGGCTGATCATGGAAGTGGTACGTTTTTGGTTTCCTACTTTGTCCAGCACTCTCACTTATTTCTATCTCCCTTCTTTAGTCAATGTAGATTCAAAGGCTAACTATTTAGCTCGCTATTTTTTTGTAGAAACTTCGCGTTGCATCAGAAAACGTTTAAAACCACAACAGCATCTTATCGCGACTTGAGCGTTGTGATAATTTCGTATCATGAGGCCTCTGGTGATTCCCACTCCTAGCAGAGTACGAGCGTTTCCTCCTTTTATGTTTTTATAACTGGACTTGTAGTAGAATATAATTAGAAATATATCAAGTGCACAGGAATTAAAGGCTGATGGATTTTTTTTTTTTTTAAATACACAATTTTCTGTAATAAATAAGGAAGAAATAATCTTCCTAAAAGCCTCCGAAGGCTTTTATTTATTTGTAACCACAAAAATAAGTGTTTGCTGCTTTTAAACGGCAGACACAGGTATGTGAATTCCAACGTGGCGCATAATTCAAGGCCACTGTTGTAGTTTGTGCTTACACGTACATTTCTAATTTGATTATAACCGCTGTAATAATAAAAAGCCGTTAAGAAGCGTTCATTGAGTTTGCATGAAGCTGGAGTCCTTCAACGGAGGAAGTGCACTCGATTAAAAGTAAAAAAATTATTCTATACAGATGTTTTTTTTTTTTAATTGGCGCTACGGGGAATCTTTTTAACGTTGCGGGCTTCAGAGGAATGTTTGTAAAGTTGTCGAAGGCAAACAGTCTAAAGTCACTGTGGGTCCGTTTTCAGCGTATTTACAGTCCGAAGCTGCAGCAGAGGGGTGGACGGAGGAAGGGGAGGATGGAGGGGAGGGCGGGGGAGGAGTGGTGGTGCAGGTTTGGAAGCGGCTCAGAAGATTCCTCAACAATGAGAAACAGATGACCGTGTTCTCTGGGCCACAGTGTCGGTTGGCGTGGATGTGTGCGTGCGCTCTCTCCAGACTTCGCTGCCAGCACATCTTGGACGGCCCGAGCCGTGGCCTGCTGCACTTTAGTCGGCGACGGCACGACGCTCAAAAGGTTTTCCTCCTCGCCACTTTGTTGGATTTGTTTTGCAGAGCCTCCCCTCCCCTCCCCTCCCCTCCCCTCCCCTCCATCCTCCCTCTCATCCCTCCATCCCCTCCCTTGCTCGGCCCTGCAGCGGGTTCCACGGAGGTGAGCGTGTGTGGGATGGCATCGCCATGGGACCAACGAGGAAAGGAGCGATTCTCACTGGCCGGTGAAAACCAGCTCGCGGTTGTCAAGAGCGCTGCCGAATGTTATGAAACAATATCTTGGCAGGCTGTTTTCTCTCCCACCCACTGCTTAGAAGCGAGAAGTCATAGTCTATAAACCACACATCCAGAGATGATGACATCCCTGGCTCTTATTAGCGCCGTTAGCTTCGTTAGGAGTTTGTTTTTAGCTCCAGTCTGCAGCCTCCCACCGCACCGCGAGCCCGCTGAAGGCTTGTTTTTGTCATGTTTGGATAATTTGCTCCGTTAGATCACTGACTCAAGAATGACTAAACGGAGCCACTACGTGTTGAATATTTACCTTATTCATCATTTTTTCAACATAATTTTGATTGCACAGTGTAATAGCCGAAATAATAAAGCTGCAGGGGCAAGGAGAGACATCATCAGAATTTAAATAGCTTAATTCTGTTTGTTGCTCTGATTTGGTGCGAAATGTGACTTAGGGCGCAAAGACTCTCAAGACTCTCGAGTGGATTGTCTCTATTCGTTTCGGCAAAGTGTTACCTGCTGCTGCAGTTAATGTTAATGCAGAAATAAAATAACAAAAAACAGAATCATATAATTCAGATATCAAAACATTTCATTTGTCAAGCCTGATTATTTATAACAAAAGACATGAAGCAGGCAGAACATTATCTCCCTTGTGGTGACTCATCAGAGAATGGACATGGGCCTTCTGAGGGTGTCCTGTGGTGTCTGGCAACAGAACCTCATTAGTGGGGGCCCTTTGAGAGGAGGGGCCTCTGTGGATCATCCCACAGATACTTGATCAGTTTGGGATCTAGTGAATTTGGAGGCCAGGTCAACACCTTGTGCTGTTCTTCATGTTTTTAAGCGTTTTTGTGGCTGCATCCTGCTGGGGATGGCTGCTGCCATCAAGGAGTGTCATTGCTATGGGGTGGGGGTGTCTGGTCTGGTCTAGATGAGTGCTACATGTCTAAGTAACATCCACACCAATGAATGCCAGGACCAGAAGTTTCCCAGCAGAACACTGAATCATCACAAGATGGTTATTCACTTCTCCTGTCAGTGGTCATAATGTATTTGCAGATACATCATCAGAGGTCCTCCGGAGCTTCTTACATTTGCACAGCCCGATTATAGTCCAACCACAACTGTGTAAAGTTTGCAAAAAAACCTGTTCTGAATGAGGCACCCGGTGGAATTTTAGTCCCCTAAAACGTTCAAAGTAGCTGAACATGAGCAGTTTCATGTTCCAGTGTTGCCACCAAAACACCTGGACCATACTCCTGCACAACATTACGGAAATCCTTGTGGTAAATGTATGTAAATGCGTGCGTGATTTGATCCAGAGCTGCTCCTGTCGATCCCAAGACGTGTCCTTGGGAAAGACGTCGGACCGCCAGTAGCTTACAAGGCAGCTGAGAGTGAATCAGTGAATGAACGGAGCATATCTGACAAATCTGTTAGCGTGTAAAGGTGCAGTAGAAGTAGGTAGATTTACCGTTTATAACAGAAAACACCATTCACGAAGTCAAAAAGCTAAAGGTTTACTCGGATGTTGACAAGTCACTCGGTTGTTCTTTGATGAAGCTACACCTGCGCGCAGCAGTTCCCTCTTTTCCACTTCTAAACCTCAGCGAGGCCTTCGCTCCAGAAGGAATCCCTGCTCCTTCTCTCTAGTTTCTGCATTCATCCTTCCCTCTGACACGCTCACGCATGCTATATACAGCATCAGACAGCCATAAATATCACGCCGCCGCTCTGCTACAGGATGATGCATGAGCTTTTGACTTGTCGGCGTGCCATCTTGAACTAGAAAGAGCTTGTTGCGCACACACACACACACACACACACACACACACACACACACACACAGAGGTAGACGTGTTTCATCAAGCCGGCGAACAACGTGCCACCGCGCCCTCGGCCAGCCCCGCGGCAGCTTGGGAAATGGAGTGTGCCGGCTCTCGGTGACCTACGCACAGGCGGCAAACTGAGAACGACGCCGGTGGACCGACCCCTCCGGCGGTGGATGTTTGTGTTCGTCTGCAGCTTGTATGAAAGTAATAAAAGATACAGACATGCACATAGACATTTATTTTTTTCTTGTAGCAGATGTCTAGTGGCAGCCAGTGTAGGAGGAGAAACATAAAAATATAGTGGAAGGGAGACGGGTGCAAGGTACACCACACACACACACACATTCACACTGTATATATATATATATATAGGTAGGGTAGTTATTGGCAACCGAGCCCTTGAGGCAAAGGTCCACAGATGGGGTTGGGGACTGTTTCCTCCTTGAGTCAAATCTACGGCGCTTTAATTGGCTGCTGCTCTATCTGACCTCTGACCTTTTAGCCCAAATGACCACAACACCTGAGACAAAGAGAGAATTGCCATCAGGTACTGTTTAGCAAAAAGGATTCCCCGGACTGCTTTATGTTGTTGGATCAATGGGAACGCTTTAGGGTAGGAGGTGGGTGGGGGGTGGGGGGTGGGGGGGTATACCCTTTCAGGCAGTGACATTTTGAGCTTTGTCTGGTGGTTTGCTGGGATATTTGTTGTTTTGTTTGCTTCATAAGTGGTGCATGTGCAGCCTCCATGGTGAGATTTGACCAAAAATAAACAGGATTGTTATTAGCCCTTTATTAACTTGGATTTTTACAAGAAATAGAGATGGAAGAATATATCCTATTAAACGGAATGATAGTAAGGTGCACTAGTGTCCATTTATATGAATAACATGGAGGTATCTGTTCCACAAAGGTGAGTTGTTGTCCAGCCGGATTTAGTTTGATATGACGTCCTGTAGCGTTCACTGTAGGAGTAGAGCTGGATCAGTCTGTTGGAGAATGAGCTCCACCGCCCCTCTGTAGTCTGGTGTAGTGGATGAGATGGATTGTCCATGATGGAGAGCAGTTTGTCCAGTGTCCTCCTGTCCCTCACTGAGACAAACGTCTGCCAATAACGTGTCCAGCCTTTCGGATAAACTTGTCGATCCTACTGATGTCCTTTCTGCTGGTGCTGCTCCCCCAACAAACCACAGCGAGGTACAGATTGGTAGAAAGTCTCCAGCAACATTGAAAGACCTAGGGTCTACTCAGACCCTTCTTGTCCACAGCATCACTGTTGTCCCTCCAGTCCAGACTCCCAGGTACTTGTAGTGGTAAAACGTCAGAAAGGGTCCAGACCAGTGTTAAGTTTGTTGACCAAGACGAGAAATATTTGTCAGAGACCATTTTTTCTGTGACGAAACATTGACGAGATAAAACTAATATCTGATGAAAAGACAAATGTTAACTCGACGAGATGAGACGAGAAGACTAGACATTCAAAATATGTGATCTCTTCGTACAAGTCTTTCAGAACTCTTCCCAGTCATCGGTTTAGATGAGGGGCGTTAGCCTATCTAATCACAGGCAGTTGACATGGATTAAGTGTGAACAGCATCACCCTGCTATTTCTGCAGCCTCCATCACAGTCAGTAAGCTAACTATGAAGCTAAATTAGTCTCATCTAAGCACTTTACAAGTTGCTGTTTTGCGCTACATGTATGTTATTGCCTTCTGACTTTTTACTGACACTTATTTACAGTGGACAGTCGAGTGTATCACGGATTAGCATTTAGCAAACTAAA
Organism: Chelon labrosus; assembly: GCF_963514085.1. Lineage (NCBI taxonomy): Eukaryota > Metazoa > Chordata > Actinopteri > Mugiliformes > Mugilidae > Chelon > Chelon labrosus. The sequence goes on from NC_140356.1 coordinate 18,695,350, forward strand.
AATTTGTCCATAAACATCGTTCCTGGAATGAATCTACAAAGTAATACAGTAAACCATGCAAGTTGCAAGCCTGCAGTTTAGTGTTTAAGATTTGAAATGTTATTTTGCTTCATCCTTAATGGGTTTTTACTACATTATGTTTGTTTTTGAATTACCACAGCGGTAGTTACGTCCTCTCAAATGCACTGGCAGACGAGTTATTTCAGGAATATGTGAACGTCTGTGTTTATTTTGCAGTTTAAATAGAAGAAAGTCATCTTATCTCCTTGATCTTATCTGTAATGTATGATCCAACCTTATAAATTAGGAAGGACAGCAACGCAGGCTGATATCCAGTCAAGTGATATGTAGAATTGAGTGCAGTGTCGATACTGCCCGTTACCTGGGTTCACATATCTCTGCAAATATAAGGTTAATTAAATTGGTGTAAAGTGAAAAAGAATCTGATTATTATTTTGCCTAAAGGCGACATATAAAATAGCTGCTGCCAAAATTAACGTAGTTAGTTGCAGTTTGACAAAATATAACTACGCGCCGCAGTGTCGCTGACCTCAAGCTGTGATTGGTCCGGTTGGTAGTAGCGTGTTTCCGCTTTAGTATTTCCGGCTGCTTCTCAAACTCGATCCTTTGTGTTGGATCAATAAAGATGGAACACATCGAGGAAAGGTTAACTGAGGAGGTTCAGAGATGCAAACATTTGTATGACTCGTCTTCGGTGAAATTTCGCCGAAAGTTTCAGTCGCCATGGTTGAAAGTGAAGCAGGAAGTAGAAATAAAAATTAACCCGACTGGCAAAAAAAAGACACGGTGACGACTAGCATTTGGGTGGTGTTGTTACAGAGCTCGCCTAACTGACGAGCGCTGAAGTATAATTGGCTCACACCGGCGTAGGCTATGTACGTAAGTTACGGCGTCTAGTCCCGCAGAGGCATAAACCGCACTTAAGGCTAAATCAAAAACGGCTGCCAAATTTAACTCTGGTCCAGATGTTGCGGTCTGTGCTTGACAGAGCAAACATAACTTTCAAAACACTGATTCCAATACATGTTTTTGATTGCGTATTTTATCATGTATGCAGCATTTTGAATACTATAGTCATGTATTCAGCAAAACATACAAAGAGAAAGTAAACTAAATGGTGCTTGGAACACTTCATGTTGTAAGTTTAATATATTTATGGTGTATGTGTGAAGGAAACCGGGCGCTGAGGTTTCGCCTCATTAACAGACTCCCTGCAGTCAAACACGGCGGTGGCAGCATCATGCTGTGAGGAGGTTTTTCTGTGACAGTGACTGGGAGACGAATAGGGATAGTAGAAAAGATGGAGGCAAAATAGAGCAATCCTGAGTGATAACAGTTTCTAGAGTGCTCGGAGATCTCAAGCTGGTAACATTTCAACAAGAAAACAACCCAAAAAAAACTACAATCCCAGGGCTGAGTAGAAAGAAAAAAAAAAACAGGAGTGGTTTTAGGAAGACTCTCTGAAAGTGGCGCAGCAAGAAACCGGACACGAAGCCTAAAAACACCAGCGCTTCTCATTGAAGTTGGATGAGCTTGAACAATTCTGCCAAGAGAAACGGGAGAAATTTCCAAAGAAAATAGGTTTTACACTAGGATCATTCCCAAGATGACTCGAGGCTTATGATGCTGCCAAAGGTGCGTCTACCAGGTGCTAAGCGAGGAAGCCGAACTCTTATTCAAATGGGATATTTCAGTCTTGTATTTCTTAATAAATCTGGTTTTGCTGTGGGGTGTTTTGTTTCGACTGAGAACAATATACATACAGGATCAGTGACATAGTGACAATCCTGTCAGGGATAGATTTGTAGTACTTTTCCTAAATTCTGCAGCGAAAACAGTGACATTTAAAACTGAGGATACGCGCTGCTATTGGCAGCCCTATTTCTAAAAATACCAATACTGGCGTCTGCCTTGTAGAAACCCGTGTCAGAGCCTGGTTTAGACCCTGTGTGGCTGGTGGCATTATTTTATTCATGATATAAGCGAATCAGTGTGGCGCATAATGCTTTTTAAGCTATTCACACAGAGAAAAGAGATGGAGAGGAAATTGGGTGAACTGCATGAAACGGAGACGCCGGGATAGAGAGGGGTTGGAAGGAGTGGGAGTGAGAGACAATGAAATACAGAGGAGGAAATGAAAGAGAGAAAGAGAGAAAGAAAGAAAGATAAGGAAGGAATAAATAAGCTGGATGTGTGCAGGAAGCAGGGGCCACCTCTTTCCGACAGAGCGCCAAAGAGGAAGTGAGAGTGAGGGTACTTCCTGTTAAAGTTTCCCCATCACTTTCATAACCCCCGTGCAAATGCAGCAAAACCCAACATTTAACAGAGAAAACATGGTCCTTGAAATGAGGCAACACCTCCAACACAGTTCTGAATCTGTTTTGGTAGCATGCAGAGAGTAGCGTCACTCCTAAAGCCAAAAGTTTCAGGCTTTTTTTTTTTTGCTTTGAAAGTTTTTCTATGAAGTGACAGACTAATGTGGGAAAAAAAAAAATAATCACCGCCCACTTGTCCGTCCGTTCCCTTCAGTTAACCCGTCGAAGTTGTGGCTTTCAATCAGAGATAATTCTTGTAATTTAATAAATTGATCGTTGCTCCAAAAAAGCTTTTTGCGCAGGTGCAAATTATGACGTTTTGAGCCCAAGAAATCGAACCAGAGCCGCACGTAACTGATGTTTTACATATTTAACAGGTGCCCGACCAACCCAATAAATAGCATCTTCAAAAGACCAAAAGCTTTAAATGTCACCTGGTGTTCTGCTCGCAGTATTTTAAGGTTTATTCAAGAGGTATTTTTCCGTCATGATGAGTAGCATGCAACTTTAAGCAAATCTAGCATATCCTGAAATGCATTTTAAACTTTTTACAGTGTTAAATGACCTACAAGAGGGCAATGGTTAAGGCTAAGTGTGACATGACTTACCATGCTATGCTACGTTTACAGTCAATGTCTGTTCAAAACAACCCTGTTGATGACAGTCCCTCAAGTAGTCGAAGGCATGTTGTAGCTTTTGTCGCTGCGTGTGAACGCACCGTCAGTCACGTACCAGTTTGTGCAATTTGGCTGCATTTCCTCTGCTCCACTCTCTGAATTAATCTTATTATTACAAAATAGAAATGTCACTTGAGTTTAGAGCAACTTCAGGAGTCACGGTGCACTCAGAGAGACTAAGGTCACTAATGGTAACCACTGGTTCACACAGACCTTGGAACGTTAAAAGGGGAACTACTGTTTTTTTACAACCTGGACCTTATTTCTGGCATAAAATACGATTGTTTACTCACCCATGTAACTTTTGTGTCATTTTTACTTGTTCAGGAGATAATTAGACCCGCGTATATCCATATAGTGGGAGTGACTGGGGCACCGAGACGCAGCCTATAAATAACACATTATCTGCCACGAAACTTGTTTATTTCGCCAATATTTTGTTACCGTACGCTAGTGCTATTCCCCGCTGAGTCCGGAGTTATGTGTTATCATCATCCAGGGTCTGTAGATTGACCTACAGACCCCGGATGATGTCTTCTGACCTGGATGATGTCATCTCTGAACGCCGCGCGCTCCCGCAACGGTCAGCTTGCTTACCAGTAATTTGCTACTGCTAGTTTTTTGCAACATGACTGAATATTTTTCCCATTTTGAGGTTGTGGACGAACCATAGCCTTCGGCCCCTACTGATACAACTGATTGGCAAAAGACACAAACACAGTATTCCTTAAATAATCACTGCAAGGAATCCACAACTTTGTTTGCACCAAATTGCTATGTGCACCATCCTGATAGTGGTCTCGGCGCATCGGGTGAACCCAGATGGAGCCGCTGAGTTGCCGAGGTATAACAGGTGCATCCGTATGAATGTGAATTAACCTAAAAACAACACAATTAAGACATAATTATCTAGGTATAGTTTATTGTTTTGGATGTTCTGTAATTTTCTGCCCACATATGTGGAAAATAAGGCGTCTAGAAATCAGAAGAATCTCAGCCAAACCTCTCACAGTGACCTTTAGGACTATAATTTTAAAGTGATGTGACCTCATTCACAAAACGGCCTTCACACCGTTATTAGCTGTTTTTCTCCAGCCCTCCATTCCCACATTCTCAGCTTCTTCAGTTTGTCCTCGGCGTTCCTTCACCCCAAACCTTTGGCCCCTGCTCTCCCCTCCGTAACCTGCCTCCCACACCTCTCAGGTGATGATTACCTATCGATCACCGGTTCACACAATCGTTTGGTCAATGCTCTAATTGCGTTTTTTTGGCTCTCTGTGTGGGCTACACAGGGAGGGGGATCGATCATCAGCTAATGAGAGATGTTGGGCAGGGAGGGGGCCCACTCTTAAAAAAAAAAAGGAAAAAAAAGAGCCCACTGTATGTGAGCGCTAGCCCTCCTCCTCTTCCTCCTCTATTAAATGTTCTTGCTATCATTCTTGCGTCTTGCCTTCATTATAGCCCACGCGGTATTGACCTTAAGTCAGGCCTATCAATATCCACACACACACACAAGGATTTATGTAGTCGGCCCAATGCAACAATGCTTTGTTGTAAAAAAGTTTACGAAACCTGCTAGTGAGCTGCAATTTAAAGTCCAACAAAATGTTATTTATTGAGAAATTTCATGAGAAACGGATTTTAGTATGTAAAAGTGAATCTTTACAAAATACCAGAACGGCACATTAACATGCACACTCACCGGACGGGATATTCGTCTGAAGGGTGGGCTGCAGAATATTTTACAGGTGGATTCTAAAGTGGGATATTGTGGATTCCTAAATATTACATCAATCTGGGTGTAATCTGTCTGAAAGGATGGACTGCTTTTAGATCTGTGCATCATTGTTTTCAAAATTTACCCAATGGTGGAAGATATCGGTTAAATGTGACTTCCAGGAACGGCAAATTGCGCCAAAGAAGGAACACTGAAAAGACCTGGGTCCAGACCATGGAGGCTGGTGGAAGAGAAGAAATGGGCAACATGAGATCGCCCGACTATAAGATGGATGAGTTAGCGGCCTCAGCAAGGAATCCGCTGGACTTCTGTGTGAGTGTAGTGTTATTTCACAGAGACCACCAGTCCCATCAACAGCTCTCAGACGGTTCAGGCAGACGGGAACAAGTCAGAAAGCACCCAGAAATTTAACTGTGGCAGGATTTATAGACCACATATATACGAAAAATTGATTTCAGTCGGTCTTTTTTTGTCTTATGATATGCTTGTTGAGAGTTTTCTGACTTCCTGTTGTTGTTGTTGGGGAAAAAAAAAAAGCTCTAATCTGGATTATAGGCAACAAAAATGAACCATATGTACTGTGAATTTAATGATGATTGACAAAAATATGGGACGAAGGCGCTGCGGGGGAAACCAGGTTAAATCCAAAAACACAAGTCCAACACAAGGTGAAATTCAATCAAACGAGGAGCAGGGTATTCCAATGCAAAAACAAAACACAGTATTATGACGGTAGGTTTATTGTCAATGTTGTATCCCGGCAGTCAACAAATACCGGAGTATGAGTCCGTCTATTTGAGTACAGATTGGAAGAAACATGAAGACTAAAGGGGTGATGATAGGCAAAAGAAAGCCAAAAAAACAAAACGCCAACGAGAAGTTGAACTAATCTCAACTTTGAGGCAACAACCATTGGGATGTTGGGTTCCCCAGACGTTTACTGGAAGGAAACACCTTCTACGACTTTGGTTCCTACCACCAAATTGATGATGTTGGGCTTGGAAGTTTTAGGTGAACCCAGGTGGAGCGAAGGTGTTGACAGTACTTTCTTTTAAAGTAGATCTTTTGCTTGTTTTACAATTGGTAAACACAAACGGTTGCTACTCATCAGAGAATGGACGTGGGCCTCCTGAGGGTGTCCTGTGGTGTCTGGGAACAGAATGTTGTTAGTGGGGGAGGGTCCTCTGTGGATCATCCCACAGATACTTGATCAGTTTGGGATCTAGTGAATTTGGAGGCCAGGTCAACACCTTGTGCTGTTCTTCATGTTTTGTTTTTTTTTAAGTTGTTCCTAAAGCGTTTTTGTGGCTGCATTCTGCTGGGGATGGCTGCTGCCTGGTCTGGTCTAGGTGGGTGCTACATGTCTATGTAACATCCACACCAATAAATGCCAGGTCCAAAAGTTTCCCAGCAGAACACTGAATTGTCACAAGATGGTCAATGGTATTCACATCTCCCGTCAATGGTCATAATGTTGTGGCTGATTGGTGTACAAAAGGGTTACAAAGAGTTTGAAGCGTACACTAATGACCAAATTCCTTTATATTTTGGCATCTTAACGTTTGAAGATCTCTTTCAAAGTACATGTTGCATCTGGAAACCGTAAACTCCCAAAAGGTCGCAAACTGCCTTGAATGAATGTTTAATAATGAAACTATAACCCTTGTCTTCCTCTTCTGCAGACGTCTCCGTGTCGTTTTCCCGTTCTCCCTTTCACTTTCTCTTCCTCTCTTCCTCTCTTCCTCTCTGGCCACCGCTTTCGGCGAGTGAGTGGGATGCATATTGATTTTTAGTGAACTTGTGTGGCTCTCTCTCTCTCTCTCTCCCTTTCACCCCCACAGACACAAACTGACGAAAAAGTTGATTAGGAGCAGCTCTAAATATATCCACCACCTCCTCCTCTTCTTCTTTTTTTTTTCTTTCTTTTCTATCCTCTTTCTCACTCGCTCCCTCACCCACTCGCTCTCCCACACCGGTTCAATCGCTCATTCTCCAACATTTTCTCGCGCCCGATTCGCCTGGACGTTTCTCTGCCAAGCGCTTTCTCTTCCTCTCTCCGGCTTCCTTTCCACATCATTTCTCAACCCTAGCCCACCCCACCCCCCAAGAAAAAAAAAAACGAGAGAGATACAGAGACAGCTCCGGGTTTGGCTGAAAATCATATGATAATTTGACAATTTGGGGAATGATTGGTGAAATTTTGTGTCCATTTTCTGAATCTCCAGGGAAATAGGCGCGAGTGTTTGGATGCAAGTCAATGGGAAATATCACACTCTCCTATCTGCCAACACACAGACTGTATTTACATATATTCTCACTTTATTTTTCTTGGTGCATGACTCACCTGAATAAACCCCCACACACTTACACGTGTGCAAGAGTACACACAAGGAAACACATTCAGAGTACACACAGGAAACAACACTTAGTCAGTTTCACAGCTTTTTACATAAAAACACAAATAATGTTGAGAGCCTCTGGTCTGTTTTGGAGTTGTTGGTTTTAGTTATTTATTTATTTATTTATTTTACTGGATATTATTAAGACACAAAAGCAATACTTGTTTCTCTGGCAGGGACTGCGGTAACAGTTTACAACAAACAAGGCTGTAACCAAGTACAGATCAGAACATGTTTAAATCAGAGAGTTTGATTTGATTTGAGTAGTTTTATGAGACGGGTGCCAAGTGTACGGGACACACTGGAAAAGCTAGGGGCACAGATGTTCACCAAAGGCCCAGCACTGCTTTAATGCTTCTACTGCAGGGCATCAACACTATGAAACCTTTGTTCTTGTGTTACTGGATTTTCTGGTGACTTTGTGGTTGCAAATTTAAAACAAAACTAACAGGTTGTCACAGGTTTTAAAAAATCTGTTTGAAAATGTTGTCCATCAGACGAGTGTAAAGGCTCAGTTAAAGTACCACTGTACATGGACAACGTAACCTACGTACGTACGTAGTCTGGCTCGTTCTGTAACAATGCCACTCAAACGCCAGTCGGCGCTGTCTTTTTCGCCAGTCGGGTTAATTTTTGTTTCTACTTCCTGTTTCACATTCAAACAATGGCGACTGAAACTTTCTCCCAAACTTCCCCAAAGACGAGTCGTACACATGTTTGTATCTCCGAACCTCCTCATTTAACCTTTCCGTGACGTGTCCCGTCTTTATTGATCCAAAACAATCAATTTGAAAAATTGCGGAGACGGAGAAGCAGCTGGAAATACTAATGCAGAAATATGCTACTACCATGCGGACCAATCACAGCGGTGGTGCATGTCAGGTTATGGCGTTACAGCTGTTACATACTTCGCAAGAAATTTTTTCTTGACACATCAACCTGGCAGAGCTTTTTTTTTCTCCCGTGACGTCCGGCAACTATTCTGTGGTCAGAGAGTGAAAGTGGTTAAAGGTCCCAGATGCTAATATTCGCAGTGTGGCCGCTAGTCTCTCCTGGGAAAAGATCGGCAAAATGTGCGTTGGTGCATGCTAGATGAATGGCGTGATCCGACGGACATAGTCGTCAAAACGACAGGCTGACATCTGAAAATAATAATAAGAAAGGTGCCTCTGGTCGTCCCACAATTCTTAGTGTGTGTGATGTATGCTGCAGTGGGAGGAGCCTGCGAGGACTTCTCTGGAGTTTGGCAATTGAGCTAAAGACTTGGCCAGAACAAACTTTATTGTTGTTCCCTCTACAAGCTCCGTTTTACCCTCCACTGACTTCCACTTACTTCACCGAGTAGATGCGACCTTTGTCTGCAGTTTGGTGCTGAGGAGGTGGCTTACACTAGGATTTCAGACCTTATGCTGGTAAAGCAAACAGCTGCCTGCTGCTGGAGACCAGTGAGAGTGAAGCAAACTGTAAAGATGTGCGCCGTAAAAATCGAGCCGATTAAACCGGCTTTAAACGCTACAAATGGCTGCTTTAAAATAAAAGACACACGCGGTAAACGTCGTTCATAAAAAATTAAAACCGAAAAAAAAAAAAAAAGGAATGGATGATATATACAGTGCACGGCGAGGGTGCATAAACTCTGTGTTTGTGGTCTAAATGGAGATTAGTTAAGATGGTGTTCCAGATATAAAGGGTCCAGATGGGAGAAGGAGCCGCTCCTGTTTATTCTGCGTCTATGTCGGCTGTCCTGGAGGTAAACACGACGCGCCGAGGCCTTCTGCAATTTAGCACACTGATTGCAGCGTGGGACAAACAAACAAACAAACAAGCTCACTGGGCCGGCTCTCCTGGGCGCGTGCGAGCCACTTTGCGTCCCCCTGATTTGAGATCTCATTTGCCTTCTCTACCGCCCCCCCCCATCCACCCGGTTTTGCCAAATGCTGCGGCTGCTGCTGCGAAGCTGCCGCTCATTGTTTGAAAGTGGGGGTGGTGTATGGGGGCTCTCATAAACGAAGCATCTTTCAGACAATGAGCACGTGGGCGGATGGCTTTAGGCACATTTGACAGGATCAAATGACTTACACAGAAAAGAAAATTCTGTCGTTCATGAAATAATCCCCCCATACTCATTTCATCCACATCCTCTCCTCTGCTTATTTTTTTTTTCCTCTCATCTCCAGCCCCCCCTCTCCCCCCGCCCTCCCCTCCGTTAAAATGGATTGAGGTAAAATGAGAATCTGTATTCAGTGGGTGGTTTTAAGATACACCGACTTTGTTTAGATTTCCAAATGCACATCACATATGCATGATGACATAAAACCTCAAGGCTCGTCCTCAGATCTGCCTGATTTTGTCAAATAAAGCAGCTGGAGGAAAGACGAGGTGTTTATCATGCTGATATTGTTTTGGCTCTGTCTCTGTACATGCGCTTTTGTCGTACTGACTCTAGTTCACCTGCTCCTGCCTATGTGCCAATAAGAGTCGGGGCTTTTTTTTTTTCTTCTTCTTTTAATACTTTGCTGAATAATGAGATCGGAGTTCAAACATGCACTGGCAGTTCACACAGAGACAGCTGACTGTAATCATTTGCATTGTGCACGAGCGTGAATCCTGGGTTGTGTCGTCTTTTCTAACCCACCATTCAACCATTTTTTATGCGAAAAGAGGACAGCTTGTTTATGCGTGCGGTACACTGTAAAACAACTCTGTTTCACCGTCACAGCGCCCTCTACTGGTGGTAGTTTTGGTGACCGTGCATTCAGATTGAACTGGGAAGTCCGAACTTTTAAATTCCGGTAGAAGATTTCAAAATAAATGACCTGTTTGTCAACATCATAGACTGTATAAAAACTGGACGCCATGACAGCTCCTCAAAAGCCAAAGCATGTGGAGCTCCCCCTGGTGGCTGACTGCAGTATAGGTCATATAAGCTCCTCCTCTTTCAAAGTACACGTCAAAAAAATGTTTTTCAAGGATTTATTTTATTTTTTTTAATATAATGCTGATGTACACTGCCTGGCCTCCACCTGGATTTAACTAAGCAAATAGGTAGGAGTCTCCTATTGGATAATTACTGCATGGATTACTGAAGTTATTTAACCCCAACTGATGCAATGAGTAGCTTCTCATTTCTTCAACAACCATGTCTAAAGACACATCCTGCGGTCGTGGAGAAGATGTTAGTCTGTTTGAGAAGGGTTAAATCATCTCATCAAGCAGAGAAAACATCTAAGGAGATTGAAGAAACTACTAAAACTGGGTTAAGAACTGTCCAACGCATTATTAAAAACTGGAAGGATAGTGGAGAAGCATCAGGGTAAGAAGAGAGGCAGATGAAGTGATGCACCCATCATGCCTGGTGTCTACTGTACAAGCCTGTGGAGGCAGTGCTATGATCTGGGGTTGCTGCAGTTGCTCAGGTCTAGGTTCAGCAACATAATGTTGCCCAAAGAATGAGGTCAGCTGACTACCTGAATATACTGAATGACCAGGTTATTCCATCAATGGATCATATTCCAAGATGACAATGCCAGGATTCATGGGGCTCAGATTGTGAAAGAGTGGTTCAGGGAGCATGAGACATCATTTTCACACATGGATTGGCCACCACAGAGTCCAGACCTTAACCCCATTGAGAATCTTTGGGATGTGCTGGAGAAGGCTTTGTGCAGTGGTCAGACTCTCCCATCATCAATACAAGATCTTGGTGAAAAATGAATGCAACACTGGATGGAAATAAATCTGGTGACATCAGAGAAGATTATGAACGTGTGCTGTAATCAAAGCTAAAGGAGGTCCAACAAGATATTAGTGAGTGTGGGACCTTTTTGGCCAGGCAGTGTATATACAGTGACGTGACTTATATCTGAAAAGAAAGGTTTATTAATTCCGGTCAGACATGCTAATGCTCACCTTGGTTCTTCCTTTAGAAACAAGCTGAAACACGTTTTGATGAAGCTTCGTTCTGCTGTGATGAAACCAACATTTATTTATTTTTTTCAAAAAATAGACTTCCAAGTTAGCAGATGATAATTAAAACAGTCCGTGGTCTCACTCTGCTATCGTCTCGTGCAGACAGGTGTTTTCATGCACTGCTAACTTACAGATTCACCGACACCTTCTCCGAGGCGCCTGGCCTGCCAACGTGATCATGCTGCAGAAATTAGAACTATGCAAAGGAGAACTATTTGATCTCTCTTTGGTATATATATATATATATATATGTGTGTGTGTGTGTCTATATGAGCGTGAGGGACAGAAATAGAGGCAGAGGAAGAGGAGCGAGATGCTGTCAACTCTCTCTCCATCCTCCTCCTCCTCCTCCTCCATCCTCCTCCTCCTCTGTGAAGCAGATGTCCAATTGAGTCTATTTAAAGCCGGTGCAGTATGGCTGCTGATGCTGAGAGCGCCCGGCTGTAGCATTGCATTACTGTTACGTCTTACCTACAGTGTTACTCAACCCGGAGCTCGACATTTGTCTGCGTCTGCTTCCACGTGACGCGACATCTCTGCTCTGGACGTGACCTCAGAGGTCGCCGTCGTCGTCGGTAACCCCGGCAACTTCTTTCAGAACTCGGCGGTGAGGCTGGAACCAGGCGGAGGTCGACTCATACCGAAAGTGTCTAAAATTAAACGGCAGCAGCTTCCTGTCAAACTGACCGTTGTCTGTCATCAGAACCCTGAAAATAACAAAGCGGGTTGTGTCCCACTCTGTCCCCCCACCCCCCGAGACAATTATCTGTAACAGACACAGTCCTAACGCTGCCTTCCTCTCCTTCTCCTTCTTCGTTTTTTTCCATCGGGGCCTCATCTGTTTCTTCCCCGACGAGCAAATAGATAGCTGGGACTTGGCCGTTGCCTTGTCATTCTTCGGCTGGGATGACGCATCTGCTGCCATGTCGAAAGGGGAGGGGAGAAGAGAGAGAAAGAAAGAGAGAAAGAGAGAGAGAGAGAGGGAAAACAACAGTTATCAACAGGATGTGGTGGTGTCAGACAGGAAGTCAGCGCTGAGGGGGGGGGGGGGGGTGCTGTGCAGAGATCGAGATGCTCTGCAGGGGTGTGCTGGTGCCTCGAACACATTTCACAACACTCCTCTGTCAATTAGATCTCAGCTGCAAAGCGTTTGGTTTGGCAAACGGCGTCTGGCCGCTGCAGAGGAAACGCTCAAGCTGGGGTCGCTTCTTTACGGCTCAGATGTAGGCAAATGTAAAAGAAAAAAAAGGTGGAACTACGGTCGTTTATTCTCGCATGAACTACTTTCTTTTTTTCTTTTTTCTTTGGAGGCAGCAGGTGGAAGATTTCATGTGCTCTTAAAGCAACAGGTCACGCTGTCAGAAGCGGAATTTGCCACCAGGGGACTTGACTCAAAAGATGGTTTTTATTGCAACTTGGGTAAAAATCAAATGTATCTCCAACTTAAGCCTAAAAACTGAAACCAAACATTGTTTTTTTTTTTACAGTGTAAAGTCCTAAAAAAAAAAAAAAGAAAAAAGGTGTCTAATCTGTGACCCTTGCTTTATTTATCAAAAGAATAAATAAAAACAACAAAAAACCAGATGAGTGAATGAGTTTCCCTCCTCTACTGTACATCTCTGCATTTCCAGCAGCAGCCTGTCTGATAGAAGGAACGGAGGAAGCTCGGAGACGCGTCTGCAGAGCGCAGGCTTTGTACAGGAGGGGGCGGAGAGAGAGAGAGAGAGAGAAAGGGAGAGAGAGAGAAAGAGAGAGAGAGAGAGAGAGAGAGAGCTGTGACAGCGCTCATCACCCACTGAACAACCAGGACGGGTTGCATCCGAGCAATCGCTGTCATTCGCAGACGGAGTTTACAGCCCTTTGCGCCGCTTTTTCTTTCGATCTTTTTCTGCCGCACCCCCTCCCTCTCCCGGTGCTGCCCAGCCAGTCGACCATGGTTTCTATAATTTCAGACCTGGACCCCCTGAAAAGCTGGAACGTGTTAAGGTAAGCTTGCCCGGTCCGTTTCTCCACAGCCTCGCCATTGTGAACGGGGTGACAGCAGAGAGAGAGAGAGAGAGAGAACGAAAGAGAGAGAGTGAGAGAGAGAGAGAGAGAGAGAGAGGGGACGGAGACAGAAGTGCGATGTCTTTTTTTTTTTTTTTTTTGGTTGTTTTTTGGGGGGTTGTTTTGGAAGAAAATAAGGGTGGGACGCGGCGCATGAGGCAGGAGGGTCGCCGCCTTCTGAGCCGTGCTCGTGGCGCCGCGGTGCGTAATTACGCACGGTTTTTATCGCCTCTCGGCTGTAATCGGCTGCGAGTGCGGCGCTCTCTCCACTTTTTGAGCTCCTCTTCCTCTTCTCCGTCCGCGCTGTCATGAGGCTGACGCATGCAAGCTGCTGTGTCCGCGTGCATCTCATTAACCTCTGGTGTTGCCCCCTCACGGCGCCTCATCACCACCGCCATCATTCCCAAACTTCGTCCGCTCCAGCCTGGAAGTAAGAATAACACTCATATATCACCCCCCCTCCACCTCCTCCACTACCACCCCCGCCCTCCCCTCTCAACCCCCCCTCCCTCTCCCCCCCACACATGCTGATTTGGCCCCTCCAAATGTTGAGGAGCCTGCCGCTGCCAGAAGAAGTACGCCCCTCCAGGAATTTATCTTGAAACATTTACTCATGGCTGATTGCCCGCTCCAGCGCTTTTAGAGAACATTAAATTTTATCTCCAGAGCTGCAAAACATGTTTTCCTCCCGGCGCTGCCGCTCCAGCGACGCAGCCGTTTATTTCTCGGGAGGCGGCCCCCCTACCTCCCTGATACAAATTTGACGTTTGATTCACCGAGCCTCCCGTGAGGTCAAAGGTGAAACTTCTCCTGCTCCCCCTGGCTCGGCTGAGCGCGCTCTCCTTTTTGTCAAACAGCTATTAGACTCATAGGCAGGACACGGGGCTCTATCTCAGACCTGCAAATCACTCTGAATACATTCACTGTCATTAAGCATCTCAGCAGAAAAGCCTATGAATTTAAAAGCTGGAATTTAAAAGGCCTTGTCCCTGAATATTTCAGCCATTTGATAAATAAGTCATTATTCCCTCGACAGACTGCAGCAGCGGGGGCTATCGCAAATTCTATTTTAGAGCCGGAGAGAGGAGACAGAACCCTCAAGACCCTCAAATTATTCTTTTAATGCTGCCTCTCCCCTCTTTTATCATTTTTATCCCCCCGCTGCCCTCCATCCCACCATCATTATCCCCAAATCCAAAATAGAAAATGACTGGAGTAATGTAGAGCAGGCATATTTCGGTGGACCGCTGATGGACAAAGAGGAGGGGGGGGGGCTAAATGATGTCATTTCCAAACAAGCAGCAGCAGCGATGACCATTCAGACGGAGAAATAGGGCATGCAGCTGACCCGACACTCACTCAGAAATAGCCGCGGCAGAGAGTTTCTCTGCGGACGCGCTCTCTCTCCCTCTCTGCCTCTCTTTCTCCTCTCGGCTCGGTCTATTTGCTGAACGGGGACAGATCTCTGGGCAGCGCCGGGGATGTCGCTTTTAGCTCATCTGCGTTATTAATTGACACCTCGGCCTCGCGGCGGCCATGTTTGCTCAACAGGTGAAGAGTCGAAGGTCGGTGGGGGTTTCAGATGGACAAATATTATGCAAACTCTCAGGAAATTTCATTTTCACCGTGCTCCCCCTTATGAAAGGAGAGATGAACGAGGAAAAGAAGGAAGGAAGGGAAGAAGCATAGGAGCATTTCCCTCCCCTCTGTCTCTTGACTCTTCCCTTTATTAAACCTTTGTTCTTCCAGATTAGAGGCAGGAGCAGCTGTCCCTCTCCAAAGACGACGCATCTTAATAAAGAGCGGCTTACCGCCGGCCCGTCGCTCGCCCTCTCTCGGGGTCTCACACACTTTCTCTCGCTGGCGGCCGGGAAACGCGCTCCTCAACCGGCTGCGATAATGAAGCACCTCGGCGGCGTATCTCGGCGTCGTCCTCTCCCTAATGAGACTCACCTCCGTCACTCTCAGACTCGTAAACAACCAGACGCTGGCTCTGTGTCTTTTCTCGTTGTTGCCGCTGATGAGAAGAAGCCGCGAGCCTTCGCTTAGTTCGTTAAATTTTGTGACGCTGCAGCCGTTAAATCTGAACGAACGGCTTTGGAAGCAAAAGTGCTGGAGCAGATAGAAAGAGGAAGAAGAAGAAGAGACCTCGCCGCTGTCTGTAACACACTTAGACAGCACGATATGCACATTAGCACAATTAGCTGATTAATGCGGCTCTGCGGAATTAAATTTCGCTTAAATTCAATACGGGGTTAAGGCGAGTGACAAATGTGTGTGTGTGTGTGTGCACGCTCCGCACGTTTAAGACGAGTGTTATCTGATCATCAGCAGGGCGTGTCTGCTCTGCTGCATCCACTATCTCCCTCGACATCATATACACTGTGTCAGCATGCACACACACACACACACACACACATATACAACACAGACAGCGCTCGGTGCATGGATGCTAGAAATCCGTCCGCGCTTCTCACTGTGCACGTCACATATCTGAAGTGCAGTTCAGTTATTCCATAATGAGAAACAGCATGCATATTAATTCCATCTGATTACATCCAGCTACCACAAACACACACACACACACACACACACACACACACACAAAGACGAGGTGTGTTCTGTATTCAATTACGGAGGGGAGAGCTCGGTTTTTATTCTATTACCATCTGGGTAAATCGTTGCTGGATCCTCACAGACAGGAAGTCAGAGATCCTTTTTAAACTTCGAGGTTAAGTTTGTTTTCGGCGCTAATTTGAAAACGAGTCTTCTCTGCAGCACTCCGTTCTGCCACCCGGTCGTCTGAGGGAGGTCCTCTCACAGGTGCGCCCCGTCCCGCAGCCGAGGAGGGAAGCGAGAGAGTTTAAAGCGTGACCTTTGACCCCGGCATGTTGGTTTTAATTAATCCACTTAAAGAGTTGAGTCCGCTTGCATTACGCGTCGCTTTATGTCCCGCCGGACCGGGAGGAGAGGCGCAAATCCATCTGCCTAATTACCAAGACCGCTGTTTGAGTCTTTAAATCCCCTCTGATAGAGTGTGTGTGTGTGTGTGTGTGTGTTCCATCTATACCCTCTCCAGCATCCAGGATTATAACTGGTTTTAGCTAAAGCGTCACAGAGGAAACATTTCGCAAAAGGCAGCAGATATTTTTAAACACGAGCAGAAACCGGGGGAATCGAGCGTCTTCGCTTCGGCCTCGCTGTTCCGTCGAGACGAGGACAGCCTCCTGCTCCGGTCTGCTCCACGGACGCCGCCGAACTTGACGCACGTCGAGCGATGACGTGCGATTCGGTCACGTGACTGACGTCCTAACGAGCTATTTCCAGGGCCTTCCTCCGGGGGTGGGGGGGTCGACGTGCACCGGGTCAGAGAAAGCGCCTCTCGCGGTTCAGGTAGATGACGGAGCTCGATGATCGGAATGAGGCGAGCGGCTTTGCGGTGGCGTTTCCTTTTCCAGCTGTTTTATGTTCCCCCTCATTTTATGTTTTTATTTGGAAAGTAAAGACACTTTTTTTGGATCATGTTTACTGTATTTAAGTGGAGTTTCAGTTCCGTCTGGACTTTTTTTTTTTTTGCCAGAAAAAGTGGAGACAGCGGCGCGTCAAGTTCAAATGAAAGCGGGGAGGAGGGCTTGACGTGCTGCGGGGGCGGGCTCCGAATTCACCCCGCCGCTCTCCGCTCAGCTGTCAGTCGAGGCTTTGTCGCGGAGAGGAACAATACGGCGCTCGGCGTCTTGAGTGACGGAGGCGGACGGGGCGGGCAGGAAAGGAGAAGGAAGGGAGAAGGAAGGGGAGGGAGGGCCGAGCTCCTCAGAAGCCCCCCCTCTCAACCCTCCAACCCCCTTGGAATCAGCAAGAGATAATTACACAGTGGAGGCAGGAGTGCGTCACCAGAAACACAAAAGAGACGGAGGGGAAAAAAAAGAGGACAGAGAGGGGAAGGTGACTGGAGAAGGAGCAGGAAGGTCTAGAAATGTGAAGGAGGGAGTAGATAAGGCTCCTCTAGGTGTGTGTCGCAACATCCTGAGAATTGAAGATGCTGAACGCTCATAATCTCGGCCGCGGTGGAGGAATCTGTGGTCAAAAAAAAATGTGTTTTCCTCGAGATAATTATACAGTTGAGGCAGGAGTGCGTTACAAGGATGACAGAGAGGGAAGGTGACTGGAAAAAAAGCTGCAGAGAAGAGTAGATGGACTCCTCTAGGTGTGTGTCGACAGATTAATCCTGCAATTCCAGATGCGAAATGTCCACAAATTTGCAGTGAAATAATAATTTTTTTCTCTACGTAATCGTATCGTTGCGGCGAGAGCGCGTTAGAGGGAAGGTGACTGGAAAAAGCCGCAGAGAAAATGAAGTAAAGGATAGCTGAGACTCCTTCTGGGTGTGTGTCGTCACATAAATGTACGTTTCATTAAAACAAAAAACGAATTTAAGTTGCTAAACGTTTTTTTTTTTTTAACACACACAAAAACAGAGCTTTCCACACTAACTGGACGGATTAAACATTTAAAACACACATCAAAACGTGTAAGAGTTGCTCCCGTGCGTCCTTCCCCGCCGCCAAAGCCTGAGTATTGTTCTGCTTTTACAAGGCTGCATCACTCTGAGGCTTTTAAACAGCGTGTTCGCAGGTTGCACAGTGTGTGTGTGTGTGTGTGTGTGTTGGTGTGTGTGTGTGTGTGTGTGTGTGTGTGTGTGTTGACTCTCTGTTCCCGTCCCGTCCTCTGCATTTGTTGCCGGATTCGTGCAAGGCGTACGCCTCGTTTGATTCCTTCCTAAAGTAAGATTACCTACCGCAGGCTTGCAGATCACACACAAACACACACACAAACACAAAAAACACACACGCACACACACACACCCACACACACACAGAGGACAATGCCTGCACCTTTAATGTTATTTTTGACTAAAACAAGTGTCGCTGCCTGTCATGGAATATGCAGGAGCTCGCTTCTTTTTTCTTTTTCGTTTCCTCCCAACAAAGATCAGCTTAGTCAACAGCAGCCGCGGGGATTTAAAGCACGACTGTAACACACACCTCACATGACGCGCGCCTCGTGCTGCTCGCCTTGTTTTTCGTGTTGCGGTTTCCAGCGCTTAAATAATTTTCAGGCTGGTTGAAGGGATGGTAGTGGCGGGTTACGGCTGATGAGAATCAATGGAAATCTTCTCAAGTGATGGACGGACAGCTGTGAGTGTGTGTGTGTGTGTGTTTGCAGATAACGTGTAATCAGACGGCATGAGCCAGTACCTGTCGTCTTTTCTTTCCTTTCTATTTTTCTGGGTCATTTTTTCTTTCGTTGTCTTTTTTTTTGTGCAACAGACCTTTTTTATTTTATTTTTTTTCCTTTTAAGAGTCCAGTTTCCATTAATTTCACTGTTGCAGCTTTTACATTTATGCACGCACACACACGAACACGCATTTAAATCTTTTGGGGCCCCTTGGAGATGGCCCCAACATGGCTACCTTTTGTCATATTTTGCAATGACAGTCATAAACCCAATTAAACCTATGAAGGCCGTAGAGTGCATCTACAATAAGGGCCTCTTATTTTAAAATCAAGTCTTAACAGGTTTTAACTAGATTAATCGCATTAATCGCGATTAATCGCATGATTTTCATAATTAAAATGCGATTAAATGCAAATTAATCACATAGTGTTTTAAATTAAGGAGATGTATTTTAAGTTTTTATTACTCTTGTCAACACAGGAGCAGGCAAATATGCTCGTTTTATGCAAATGTGTGTCACTAATGCTGCAACAAACCAAAACAATGACAGAATATCGTTGTCCAGGCGTCTCCGTAACTTTGACTTGATTTTTTTATCCACTTGTTTTCTTCTTCTTCTGCTTCTTTTGGGATTCTACGGGCTGCAGGGTAAAATTATTTACCACCACCGCACTTTGGATTCTGCTTGCTTTTCACAGCTGCTTCGATCATTTTCACAATCTGTCAATAGATTAATTGATCTAATCGCGATTAATTCTTAATTTGGCAATTTCGACACTGAAAGGAATTTTCCTTTGACAGTTTTAATCGTCAAAAAGGGAGCCTCTGTGTTGGTATTCCATAAAAAAATTGGCCCCCGCAACTTCATAAAAACAACACACTGGCCCAAAGTGACAAATCTGTTTAATAATGCGCCACCTGGAGCACATCTCTCTTTCTCTTTCACTAACCCCCCCACCCCACCCACACACACTCCTTCCCTCTCTCCTTCGCAGGCTCCCACTCTCTCTCTCTAATCATTCCCTCAGGCTGTGTTTTAGTGCCGTACTCTGTTACAGTCTTATTCTCAAAGGTGCTGCTGCCATGTGCACCGCGGCCGGGGCCCATAAAGAAGCTTTAAACCTGCGCCCGAGTGTTTCCCCCCAGCGACACACAACTGTCTCCACGAGAGAGAAAGAGACACAGGAAGTAGACTCCACCGTTTCTTTATTTTTTTATGTTTATATATATATATATTTATACATAAAAACTTCACAGTCCTGGATCTTTAGATTCCTCCTCCTCCTCGCAGTGATCATCACATAAGTTGGAGGGGGAGGATAAGAAGAAGACGAAGAGGGAGATAAAGGGAGGGGGGTAAAATAGATCTTGTCTGAATAAATAAACACCTCTTCCCTGCGACCAAAACCAAAAAATGCTTAGCGGAGTCGTGGAACAGCCAGGGAGGATGAGGTGGTGGGGGTGAGGGGGGGAGAGAAGGTGAGAGTCAGCGAAGGAAAGAATAACATTGGCAGGCTGCCTGGTTTAAAGTGGGAGAAAAAAAAAAGAAAAAGGAAGCGACCTCTTTGTGTGTGTGTGACTGATGGATGCGCCGAGAGTGAAGCCAAAAAAACGAGGCAGAAAAAGTGAAGACAATGCGTGACCGCGGGGTGGGGGTGGGGGGGGGGGGGGATAAAAGACTCACCAATCGCGGGGAGTTAGTTTTCGTACCAAGAGGTCAGGCTGAAGCTGTGCGGCACCGGAGGCGCTCTGTAAAGAGAATCGTTCCTCCTCTTGTAGATTGACTTTAAAAATAAATAAATAAAAAGCAGCAGCTTCAAATGTCGATGATGGAGATAAAACCATTAAAATGAGGATCATGTGGTCGATCTCTCCTGCAGTCGTAGCCCTCCTCAGAAAGGGAAATTTTATTGTTCCCCGCTCTTACAAAAAGAAAAAGAAATCTGAATGGGGTTTGGCATGAAAAAGGTCAAATTTAAAACATGCTTAATGGCGGTGCAAGAGAAGAAAAAAATAATCGAGCGTCAGCGGCGCCGCTCCGAGAAATAACCGAGCACGCTTTGAGAAAACCCGCGACGGTCACACTGCAAAAAGAGAGAGAGAGAGAGAGAGAAATATGTAGAGAGGATGAGAAGGAGAGCTAATGAATTATGGGTGGCCTGTGAATAGAACGAGAGAGAGAGAGAGAAGTCAGTGCTCTGTCGCTCTTTTCTTCCTCCTGGGTTATGGAAGTGTCACGCTGTGAGTGTTGCCATGCAGATGGTGACCCTGGAGTGTTGCAAGAGGGGAAAAAGGGAAGGAATTAAAAGCAGAGAAAGCTCGAGAGAGAACTAAACGGAGACGGAGACGGGCGGCGGGTTGTTTTGTTTCGTGTTTTTTCAATTAAAACAGAAGAAAACAGGAAGTGAAGCTGATTGACTGCAGACGGTCGACGGGCGGCTTCAATCACGGCGGCCGCCAGCTCTGCCCTCAGATAACCGGCGGTCGTCCAGCGGGGTCCGACGTGGCCCCTCTCGTCCTCCTCCGACGGTTTTTCTGAGCAGGGCTCCAGAGTTGACGGTTGTGCTGAGGAATGAGAAACCGGGGCTCTTGCACAAGTCTCGCATGCAGTGAATTCCATTAACCAGATCACACGCTCGCACATGGTGTTGAAATGGGAGCAGCGCTGCAGGGTGGAGCCCGTATAGCGGGAAGGTTGCATGATGTAACAGCCAGAGCTGATTCGCTCCAGACTCCAGAGTCCATTGTGACGTCTTTGGGAAAGAAAGGAAAACCCCACCGTTTACCAGCTGCTGTTCCTGAAAATGTTTGGTCATTAAACTTTTTTCAGGCCTTTCTGTGGCTTTATTCTGACAGTGGAGAGAGAGAGAGAGAGAGAGAGAGGAAATCAAGGGGGCAGGCTGGAAGTGAACTGGCACCACTGCAGTCAGGGCTGCTGCTTCAGATGAGCAGTCAGGGTCAACTTCTTTACTTTTAAACGTCACAAAAGCGCTGCAGGGTGGTGAAAGAAAGGAAAAACCCCTTTTACCAACCGCTGCTGCAGATATTTGTTCATATTAGAAACTTTTTCAAGTTATTTTCTGGATTTTTTTGGCCCCAATTTTGAAAGCGGAGGGTTAGGGTTGATGCACGGCGTCACAAAAGGAACAGCGCTGCAGGGTGGTGAAAGAAAGGAAAACCACTGTTGACTTAACGCTGCTGCAAATATTTGCATAAGTTATTTTTGGCCTTTTTCATGCCTTTCTTTTGAAAGTTGAGAGAGGAAACAACGGGTTGAGAAAGAAGGTAAAGGGTGAAGGCCGGAATAAGACCTGCACCGCTGCAGACGAATCTACTTCTAAATTTGCTTCTTCAACTTGATGCAATGTCACGCGAGTCGCAGCGCTGCCGGGTGAAGTCCATTTAGCAGTAAAATTGCGATATAACAACCAGGGCTGATTTGCGAGTCATTGTGACATCTGCGTGAAAGAAAGGAAAACCCCAGTTTGTCAGCCGCAGTAAATTAGAAACTTTTTAAAATGTCATTTGGAGTGTCATGGCTTTTTTTTTGATGGTATCAGTGAAGAGAAACAGGAAGTCATGATGGTGAGAGAGAAGGTATGACATGTCGGGAAGGTTTGCAGGTTTGATCGTTCCCCTTGATGTAATGCCTCCTTAGTGGAGAGAGGCAGAAGGTTGATGCAATATGCAGGAAAGGGTGCAGGCTGGAATCAGATCTGTGCCACTGGACTTCTTTACTTTAAAATTTGCTTCTTCAGCTTGTTGTGATGGTCATTCATAGCAAACATTGTGACTAACACATAGATCAGGTCCAGTTAGTCTACCAGTAAGTTGTATCTGTCAAACCCCAGAGAGCATGGAGCACAGTTGTCTAAGAATACTCCTCATTTTAGAAAGTAAAGAAGCCCTGGAGTTGTGTGATTACGGCTTTAGACATGACATTTAAGACATGGAGCATAGCAGCAGTCTCAAACGTCTCACAGAGTCTTCGTAATTCTTAATTTCCAAGACCTGAACTTGGAGTCCCAGTTGTGTCATGTCCAAACTGTCCTTAACGGATCAGTACAACCTGTTCCCAATGAACAAGTTAGGATCGGCGTCCAATTCAGACCAAGTTACTTAGGTTTCGTTTATTTATTTTGCTTTTCATTGACTCTGCTTCAGAACGGGTCCCCGGAGAAGAAGCTCTAATTTGGGCCGAGCGCTGAAACCTGCGTTTGCATCGGCGCCTCCATTCAGTCGAGTCGTTATCGGACGTTTCTCCGACTAAACGCTGCAAAAGAGAAACCAGTTTTCTGGCAAATATGACCTCTCTGATAGTTGCGTCCTTGCCTTTGAAGCAACTCTGGGAATTTGTAGTTAATTTGCAGTTGGAGCATTATTTCTACAAGCTCATTCGTATAGATTTCAGGTTTAAACTTGCAGGATTTTGAGGTGCAACAAAAACAGTTCTGCTTTCCTTTTGCACAGCGTTGCACAACAGGCTTCTCATCCACTCCTGCATCCTTGCACACATCTCCCTCTCCTCAATGTGAACGCCCGTCACCTGCATGTACACCCATAAACGCGCTGACCTGGAACTGAACTGAACTGCCTCAATTAAATAGGATACACAACCTGTTCCCTCTCATGAACACATCGTTTCTTGAATTTAGTTTTGGAAGTTTTAAAGTTTGACTCGTTTTCTTCTTATTGCAATCGGTGGAGCTGGTTCTTTTTTTGATGTTCTAGCTCTGAATTGATGGAGATTTCTCAAAAGGTCATGTTTGAATACAACGGTAATGACTCATGACGATTATAACGTGGTCTAAAAACACCTAATTTAGTTTGTGGAACTTTTGCAGCACAGGTACCGAGCTGACCGGGGTAGCCTTACTCATTATGAGTCCTGTAAATCTTAAAATGACAGCTTGAGAATAAAATTTACTAAACTGTCTGGTACCCATCTACAGTTCTGATAAAGCCTTTGCTACAAACGCATCCATGTGCTTCAACACTGGAGACTTCAGGCTTTCAAAACAGTTTTGAGTCAGCGAAACCCATTTTTACCCAAAAAAGGAAGTGAAAAGGATTACAACATGCATTGTGTCACAGTTCTGTTCTGCCGCCCTCAGACTGGCCGGTTTATGTCCACCTGACTTTGCTATTTACGCCTGTCGAGTGTCTCCGCGCTGTTTAATGCACCGAAAGACATTTTTACCAGAATGAACTTTTACACAGCGGAGAGCGAAATAATAAAACTCCTCACAGCCGCGATGGACGGCTTTTAAAATGAGCACAGAGCTGAAGAAAAGCTTCGCATTTTCTGCATGACAGTGTTGGATTTCAGTGTCACTAAATTCAAAGCTGCGTAGTTTTAAAAGAGCCGGGTTTTCGGAGCATCGAGCACTTCTGCTTGACCTGAACGAATCCGACTTGAAACACTGGATAAAGAGACGGAGGAGGATAGGCGCCGGTTGCTGCAGCTGCAGAAACGGTGTGTGTTTCACGGCGGTGGACTGTTGCTTAATGTTCTGCTCACAGTCGAGGCCCAGAGCCATCCCCGTCATTACATCTCATACTCTCTCTCTCTCTCCCTCTCTCTCTCTCTCTGTGCGTGTGTTTGAGAGCGATGCTTATGTAGTATTTTTACCCCCGCTGAGTTTAGTGTCAGATGTGCTGTAGATACAGTACAAGATGCAACATGAACGACCTACATTCGTTCTCTGGAGACTTTATCGCTAGCTGCGTTGTCGGTGAAAGGCCTGAACCCTCTGGAATTCAACCGCCGGTTTGAAGAAGATTTAAGATTTTAATTCAAGATTTTCTCTGCAACAGTTTTAGTCCTGCAGCCATAACACTTACATGCTTATATGTCATTATCATTAGGTACACTGGTGAAAACTAATGCATTCTACCCCCCCCCCACGACTGATCTAACCTTACGTTCAGTTAAAGGTAACTCAACTGGATGATTATTTTGGAGCATGTACATAGTGGTGCTGTTAACTATTTAGCCTTGCCCACTGATTAAAATAGGGTTGTCAAAATAATAGGAACACAATGAAATTCAGTAGCACTGCAAACCACTACCTCCAAAATGAAAACACAGCTGAGTTAACAGCTCCATCAGTTATTAAACTATTAAACTAGTGCTGGATCCCAGAACCTTCATGAAGCAAAGATTTTATGCAGGAATGTTACATTGGAATGTTTTCCTAATAAACTGGCAAGTGCACAGCATTTATTATGAAGAGCAAGATGTATTTTAATTGCGTCTTTCTTATGCCCAACATGTGACTGGGAATTAGCTTCAGCTATCAACACGTGACCTGTTCTCTCTTTGTTAAATAGAAATAAATAAAGTAAAAGCTTGGAAACCGCCTTGAAGTTCACGGCTTCTCGCACAATATTTGTGCGGGAAAGTTGGTGTGGAGTCGATCCGTTGGCTCGGGCAATTTCTGTTGATCAGCTAGCGTTAGCATGGAAGCTATAGTCCATAGTTGTGTTTTTGTGCACAGAAAAAAAAAAAAACATTATTTATTATCCTGGAAGCCAGAACAACTTCCCCCAACCACAAAATGTTTGTGGCGAAACAAAATGCAGGAACTTTGGGTCTGAGGTCTCTCCGTTAGGGACTGATTGTCTGGGGCCAATCAGATCGTTTTGGATGTGCCTTTATGCGGTGATGGACAGAAAAGCAACAGTGATGTAATCATGCATGTCATCTGAGCGCTGTGGAAGCATAATGAAGCCCAGCCCTAACCCTAACCCTACCCCCCGAACCGTAACCGTAACCAGATGTAAATGAATTAAACTCTCATTTTGTCCCCCGTATGAATCCAATTCCCCAAAACCGTGCGATGAAAATCATGCTCATGCAGCTTGTAGTATATTCATAATTTCATTCCATTTTATTTTTTTTTACATTTTCTTTTCTTCTTTCGTTTTTTTTTATGCCGCAGTTTCAAACAAAGCGCCTTCTGCGTCTTTTGTGCGCCTCTATTTGACATAATCCCGGTGTCTGTTGCCGTGGTTACACTGTCTTAATGTGCCATTGATGTGACTGTACGTATTAAAAGCACCGCTGACTCCCGGCAAAACTTTAAATGTGTTTCTGTGTCTCCCCTCCCCCTCCCCCTGCCCCTGCCCATGCCCCCCCCCCCCCCCCCCCCTCCTTTGTGCGTCAAACAGAGAGCACAAGAGCACTTGTATGAGCAGCTCCGTCACTGAGAGGATTTGCCTGATAGCGGGTTATTTTTCGATTGCTACTGATATCTCGCGTCTTTAATTTTTTAAATTGTGTTTTCTGAAAAGAACTCTCCATCGACGGCGGTGGAAGTGGCGCAGCAAGTGGTCCTGCGCATCAGATCAAATTCAAGGATCAATTCAGGGTGTTTGTTTAAAATATTAATTGAATCAGCACTCGACGGGTAATCAAATCAGATTTATCGCCGTAGTGCTGCGCTCTCGCTCTCGTCTGTGTCGTATCTCGTGGACGTACACACCGGGGGTACGAGGCGATGAGCTCAGCTGCAGGATTATGACAACATTTCATCCGGTCCTCCCTCGACGCCGCGCTTTGGAAGATGACGGTAATTTGGACGAGATGTTTCTAGGCCTTGGGTTGTTTCTCCTTTCCCTCCCTCGCCGACTCCCCCTCCCCCTGGTGCGCCGCCGCAACATTAAAGCAAGACTGGAGCGTGAACGTATGGCCGGCTATTAAATGGCAATCACACACAGAAGAGCTCCTTTATAGACGGAACACATTTCTGCTTAATAGCTCTCGGAGCGGAGTCGTCCAGATATGACATTTCGAGTGAAGGCCCTCTGAAAGCCGGCGTCTATTAAAATCTTTGCAGAAGTCTTTCAATTTGTCAGTTTTCATTTGATGGGGGTCAGAATGAAATCTGGATTGCAACCGGAAATTCTCAGCTTAGTTATGTGATCATGGTTTCAGGAGCCTCTAATGGTGTCATGCACAGTTAACTCGCCGGTACGTTCACCGGGGTTGATGTGGAGGCAGCTCACGGCGGCGCCGGCTTAGCCCAGGAGAAGCGCTGCAATCTGGGGGGAAACCTTGCGAGCCTTGTCTTCTCTGCGTCCTGAGATTACTGCAACCTCTCGCCCCCTAATGGCAGCCCGAGGGTGGAGTTAATGTCATCAGTGGGCCCCCTGCACTTGCCCTTGGGAGCCCCCGCTTCGCCCTGCCCCATTAATTTCAAGTGCTACTCATATCCTCGGCCCCCTTATTCTCCATCTCCCGGCCACCTCCCCTCCCTCCATCATCACCTTGGTGCGCCCAGCCCAATCTCGGCGCTCTCCTGCCTCATTTTGAGCTGTAATTGGACAGGGGTCCCGGGGGGTGTTCGTCAGCACGCCCCAGTGCCTCCCGCCGCATCTCCAGAGTAGAAACGCACCCGGCCATGGTCGATAAGCAGCGCTCCCCGTCAGTCCAACATCCCCCCCACCCACCTTCTGCTAACTTCCAATGGGCAGCATGACCGGGCCTCACTTTAAAACAAGTGTCCCCTAAGAGTCCAAAATAGGCCCGGTGAGCAGCACCAACGCTGAAAACCCTGCACGTTTGGCCTCAGAGAAGACTCAACAAAGACGTCTTATCAAGTCACGAGTTGAGTAAATCTGCAGGAGAAATACTTCGGCCCTCGTTCCAGTGCAATTTATTTAAGGGAATTTTCTGGAATCAAGTTAGATTTTTCTCTTTATCAGCGACCGGTGTTATTCCATCTGAGACGCTGTTGCTTATTTCAAACCTGGAACAAGATGATTCGTTTGAGATGTTTAGAAATCAGCCTCCATATCGTAAAATAACTCAGGCTCCGGCAGGTTTCTGAGAATATGTTGTTTTTTTGTGAGAAAATAAGATTCAATTACAGATAAAAAAAAAAAAAAAGAATAAAACAACTTGATGAGGAAATGTTACGTACATGAGGATATAATCAGACATTAGTGTACGTAATCCCTGTCAGCGTATGTGTCAGTCAGAGCTGCAAGGGCACAACCTCACAATAAATAGGATTCGGGCACTTTTAGACTCCACTGACTGTCCAACAAACACAAGTAGATATCTGACGGTGGTGTGTTTGGATCTCTTCCTGTGCCAGCTTTCCCTCGAGCGGCGTCCACGCTGCTAATCTGTCACATGAGCCCGTCTCAGCAGAGGGCCATGGACAAACGGAGAGCCTGGATAACACCCTAAAAGCTCCCCGTCCCTCTCTTATTGCCCGCGGCTCAGTCCCGGCTATCTCCGATCTCTCTCCTTATCTCCTCTCCTTTATTGCCCCAAAGCTTGACGGACGTTTGGCTGGTTGACGGGGGGAAAAAAAATAAAAAATGGCCCCAAATTGGGTCTGACCCCTTGAGCGCTGGCGGCCGTCGTGTTTGGTGTATACCCGCGGCTCCCCCTCAAGGCGGCCCGGCCCGAGCTGGATTTCTAAGTTGTGATGATGATGATGATGGTTGGAGTTATTTTCCTTTGTCTCGTTCCTTCTGTTCATACCGCCAAGCTCTCAGACGGTCTCAAAACATCCAGGTTTATATAATCGTGCTCACCGCTGACCTGTCCTCTCACCAGCTCCGCAACAATTATATCTGAATACCTGAGATGTGTGTGTGTGTGTGTGCTTGCCTGTTGCCTAGTAAAAAAGAAAAGCTGTGAAAGTGTGTGTCGGGCGCTCTATTGGCATTCGCACGCCAGCGGATGAAAGCGGCGGCGCCGTTAATAATTGAAAGAGTACTTAACGACAGGAGCGCTGCCCTCGCAAGACAGCTTTTAATAACTAGGAAGGTTTCATATTTCTAGTTCTTCTCTTTTTCATCTCAGCCTCGTCCCCACCGCCGCCCCCGCCTCCGCCTCCGCCGCCTCCTCCTCACCCCGCCCCGACTACCTCCTCCCGCCAGCTCCTCTCTTCTTCTGTAGAAGCTATTCAGCAGCAAAGGAACGCCGCTGAAGAAGCTTTCGTCTGTCTTTTAAAAACACAACAGAAGAAAAGGTGTACGTGTCTCCGTGTGTGTGTGTTTAGACCATTAAAGTGAGACACATTGTGCAGGAATGGATAGCGCACGCTGCCTATTGACGGGAAAGTCTTATTTATTGCGTCTTCCGCATTAGCCCTCTGTCCCCGCTGTCTAGTTGAGAGATATGTATTTGTTTATGGAGGCGCTCCGTCTCTGCTCTTAATGCGCTCACCGCTCACCCTCATTAATTCGCTTGATGGTCTTTGATTTGCCGGGCATCACTAAGTCGCATTAAGAAATGTATTTCGCAGCTCTTACTTAACGACGCTTCCAGAACCAACGCAATTAAATGCACATTTAAATGCTCGAGGTTTCCCTCTAAATTCATGAGAGGAGACAGGCGCTTGATTAGCGCCCCACAGAAAAAAAATTAAGCAGCCGGGGGAAGGTGATGCGGAGGTATTTTATTTTTTTTGGTGAATGGCACCTTGTTTAGCGCGCTTTTCTTTTTTGATAGCATGGCACTCATCCTGTTACAGGAAGCTAATACAGCATTTGCCGTCGTATTTTTTGTTTGGAAAACGTGACTAATCGTCCTCCAGTAGGTTGTACTAAACACGATTTTCAGAAAATATTCACTTATGCATTTACTTGATTTATTTAAAAATGATTAGTTCACACGAATAAGACAAACATATTTCCATTCACCTCTCGTAAAGCCATGTCAGTACTGAAATGACATTTTATGCTATCTGCCATTTCAGAATCAATGTCATGGTTGCTCTGGTTGTTATACAGATCTCATTGGGAACACTTTCTTCACCGGATAGTTGTTCCCCTAGAAAAACACTGACAGTGACGACTTGTGGCTTATTCATTCATGACCCTTGTCTCCAAACCTGGACCAAAGAAAACCTCAAACTGGCGTCTCGATTCTGCCACCAGCAGTGATGTAATTTGGATGACCCCTCAAAGTCTTGCTTAGATTTGCCATCTGCTAGGCAGAAAAACACCACTGAGACATCCACAGTGTTTCTGAAGGCTTGACACTGACGTGGACTCAGCCAAAACATTGTGACCACTCATAGATGAAGAGAGGAACACGTTGTATGAGTGGTACATTAGCCAGATGGCTTGTTACGCAGAACCATCTGGGACGTGAGGATTGGAAACAGTTCGGCGAGGCCAGTTCTTGGCAGGTTATTGGATGAGTCATCTGTCTGTCACCGTCTTAAGTTCAACCAACAGAGGAAACGCAACAAGATGTAGTCTTAGGATCTTTGAAAGCTAGCAAGGAGCCAGAGTAGCTACAGTGGCTAAGTAGACACGCCCATAGATAGCGGCAGGATGCCAACTGGTCTGCATGACAAGCACATTGTTTGAGGCTTTGTATCGTTGTGTAATCTTGTGATCTCCCAAATTTCACGAGAATCCAGCTGCCTCGCAAGGTAAGTGATACATTACATGGGAAGTGAGTGAGTCCTCAGCAGCTTTGTCCAGTAAATCTTAAATTCCTGTCATCGTGGTTGGAGCTACTTCCCTACAACAAGACTTGTGAGAGACAAACCATGTTTTCTAGGGCGCAGCATTCAGGACTTTAAGGATTTGCTGTCAGTTTCATAGTAGCGTGTACCACAGAGGACCTTGAGAGGTGTTGTAGAGTCCAAACCTTGGCTGGTATGACCTGTTTTGAGTTTTATTCAAAACACCTGCAGTGTATGTGGAGTGGTTAGTCTTTTGCCTCTTGGCGTAAGTGTGGTAAACCTTCTGTGAAGTTGATTTAACTTTAATCCGCCACTGGAGGCTGCTCCTCAACGCTCATGTACTCTCATTCAATGTGTTTAGCACTTACAACATGACATTCAGTGCTCATGGTTATACTACACAAAAAAAAGCCACTCCTTTGTGTGTATACAAACACTGCTAAGTGAACAGCTCAGTGTATATGCAGACGTTAACACTCTTTTTCCATCCAATCCGTCTCTCGTGATTGGATTTTTTTTTCCCTCCCATCAATTTGTACTCACTCATCTCATTTGCATGTGTCCATACCTCTTGAGCTCTGCCGCTGAATGGGCCTAATTGAATAGTTGATCACATATTAATCTAATTAGTGTGGTTCAGTCGTGGTCATTGTGTGCTGAATTCATTTCTTCTGTCTTGTTATTGTGTTCTCTCAGGCCACAGGCTGTCGTTGGCCCCAGATGGTTTACCACAGCTAGCGCTGCTGATTTAACTGGGAGCTTCTCCCTTTGTCTCTGGATCAGGCCTCCATGCTGCACTCTGATCACGGCTGTGACAGAGACAGACAGAGGAAGAGGGGAAACAAGGCATCAAGAGGGGAGTGTGGAAAAAAAATATTAGGGAGAAAAGGAAGAAAGAAAGAGGCAGAGAAAGATAGGACCATTACCGTTGAGAGTGATCATCACCATATCTGAGTTTTCCATGAAAAGGCAACAAGTGGAGCCTAATGGGAAATATGCAGATGTATGCAAATGTGTGTTGGATGGGTCGCCCAGAGGCCCACTGGGAGATTAAAGCTCTTTGGGATGGAGAGGGCTGTGGAGGAGACGAGCACTACGAGCTCAATGCGGCAGTATTAAACAGACAAACCAGCCTTGGACGAATTTTAGGCCTTGTTGTCGAGCTCATTGTCATTAATCTCCCAAATGGATTCATGCTGATGGCAGCACTCCACACTGATCTGTCAAAGCGTATTGGTAGCCAGTGAAGTGATCCATGAGCGACATGTTTAATTTGATCGTATCTCCGCAAAGGTGGAAGCCTGGATCTTTCATTGTCGTTCTATTGTTTGGGATGTGGTTACTTTTCTCCAGACAAGGCCCCTGCAGGGTCTTCTGTGTGGATTTGATGGATGAGATCCCAGGGCCGCTATTTCACACCCTCTCGCAGGTTGATCGTCTCAAAATGACTCCAGCGGAAAGACAATGAGACGGAGAGGAGAGGCAGAGGCAGTAAGGACTTTACCCTCAAGCTCTCCGCCATTCACGCTCCGCTTCCACGTTTGATCCTCGGCAGTCTCTCAGCCCGAGACTGTAGCTGCTGCTGTGATGGATGTGTAGCTGAGAGAGTCACAGATGTTTTACAGACCGAGTATGAATGGGTTGAGATATTTCAAGCATCCCGGGGTTACAGAAGTAACCCTGAATGTCTTGGAAATATAGAGGCAAGTTAATTAGTATAGACGTTGCTATGAGGTAGCTGCTGGGTGGATCACTTCTAAGGCCTTGGGCGGACGTGAAACACCTGTGACTGAACCATGAATAACAAAACTTGTGCTACATCTAAAAAAAAAAAGTCAAATAAAAAAGCCTTGTGCGTTAGAGGGCAACCACAACATAAGAAACCAAATGAAAAGTTATTTTGTGTCGTGTGCAGAAGCAAAAGGTCGTTTGGATTCTGGTTTCATTTTGGATGAATTCAACAACTAGTGTAACACTTTAATACTGCCCATATACACAGATCAGGCATAACATTATGACCACCTTCCTAATATTGTGCAGGCCTCCCTTGTGGTGACTCATCAGAGGATGGGCATGGGCCTTCTGAGGGTGTCCTGTAGCGTCTGATCAACAGAGTGTTGTTAGTGGGGGGGCCTTTGAGGGGAGGGGCCTCTGTGGATCATCCCACAGATACTTGATCAGTTTGGAATCTAGTGAATTTGGAGGCCAGGTCAACACCTTGTGCTGTTCTTCATGTTTTTTTTAGTTGTTCTTAAAGCGTTTTGTGCATCCTCCTGGGGATGGCTGTTGCCATCAAGGAGTGTCATTGCTATAGGGTGGGGGTGCCTGGTCTGGTCTAGGTGGGTGCTACATGTCGAAGTAACATCCACACCAATGAATGTCAGGTCCAAAAGTTTCCCAGCAGAACACTGAACTGTCACAAGATGGTCAGTGGTATCTACTTCTCCTGTCAGTGGCTTTAATGTTGTGACTGATGGACAACCCTACTGCCAAACTGAACAATCCTGCAAAAGGTCTCAGAATAATCCATGTTAACAACATTCAAAGGACTGAAAACGTATCTATCCACAATGACAAACACCATATTGTCAGTCTATGGCGAAGCTTTGGTCAAGGTTTAGGGTAAACCATTGTCCAAAAAGTCTCCATTTGATCTCCACAGCCTTACAGTATGTCCCATGTTGATAGGTCATCCTATCCCCTCCTACCCCTACATGGGCATTGTATATCTTGCGCCACATAATTTTTTCCCCCCATATATCACATTCCCAGCGATCCTAGACTGCTGCATTTCTGGCCATCTGTGAGATTTCCAGTATCTGGCCGGCTGCCATTTCTTTGCATACAGTATTATGACTAAAGCACTGAATTAGCCAACTCTGTACGCGGCCTCCCCCGTCCTAAAGCGATTCGGCGATGGCAGGTGTTGAGTCTCAAATGTTCACATCCTGCCAGTCGTGTTTGCCAGCGTCATAAATCTACGGTTTTACTGTTAAACATACCACCCTTGCCCTAAGAGCAAGTATAAATCAATGCTCGGGCGTTTGCAACCTTACCCTCCCCGATTCTAGTAAAAGACTCTCGCATGCTCTCACAGTTTTTATTACAGTTACACTTTATATATAAATAACTATACAATATTTTGGTCCTCTGAGGTTAATCAAGTGTATTCTTGAGACGAGGAGAAAGACCATGAAGTGCTTGGGTTATCACGGGTCAATTGGAGCTCTCTGAGCCTCTTTCTCTTGAACCCTATTAGAGCAGAGCAGGGACGGTGCTCTGTTTAATCCTCGTTTCATGTTGGTTCAGTGCTAGCTTAATGCATGCATACGGAGAGGGCTGCACAGGCCTGTATGAGCTGGGCTTCCTGCTGTTAAAATCTGTAACAGACACAAAGAGACAGACTGCACAGCTGGACCAAGCACCCACATAAAAATTCCCTTTATGCCTCGCCACAGATTACCTTCCCTCTCTGAACTTTCCAGAAGGCTCTCCTTTCAGCTTTGTACCATTTGCTGGGACTTTATTGGAGATGCTCTTCGAAACGACTTTGTTTGGAACTGCTCTTGACAGTGGAAATAACCTTGGCTTGCCAGTCTTTTGCTTTCCCCGTTTTATTTATTTTTTTCGCTTCCCTCCTTCTGTCACACTCGGCTCTACTTTCTAAGCCTGTCCTTCTTTGTCGCAGCACACCACAACGTATCGGGATGAAGTGAAACAAGATGTGACCGGCCTAATGTGATTCTTGTGTAGCTGCAGACTCTCTTGCCTTGGCTGCTTTCACCTTACATAACGGCTTAATTCCTCTCGAACAACACCGGGGCTCATTTTTCCTGCTTTTGGGGCATGTTGTCATAAAGTGGGAGTGCGCTGGGCCCACCGCCTTCGCTGTATCCATAGAGAAAACCAAACAGTGATGATTAAGCCACAAGGCCAGGTTCAGGCGGGGAGCCAGACGCTGATTAAGGCTGTTACTTCATAACTAGGCTCTGCTGTTTTCTAGGAAATCTCTGAGCATGACATATACCAATAAAGAAATCTTTACAAGAGCTAATGCTGTGGGGGATTGTCAAGCGGACGAGAGGTGCTTCACTTTGAGTGTGTGTTTCTGTGTGTGGGTGTGATAAAGGCTGCCATCCCCTGGGCTTCAGACCACTCTGTCTGGACGTGCTCTTGCAGCGCTGCCTTCTTTAATGGTATTCCTCCGCACATCCACTCCCTGTCACATCCATCCATCCTTTCATCCCTACATTTGTCCCCTTCTTCATCCTCGCTGCTCTGCCTGCTTTAAGTACACCGACTTTGTTGGGTTGGCAGCCGTAATCAATCCAGGAGTCCTGGCTGGCTCGGCCTCTTTACCTGCAGTGACAATAGCTGGCTTTCTTTTTTCCAAAACACTCCTCTAAGGAGTTACGCATGCATGAATTATTTTGGTTAGTGTTTTGTTTCTTTTTTTTAGAAAACTTGCTCAAAACAACTCCAGGAAATGTTTTTTTTTAAATGTAATGAAGGTCAAGGGAACTACATTTGTCAAATAAATGATGCAATAACGTTTTGAGCCAAGGGGCTCTCGGTGAAATGACAGTCCGCTGCAACCTCCCAGAAATGCTGTGGTGTGTCTTACAGCGACAGGACGAGAGGTCTGGATTTAGCCATTAGATTTATTAAAATAAACTTTCTTACTCTGCAGTAGTTCATGCATATAGGTCATGCAAAAAAAAAAAAAAACTTGCATATTTACTTCACAATTTACCAGTTTGAAAAGCAACTAAGTACATTACTCCTGTAGTGACCTGAGCTTTATTTAAGTATGCTGCTCGTGCAGAACTGTAGAACATTTCTACTCGCTCCACTTAATTTATCCAAGAACTGTAGTTACTGTAGTTGCTTTAGCCTTTTAAAACCCAAATGTAAAACCCGCGGCGCGATTTGGATTACCGTAATTTCGTCACGGTTTGCGCAATCTGAAAAATTCCATTTCTTAAAGCTGAGATGTTGCACTTTACAGCCAGTACGGTGTCATTACGGTAATTTCACCATTGTAAATCGTAAATGACTGTTGGATATTAAAGTTCCAGGTATTCTGGACAAATGGGCAAAAGCACTTATACACACAGGACATTTTCTGACCTTTTTATTGTCAGAATAAGTCAAAAAAAAAAAAAAAACAGTCCAGGCAGACTTTTGAGGGTTAGGTGTTAAAGGGTTTTCATGGCTTCCGATGACTCCTAAAACATCTGCAACTGCTTTTAAAATGCAATGCATTTTTGCAGCTTAAATTACTCAGTTGTTGCTCATGCATGTAAAATTTTGCTTCCATATGATAACAATTCACTGTGAAGTAAAATTTTGCAGCTGCTGTAAATGAGCTGCTTTGTAAGTAAAATTCTTCACTATTCTGCAGTATTTTTTTCCTGGTTTAGAAAGCATGACGTGATAAGACATGCACCATCACTACAACAACAACAACAAGTATTCATTGCACTGGGGGATTCAGCTCATGTAATTCTCATATCTCAAAGTTTCAAAAGTTATCTCATTCACGTCCTGACTGAAACAAAGCTGCGTGTCAGAAACACTATTACACCGTCTTTTCTTTTTTTATCCCGGGGCAACGCTGATTTCTCACAACCCCCAGACAACATGCACTCATTTATCTATTTGTCTGGCACTTTCCCTCCTCTCGGCTCTGGTTATCTAACTGTACACAGTCTCCTACATGTGAAATTGAGCAAGCCCACTAGAGACGCTCTCATGCGGCCTGGAGTGGGACTTGTCCACCAAGTGGGGCTAATTATGCAAATCCCTCCCTCATCCCCATTGGCCTGGGTCAAAGCTGTGATATTAATGATTAAGGAGCAATTGAGTGACAGCAGAAGGAGGACGAGGTGGAAGTGTGAGGGATTTGGAGAAGAAAAAAGTCTGGTCTCATGCATTCACGGGTATGTGCGTGTGTGTTCCCTTTTTGCTCTTCAGCCTTTCCGTGCTCTTTCCTTTCTGGGATGTGTTCAGCAGGAGGAAGAATCGAGCCCTTTATCTCTCAGCAGTCAACACTTCCCGTTTCCACAGCGACACGCTGCTGCATAGCTGCAGCATCTGGGTTGTATCCGTAGCGACCCCGGAACCCTGACAGGCCCTAATCTGAAGTCGCAGGCCGCATCGGGGCCGATTCTGTTCTCTTTCTGCGTGATCTTTTTACTGCCGCCCTCGAGAGGAACAAATACCTCCACAGAGATAGAACGGAGGAGAGCACATTCAGTCCGACGGAGAGACATTTACGGAACATCCAGCTGGAACTTGGATTTAAGAACAAATGTATGGATTTAAATGAGGTGCAGGCCAAAAATAAATTTAGACTTTTAATTATGGGAACCTTCTGTCATTCTCTTTAAAGTGAGGGAATTATTAGCACTTAATTTGGTGGCCAAATATTTTCTGCACAGCAAAATAAGCTAAAAGGAGGATTAAGCTAGCTTAAAGCCCCTTTGTCTTTTACTGAAACACAATGGTAGCAACTTTGCATAACCAATTTTCCATATTCGTTTAGCATCAAAAACATTGCGTAAATGCAAACAAGCTGATTCAAGTCCATGTCAGCAGGTCATGCACGTGTTTCAGCTAGTTTAGGGTTAGCCGTTACCTAGCTAGCTTTATTTTTTAGCCTTTAGCAGCCAGCTTCGGGTGTTTTACTGCTTTGTTTCTGGGCCGGAGTGGTGTCGACCCTCAAATGACCAAGAAAAACCAAGAGGGATGCTGTTGCATTCATGATCTGGCTCAAATGTGAAACAAATTTGAATCTTATCTTATAAAGAGAAAGAAATAGTACGTCTAAACTCAGAAAGAGTCTTTTTTGCAGATCTTTGAATCTTCCACCACTCGTCGGGGTCAATAGTTGATGCGCATTGGTCAAACTGCTTATGCTTCTTTTAGAAATTTGGCCACCACGCACTTACAGCTACAATTCAAACCATCTTTCTTTCTTAAGAGGTATTCATAGTGCCAGCTTCTAGCAAAAAAAATAAATAATACTACATTATCGGCATGAGCGAGCTTAATGCAGTAATAGTCCTTAGCCTCAAAGATCACTTTCTCCCCCAAACTGGTTGATTCCTGACGAGCTGCACCACATCTTCAGGAGGTGAACCACAAGTGTGGTTGAACATGTGCGAGCAGATGTGTGGGACTGTTTTTATAGCCCTGCTGCTCGGATACTCGAGGGCGTCTGCGTCTCATTTAACAAGTGCGTAATGTGTTTTCTGTGAAGCTAAGTCACGCGGGGACCCCGGCGCATCGGCACTGGATCTCTGGGTTAGCGTCAGCGTCGTTAGCTAGCAGATGCCGAAACCAGAGATCCTCCATGAAACACTCTGGAGCCCACGGAGACCAGAAACCCTGCCAGAAACCAAAGAGGGCCAAATCCTCCTCTCGTCTTTCCCTTCCTTCCACTTACCCCCACCTCCCCCCCTTCCCCACCAATGTCCCCCGTTTTCCTCTTCCCCATTCCCCAAGCATGAGCAATTCACAGTTAATTCAATTTTCCCTCGGCTGGGCTCACATGGGACACCATTGGAATTCCGGTTTGTCATGATAAAATGATTACACGGCATTGTGTTTCTCCGGGCGCCTCCCAGCGCATTTATTAGAATCTGTCAGTGTCGATGTAGATCGGCCAGCCAAAGTGCCCGTCTCCGCCGCTGCGCCTCCTCGCCACTCCGCTCCACCCCCCCATTCCCTCCCCGAAACCGGTTATTCCTTATGAAATACGTCGCTCCTGGCAGACGCATAATCTGATTACATCCGCTAGATTAAAAATATATTGAATTTTTTTTCCCCCTGCTCTCCTCACGTTCTTAACCCCTCACGCTCCACCTCTTGCCTCCTCTTCTTCCTCAGGCCTTCGCCATTACCTGCACCCTCGCAAAGGACTAATTCCCTTTTTCCAGCCACTTTATTAAATCAGACTTGACTCATATCAGTTCACAAACATTGGCCTCGCCAATTAAGTAGTTTATTAATGACATGCTAGCCAATATTTCTTCATGTTAGAGATCCATTAAAGTAGGAATTGTGCAAGACATGCAGAAAGTCATTATGCTAGTGCTACAGTGCATAGAGTAGTACACCTGCATGGCTAAGGGATCATATTATGAAAGCCAGCTCTCAGAGATGAATCTGTTTCTTAATGGACCAAAAGATTGGACGCTTGTTCCCACAAATACAAACGTCTTCTGCATCTGAATGCACAAAAATCCACTCAACTACCAAAGTATTTTGTGCCGAAACTGTGCCGATGAATCATTTGAAACCCTCACAATCAGACATGTGCGTAGTTTAACACGGCAAAAGAAAACGGTGCGAGAGAACGACCTGCCGTGTTAATGCTTCACCTTAATTTGATCTCGCAAAGTAGGAACAAACATGTGAATAAAACTCTGTCGTGGCTTCAAGGTTTGGTTGTATTTTCTGCAGCCACCCTCCTCCTCCTCCTCCTCCTCCTCCTCCTCCCGTTCCTCCCCTCCCCTCCTCTCCTGTCTGGATAATATAACAGCTTATTATTTTTCATATTTCCATCCCTCTCTTTGCCCATACCGGCCTGTCAGTCAAGCTGTCAAGTGTGATTTAGAGCTGTCACTCATGCTCTTGGTTTTCGGGTGGTTTGGTGGTGGTGGTGGTGGGGGATGGGTGGGGGGGGGGGGGGGGGGGGTCCGATGGCTTGTTTACTGATTTGAGACTGGAGGTGTCACGCTGAATAAGCCCACCTCACCCTCCTCCCCCTCATCCTAAAGGCTTCTCTCTGTGCCAGCAGGAACCGCCCCCCATGGGTACGACTTGGGTGGCTTGTGCCAGGTGGGATGTGGCTAATGACCATCTCGGGGTGCCACTGTCGATTTTCGGGTGGCGGGGTTTAGCGTATGTGCAGCCCTGGGTGCATGCATGTGACCGCGTGTGTGCGTTGGTGTGTGTCGGTGTATGTTGGCGTGTACGCTCCTTCTCTCAGCCAACCAATTATTGTCCTGAGGAGCCGACAGCTGTCGCCACCGTCATCTTTTTCTACCCCCCCCATCACTCTTTCCTCCTCGTCCTTCTTCATCCCTCCTCTCCGTTGACGAGGGGGGGTCAGCCAGTGGGGAGTCTCCTGCTCCCTTGGGGAGTCATTACACCACTGTGGGACTCTCTCACACACCGTGTCTCCTCTGTCTCTTTCTATCTATCACTATGCCACTACATCCTTCAATTAAGCCTGTGGCTTTGGCTTTGGGCATTTGATGCACACACACACACACACACATCTAATCCTAATGTTCCCTCTATATTTGTCATTAGCCGCTCCCCAGATGGGACTCGGTCCATTGGGTTTTATATATAATAAAGCCTCGCTGGTAGAGGCAGAGCGTATAGAACTGTTATCCCCTGAATCTGGTTGTTTATGGAAACGTTCTGGATGCTTTTTGGTTGTCGGGTTTTCTGGATGTGGTTGCCACGGTGGTGGTGTGTGTGTGGGTGTGTGTTGCCACCTAGGTGCCGTCCCTGCTCCACAGCGCTCCGCTATCTTTCCCTCACCACTCTCTTTCTTTATCTGAGACTGTAATACAAACCAGATTGGCCTTATCTCGGTTCTCTCACCACACACACACACTCCAGCCAGGCCTTATTCTCCTTGCTTCTACATGTAAACACGCACACACACACACACACACACACACACTGCTTGGGCTTACACAACCTATCAGCCTCGATCTGTGAGTGGATATGCCAGCTATTTCACTTAACCATGCAGGGTAAGAATGCTAGCGGTTGGGGGCGGGGATGGTAGTGGTGGTGGTGGTGGGAATATTTCACTTCAACCATGAATGCTGCGTATATAGATAAGGGCGCCTCGCTCCGAGTGTGTCGCCGCACGTGCTCAGAACGTGCGCGTCGGTCTTGTAGAGATTTACCTCCGACACACTCGTTAATCACGGAATTCATTAGTCACCGAGTCTCTAATTGTTTACTTTCCCCTGCGGCGGTACTACACAAGGTTGCCGGCCTTCCCTGTTACAATTTTGGAAGAACATAATGGTAAATTAATTTTCCAGGTAGCTCCGATTCGATTAGTCATTTCTGAGTACACTCTATTAGCCAGGAAATTGTGCATTGGAAGTCAAGAGTTGGGGCGGGTGGGGGGAGAGAGGGGGGGAGAATGGGTTTGATCATGTTGCTTACCTGGGGGGAAGAAAGACAAAGACACCAGGTGATGAAGAGGGATGGAGCAACGATGCTGTGGTCCGCAGCGAGTGGCTCTAATGATACGACTGAAGCTCAGAGACGCAGCGCTAAGACGGATTGATCCATTAATAAAGCCGTAATCTACTAATAGAATCAAACTGATTCACTAATTAGTGGGTACGTCATGAGTGATTCGGCTAAAACAAGACAATTTTTCATGCAGTTTGCCGTGAAACGCTGTTCCTTTGTCAGAATTAAGAAACTATGAGTTCTTTTCTGAAACATGCGACAACACGACTGCTCCACTGGGGATGTCTCAAAGGTCTTCAAAGGTAAAAAGAACAAACGTAGACCACTAGGATGTGAAAGTTTGAAGTTAGATGGATTAAGATGCTGCACAAATTTGGTCCAGTTTTAAAGTTACAGTGCAGCAGAACGGCAAGTTTAAATTTAATCCAGAGCATATAAAACTTGGTCACAGTAGCTTAGTTGCACATATATATAATAAAAAAAAAAAACTCTTGAAGTCAAAAGAAAAATAGGTTTGAAACAGATAAAAAAATAATAATAATAAAATAAAATAAAATAAAATAAAATAAAAAAAGAAGTGAATAAAATAAAAACACATTTTTAAATTAATAATTTAATTATTTAAAGTCATTCTTGATCACAAGAGAACCTTAATTTGTAGGACTTTGGTTACAGTTGTAACTCTGGTTTCTCTGCTGCAGTTTCTGAAGGCTAATCCATTTCTGCTCATACACTAGCTCATCTCTTCTGACTTAAAAGCTGTG
Organism: Chelon labrosus; assembly: GCF_963514085.1. Classification (NCBI taxonomy): domain Eukaryota; kingdom Metazoa; phylum Chordata; class Actinopteri; order Mugiliformes; family Mugilidae; genus Chelon; species Chelon labrosus. The sequence continues at coordinate 18,736,195 of NC_140356.1, forward strand.
CTGAATACGAGCTTCAGTAAGGCTACTCGACCACTTCTACTCCCTGGCAAAGCCAATCAAGTGAAACCACCGCAGCAATCACTGCTGGTTGATGTAAAACCCACTGATACCAATGCGACAAATTTAAAACTCAGGTATTCTGCGAGAATATAAAGATTTATGTTGCAATGACTGGCTTGACTTTTTTGCAGTGGAGGTTTATTTGCATGGAAAAGTCAGACACTTTGACATATTTGGACCCGACAGCCAACTCAAACAGCTCCCTCTCTGCAGCGGATTCAACATGCTGACTCAGCCAAACAGCTGCTGATAAGGGCTAACTGGACATACTTGAGCTGGAGTCTCTGGATAAACCACAGGCGGTGACTCGTGGTGAAAACGAGGCCTTTGTGTTCTAGTTTTTCGCTCCAGAAACCGTGAACTAGTTTCTAAAACCGGTCGACTAATTGCCTTACATCGTTTAACGTGACCTGAGCGGAGGAGACGTGCAGCTGCGTCGGGGCTCGTCTGCGCTTCAGTGTGCGGACAACACAAGGCCGGCATGTTGCACAAGCGTGCGCCGCATGTCACCGCCGTGCTGTCGTGTGTCACGGCCTTAGTTGCATATGGATGAGCTAACACGGGGGTAATCTGAGCTTCAAGGCACACGCATGCACTCCAACGCTCGCGAGCACGTCCACTACTTTCCTCCCCGACGCTGAAATACAGATGCAATAGACCATATCACAAGTGAACTTACTGAAACTATGCATTATAGATCAACACACACCCTCGCTCTCTTTGCGCGCACACACACACACACGTACGCACACAACGTTCCCCTTCTTCCTTATTTCAATGAATCTCCACGCACGCTCACACGGCACATCACAAATGATGGGATTTAAACATCAACAGTATGAAATATTCATGTGTCAGTGCCAGCCGCTCGAGCAGAACTAACACCAAGGGGGATTTGCCTTCAGATCTGAGGATACTACTGCATTCATCCCCCTCTCTCTCTCTCCCCCCTCTCTCCCCCCTCTCTGTCCCTGTTGTGTTGCAGCATTCGGAGCCTTTGTCACGGTGTTGTGTACCCGCGTGTTTCTGAGTATTGTTCTAGCTTTCTGTGATATCGCCTTTCCACTCGCAAGTGGTTTCATGTCTGCGACTTGGAGGGAAAGGGGGTGACGAGCGACAAACGACACAAGTCCTCACCCCTCCTCTCGGATCGAGACGTGGGGGAAGGTGGGAAGGGTGGGTGAGAGAGGGGGGGGAGACGGAAAGTTGAGGACAGGATGGTCGAGGTGGATTTTATAGCGCTTCTTGTTGAGTTCACACAAGAAATAAATGAAAAATAAAGCATCAGTAGATAAATAGAAGACATTAAACTAAACATTAATACTTTGTTTTACTTTATTTCACTGCGACAAATTGTTGCTTTCTGAAGAGTCTTGACTGCATTTGTTAGAAATCATTAAAAAAAGAAGCATTAGCCATAACGCCCTGTGTCTGAAATGCTTCATTTTTGGATAAAACCCCACCATAAGCAGCGGTTTGGCCTCTTCCAAGTCTTCTGAAAGCTCGTAACGAGGCCTTTAATATCAATGTTTGTGGTTATTTTTAGGTCGTAATCTCGCAGCGAGATTCACGGGTCATTTATATCCGGCACAACTGAAACTCAGCAAGTCGCAAAAAAAAGCCACTAAAGACAAGAGGAAAAGGCCCGTTCGCTCTCTCGCTGCAGTAATTTCTGTGAAAACTGGATTTGGGACCAGGACACGACACAGTGAGCAACGATGCTAAAGTGTAAACCAATAAAGCGGGAGTTAAAGGAGGGGGAAAGGATTCTCCATATTATAGGATCAGCGCTGGCTGTGTGGACTTAATTTGTGATGGGTTTATTGGTTAGAAATTATGTTTACGCCACGTTGACAGCAACATTTAAAATGAACTGTTTTTCCAGGAGGTTACAGTGTTCATTTGTTTGGAAGAAAATTACATTACAGATGAACAGATTAAACACAGAAATGTGAAACCTGCATAGTAAGTTATTGAAAAATATTCTGTCAGGAATAGTTTTGTGTTTTTGAAGCTGTTACCCATTTATCTGCCGGTGTTGGACCATTTGTGAAGAGAGAGACCCTCTGATTGGCTGATCAACTTGGAGAACTACAGCATTAGAAGACAAAAGTGGGAAGTGACGATAGTAGATAGTAGATAGCTCTTCTCATTTTCCACCTTCATCCAATCTGAACATTTAAATACACAACTATGTTCACAACACCATGATCATCTTGAAGGACTAAAACGTAGACGGCAATGATCAGGATGGTTCTTCCTAGGATCCTACCCACCTAGCTCTTCTGGTTTCAGACTACTGCTACCAGCTGGGACGAACAGACATTTTCTTTCCTTGCATACACCAATCAACCACAACATTATGACCACTGACAGGAGAAGTGAATAACATTGTCCATCTTGTGGTAATACAATGTTCTGCTGGGAAACTTCTGGACCTGGTATTCACTAATTGGTGTGGATGTTACTTAGACATGTAGCACCCACCTAGACCAGACCAGGCACCCCCACCCCATAGCAATGACACTCCTTGATGGCAGCAGACATCCCCAGCAGGATGCAGCCACAAAAACACTTGGAACTACTAAAAAAAAAACATGAAGAACAGCACAAGGTGTTGACCTGGCCTCCAAATTCACTAGATCCCAAACTGATCAAGTATCTGTGGGATGATCCACAGAGGCCACTCTCCTCAAAGGCCCCTCCACTAACAACATCCTGTTGCCAGGCAGGACACCCTCAGAAGGCCCATGTCCATTCTCCATTGATGAGTCACCACAAGGGAGACCTGCACCATATGAGGAAGTGCCTGATCGGTGCATGTGGCCTTTGGCTGTAGGTCTAGACACTGTCGGCCTTCTTTGCCGGTAGCCGTTTGATATTGGTTTGGCGTGTCCGTACTTTAACGCCAAACCAGGATGACTGGGTTAATACTTTAATTAAAAAGTTTGGAGTTGTGGACAGAAAAATAAAAACGTTGGAAGAGAAAGGTAGAAAAGTTTGCAGGACTCTTAGATTGCCCAGTGAAAGCCAGTGTGATTGAGTATACAGAGATACAAAGGCCGCCAATGGACGGGGGGACAGCGGGGGGGCTTGGGAGTCAGATATGGGTCCAGTGGTCATCGTTCCTCTTGAGATTCATTCCCCCCATTTTTTTTTTCCATTTAAAAGATGTGATTACACCGCAACAAAGCGCGCACACACTTTTGCGCACACTCTGCCGGCAGTGGTGATCCAATTTAGAGGGTTGGAAGGGAGGGATAAGGAGATAGAGGGAGCAAAGAGGGGTGGAAGGCAGCCATGTAAGAGATGCAATGAAGGAAAGGAGCCCTCTCTCTCTCTCTCTCGTTTGTCATTCTGTCTGCGCCGTATGCAGATGAGGAGCTAATATGATATCTCTGCTGAGCTGATGGATGTTTAAAATGATACGGCAACCCTGAGCAGCCTTCGCCGCACGCTGCCTGCCAGGGATGGTGTGTATTTGGGAAGCGGCGGTGGTTTGTGTGTGTCACTCAGCAGAAGAAAAAACTATATCCACATCTACGGCGGCAATGATGATGCACGCTCTCAAACTTGCGACAGCTTCCATTCATTTAGCTGCACATTTAAGTGGTTAGAACCAATATTTCACATCAGCGATAGATCAAATGTGAAGACGGAGCGTAAAAGGGGGGCAGCCTCCGGAGAAATATCTCACAAATCAGCAGCTTCACTCAGCGTTACCTTTACTCAGGAAGAAGGGTTGAGTGAGAAGTCATCATTTGAACTGTCCTCACAAGAAATGCATCGGCAGTGGTGGGTTTTTAAGTTGATTGAAATGAGTGGCGCTGCTAGGGAGGAACTCGTCACCCTGATCAGACGGGTTTAATCCAAACTGCCAGCTTTTTCTAACCCGAGAGGTTTAGCTGCCCAACGGAAAGTAGAGAAAGACAAGAAGTAATACTCGTAAAAGGTGATGACAAGGTACAATCTGTCCATTATCTATGACTGGTTATCCTGTAGTGGAGGTTGTGGAGGGTAGCATTAGGCGAAAGGTGGGCTCATAGACTGTATATAACTATGGACCAAGCGTCACCGACTCCCTTGCGTTGGTCAAACTGACGCTATTTTATACTAAAACAAAACCTATCCAAAAATTATATTAACTACCTAAAATGCCTGAAACCATCCTTGGGGAGAAAAAAAATGTATATATTTGATGCTATTTTAGTGTTTTAGTTTGGCCCAAGCCCCGCCCACTAACATGGAGGGGGTGGAGCTTATATGACCTATACTGCAGCCAGCCACCAGGTGGATCTCTACTTGCTTTGGCTTCACTTTTGAGGAGCAGTGATCAGTCAACTATGTGCAAAAGTATTGGTCCAAACCAATATACAAACCACGGTCTCCTCTTTGTAAAGTCTGGTGTTGAGTTAATGCCACCATCCAGACCATCCAGACCTCCACCTGCATAAGTGGACTTAACCTAGTCCAGGGGTGGCCACACTTTTTTGGCTTGTGAGCTACTTTTGCAGTTACCAAGCCAAAGCTATTCTAAGAAGAAAAATTGTTGCACAGCACCTTTAGAAAAATGGCGCCGTCCCTTTAAGAAAGACGGTAGCCTTGAGTTGTTGTGCCGCTGAACTGAGAGCATATTGCAAGAAAAAAGATAAATGACAGACTAACCTCTAAAACCTTTTTTTCAATGGCACGAGATCTACCCGCACGTATTGGGCAACCCTGTCCTAGTCTCTTTATTGTTTTATAAGTCAATGACACTGGACTGACTCAGTCCTTTGACATACTGTGCAGATTCCCGCTTAATTTCCCCGTTCAGCTTTGATAAACTTTGCTGGGCGATCTGTCCAGACTGTAACTTGTCTGAGAATTTTCTCAGCTCTTTGCAGAGGCGTTGCCTTGTTCTGAGATCTGAGCAATTGACAAAAACCAACGCCCAAGTTACAGTGAAGACCAGAAATAGTCTGCAAACTACTTTCATTTCTGGTTCTTCTCATTTTATTTGAACCAGTTGATCATTTAGTCCATGGAATGGTCGTTTTGGTTAAGTTAGTCCAACCAGAAGACAAAAAACTTCTGAATAGGCCATATTTGCTGGGATTGTTTTGTGATTTTGTGATCTATTGTCTTGTATGCCTACATTTAGAGGAGGTGATATCCAACAAAGGTTCAAAAAAAGGCAACTGGACTTGTAAAGTTTTTTGAGAAGACGTTTCACAACTCATCCGAGTAGCTTCTTCAGTTCTAGGGGACTGGTGGGAAGTCTGAGGTTTAAATAGGAAGTCCTCCTGAAAAAACTTGCTTGTTATGCTAATAAACAGAAACTGGTGCAGCTAATTTCCATTAACGACTGACTGGGTACTTACCTTTGTTGGATATACCATGACCTGGATGACTGAGAACCTTCACAGACATAGAGGAGGTGATCTCCTGATCTTCTGTCTCTCCAGTAAACATTTAACCACGGCTACCAGTCCGTTAGCTTAGCTCAGCTAATCTGAAAATAAAAAAAAAGCTCTCAAGCTCCCAAAGTCTGGGATCGTCCTCCTGAAGTCAATACATCATCATCCCCAGTAAACATCCGCTAATTGTAGACACTGCATTACTTTTCTGCGCTATTAAAAACTAAAAACCTGTTTGCGAGACGGCGAAATGTTTTGTTCCGCCGATCGATATTCAATCAAACTTCATAATGCATAAAAGATCAATGATAGTTTCTGGGCCCGTGTGAGATTTTTAAGAAAACATTAATATTGACAAATTATCGCTTTGCATCCATCAGCGCCTCCGAGTTTGTGTATCAGTCTGTGTAGGGCTCTTCATCCATATTGTCATGGTTGGTAATGAGAAGTGGGGTTGTCAGCGAAGAGTGAGGAAGGCTGAGAGCAGGACTGATTGGATTCTCCACAGACTTCATTAGTTAAAACAAAGCCAGTTGTCCATTTGGGCTCTTTCACAGCCTAATTGATATTGATTTACTGATTTGCTCAGGGGTGATTTAAAAGCATGTTTGCTGTTATCGTCAGCGCTGCTTTTCCTCTCCTCTGTCTCGGCGTCTCTCCGAAGGCATTAGCGCTTCCGTCCTTCTGATGAAAAAAAAAAAAAAGTGTGAAGGAAAAAGTTCCCTCCTTGAATCATTCTTAACAACCCTCTGCAACCACTTTGTCATCCCGTCGCTGACGTATATTCACAATTTCTCTTCTTATCAGTGCAACTAATTAGGGAGGGTTATCATTTCGTCGTGGACCGTGTGGTAGCCCCGATAGATCGCCGCCGTCCTCATAACGGCGTAATGATAGTTATCAGGAATGGTTAGCAGTCGTCTAAGTGAAGCATTGAGATCAATGGTGGTGGTGTTGGTGTTAGAATGAAGGAGGCCTTTTATCATGTTGATGGATGGCAGGCCTGTCTTTAATGTGACATGTTATGATCATATCAATTTGTTCTCGGCACTCATCGACATCACTTTATTGCCTCTCCGTCTCTCACAGTCCATCACCCCGCACTGTAAATTCAGACCTGAAATGGCAGCGTGCCACGACGCTCCATAAACCAACCATTTCTCTTTTCCTTCCTTCCTCCTCTCTGCCTCCTTTCTTCTGTCTGGCATCTGCTCTTTCCCTCTCTTCAATCCACCCTATTTCCACTCCATATTTTGATACCTCTCCTCCTCTATTTACCGTCTTCCTCCCCTCGCTCCTCGACAGGCGTCGGCAGACAGCCTGAACCGAAGAGTGAAGGAATCAGACTGGGATTAAAATGTAATATCAGACTATTAAAGAGATTAGTGTTTGACATTTCACCGTCTGAGCTACCCCACCAATCTGATGAACTGGCATTCATGATATTGATTTATTCCCCGGCCTCTTTTATTGGTCCGCGTTCACACGGACGGCGACAGATCTGATATGGTGGCCTTTTATGAGGCGCCTTGTCACCGGGGGCCTTGGCGTTAAGTAGCTGCTGACTGAACCGCCGGCGACGATCGTGCACGGAGGAGTGAAGTTTATTCAACAAATCTTTAAGTTTTGAAAGAGCAGCAAGGCGAGGGCAGATTCTCAGGCGCACAAAAGCAAAAGCTTCGGTAGTGAACCCGCTAATGAAAGCTTCAGATGGAGCCACAAAAGAGCGTTAATTATTTCCAATTATGACAAACCATCATTTCAGCTCAATTATGCTTTCACTCTGGTCAAGGCTAACAAGGTAGCCGGACGTGATCGAGGTTCCCTATTAGTCTCTCTGTCAACACCTTTTCTGCGACGGGAGCGCCGCGGGCCTCGGATCAAAAGGAGAACATTTGTGGCACGCAGATTCTTAAATGTTTTTCCATTCAGACATTTCCGCATCCATTTCCTTTCACTTAAATCACCCCGTCTCTGCACCCTGCGCTGACGCATTCACTCAGGACTCTAATCAGCTGCATGCCACAGCAAGCGTCTCTGCAGGTAATTTCAAGAACCATCTCAGCAGTCGGACTTTTTCCCCGTGATACAATTACAATTGACAGCTGCGGAATCTGAGCGTGTTGCTGCTTTCCGATTGGCCGCCAGGTGTCTTAAAAATCCCACATCTGGCTGAACCGCCAGCGTAACCACCAGCAATGAAAACCAGGGTTCTAATTATGTGTTTTAATTAACCGACAAACCGAGAGTTAAAGTGATCATGAGCAGACACTTAAATAATGGGTAATTATTTTTAAAACCTGCTTTGTGGCTCGAAGTGGTGTAATCACCATAATAGACCTTATCACGTGTCTTGTTTCGCAATATGATGGACAAGGGAGGCTCACATCGGCCTCATCCGATATGCAGACCCAAGCTGCCTTGGAGGATTTTTATTGCGCACTGTACGACTGCAGCATAATAACAGTAATCCCCCCAAGAAATGGCCAAACACAATATGTATAGACAACAAAAAGTACTTATTTAAGGTGAAGGAAAGGTTGTTGTCATGGAATCCAGGTGATAGGACAGGACAGGTACTGTTGTCTAATCCAACCGGATCAATACGTGATTTATAGCTTATTAAAAACTGTGGAACATTTTGTGACTTGGCCTGAGACTTTCTAGCTCACAACGCTTTTAGGTAAACAGTATGTGAGATGTTGGTGCCTAGAACCAGTTTGCGATGGGCCCTCCTTTACTGCACCCAAGAGCCGACTGCTATTCCCACAGGTGATGTGCCCATGGGGTGTCGTTCACAAGATGGCACAATGAAGAATGATCAGGCTGTTAGGTGAGGTGGTAGCAGACGTGATTTACCGGTTGGTAACTCTATGGTTGGTGGCTAGGCTCAGCCTTAGAGATAGGGTGACGAGCTTGGACGTCCAATGGGAGCTCGGAGTAGATCTACCCCGTTGAGGGTGGTGCAGGCATCTGGTGAGGAGGCCTCCTGGGCGCTTCCCCTTGGGAGGAGGTTTACTGGGTAGGAGACCGTAGGGTAGACCCAGAATTTGCTGGAGATGTGACATATCTTGACTGGTCTGGGATTGAGTAAAAGTAGAATAGTTGCTTGGTTGAGGGACCTCTGCAAGTACCTCGCTTAACAATTTGCCAGTGAACGTCAGCTAGGGATATAAAAGTGTTGATGCACGTACATCTGTGGTGATACACCGTCACCGGCTCCGTCAACCTCAAGAGTGTCTAACTATCCTGCCACACAGGGTCGCCGACGGAACCGAAAACGTTTTGCACTAATGAAAAAAACGGCGAGGGAGAAAACAGACAGATTAAATGACAGCTGTTCAGCCCGTTAACGTTGAGTATTCTTCATGTAGCGCCACTCCTCACACCTAATTTCTCCCTCCATCCCATCTCCCTGGAACCTTCGTCCTCCTTCCCGTGTTCACTTTGCACCATCTTATCACCCCGGCCACCTCGGTAATGGCCTCGCTCTCGGCTCCGCGCACACCGGCGCCGCATCCGTCGCTCCAATCACAACCTTAATGCATCTCAATTTAACCACTGTTGTAACACGCATGCACCCCCTTTCTCTCTGTCTCTCCTCGCTCTCTCTTTTCTCGCAGAGTGTATTCTGCTTTGAGCAGTGCCGGGTCGGGGAGGGTGGCATCAGTAATGCGTGACGCGTGCCTCCATAACGCCGGCTTCATTTGCATGTGTGAGGAGGTCTGGGCTAATGGAGCTGATCTCTTGTGCTGTTATTAAATGGGGAAAGAGAAGGGGAGGGGAGGGGAGGGTGGGGGGAAAGGAAGGGGGTTATTATTAAAGAGGAGGAGGGAGAGACAAAAACAAGGGTGAGGACTACTCTCTTCCCCCTGAAGCATGATGGATGATTCAGGAGTCTCGCCTTCACTGACTTTAGGTCGTTGTACAATTTGTGTTGTACTCACAGAAACACCTACAGGACATGTGCAATTTTGCATGTGTGTGTGTGTGTGTGTGTGTGTGTGTGTGTGTGTGTGTGTGTGTGTGTTACAACCAACCTGCATACCCTTTGAATATCACGAGGTAAATGAGGCCTAACGCGCCGCTGCCACTTCTGCCTTTGTTCACCCTTTACCGCTCAGGTCGTTTCTCCTGCTGCATTTAAATGTCCTCGATATGTCACACATGCATGCGTGATTGCGTGCAACCCCCTCCCGCCAACAAACGCGCAAACACACACTTGTAAATGAAGTGCGTGCTGTAGCACTTGTTTCAGAACCTTTTAATGACTCACACATGCACGCTTTTACTGCCGTGTGCTACGCCGTAATGGCCGTCTCGCAGCAATTCCGGCAACGCACCGTAGAGTTGTTCCATTTGAGCTGCTGATACGCCAGGCCATAAAATAATGTTTGCTACTGCAGTAATCTTGTACAGTTTCAACACTGAAATCAACAATCCCGGTAGTATAATGTTATTATCATGCGTCAGCGCTGCGTTAGCTTAGTGTTATCCGACATTAGATTAGCAATTTAATCTCCTGTATCGGGCTCGTGTCCAGATTTATACGCACTATCTGGTCGTGTAAATCAGATTTCAAGGAGGACAACATGGAGGTTGGCGACAGCCAGATAAACTTCTCTGCCCACACGTTTTTTTTGTGGAGGGAAATTGATCTAGAACTGCTCCCCTGGGAACCGCTTATCCTCCGACCAATATGTGCTGCAAATCAAATCATGTGGGCGGGCTTTATGCGGTGATAGAGAGAAGAGTAATAGGCGATTTATGCTTCTGTGTCAATTTGACGCCGTAGCTACGGTGACAGCCAAGACTTGGTTCACTTGGTAGTAGCATGTTTCCTCTTTAGGTTTTCCGGCTGCTTCTCCGTCTCTGCAATTTTGGAGTTGATTGTTTTGGATCAATAAAGGTGAAGCACATGGAGGAGAGGTTAACTGAGGAGGTTCGGAGATACGAACTTTTTGGCGAAACTTTCAGTCACCGTAGTTGAAAGTGAAGCAGGAAGTAGAAACAAAAATTAACCTGACTGGTAAAATTGACACAGCGCCGACTAGTGTTTGGATGGCGTTTTTACAGAGCGAGCCAGACTGACGAGAGCATTGGAGTTGTTTGTTTGCAACAAAACGCCTCTGATTGGTTGTGGCGTTTTGCGTGCAAAGGCATTTTTAAATCTCTGTCGGATATGAAATCCAAATTGTGAGTTAGTGTCCCCACAGACTTTATAATTCATTCTGATTGAGCCAGGCTGCATTAATGTGATATGCCAGCAAAAGTCTGTCTCTGTCTTGAGTACTGAGCCTCGAAACCTTGTGAGTATACCGAGACCACTGAGTATTAAAAGCTGTAGTTGGGACGTTGATCTGATGTTTCTTGATATAATATCGCTAGACTTTCAATGAACTCTGTTGCATTTAGCAGTGTTTTTGTAGCAGCAGTCAGACTTGTTAAGACTAAACTAAGACTTGTTACCTATAAAACGATTGTTGCTGTTCCTCAGCTATGAAATAACCGTACGTACTTCTTGAGCCACCCCTGCAGCTTAATTAGCTCAAGTGTGCCAAAATGTGGCTGAATGAACTCCATCTTGCAGTGTGTTTAAGAGATTTCAAGAGTGCGATAGCATGACTGAGAAGCAGCGCTTTAGCCAAAACTATGATTTCCTTGGAACATACTGAGGGTACAGATGGACAGCGGAGAAGTGGATTAGGCAGCAGGAGTAGTTTCCAGTGTTTCTACGGACATTTAAGTCCCTTTTTTTGTCCGTTTGCAAAGTGTAAAAATCCATTTTAATTACCTAAATCCAAGTCTCGTCATTTAGGAAGCAGTGGGCGTTTTTCATGGCTACATATTTTGGTGGAAAATCCATTTGATCGTTTTAGCATTCATGAATAGTTGGTGCTTTTATTAATCGTCGAGTCACTCTGAGTTGAGATGAGTCTTTCCTGATGCACCAGCGTACACAATGAACGCGGCATCAGTCAGAGGATGATTAATGAAATGGCAGCTCGCTGGCGTCGCTTGGGTCCCGGTGTCGTCCAATCCCCTCCCTCCCCTCCTTCGGCACATTGGCAACGCCATCCTCAAGACTCATCCTCCAATGGGAGAGTTTAGATCCATCTGGAGGCGGGCCAGCAGCTCACATCTGACATCATCTTAAGACCTGGCACCGTTTTTGTCAGAATGACACTGGCTGTCTGCGCGCACGCACTCGCTCATGCGTGCAAACACACTTGTGCGCGGTACACCTGCGACCGAGACGAGATTAAGACGGAGAAGGGAAAGTGGGAAGGCATCGGCAGAGGTGTGAAAGTGGAGTGTGTGTGAATGTATTTATCAGTGTTTAAAGATGTGCGTCGGGGCGTGTTGATTGGCCGGGGGATTGTGGGCGCAGTTTTTTTTTTGCGAAGCGGGTTGTGTACATGTGAAACGCGGGATGGCAGGTGAGAAGGAGGGAAGCGTTAAAAAACGGGAAGTGTGAGAACGACACAGATGGGCTGCCGAGAGGAGGAGGAGGACGCATGGAAGAAAATCTAAAAAGATCTAGACATGCTCGCAGGGATTTTAGAACAATCAAATAGAAAAGTGATTTAGTCCTGAAAGTATTAATCAAGTCGAGACAATAGCTTAATCATTTTAAATATCTGAATTTAGTTTTGGACGGGCTGTCAAACAGAGCCATATGAAGATATCTAAAAAAAATATATATATATTGTCGCATCCCTAAATTGAGCCGAATCATCTGTTTGATTCTCGGCTTTGATGTGTTTATTAAAACCAAGAACATCTCGTGCCTTTACATGCACGTGAGTCATTTATGGGATAACCTGATTTATTAAACGTCATTTAAATAATCTGTTCTGAAGCCTCGGTGCTGCAGGAGGAAGGAGGAAGCCAAATTTTCTTGACTTTTTTGAAGGTTGCTGATTTCTGCAAGCTTGTTTTTATTTACAGAAGCACATTTTCACTTGTGGAAGAACTACAAACTCAATTACAGTCTCCGGAAAAAGCCGGAAACGTGACTGACAGATTTCAGAAAATTTGAGTCGAGGCAACGTTTTAAGTTCAACTAAAACTGAAAGTGAGGAATCGTAGCTTTCTGTACACCAGGTATTTGGTTTCGTCGTGCAACCTGATTTCTTGTGCAAATGATAACACAAGACATTGGGACCAGAAATTTGACAATAAATTGAATTTCAGATATTGAATATCAGCTGAATTAACCAGAGAGCAGTTCGTGCAACCTTGTTGAGTCCACATCCACCGTCTTACCCCAACCTTCCCATCAAATGAACAGTCCAACAGGTTGACCGTGAGTCTAGAAGTCAGATTTAAAGTCTGATGATCAATTTAGGGGCCGAAAAAGTAAAGGAATAAAACCTGCTAGTGCTAGCATTTAGCTTAATTAGCAACCCAGCCTGTTTAGCCGGCTTCTTCTTGTCGCACCGTGCTGTTGAAGCTTGTTACGCCTGTCCCCTGCTGCAGGGCCCTGCGTCCTCGGTAGCGATAATCAGCCGCGCTCCGCTCTCGTAGCTGTTGCCGGTGGGTTGAGCAATTTTTTTTTTATTATTTATGTGCAGAAGCTGAGAGGAGGTTATACATTTTTCTCGCACGCACACGCTACTTATACTACTTGGAGTACACTGTTTAAAAATGCACCGTGTATGGTATAGCTGGTGGACTGTACATCAATTTCCTAGGAGACTGTACCCGCTCACCCCAGTCACATGGTGCCGGGACAGCGGGTCAACGCATTTGAAATGGTTTTTATTTAAGACGGAAAGTTGTAAAATAAAAAAAGAAAGACGATCACTTTAAATGCTGCAACGTTGGAAGCCTCCATGGTGTTCATTCATGACAGCTGGCTCACAGTGTCTTCCTTCGCATCCTACCAGTGCAGTGTGTGTGTGTGTGTGTGTGTGTGTGTGTGTGTGTGTGTGTGTGTGTATATATATATATATATATATATATATATATATGTGTGTGTGTGTTTTGTGTCAGATCTTTTGTTCGTCACAATGTCCCCAAATCTACCCGCGGCGCTCGCCGGGTCCGGCCACCTGCTCTGCCTTTGCGTCGGCTCTGGCACCGCCGCTCGAGGAGCCCCTCACGTTTTCAGCTTCGTTTTGCGTCTCTGCCAGGCCCGCGGCGACCCGAGGCCGGCAGGAGTTTGCGCGTTGGGTCCGCGCGCGAACAGCCAAAAAGCTGTCTGTCATTAAGCGCGAGTCTGGCCCGTTTCCACCTGGACACTGTTCTCCCCCATCTGTTTCCATCTCAGTGATCAAGTCTGACCCAAATCTTGTCGGCATGACTTAGGCGGACCAACAAGGGGCAACTGATACTCCAGAAATCACACCAAAGCAACACAAAATCTCCACCAGCCCTGTAAGGAGACGTGCTTATTTTTTTAAGAAGATTTTTTATTACAGTATGAACACTTATGACATTGAACCTTGGATTAGTGTAATGGAAAGTGTTGAAAGGATAAAATACCACCCAGGACTAAAACGGCCACATTACGCTGGTAATATGACTTGTATTATAACAAATGTTCAGTTCTGTGAACAGCACCAACAACTATCACCTAAGGAAAGATTTCAAGAAGTTGTTTGATGTCTCAAATCCCCAAAAAGAACAACTTTAACAGTTTTGAAGTTTTGTTGACCCATCCATCCAGCCCATACTCCTCCCATGCTCTTTGTCATTTGAAGTGTCTTCCCAAAGCAGACGCCAGACTGTTTGACTGACAGTTCAACGCTGGGAACCTGCATTCATATTTTGTAACCGCTTGTCCTGTAAAGGGTCATGGGGGGGCTGGAGCCTATCCCAGCTGTCATTGGGCGAGAGGTGGGGTACACCCTGGACAGGTCAATTTAGAAGCACCAATGAACCTAACCAGCATGTCTTTGGACGGTGGGAGGAAGCTGGAGAACCTGGAGAGAACCCACACAGACACAGGGATAACATGCAAACTCCACACAGAAAGGACCAGTCGGACTTCATTCGAACCCGGAACCCAACACTGGAAACAGCAGTGTGAAAATAAACCATGAGCAAACACAGGATACACACAAAAAACAAATCTTTATTATTAAAGTACAAATTAAAAAGCTTTTTCCAATGCAAGTGTACTTTAATTTCATCAAGCGAAACGGTATGAAGTGAAATAATTCAGGTTGCTCCATCATAACATCTGATCTGAATGATCCGAAAACGAGAGTCTGCAGCGTTTTAGAGGATTCGTAGACACAAACTCTGCTAAATTTAAGAAATGCAACACCTATGTGCTCTGGATGCATGAGATGTTATCCTGCTTTATGTCCGCTGAATCGGAGAAGCTCTTAGTTGCTTTGCTGTGCCTTTAAGTGTCATCATACTCTTAACGCGAGCCATTGTGATTAAGTTTCATTAGAGTCTTTACAAAGTCTCATGTAACATTAAAGCTACAGTGCTTTAACGTGCACGTGCAAATGTGCGAGTTAATAAGTAATAGGAAGCGCGGCGTGTAAGCGCTTTTTTGAAAATATGAGGGATGTGTCTGAGTGTGCGTGGATTTGGCGTGTAAACCTGTGAGTGCAAGAAGTGTGTGTCTGATGTTCCATTTACCCTCTTTCATAATTCATGGCGTCGGGGAAAATGGACTGAAGCGGAGGTGGCTATCGTGCATGTGTGTGCGTGCACGCGTGCGTTGCGGGATAACAAGACGAGCGTTCCGCGGAGATGAAACAGACAAGAGTACGTCTTTGAAATGCAAAGAGCGCTGATAGCAATGATTGGCCACTGTGTTGAGGAGGAGCTAGGAGTTTTTTCCCAGCGTTTCATCATAATACACACTTGCTCCGGCCCTCCACACCCCTTCACACACACACACACACACACACACACACTGGTTATTAACGATAGCATTGTTAGTTCATTATTATTTTATTTACCTCTGTGACATAAAACTCTGGCTAATTCGGCGCCGCTCTGAGCTCTGGAGGGTTGCGTCTCTCCGTTTATGTGTGCGTCTCGGTCTCTTTCTCGCGTGCACACTCACACCAAAGTGTCTACTGTTGGGGCCTGGGGACCAATTTATTTACATGCAGCGAGTGGAAGTGGAACACAGAGGAAGGGATAAAACAAAAAAAAAGGGGGTGAAGGAGAGAGAAAGAGGAAACGGCGGGGAATTATGGAGAAAACCCAGTGGAACGAACCAAGTTTCTTCTATTTCTTCCCAAGGACATACAGTTTGCCATTGAGACGGGCTCAGTGTGTACGTGTTTACCGGTGTCTTATGCCACCTTCATCGGTGCCCAACTGTTTTAGTTCCAGTGTTCAAAGTGGCGAAACTTCTTCAACGGTGCCGTATATTTCAGTTTGGAAACAGGCAGCAATCAGCGGGAAGCGTCATCCAACACATTTACAGAAAACCCATGTAGAATGGAAATCGCTTGTGTCCGTGTCTTAGCCATAGACTGTAGAAAACATGACCGATGCGTCTCCGCTTCCATTGGTCAAAGCGACGCTAGAATCCCAGGTATACGGGCAGCGCCATCTTGCAAGTTTGGAGCCAGAGTCTGACCACTGTACAAAGCCTTCTCCAGCACATCCCAAAGATTCTCAAGGGGGTTAAGGTCTGGACTCTGTGGTGGCCAATCCATGTGTGAAAATGATGTCTCATGCTCCCTGAACCACTCTTCCACAATCTGAGCCCCATGAATCCTGGCATTGTCATCTTGGAATATGATCCATTGATGGAATAACCTGGTCATTCAGTATATTCAGGTAGTCAGCTGACCTCATTCTTTGGACACATAATGTTGCTGAACCTAGACCTGAGCAACTGCAGCAACCCCAGATCATAGCACTGCCCCCACAGGCTTGTACAGTAGACACTAGGCATGATGGGTGCATCACTTCATCTGCCTCTCTTCTTACCCTGATGCTTCTCCACTATCCTTCCAGTTTTTAATAATGCGTTGGACAGTTCTTAACCCAGTTTTAGTAGTTTCTACAATCTCCTTAGATGTTTTCTCTGCTTGATGCATGCCAATGATTTGACCCTTCTCAAACAGACTAACATCTTTTCCACGACCACAGGATGTGTCTTTAGACATGGTTGTTGAAGAAATGAGAAGCTACTCATTGCATCAGTTGGGGCTAAATAACTTAAGTGCCTGAAATAGCAGAAACTATCCTTAAAAATATATTTGACGTGTACTTTGGTGTTTCACATGCTTCACTTTTGAGTCATACTGTCCGGTTTTTCCTACATTCTATTTTCTATCATACTGACAGTGCCGTGTCATCTGCGTAAAGTGATAGAATAATCGTCAGAATGTGTTTTCAGATATTTTATAATATGTTTTTCTTTCTTTCTCTTGTCTTACAGGCAGGACGCCAGTGACCTCTCTGGACCGATACAAAGGTACCGTAATTCATCTTTTATTCTTCTACTTTCCCTTTTCCCTCGCTCCTTTTTCCCCTTTGGCCTCATCTGCAACAAAGCATACAGGCTTTTTGGGCCCAAACACATCAACGGCGCGGTGGCGTTGGGGAAGTACAACGAAGGGCAAGAAGGAAGACGAGAAGAGGTCGCGGGGTAGGGAGATGGAGAAATAAAGGGAGCGAGGGGAGGAAAGGTGGGGGAAATTGGAAAGAAGAGATGTGACGCTCTTCAGATCTATGGCCAAGGAGGGTCATTAAACTAAACCCTTCGGCGACAGAGCGACGGATCAAGCATGGGGAGAGGAGAAGGGGGGAGGGGGTTTAAATAAGGGCCAATCTTAAAATAGCAGTACCTATTCCTCATCTGAGGCATAGTTAACAGGAAAAGGATGAATATCCTGACCTGAAAACCATCACTGCCTCACATTTTCGAGCGTGAACAACGGAACTTTCATGTGTTTGATGTGTGTGATCCATTTGTAATTCGGCTGTAATGTAATGTGAATAATAATGACACGCGATGCCTACTGTTGCAGTATTAATAGATATAGTATGGCTGGTTATCTAACAAGGCTCTAATAATAGAACATTTCTTTAACATTTATGGGATCTTAATGCATCAGCAGATGTTACCCCAGGTATGATCATAGCTCCACTGGAGGACTACTGCCGAGGAAGTACCTCACCCACTATCTGAGCAATTTAGCAGACAAACAATAAAGACGGAGAAATGTTGTGTGGATTAAACCGTACGTTTAAAAGCAGTTACTTCTTTCTCCGCCGCAATGGAGAACAAAACAAAAAAAAAAAGACGGAAGGTGATGAAACGTTCACTGTGATGGATTACCCATCTTGAGCAAGTTTTAAGTCTCTGTGGGATTTTTTTTATTATTATTATTTCTGTAGTGAAATGAACTGGATCTAATGGCTCCCCGGAAAGTTGGTAAGAAATCCATTTAAAAAGCTCAGCGGTGTATTTGGGGGGGAAAAAAATACTTGGCAGTAATGTAAAGAATATGCCACTTTAATGGGCTGGATCACGTCCAGGTAGTTCTTTAAGTAACTCAGTCGCTCTATAAAGTTAATATCAAGGTGTTTTTCCATCGGTTTAAATAGGGTTGAGTACGTTGCAAATCTGCATCTTTTTCTCACGACGGAAATGAATAATTTTTAGTATTTTAGGGTCTCGTTTGGAGTTCTCACAGCTTATTCTCGACAAATCAACCGGGCAGAACTTTTTTCTTGTTTGGTTTCCGGCAACTATTCTGTGATTGGTCAGAAACTGGAAGTGGGTGTGGTTAATGCGGAAAAGCGAAAATGCTAGTGGCTATGCTAATATTCGCAGTGTGACCCGCTGATCTCTCCTGGGTAGAGATCGGCATACCGTGTGTGGACAACAACCAAAAATAATACTCTCCCACAATGCTTAGCGCGTGTGACGTATGCTTCAGTGGGAGGGGCCAATGAGGACTTGTCACTTGAGCTTCTCGTGAAGTATAAACGACCTGGCCAGGACGAACCTTGTTCTTGTTCTTGCTCACCTCAAGAACAAGAACAAATTTCTTGCTTCTCACAGAGTATGTAACGAAATTAAAGCCACGCCTGATGACGATAATCGCGGCAGGTAAATGAGCTCAGATCCAAAACAGAACGAGACGCCGGCAGCGGAGACTGTGGCTGCGTGAATAATTAGGCAAAGTAGTTTGCTTTTGTATTTTTTTTTTTGCTCCCTGATTGGAGAAAATAGGCGAGGCTGTGGCTGTCGCATGAGCTCTCTCTCTCACACACACACACACACACACACACACACACACACAGAACACAAACCAACGCTGTGTGCTACACGCTAATCCGCCACACAGCTGCGTCATCCTGGATCGTGTGTTTACTTCCTCTCTGCCTTCACCACCATCGCCGCTGCAGCCGCCGCCGCCGCCGACCCCCCACAATCCCCTGCAAACACACTCACACAATCGCACAAAAGAGAACTGGGCGTATAATTTGATCCTGTGCGCTCTCCTCCTCTAATGAAGCTCTCTGGCGGTTTGACTGACACCCGGCTCGTTATTTAAGTGTCTGTTTTGGGCCAGGAGGAAGAAGAGGAGCTCGAGGGGGAGGAGGAAGGAGGAGGGAGGGGGGGAAAGAAAGAGATAGAAAAAGTGGAAACTGGGGAGCTGAAAGAGCGGATAGGAATCAGGAGGACTGGGGATAGATGGAGGGAGGACAGGAAATGAACAGGGCTGGAGAGACGGAGTAGGGATGGAGGCAGAAGAGGGCCAGGGGGAGTTGCAATCAAGAGAGAGGAAGACAGTTGGGGAGGAGGAAGAGTTGATGCCGGAAACAAGGGGTGATAAAGGGTTTGGAGGGACTGTGCGTGCGAGTGTGTATAATTGCAGGTCTTTGTCCTGATAATGTTCTTTGAAGGCACACAGCTGATAATTAGCAAAGCGAGGCTCCGCGGTCGCCTCTCAGCGTCGGTCATTATGAGCCGCAAACCTGCTATCGGCTCTGACATGACCTCCCAGAACGGGCCGCGCACACGCCGAGCTCACGCCGGGCTCACGCCGGGCTCACGCGAAATCGCAGCACGAGAACGTGGATCGGCGCACGAACGGGAGGAGCTCACGAGTGGAACCGATATGACGGCTCTCCAAAGGCCTCGAGTTCCTCTTTGGCGTCGGGCAGGGGAGGTGGGGGCTGCTGCTGCTGCTGCTGCAGGTGTGTGTGTGTGTGTGTGTGTGTGTGTGTGTGTGCAGACGCACCACTTCCTGTTTACAGAGCCAGACCCGCACAACACAGCCCAGACTGTAATTACAGGGATTCGCACAATGCGGCGTCCCGGTACGCTGCGCCCGTTATTGCCTCCCCGGTTGCCACATGACAACGCCAGTCCCCTTGCTACGGTGGCTGCCTGATGCGCCGCCGCTTCTGGCCCCGCCTCCCCTCACCCCCCTCCCCCCCCAACATCCTCACATCTGAATATTTATAGGAGCCGGCTCAGTGCAGTGAGTATTCTCTCTTAAGACAGACAGTTATCAGGGCTAAAGGCTCCTTCCTGAGCGTTAATCAATCCCCCAGCGAGAAAAAGTCCGACCTGAGCTGCTGCGGTGTGGAAGGTTTATTTGGAGAAGTAAAGTCTCCGTGCATTTGTCCCATCAGGCTACTGACACTGATTTTTGCACAAAAACCTCTGAAGGAATTTAAAAACCTCCAGCAGATGCTGTTAACCAGCTTCAAATCCTTCGTACTACTTTATCTCGCCCCGTGCTCTTTCTGTTGCACTCAAACTGTCACAGCAGGACAGCGGGCTTCAGGTCCTCGTCGAGTCTGGGAGTCCGTGCTGGTGTCATCCTCGCCGTTCATCCCTTTTTCATCTAAACACATGAATTATGAAGAGCTGCTAATGACGGGGAGGGGCGGAGGAAGGGACGGGTGACGGGAGCTGGACGGACGTCTTCCCTTCCTCCACTTCCTCACTGTTCTCTCTCTCTCTGGAGTGTGTTTTTTCTCTCTCTCTCCATCTTTGAGTGACACAGGGGCTCAATTTGTGGAAAACACACACACACACACACACACACACAGGGTGGCAGGTGAACATACAGTGGCCCAGGAGGCGCTGGCGCCTGTGTGTGTCGATGCAGACCACTGACCTGGAACACATTGGGTACTGGGAGAATAAAAACTACACACACACACACACACACACACACACACACACACACACTTTATTAC
This sequence comes from Chelon labrosus, assembly GCF_963514085.1. NCBI lineage: Eukaryota > Metazoa > Chordata > Actinopteri > Mugiliformes > Mugilidae > Chelon > Chelon labrosus. Next base: position 18,756,813 of record NC_140356.1, read on the forward strand.
TTCCCATAAAGGCGATAATAACAATGATGATTTCACATTTATTAGTCTAAGCCATTTAATTTTTTTACTTCCTCAATTTTTTAAATCAATTTTAAGTACTTACACATTTATATATATTATAAAATATTAAATGCATAAATATTTACAGTATTTATTCGTCTAATTAGTCTTTACATTATTAAATATAATTACAGTATTTTATTTATAATTTATTTTATCATTTATTTTATTTTTATTAAATATTTTTCTATAAAGTTAAATTTTATAATAAATGAATAATTTGAATTTTTTTATTTATTTATTTTTTTGCTACTCAATCGTTTCTTTTAAGATTATTTTATAGGGCTCGTTTTTTTGCAGCCGTTACCATGGCGATCGGCCCTCGCATTCTGACCCCCTTTTTGTTCCGTTGACATCAAACCGCAAACGCACACATGTGGACGAGCAGAGAGAGAGAGAGAGAGAGAGAGAGAAAGAGAAGCATGCCCCAGGGTTTTCTGGGATACTGGAGCGTTTTTATTTATTTATTTTTTTTTTTATTTTTTTTTTCCCCAGCTGATGCTCTCCGTGGTGGAGAGAAGCTCAAGTGATGGGTGTGTCTTCTTTGCATTCCAGCTATTCTCACACACAAAAACAATGCAATGCACGCTCGGTATTTGCTGCCATTGTGGCTGATTACATGCGCGCTCTCACTGCCGACTCCTAGGCCCGGCAGAAGCGTCGCGGTTGGAGTAATTAATCATAAACACCGAGTCTTTTCTCCTGTGATGTGGATCGTATCGTTGGATTTGCTCCTGCAATGTTTCCACATTTCCACGTTTGTCTTTTCCCTTTGCTCTGGCACATATGCACGTTTCTGTGTGTGTGTGTGTGTGTGTGTGTGTGTGTGTGTGTGTGTGTGTGTGTGTGTGTGTGTTGGGGGAACTCGGTGTGACGTTTCTTTTTTTATTTCTTTCTTTTTTTTTTTTGAGAGCCTCCAGATGGCTGAGAGACAGGTGAGCCAATTAGCGAGTCTCGCTACACGGCAACATCACCACACCGGCGGAGCACGACAGCCAAACACACACACACACAAAAAAAACACACACACACACACCAAACATACCAACACTCCACATGACTCTGCCGCGGTGTTAACATTACCGCCATGATGTCCTGATGGGTCTCCCGGCGCCGTCGACGCGCGGGGGCCAGCCTTCGAGCTCGCCGAAGTCGCCGCGGACGCCAAATTGATTTTCACGACGACGTCGGGCGGACGGTGACAAATGATCCACTAATTTCAGCTTTATTATGCACGTTTTAGACGACCGAGTAACAAAACAGAGGCATAATGGGCAGATTTGAATTGATTTGCTTGTGTGTTCATTTGTTTTCAAGGAGCCCCCCCCCCCCAAAAAAAATAAAAAATATTTCAGCACGCCGCGCTGATGTTCATTATAATTCTAATGAAGTCGAAATCCTCACAAAAGACGAGAGAGCTGCGGCAGGAAGGCAGCGAGTCCAAACACAACAGCAGCAGCAGCAGCAACCTTTATCTCCCTTTCCCCTCTTCATCCCCCTCTTTTCTCTCCCTCTTTTCTCCTCTCGTGTCATCTCGCTGCAGAATAGCTGGATATTAGACGTGGGAAATGCAGATTCTGCCGTTAATTAGCCGTCAGCCGCTGTGGTAAACAGCCACAGCTGACCCCGGGGCCCTCCTCCTCTCCCGGCTTCTAGAGGCGAACAATATGCAATCCATATGATGCAACACATACTCATGCAGAGCGTATTATTTCGACGGCGCCCGCGCGTTTCGTGTATTTTTCTATTTGTTAAGCGATAATTGAGCGGCAATGGCGGCTGCTTTCCCGCCTAATGGAAAGGGGACAAATTAATCTCCCCGTGCTAATGTCTGCAAATGGAACAGGACCACTCCTGCCACCTCCATGCTCGCCCAACCTGCCTGGGAGGGAGTGCGTCTGAGTGTCAGGTTGAGGAGGATGCAAAGCTCTGGCAGCTCGGCTGATGGATGTGAAGCGGCTTGTTTGGTTTTAGAAATCAGTAGGACACCCAAATATGTTCTCTAGTTCCGGTTCCTCTGGATCTCTAGATGAATGTTTTTTTTAAGCAGCCGGTGACGTTGACGTTTTCAAGGTTAGATATGAAAGCTTCTGTTGAGTCCTCAAGGTGCGTGGTTCATCCTTTTAAGTATCATTAAGTACATTTAGTGTGGTCATTACAGTTTTTTTAAAGTGTTGGTCCCTCTTAGAGGACTGTGAGGTGTGCTGTGGCTTCAAAATGTTCCACATGAGAGGTAATCAGACACAGACTGCAGTGAAAAATAGACTCTGATTATCTTTATCCACCACCTGAGTTGAGTGACCTGGACCTAAGACCCGAGACTTGAACCGGAGCTCTTTGACGAGTAACCTGAGACCTGAGACTTGGACATAAAACCTGAGACTTGGTCATGAGACTTTAATGCAAGACCTATGAGTTGGGCCCTAGATCTTTGACTTTGATGTAGAACCTGAGATCTTAGACTTGGGGATAAAACCCAGGACCTCAGACTTGAACCTACGACCTGAGACCTGAGACTTGGACCCAAGACCTGAGACCTCAGACTTGGACCTAAGACCTGAGACCTTAGACTTAGACTTGGACCTAAGACCTAAGACTTGGACATAAGACCTGAGACTTTAGACTTGGACCCAAAACCTGAGACCTCAGACTTGGACATAAGATCTGAGACCTCAGAGTTGGACTTAAAACCTGAGACCTGAGAGTTGGACATAAGACCTGAGACCTCAGACTTGGACCTAAGACCTGAGGCCTCGGACTTGGACCTAAGACCCAAGACCAAAGACCTTACACTTGGACATAAGACCTGAGACTTTAAACTTGGACATAAGACCTGAGACTTTAGACTTGGACATAAGATTTGAGACCTTAGACTTGGACATAGGACCTAAGACCTTAGACCTGAAACTTGGACCTGCAACCTTAGTCTTGGAAATCAGGCTTGAGACTTGGACGTGAGACCTATGACCTGAGACTTTAGACTTGAACGTATGACTCCAGTCCTTACATGTGCACACAAGACCTGAGACTTGAATGTGAGTCCTGAGACTTAAACATAAGCTCTTTGACTCTCAACCTGAGACCTTTGACTTGGACTTGGCATTGAAGACACATCTACGTGTTTTGTTTTGCGACAGAAGATGTGGACGCTATTAACTCATTAGCAGCAGCAGAGACTAAAAAATAAAAAAACAAATGCTGCTTTTACCCAAACCCCTGAGCGGCTCCCGTCAGGCCCCAGCCTCGTTTCATGTTCGTACATATACGCGGTGTTTTGCGGAGGAAAACGTGGGTGGGAGGCCGGGTTGAATGTCATCCTATTTTCCCATCTTAATAGCCCATGATCCTGCTGCCGCTCTGCCTCCTAAGCCTCTTCCCGTGGATGACCTCCAGGGAAGATTGTGTTGCTGCCGCCGGAGTACAGAGGAGTTGATTACGCGGCAGCGCCGGGGCTTTGTTCTAAGCGTACGCCCGTCCTTGGCTTTGGAGAGAGAGAGAAAGAGAAACGAGATAGAAGAAGAAGAAGAAGAAGTCTTATCTCTCCCACGGGGTCTCGCATTCCTTTCATTCCAGATTGTCTTGGCGACCTCCTGGCCCCGCCCCAGTTCATCCCGACCCTCCGCCGCTCCGCTTGTTTACCGTCCCATAATGACATTGTCGCCGTCGACAATGCGTCCGCTTATCGCGAGGTGTCCGCCGTCACAATGGATGAATGGCGGCGTAATGGAAAGGACGAATTTGTCCCGTTGTCATCGCCGAGCCTTTCGGAGGCGCTCTCCTGCTTGGGCCGCGCGTGCCGGCGTAAGATAAGATTAATTTTTCCTCGCATCGCCCCGGCTGATTGCAGAATCTTGTATCTAATGCAATTTTTATTTCTCACCCCTCTTCTTTCTCCTTTTCCCCTTTTTCTTTCAAACTGCAGAGTCAAGCTTTTCTCTCTCTTCAGGGGGGAAAAGAAAAATCTAAATAATTTATCTGTGTTTTGGTGCATTTTCTCCCCCCCCTCACCCGCCCCCCTCCCCCTGTACTTAGAGGGAAAGAGAGAGAGATGGAATAGAGACAGACAGGAGGAAAAGCAGATGAGAGTTTTTTTTTCTGAATGGGATGAACGTGAGCGGCATGCTGAGGAGGGTAAGAAAAGAGAGCGGAGGATGGCAGGAAGGAAGGAGGTGGAGGGGTGGAGGGGGGGCCAACCCTCGCTCTGCTCTGCTGTCGGCTGGAGAGGGGCCTAAGAGGAGCCTGCAGACTTTGGTAATCCCTCTTTTATTAATGTGAAGCCAAGCTCAGCAGAATGCAGGCTCACAGACATAACAGCTCTGCTCACTACTGACTGTCTTTAGGCCCCACTGTCTGTCTGTCTGTCTGTCCGTCCGTCTGTCCTCTTACATGCAGATCTGCTTCACTGGCATGACCGTCCCGAGTCCCCCGCCCCGGCTCCCGACCCCACCCCATTTGCCAGGCGAGTAAATGGACGGACAATTAAAGCGGGGCCGCGCTCGGCCGGTCCAGTCCGCTGCACTTCCGCCCCCAAACGAGTGCAGCTCTTAAAAGTCTTTTGATCCGGTCCTGGCCTTGGATCTTTGGCACAAATGCGTCCTCACCGTTACCATGCCCTGCACGTTACCATGACAACCCCCCCTCCCCTTCCCCTCCTTACATCACTCAGTGCCCCCCATGTAGCCAATGGGCATTGACCTTTCGCTGTCAGAGCGTGTTAGGGAGCGGGAGATGCAAAGAGAGGGAGAGAGAGGGAGAGGGAGACGAGTGAGGAGGTGAGGGAAGGGGGAGCAGGCACTCTGCAGAAACAACAAACACAAATAGGTCATTAAATTGTAAACACAATTTAAGAGAGACGGAGGCCGCCTCGGTTTGAGCCGTGGCCTCCAGTCACTGCCATGTCAGCGCCATCCCGCTCCCCGGATGACGGAAACAACATGTTCGTCTTAAGGAGAGAGGCATGACGTCGCCGCTCGGCAAAGGTGGGGCTCCCATGATAAGACGTGAAAACAAGTCTTAAGGTGGGGTTAAATTTGACGTAAAGGTACCGCGACCCCAAAGCTTCCGTCTCTACCGGACGCCGCCGTACGTCCTCTGCTCTCCAGCGCTTGCCCTCCAGCTCGAAGCCACTCGTCTCGGGGAGAAGGTTTAGAGAGAGACATGGATGAAAGAGGGCGTAAAGAGTGAGACGGAGCAATACTACACGTATATAACAACACAGCTCAATAAAGCCAACCAGTTAAGATTTGGCCATATAATAAAAGAAATCTTTCAGTATTTTGAAGAGATGGGAGCCTTCGTAGGGCTGGGCATCGCTACTGATGATTGATTTGATTCAGTATATCTCAGTTTCTGAACAATTTTACTTAAAACTGATGTGATCGGTTCCAGAGCTTCATGGCATTTCCACAATATTTCACCTCTAGTTGTCACATTTTGAATGTGGATTTGCTTTTGTGCAGCTCTTCTCTGTCATTGTCGTAGCTTCACTCGTGTTTCTAATCTCATTGTACCTTCTCGCAGCGATTTGTCCTGCAAAGCCAGATGCAAGATTTCTGACCAGAGGATGCAGTGAAATGAGGTGTAAATTAAAAAAGATCGATGGATGGATTAAGTCCTACGGCTTAGCCAACCTGAGATTTATAATTTAGGAGCTCAGACAGCAGAGGCCTGTTCACCTCTAGTCGTGGGGCGTCCACAGAAAGATCCCAGCAAAGCACAACTTGCTGCCACAGAGCGTTAAAAAACAAAGCAGCGAGTGTCAGCTGACCGGGCGAAGCTTTTCACCGTTGGATCAAGTTTAGGATCAGATGTCCAGGATGGTGGATCCACATGTCAGCAGTCAGAGCTCATACATGACCACGTCTGCCTTTACTAATCTATCTGACTAGTGAAGCAGGCAAAAAGCATGCGGTGTGTCACTCAGCATCCTGTCATATGACACACTTTATATATACTATTTATACTATAGACCTCAGACCTCAGTTAAGAGAGTTGGACTCCAGACGTAACATGAACTAGCTTCACTTTATAAGAGCTAGCTAGCACAGTTAAAATGATAAGTCAACTGTTCACTGTAAATTACAATATAGAATACCACGTCTCAACAGCATTATGTGTGGTTCTCCTGTAGATGAACTTAAAATCCATAAAATCCATGCATCCATAGTCAGTTTTTCAAGTTCAAGTTTAGAAAAACCAGCTTCCACGGCCGCTGCAGCCTCTGTGCGTCAACGCCACCAGTGCAGCTACAGTATCTGAATGCCTACGTAAGTGAGAGCTATTAGCCGCATAAATAACAAATAATCAGTCGTCATTGTCTGCGCTTGTACATCGCAATTTGAATACATGGCTCCTTTTATGCTCTGTGTCATTATGCTCTTTACATTCGCTGTGACACTCGGCGTGCGGCGTGCGATCGGCGGCTGCAGCGTCTGTTGGATGTGGAGGAGATGATTGTATCGGAGCGCCGTGCAGCCCCCGCGGCCTCTTTTAAAAACGCTCTCATACCACGCTTTGTTTTTTTTTTTGTTTTTCTCCCGTCGTTTGCTCGCCACGTGTCAACGTTCATCGTCTGATTTTGGCGATTTGAGCCGTAAACAACGGAGGCGGGGACGGGTAATTAAGTTAGGAGTTAGCCAAAAGTGTCTGCTGCATTTTGATGCCGATGGTCCCGCGCACGCCGGGTAATTTAGGATTTCAATTGTTGTTGTTTTTGTTGTTTCTGTTTTAGTTTTTTTTTTTTTTTTCTCGGTGAAATGCAGGTGTTTGGTGAAGACAGACGATTTTGCCCCGGATGCCAAACATTCTAATGAAGCTCACGTACCATCCATAATTTTAACTATCTCCCACCTGCCAGCTAGCTAGCCACACACACACACACACACACACACACATTGTGCACTAATGAAGCTGTTCTCCTCTCCTTTCTTTTTTGTTCCTGGCTCAGTGAAACATGCATAAATCATAATAAACACAGGGATGAATTTTTAATCAGCGGCTCCCTGCGTGCGTCTTCAGCCCCGGCCTCCTCCTCCTATGGGGTAGCAGAGACTGGGAGGCATAGGGGAGCCCGAGCTGGCAGCGTCCTCCTGGACGACTACTCACCGCCTCTGGCTGGGGGACGAGCCGTCCGGGACTGGGCCGAAACGCCTGCACCTGCAGGAGGCTGGGGTGGAGTCAGGGCGGGACACCTGAGGAGGGAGGGGCTTGGTTTACATACAGCATCCAAACTGGTGGTGCTTGATGATTATGAACATGAATTATATTTTATTTAATATTTTCCTCTTCTTTATGTTTTTGGATTTATCTGTGAATTCATTTTACATTTCTTTTTGACATTTTTTTCATTTTCTTTTTCAATATTTATGTTATTTACTTTAATTTTAGTGGCATCTGGAGGACTAGATTTGTTTTTTTATGTTTTATAGCCTCCCATGAGAGCCTTCTCTCTGGAGAAGAGCTGAGGCCCAGCCTTTTGTCGTACATTTCCAGTAAAGCCTAGCTAAAAAAGTGCCGCTGAAGCCTTACAGCTGGCTTCACAGCATCACCGAGAGGCCCTAACCTCCTCCATGGCCTCGAGAAGAACTTATTTCTTCATCCATTGAATCATTTTCTTCAGAGAACCAGCAGATTAAGCCCAGACTTTTGTCGTACCATTCTGGGAAAGCACATTGAGAAAGGCACGGGTAGATCGCTTAGGACTCGAAATGTCAAAATCTCAACGAAATAAAGACGTTTTGGTGAAACTCAGGGTCCCAGAACCCCTCTCTCCTTCTGCCTGGGCCTTACTCCAGGAATAATGGCTTTATACTCAAGGGCATAGCACAAGACGATTTTTGAGAGGACAACATTTTTATATTAACGTTGTCAAGAGTCAAACCGGCTCTTCTAGTCGGTTTAAACACAGTGAGATAGCGGCCAAACGCTGCAGATGTTCCATCTCTTTGTGATGCATCTTGCACTTTCTAATAAACAATAAAGAATCCAGCTCATGTTGACTCGACGTTGAACTTTCCATCGGCGCTCGATACGACTCTCCGATGATTTGTTTATCTCGTAAAGCTTCATGAAAAGACGGCGGATTAAGTTTGGTTTATTTTCCACCCGGGCTGTGTAACCGGAGTTTGGGACGAGCCCGGGACCGAGCCGTGCCAAAATAACTAAACTGAACCTCAGCCGTGATGTGCAGTAAACGTGAACAGCATCGGGGCATTGTTGGCGCGGCGGCGGCGAGGTGCCGGACCGGAGCCATGCCCGGCGGCCTCCGGGCAGGCGGTCGGTCCAGAGCTGGACTCGCTGGGGCTGGGTTGTTCCAGAGCTGTGGTATTAGACTCAAATAGGCCCACAACATAACAGCATGAGCTGAGCTGTCACAGGGGATTACTTCAGCTAGGCAAGCCAGCGGGGTCTCCACTGCTCTGCTGCTCTACCAGAGAGAGAGAGAGAGAGAGAGAGAGAGGGAGAGAGAGTGGAGGGGTTTGGAGAGGAGGGTGGGAGATAGGGATGGAGAAGGCGGGGAGGGGTGCGCTTGTTTCCGCGTGAGAGAGAGAAAAGGGAACAACAGCAGAGGCTGAGAGGAACAAGGCGGGAGACGGAGAAGCAAAGAGAGGCAGCTTGTTGAAAACGAAGAGGTTAGAGCTCGTGGCCTGATACGGTGCATCTGTTTGGTGTGGTTTGGGTTTTTTTTTGTAATGTTGGAGCACTCGTCCGAGCTGGGCTTTGTGGGGAGGGTGTGCGCCGACGCCGCGTGCTTCCCCCCTCCTGCAGCCGCCGGCGCAGGATCCATGAGGACCGACGAGCTGCTGCTGCTGAGGTACACACACACATTCATTCATTCATTCATTTTTCTGACCTAGATGCTGCCTCCGTGCACACTTTCCCAGCTTTCCAAGCTTTGCAGGAGGAGCTAAACAGTTGTACAGGTGCTGGCTCGTTCCTTCCTTTCAGATTTGACAGGTTTTACTAGAACGCCTCCTACCTGGACGCCCTAACACGGCGTTGTTAAAGGAGCAGGAGCTTCCTCAATGCTTCCCTGCAACTGTTTGCCCAGCGAAGCGTAGCCTCCAGTGCTGGTACTTCTCTTCTTTCGTTCCCTGCCTTCCCCTCCACTCATCCCTCCTCCTCCTCCTCCTCCTCATGCTGTGTTCGCAGCATTGTGTGTCCAGGACAAGCGGTTAAAGCTGAAACATTAGGAAACAGAGACGGGCCGACGCCAGCTCACAGCTTTCCCTTGTCTTTTTTTTTTTTTTTTTTTAAACGAAATATCGGGCCGCTTCACCTTTGACTCCCGCGCGCATTGCAGCAATTTTTTTATTTATTTTTTTATTTGTACACAGCATTTATCATGCGAGTCGCTGTGTTTGCCTTTCGGCTAATTTACATTTCCCGTATTATTCCGCCCACGCGCGCATGAATATGGATGATTTATTTTCTTTAGCTCCTTTCCTCGGTGTCAAGGAGTCGCAGCGTTTTCACGGTTGCCGCCGTCGATTTCTCGGGCTCCTGCTAATAAAGTTCTGATGTCCCGAAGTTGCAAAGTGGCACAGTTTTCAGCCGCGGAAAAACTTAATTGGATGCGCTTAACGAACGCACCGTTATCTGCTGTAATTGGGAAAAATACGGATTCGTTTGGCCAAGACTTTACCTGTCAGGCCCATGTGAAGGGGGAGTCCATTTGTAGGATTTTAGCTTTAAAAGTTCCTTATTAATGGACAAACGTAAAGAAAACATATAACACTTTGCTTCAAATCTTGCTTAGCATCAAAATAGTCTGACTAAAAGTAGGGATGCACCGAAAATTTTCGGCTGAAAACCGAAAATGCACGTTTGGGCCATTTTCGGCCGAAAATTTTCGGACTTTTAGCGCCGAAACAACCGAAAATGTTCGGTGCATCCCCAACTAAAAGATCTGATTTCAATTTTCCATTGCCTGTATTTATCAACGTGGGTGGATTTGCGAGATTCTTTTTTTTTTTTTGTGGCATTTGCTGTTTAATAGGATCAGAAGCAGAGTGCAGAGAGGTCAGAGCATCTCTGTATTAAGACCAAAGGCCTCCGCTCAATCGAAGCAGGATTTGACATTTTCCAACTAATGAAGCCCGAGTTTGTCTTTTTTTATTTATTTATTTCATTTTCCTTATTCAAGTCTGCTTCACGCACCAGTGGAGAGATGATGGAGAAATGACTACTGGGTGAAATGGAAGAGAGGAGGAGGAGGAAGATGGTAGCGCCAAACAATAGAGATACCCAACTATTCCATCCATACTCAGCTTCACCTTTTTTTCTCGAAAATTACAGGTTTTCGTTTTTAAGCTTCCCATTGCCGGTAGATTTCCGCGGCGACGTCCCACCAAGCCGCGCCGCGTCTGAACTCGCCTCCCGTCGCATAAAAGATTGAGACGAGCTTCCGCCGTGCTTCCGCCTGATCATGAAAAACAGTCATGCTGGGGTCGACTTGTTTTTTGCGGCGAGTCGACATATTTCATTGATGTTTGCAGGTAGTAATTTATTGCACCGTAATTTGCCGACTGAATCGGTGAATGCTTCATTGGGTGACAAATGAAACTGCTTTTTGAGGCGTGCGCTTCATTTGCAATTTCCTGTTGAAAAAAATAAAAAAAATAAACTGACTTTGAGCGGTTTCCTGCGTCAGGCGGCCTCTCCGAGCGAGAAACAAGGGGGAAATTTTCCAGAGGTTTGGAGGACGTGCAGGACATCAGGTAGAGGTCGTGTTTACCTCAGATGACTAATGCATTAGTCGTTCAAGAGCATCCAGAATGTAGAGCGCAGTCGGAAAACTCCAAATGATTCTGGCCTGTCCTCCTGCACAGTCGATATGACATGCTACAGTTGCTGCAAGAGTGTAAATACCCATCCTGGGACAGACTTCCCTGTCTTTGGCCTCCAAAGACAGGGAAGTCTTTGGAGGCCAAACTGTTGAATTCTTTAGTTCCCAAGAGAGCCAACAGATCTGTCCTACCAACGGTGTTTCATCTGCTCTCATCTGAGCTCCAAAGCCTTTGCACACCAACCTGACTGAAATCCAAACTGAATCAGGTAAGAGATATGTGTTTACATGCCCGCCAGAGCGAACAGAGTGGTTCTGCTGCTGTGAAGAAGTTTATCCCCAGCACCGAATTCATTGTCCAAGGTGGAGCCACGTTTTCAACGTTGCTGTCCACATGGATCCCGGACTCGTTCGAGCAATTGGTTGCTTTGCAAACTTACATCCAATAGTGTTTAACGTCCAGGTGTGCAGAAAGACAGGAGACCCTAACCCTAACAATCAGCTCTAGTGTTTACATGGTTAGTAGGAGCTACTGTTTCCCAATTGACCTGTTTTATTAAAGGCTAACACCACCTCTCTCTATCTGATTGGAGTTTCCGTCTTGATTGTTCCAGTCTGTTGTGATTGAGGTGAGTGCATGATCGTGATCAGTTACTTGCCGCAGCACGGAAAGTGAAAACAGCTGTTTGCTCTGAAGAGAGATTTCCTTTTTTTTTCTTTTATCTCAAGTCTTAACATAAAGTCTCATGGGGCTTCATTCCAGTAGCTCGGCTTCGGCTCGGCAACTTTCTGGGCTCGCGTTACGAGCCCGAGCTGGCGGTTTGTTAAACATGCGGCTGTTTAACAAACAGGAGGGTGGATTTTAAGGAGAAGATGCCGCTGAGCCCTGAAAGAGACGCGTCCCACTGCAGCTGCAGACTCTCGGTGCGGACCCGGAGTCTGGCCTCCGCAGTATTGATTTTAGCCGTTCGTCTTAAGCCAGCCTCTTGTGAGAACTTTATGACGGTGCAATACTTGGAGCATTCTTTCTGAGTTGGAACTTCGGAGTCATCGTTTCGCTTTAAATCCACAGTGCAAAGTTAGAGTGATACTATTTGCCGCTTACTGAGTGACTGCTGTGGGCGAGGAGGCAGGGAAGGACGAGGACTTTTAGTGAAAGCTGAAGTCCTCAGCATATTTTTTCTTCTTCTGTAAGTTTGTGAGATGGCATTAGTCTTATTTCGCTCCACCCCTCCCATTCGGTCTCCTTCCTCTCCTCTGGGTGTGCTGGCAGTTAAACCAAGCGTTCCCTCCCACTCACCCCACACAGTGTGCCTATCTAATGGTGTGGAGGATATTAGCCTCCTATTAAGCGATATGACCGTTGGTTTAGAGTCACTGCCTCTCGCTCCCATTTCCCCAGACGGGTCAGGGCAATGGGCGTTAAAAAGCGGCCTCATCTCCCCCCCGCTTTCCTCCTCCTCCTACCCCCTTTCCCTCCCCTGAGCCTTCTCGATTCTGCTAAACCAGCCGTCGAAGATTCGGCGAAAGGGAGCGCACCCCGTCTCCGCTACAACGATTTAATCTGCCGAGCACCTTTTCAATCAAAGAGTGTCAGGCAGGGCCGCTCTCGACACGACTCTAATACAATGCATGGACACACACGTACAGGAAGTGAGGGTGAGCGAGGGCAAATCCTCCCGTACGAGCACACACACACACACACACACACACACACACACACACCCTAGATCAATACTCGCAATCATACAGGTGACAATGGGCACGGGGTTTATCGCGCACCCCCCCTCCCCCCGCTGATTCACGCCCTGCTATCATCACCTTCTCCAAATCACACAATCAAAAGAAGAGGGGGCTGAGGTTTGAGGGAGGCGGGCGCATATGTGAAAGAGGAGAGAGGGGCCAGATCATGGGAGCTCGCAGGTACATGAAATGTGTGAATATGTGCGTGAAATGAATTGAAATGGGTGTGAAAGTGCATCTATTTGCAGGCGGATGCATATATACACACACCTACCCTTTGTATTTCCACTGTGTGCATGTGCAGCAGATGTGTTCTATTCCTTCATTTTTCTGAGTGTGTGGAAGGTTTTTTTTCTGGGGGGGGGGGGCACATACAGTACGTGTGGGTGTGTGTCGGTTGTTATCAGAATGACACCATCCTACTCTCTCTCCAGCAGCCCCAGAGGATCAGTGGAGCTGCACCAGTTTCAAATGAAAATAAATGAGAGGCAGTGACCGCTACTGCCTGGGTCCCACTTTAATGAGGAAAAGGAGCAGAGAGGGAGGGAGGGGAGGGGAGGAGGGGGAGGAGGTGGAGGACAGAGGTGGAGGAGGGAGGAAGAGGACGGGGAAAGAGGGAGGAGAAACTGGAAAGCGAAAGGAGAGATTGGTCCAAGTTTGGCAACGACGGGGCAGAGAGGGACGAATGGAGAATGGGGTGTTGGGGAGGAGGGTATGGTGATGAATGGAGGACCTCTCTCTCTCCCCCTCTCTCTCTCTTTCTGTGTCGCCGGAGCGATGGCCAATTACAGTTGGAGCACGCTCCGGTGCACTGCAGGTGGAGCGGACACTGTTTTGAGTGGCCGGAGAATATCCCTCCATCCTCCATTTGCATTGAGAGGAGAAAGCAGTGTGCGGTGTCCAACTTAGAGCCGCTTAGGGGGCTTTACCGTGTGATTCAGTAGGACGTTTAATGTCAGACACCTTAGCGGAGTCAGGAGTGTATTTTTATTTTTTTCCCTCGTACCTTGTTCGGCCGTGTCTCCAATGGTTATATGCTCCATTTAGGATTTTTTTTTTCTTCATCTAATGCAATGATTTTGTAGGCCAACCTTGCCTCCTACACGCATTTAGAAATACACCAAAGTCAGGCCGCCTCCAGCTGGCTCGCCAAAACGGATGGTATTTCTTCAACCTGACTGAAATCACCTATCCTACATTCCTAGAGTCCTACTTAACTTGTCGGTCTGTTGCAGAACATCGCCTGAAATAAAAAAAAGAAGAAGAAGCAGTTTTAACTTAATTGCCAGCACTGAATTCATTCTGTAGAAACGCTTGTTGCTGCATTATTAGACAAATGTAAACACGGTTCCAACGCGCCAAGTGACGTTTTTCTCGCGTAGGCTCGATGAATTCAAAATCTTCATTGTGATGTCACTGAGGGGGGCGAGGCTCCTACACGCATTTAGAAATCCTCCAAAGTCAGCTGAACGGGGGAGGTTCAAGGGGCGTGTCTCTCTCTGTGCTAAGCTAGCAGCAGTGCCTCCAGCTGGCTCGCCAAAACAGATGGTATTTCTTCAACCTGACTGAAATCACCTATCCTACATCCCTAGAGTCCTACTTAACTTCTCAAAAAAGGGAAAGTTGATCAGGAACCCTTCCATTGGCCTCGTCGGTCCATTGCAGAACATCGTGATGTCACTGAGGGGGCGGAGCCAGCTTTGTTGCAGTGTTTCCCCAAACCAGAAGAGGGCGTCTAACTCCAGTTTGGAGCCCATTTAAGACCTTTTCTCTTCATCTTGGCCCGTACGCAGTGTATATATATATGTGTATAAATAGTTCAGAGGCTTTTACGAGCTGGAGGCGGTTCACCCTTTAATGCACTATTTATGGCTTTTGACGTTCCCTAGTTCATGCGTTTATGCTTTTTATTTTATAGCTCTGTTAATGCATTAAGAGGCTCGTTTTTTCCTATATCTGCTGATAATAAAAGGTAAGCACCACCTTTTGTAGGACATTAAAAAATCCCCCAACAGCAGGGCAGCATCTTCGGGCTCTTAAATTAAGCTTAAAGGCTTTAAAGTGTACTGTATTATGAAAATTTTATCTTGTGGAGCTTTGGGTCAAAGCTGCAACTTTAACCATCCTTCAAAGCTTTCCATTGTCTCCTGTTTGGTTGTAAACAACTGATATAATGCCACAGGATTAACCCAAAGAGATGGGAGTCCTACCTCGGCGCCCCGGCGACATGTTTCTACCTCGGTGTGCAGCGGCTGAGCGTTGTCCAGTCCAGTCCAGTCTAGCAGAGACTATTAAAACTAGCAGACAGCAGCGCAGTGTAGCCGGGGGGGCTCTTCAGGGGCAGAGGACATCAAGTGTGTTTGTGTGTGGACAGATGAAGAGAGAGAGAGAGAGAGACCAACATGTATGTCATGTCGAGACCACCGGTGCAGGCATTAGTGTCTGAGGGTCAGTGAACAGGGTCAGGAGGTATTTGCTCGACAGTGTTGGACCAGATCACAGTGTCCTGTAATGCAGAGTGTGACCATGTCTGCAGCCTCACGCAGACGTCAAACACAGAATTGAGACCGGTTATTTAGCTGCGTTGCCTATCTTGGAGTAAATGAATCCAGTTTGATGACTAAGCATACATGGTTACAGTACAAGATGCATGATGCCTCTTGTTTGCGGCATTCAAAGCTAAAAGTTTGGGTTAGGGTTTCATAGACCGATCTTTGCCGTGTATTCCAAAAGTTTGGACTTTTAAACTGCATCAAGTCTTTTCTTTATTTACACAAAAAGTCACGTTTCTGACGGGTAGCACCCACAGATTTAAACCCCAACTCTCCACCAGTCTCTTAGAACCAAAGAAGCTAAAATGGATGAAATGTCTTCAAGAAACTCTCCAAGTCCGGTTGCCTTTCTTTTATTGTTTCTGGATACACAAAACATCTCCTCGTATGCCGCTTCTAATTGTCTTCCACTACTGGACGCGCTGCTGGATTCGTTCCCAGAGCTGACAGCCTGCGGAGAAATCCGAGCCGCACCTTGCTCTGAGTTTTGTCCATGTCGATCTGGTTCTAAACATCGAACGTGTTTTGATTTGTCTGGATATGTGCGTCCGTGCCAAGCAACGGTTAACATTTTAGCCCTCTAGGCTAACATGAGCTAGCATACTACCTCTGACAGATATTCAAACTGACAGTTAAAATCTCACCTCCAGCCTCCCAATGTCGACTAATGCTTTTTCCCCCCATCAACACTTTGTTTTTTCTACTTTTCATCTTCCTTATTCTTTATTTGATTCATTTCCACTTAGCAAACAAGGTGACATGTGCATTACCGCCCCCTGCTGGACTGGAGGATTTATAGAAAGTTGTTTGACTGCAGTTATGTCCATTTCTTCCTAAAATCAAATGACAGTGGTGCATTCAGGGTTCCCAGATCTATCAGAATAATCTAAATAATATCCTGTAATGTGTCCAAATCTTGTAGTGTGTGCAAGTTTCAGATTAGAGAGAAGATCTGTGAAGTTGAGTAGTAGTCTGAGCCCAGATGAGACATCAATGAGACAGCATTTCTGAACAATCGTGAGAATAACAATATATGACAGGCCTGACTAAGACGTGTAGTGGCAGGGGCATAGGCCTGCAAATAAAGAGGAAGAAAAGCAATTTACGGCACCGCTCGGACGTTTAATCTGAATTCCGCTCCTGATCCAATGGGACTAGACGTTTAATACGATAAGAAGTGAGCGGATGCATCAGTCCGGCCGCGGCGTGTTTGTGTGTGTTGTGTCAGTTCATGTGCAAAACGGGTCAGCGAGCATTTAGAGTCTGCAGCCCCACAGGTAGAGCTGGGATCCATGTTAACTGGAACACCGTGTCCTAACCGGAGTCCAGCGAGGGGCCAATAACAAACTGAGAGAGAGAGGGAGACGGATGAGAGGGAGACGGATGAGAGGGAGCGAGACGGCATGAAAATGGAGGAGAGGAGGCGGCTGGAGAAAAATATGGGAATGAGATCTGAAGATTGAACCGTGAGTGACAGCGAGAGTGATGGAGAGAGTGTTAGAAAGAGATGTCGGGGAGTATCCATCCACTCCAGCACCAATTTTATTTGGTTTTCAGTCAGACTGTGGATCTGCGCTTAACAGAATGGGAAAGTAGCAGAGACTAGACCAGACTAGACCGGGACGCCTCTATCACCCCTTCATTTAGGAAGCGGTTCATCTGCACAAGCACACACACATGTGCAGTGTGTTTCGAAACATGCGTGCAGCATTTTTTTTTGAGCGGCGAGGATGAACGGTAGCAGTCAGGGTCTGTCTGGTTCGGGCTCCTCACATGTCCACTTAGGCTCAAACGCAGCTGCTTGCTTCTCTGAATTATTCATGAAGCCTTCGTTAAATATTCACGTGTGAAAAGCCGGCGCCATCACCTACCCACAATCCTCTCCTCTGGGTGAGATAGAGGCAGGAGGCGAAGACAGGCCCGGATGATAGTTTATGCTCGACATCACGGTGGCTGCTCCTTCGCTGCTATTATTTATTTATTTATTTTTAATTTGCTCTCTGAGAGAAGCTATTTTTGGCGCCGTCTCTTTGTTTTTTGCTTTTATCTCACCCCACCCCGTCTCCTCCCCCTTCTGCCCTCGTCTCTCCTCCTTTCTAAGTGATCGATTTGTATTGTTCGGGCAGCTGAGCCCCCCCCAACCCCTCTCCCTCCCCAGCCCGAGGTGAGGGAGATGAAGGCGGAGAGAAGATAGAAATAACTAGACAGAGGGAAGAGGTGAGACGGACGAAAGTCGGAGAGCGAGCGAGGGCAGAGGCGGACCTTGCCGTGAGCCGGGTCTCGGAGAACACGGAGCCCGAGGGCCGAAGAAATGGAGGAGTGATAGGAGAGGTGATGGGTGACGGTGGGAGAAGAGAAGAACAACAGCAACGGCAGGTAGAAAATAAGGCACAACGGAGTACGAAGTGTTCACTGGGTCTGACCGCTGGCCCCGAGGAAAATACAGGCTCAAGGATGCTTTTAAGGTGTCAGAACTCCTTTGGAAGTGAAGGAATCATGAAAATCCACGAGGCACGTAGCACTGTTTTCTACTTCTTTGGGGTTACTGTCCTCAGAGTATCGTGGCCTGTTTTGCCGGTTTGTTTCATCTCAGCGTCGGCGCTTCTGGAGCAGTGATCACTTAAGACCGACAGCCAACGCGAAAAGGCAGGAGTTTTGGCAAGTTGTGACGGTGATGGAAGTTTGTCTCCTCGGGAAAACCTCGGCAGATTGGAAGATTTTGACGGTCTTGAGGTGACTGAGCAGATGCACCGGTTCTGTTCCCGCCACCTGTCAAAGCTCTACCGGATCGTGAACGAGAGACTCCGTTATTTATACTGTTAATCAAAAACTCATTCTCATGTTTCATGCCTAATCACTGCGGATGCCGTACACGCTTCTCTAGGCCAGCTTTGAAAAAGTGATTCAGGAACTGGAGACTTAATACTGATGTTAAACTAGATGCACATCAGGCATAAAAGTATGACCACTGACAGGTGAAGTAAACAACATTGACCATCTTGTGGCCATACAATGTCCTGCTGGGAATCTTTTGGACCTGGATGTTACCTAGACATGTAGCACCCACCTAGACCAGACCAGGCATCCCCACCCCATAGCAATGACACTCCTTGATGCACACACAAAAACGTTTTAGGATCAACTCAAAAAAACATGAAGAACATCACAAGGTGTTGACCTGGCCTCCAAATTCACTAAATCCCAAATTGATCAAGTATCTGTGGGATGATCCACCACAGGACACCCTCAGAAGGCCCATGTATATTCTCAGATGAGTGAACACAAGGGAGACCTACACAATATTAGGAAGGTGGTCATAATGTCATGCCTGATCGGTGTATACCTTCTAAGAGTAGAATACAAGTAGGGGTATAAAAGATGTATTTTGGGTTGGTTGGACAACCTTATAGGCAATTTAAAGAGACGAGATGATGAACTTATGATGGCCAGTGGGTGTACCGACACCGATTCATGCTATGACGCGTTCCCCAAATGTTTACCTCAAGGAAACGTCGACTTTGGTACCTGCCACCAAATTCACCGTGCTGACAGCAGGCTTAGAGCTCCAGGGTTAACCCGGATGGAGCGGCAGCCCATCAGTTGAAGTAATATAACATGAGCACAAATCCTTGGACTGCTCCAGTAGGCCTCTTTCACTGTGCTACCTTTGTCACTTGCCTCATGCACATTTAGTGAGACCATTCCAAGGTCTGGGAACAAAACGCAATTCATTATCAACCTATACATGCCTCCAATAATCACACTGAGGACACAGGGTCAAGCTTAGACTCACACTTAGCAAAGCATACATCCAGTTGTTCAGGGTCATCCCGTTGTAGTCAGGAGGTATACAGCAAGTTTTATCTGGCCCGTATGTAGAAGGTGAATCTATACATAATGCATTATGTTATATATTCGGTTCAGTTGTCACTTCATGTATAAAACACTGTATTTTGAACTATTTCTCTTGGAAGTACAGATTAGAGCTGAGCTGTGCAAACAATGCTACGTACATGCTAACACGATTATGCATCATATTAAATGCAATATTAAACAGCCGCAACACAAATTGCATTCCTTCTCTCTCCTGTCGGTTTCACATGAGCACGTTGAACGCTGCGAATGTTCATGTTTTATTAATGGATGGATGCTTTATGTTTGGCGAACAGGAGGGGGAAGGATTTGTTCGAGGTATTCAAAGCAAATGAGGAGATTTGATTGCATGATTGTTTACCAGACGTACACGGCGAACGACATCCAGTCTGCTCGCTTCAAACCCCGGTGCAGGTTTTTTTAACTCCGCTGCAGCTGATGCACCTGCACACGAGAGCGAGACAGGCGACCGTGAGCTCTTAACAAACAAGGAGCATGTGGGTTTTCTTACTATATCTCATGTCATAGAGGAGGCTTTCATTCTCTGGGTTTAGATTAACATTTGTGTTCAAATGCTCAAACTGTCACCTGACTGAAGTAACAGTCAGGTGACAGTTTGAGTGTTTACCCCATGTAGGATAAACGTGCGCAGAAAAAAACTGATTTATTCCCACCAGTGAAACCCTACCCCTGACCCTACCCCTAACCCTAACAACTGGATCAAGCATACACAGTTTAAAGATGTCTTTACCTCTAAAGTGAAGCCAAAGCATGTAGCGCTCCCCCTGGTGGCTGGCTGCAGTATATGTCATAAGCTCCACCCCCTCCATGTTAGTGGGCGGGACTTGGGCCAAACTAAAGCATGTCAAATACATTTTTTTTCAAGAATGGTTTCCGTCATTTTAGGTAGATAATATAATGTTGATGAATGTTCAAGTGTCAATTTTTTGGATAAGTTTCGTTTTAGCTAGTTATTTGACGCTATAGGTACAGGATGTGACATAATGGCGACCCAACCACCAGTTGCCATGCTGTTTACCCCAAGCAGGGTAAACGTGAGTAGAAAAAACAGATTTAATCCCACCAGTGAGACCCTTCCCCTGACCCTAGCCCTGTCTTTACCTCTAAAGTGAAGCCAAAGCATGTAGAGCTCCCCCTGGTGGCTAGCTGCAGTATACGTCATAAGCTCCACCCCCTCCATGTTAGTGGGTGGGACTTGGGCCGAACTGAAACAAATCAAATAAATTTTTTCAAGGATAGTTTCTGTAGTTTTAGGTAATTAATAAAATGTTGATGAATGTTCAAGTGTCAAGTTTCGTTTTAGCTAGTTATTTGACGCTATAGG
Organism: Chelon labrosus; assembly: GCF_963514085.1. Taxonomy (NCBI): domain Eukaryota; kingdom Metazoa; phylum Chordata; class Actinopteri; order Mugiliformes; family Mugilidae; genus Chelon; species Chelon labrosus. Next base: position 18,777,172 of record NC_140356.1, read on the forward strand.
TACAGGATGTGACATAATGGCGGCCACCAGTTGCCATGCCAACAAATAAACAAATATGCGAGTGAGTCTGGCGGAGTCTGGCAGTCTCGCGCTGCCCCTATCTCCAGGAAAATAGCGTCAGTTTGGCCAGTGCAAGGAAGTGGGTTTGCTTTGTCCATATTTATATACAGTCTATGCAGGATCAAGCATTTACATGGTTGTTAGCCTCTAAAATGTTCCTATTGTACGGATTAAGAAAGGTTTACACCACCCCGTCTTAATCTGATTGAAAATCCCCTCTGATCTGCTCAGATTGAGGAGATTATTAGTAGATACACTAGCATCCATGTAAACACAGTAACTGATTCTTTAAAGGCGAATCCCTGATAGCTTTTAAATGCTTGTTACATGGGTTATCAGTAAGGTGAAGGTGTAAAGTTTGATTTAATCTAATATTTTAGGGGCTATTTATGATAATAAATTTTGGTTATCGGGGAAACAACCGTCACGTGACACGAGCATAATTTCAAGCCTGAACCCGATGACAACGCGTCCCATTACGGCGCAGCAGTTGGTTATATAATGTCCCGTACAGCCCCCTGTTCTGAGAAGGGTCAAGTGCGGTGAAACATGCAGCGTCGTCCCCCCACTCCCGGGACACTGCGAGCCCCGAGGCGCTGATGTAGATCAGCCTTTCCCATCCATACTCTGACCTCAGTCGTTGCAAGCAAACATGCAAACTGACCCCCCCATCCCCACCCACCACCACGACCACCACCCCCACTCCCCAGCAGAGCCTCGGGCCAAGTCCCACCCACGCCATACACTTACCCTGCTGTACGTACGTGTGCATACTGAGTTTTTTTTTTCTTTTCCTATTGACCCAGATACTCATATTCTTCCCCCAGAGAGCCGCCTCTCTCTCTCTCTCTCTCTCTCTTTCTCAGTCAAAGAGAGGCTCATTATTTTACTGGAGAGCCTCCCCTTCTTTTCTCCTACAGAGGTGGAAGGAAGTGGGGCAAACCCGGTAGTCGTGCCGCACAGGGGTGCATTCAAGCCCACTCCGGGTTCCACTGGGAGACATGTGGATCCACGCAATTAACGCAGCGTAAAACAGAGTCAGCAAATTTGCAGCAAATTATGGGCAGGTTCGTTATTACACGGCTACCCCCTCCTCCCCCCCACGCTTAATTGCACCTCTCCAAATTTGGCTCATTTGATTGTAAATCACCTAACCGGCCACGCTTCTATTAAGCAAGCGGGACGTCCTCTTCACAGTTTACATCTAGTGACTGGGCAATGGATTTATGGCATTTTAGTGTCAGAGTTGTTGGTTGTTGTACTGTACATCGTTATTAAGTGGCTCCGTGATGATGTGCCCTCGTAATTCGATCTAGCGACCAGGACATTAGGCCGAAATTAAAACGATACAGGAAAGGCTGCACCAGCGTGGGAGTGCTATTTTACATTTGCGTGATAATGAAATATGATCCAGGAAGGCCAGTTTGAGTAATGATGCATGACTTTTTAAGACTTTAAATATATGACACGGAACATCACAGCTCTGGACAATAAATCCTGTGACGCTCGCTTTCTATGGGAACACACCGGAGTTACAGTCACGTCAGCTAATGAATGCTTCCACATATTTGATCGACCTGAGTAGGAGGAGGTGATTTCACATTGTGCCTCTGCCGCATCAGCACATTAACCATCGCTGTTTGGATAATGCAGAAATACCCAAAATCAGTTTGTACGTCCACATCTGAATCTGAATCGGCTTTATTTCTGCAGAGTATGCCACCGTGCAAGGAACTTTATCTGAGAACTTTATCCATGCATTCATACAGACAATGAGTAGTGATCAGAGGGAGCAGTTTTAGGGCGTATGTGCCTTGCTCAAGGGAATCTCTGAGGCTACAGACTACCAAGTCTACTAGAATGGGAGCCAGCCCGAACTTTACCCTGCGAACAAAAGTTTTTATGGGAAAAGTATGGAGTCTTTCCATTGGGAGCTGATTATACCTCTGCAAAGATCTGCCGTGCAGTTGAATATATTCACAGCAAAGTGGTACCGGTTGGTTGTAGGACTATCCAACACCTCATGATGAAATCCCAATGGCGTGTTGACAACCCGTTATCCTGTAGGGGGTTGTGGAGAGGTGAGAGGCGAGGGTGCACCCTGGTTAGGTCGCTGGTCCGTCACAGGGCCGACACAGCGGCAAGTTAAGCTAACAAGCTTGTCTTTGGAATGTGGGAAGAAGCCGGAGCACCAGACACAAGGAGTCTATTTTATGTTCACTTGTGGTGCAAACTCTCTCACATGCGGATCTCTGAGAGTCGTCCAGGTCGCTTTAGGTTGAGATGTTTCACCACTCGTCCCAGTTTCCGAAACCAAAGAAGCCAAGGTGGTCTTCTTCTTCTTCTCGTTTTTGGGCGACTTATTTTTCAAGCGCATCCTCTCTGCAGTGAAGGCAAAACTGACAAAATTTAACATGTAGGCTACAAGAAAGGAACCTGGCACTAAATAATAGTAATTCTGAATTTCCCATTGCTCATTCTCTTTGTGAGGAACAACTTGTCCTTTATAGCGTTCGTAACACAGATAGCAACTTTAAGATAGGACTGGTAATTTAAGATCCCTTGAAGATGGCAGACTATGTTCATTTTACAGTGATATATTTATTATTATTTATGTCCAGCTGTTAGAGAAAGAGTCTTTAAATCACAAGGCTGTAAAGATGATATGCGGGTTAATGCTTAAGAGACATCTCCGGCTGAGGAGACCTAATAGTTAAAGATCAGCTGCAGCGCTATGCGCCACGCCTCCCCGGCTCGACACCTGGCTCTCCAACAGTCCGTCAGTTGCGCTGTTGCAGAGCGGGTTTTCCAGACAGGACCGGCGGAAGAAAACCGGAGAGGGTAGAAAGAGAGAGAGAGAGAGAGAGAGAAACAGAGAAAGAAGAAAAAAAACGCGGAGAATGTGACAACTGCTGGATGCGGACAGAGTGTGTGCGCCTGGATACACTGCCTTTTTTTGGGGGGTGTGGGGGGAGGCCTCGGCTCTTGCACCTGTCCCCCTCCGTCTCCGCGGCCAGGCGCAGTTTTGGGCGAGAGCGACGCGCCTTTATTTATCAGGCAGGGCGCACAGCGGCGGAGGCGCACACACTGACACACGGCACCGTACGCGCACTCATACACAGGGCAGGCAGGCAGGCAGGCAGGCAGGCAACATGACTTCATCCTACAATCTGGATTTTCTGCCCGATATGATGGTGGAGAGCCGCCTGCTTGTTCCCGGAGACAGAATGTGAGTTATCCCTCCAACCTCTTTATGCTTTTGTGTGATTTTCTGTCTCTCCGATGTCCTGAAAAGCAGCTGTCCGATGTGGAAACGTTGCTCCTCCGCTTTGATATGTGACCAGAATGCGAGTCAAAATGAACACCGTGGCCGGCGAGACTGTTTCTCTGCGTGTTGCCGTGTTAGTTGGGGCTTGTTGTTTATTAATACCCGTCGATAAAATTGTTGCGGGGATGGCAGGAGCGCCCCGGGGGCTGCTATCAGAGCCACAGACAGGATGGTGATGAATGAACGCCATTACGGGGGGAATTAACACCGCTGCCGCCGCGATTTAAACCCCGTCCGTGTTTTATTTTATTTTTTATTTTATTCTTTTCGCCTCGCTCCGTCAGATTGTTGTCAGGTCCGGACTCTGAGGACACCACCCGGAGACTCGGCTCCGCGGAACAGAACAAGTTGCTCTGATTTGCGGCAGCCGCCCATAAGAAGCTCTCCGGGGTCTCGGCGCTGGCGCTGGAAGCGGCGCGTTTCGCTCGGGACTGTGCAGCCCCGGCTACGGGAGCGCACCACGCTGAGACACAATGAAGAGCACAGAGGCGATCTCTCTGTGCTCCTAAATAAAAACACAAAAAAGGGAGTGATCTGAGTCACATGAGGCGGATTCAACTCCTCCACACGCGTTTTTCTTTTCATTTTCTTATGCCCTCACATCGCGTGTTATTCTGCTCACTTTGCACACTTGGAGGAAATGGAGAGCGTTTGCAGAAACAGAAAAAAACAAGAGGAGAGGAGGAGGAGGAGGAGGAGGAGAAGCAGCAGCAGCACAGAGGCTTTTTTTGAGAACATACAGGAATGCACGGATGACTGCTGTCCCGTGTGTTTTAATTGGATTTGCTGTAATTCAGTTAAACTCCAGAAATTCGACAGAAACAGACAATGGGAGGGTTTCATCCCCACATCACGGTCATGTGCCTCTCCCTCCACATGCAACCATGTCCCACTTATGTCCCCTCAGCTCAGGGCGCCTATTTGTTGATGGATCATGTTCTTTTTTTCTTTTTTCTGTAGCTGTAGTTCTACATTTTCACCTTATTTTAATGTTCAGTCAGTCAGTCAGTCAGTCAGTCAGTCAGCGCCTGCCTGTCCGGCGCTGCGCTTAACTTCTGCTGGTGGCTATAGATGAAAAAGAACAGAATGATGAAGTGGAGACTGCGTTTGTGTGGCTGTTATCCTGCAAGAAAATCACTGATCGGACATAGACGATACTAAAATGCCTTAGAAATACTGTTTTTACTACATCACTGGGACATTCAGTACCACTGCACGGCTAAAAGACCTTAAATGATACACATGGGTGCACTGTTGAACAATTGTAGCTGCCAAACAACTGCAAAAATGTGTAATTTCTATTATTCCGTGCACCTGCAAGGATGGTTTTATATTTAAGAGCTGTAAACTCACAATGTAATGCTTCACTCTGACTGTTAAAGAGAAATATTAAACTATTATCACATACACGGCGCCAAAAAGTCACTGTATGTGTTCTCTGGAGTCGTGCAGATGCAAAAACCTTCATTGGGATGAGACTATAGATGTGTTTGTGTTATAAAAATGAAATATTGCATCACACAAGTCACCGTGTACCACATATTAGATAGATACAGTATGTCGGTGGTTCATGTCCTGGAGTAGGAACCAGTAGAGAGGTCACAAACCTGGCTAGAGCTAGGGATGAGCGAGACCTAGGGTTAGGGTTTCTGGCCTTCTGGAAAATCACTTTGGTCAAACCTGCAAACATTAAACTTGCAACAACTAAACTGACTAGAAAACTAGAGATCAGAAACACAGACAATTGTTTCATAAACGTGCCTGAATGTTTCCGCCGCAGGGATATTAAGGCCGGGGCGTGCTCTTTGCCCCGAGGAGTCTCCCTCCATTGACTCTCCATGTAGTCTATTACCCAGACGCTGCAGCGGCGAGGCGGCTCTCTCATTAATCAGTGTCATCGGCTCTGACGGCGTGGGACCCGTCTGCGACCGGCGGGGGTGGACGAGGAAGCCGTCACGCGTTCCCTTCCAGAAGCCCTTCTCTTTCCCCCTCTGATGTGCTCTGCATCGCCGGTTTCTGCGGGCGTATCTGCCCCGGAGTGAAGGATTTTATGAATAATGCGTGTCGCCGGCGTTCGACAGGCCCGTCCGTGGCCTCTTACCGAGCCGGCGAGGAGGCGGACAGGTTGAAGCAGACGGCGCTTATGCAGATGACACTTTGTATTTACGCGAACACGCCTCTTAAGCCGGGGCTATTTAGCCGCCGAGAGGTGCTCGCTGTGATCTTTTCATTCCGCTGTTATGTGCCGTCGTGTTTAACGGGTGGGGGCCCCCGTTTTGCAGGAGCGAGGTGAAAATTTGCATTCGTGCCAGCTCCTTTGACTTCCCCTCCCCTCCCCTCCCGCATGACACGCTTTTAACATTCTTCCCTTGTGACTGTGATTCCTTACGATTCCTCCCTCCGTTCAGGTCCGTTCCCTCTCCCGGCTCCACCGCCACGCGCGGTGACTCCCTCGTTTTTGACGCTGACGGGCCCCGACAGCATCAGACTTCACAAATATTAACCGAGATCATTTGAGAACTAAGTGGAACTAACAGTGTAATCTCTCTCCTTCCAGTCCCATCAGGCCTGGAAACGCATAAAAAAAAAAAAAAAAAAGAGGTAAAGCGAGAGAAGCAGGAAAAAAATGGAGCAGGACCTCTGCCCTTTCCTTTCCACTCTTACTCCGGCTTTGAAGCCTAGGCTGGGGTCTGTCTCTGGGAAATATGTGACCCCCTAACCTCCCTCAACTGTGTGTTGAATCCCTCATCTGGTCTGAAACTGTACCGCTCTCCCCGGGATCTGTAACACTTCTGGGCTGCAGGAGGTAGAGCGTTTAGCAAAGGTTTTCTTTACACGGCGATGATCAAGCACGGAGCTGACGTCATCCGAGCAGGGACACAGGGCTTCTGACTGCAACAAGTACACCGTGTGAACAAGGAGGCAGAGTCGCGGTGACGCTTGAAAACGGCACGTCCTCGTCGAGAACCGAATGTATGCTCGCGACCGCTCGTCCCCCCGCATCCCCTTCGCGGCCCTCCTCCTCCCTCAGCCCACAAATCATGAGGCTAACAGCTGAGAGGGTCCTGTGACACACAACATAAGGTTCTCATGAGAATGTGTGTGTGTGTTTAGATGAGTGGGTGGGATGCACCGCGTTTTAGGAGCGAGAGGAGGGAGACAGCTTGTCTTGGCCTGTTACCGCCACTTATTTTAATTGATTCTGCTGAAACTCAAAACCCCTGTTGTGCACATCCTGTTCCAAGCCGGCGATCACAAGAAATCGCACGTTCCCTGCAACGTTTCAGTGACCACGCTGCAAGGAGAATTTGCAGATGATTTTTTTTTTCTTTTTCTTTGAATCAGTATCACCGTATAGCTTGCAGATTTTTACTTCCCCAGATTTTGACTTTCGGCAAATTGCGCGCAAACTATCGCAGCTTGTGTAAATATAACCCCCCCCCCCCCCCCCCCCCCACAATAAGCTGCTCGTTTTCAAATCAGAAACATCCTGCAGGGTCTGATTGGCGTCTGCACAGACTGTCAATCGATCAGATTAAATGCGCAGTTAAACAAAAATTGCGTCTCGAGCAATCGTATATGTCTCGGCCCGTGCAGACGATCGAGCCGGCACGTTAGAATAATCTCAGACGTGAGAAAGACATGACGGGAGATCAGGGGAAGGAGTGAAAATTGACATGGGCGTTCTGGGAGAAAAGGTGAGAATGCGGGAGGAGGAGGAAGAATGATGGTTTGACGGCGCACAACTCCCTGCATGGACGTCTGTTTAGATTTGCATTATCTGATGTGGAGATTATGAGAGAATAACGAGAATGGGCGGTGGAGGTGACGCCGGAGAGGCCTTTTTATTTTCAGACCCTACAGAGGAAAGAAAAAAACGCATCAGCTGCAGAAGAAGACGCCCTCCGTCATCTCTATCACGGCTGTTCTCGTTCGTAATATTGTTGTTTAGGCGGGAAACGCCGTACAGTACGCGTGATGTATGGTGTGATGGAGTCGTCTTCACGCGCCACCGGCTGCAGCGTCGTTTTGTGTTGCTCTCCCTCCGCGTGTGCGTTTGTGTGCGTGCGGTGTCATGATGATGAATGACTTTTCTCTGCCGGGGCTCAGGAGCAGTTGTCTGTGCCTGACACCGCTGGGTGTAGGTTGGTGATGTATCGCGGCCGTGCGTCTGAGGTTCTCCGTGTGGACCATGTTTGTGTGCGTGGCGGGGGGGGGGGGGGGGGGAGGTCAGCGAGGGGACTTATATGTTAGAACTGCTCTGGAAGGTGTGCACATACTCTGTAAATAGGCATCAATGGGTACTAGATGTGTTTGCATTTAAAATTCTCCACCAAATCATCTTCCCAAGCATTAAACTTTTAAATTCTGACATAATGACGTAAATAGATTTGAGTTAGCGTGTTAGCTAAGCCGGTAGCACGGTAATAGAGATTCACTATGCAAGCTAGCTAACTTAGGAGCCCGCACTGTCTTAAAATGACGTTATTCTGATTAAACAAGTGCATTTACACCAGTGGAGGGCCAAGCATTCATAAAATTGCCCTAACAGCTGCATTTATTTCACCTTTATCCTGCAAAAATACATGCATTTCAGTTGTTTCCACCAGATGGACCTTTGCCAAAGCTTAGTCTATTGTTATTATACTGACAAATATTGCTTCTTAGTGCACCCCCAATCTGCCGACTGGCCCGGGCCACCTGTCAAACATCAAAAGTTTGTCCGCCACTGGTTTAAACTGACAAGTTTGGCAACAAGCAGGCCCTCAGTGGTCGCCATCTTGGCTACGTGAGCTAATGGGACGGAACCAAAAACTGAATCGGAAAAAAACGTCTTCAGAGGAAGTTGCAGCTGTTGCAGATGGAAAGGTAGAGATTGCACCAGTCGTACACATCAGCACAAAGAGTTTGTTTGTCTGCAGGTATCACTATGCTGTTACCGGTGCCTTCGACACGGGAAGCTGTACACACAAAATGCTTGCCGTTCAAATGGTAACCTCAGCGGGATGCCATCTAGACGCTATAGCAAGCTAATGACTGGCTAACTTAACATTTTCACTGACAAGGTTGTAAATACCACAATAGGGCGCTTTGTTCATATGGATATGGTAAACATTTGCCCCATTTGCAGGCACCATTTATTGGTTTTAAGCCGTTCTGCACAATATCACAGCCAGCGATGGATCAGCGGACCAGACAATCAAATGCTGACGTGACGTTTCCGATGAGTGCTTGTGTGAAACCACTGTGTACTACACAAGTGCACTAATGGAAGTCTTGGAAATGAGACATGCTGCATTTCTTCTCTTCCTTCTCTGGCATCAGCAACTTCTCACATGATTCCTCTCATTAAACTTGTTGTTGGGCTGTTTTTTCTTGAGTTGAAATGACAAGGTGGTTTGTACCTTTGATAGTATATGCAGTAGTGGGTATGCATTTAGCTGAGAACGTGAACAAGAAATCCTAGGTTTCAACAAAACGTCCCATTAGTTTCAGTCAGTGGCGCACTTTAAAAAAAAAAAAAAAAACCTTGAGGGAGCTCCAGCTGGTCGATGCCGACAAAACAAGTGTTGATTTTCCTGCTTTTCAGTACCGAGCTGGATCCACGTTTAACTTAGAATATGAACAACCCCAGAAAGCCTGAATTAAAACCGTGGTAGAGATGCTACTGGAACAGAAGGTGGCACGGAGAGAGAGATGATAATAATAATCAGAGGAATTCTGATGGGTTGCTTCCTGCTTTAGGTGCACCGCAGCAGCAGAGGGTCGTTTTTATTTGAAACCTGTCAAATGAAGCTCGTTGTAAAAGCGCGTCACACTGACAAAGAAGCACGCATCTCGCTTAATGTGCGCTTGTTTGCTAGCCGATGATTCGCTCATGATTGTCTCATCACTCTTTTCCCTCCGTCAGCCGCGTTGCCTGCAGAGCTTGACACCTCGAGAAGCTGCTTAGCTTTTTTTTTTTTTGTGTGTATTGATCTGCCTCGATTGTTGTTTCTACGCCACGCGAGCGTTTTATTCCGGTCGGCTCACGTGCGCGTTTACGCCGCGCGCTCGCTTCACCTGGTGAATTAAGCCGCGCAAAGGAGTTGTGTGCGCGATTGTCTGCATGAGTAAGGTCGTGTTCTGTCGGCACGGAGTGTTTTCTTCTTCTTTATCGCTTTGGCCTTGAAACAAATGAAGTGTTCACATGTTCTCAGTGCCGCATACGCGCATTTCCGCCCACGTAAATACGCAGAACACTCACCGTGTGACACACAAACTCCCCACGCTGCACACGCCATGTCCCTGGGCTGCAGGGACCGGGCAGAAAAATAACCGAGGGGACCAAGAAAGCACAATGATGAGCTCCTTCTTCTTCTCTCTTCGCCTTTTTTCCCTGCTTCCTTCCCTCCCCTCATCCTCAATAGCCAGCCGTTGCATTTGTAGTGTGCGCCGGCCTAACCCTGCCTTGCCAGGGGGAGAGCTTACCTCATGCATGTCTCGGTAGAATTTCCGCCCCATCCCTCGCCTTATCCCTCTTTGGCCTGTATCTTCTCCTCTCTTTCTTTCCCACTCTCTCCTTCTCCCCCTCTCTCCCTCTCTCCATCCAAGCGTGCTAAATGCTTTACCTCTGTCAACTCTTGAGTCTGAGAGGAGCTCATTATTGTGGAGAAGAGAAGGAGAGGAGTCTGGGATTAGGAGCGGCATCCGCGGACTGAGGCTCTTGTTCGGCTGAAAGAGTCGTCAGAGTTACAGAGAGGGATAAATTCACCTGCGTTAGCTCGCGCCGTCGTTGGCTAATCACAGGGGGCTGAGGGTTTTATCAGGGTTTCTGGAATTATTGCTTCACTTTTCCTGCAGGAAAGTTTGACTTTAAACAGAACAATGGGCACCCCAGTTAACGTGAAGTAAGACGCTGTTTTTAGGGTGCACTATTTTCCATTTTTGGTTTCATGCCCTGAATACACCTGACCCAAGCGGTTTAATGGGAGTAATCATCGTCATAGTAACAACCAGGGAGGCAAAAACCAGCACATGGAGACATTTTGGTGCTTTATTCTTAGACCTTTAATGAATTGTTAGTTAGGAGTCAGTATACATTTACTGAAGTACATGTTGGCTTCAAACCCCACAATTGGGGGTTGGTTGCATTGTTCAAATTTTAAATATATGCAATCAACAGTGCAACAGTTGCATGTGCCCTTTGTAGCAATTTGCCAGGTTTACAGAGACTGAAAGGTTGGCGGGGTATATATTCCCATAACTACCTCTCGTGTACTACCTAGTCTAACACTAAGAATGTGTCCTTTCTTAGCCTTGAACATGCATACACCAATCAGCCATAACATTATGACCACTGACAGGAGGAGTAAATTGACCATCTTGTGACAATTCAGTGTTCTGCTGGGAAACTTCTGGACCTGGCATTCATTGGTGTGGATGTTACTTAGTCATGTAGCACCCACCTAGACCAGACCAGGCACCCCCACCCCATAGCAATGACACTCCTTGGTTGATGCAGCCTGACACAGACACATGAAGAACAGCACAAGGTGTTGACCTGGCCTCCAAATTCACTAGATCCCAAACTGATCAAGTATCTGTGGGATGATCCACAGAGGCCCCTCCCCTCAAAGGCCCCCCCACTAACAACAGGACACCCTCAGAAAGCCCATGTCCATTCTCTGATTAATCACAACTGTTTTGGAGGCCTGCACAATATCAGGAAGGAAGGTGGTCATAATGTTATGCCTGATCGGTGCAAGCAATTGCATCAAGTCTACAAAATCAGGATTTGTCAGCTGCCTAGGGTTACGCAGCCAGGACGATGCCTCATCTCATTAGGTAATGGAGGCATGCATGTCTAATTAAGCAGGCTTGAGAATAGTGTTTGCATATTTTACTTTCACAGTGTAATACACTTTCAAGGAAAACATCCATGAACTTGTATTTCCTAGAAAGCCGTCTCAACTCCTCACATTCAACCCCTCCTCATCACCTCTGGCTCTCAAACGTCTCCGTTCTGCAGAAAGCACACGTTGGTCTCGTGCACACGTTTGCTGGCCTGGTTAGCTTGCATGAGTGCAACCGGCCGGGGACCACGTGAGCTGCAGCCCCGGTGACATTAGACGGCACCGAAAAACTTCAAGGGTCTGATCATGTGGCATTCAAAGGTCGCGGGAAAGGTCGGCACCACCTGCTATCTGCGTGCCGAACATCCATCCGTCCCGGTTTTCATTCCGCACACTCGTCGCCTTTTTAAAGCGATAATCCTCCGTGTCCTCGTTGTTTGGTTTGGTTACGCTCTTCGGCACTAATTGGTTATTTCCTGTGGCATCTTTCACTTGTCAAACAAACAGCGTGACCGGTGCCATGCAGCCTTTTTTTTTTTCTTTTCTTGGTGTTATGGTTGATTAACTTCAGCTAGGTGGCACTCATTAATATGTTTGCTCATGCGCATGGTAGCAATCCAGTTCGGCTTCTGTCTGTTCAAAACAAATCATAATTGGGGAATCGTATCACTTCTTGTGCACAAACAAGACGCTTTAGAAGTTTGAAAAACGGCAAATGAAATGGTTTTCATGACTGGCTGGGTGGCAGGTTGAATCATTGCTGGTTGCGGCATCAGGCAACGTATCAAATAGAAAACTCAAACGATGTCAGGAGGAGCAGGGAGTCGAATATAATAACTTGCCATTTTGTTGGCCTCAGTGGGACCTGGTTATCTCTATGATAGTGTGTTTGAAAGGAAATATATATATTCTATGGGGTCAAATTGTCCATTAATACGCCATTTCTAACCTTTAAAATGCGATGATTAATTTGAAGAGTAAGTGGACGAGCTATAATAGTTGCCGAAAGGTTTGTCCCATAAGCAGTGCTCGTATCAGGCTCTTATTTTAAATTCAGACGGCGGTGGAAGTGGACTCAGTCTGTCGTAAAATGAGCCTCTCGACCATTCGAGCGGTGTTTGTTTGGCTTGGATTTGGCGCAGAGTCACGGGCAAAGGGTCTGGATTCTGTTTGAGCAGCTTTTCAATTGTGTCAAAACCACATTTTGTTAGAAATATCAGTTTGCTTGTCTTTATTTTTTTGTTGTGATTAAATATTCAAGAAAAATGACTATTAGGACGGTCCATTAGCCTCGGAAAACCTTCCGGCCTGACCTTATAATTGAGTCTAACTAGGAATCAAACCTCCAGCCATGCATGAGGGATTAACCGGAGTTCTCAGCCCAGACCTCGGGGTGCGGCCCAGCCTTGGCGACACTGCCGTACTTCCTCTTATAAATCTATCTGTCTTGTCTCTTCTTCTCAGACTCCCTTCATTTCCATCTCCCCCATCTGTTTCATATGGGCGCCGCAGAGCATACACATGAGCACACGTACGCACACACACACACAAACATATCCATACACTGTTGCAGAGCTGTCAGGTCTAACCTTGACTCGCGCAGAGAATGAATTGGAATGCAAAGAGGAGGGCGGAGGGCGGAGGGCGGAGGGGCTGGAGTGGGGGGCACAAACAGGATGTCAGAGAGCTGCTGCTCGTCTCTGCCCGACCTGCCTCTTTCTTCCCTGTGGAGTCCAACTCTGCACAATCTCTCTGTAACAGCTATTTTTTCTCCCCCCGTCCTCTTGCCAGACCACAATACTTACCTCTCTCCGGAGTTTTAAAGCAAAATGCGAGATTACCCACTTTGGCCAAGTAATTTTAGCGTGGCCACTGGAAACCTGCATGTGTCCCCGGTGGCTCTGGTGTTGCATGCTAATGCTAGCGAGGTCTTAAATGCTATGCAGTTAAAAAGTCTGTTTATTTTATACACTATGGCAAACTATGATCATTCAATTTCGTTAACCTAGGGTAGAGTCTATCCCAGCTGTCATTGGGTGAGAGGCGGGGTACACCCTGGACAGGTCTGGACAGGTCTTCAGTCCATCACAGGGCTAACCCTAACCCTAACCCAGACAACCATTCACACTCACACCTACGGCCAATTTAGAATCACCAATGAACCTAACCAACATGTCTTTGGACGGTGGGAGGAAGCTGGAGAACCTGGAGAGAACCCACGCAGACACAGGGAGAACATGCAAACTCCACACAGAAAGGCCCCAGAACCTTCTTGTAAACCTTTATAAACTCACCAAAAGTTAAGGTTTCCATCACTGGCGAGTGCTCAAAGTGTTTCATACAAGGTTTGTGAAGATTCTCAGCCATCCAGGTCACAGAAGACAACTGGATTCATTGTGAGGCTTCTTGAGGTTTCACCTCCCATCCAAGTGGCTTCGTCGGTTCTAAATGACTGGTGGAGAGTTTAGGTTTTTAATGAGAACATCTGTGGGTGGCGCATACCTAAAACTCACATGACTAGTGTGAGTTTTGACCAGATACCCACCTGAATTAGAGGATGTCATTCGTATTATCCTGGGTGCTATCCGCTTTGCACGGTTTATGGTTCTCTGACGTTGTTTTACCTATTCATACAACGTGGAACCTAAATATGCACCAGCTAAACGACTTCTAGATGTGCAAAGGGTTCTGCAGGTGTGGACCTGGGCCGGTTAGCAGCTTTGAGCCTGTGTTGGTGGATAAAATCTAACCCTAACGTTAAGAGTGTGATTCATCAAATGTTTAGCAACCATGTGCACCACATTTGGACTGCTCATGGGAAATTTAGGCTATTTTGGCTCCTTAGGAAAGTTGGATATGGTCAATCTGCAAGAAAAAATGTTAGAAAGCCCAGATCCCTTAGACATTTCTCTAATAGGGTTTCTTCTGCTGCAGTGTACAGGTGAACACAACACAGCCTCCACTCATGATTCGACAAAATCCCCTAAAATTAGGATGTCTTAGGTTTGTAAAGTTGAGCTCTGTGGCATGAAAGCATTTGCAGAGCTGTACGGAGCAGAGCAGCAGGGCCTTCAGTGGGCGCCGAGCCTGCAGTAAACTCCAGCGTAGTGATAGATGTGTGTGTTCCAGATAGCCAAGTGATCGATGGGCGTATTGTAGGGAGGGGCGTTCAGAGTTGCTGTTATTGTGTTTCGGAAAGCTAAGGGGAGACGGCGCGGTGGCGGCGGAGGGGAGGGCTTGACGGGTTTATTGAGAATCGTGATCTAGTGCACCGCCCCGGGACTCTTAGATGTAGTTAGTGAGGGCAGAAAGAGAAGGAGGGATGGAGTTTAGAGAAGAGCGGCAGAGGAGAGGAGAGTCGAATTGGATGGAAAGTGGAGGAAGTGTGCATGGGAGGAGAGCAGAGACGGATGAGGCGGAGGCAGGAAGTGAGGATGGCGCAGAGGTGGGAATAAATGTGTAGGTTATCAGTTGATGTTTATCTGCTGTGTCCTGAGGGCTTGTGCAGTCATAACAGTGATCTAATCTGCACCTCTGCAACACACACACACACACACACACACTCTCCCGCCATCCGTGCCCGTGCCACCAATCATCCATTTAAACCGTCATCTATCTGCCCTTCATCCGATCCATCCATTCAGCCCACATTTCCACTTTTTAATTTATCCTCCCCTTTATACCGCTGGAATTCCTTCCATCACTCAGTCCGTGCTTCCACTTCCACATCCCACACTGCAATCCAATTGGCCTCATCTCTCCCCCCCCCTTCCCCCCTGCCCATTTACCTTCTGCTGCCTTAGGGCTCAGTGGACTTTAAAAGGCAGATACCGATGCCGAGCGTTTCAGACGGAAGCTGCTGACTGCTGATACTTTGTGCTGATATTCAGTATCTTTCAAATTGGCCAATTTCATGGTTAAAAAAATATTTATAATATTTAAAAAGACTGCGCAGAGCTCGACAGGTGATAGTCCAGGTTCAGGGTTTGAGGTTGGGCGTCCAGTGCCGACAGCGAGGAGGGGAAAGTTATTTTTTTTTTAAATCCGATACTTGAAAGATCAACTTAGCGGTGTGTGAACACCTTCCTTCTTTGACCTCGGGGTGGGGTGAGGGCTTGGTCAAAGATGCAGACACTTGGCATTCGTGAGCACTTCTCCAGCCGTGGCATGCTGGTAACACTCTCCACCCTCTGAGCTGACGGGAATAGCATTGACACGTGGTCACTTCACATCTTAACTGTGATATAATTTGGCACGAATGCAAAAGAAACGAATTCTCAAGAGATTCTTAAACACCTTTGGAGGCCATATTGGAATTGTTTTCTCTCCCAGGTGTGGAATAAATCAGCCTGCATTCTATGACAAATTCAAGGTCTTGTAACATCCTAAAACCGCGGCAGGATTGTCCGTGGAAGTAGACTTTTGTCCCAAAGGTCGCAGACAATTGGAAATGAAAAGCTCTGACCTTTGTCAAAGGATAAAAACAAATGCAATGTGCAATTTTAGGGACATTACACCAATCTTCTTATTGGTGGGCTGATGCATTCATTCTCTGCAGCCTTCCACCGCCAAGAACCCGGTTTACATCATTGACGTGCCTCGTGTGTTCACTAGAATATAAGCTGCTGAGTTGGTATGGACGTATTTACAGTATGGTGCATATCACATGACGGGTGGGGGGGGGGAGTGGGGCGGTAAAGTGTTCGAGGGAGATATGTAATGAGCCGGCCTCTGCTGCCTGGTGAAATTGGAACGTAATGTTGTGCAGAGAGCAAGCGAAAGAATTTTTTATTTTTTTTAAACATAACCCACTCACCTTCTTTGCATTCACCTCGGGGATAATGTCGTGCATTTCCCGTGTTTAGATGAAGCTTTGAATAAACAGGCAGCCATAATAGATCAGTGAAGCATGCAGGAACCAATACTGTCTCCTCTATTTACCTTTTTCTATTTTTTCTTTCTTTCTTTCTGACTCTCATGCATTCAGAACGAGCATGCCTAAACTGAGCCGGGGGATCGAGTTCGGCAATTTGTGAAAATCTTTGTGGGGGCCCCGGCGCTTTATCGAGCGTCGGTGTGTGCCGGCCCCATCCCCCCCCCCCCCCCCCACCTCCACCCCCCTCGTGGATTGGCATCAGTGGCCACATCAGCCGCTTTTACGCACAACAACGGCGCCGTTTGACAGAGGCCGGGGCATCGCGAGGCGATAATGGCCTGCCGAAACCAACATCTGCTTCTCGCTCCCCTGAACACCCCCTTTCAAAGAAGTGAGAAAACAGAGTGATTCTCATCCTTCAAACACCGCCGCTTAGGCGAGGGCAGGGTAATTTGCTACAGAGAAGCCGAAACATGGCGCCTCTTTTGAGCCATTGATTCCCGTTGGCCTAAGCCTTTTCAGCAGCGAGGGGGATGAAAAAGAAATAAAATAAAAAAAAACAGGGAGAAGCTATTCTTGCAGATGAAACGCAAACATCTGGTGCACTTTAGCTTTCCTCTGATAGATGTTGTGCTACTTGTGTGTGCACGGAAGTGTGCGCTAAGCGCGCCCATGAGCGTAGCTGTTCATCCGTGCATGCACGTCCAACAGTGCCTCAGTATGTTCGGTAATAACCCACCGCAAGGCCTCTCAATCCCTATAGGAAGCGACGGAGGGCGGGAGCGCGATGCCGGGGCTAACGCGGCTTCATTCCTCCGAGCTGCCGCTGATCAAACAGGCTAGATGGCTTTGGCAGAGGGAGAAACCGAAAGGCACCGCTGGAAAGACATTAACACGAGCGGGGAAAGAGCCTTAAAGGAGCGTAGTGGCAATCTCGACTCTCTGGCTCATTTCCCTCAGCACAGATCTATTTTACAGTGTCCCAGGCCATTTCCCGCTCGGGATGCATAGCCCGTGTGATCTCGCCGCTCGTTCGGATGCGCGTGTGATCAAGGCCCCCCTTAAGTAAGCCTAATTTGTATAATTGAAAACAGCCATCTGATGTGTGGTTCAAAGGTAGAGCAGGCAGCGGCGGCACTAAGATGTCACCCAGCGATACATGAATTAACACCTTCGCTAGTTTAGAGCCAAGGCGGCGACGCTACAAAGCACCGCATCTTCAAATGTATCATTTAGATGTTTAACTATAGAAGATTACAAGCTCAAAATGTTTGTGTTTGGCTGAAACTGATGGCTAATGGCTGTCAGATTAGTTTCACGTCTTTGGGTTTTGAATATGTCTCACTTAGAAAGTTGCGTAACTGTCGAGGCCTTTTACAAACGAACTTAAAATGAAAAATGCATAGTCACCAAAAAACAGGACTCTTTATGTGTCCTTTGACACTATATTCTGTGAGTGCAGTTTTGACTCGAGCACAGAATAAAACATCTCAAATATCTCATTTCTGAACAAAAGTCTTTTCTTTTTTTCCTCTGTCCCTGGCACGATGATTTAAACCCGACTTATCCGCCGACTTGCTCCCAGTTATCAAAGCTGCTGCCTGATAAGAGAGCCAAACCTATTTTTCAACTAAACATCATTTTTGTTTTCACATCTTATTGCTGCGGCTTGATGGAGTAATCTGTCAGCGGAATTGCTGATACGGAGGCAGCGGCGCTGTGGTCCTTCGGCTGAGCGATCGAGCAAGGCGCTAAACGCCGGAGCTGGCGGAGGTCTGACTCTGCTCCCGGGCCACCTTGGCTGCTAATATCTGAACCTGCTGTTCTCGAAAGCTTCTGCTACAACGGCGGAGGTAATAGTCACATGCAATTTGCAAGATTAGGTCCAGTGTTACCCCCAAGGCTGGTGTTCCCTGTTTGGGCCTTGACGTCTACTGCTGCGTTGTCATGGACACTCATATTCTGTGTGAAAAAGGCCTCATGTACATAACCACGTCAATCAGACCAGGCTGGACCAATCAGATAGAGAGGGGTGGTGAATGTGCACATGGGGTAAAAATCACAATCAAATCCAGAATCCATGTGCACGCCAACGCTGAATACATGACTCCACATTGGCCGTACTCCTCTCTTGAAACAGTTCAGTGTTGGGATCTTGGCCCGTTAGCCCATCTTGCGTAAAACACATGTTGTTTTAATCTTCATAAAACTTCTTCTTCTTCTTCTTCTATCCATTTAATCATCTGCGCCACCTGCTTTTCATTCAGCGGGGAAAGCCTCCTTGATCCTTTTTACTTGCATCTTGATTGACTTCCACTGGCGCTGGCCCTCTTACGTGCTCTGTGGCAGCAAAAAGACAGTAACCCGGTCCTGGTGTGTTTTATATGGAAATATCTCAGTGGTCCAATGCAACTGGTTACACGCGCAGTACGTGTTTAAATCATGACGATCAAGGGACTTTATTGTCTCCTAATACAGTAGAAAAACTGCTCGAGAAGGCTGCCGTTTATCAAGTCACCATTACAGACTGATTACACATGAATCACCATCTGGGGGATTTATAAACCATAAATCCAAGGCTATTTGAAAAATGGCCAAGCCCTTGTATGTATACAGCGTGTGTGTGTTTGTGTGCTCGGCCTCTGGGCACGTTGTGATGCCGTTTTGGACGGCTGCCCTCATTCTGTTGTCCCCATCGACTTCCTGGCCTACATGGCCGAGAACAGGCCCGTTTTCCACTGCAGGTCGATACAGACGCAGTGCTGAGGGGACAGCCCGAGGCGTACACACAAACGCTCGCGCAATCACACACACACACACACAGATGCTTGCACTTAAACACTTACAAGCGTAGAAATCACAACATTCTCCCCCGTGGGTCAGGCATGTTCCTAGAAACACCACCGGAGCAGGCTAGGGATTAATCCGTCCGGGAGGTTGAGAGCTGCTGCTGCATGTTTGGACAGGATATTCAGATTAGTGTGCTTAATCCAGATGTGTGAAAAGGCATCAGTGTTATTATTAGGTTTGTTTCATGTCATAATTAATCGCCTGAAAAGGTTTTGCACGTTCAAATTAGTGGCAGCCCGCAGGCGTCGGACAGGTGTAGCTCGCTGCTTCGCGGAAGGCGCCAGGTGCAGATGTTTGCGGATTCAAGCGGCGCGGCCCGGAGTCACGGATCGAAACCTGCCGAGAGACATCTCACACCTCTCCACTGCCGGGGCCATATGTTCAAAAACAATCAGCGCTCTTCAAATAAATCACTAATAATGCCTTTTTTTCCAGGAGAGTAGGCAACGAAGCAACTCAGGCTGCGCAAAACGTGTCTGTTTAATGCAAATAACCACAGTTTTGACACAAATAGAACAAGATTTACCCCAAAAGCATCAGCCTACAGTAACAGACTATAGTCTTGCACCAGAATTAATGTATACTAACATTATTTAGTCTTAAATTTTAACTCTTACTGTAGGTTAAAGGCTGTATATAAACGGTGAATGATTTCCTGAAGAGTTTCACGTCAAACTGCTAGCTGAACAGCTAGCAACCCGTTGCGCAAAACAACCACAGCGTTAATTTTGCATGAGTTTAAACCTTGGTTTGATTTAAATGAGTGAGTTGTGCTAAAAATACACCTCCTTGCAGAAATTCGCTAAAACTAAACATGAAGTACAATGTGGATTGACTCACTTTTGGAGTCAGCCTCCAAGTGGCCATTTGAGGAACTGCATTTTTATTTTTATTTTTTTTGGTCAGCGTTGATGTTTGATATTAGATTTCCCATAATGCAGTGCAAAATCACCTTAAAAACCCGTCTAACACCAGCATCTTTGTAACTCAGCCTTAGTTTTCTTAGCAATATGACTCCCTCCTGTCCGTCGTAGCGCCGTTGACGCTATCGGGGTTTATTTCTCCGACTCGAGAAAAGGCTCCTTCAGAAAACGCAGGAGACAATTGTCAGGATGAGCCACCGCCTTGTGTGTAGAATTGGCGGAGTGGCACTTACTTGAAGCTAGTGATTATACGATGCTCAAAAGATCGACTTTTTTGGGGAGGGGGGGTGAAGTATTCCTTTAACCGAAGAATTATCGACATTCTCAACCCATTTTCTCAAAGCTGTGCTGCCCAGCCGGGGAGGAATAAAAATCAGACTGACGGAGATTAAAGCTCGGATTTTTTTTCTTCCTCCTGCATTTGTTTTCTCTCCACACTCTCCATCTTTCCTTTCCCTCTCTTCAACCTAACAGCCAGAGTAGTTATTACTACTTAAAGTACTGCACTTACTGACAGGGAGGTGTGTGGTTATGGTTGTGTATGTGTGTACTGTAAATGCGTGCGCTGTAAAACACTGGTCTGATGGCTCCCGTGGGGTATTTCAGAAGCTGCAGTCGCTTCTCTAAAGTTCAAGCAATTACATTTTCCCGACCGGTTGCCATTTGCCAAACAGTCTCGGGTATGTTTGCTCATATGGGCATCTGTGTTTGTTTATTGCGTTATGTGCGCGTTTCTTGTTTCGCATACCGTACCTCGAACGTAAAGATTCGGGGGGACGGATGGAGGGGGACAGGAAACGGAGCTGCCGGAGGTGTGACTCATCTCGTTTTCCTCGCTCGGCGGTGAATTAAATTAATATGCAAATGCAGCAGATTTGCAAAGAACAGGTTCGATCTACAGTCTGCAAGCTCACGCCTCGTGTTGGGTTGGAAGACGCAGCTCGTCTGGTGCAGATTGTTAATGTGTGAAGTGAGCAGTAAAATTAACAAACGGCTGCAACTCATGATTATTTCATTATAGGTAAATCTGTTGAGATTTTTCTGATTAACTTAATCTGGAAGATGTCGAAATTACATTTTTTATGTCTTAGAAAAAAGCCCTTAATGCTCATATTTAAGAAGATGGAACGACTAACAGTTAATATGCTCACAAGAGAGTTATTTTCTCTTGCAACAAGTTGTTTATTTGGTACAAGAAGCGTGAGGAGACGGGCGCGGATTTCAAACAGAGTAAATTCAGCCCTGAAGTCAGATTTTAAATGCAGCAATACAGCGCTGGGTCAGTGTGCTGTGTGGGGCAGCCGGAGTGATGTTTGGCATGCTGCAGTGGATGCGTACATGACCGGAATGTGTCTGAGCAGCAGGTTCGTGTCGGCCTGGTGCAGAATTACAGGCCAGGATTGCGCCGGCGCGGATAATTTTGGACCGGAGCTGCCAGCCGCCGGTGTTTTTTTCAAGTTTTACGCCCTCTGCGAAAAAAACGTTGGAGAAAATAGCGAGTAAACCGCGGCCTGAGATGGAAGGCCGGCCTCGTCGGGTTGCAGCGTGAAGGTCGAGCGGTGGTAAAACTCACGGGATGGTTATATGACAGCAGATTTCACTTGTGCCTGAGCTCGCAAGGAATTCATGATTGAGCTGTTGCGTAAGAAGTGATTCAATTTTCAGGCTTCTGATTAAAAATCAATGTCTCATTCTTGAAGATGCAAAGGAGTTCAGAGCAGTTTATGACTCTATGCAGTTTTAGGTCATGTTTCTTTCTTTCAGCTGATACGATTGTTGGACTCATTAAAGCTGCATTAAATGGTATTAATGTTTCAATGGTATGTAAATGAGATCTGCAAACATGTTTAGCGCCTCATTGTTTTGATTTTACAGCTTTTCCGTTGTAATGGCTCCTTGTTAGGAGGCAGTTAGTGGAAAAAAGCTCTAATAAACTATTTTGGACGGATTTAGCAACTAGCTGGTGAACACAGTGGAGTGGAGGAGACCAAAACAGAGGTAAAATAGAGTGAATATTGGGCCTGTGTAAAGCTCTATTAAACCCATAATACTTAAGAAGCATTTTAAGAGTCAGATATGTTTTTTTAGGAGTTGGTGGAGACCAAAATGGAGGTAAAATATAAATAAAAATAAACATTAAAGTTTGAGCTGGATGTGTAAATTTGAAGCTGTTGGGTAAATCAGCCATTTTAAGTTCATAAGTTGATCATAAAACTCCTTGTTCAGAAGTTGTTAGCATAAAGCTCTGACAAACCCATAATACACTGTTTGTCATGCACAAAGCTGCAGACATGTGGGACTGGTGGAGACCAAAACGGAGGTAAAAGAGAGAGAATATTGGACTAGCAAAAAGCTCTTAGAAACCCCAAATACAGCATTTGTTCTGCACCAAGCAGCAGACAGAAACATTTAGCAACTACCCTGTGAACCCAGTGAAGCATTTAGCTGCTACAGAGCATGGGTTTTCCCTCAGGAGTTGGTGGAGACCAAAACAGAGGTAAAAGAGCGAGACTAGTGCGCTTATAGTCGAATAAAAATCCATACCTTATACCTCCCCAAAAAAATCAGTCAACGGCCAACAATCTGTCCGAATTTTAAATTAATTAAAAAAACAAACAAAAAAAAAAAACAGTTATTTGGATACTGAGATTTTTCCGAGCTGATCAGTTGAAGTGTTTTCTGCTTTAGTGTCGTTGAAGCAGCTGCGACTCTTCTTGCTAAGCTCAGATAATCACATCCAGGATCCCTGTTCCTTGACACACACAGATGGAAGTGTGATATTGATTTTTTTTTTTGTCTTCTCTCGTCCAACTGTGTTTGTGTGTGTGAGACGGCGAAACAACAAGAATTTCACGAATTGTCAGTTTTTGTTTCTGTCAGACGCGTGTATTTTTTTCCTGTTTCTTTGGAGGGCGGCGACAGATGAGCGAGTTTTGCTAGTTAGCTAGCCGTCGGGGGTCGAGTTCACTCGGGGATGGGGTCTGGATCTGCAGGGGCTGTTAAGTTTGAGGGTTGGTGTATGTATGTATGTGTAAATATATATATATATATATATATATATATATGTGTGTGTGTGTGTGGTGTGTCAGTGAGCAGAATAGGCTGCCAGATCTGCCATAGCTGCCATCGGCCTGACAGGATGACAGCTGTCACCAAGGAAATAGAGAGAGTAGGAGGAGAGAGGAGAGACACTGCCTCAAGGGAACACACTCCTCTATCTCTTTCCCTTTCTCAGACAACGCCTCGCAGTTGTGTGTGTGTGTGTGTGTGTTTGTGAATGTGTGGGAATTCGGACATATTAGTGTTTGTTTGCGAAGCCAGAGAACGGGCGGGTGTACGAGTATAATTGGTTTGTGTTTCAGTAACGTGCACACTTATCTCCACATCAGCAATTACAGTATCGAGAAGGAACGATCGGACAGCGATAGTGTGTGTTTTGACGAGGTGTGTGTGTGTGTGTGTTGTATGTATTGAGTTCGGTCGGCTTCATTAGTTTATATTGTAAAATCGATGTTGCCCATTGTGGCACGACTTGCCTCGCCTTGTACTCAGAAAACACGCCGCTGTGTGTTTCGTGCGTTTATGTGTGCGCTCGGTAATAGTGACCCCGGGGAGGGAGCGGGACACGGGTGGGGAGGAGCCCCCTAAGTGACCTGGAAAGCAGACCCATCTATCAACTCTTTTCTCCTCCCTCTCCCTCCTCTGTGAGGGCTATTACAGCAATCACTGCTCTTAAAGCCGCGGCGAGGAGCTCTCTCCGCGGTCGAGTGTGCACGGGTGTTTCTGGGATGCATCTTAGCCCTTCTCGATGGGGGCGGGTGGAGGGGGGGGGGGGCAGCGTGAGGGTTATGTGTATTTAACCCGGGCTAGCTGGCCTCGCTGAGCGTAATGGTCTTAGTGAGATGGAGCGAGACAGGAGAGGATGGAGTGAAGATGCAGTCGGATTTAGCGTCGAGATTCAAGCAATTTAGACCGAAATACTCACTTTTCAAGTTTCCCTTACTAACAACACTCAAAGAAAACAAGGTGCAAGAGAAATCTGTTAAATTAACCCCTAAAAAGCTTCAATCCTGAGTTAAAATGTGCAGAAACAGTCATCGTAGCTATTTACTCAGCTTTTCATTTGTTCCTTTTTAGCCCGACTAAAATTTTCATGCTCCCAAATTCTGATTAACGTTGAATCTTCTCTTTTCAGTTTAAAATCTCCTCCAAGTAGATGAGGGTTTTAAAATGCTCCACCTCTGACCTCTTTCCAAATGGTCGGTGGAGGCAGCGTTGCTAGATGTACGATAATTACCGTATTGTATAATACCGTAGTTTCGGGGCCTGTACGATGTGAAAGGGCAAATATACGATTTGACTGACAATGAATAAAGCAGTGGTTTAATTCAAGCTTATTGCAGTTCCATGCACATAGAATAGCTTTGAGTTTAAGTGCCCTGTCCTGTTGTATGATTTTGTTAAAGTTGTTTTAGTACATACGATAGTTCGGGTAAATGAGATCCGCAAACATTTTAAGCGTCTTATTGTTTTGATTTTGCAACTTTTCTGTTGTAATAGCTTCTTGTTAGGAGGCAGTTAGTGGAAGAAAAAAAAAGCTCTAATAAACCTCTAATAAACTATTCCTCCTGCAAAATGCAGCAAACAGACGGATTTAGCGAGTGGAGGAGACCAAAACAGAGGTAAAATAGAGTAAATATCGGGCTAGCGTAAAGCTCTGTTAACCCCATAATACACATGAAACATTTTAAGAGTCAGATGTGTTTCTTAGGAGTCGGTGGAGACGCCATCTGACTGACGCCATCTTGGCAATCCGCCTTACTCCCTTCTAATCCATAAAAGAGGTGGAGCACGAGTGGAGCTGAGGCAACCGGTTAGCCACTCCCTTAATTATGCATAACTTAATCCTTGATGCAATTTAATAAAAGTTCAGAACGGTAGAGTGTTGTAATAATTGGAGAAATCAGCTTTAGAGACCAAAACTGTTTTTGGTAGGAGCCTCGAGTGGCCATTTGAGGAACTGCGGTTTTCGGCACTTCAGCTTTAAACCAGTCTCTTGACCTTGCATTGTTGATAACACATAGTAGCCTCCTTTGTTAGGGGGGCATGTTTCGACCAATTTAAGATTTGCTAATGTCTGTGCAAACTTTACGGAGAAATCGGTTGCTCCAACTCCACGGCGCTCAGATGGCTCGGCAGATCATTGCTGAGGCACAATCAGTTCCCGACGGAGAGACTCCAGACCACTCAGGGTAGTGGGTAGCTGTCAGAGTAAACATGCGCTGCAGGATATTCAATTTGGAGACCATTTTCCTTTTTAATATTCACGCTTAGAATCTCTAAAAACAATAACTGATCATCAAACTTTGTTTTTTATTTATCTGTGGAATGGGTAAAAAAAATACCGACCTAAAAGAAAGAATATTTGCCTTTCAGTTGTAACTCTGAGTACTTGAACAAGTTTATCCAGAAAACAAACCACTGCAGACGGAGGGAGTGCAGAGATGATTTTATCTCCTGGAGCTTCTCTGTAGTCGGCGAATAATGGAACAACTCCCAGGACAGCGTGGCAGCGGCCGGGGCGATTTTTACCTGGATATGAGGACATTTTCTCTGCCACAGCTGGAAGTCTTACATTCAAATGAAACTCATTTGGACGGGATACCTGCAGTCAGAATTCTTTGAGCTCAGGTATAGAGTCGCTAATTTAATGTCGGAGTAGCGGCCGACGCAAAAAAAAAAGGTTCACGTCGCATTAGTTCAAATTTTGATGCTCAGATTGGCAGCTCAGGGAGGCAATGGACTGTGACTGTAGATATTGAATTTACTGTTCAAAAATCACCAGCGGTGTCGATGCATCAGGTTTTTGTGAAGTGAATTTTCAGTGTGCCTTATTTGACCTGTGACTACGTTTGCATGCAGGGAATCAGAGACACACAGCTTGACGTTTTTTTTTTTCTGCCGGTGACGAATGTTAGTTTGTTCTGTGAGGCAATGAATGCCTTCAACCTCCCGCCTTTTCTCAAATGGGATGAAACGGCGAGAAACGAGGGAAGCGTAAATCACGGTTAGGTGTCACTGCGCATTGTTCTGGCTCTGATTTTCTTTTTTTGGACGTACTGGGAATTGACTTCGGTGACATTTTGATTATTTTGACACGCCAACAGAATTTTCGGCTCAGAAATGTCAGCGAGAGTCGGGAGGACGTGCACTGTGAGCCAGCCAGGTGGGGTCAAACGGAGCGTGCCGCCCTGCCTCGGCATCTCGGAAGGGCCCCGGAAGGTACCAATCAAAATCAGGATCACGTTTCATTCACTCAGCGTGTTGCATCCGGCGAAGAGGGCTGGAGAGGGAGGGCTTAAAGAAGAGATGATTAATCAGGGGCTCGCAGTGTGTGGGTGTCACAGCATGTGTGTGTGAGCTGGGTGAATGGGGGTCTGGCATCCAAGCGGCAAGGTAATGAGTGGAGCCACAGTGTGTGCGGACCTCTAGCCTCTGCAGTGGAGAGGAGGGGCGCATGAGTGGAATACTGAGAGATGCCGCTTCTGCCCGTTGATGGCTCTCTTGGTTATGGATGAAATGGCCCCCAGCCTCTTTCGGAGGCGTCCCAGCAGCTCACTGTGGGAAGCTGGGTTTATTTCTCTCATCAGCATAAAGGGACGTGGCCTTGATTGGATGTGTATCGCCGCAAATCACAGGTTTCTTCACCCGTAGGAGGTAAAAGGAGGATTTTCTGTCTTTGTTTATCATTGAAAAACCAAAAAGACTTTGCATTTTAAAGATCCACAGTTGTGCTCTAGATAATCTCCAGAATTAGCATTAGAAACTCTGCAGAAACTAAAAGCTTTGCATCTTTTTTCATTTCTCTCCAACTGAACGTAGCTTAGCATTTTAGCATAGCATCATGCCGTTGATCTTCCATGGTTGTGCACAAGTAAATACAAATAAATCAACCTGCAACTGACTTAATATTTCCAATTATTTTTTCTTATTGCCCTCCAATTAGCACAAGTATACACATGCTAGCTGCTGGTGTGATGCTCAAGACTCTGCAAAAACGAGCAGACGAGTCGGTCCTTTTGAGCTGTTTGCATCATTATGTTGCCGTCGATATCGTTCTTCTTGTAAAATGCCACAAGAATATTAATACAAAGCTGAGGATAATCTCCAGAATTAGAAGATATTTCACCTCAAACTCTGCAGGAACTGAAAAGCTTTGCATCCAGACTCGTACAGTTTGCTCTGATCAGTAGTTTGCACTTTAAACTGTGCAGTTTCACCTCTAATTAATTGATCTGAAGGTAACTTAGCATTTTAGTATAGCATCATGCCAAGTAGTGCTTGACACCAAAACTTAATGGAGCACAAGGGAATGCAAATAAAATGACCACACGCTGTGCAGAAACAAAGTTCAATTTCCGTTATTAGCATATTGTAGCACATGCTAGCAACAGGTGTGATGCTAAAGATTCTCCAAAAACGAGTAGACAAGTCTTTTGAGCTGTTAGCATTATTATGTTGGCGTCATTATCTTCCTGTATAATGTCAGAAGAATTTTAATAGAAAGCTCGGGATAACCTCCAGAATTAGAAGATATTTCACCTCAAACTCTGCACGTTAAACTGTGCAATTTCACCTTTAATTGATCCGAATGTAGCTTAGCATTTTAGCCTAGCATCGTGCCGACTGGTGCTTGACATCCAAACTTAACGGAGCACAAGAAAATGACAACAAATCCTGCAGAAATAAAGTTTAATTCCTGCAGTTAGCATACTGTACTCATGCTAGCTGCAGGTGTTGCGCTCAAAACTCTGCAAAAGCATGTATCTTAGCTGTTAGCACCTTTATGTTATGTCTCATTCTACCTGTAAAATGTTAGAGAAATAATAAAACAAAGCGTTGGATTTATGGATTGCAGTTAAATGTGGAAAAATACAAAGACAGACAAGATTAATTATGTAGTTTCAGGGGGGAAAAGATCCCACTCGGGTCACCGTGACTCAGGGCTCTTTAGGACGTTGTGAGATGCAGACGAAGCCGGAGAAAAGGTGACCCCGGGCGATTACTCAGCATTCACAAACAACAAAGGTCACGAAGGAAGTTTGGGGTCACGCAAGCGGGAGCACCCAGGGGATCCGTGCCAGGAGAGAATGCGGCGTTATTAACTCCCTCCCCCGCCCCCCGCCCCCCACCCACCACCACCCCACCACTCCGCCTGTTCCGATCTGTACCCACTTGACATTAGCAGGAGAAAATGACATGCTTTTAGCGGCGGCTGCTCACATAAGAGGGTTACCGCTGTCATTTAGAGGCGAGAGCTGGTGGGAGCTGACAGGAGGCCCCGGCTCCCAAAAAAAAAAAAATAACCAACCTTTAGGAAATGGAAGGGAGGCAGAGAGGAAGAGGGGCTGGGTTTTTTTCCCCCTTTGAGAGAGGCGATACACCACAGGTGTTTGGCATTTAAAAAAAGAACGGAATGACTTTCTTTTCTTGCATAAATACAAGAAAATCTCAGTTGTCTGCTTTAACCCCCTGATTCGCCATCTTGTCTTCTATCTGTGGACGTCTATCTAAGCTAATGCTAACGGTAATGCTAAGATTTCTAGATTTGACTTTACCCTAAACTCAAACCTTTTTAGTGGACCCGTCCCTTCTGCATTTCAATCAGCCCCCCGTCCCCAATTTGCCCCCTTGCCTCACCTCGCCTGGCGCAGCGATGGCCCGGGCCAGATGAAAAGCTCCCTTCGGTTGTTTCGCTCCAACGAGCTGCCTCCGGCGCGCAGACTGCCCCCGCCGCGATTCAGCGGCGGGTCTTTAGGTTTGTTTGTCCTCCGATTTTTGTTTCGCCGTTAAACTTGTCACACTCGGTTTGGATCAAAGCGGATTCGGGAGCGACTCAAATTAACGCCCTAAACATTAGCGGCGACACCGCCCCTTCCTCCCCCCTCTTCCGTTAATGGGAAGTAGTAATGTGTCAGAAGAGAGGGGTAGCGGGAATTTCTTGTCCCGGACACGGCTGCGGGGTATTATTTTTTGGGGGATTATGTCGAGTTGTGGTTTTTGTCAGCGTAGGGGTAGCTGGCATGCGTTGGTTGTAATTAGGAGTGTTGGCTGAGCGCTGCGAGACGTTTTTGCAGGTTGTCAGGCGGGTGGGTGCGGTGGTGAAATGTGATTGACGGTGAGTGGGTACCGCGGTGGGCATTTGTGGCGACCGTTGGCTGAGATTGGCAGCCGACTCTGAGTAAGTGCTCCTCTGACTGGCGGACGTAATGGCATTTTGTGGTTCTCCCGGGTGCTCTTGCACAACTCCAGCCAGTTAGTGTGTGTCCGCGACTGCCTGCGCCACCGCCACAATCCCTCTGAGGTCTCAAAACCTTGGCCATTTAAAGGATGTGAACACCGTAGGCGTACGCCAACGACACTCGCTAACAAGAAAAGATCCAGAGGTTTTAATGAGAAGGCCACGACCCCGTCTCACCTCCGCCGGTAAACGACAACAACCCAACTCATCCTATAGCTTGTGTGAGCCTGACTAGCCGACGCCGAGAGGTTGCCTCACATCCCACGTTTGCCAGGCTCGGGGAGCTTGTTAGTATTATTGTCAAATTCCTTCATGAATACACGCGAACACGGCCTCAGGCGCACACACACACACACAGATGCTCACAGCCAAATCCAGTCTCGGCTGGCCACGCTGATGTTGAAGGCTTTTAATGCAGCTGTCAGCGGGACGCGTGCACACTTCAGCCGCCAGTTCTCTTTCACAACATTTACCCAAATGCACAGAGCTTTGAGGAGTGCGTGTCGGTGTCGAGCGAAGGTGGCAGGGAGCGGTGACGCCGCAGTTAGCGTTAGCCTCCTTTTTATTTATTTTATTTTTTTATTCGCCCGTTTCCCGGCGCATGGCTGTCAGCCCTCGCTTAGCTTAGCGTCTTCATCTGCAGAGGATTAGCATGCAGCACTAGCCGGCACTGTGAGCTGAGTCTCCCTCTCTGATTAGGCGTGATGCATTTGAAGCCTCCGCGGGGAGAAAGAGAAAAAGAGAGAGAGAGAGAGAGAGAGAGAGTGAGAGGGGACGGCGTGCACACACTCCGGCGCTCGGCACATCGGCTCATTGTGTTAAGCAGTGTGTGTGCGGGATGTTAAGCAGATGTTTAGTGAATGCAGCTTAGTGGAGAGTGGGCTCATCATTTTAAACAGCCTAGTCCACGGCAGCAGGGGAAAAAAAAATAAGAGGAGGCATTCACACAGCAGCACAGTGTCCCCTTTTTTTTTTTTTTTTGCTTTTGTGTAGTCGAGGTTTAACTTAAAGAGACGTACCTGAATTACATTACAGCACTTGGTTGGTTTTCAAATGAATACAGCTTGTTTTATAGGAAAGCCGTCTGCAGCGATGAGAACTGTTTCTCCTCTGGTGCTAGAATGCCAAAAGTATATGGACACTTGACCTGAGTATCTCTTTCCAACATTTCTGGGCTTCAACCTGCTGCTACATCAGCTTTTCCCATTTTTGTTCTCATGTCGTCCTCTGATGTTCCGGTTTAAGCACAAAGCTCCTTGATGAGGTCAAGCCTCTGTCCTCCAAACCAGGCTTGCCAAAACCGAATTTATGAAGTTGCTTCTTGTGACCAAATGACGTTACGGGCCAGTAGGAGTGGTGTTTCTAGAAGTTCTGGCTGCCTCTCTTGAGAAGCTCGTGCACAGCGCCTGCTACAGCGGTGGGCCGTTTCGTTTTCACAAAGCTGGCATTGTACCGGCTCTCTGTTTAAGGAATCCCAACAATTTTCGTCATTCCTGGAACCACGAGCCGAACTTGGGGTGAATCCAAACATTGTCCCGCATCAGTTTTGCGCAAATGCAGCCCTTTATGGACGGAACCTCTCACATCGAGTTAGGGATGTTAGGTCAGGTAAGCGTTCCTTAATGATTCTTGAAAGACAACAACAACAACAACAGAATCTCCTTGTTATCCCCCCTGGAGTATTATTTTGGTCATAATGACCTGATTTTTTTATCTAATTGGACATCCTTGACATACAGAAATCAATCGCCTTTCGCATTAATCTGAGAGTGTTCTGTTTAGCGCAGAGCACGGGAAATGAAAACACCCGTGGGGACGGAGCTGATGGCGCTCGGCTGTGAGCATTCTGTTATGGAAATGCCTGTTTAGTCTGTCTCCGGCCTCCCGGGAGCATCGGAGGTATCGCAGAAGTCTGTTGTTTTTTTTTTTCTTTTCGTTTTTGCAAAGAGAGAGAGAGCGCGGTGCAACAAGTCCCCTGGGTGCTCATTATAGGAAACTACTCCACGGAACGGGCCAACACTCGACACACACACGTATACAAAACAGATGTAGACGGGAGTTTTCTCTGTTTCACGTGGTCTCGGCGACATAATTGTCGGCAGCGGTGATTCATCGAGGGCGGTCACGTTGCAGGGAAGCATCCGCGTCTCAGCATATGGGGTCCGAGGTTGAGCCAAACATACTGTATGTCTGATTTTATGGCCTTAGGGTTAGGGTTAGGGTTGTAGATTGAGCTCTATTCTGGTGTAATGTCTAAGTCATTCAGGTCTTGGTAATCCAAAAACGCTAAAGGAAGGTGCAGGTGCAGGTGTTGCCCATCAAAAACTTGTCCAACTTTTGTCTTGTGTAGTGTTTTAAGTTCACCTAATTTCCCTAAAATGAAGCATACCTTGCCAAGCAGCCGCCCACATCTTCATCTCACATCGTGTTTTCCAAGGCGTAACAATTGCCTTAATTTTTTGAGACAAGACCAGATTTGTAAAAATAATAATAATAATAATCATCTGTTGCCTGGCCCACTGTTAACCTGTCAACTTCTTTGTACAGTGACGCAGAAAATTGAAGTCTGACGCGCCAACTGGCAACATGTGTTTTGGATCAGGGGCACCTCGAACGGATGGTTTGAGTCACTGGCAGCGGTGAAATGCGATACTTGGATCCTTTACTTCAGGAACCGCATGCAGAAAAATTACCCGCTAAGTGTAATGGAGTGCCTGCGTTTAACATGACTTATCGTGTTAAGTCGTGTAATGACCCACAAAGAGCCGATAATCGTGGAGTAGAAGTGGAAGTGGTCGCAAAGGGCGTAAGTCGCTATGAGGAGGCGTTTTAGGGAGGGAAGTTTCACGTAAGATCGATGCACGTATCAGGCTGTGATATCTTGTCCATTGCTGCTCCGTTTGAAATGCAAATAGCAAAAAAAAAAAAAACAAGTTTCCCGGTGACGAATGCTGTGATTTGATGCAAAACCTCCAGAGGAACAGGCTGAAAGTCTGGGAGAAGCAAGAGGCGCAGATGGAGGGTGGGATGAACAGGAGGGCGACGGAGAGGAGAGAAAAAAAAAAAAGAAAAGGAGGTGAGAGAAATAGAGAGGTGGGTGGTAGACGGCTCCTCCGGCACCCTTGGGTGGCGTTTGCTGCTTTTGTGTGCGCCGCAGATGAGTAATGGCCTCCGACGTGCACGTCTCTCTTGTCTCGTCCTCCATCCGTTTCATCATTACGTGCCATCAATCTCCCCATCTCTCAATCTCCCTGTCAGCTCGCTCTGTTCCCTTTCTCTTCGTCTATCTACCTCCTTTTTTTTTTATTTTTTATTTCATTTTTTTCACCCCGCTTCCCTTCGAAGTCCTCGGGGTGTTTAACTCCTCGCCGCCACTTCCTCTTCTTCCTCCTCGCTCTGCGCTGAAGCGTCGCTCTGTTTCTCACCTGAGCCCCAGTTTAATTTCGGCGTGAGAGCGGCGCTCACGCCCTCGTGCACACACACTCAATCATTCACTCGCCTAACGCGTTCACACACACTCTCGAGCAAACGGGCATGCACACACTCTAAAGGAGCTGTCAAGAGTAATGGTGTTTAGTGTAATTTACTGTACCGCCGTTGTAGCCTCTGCTTTCTCAATAGGAATCATTATAGAGATTACATAATGGGGGTAATTTTTCTTCTGCCGTATACGGCGCTGTGATGGCAGCACAAAGTGTTTTGGAGGCAGGAGAAAACCCTGTTAGCCGAAGCCGAGAAGTAAATGGGTCCGGTGCAGCCTGGCTCAAATCAGCGCCCGTTAGGCTCCCTCCCCTCTCTCCCGATCCATGCCTATTACTCTTAACAAACCAGAATGGATCCGGCGCATCGATCTGTTGGTGAGGGAATGCTCTCTTTGTTCGAGCGCACACACTGAAAGAGGAAAAAAAAAAATTCTTGTGCGGGAAAGCGGAAAAAATTGGACATACTGCACAGACGCGCTACGGCATATGTTTGTCTACAGTGTTGCTTCGACTAAAGACTTAATGCACAATGCAGATTTCAGGAACTTTGTGTAAGGACGTGATACCTGGTAGATATGTGGGGAAATTCTGCTGAGAATATGTCACTCTGGGGTTCAGATCCTCTCTAACATGACTCAGACGTAACTGGACAGCTTTGTTAAACATGTATATAAGACTTGAAGGAATTTTGCTTGTGCAGCATCTGTTCAACTTTTTCCAGGAAGCAATAGTTGTGCATGCATGAATTTTTCGAGGCTTAAAACAGCTACAGCAAGATCTTTTCCAATTTTCAGTGATGGCAAGTTTCAGTTTCCTCAAAGTCTTTGACAACCACAAGGTGTTTCTTGTTTAGTCTCCAAGATCCGCTTCTTTCTTCTTCCTTGCCGAGTCTAACCCTAACCCTAACCCTAGCCATGGTCAGGATGTTTTCCTTGCATTTTAAAAACCACCTAATTCGCACAGCTTGTCTCTGATGAAGTGTTTTTCAGGTGTTTTGTTAAACACATACATAAGGTTTGAAAGAAAACTTTGCTTTTGCAGCATCCGGTCAGCTCTTTCCAGGAAGCGATAGTTGTGCATGCATGAATGTTTCATGGCTTAAAACACCTACAGCAAAATCTTTCCCAGTTTTCAGCAATCACAAGTTCCAATTTCCTCAAAATCTTTTACAACCACAAGGTGTTTCTTGTTTTGTCTCCAAGCAATGCTTCTTTCTTTTTCCTTGCCGAATCTAACCCTAACCCTAACCCTGCTTTAACTTATAGAAGATATAACCTGTGCCTGTGCATAAGTAACTTTCTCTTTAGGAGTAAGGTTACTTCTTTGTCCCCAAATCTAACCCTAACCCAAACCCTAGCCACATCAGGATGGTTTCCTTGCATTTTAAAAAGCCCATAACTCACCCAGCTTGTCTCTGTCAAAGACTTTGAGGAAACTGGAACTTGCGATCGCTGAAAATTGAAAAAGATCTTGCTGTAGCTGTTTTAAGCCACGAAAAATTCATGCGTGCACAACTTTCGCTTCCTGGAAAAAGTTGAACCGATGCTGCACAAGCAAAATCCCTTCAAATCTTATATACATGTTTAACAAAGCTATCCAGTGACTTCTGAGTCATGTTAGGAGAGGATCTGAACCCCAGAGTGACATATTCTCAGCAGGATTTCCCCACATTTCTTCTGGGTATCACGTCCTTACACAAAGTCCCTGTAATCTGCGTGTTTTTCAAGAGTTTTGTTAAACACGTTGAAGGAATTTTGCTTGTGCAGCATCCAGGAAGCGATAGTTGCAGGTGCTTTGCATGCATAAATGTTTCGGTGGCCTAAAACATCTACGGCAAAAGATTTTCCAACTTTCCACCATCGCAACTTCCCATTTCCTCAAAATCCTTTAGAACCACAAGGTGCTTCTTGTTTTGTCTATGAGCTATGCTAACCTTAGCCACCGTCAGGATGTTTTCCCCTTAAAAAGTCACATAATTCGTACAGATGAAGTAGTTTTCAAGTGTTTTTACAGGTTGTCCCATAAAAATAAAATAAAAAATACCCTGACCATCACATACTTCATAAAGCCTATAATAAAAAATTGCCCTTGAAGTGGCCCGGAGCTTTGATTCAGAACAGCTCTACAGAATTTTGTGCAAAAGAAAGAATATTGGACATAAAAGCTGAGTGATGTCAAGGTAAATGACGGGAGTTCTGCAACCTTAAAGTCTCCTCACCTGATTCTGCATCAGTCCACGTCCAGGCTGAAACCATCACTGCTTTTCCAACACGTTTTTTTTTTCTGGTTTGCGGTTCGAACAACAGAAATTTGACTTCAACCTGCAGGAAATAAAAAATTGCTTATTAAATCCGCGAGTCTTTTACACAGTCGGTTTAAGGAGTCTCTTCGGCGGGCTCCTGGCATCAGCGAGAATTCAATTTGCAAATTTAAAAGGGTGCAACAAGAAAGTAATTCGAGGATTATAACAAATTAATGTTAGCACGGAGCACGGCAAAGTCATAATATCACTTGTGGAATGAGTAATAAATAATGTGTAGTACTGCCAGGTTCCGTTATGATGGAGTAATTGACTCTCCTCCGTGGTGCTCCGAGGTCATTACCTCCCCAGTGATGATTCATGTGTTCTCTAATTGCTCTGACATCATCCATGTTGGAAACACACCGTATCTCTTTACACACACACACACACACACACTTCCTCTCTTGGCTCGGCTGCAGGCTCGGCTGCCAATATTGTATTTACATTAAAAAGTGGGTAATTTGATAGACCCTGGGAAGAAGTTTGCTCCTGCATCAATATGGCTGCACAGGTGTCTAACCTTGACTCCTCACCCAGCATGGCTATTCATAGGCCATTAATTAGAGCAGGATGCTACTAATTAACACACACACACTTTCGTGCACACTCCACTTTCCCCCCTGCACTCCACTCTCTTCACGTTTGAGTTCCATTTAATACGCCCTGTTTGATTTGCCCTACTAAAGTAATGAGTTTGGAAAGCAGACAAAAATTCTGAAGTGTGTGTTTTTTTTTTTTTTGTTTTTGTTTTTTTTTTCTTGGAGGAGCCTCGGGATAATTTGAAGTCCTGGGGCCCGGTAGTGGAAGTGCGGTGGCTTGCTTGCCTAAATCCCGCGCTCAGGCGCTCGTAGACACCCGAGCACGGAAATACACACCGTCGTCTCCGCCGTCTCGTTTGTCCCCGTGTGTTATGTGCGCGTCTCCACGGCAGAGTGAGAGGCTTTCACGCTTTTTAAATGTTCTTCAGAGGAGGCGAGCAAAACAAAAAATGGGAGAAATCAGAGGGAAAAATAACTCTTGCACAAATAGGGTTTTATGCAGAAAGAAAGCAACCGGTTGTGTTTTGACTCGTAGTGAACAAATGTTGGTTATTCAAACGGCGTCTGCCTTTTAGTGGAGGGCCAACTCAATCAAGACCCATTTAAATCAAGTAGCATGTAGAGTGAGATTAGTCTGAGGCCAGTCCTCTTAACGGGAACAAGACTCTGGAGGAGACTCTGGTGGAGACAAGTCCAAATCAAGTTATTGTTGAAACAGATTTCGTTAAAATATGTCCATGTCAAATCCTCTTAAAACAAATCCAAGCTATAAATACTGGAAGACAAGTCTCAGGGGCTGGGGGAAAAGAGTCTCAATGTGCAGAGCAAGTTTCATTGAAATGAGTCCAAGAAAGATCTCAGATCCTCTCTGAACAAATCCTCAAACCTCAAAACAGGTCTTAAGTACGTCTAAAGACTTGAGTGTCTTCAAGTAAGGACTTGAGGACAAAACTTAGCAAAACAAGCTGCGAGTCTAAAGTATGACTCGAGACGTTGATCAAGCATGTGCAGGGCTAATCCCAATTAAATGAGCCCAAGACAAATCTCAGATCCTTTAGAAAGAAATCAAAGAATTCATTGGTTTCTGAGAACTGAGTCTATAGACTTGTCAAAACCAGCCTCGATGTCTGAAGTCGGTTGTAAAAAGTCCAAATCAAGTCATCAAGTCTCGTCAAACCTTCAGAACAGTCTGAAGTCCAAGGTCAATTGTCAAAAAGTCTGAATCGGATCTGAATGTTTCACGTTTAACAGATTCAGATTAAATCTCGAGTCCAATTAAGACACATTCAAGTCCAGCTTCAGGTCTTCATCAGCAAAATCATCAGACTGTTCCTGAAGAAAACCATTTGAGTTTTAAACCGATAACTTCATAAAATGCTAAGCTACGACTCAGAGAAGTAAAGAAGTTCAGCTCTACGCAGATCTGACCAGAGAGTGTGGCAGATATTTTCAGATTTAGCCTTCAGCCGCTGGGGATTAAAAGTTTAACCTGTAAATAATGTACAGCTTCACAAAATTTAGTCAGGATTAAGAGCTGAAAATAGCCCCGTCCGACTTGTTTAACAGGTAAAAGCTGCTTACAGGTAAAAAAAAAAAAAAGTCAGCTTTGGAATTAAGAGAGATAACGACGTGTAGATTAGGACTAATAAAAACGGAACAGCGTTTATCCCGCACAGACAAATCACGCCGTCTAAACAACAACAGCTGCGCCGGTGAAGAGCGACGGCGTTTTCACATCCCTCCCTCGTGCCAAGAGAAATTGCCTGTTACATTACGGGCACTTAGAGGCTGGATCGGCACCAGCACGTGCTTTCCTCGTGTGGAAAACGCGGTGGCGGTGCATCCCACGTGGGCTACGGGATGCAGAGGACCCCCTCCGGGCCCCGCCAACCGTTACTATTTTAAAAAACATCAAGCGAGAAGTTAAGTGAGAACAAATGATGTATTTGGGTCGCCTGGATCCGAGCCAGAGGGAGGTTGAGTTATGAGTGGAAACAGGATGCAGACGAGCCTTCCTCCTCGTCGTCGTCAGCATTCAAACCTCATTTCGAACCGGTGCAACTCTGCGTTAGCCTGCAGAAAGGGAGAAGGCGGACAAACAAGGATGAAGTGAGTGAAAGTGGATGGCGGGTGAGGGCTGAGCAGCAGGGGGAGGGAGGGAGGGAGACAGAGAGAGAGAGGGAGAGAGATGGTTCATTAAACATTTAGAGGGATGGAGAGCAGACAGGCCTCTCCATTTCTCTCCTCTCACAGTTCAGGAGATTGAATGTAGGCCTGCCCGTGCACCAGAACACGCCGGCGTTCGTGCTTTGTCTCTTCATGTTTTGCGCGTGCGTGTGTTTTCCATCACGCCGAAATCCCTGCTTGTCCCCACAGGTCTAGATAATGGCTCGGAAATGTAGCGGCGCGACCCCGAAACGAGGCGGCCTCGGTCGCGGCGCGGCGCTGCGCTTAATCCCTGTATCACGATACGTGCACATGCTAAGACAAACACCCGGGGTAATGCATTTCCAAGGTTAGCCAGAGGAACCGGCGCGTTCGTTGGCCCCTCCACCCGTGGTGCATCCGCCCCTCCGTATGAACTGGAGTGTATTTACCCTTGTACACACCTCTGTGTATTGTCCCATTTAGCACGGTTCCCACTCATGCATCCTAATGGCCCCAGAGAGCCGGGGAGCCGCCGCTGTCTGTTATTAGCGAGCAGCGCAGATCAATAGGCTCCGGGACTGAAGCGCTAGCCCGTTAGCACGCCCCCCCTCCCTTCCATTCATACCCACTGAGCCGTGGCGAAAACCGTTTGCCGGTATAAAGCGCCGCGAAGTGGGTTAGGAGCACCTGTACCCGCCCCCTGCTACCCGCAGATGTAAAGCCGAGCTCGTGAGAAGTGAGGGGACAAGCGTGGATAAAGAGTGAGAAGTCGCACAAAAGGGGAGGGGGGGGGGGGGGGCTGGGTGGGTCCGGTGGGTCGGCTGGGTGGGTGGGTGCTTGTTTAAAGGAC
The DNA here is from genome assembly GCF_963514085.1 of Chelon labrosus. Lineage (NCBI taxonomy): Eukaryota > Metazoa > Chordata > Actinopteri > Mugiliformes > Mugilidae > Chelon > Chelon labrosus. Next base: position 18,815,666 of record NC_140356.1, read on the forward strand.
CGAATCGCCCAATTTACACACTTTCCCACTTACTGCTCGTGATATCTAACCGTGCAGATGGTTTTATTTGTCGGCTTTTGTCACCGCCGCGACGACACAAAGGAGCTAAAAAGGAATTTCATTTGCTGTCCTCAAAGCATTGACAAGTTGCACTCACAAAAAAAAATATGTAATTGCATCTTTGCAGAAGCAGTGTGTCCCTGATAATCCACAGACACCACTGTGAATGGTTTTTCTTCAGTGGAAAGAATTTTCAATGAGAGTTTATAAAAAATAAAAGTTATTTTTGTGGCTTGACACAGGTACAGAAGTGGGACAATATATACGTATATATTTGGTTTGAAGCAACACTTTCAACCTGCATCAGTCAATACTTTTGAGTCTGTGGTCGCTCATGGTGTAGAAATCGGTGTTTTGGTTTTGCGGCGCCTCGACCCGTCGCCACTGGAGCTAGCTAGGAGGTCAAGAGACGTAATTTTCCTCGAGCTAAGGAGTAGACTGGATGTTGTCTGTGCAGGCGAAGCGTCGGTTATTGTGTTGGCTTGCTGTCATGTGTTTCATCCCTCCGGTCGCCCAGAACTAGAGTCTAGCACCACTTTACAGGCTGGATATTGAGTTGCCACTGAGTCATCCATCTGATCTGATGGGTGTTGTACAAGTTTTCTTTGCGGCTATTGTGGCTCCGATCAATACGGTTGTGTAAGGGCGCGCCGCTGAATTAATTGAACGGGGCTTTTCTTTCATTAAATTATCCACAAATCTGCATCGAAAGTCTTCTGTCACCGTGATTAGTGTCATTATTACGTCGAAATGGTATTATTAGTATTGTTATTCCGCAAGTGTCCGACTTCTATTTCAGGGGCTGTTCAACTCTGAATACAGTGACTTTAAACCAAAAGAAAAAAGGATTTAAAAAGATATCTGTGCAAAATGTCAGCTTGTCTAAAGAGAAATAAATAAATAAATCCTCACTCTTGGCCTGCATGTGCGAGACCTTTGTGTTGATCTGGCAGTGTTTGCATCTGGGATCTCGCCGCCGCCGCGCGAGCTGCACACACACATGAATAATTAGGCGACCCCTCCCCCTTTCTGCGCTCCGTCGGCATATGTCAGCATATGGCTCCCTCCTCCGAGAGACTGTTGAACAGGCTGATCAAGGTTTAATTTGGCCCTGGAGGTCCTGACCCGGGACGGAGGGCAGACGGGAGAGGAAATAGGAAAGGAGAGACAATAGGGGAAGGGAAAGGGAAGGGGAGGACAGCGTTCTCTCCGAACAGCTGTCAGCATGAACTCTCTCCTCCCGTTGACCGGCCTGATGCCGCCGCCGCCGCCTCCTTACAGTAGGCGCTCTTGTGCATGTGACGAAACATGCAACCGCACCGAGCCATCTGTTCCGCCGCTAATTGGTATACATGACAATGTTTTTCCAACCCATAAAACCTAATGAAAATGAACACCCCACCCACCCTAATATCCCTTAATGCCATCGCCCCGCTCTCGTCTTCTTCCTCCCCACACCCCCCCACACCCTCCAGCCCTGCCCCCCTCCCCTCGCAGCAACATTACAGCCGTAATTACACCGTAGCGGGCATTAGCGGCCCTCCGCTCGAGGCGTTTTCTGTCCGGGAGGCAGGTCCAAAGATTGCAGATGCCCCGCTGCTTCTCGGTGGAAATCTGTCAGCCGTTTGAGATCCGGGGCCCCCACCAGACACCCCCCACCCCGGCTGCAAACTCGGCTTCGGAGTGTGAATTGCTACAGTTTTATTGGGAAAAGCTCTTGGAAACGCAGGGGTGCAATGTGCAAGTGATTTCCTCGGTAATGCTGACGGCGCGCTGGAAGGAATCAGGCGAGCAGGGAGAAAAAAAAAGATAGAAAAAGGCGTAGAGGACATGACTGAGGGAACTCTTTGGAATTGGAAATCCAACAGAGTTGAATGCAGAAACATTATTAATTATCGTGCAATGAAGAAGTCAACGCTGTTGGAGTGCAGCTGATGCAACCTGCAAGGTGTCCTGAAATGTCCTCTGTAAATGGCAAAAGTAGTTTCCCTTATTTGTTTTAACTGACTTGGATTTGAGAAACCTGGACTTGCCTTTACTGAGTCAAAACCTGGCTCTGAGCTCTTTATGTCTTGACTTTAATTTGTTTTGAATGACTGAAGGTTTTCATTTGGTCTTGGCTCGACGTCCCAAGACCGAATTCAAGCGGTGAAGCTGTGGAGCAGCCGGCACCGCGCTCGTGCCGGAGAATGTGTTGCACACGTGGACGCGGGCGCCCCTCGTTGTGTTTTGTGTTTAAACTGAGCCCGAGGTCAAACACACACGCTCAGCCACGACCGCTGCGAAATGATCTACGAGGGAAATTACAGCGCAAACGAGAGCTTACAGATGTGTCCTCGCGGGGGGAAAAAGAGAAACTGGCCACACAAACACACACACACACAGAGTGAAAGCATTGCCCTCCCCATGCCAGCCAATAAATAGGTTTCCTCCGGCTGTCTGTCTGCACCGTGTTCGACCATTTGCTCTAGCCCCCAGCAGCCTCTCCACTACAGCCGCCACAACAACTACTCCTTTCCCCTCGGAGGTCGTGCGGTGCATATGTGCGAGTGAAGAGCGGTAATGGCGGTTGATTAAAGTGCTTTCTACCTGTCTGCGCCGCCAGGAACACGCTGTGCGCATAACTACTTTGGCGTTTTCTTTCTCTTTATTGGCGTCATGTATGAAAACAGCAGCCTTCGCCCGAATGTTAATAGAGGCAGCCTTTTTTGTAACCTCTGTGCCACAAACTGCATAGAGAGGTTCGCTCACACTGGGGCTCAATTGTGATGGAGCGAGTTCAACAAATGCACTTGTGTTGTTAAATCAGCGGCGTATTGTCGCTGGCAACTGGCCCCGTTTTTCCTCTTCCGTCTGTTTCTGTTTGTCTCTCCGTCGGCCCTATTACGGCATTTATTTATTTTTTGCTCCCCTTTTGAGGCGTCACGACCGATGTGCGTGGACACACATCGGTTCAAGCTGAGCACTCGCTGTTGTACATGTTGTACACAATATTGAGGATTTACCGTCACTAGCCAAGAACTTTTGTCCCAAATCTGGATCCGTTGAACTGAAACCGTACCAATCTGATAGCCGCTCTTTCTTCTGTATCGTCGGATCGGCATTGTTGGCCCGTTTTCGTGGAGGGGCATTAGTCAAATGGGCCATCATCCCCCCCGTCGGCGAGTCGGATGATGACTTTTGGCACAACGCGGCCCGGGGCGCGACGCCAGACAATCAGAGCCATATCGTCGAGTGGTCGCACGTGGACGCACAGGCAATCCACACACCACGAACAAGCTGTTTCCCATTAAAGCCCGGAAAAACGCGAGAGATGCGTGAGGAGTGTGAGGAACTGGAGGCGAAGGCGGCGAAGGAGGAGAGACGGGACGGGGGAGCCCTGGGTGAGAAGACACACCGTGAATCTAACAAAGAGCAAAGGGCGTACGTCGGTAGGGCCGTCATCCGAAGAGGCACCCACCTGTCCCAACACCCGGTTCCCGCAGCCACCCTCGTCTGACGTGGCCCTCCCAAAAAAATAAAAATAAAAATAAAAAAAGCTGTTCCCATGGCAACAAGGAAGAGAGATGGGACAGGGAGCCCGGATAAGAACTCACACCCCAATTCTAACAAAGAGCGAAGGGCGTACGTCGGTAGGGCCGTCATCCAAAGAGGTACTCACATGTTCAACACCCGGTTCCTGCAGCCACTCTCGCCAGACATAACCCCCCCACCCAAAAATTTTTTTTTAAAAAACGCTGTTCCCGTAGCAACAAGGAGGAGAGACGGGAAGGGGAGCCTGGGTACGAACTCACACCACGAGTCTAACAAAGAGAAAGGGCGTACATCGGTAGGGCTGTCATCCAAAGAGGCACCCACCTGTCCCAACACCCGGTTCCTGCAGCCACCGTCCCCTGACGTGGCCCTCCCAAAAAAAAAAACGCTGTTCCCGTAGCAACAAGGAGGAGAGACGGGACGGGGAGCCCGGATAAGAACTCACACCACAAGTCTAACAAAGAACAAAGGGCGTACGTCAGTAGGGCTGTCATCCTACCTGTCCAACACCCGGTTCCCGCAGCCACCCTCCCCCAACGTGACCCTCCAAAAAAAAAAAAAAAACGCTGTTCCCATAGCAACAAGATAAGGGTGGGAGGCGGCGGTTGAAGGAGGAGGGAAGTGTGCAAAAGATTAGGGTGGAATTTTGCTGCTGCCGCTGCCTGGATTTGACCAATCTGGTGTTGAGGCTTTAAGATGCTCTAATTCCTTTCGCCTTCCTTCCCTCTATCGAGTGCAAACACACACACAGAGAGAGAGAGAGAGAGAAAGGCCAGGTCAAGCTGATGTGAGCTAGAAAGCAGAATTTCGAAGGGAGATAATTCCAGGAACTGCACTGTCAAAGCAGAAACGGGAAGACGGGTTCTCCACCAAAACTGTCCCCAAAATAGAAAGACATTAAGGCCGATGTTTGAGCTGAGCTTTTTCCCCACGCAGGAGTATTTTTATCTTCTGCAGAGGTTGTGTGATCGCCTCCGCCTGGTCCGGCTGCAAGCTGGAAAAGTCGGTGACCAGATGTGCATGAAATTCACTTTGCTCGTTCACATTTACTGCATTTAGTTCATGAAGTCAAACGCTGACGATGATGATGATAGGACAGGTTATCACCACTGTATACAAAGACAAGACCAATAACCGCACACGTTTCCTTTTCTTGTGCAAATCCCATGTACTTGAATATCTCTGAAATCTTTAAAAATGAAACAGTTTCTAGATCTCTGTCCTGTCGAGACAACAGAGCCAACACTTGTCATGTGGGAGAGGCTTAACTGAGCTCGCTTTCCTTTTGCTCGAAATCCAACACAAATAAATGTTTTGGCTCCACAAACATACTTCTGAAACGTGCTTAATCCTTGTAATCGATCACATTTATTTGTTGTTTTTCACGCCCTAGAGTGGAGACTAATCGTAGCTTGGAAACAATATCCAGAAATCAAAGCCTTTCCAAATGTCTGCGGAGGATCTCAGTTGTCCAGGTCATGGTATATCGAAACCAAGACTAAAAAAGTTTTCTTCTTCGGTTCTAAACGGTTCAACCTGGGTGGTAGCTTCTCAACCTGCAGTTCTTAAACTCTCCAGACTCAAGATGAATCTGGGTTAAACTTCTTGGCGACAGATGTTAACTCTATTGCAAGTGGCGTCTAAGTTCACTTTCATTTTGCTTAAACCTGAAGTATTACGTATATTTACGGAAGACTGGCGTTGTCTCTGTGCTGTGGTGTTTTTGGGTCAAAGACTTTCTAAGTGTCCGTGAAGCTTCTCAGTCATCCAGGTCACGGTATAAATCTAAACCAGGACCAAAAAAAAGATGTTTCGTCAAACTGAATCGAAGTGGCTTCTTCGGGTTTGGGTTATTTTGTCTGTGGGTGGTGCCCACCTGAAAAACTCACCTGGAGTAGGGGTTGTTTATGACTAGTGGTACTTGTGACCTATTAACGGCCAGAAACTCTCTAGACTTCACCTTTCTTTTCCTTGAACGTGAAGTATTTTGTATATTTTACGGAAGTTCAGTGTCTGCCGCCGCAGTTCTTTAGGTCAGAGGATCCTGTAGGTGACAGACGTGCAGACAAGGCCACGACCACTGCGTAAGTGCGACTCAGCTCTAACTGGATCTCCTCCTCCTCCTCTTCCTCCTCCGCATGTGACTGTTCTTCACCTCGCTGCTCCTCCGTGCTCCCAGGGAGTACATGAAATGCGAGCCGTCTGCATGTACTGTACGTGAGGGGAGGTGGCGTGATGACTAATACAGAGCTCAAGCTTCTTTTTTCTTTTTTTTTTTCAACTTAAATAACACATGCAGACAGGCCGGGGGAACGCTGGAATAAGATTTGTACTCGCTTTGAAAGGAGCTCATTCATCAATAACACGCTGTTTCTCTCTGAACCGTGAGGCTTTTTATTTTATTTTTTTTATTTTTTATAAGGAGTTAAGAAAAACCTTCACCTTCAATAGAAATGTTCAATTTTTCAGTTTCTCTTTCAGGTTCTTGGCTGTGATGCATTTACAGTTACTCTAATATGAGGTAGTTTATTGTTTTCCGTCAAAGGAGCAGTTCTGACCTGTATTTTATCCCGAACACTGCGCTCCTGGTGATGGGGACCGCCTCGGATTATATTCGACGTGAAAGCCAATGAAGAGAAAATGAGGGAAAACAAAACTGAGCCGCTGATTATCTCTCAACGGAATCAATCAAACAAAAAGATGATTAAACTAAAGATGGGCCTGGGATTGGTTATTATTCCATCAAATATAAATCCATTATTAAATCTGCTCATTGAATCAGAATGTTTTGGGATCGAGCGCTCGACATTCATAAGTAACTTTTGCGGCCAATTTTCATTTTTGACCTTCGGGGAAATTACTTCTGGAATTGATGTCGATTAGCAACGGCGGATGTTTCCCACCTGTTCCAGAATGGCTTTCACTTCAGCGCAGGGAACGACACGTCTACCTGAACACCTGGTGAATGTCTTCTCAGTCATCCAGGCCACAGTTTATCTTCAGTTCTTAACTGGAGAAGATATTTGCACGAGCAGTGAGACGTCTTGTTGTTCTGGCTTTGGTTTAGCTCTTTTATTAGGTAGTCGACCTGAATATGTTGCATTACATGCTAGTGCATTGTCAAGTGAGGAGAGAGAAAATATTGAACATCATCATTTAGTTAAACACATGCTTTTATTTTATATGTCCAAACACAGAAGTAGCTTTTGGAAACTAAAGTGTCATCTGCATATAAAGGAACTCTGCGAGAAGCAAGAAATTTGTTCTCCAAGGCCCAAGAACAAAGTTAATTTTGGTTTATCACAAGAAACTAGTGCCAAACTCCGGGGAAGTCCTCATAGGGCCCTCGCACCGCAGCGTATGTCGCACACGCTAAGAATTGTGGGAGATACGGGATTCGAACGACGACGGACGTCAACCAGTCGCTTTGACGACCGTGTACGTCGTATCACGGCGTCCAGGAGAGATTAGTGGGTCACACTGCACACTTAGGTTAGTTTGCCTGAAGGTTTGTTTTCACCTGCGATTCCTGCAACTCTGACTTCTGTGGTCTTTTGTCGCCATGCCGCTGCTAGTCTGTTCCTCTGTGCATGCTGATTTTATTTTATTTTATTTTCAGTTTAAAAAAACGAGTAAATTAGCATTCCTATAGAAAAGAGACAGAGATTATTTGATTCATATGAAACCGGATGTTTGTGCAGGTACATTTTCAGATGTAATTGCATCTGAATTTATATCTGAGCCTTCGTCTTCTGACTCTGGGGAAGCACCAGGTTTTTTCCTCGAGACAAATGTTGTGCTGAACATGCCCCGGGTTGTCGTAATGATCCGTAACTGTGTTCCAGATGTAGCCTACTTCCAGTTTCACTGAAGGAAAATGCTGCCGTTTTTCATTTTTATTTAGTTCGTAGAAAGGAAATGAAGTCTTGTATTAACTTTATCTTTTTTCATTTCTGGTTTTAAAAGTAGAAGTACCAAAAAAAATTAAATCAAATAAAATAAAAGCACGGACCGTTTTCCTTGTCCTACTTTAAGATGACCCTGAACTGGTTCTACGGACTTAACCTGATAATGACTCAAATGACTACCCAACGCTAATAAAAGCTGCCGTGACTGGATTTAAATAAGAACTGAAGCGTTTCCATCTCAGGAAACACTTTTCCTTCTCGGCAAAGAGTTCACACTGTCGTTCATTTTCGGCGTAATTCAAACATCCACGTGAAGACGGCTTTATTTACCGCGGATCACTCTGCACAGATTCCCACCTGCCGCTTCTAACAAGGCACCTTTAATTCTGAGGCAACAGCGTGGCCTCCTCCGCTGTTCTATGCGAGCGGGGAAAGAAAAAAAAAAAAAGATGAGACATGAGAAACGAGCTAAATGAGACCCATCTCACTCGGATTTTGTGTGTGTGTGTGTGCGTCATGCACCAGTGTGCTTTCTTCACACTGTGTGTGCATACAGTATATATATATGCATATGTGTGTGTGTGTGTGTGTGTGTGTGTGTGTGTCTGGTCTCATTAGCGGGCGGCGGCGTGCGGTAGCTCGTTAGCGCAGAGCTAGCTGAGCGCCAGGGCACCGGTGCAGCTTCATTAGCCGCCGTGACATTTATCTGATCGTTTCCCCGCGTCGCATGTAGTGCCCCGTCTCCGTGGCAACCGGGAACGCATGCACACGGATGAAGGCAATCATACAGTCTCGCATATACCCAGTCACACTTATTCAGAGATGCTAGCTCCTTCAAAGCGTCCCCCTCTCTACCTCCACTATCACCACCACCACCACCACCACCACCACCTCCTCCACCCTGCTCATAATGAATGCATATACAGTACATACTGGTGGCTGTTATCCCAGAGCTGCACCCAGGGTGGGTGGAATATTGCTTATTGTAAAGTTCAAGTGAATCACAGGCAATATCACACTCCCTCGTTTGGCTCGCGCGGGGCTCCTGGGAGCCAGTTTTACCTCGCTGTAAGTTAGTTACAGAAAAAAAAAACTAAAAGCGTTCCAGATAAATCAGTCGCTGCTTGAATGCCATTCATTTAGTTTGAGTCACTAATCCGCCTCGCTCCGTCGGTGACAAAATCGGTTACAGTCCCGGATTCTTGCATTGTGCGTCGTGGTGAAGTTGCTAATCTTGTTTACGGCTGGATACGGCAGCAGGAATCATTCAGGCCTATGAAATGAACCGTGTGTTTCTGATTCCTGGATGTTTGCGCACACAGGTGTCAGACTCTTTCAAAGAGCTGCAGTTTGCAAATTCCGTGATCCTCTTCGCTATAACTCAATGCAGCAAGGTTCAAGATTTCTTTGACTCCCTGAAGGTCCAATGGGGAGAATGCACTCTGCAGAGACGTGTTCTTTTTCATTTTTAAAGATATAGGGAACTTTGAACAGATTATCAATATTTAAACGGTGGTAGGACCTCCTTTACTGATTTTTAACCTTTTATATCGCACCCTGGATACAAAACAATACATAATTTGAAGCGTATATCAGCTGTAATCTTTTAAAGTGCTGCAATGTGCTTTGCAGATTTCTCTTGCACCCTCTTCACTATATTTTAATGCAGCAAAATTTAAGATTTGCTCATTTCAGTCCGGTATGTTTGTCCAATGGGGAGAATGCACTCTGCAGAGGCGTGTTCTGCTTAATTTTTATAGATATAGGGAACTTTGAACAGATCATCAATATTTAAACGGTAGTAGGACGCCCTTTACTGATTTCTAACCTTTTATATCTCACCCTGAATGCAAAGCAATGCATAATTTGACATTTGTCTTATCCATAGTCATTCAAAGTGCTGCAGTTTGGTTTGTAAATTTCATGTTTGTGCAGATTATTCAGGTGCATCCTCTTCAGTGCAACAAGATTTAAGATTTAAGATTTGCTCATTTCTGCCTGATATGTTTGTCCAGTCGGGAGAATGCACTCTGCAGAACCAAGTTGTCCTTAATTCTTTACACATATAAGGAACTTTTGAACAGATCATCAGTATTCAGATGGCGGCAGGACATGATGCTAATGTACACCCTTTACCGATTCCTAACCTTTCATGACATTCCCCGGGTGCAAAACAATGCGCGATTTGGCGTCTCGAGGAGGGATGTTCCAAACTTAGACCGCATCCTTTTCAACATTTTCAGAGCTCAGAAGATTTGAGACGAAACTCTGAAACAACAAACTTTTATGTCTTACCTCGGCGGCTAATTAGATTCATCTCACGCTCCATGTGGGTCGCCACCTCCGAGGTTGGAAACCTTTCATATTCATGATTGTATTCCCTCGTTACGTCAGAGAAAACAGACGCTTTTATTTCCGACTAAAACGTTGGAAGATTGCTGCGCTCGGCAGATTCTTGCAAAGTCTTTGAAGGTGAAAATCTGGTGTTTGTGCAACTCTACTTTCAGAATCTCCCACATTTTGTGTCCTCAACTGTCCAGGTGTGAATGTGTGTGTTTGTGTTTGCGGACATCTTGGTAAATGTCTACGTACGCTTAGCTGACCTTGGTCGCTGAGCTCCCTTGAGGGCCGGGAGGGGGATTGGGGGGGGGGCTGATGTTTCTCACTCTGCTTGTCAACAAGATTAGTTCCCCTGTGGGACCGTTACACACCCTGCAAACATGCTGCCAATGAGAAGAAGTGTGTGACAGCTCGGCCCTTCCACGAACCCACCGGAGTGTGTGTGCGCTGCGAGTGAGGGGTTAAGGGAGTCGGAGAGGATGTGTGTTTTAGAGCAGAAACAGAAGGGAATAACAGCAGGGGGATCAACGCAGCCAGCCTGAACTGCAGCCTGTGTGCGTATGCATGTGTGATACGTGTGCATGCATGTGTGTGTGTGTGTGTGTGTGTGTGTGTGTGGACGCCTGATTTCCATGGAGCACATGCTGAGCCCTGAGCTGTGCTTACTCCTGGACCTGGCTCGTCTGCATCCGTCTCCGCTCTCCCTCTCTTCTGCTCGCGCTTTTGCCCACCTTCGCTCGCTCGTCCCTCCCGTCTCCTCCGTCCTTCTTGCCTGTTTTGCTGCGCGTTCTTATCTGGCTGGACGCCGGACTCCAGCTGCGAACAAGGCCGACGGAGGGGGACAGCGGGCGGTTAATGTAGTCCAGGTAGCTCGACGCCGCCTCCGTTTACTCTTCCTCTGCAGAGGTGGAGGGACTGTTTTTCCTTTTCCTTCGGCCTTTAAAGGTCCCATGAATTCTAATTCATGATTTTTTATGTGGTGTGTGTTTTGTTGTCTTGTTGTGTCTTCTGGCCCAGCAACGACACTCGTTATGTTGGCCTTGTTTTTTGTAATTTCCTGAAAAACGATTTAAAGAAATGTTGATGAGTCATCCTGCACACGTGGGCGTGTACTAATTTTTGCACCCAACAAGATGTCTTTCCCTCCCACCTGTCTCTCCTTTACCAACTGTCTTTTTCACATCTTTCAACTGTGGGTTCCTTTTCATCCTTCTCTTCAAGTTAAGGCAACTATAAAGAGCAAAAAACAACAACAACAACAAAAATCCTTCCTTCGGCCTCTAAAGGTCCCATGAATTCTAATTCATGTTTTTTATGTCTTGTTCTATACATCACTTATACGCTAGTTTCTGGCCCAGCAACGACAGTCGTTACGTTGGTATTACCAATTGTATTTTAGAGTTTGTAATTTTCTAGAGAACGATTTTCTAGAGAAACGTTGATGAGTCATCCTGCACCCGTAGGTGTGTACTAATTTTCTGCCTTTCCCTCCTGCCTCTTTCAAATCAGTGTTTTGGTTTTTTATTGCCCACAAATTTTTGGTTTGGATTCAATATAATCTGTATCCTGTCAATTCAAGGCAACTACGGTCATTACAGTTGGTATTAACAGTTGTATTTTAGAGTTTTTAATTTCCTACAAAACAATTAAGAGAAATGTTGATGAGTCATCCTGCACTAGGGGGCATGTACTAATTTACTCCCTTTTCCCTCTCTTTGACTTACTGGTTTCTGTGTGTGCAGATTTTAGTTTGGGTTCAGTTTCATCTCTCTTTGCTGCAACAACAACTAAAAAATAGCATCTAAACATAGTGGACCAGTATTGTTTACCAGACCATAATGAATCCAAGTGACCTCTGGACTGAATTAGCAGACAATGTCGGTAAAAGCTTCTTCCCCATTCCTGGAAAATGAGCCTAATCGGTTTCCTGATGCAGCATTAACGCACAAATTAGAAAACGGCCAAGGTGCGCCCTTGTAAATCACCATTAAATATTGCTCAAGCCCTCGTTGATCACTGTCAGCTTGCACATGTGCAAAAACGAAGCCTAAACATGTCAGTTTCCACATATTAAGTGCAGAGCAATTTGAGGAAGGGGTGAAGAAACCATGTTCTCTGTTACTGCCTTTCTTTTCCAGTGCTTTCAGTTAAAAACGTGGAGAGCATTGGAAGGGTAGAAATCTGATTACAGTGAGGTTAGCAGGTGGATGGAACCGTCCCGGCGCATAAATCTCGATAAATTGTACATACGCCAAGTAAATAATACAGCTTTCAAGGTGTCTGTGAAGGTTCTGAGTCGTCCAGGTCATGATTTATCCAAAGAAACTGAGCTTTGAGGAACTGTACGAGTCTCGTTGCCTTTCGTTTGGCGTTTTTGGATACAGCTTTCAAGGATTTTGAAGTTTCAGTCCATCCCTTCGGTCGTTATGCTAAGCTGCTAAGCTACCATGCCGCACATGTATGGATTGGTATTGATCTGTTCACTTCACTGTCTAACCCTCACCTTAAAGCCAAGTATTATATTTCACAAGACGTGGAACACTTCCTTTAATCGCCGTAAAACGAATATATAAATAACCCTCGTAAGGTTTTATGGTCAATATCGTGCAGCTGTAGCTCGGCTAGCAGCTGCTTCAAAGACGGACACATTTTTGGTTTTATTTTTTTTATTTATTTTTTTTTTTATTTCTGCAGCCCGGCTGAGTGCACACGTCCACACTCTGAGTGCAGATCAGCCCTCAGTCACGGCCCTGTGCTGCAGGGAGTCCAGAGTGATGGAAGCAATAGTTAAACCATTAAGGCAAACAATTGGCTCAAATTGAGAGGGCGAGAGAGAAAAGAAGAGGAAAAAGAAGAGGGGAAGAGGGAGGGAGGGAGGGCGACGGAGAGGCTATGGCAGGAGTGGATCCACTCAACGACTTAATCTGAGCCCCAGGACACTCTCCTGCTGAGCTTTCACACGTTTGCACACAACATCTACACACACATACTAAAGCTCTGTCTGCCTCCAATAGCACCTTGTCAGTCTTGGCCGGGGGGGGTCGAGGGGGGGGGATGGAAGAGGCGTTCATTCCTTTATAGTAAGGAGAGTCACCTACTTCCAAAACACCTTCGGGGAAAAAAAAAAACTGAGCATGCAATCTGCACAAGACAGCTCTGTGAGCATTCGTACGCCCTTACGGCCGCTGGTGTGAAGCTATTCATTGTCTTTTAGCGAGGCAGGCGGAGGGAGCACAGGGCGGACAGTGTCCCGGGCGAGGGAGGCGCTCCTCTGACACCGGCTATTGTATCGCCTCCCCCCGTGGACTCGCTCAGTCCCGGGCAGGCCTCGCGCAAACAGCCAACAATGAGGGATTGTCTCCGGCCGTTCCCCCTCTTTCTGCTATTTAGCTTCCACACATCCATCTCTGTTGGCCGGGTGCGTGTGTTGTCAGAGGGTGATGTGCTGCAGTCTGAACCCAGCGACCGACCGCCGCGGCTCGTCCGATCGCCTTCGCCGTTCATGTGCCCAAACATCAGGCGGTGATAGGGGCAGCAGCAGCGGCGATCCTCCTCAGCCCTTTCCCTACTCCCTAACCTATCCCTTCTTTCCCATCACCCTCGGGGCTCCCTCGGCGGCCCGGGCCCCCCCCGCGCGATTTATCGGCCAGCTTAGCGAGCAGCAGTTATCGCCTCGAGGACTGTTAGCACCGGTTCGGCTCGTTGACTCCTTCTCCGGGTTCTGGCGTTTTATTTGACATGTCCTTTAAGTCCTTTAAAGAATTGGGCGTTTCTGCCGAGCGCCTTGGCTCTTTCTGCAAAAGATGGATGGCCCGCGTTCAAAGGTCTGGATGTTTTTTGTTTTTTTCTCCCTCCCTCCGAGTCTCTCTCTCTCTATATATCTCTCTTTTCCCCCTCCCTCCTTCCCTTCCGGGTCTTTCTCTCTTGCCGAGCTTTATGGGGTGGTATTAGTGTTGTCAGCTAACCAAGCTTCGGGATTTGGCTTTGTTTTGTTTTTGCCTCTTAAGATAATGCCGTTTCTCTCTCCTGCCGAGAATAACAAAAGAGAAAGTGGAGCAATAAAACAGCACAGCCATTGACTTTGGTTTGGTTAAATTGGTTTTCAGCCATCTTAAATAGACCACAGGCCTTGATGGCGGTGATGTGTGTGTGTGTGTGTGTGTGTGTGTGTGTGTGTTTGCAGCCGTGTGCATGCGACTGTCCTCCAAAACGTGGTCACGCTTTGCCTCGTGCATGCTCTCCGGTCTCGGGCCTTGCCATCGAAAGCCTTTATTCGCTTTTATTCGTGGCGCCGTAGACACCACAGCTCGTGTTAGTATTCCGTGCAGATAAGTGTCGTCGCCGCGGTGTGAAAGGGTGAAAGCGCCTCACCTCCGTCGCATGTGCGTTCCAGATGCGGGAGTATAACCGGAGCGATCGGCGTGTAAGCATCTGTGTCCTGTTAGCAGGGCCTGGAGGTTTACTGTACCGGTTCTGCAGCAGCCTAATCCCACCCCCAGCTCAAAACCCTCACATTAACATGCCGCTTTATCCGCCAGCCATTCACAAATGCGCACAGAGATGCATGCAGTGGCATGCATGGCAGGTCAGCATGCATTCAGGAAGTATCTCAGCTCTGTTCGCTATAGTTCACACAGATCTCAAAGCGACAAGTGCATACGATTCGTGCGCTGCTCTCGTTGTCGTGGGGTAAAATAAAGTCCTTCAGTGTGACTTTAACCGACATCCTGATCCATGGCTTCATGTCTTCTATCAAACATCCACTTTTATCAAAGTTAAATGTCAGTTTACTGATGTGTCGGGTCAGAATATACATTAAAAATCAAAAAAAAAAAACTTTGCCTGCCTCAGGGGGTATCGGTCTGTACAACCTGAATCAAAGCCTGCAAGGAGCTGCAGAGGCACCAAAGAGAATTCTATTAGCTCTGACGGAGTTTCAGTGTCCCGCCGGCGATGGTCTGATTTTCCGAGTATCAGATATTGGGTTTGGGTGTCCTACTATTTATTTTTTTAACATTTGGCATGTTTTTCCTTTTCCTATAATTATATCAGCTCTGTTCACTGAAAATCACGTGTACCCGATTTAAAAAAATAATGGAATTTCTCCAACCCCGTGACCCCCTGCGCCGGTTTTTGTTCGTACTGTTTACAGGGTACAAGCAAGCAACTGGAATAGTTTTTTCAGGCATGACTCGGACTATTTAAATATGAATTTTTGCAATTATGTCATCGGTAGTGACTGAAAAGACTGACAGATGAGCTGCAGAGCTGAAAACCAAAGCTGCGAAAAGCTAAATCCTCTGCTGTGTCCTCTGTTTGTCTTTTCACTTTGGTTAAAGTTTAAAGATATATAAGCGTACAACATGAGGTTTAGATGTTAAACACAGGTAAATATGAGTGTGAACAATCCAGAGCACAGTTTGGGGACTTGCAGCTTAAAATGATCATGCAGCGTATGGTACAAAGCTGCAGGGCAACACTGTTCTCCAAGAGTTTCAGATGACGCTTTGTTTGTGTCTGGTCCGTATTTTTTTGGAATGTCGAATTTGTTTTTAAAAGCAGAAGCAAAAACTGGAAGAACAACTGAATTGAATTCTTAAATCCAAACACAAAACATATGTTTTCTCATTAAGTTCTCTTATCTTTTTTCTCATATAAG
Organism: Chelon labrosus; assembly: GCF_963514085.1. Classification (NCBI taxonomy): domain Eukaryota; kingdom Metazoa; phylum Chordata; class Actinopteri; order Mugiliformes; family Mugilidae; genus Chelon; species Chelon labrosus. The sequence goes on from NC_140356.1 coordinate 18,831,167, forward strand.
GGAATAAAAGACAAATTTGCTGCTTTTTGAAAGTGAAAATCAAATCTACTTTAAGCCTAAAACCAAACTTGAAACACCAAAAAGTGCACGGACCGGGTCTGAATGGTTATATGCGACTCTGATTTAGTCCAGTCTACCTACAGCTTAAAGTAAATATCACCGAGGCTAAGGCTTCCCGTGCGAAGCGTCGACATGGCGTCCTTCTTTTCGATCTTAACGCTCCTCCCTCCCTCTCTTCTACAGTAACGGCACGGCCGGGAAGATGAACGGGGCGCTGGAGCACTCGGACCAGCCGGACCCGGACGCCATCAAGATGTTCGTGGGCCAGATCCCGCGCTCCTGGTCGGAGAAGGAGCTGAAGGAGCTGTTCGAGCCGTACGGCGCCGTCTACCAGATCAACATCCTCCGAGATCGCAGCCAGAACCCTCCACAGAGCAAAGGTACTAACGCTCACTCTGTGTTCAGTTGTTCATGTTCCTCCTTTGCATCTTCTCTCCTTGCTTGCTTTGTTTTCTTTCCTCCTTTCCGTGACGAGTTTCTTGCAGAAGACACATCCAGCCGTACCAACGTACACCAGACACAAATTCAGAAAGCAGACTCTGCACACTCGCTTCCTCTCCTCACAGTCAGTCAGTCTTTCGAGGGCCGTCCCACCTATTTAATGGCAGAGCAAATGATATATGTGCAAAATTACACGAGCAAACACATTTCGTGCACCATTTGAAGACAAAGACTCGCCCCGCCAGACTTACACAGTCAATTGTGCGAAACCGCATGATTTGCAGCTATTTTCTCCCGTTCTCCATTTTTTTTCCTCTTTTCCTTTGATGAATTCGTCAAGTGCGAGAGCAAACAATACAGACAGCGGCAGCGGACGGGCAGACAATAGCGTTGCCATATTAACGGGCATCAACCGGAGTGGGTGCTGATGACACTCCTGATGAGACATGGAGGAGTGGGAGGAAAGTGAAGAGAGAGAGAGGAGAAAGGGAGACGCGCCGCTTCCATCCGGCTGCTGCAGAGCGAATTTGGAGAGAAGTTTAAAAGTGTCACTCGAAGCTAAGTGTGAATCAGAGTGATGGAGCGAATAAATGCTCTGATGGAAAAATTGAAATGAAACAAGGAGTTATCAGTTTTGGACGAGTTGATCTTCAACGTCGCGAAATACCCGCCGATGCTTTATTTAACGTTGCACCAAATCCTCATAAATCTACAGAGCGAAGCCCAAATTTCATACAAATGTAATATCTTGAGTTGTCGGATAGGTTGTGAAAAAAAAAACAAATTACTTCCAAATCCAGGAAGCGTGGCAGTATTTTTATTTTTTATTGTTTTCCGTAGAGGAGTCAGGAGGTAGAGAGTTTGGCGTGGTGTGTGACGCTCATCACTTTTGACAGCGCAGAACTGGGTTCACGTCCAGAGTCACATGTGTGATTTGGTTTAGGTTACTAGGACACTTGGAGCATGGTTGGAGGAAACATTGTGGGTTTGGTAAAAGGAAAAAACACAAAAATAAATGTTGAGGGGAAAAAGTCATTCCTTGTAAAGATTCAAATCGGAGTTGACTTTTTAAAAACCACCAAAGATCCCTTCGTTTCCCTTCCCATCACCGAGCGTTCCAAGATGAATGGAACGGAGTCGAGGTCCAGATGTGGATATGGTAGAAAGAAAAGGGAAAGGTTCAGGCAAACAAAAATAAAAAAAAAATAAAAAAACAGACTGGATAGGAACCTGCACCCCCATGGGTCCCCCAAATGCACTAGGACCCATGCTCAGGCTTCCAACAAGCTAAATCTTACATGATATATAGTGTTTTTCTATCTTAATGCTATTCAAGGCACTTTACAATCTTTCTCATTCACTCATTCATGCACCCACTGGTAGCAGAGCTTCTGTGCAAGGTGCTAGCATGCCAATGGGAGCCATTTATTGTGTGATTGTTAATAAATTTATAATCCAAATGGAATTTACTACAAAAAAATAAAAAAAATTGCTCTCAGCCAACTATTCCCAACATGTCACAGACTGTATAAAAAGTGGACGCCATGACAGCTCTTCTAAAAGTGAAACCAAGGCAAGTATAGCTCCCCCTGGTGGCTGGCTGCAGTATAGTGCATATAAGCTCCACCCCCCTCCATGCTAGTGGATGGGATTTGGGTCTTAAACTAAAACACTTAACTTTTCAAGGACGGTTTCTGTCATGTTAGGCAGCATAAACACTTTTTAGTTAGTGATTTGATGCAATTTTACATGCAGTAATTCATATGGCCACAAGGGGCGCACAGTGGCGTAAATAAGTAAAAGCCCGACTGTTGTTGTCGTTTTTCTGGTGAGAATTGCTCGTTTCTCGTGAATGTAATGAGCTTAATATTACTTTTTCTGCTGTTTCACATTCATTTGGGCCAGCCCTACTCTTGATGTTTATTTACAGGGGGGCTTGCTTTTTCATTATTACTTTCAGGTTTTTAAGAAACAGTCTGGAAAATCAGTCTGCAGGTGAAGTAATAGAAAAATTGAAAAGCTGAATTAAATTTTCACGTCAGAAGAAGTCCTTCACCTTCCTGCAACTACGCTCTCCACGTCAGTCTGCTTTTAGTGTTTCCTTTTCCTCCCTCTTCTTCTTCTTCTTCTTCTTTCTGTCTTTCCTTCTTTCTTTCTTTCTCCCTGGCGTCGTCTCATGCCGACTGAGTCATACGAGATTATGAAAGCCCGGAGACAGCGTTCTGCCAAGACCCAGATCAACTCGTTGCTACACACCGACCCACTCGTCATGTGTCTTTGTTTGTGTGCGTTCTTGGCCTTGAGACGACTCCTTCTCTTCCCACCAGCCTCTTTTTCTTCTCCCACTTCTTCTTTCTCTCCGCTCCATCTGAGGGGGTGACGGGGCCACAGTTCCTCCTCCTGTCCTTCAGCTCCTTCACATCTCCTGCTCCGTCTCCCTCGAAATGAGTTGTTTTTGCGGCTGATGACTCAAGAGTATCACTCATCACTGGAACAAAAAAATAAATAAATAAATAAACCACAGCCACCTATTATACCGTACCTTTCATTTCTCTTACTTTCTTTTTCTGTGCCGTGAGGTGAAGTGTATTAAGAGGAAATGTAGCATCTGATTGGGCTCTTACTGGCCTTGTTATGCGAAGGCTCCGAGCGCTGCTGTTGTTGTTTTCTCACAGCGAAGTAAGCCTCCTGGCCTCGCCTGCACTCGCTCGGCCAGGGGGAGCTGCGACGGCACCCTCGCCGGCTGCACTGCTGTAATTTCGCCGGTGTCAGGGAAACCGTGGCCCCTCTCCTCCCTCGCCGTGTTTATTTTAAATTAGCGACGGTGTTGTTTGAAAAGGATCGCGGCCATTTGGGGCAAATGAAGCCACTCCGGCGCCCCGGCGGTGACCCAAGCGGCGCTCTCTCCTTCCTTTGTAGGAGTCGCAGTTTGGATTTAAATGAGTTTGTTAGTCCCTCCGAGACGCGGGGAAAGAAGTTTCGCGGCTGCAGCAGCGAGCCGCCGCCAACTTTTCTCTCGGATCCATTTGGATCCTCATTAGCCGACACTTCGGCGAACTCCTAGCCCGAAAAGGAAACATCAAGAAGTGAAGAGATGAAAACAGCAGGACGTGGTGGTAAACACTGAATTACAGAGTGGAAATTTGGAAAGTACAAGGAAAAACTTTAAATTAAAAACTCGACTCAGAAATTTGTGGAGGATTACACGTCTCAGTACAAGAGACTGTTTTTCTGTCTCGTATTTTATGCCAGAAATAAGGTCCAGGTTGTAAAAAAACGTAGTTCCCCTTTATGTATCCTAGGAAACCAAGACAGTGGGTCAGCATGAACAATCCCAGGGACCAGGAACTAGCTTCATAATCTGAGATTAAACTTTTCCAGGCTATCTGATGCTACTGCTAAAAATAATCTGTTTCAACAAACTAAATCTGTACCTTCGCATGTTTATATCTGGATAGAGGTTTGTTTTGTCTTCTCTTTGTGTCTCTTGAAACTTGACTGGTTTCACGTCCGCGTCTCTCGTCTTGTCGTGTACTATCTGCTCTCTTTCATTTCATCTTATCAACGTTTCCGGCTTGTTGTTGTTGTTGTTACATTTAAAATGGCAGTCAGACTCGGGCAGGCGTTAGACCGGGACGGCTATGAATAAATTAATGATTAATTACAGGACATCCGAGATAAAGCCCCCGCGACTTAATTCGCTGCCTGGAGCTCCGCGCCCGGAACACGGTTTCTCACGTCGGATCGGCGAGTGGATATCTGTGGATCAGTGTAATCCCCCTCGTCTTATTATTGTCGTCACATGACGCTCGCGAGAGGCTTCTTCAGACGCCTGACAAAAATAAAACTCCCCGAGCGAGCACATGTCATTTTCTGAATCTTTTTTTGGCGTCAACAGAAGCTCGTCGTTTCCAAATCTCGTATTAGCTTGGAAAAATACATTCCGCAAATACTTTAAATGATCTCTTAAAGTCTGTTTAGGGTAGTTAGACGCCAAACAGTAATCAATCACAGATCAGCACAGGATCTGAGCTCGGTTCCTCTTTGCAAGTATTTTTTCCATCGTGCAGAATCCATTTTGCAGTTTGACCCAGGTGTGTGCACTTAGCTTTCGTGTTCATGCTGACTAGGGCAGTCTGGGGAATATCTCGGCGCTACTGTTGGTTTAATGTGTTTGGAGTTAATAACCAGATGAGTGGATGAAGCAGGAGGAGGAGAAGGAGGAGGAGGAGGAGGAGGAGGGGGAACGAGTGAGAAATGGAGCAATTTGGCATTTTGTGCTGAGAGAGAGAGATAGAGATGGAGATGGAGGGAGAGATAAAGAGGGAATGAGACAGAGAGAGCCAGAGGGGTAAACAGAAAAACGGTCCTTTTGCTGAAACACAACCTTAAGCGCCGTGACGGGTTTGTTGCAGAGTGTGTGTGTGTGTGTCATTTATCTTAATGATACGACATCGGCCACACGAGCCGCCGATGTCTTCATTAAGAGGCCGAATCCAACCGAAAAGCCTCCGTGCGCAATTTGACCTGGAAATAAGTCAAAAATCTAAAGAAGTATCACAAAAGGCCAAAGGGGATGTGGATGCAGCGCAGAAAACAATTTATTATCGTCATGATTCATGGTCCGTTTTTCAAATAATAGGAGCGAGTTGGCTTCTGCTCCGGCTCGCTCTAATTTTGTCACAGAGTGATTGAAAGTTTTTTTTCCGCTCGTCCTGGCAGATTCGCTCATTAGCATTAATTAGCCTCTTTTCTTTTTCTCTCGGCCGACATTTTGACTTGTCACTCCGGGGGGAAAGGCGCAGGTGTAGTAATGATGGCTCAGTTCCATTAAGTGACCGTGAACCGGCACGCACAAAAAGAAAGAAAGAAAGAAAGAAAGAAAGAAAGGACCTTCTCCAGAGTGGAATGCAGCCGTAATTAGGACACCTGTTCAAGCCAAGTCAATGTTCTCTGCGCATTTAGTTTTCTGCACTATTTATACTCTCAGGTATGTAGCTAGCCGTTGAGCCGTTAAAGGCGCGCCTCAGCATTCTGGGAAACTTTGTTTTCTAAAGCGAGAAGCTCGATGTGTGTACGCCAATGCAGCTACAGCTAGCAGCTAATTAGCTCAGCTTGGCTCCAAGACTGGAAAAAGGAGGTAGACGCCAACCTGATTGGTGACATGCTACGACTACTTGCACCCATCAAGAAAGGGAAATGAAGCTTGTCTTTAATCATCTGCATTGGAGGAAGTTAGCGAAGGGTGGATGTTGGGGTGGATGGATGGGCCAGAAACGCCTACTAGACCTTTGTTTGTTATTATAACTATGAATGGTCAATATCTTCCAAATCTGACTGATCGGAAGTGTGTCTTTCTAGATTTGATGGGTATTTGTTGGACTTTAATTTGGATTTGCTGTTGGCTAAAGCTTGAGGCTAATATCAGTTCTTCCCAATAATTACATCATTAAGCCTGTAAAACAATTAAAGACTGATCAGAGCTGAGCTTATTACAGGTGGGGTTATAAGGCAATTGTCATTATTTCCATAATGAGTCAATTAGGAAGCCATTAGGAATAAATATCGGCCACAGTATTAAAACCACTGCCAGGAGACGTGAATAACATCAACCATTTTGTGTCAATGCAACATTCTGCTGGGAAACTTTTGGACCTGCTACTCATTCATTGATGTGGATGTTACTTAGACATGTAGCACCCACCTAGACCAGACCAGGCACCCCCACCCCATAGCAATGACACTCCTTGATGGCAGCAGCCATCCCCAGCAGGATGCAGCCACAAAAACGCCTAAAAAGATGAAAGAACAGCTCAAGGTGTTGACCTGGCCTCCAAATCCCAAACTGATCAAGTATCTGTGGGATGATCCACAGATGCCAGATCGGTGTATGTACGTTTGAATATCTGTGTTTGAGCTTAAGTTGGTCAGACTTTGTTGGAATTTGAACCAAGCAGTTCCTAAATAAGATGTGTTTGGACTGGATTATTCTTGGCAAACAGTTGCATTTAAAGGCCTGTGTCTTCATTTAAAGTGGAATAACATCAATAACAATAAAAATATATATATCGCGGTTTGATATTGTCAGTTGCGGCGCATTAGTGATTCGACCTACGGCCAAAACATTACAGCTGAAAAGACGGAGACGAGAAGGGCCACCCGTAGAAATATCAAACCTTCAAATCTGATACGAGAAGCGACGCGCTGTCAATCAGGCGGATTGATTGACAGCCGATCTCTGGGGGAGAGCGGGAACCGCAAGACGCCACCGCCGACCGTTTTAACGCCAAAGATAGACACGAAGCTTTCCTCTTCAAGTGCAACAATAAATGCTGCCGTGCACCGCAGTAGTTTTCAACGCCTTGAACACAAAAAGCTGGAATCAATACCGAGGCCTTGAGAGGCTATTATTCCTCTTAATAAATGTTTGACCTGGGACCTGGTCAGCCTCAGTTTTATCTCCTCAAACCTGAAATATCATCTTGATTTCTAAAATGAATAAACAGCTCACATATCCAGTTGTTGGATCTAGTTTCAGGCCTGGAGATAAAACACATGCAGGCAGATTACAGCGTCTGATTTTCGGTCACTGCTCAGATCCAACCCCCCCGCCCTCCCGGGCTACTTTGATGCCGCATCCAGGGACCACCAACGCCCCCGCCCCCCCGTCCGACGGCAGACATCCGCTCCGCCGGGCCAACTGTATCCTCTCGCTCAGCTATGGCAACGCCGGGGCGAACACTCCGCCGTCCAAGACAATTATCTGCTCTAATGGATCCAGTCGAGACGGGCCCGACCCGAGACGGAGGATTTATTTGTTTCATTCTTTCCCAAAGCAGAGCGGCCAATTATATCGCCTTAACTAGGCGTTAGCTCTCGTAGCCGGCTACCCAGGCCCAATTAGAGAGCAGCTGCAGGTGGATTTTAATGGGAGATTGTGTGTGTGTGTGTCTGTGTGTGTGTGTGTGGATCCTCTTCCCTCTCTCTGTTTATACTTTTGCATGCCTCAGCGACACAGAGAGTTGCTTGGTTATGAGCAAAGTTGCAGAGCTGGAGCCCCCCACCCCACCCCTCCTCTCTGTGCACTCTTGGGTCGGCCAGAACGAGGCTTTGATATGAAAGCGGCCTTGTTGTTTTTTTTTTTGTTGTTTTTTATGCAGCGAGGGGAGGGGGATGGGATTTGTGAAGGTGGGGGTGACATTGGTGCGTTTCCAACCGAAGTAACCAGTGGATTGTGTAGATTTGTGAAGTGCTGCGAGCCTGGACCGCTTCCCGCGTTAACAGGATTAGAACATCAGCCAAATGCCCGTCAGAGACGCAGCATTGTTTGAAGCCATCCACTCATCCGCTTCCATCTGACAATCTGTTCTTTATTGCGCTGTCAAACTCAAAATGTGTTTGTTTTTTTTTTTGCTGTCATTCAGCGGCTCTTTGACGCACGTAAATTATACACATTATGGAGCTTCTTTTAGAGCGGAGGCGGCGGCGGCGGGGGGGTTGGAGACCCACGCAGACCCCCGTGCTGGCGGTAATTTGCAGTAGAGTGTTGTTAATGCATGTCAACGGTTGAGAGGAACCCCACGGGTCAATGTGGAGGGGGGGGGGGGGGGGGAGGGGGGGAGAAAAGGAACCGGAGCGATGGAGGTGAAGCTCTGGGATACTCTCCGCCCTCCACCACCTTTTCCCCTTTTAATAAACCATACCCCTGCCTTCCTTCACTTACGTCTGAGTCAACCCCACACCTTTGTGTACGGAGCAGAGCAGCAGTTGGAGCAACTAGATAAATTTCAGATGCTAACACTTAAGTAACAGCAATAAAATAACAATTCTGGGTAAGAGCGCCAGATGTTATTCAGTTAAATAAGCGTTGCCTAACCTGAGTCTACACCTAAGCAACCATTTACCTGTTTCGATCAGATGGAGACAGGTGGTGTAAGCCTTTGATAATCCATTCAGGAGATCATTAGGGTTAGGGTCTCTCTGGTTGGAGAAAATCCATTCTCTCTGAGCATGTTTTATCCTTGTGGGGTAAACATCAGGTGACGAGTTTCCAGGAGGGACAGAAACATGGAGGTATTAAAACAAGATGAGTCAAGCTGGAATCCATGTTGAAGCAACGTTGGAGACGTGGAGACATCTTGGTTCTACTCTAGCAGCTCAGTGTTGGAGAAAAAAGGTCCACTTCTTCTGTTATATTTCTGGTAGATTCAACGCTCCACAGCAGGACGCACTGCAATTTTGTCAGAAAAGCTCCATTGTGATTGATGTTTTGGGGTATTTAAACACATACTGTATATCTGGGGTGGCTCAGGAGGTAGAGCAGGTTTCAATCCACATTGTGGACCACATGTCCAAGCGTCCTTGAGCAACACACTGAACCCTGCTTTGCTCCCAGCGCCTAGTATAGATGTAGATGTGTCACTGTGACTGGAAAACGCTTTGCAATATGTAGTAAAGGGCTATATAACTAAAGACCATTTAGCAAAGCAATGTTTTTATTGCATATTTGCTCACACAAGCCTAGCAGATGTGACCACGAACAACCAGGATGGCCTCAAGGTTTAGAGTCTGCTGCAACGTCTTTGAAAGATTTCCAAAAGAAATGTAGTTTCTCGCCACTTTTCGGTTCCCACACAGACAGCCCAACATTTCATACCTATTATTTTTTAGTTTCAGCAGAATGTGTTTCATGATGTAGATCTGGATCGGCACTGCAGATGCAGCAGGACTTCTTATTCGTAGCGTCAATTCGTCAGCACGTCAGCGCCAGTGCAGCCGTTTCCATCGGCTTTAATTAAACCATTGTTATTTTAAGAATTCTCTGTTTCAGCTGGGACGCTGGAGCCCAGACTAATGGAAGTCATTTAAGTAGATTAGCTGGTGCTGAAGCTAAGATGACCCCACCCACCCACCCTACCTACTGTGCGGCATGGGAGATGGGAGGCTCTCTTTTTAAATTAAGAATTTGCAAAGAAAAAAAAAAGGGCACAACGAAAGTCAAATTGCAGGTTGTGACCTCTGAGGTTGGCCTAATTTTTAGACATGAAGACTATGTGCCAACGCCAGCCCATAACACCAACCTCCTCAACGTCCTCAAATCAGCCCCCCCTTCAGCTTCTCTGATGCTCTGTTGTCTTGAGCCGAGAAGCCGGGGTCGCCCTGTTGTTGGACGGGGCAGATGTGTTGACAGAGGCGGGGCGTCGCGGGGAGGCGGGGGGAGTCAAAGGCCCCCTTCAGCAGCCATGAAGCATTTATGAACCGGCATCTCCCTCCTCTGCTCTCTATTCCACTCACAGCTGCTGTTTATCTCCCCTCTCCTCCTTCTTCTTCTTCTTCTTTTTTTGTGCCTCGCAAACCCTCTGCCCCTCTTTCCGCATGTCCTCCACGTCCGTGTACCGTTAACACCCCCACCAGCCTCTAATAGATTTGTTCCCTTCTCTCCAAATGTGTGTGTTCACATCTCGTTTGAGTGTCCCTCTTCAACAACACAAGCAGAGTGTGTCTCCTCGCTCTGAGCCCTCGTGGCCTTCAGGTAAATGTTTGCGTTGCGAGACAAGAGACACAAATTGATGGAAGGAGCTTATTCCAGCACTTCTTCCCCCCACTTATATATGTTTAAATAAAAGGCAGACACACTCTTAGAATATGTGCGCTCTCATTGGTTTTCTGCAGGGTTATTTTGTATGTGCGAGGCGCGAGTGCGCTGACTCTTAAACAGGTGGAAGGGGAACACTGCGAGAACGTCTCCGGGTGTAAATGTGTGTGTGAGTGTGAGGTCCACTCCTGTGCTCTTTGATCCCCGTCTTGACAGCCCACCACCTGGGACGATCTGCCACATGCCGCACTGGCTCCGGGGCCCCGGCTACGCCGTGGGAATCACAACACACAGCGGCTGACGCGGCGCCAGCAGCCCGGCCACCCTCCCCCGCATTATGTGCCTTCAGAATCGCTACTGCTAACACCAAAAAGCTAGCCCCCTCTCATATACAGGCACGCAGAAAACTCCGGCAGAATCCTAATGTACAGTGTGCGGCTCGAAGCCAGCCCTCATACACCCTTATTGGAATTGCTAATCACGCACATGGGGCCAAAGCTTGAACACAGGTGCAAAAGGAATTATAATGGCATTATAATGCACAATTCTGAGGCAATAAAAAAAAAAAAAGCTCCCCCTCGAACGCTCAGAGCGCTGCACCAAGTGTGCTGTGCATATTTAAAGAGTTGTAGACATAGAATCAATATTTCTTTTTCAATTTCGTACACGCGAAATGTTTGGTGTTCAAGTGGTAACATCAGCCGCAAGTTGTGAGAAAAGCCACTGGAAGGCAACTGTTGCCGTCCAGATGCAAAAAAGGAAATGCAAGTGTGTAATGAAAAACTTTGGAAATATTAACATTTTCAACAGAAATCTCCACCAAGAGGGCGCCGTTCATGTGGATAAACACGACGCCATTGGAAAGCAGCATGTGCGCATGTACAAACTGTGCTTGATTCACTTATGTTCCTCACTTTCTTAAGTTTTCTTTCACCTGTTGCGTGGCGTACAAACAAGAAGAGACTATCAGCAACATGGCAACCGGAGACCGTGGGATGTAAATGACATTCATGCAGTTTGTTGCGATGATAGATGATAGACGAAAGAACCATTGGCGGTGCAAAGGGGGTTGGCTACCAAGTTGAATTGCTCTCAGCTTTGAGGCAGCAACCACTGGGAAACACCAACCACGACTTTGGTTCCCATCATGGAGTAGCGGCAGTGATGACGGTGTTTTAGTTTCAGGTAGAGAGCAGCAAATGGCAAGAAGAGCTAGATCCATTCACTGGCATTATTTTATTTTCTGCTCGTTTCACTTGGAAGTAATTTACGTTGGCAATGATCGGCCATCGGCTACAAAGAGATCAACGATGAGCGAATGGCTTGTGCATGTGAACGGTGACGGTTGGAGGTGCATGCAAACCTTCCACTGACTGACCAAAAACAACACTGGACACATGACAACTTTGGGACCACTATATAAAAATAAGGATTTTGAATTTTGTAGATTTGAGGATTGGGACCATTTTTTACCACAAGTGCTTTTTAATCCATAAGTAGACTAATATCTATCCAATAAAAACACTGAAACAAGTCTAATTGGACTTGTAGATGTTCCTATTTAAACCCCAACTCCCCACCAGTCTTTGAGAGCTAAAGACTTTGATGTAATGTCTTCAATACACTCATACATTTGGTGTCAGTACTTAGTGTAGTGATATCAGTGCTTCCTCTTCACCCTAGCCCTCACCAAATTCTTATCACGATACCAGAGAGCAAAGATGATACACAACTGCCAGACATCTACAGCATGTGGAAGGTAATCAGTCTGGTGACCTACATGGAGTAAATTTAGTAAATTCTTAGTCTGTCAGTCATGACTAATTTCCCCTCTTATCTCCGCTCGTTTAACTGGTGGAAGCCGGTGTGAAACTCTTGGTGGTAAATTGAGGCTGATAGTTGAAGCAGAGGGCTCAGGGTTTAGTGAAGTGACACCCCGAGCTGTCTTTCACGCTGCGGGCCATGGAGGAAGAAAAAAAAAAAAAAAAAACACTAAGCTGAGCGTTATCCCCGCTAACACACAGCCACTGAACCCTCTGAATCACAACACCAATCACGTTGCCGACGCTAGGCCGGGGGCCAACTATTCAACAGCCCCGGCACCCAGAGGACGCCGCAGGAATTCAGATCCATTACGCTCCCAGCCTCATCAAAGGGACTCAGGGATTCGGATGCTAAACCCGCTCCAGATGCTCACCGTTGGATTTCACTAAGATGCTCCGCATGGGCGGGTGTCGCGAGGGCAACGGAGCCGGCAACCGGTCCGCCTCATTCCCGCCGAGTTGATGTGTGCCACAAACACAATGGGGAGGGCGACGAAGCAGATGTAAACAACGGTGCTCTCAGCTCATCTCGGGACAAATAAATACACACTGAAATGAACAGATGAGCAGAGCTGGAGGCTGCGGGTTCAAACCTGGAAGGAAGATGCTGAAGCTGCAGCAGTGGCTCACCTGTGGATGGCTTATGCTAATAGTATCCAAAATAAAAACGCTGACTTTTTATCTAAGTAGCTTCTTCAGTTGCTGAAGACTGGTGGGGAGTCAGGGGTCAAGGCGAACAGATGCTCAACAAACTGACATCACAGCTGCCCGACGATATTCTGGAGGAAGTTTACAAAAAGGCGCAAAAATCGGAACAACACTGACTCAACGGAAATTCACACAAAATCAAAGAAACCGTACAACTGGCCATCCAGGAGAAGTGGGTCAAGGACAGGGAGCTCACTCAAGCGGAACAAGATCTTCAAAGAACAGGGGTGTCGCGCTTTTTTCGTAACCGGTAGTCGCCATTATGCCACTTCCTGTTTCTATAGCGTCAAATAACTAGCTAAAATGACATTTGAACGTTCACCAACGTTATATTAACTGCCTAAAATGACAGAAACCATCCTTAAAAAAAATTATTTGACATGTATTTTAGTGTTTTAGTTTGGCCCAAGTCCCACCCACTAACATGGAGGGGGTGGAGCTTATGACCTATACTGCAGCCAGCCACCAGGGGGAGCTCTACTTGCTTTGGCTTCACTTTTGAGGAGCAGTTCTGCTGTCCAAACAGTAAATGTAGACATTTTCATAATTCTTAACACTAAAACAAAGGAAAACAATTGGAATTTTTTCGTTATTTATATTTTCCTATAGTGTTATGTAACTGGTCCGGCCTGGCTGAGATCAAAACCTGCCCTCCAAGCTAAGTTGCCCTCATTGTTTAGCATTTTTTTTGGCTGTACCATGACGTGGATGACTGAGAACCTTCACAGGCATATGCTAATGTATGTAAATCCGTCTTGTTTACCAAGTAGGGGTCCATGCAAGATCATTTACGGTTGTTCCGCTGAATTTTATTGTATTAGCTCACCTTAGGATGCACCTTCAGCATCGTGTAGTCTCGATAAATGTCAGTCTTGTTCTTAATTTCCGTGCAGCTGCTACATAATCATGTCGTGAGGACAGCTTGGAGTCCTTACCGTTGTCCGAACCCCGTGTTTGACATGAATCTCTAAAAAAAAAAAAAGGAGCATTAGAGAGAAAATAGAGGAGTCACACCTCTGTGTCTGGCCTACATGTCCTGCTGCTGGGACTGCAGCGTCCCGGCCCCGTCCCACTCTGCAGGGGGGATTACACACAGATTAACGAAGAAGCAAAATCTCTCTCTCCCTCATTTCGTTCTCCTTCCTTCAGTTCAGATACAGTGCCGGCGTCTGCTGAGTGCATAGGAAGCTAATTAAGCTTTGATTTGCAGGTTTAAAGACGTCTGAGTGTCAAGGTTGAACGTGGCCTAAATCTGAATCGATCGTGAGAGTGAATGTTTCATTCTTGAAAATAGCTCAGAATCTGCCGCTGAATCGTCAGAGATTTCTACTTTTTTAATGACACGTTGATTCGTAGTCGTTTGAACTGTTAAACTGTTCATTTGTCTCCCTTCTCAGACGTAATATCTCAGATTTGAACGTAGCGGGAGTAGTTTGAGCCGCAAATCCCTGGAAATAATTCACGAGAGAGCGAGAAACAAATAAATACTTTCTCCGGCGAACGAGGGATAAAGCGACTGCTCACAGATTACTGAAGGATTAATGAAGAGACAACTCCTTCTCCACCGTCTTCCTTTTGTGTCTTTATTGTTTTGTGTGTGTGTGTGTGTGTGTGTGTGTGTGTGGGTGTGTGCGCGCCCGACACTTCCTTCAGGCGTAACTCATCAGCACTGAAACGCATCCAAACGCTCCTCTCTTCCCCTCCGCTAGGATGTTTTGTCCTTAACATTCGCTCAGCGTCGCCTGCCAGTGTCGACAGGTGATGCCAAGCAGATGAATAGAGGAAATGCTCTTTGTTGCTCCTTATGCTCATCCCCCCTCTCTCACCCCTTCTCTCTCTCTCTCCCCAGGCTGCTGTTTTGTCACGTTTTACACAAGGAAAGCTGCCCTTGAAGCCCAGAATGCACTGCACAACATAAAGACCTTAACAGGGGTGAGTGCGAGTCCTCATTTATTTTTTTTTTGCTCTGCCCGCTTCCTCCTCTAATCACACACTTACAGCAGCGGCCCGAGGCGGCCCCACCTCGACCTGAGAGGAGAGTGTGTGTCGGTGTGAATGCGCCGGTGTGAGCCGCCACCGCCACGGTGCATTTGCAAAGCGTGCGAGTGGCCGATAGCGCGAACGCCGCGGCTGCCAGAGTTGGCCTGTGAAAGAAAGTGTGAACTCTGGAAGTGATGAGCGCACGTTAAAAGTGCCCCGTGCAAAACATCCTTGAGAAGAGATGAGATTTATTTTTGGTGCGTCTTCAAAACTCGAGACCACTCTGAGAATGTTTCGTACCTAACAAGAAATACAGACAAAGACCACGCCTTAATTGATGCAAATGAGTTCATTGGTAGACAGGACCAGACTGGGGCAACTTTGGCTCCTGAAATCCATACTACTGTGACATGTCAGTCCTGAAATACAATTAAAGTACTACTGAAATGCATCTGAAAAGGCTAATGCTAACGCTAGCAGAGGAACGGTCCAAATCCTCTGGACAGCAGTCAGTTAACAACTTCACCAAACGTCCTGTGGAAACAGAGAGAAGGAGGCAGCACATTGACTATTTGATAAAGTTATTAGACCTTTAGCTGCTACAATATCCCATCTAACAACACGCTGTGGAGTACTATTAAATGCTGTCGATGGTGCTGGGGTGCTACCTGTCTTTATACAGGCTGTACATATCTGCAGCTCACAGTGTGTAGCACATGAGCTGTCTGTTCTCAGCATATGTATCCAGATCAAGAATATAGACTGGTTCCTTTAATGAATGATGGAGGAGGAAGTAAAGAAAATAGAGGGATGGGGAGGGATCAAGTTGAGAACTGATACAGACGTACATGCAACACATCAAGTTAATAGATGTGCCTGGTTGGAAAATTGTTCAGATTATTTGCTCTAATCTACATTTGCATTACTGCCCTCTGCGTTTGCAGCATGCACGTCTTTCCTCGTGCACACGCGATTAGTTTCTTCATCAAAACATCAGATTTAATCGCTTCATTGCATCAGTTCCTGCTTTTCCGGCTCCTCGTGCAGCCGTCCGACAATAAGCAGCAGTGTTGATGCTCCGTTCTCCAATATTGTTCCTTCCCGTGGCCCAGGAGAGCAATAGAGGAAGTGAGCTGCAGCTCGCTCGCACTCTCACACTTCCAGCCCTGTGTGGATATTTAGAGGCCCCCAGATCCCTTCTGCTCAGGTTATTGGCTGCTTCCCCCGCCTCTCTCCTCGGCTTCTCCGGCTAACTGGAATCTCATCCGTCGAGCGCCTGCGCTCTCCTACTGCACTTCTGTCAGTTGGACCGGCAGATAGGCCTCCTGGGCAGGACGGGATTGGATGCCACGAATCCCACGAGAGCCGTCCGCCGGATTTCCGCCCGGTCCCCGATTCGAGCTTTTTGCACAGAGTCGCCGTGTTAATTGCTGGTGGAACAAGCGTGTTAAATTTGGAGTGTTCTCCTGCACAGTGAGAGTTTGTCACTTATCCCTTGTTGGAGGTGTGAACCAGCCCGGGGGAGGACACATACTGCAGCACTTTCAGGATTATAGGAACATGAAATCGCCTTCTTCTACACCATAACACCCTCAGCTCTCTGTAGTCTGTCTGGTCATCCCCTCCTCCTCGCTGGATTCTCTTGCCTGCTGCATCTCTCTGCTTGTTATGTTTGATGTCAGGTTCATGGAGAGTGGAGGTTTGGTTTCAGGACTGGAAGAAGAAGCTCCTCAACCTTGAACATAAAATAACTGTAGGAAATGTGTATTAACCTGACAGGAGATACTGTGAAACAGGTGGTTAGTCAGTTTTACAGCTTAGGAAATCAATTTAATGCATTTCATATCTAAAAACATTTTTTTGATGAATTAAAAGCGTCACCTCCAAACTGCTTCTATGACCGAGCTGTCTGACTGATCTATCTGAGCCCGTTTCAAAAGCATCAACCAATAAACTTGCAGAAGATATTAGACTAGTCTTTCACCCCTGAATGTCGTCTTTCAGGCGTCTTTCAAATACGATTTTTTTTAAATGACAGTTGAAGATGCAACCTTAAAGAAAGAAACTGCACTGATGCAGATCCGAGCATTTGCCGGAGGTTGCCGGAGTGAAAACCAGATGATCGATAGCTTCACACGTACGTAATTAAAGCTGCATCACATCCATCTTTTCACAGCTGGACTGCACCGACCGGCTGATGTCCGGTACTGACGGACGGACGTGGAGCATTGACCGTAGTTTACTCTCAAGCACACTGAATCGATAGTGGCATAATGACAGATCATTAAGTGTTTTTTATAATGTTTTAACGATGGTTCGGCCTCAGTTCGGAATATAAAAGGAGGAAGGAGGCAGCTAGATGCACGGGGGAAAAAAATAAAAAATAATAAATGATGACGAGGATTGGTGAATTAATTGCTGAGTGAGGCACGTCAAGACAAAAGCAGAGGAGGCAGAGAGAGGGAGAGATTGAGCAGGAGGTTAGCAGAGGTGATGGGCAGATGGACAGGAAAGAGGTGGAGTGGAGCACTCCAGCACGCTCGAGGGCAAAGCAATAAACGGGCCGCAGTTAAAAACCAATACCTGCTTATTAACTTCCCCCACTCTCCTGGCTTGTAAAAAGCCAGCGGAACAATGTTTGTGTTGGCGCTCTTCCCCTCCCTCGCTCTTTCTCTCCGTCCAAACCCAAGGCCCTGACGGGGGGAGAGATGCAATCGGAGTGGAGAGCTGGACGGGGGCCAAATTGGAAAAAAAAGGGCACCGGAGCTGGCGGCGCCGACCGGCAGCCATGTTGGTTCAGGACGGAGCCAGTCGAACGGCTGCCTCTTTTTATTTTGAGGGCAATAAGTGACAGTTTTTTTTTTTTCCGGTTTACGTGATGAATCTGTCCCCGTACGGCTCTCAGGATGAGAGGGAAGCGTCGGGGCTTAGGCGTCTTTGCCAGGTGAAAGAGAATCAACAAACGACAGCTGCTCCTCTGCCAGCTCTCCGTCATACATCTCCATCCCTCCTCAGCCGTCTCTGCTGAAGATCCGTCAGCGGCCTGACAGCCGAGCGCACGCCAAACGAATGCATATGCGATTTTACGCATGCAGAAGGTGTGTATTTATGTCGGCTCCGGTCCTGTCTGTCAAGTGTCAGTGATGCAGTAGTGTTACCACACAACACAGTAGTGTTACCACACAACACAGAGCTCAGAACAGGAACTAAACGCTGTGTTACTTCTTGTTTCCACTTTTAGTTTATTTTTAAATCTCTTGCTGTAAGGAGACACTGATCACTGGATTTCCTGCAAACAAGGTCATTTTGAATAGAAGAGGAGTCTGGTAACACGGTGTTTTAACTGATAACTCTGAATGCAATTGGATAGTCCTCCAACCACTCAGTTTTGTTGGAAACAAATTCAACCCAGCGTTGCTCAGATGTCGTGTATGACTGCTGGTATAGTCAGTTTAGGCTTCTGCGTCAATTCGGCGTCGTAGCTACGGTGATAGCCCCGACCCTACGTAGACACTAGCGCCATAGCCCGACACGCTCCTCCCCAGGGGGATCTGTGATTGGTCCACTAGGTAGTAGCATGTTTCTGCTTTAGTATTTCCGGCTGCTTCTCCATCTCCGCAATCTTCAAATTGATTGTTTTGGATCAATAAAGATGGAACACATGGAGTAAAGGTTAACTGAGGAGGTTTGGAGATACGAACATTTGTACGACTCGTCTTCGGCGAAAGTCTCAGTCGCCATTGTAGAAAGTAGAAACAAAAATGAACCCGATTGGCAAAAAAGACACAGCGCCATCTAGAGTTTGGGTGGTGTTTTTACAGAGCGAGCCAGACTGACGAGTGCACAAGTATAAATGGCTCTCACCGTACGTAGGTTACGGCGTCTATGTCCCGCAGTACCTTAAATGAGCCTTTACTTTTCTGTCCATCGCTTTATATGTTAAACCCCGCCCCAAAAAGATATGATTGGTCCGGCAGATCTTTGCAGGAGCATAATCCGTTCCCAACGGAGAGGCTCATAGTTTCAAAAGACACCTGTGAGATTTTTCACGTGCAAATCTTCAAATAAATAAATAAATACAGACTAGCTGTTTTAATTATCAGCTGCTTCTGCAATAAATTCAGCATTAAAAGAAACCGTCTCTAGAAACTAGTCCGTCTAAACATTGCAGATTCACGGTGTCACCATTCTACCTCGCCGATTGCAAACGTCGCAGGGCGCATAAATCTGCAGGTGGGGGTTCGTCTGCAAAAAATGTCGGCAAAATGGAAAACAAAAATAATGAGTTGTGTCCGCGTGGCACAAACGACGGATAGAGACGAGCGCTTCTCAAAGAACAACAGCTTTTTCACTGGAGCTGCTTCCTCCTAATGACGCGCTAATGAAGCTCCGGGGGGGTGGAGACAGAGTTTGTGCATGTGTTGCCCCGCAGAGCCATGTGTTCATCTCTCCAGCTCTTAATAGCGCTACAGTGAGGTCTAAATATGCTCACAGAGCCGCCACCGTAGCCCGTCTATCGTGGAAAAACATGCCCCGTCGTACCCCTGGAGCGATGTAAAGCCATAAGACTGGTCCCCCGCTGCACGGGCTGATCAACGCCCCTGCACGACTTTTATGTGCACGCCAGCATATGCCCCCCCGACACACTTTATTGCATTACATTCTTTCACCTTTTTTCTTCTTTTTTTTTTTAATTTCCCCCATTCCCCCGCCCCCCCCCCCGAGAACACAACACACGCTGAGACGTGGCGCACGGCCGGCGAGTTAAAGCCTGTCAGCCCGCCCGTCAGACAAGGTTGTTTTAGATTTTCCACTAAATTGAACTCTTTCATTAGCGGCTGACAGATGTCTAAACGCCCGGTGTCTCCCCCCACGACGCCCACCGATCGAGCCCCAAGGCCGCTTGTTCCCCCATCTGAAGCTGGGTGTAGGAGGAGGAGGAGGAGGACGAAGGGAGGGGATGGAGGGATGAAGGGAGGAGTGAAAGCTAATCTAGGACGTGTCCTCTGGAGTGCCCTCCAGCTTGGAGAAGTTCACTCTTTCATCCACTCTCTCCTCTCGTCCTCTTCCACCACCACCACCACCACTCCTCTCTCTCTCTCCGTTCACTTCTGTCCTGCTGCATCTCTCCCTCCATCCTCCTCCATCCCTCTTTTTATTTTGTGAAGGAGCAAGGATGAAAAGCGCTTTGATTCGCAGTTTCTCTCAAGGATATTCCGCTCCGGCGGTGAGACGAAGTTGTGTTGGTTGGTTGGTTGGGGTGGAGGGCGTGGATGGTGGTCGGGGAGCGAGGGAGCGGGAGAGCTGGGGAGGGGGGGCTTCATACGCGATCAGTCGAAACCCTCCCCCCACCCCCTCCTCCCCCTCCCCCGTCCTCCACGTGGGCGGATCAGAGCGCTTGTCGAGCGTCGGGCTTGATGAAGAAGAAGCGTGGGGCTCATTAAAAGCCGCCGTCGCACCGAGACCACACGCACACACGGGTCCCCACTTCCCTCACCCTTTTTCTGCCGGTGAGATAATTAGTGACGCTCCGCCGCCGGAGCACAGGCGCCGGGCTGTGTGTGAGCACTCGCGCAAGCGAAGGCACATCAAAGGGCCTCATGAAAGGAAGCGTGATCTCAGGCTAGGTTAGGGTTTAAAAGCAAAGGCAATTTAGAGTCCAAAGACACAAGCCGTTTAATCGGTCATTTATTATTTCAAGTCGGCGGACGGAGCCCCCGACTGTAAGTGATAATGTGCATTATCGTTTTCAGTGATGTGAGAAATCATATTCTTTCAAGCAGAGGCCCCCGTGGTCTGAAGACGCCCGACTCTCCCTTTGAAGGGAACTCTTTGCTCTGAAATGACGGCAGGCAGCAGGCCTCGTGTTTATTGGGATTTATATTTGAAATATTGTTTGATAATTAAAATATTAAGGATCCAAATTCAAATAGTCACACTTATGTTTAACTTTACAAGCTGTTAAAGCTCATGTATTAATGCTTCACAGACCTACGTGTGTTAAAGATGAATTAACCTTTTACTAATCTAATCTTATCCCTTTCATTTTTAACAGTTTTGTGTCTCTAACTGGTTAATCTTATGGCTTCATTAATGTTAATTATTTATAAACTACTCATTAATACTGTAAAGGTAAAATATGATGCTAGAGGAGCACGCACACCAGCTAATGGGATTTTTCCACATCCCAGCGGCTCCTTTGGATTTATGAACGTCTTTTAACACATCTCTAAAACATGAATAAATTATTATTTTCTGGAGCTATAAAAAGCCATTCTTTTCAATTACAATAACCCCTTTTAGACGGGTTACAAACAAGGCTGCAGTTTTATTAAACTTGTTTAATTATTTGGCAATTTTAGAGACTTTTTTTACACTTAATTGTCCATGTTGTTTGATATTGTAGTCTTAACAGAAGCCACAGGTGCAATGAACAAGACTAAAAGATAATGGGTTATTTATATTTTAGATTATTAAGTTAATTTGACTGTGTTTTTAAGTGAAACATGGCAACCGACCCCTCTGCAGCCGTTGTTACCAACATCCCCGGACAGTTACTTCAAGTGAATAAGACCAGACTCCTTTCTAAAGCTTGGGCTATGCTTCTGGAAAGGCCTATGCGAGAGGTCGACGCCATTGTAAGCACATGAACTCCTATGCTTGAGTTTCTCCGTGTGCTTCAGACATTGGCAAACGCAGAAAAGACAGTAGACGTCTGAGTTTGTTGGAGCCTGGAGGAGGAAGGGGAATGTTTTCTCGGCTTGTCCGAGCGCTGACAGACGTAGGTGAGGAAATGCATTTTCAGACCAATCACGGTTGTTGACGGGCTGCGTTGCCTCAACATGTAGTTTCAGTTTTTTCCAGTACAGAAGCATACGTTTGGCCTGAACGAATAGGAGAGGGAGTCAGAACTGCAATGTACCGGTCAAATCTGACGGGAAAGGGTTTGACGCCTCTGTCCAAAGTGATGGGACCGAACGTCTCTGACTATTTCACATTGTGGACACAGTAAACCAAGAAAAACGACAACTGCTTTTCATGTTTAAAGTCCATTTGCATCAGCTCAGGCCACCACGCAATTGAGTCTGTAGTGAATCTCAACGTTGCGTTGCATCAGTCCAACAACACGATTGGCCTCATGCTTCCTGGTTTGCCTTTTATAAACTAAACTATATTATGGGTAGGGGGTAAGATGTGCTTGCATCTCGCATTATTATGGTAATTTAAAGACGCATGCTCTTATTCTATGTGCTATATACTGCATAAATCGTTTGTAGTAGTTGGAATAGCATTATAATTAGGGGCCAGGGTCTCATGAAATTTTGTGGGAAACACTGATGTTTGTGTCACCCCTTATAACCTTTAACATTACTCAAGAGACGGACAAATCTTTCCTAGCTCGCTGTGTATGGCTTTAAGTCGGCGGTGAACTGTGCTTAGTTTAACATTTTTTGGGGGGGATCATGAGATTTACTTCCAATTTATAGTTCTTAGCTTAAAACTTATCTGTCCTTGTTTGATCTCAAACAGGATTCACACCACCAGATACAATCTGATGCTCTCGGCCGATAACCTGCGACAGAGTGGAAGCTGCTCCAAACGGCATTGATCAACTCAGTAATGACTCCTGAATCTAATCAAAACCCATCCATCATATGTATAAAAGGCCGGCATTTATCATCCGTTGCCGGCGTGTTTGAAGTGTGTGTGTGTTGTCATTAATAGCGTTTCATTGATAGCGGTGCGGTGAGAGGAGAAATGCTTCATGTCCACGGCCTGTCAGTCGATGTTTGTTCAGGTGCGAGCCTATTACACATATCGCTGCTCTATCACAATGGCTCTCCTGCTCGGGCGCTTAAGAAGCCGACGAGCCGGCGGCAGGAGAAAGAGATGAGGTAGCTCCCGCCGGCTGATACGGGAGCCGATTCCAGCAACCCGCGGTGCCACGGACAAGCTCCCGTGAAACCTGACCGCTGTAGCTGCCCAAGGACCTGGGAAGTAGTTGTAGACGGTGCTAAGCCCAAAACACCTAAAATGCAGCAGTGTCGGATATTAAATTTATCATGTAGTAAGCCGTGTGTCATCAAACATTCATGCGTTATAGCCTGGAGGATATTATGCAACAAGCTGAAAGGTTAGACCTCGGACAAGTGGTTCATAAAAAGGCTCAGTGGAGACAGCTGACCGGCGATTAAGAGCGGCACGCGGCTCGCTTTTAAATATGCACTCCTGAGCGTGTGCGTCCTCGTCTTTAAATCCTCGCAGATCATTTAAGTCCAGAAAAACAACAGTGGCTCATTCATCGCAAACACCACCCCCACACACACACGCAGCCATTCCCACAGCAGTGTCATTACAGAGGCTCATTATCGAAATCAATTCAATTAAAGGCTGTAATTGCTGTAGTGAAACCCAAATGCTATCGCAAACAGAGCTGAAGGAAGGCAAACCTCATCGATGCAGCAACGCTCTGAGTGTGTGTTCACTACGCGAGTGTGTGTGTGTGTGTGTGTGTGTGTGTGTGCTCTTATTTAACGAAAGAAATATTAATCGCTTGTTTCAAATTAACTTCCCTCACCCCTCTTTTCTCTCCAAGTTGGTGGCATCGTTTAAGCATATTGATTTGTGGGGGGTGGTAAAGAAAAAAGGAGGGGTGTCGGTAAATGCAGGCTAACTATGTTAAACACTCAGTGTAGTTAGTGCGGAGACGCGACGCAGCATAGCTAATGCCAAATCCCTCTATCATTCTGCTCACACACATGCAGGCCGGGTTAATTGTTTACCGAGCTAAATGAAGTGGGGATAATGTAGGCTAACTGTGCGCTAAGCGCCGCTAAGACGAGGGATAATGTAAAGGACAATTTGATTAATAGTCGTTTGTTTGCAGGAAGGAGACTGAGCACTCTTTGCCTGCAACCCTAACCCTTACCTAAAGTTGACTTTTTATTCGAGGCTGTGCACCACCGAATCAGGCCTGTCAGACTTCTACTCTTAATTTAAAGTGTTGTGTTTTACGCCGAGTAAATTTAAACTAAAAGGAGTTGTGGAAGCCGGGGAACGGCACCTCCGACTAAATCAAGGCACCGCCAAACAGATCTGGTTCAACGTCGGCGTCTGGATCTCTTTGGAGCTTTGATCACCTCAGGTGTCAGCGTACACTTTTTAATTCAAATTCATCAGAATCATCCCATCGTTAAGGAAAGGAAGAGCGTCCATGACATGGTTTACGAGTAGAGGAATGTACGCACATGAAAATACATTGGTGATAGACAAGGGGCTGCAAATCAAGCAGCAAAGACCGAAGACCGTGTGTACTTGTTTACTTCTGAACCGATTATACTGTATAGGTAAAAGTCAGAGTGATTGCACTTTGTGTTTTAGGCCAGGTAAAGTCTGACTAAAGGAAGCCTTGGGTCCAGGAAACGGCACATCCGACTAAATCGGGGCACCACTAAACTGATCTGGTTTGACGTCAGCGTCTGAAACTCTTTGGAGCTTTGATCTGTTCAGGTGTCAGCGTGCACTCTTTACTTCAAGTTCACCTGAATCAGAAAACCTTGATTTTGCATCATTGCTGAAGGGAAGAGCATCCTTGACATTGGTTCGCGAGGAAAGGAATGCACGCAAGTTAAACATGCGCTTCACATAACCTTAAATGCTAATGACAAGTGGCTGCAAGTCAAGTCCCGAAGAGCAAATACCATGTGCACTTGATTACTTCTGATCCGATTATACTACGTAGGTAAAATTCAGAATGATCACTTTGTGCTTTAGGCCGGGTAAAGTCTGACTAAAGGAAGCCTTGGGTCCAGGAAACGGCATCTTGGACTAAATCAAGGCACCACCAGATCTGGTTTGACATCAGCGTCTGAATCCCTTTGGTGCTTTGATCGCCTCAGGTGTCAGCGTGCACTTTTTAATTAAAATTCTTCAGCATCATCCCATCGTTTGAATCCTTGACGTGGCTCACGAGTTAAGGAATGCATGCAAGTGAAACATGCAACAAAATCACAGCTGCAAATCAAGTAGCAGAGACCACATGTACTTATTTACCTAGATCTGGTTATATAGGTGTAAGTCAGTGATACGTAGAGGAAGTATCATCTGAAAATGCAGTTGAGGCGTCTTTTGTGTTGACGATCGCTGTCTGGAGGTCATACGCTACGCCTTCTCGGGTGTTTTTGCATGAGACACTCTCTCAGGTGTGGCTGTGTGGCGAGTCGTATGGTCTCGGTCACCGTTATTGAATCCCAACTGTGAGGGCCATCTGTCTGACTTTGACCCAGCAGCTCACCGTCACACCTTCAGAGGGGAAGGGAGGGGAAAGTGTGTGTGTGCGCAGGAGATAAAATGAAAAGAGTGTCTGGTTCAGTATGTGCACTCCCTTAGTTTTTGGCACTGTGGTCATGCAAACTTGGCCGTTGCTTTGAAGGTGCCAACTGCCGGTGCAAACACTACACACAAGCCCCAAGTTAGTCCTCTGGCTTCGGGACAAGTCGACCTCTGACCTTTTAAGCGTCAGGGCATTCCTGGAAGACGAGCAAGAGGAGGCGACAGGGGGATAATGTTAACCCAAGAGCGGCAGTTAACATTTCGGTTTCCTGGATGCTCTGAGAGGGGCTGCCTCAGGGTGTGGTAGGGGCCTTAGGCTGCCTGAATGCAGGCCAGGTTGCTTGGACTCTCAATACACGATGAGGATATAAGGATAAGAAAGCTGAAAGGAAAGAACGGGGGGGGCGGACTGGTGGGTGACATTTCATCAGCTAGTCCGACAGATAGACACCTCGCCTCGGCCAGGAAGCAGGGAGTGATTAAAGAGACTGTCCTATAACTGGAAGGTCGTAAAATCCATCCTGGCTGCCCGCTGCACTCTGATCCCTCTGGTGTGATGTCGGCCTTATGGTTTCACTCAACCGGTTTTTACGGGCACAAACATCTCCAAGTGACTGGATAAGTTAATCTTGCGTAACTCCAATGTTGACTTGACACACTTAAATCTCAATTTTCAAGTATTGTTAGACAAAACAGAGCTAAAAGGACAGAGGATATAGGACTTATACTTGTCAGGTAGATGGAAACAGATTCTAAATGAATGCTAATTCTTCCATAGAGTAAGTTAGTAACTGATGGCTAACACATTAGCCAGGCAGCAACTTTAGAGGGTATTTTTATTCAGGTCTCTGAGCCAGGTTGACAAAAGCAGATGCAAAATTAATACTAAGGCTTCTGTTAAATGCTTGAGCAAGTATTAGCTAACACCTTAGCCATATGGCAACTTTATATGTGATTGTTTTTACAGGGTTCCGGGCAAGACAGAATATTCAACTTACACTCGTCAGATGGGCACAGACAGATGCTTAATGAATGCTTTTTATAAGAAGTTCCTACGACATTAGCCATGCAGCGAGTTTATAGGAAGTTATGTGAAATTTCTACATTTATAATGTGGACACAAACAGATGCTAAATGAATGCTAACATTTTCATGCAATATGTTTACAAGGTGCATACAAAACAGATGCAAAATGAATGCTAATGTTTCTATACAACCAGTTAGCAGCAGCGTGCTAACACGTTAGCCATAAATCAAGTTTATATGAGATTATTTTATCAGGTTTCAGCATTTATCAGGAAGGCACAAACTGATGCTAGAGCAGTGCTAATACAATGAGTTAGCAACTGTTTGCTAAAACATTAGCTATGCAGTAAGCTTGTAGGAAGTTATGTCAGGTTTCTAAATTTATAAGATGGACACAAACAGATGCTAAATGAATGCTAATGTCTGCAACAAGTTAGCAACAGTTTGCTATCAAATTAGCCATTGGCTAACTTTATATTTATATATTATTTTTGGTTTATGATTGGGGGTAGAAGCAGGGGGAAAGTATTAAGTGTTAAAAGTTAAATTAGCTCATGTTAGCTCATTAGTTGCAGACGGCGAAAGCTAATCTGGAGAGTAAAAAAACTATACGGCGTCCCAGCGCCTCACTGTTACTGGCGTGAGTGGCGCCTTTCAGCCGGCGCATTAATATGTAAATGAAATGTTAATCAGTTTTCAAAGGTGCGCGTTTATCACGTATTTCACCGCGGCGCACGCAGCGTGACTCAGTCGGTCTGAGATGAACTGTGAGGTTCTGCAGTGAGGACGTTCAAGAGCTCTGAAAATGATTAAAAAACAAACGGAGACTCTTTAGTTCAAGTGTGTCGTGGACGTGTTGAAGGCTGATAATAAACCTCTCTGAGCTCAGATAAACTTTTACGCTGGACAGTGTTCACCTCACTCTTCCTTTCTTCCCTCCTTCGTTCCTTGACTGCTTTCTTTCTCCAGTTTTTCTTTCTTTTGCTTCGTTGCCTCCTACTCTTCCTTCTTTCTTTCATCATTTTCCTTATCTCTCCTTTTTGATTACATCCTTGTCTCTTACCTTTTTCTTTCTTCCTACTGTTTTCTTTTCTGTCCCACTTCCTCCACCTATTCTTACTTTATTTCTTTTCTGTCCCACTTCCTTCCTTCCTTTCATCCATGTTTCTTGCCTCCTTGTCTACTTGTCTTTTTTTTTCCTGTTCTCCTTTCTTTCTTCCTCTCTGTGCTTGCTTTATTTTAGTCATTCTTTCTCTTCTACTACTCTTTCTTTTTTCTGCCTCCCATATTTTCTTTTTTATTTCTTTTGCTTACTTCCCTATCTCCTTCTTGCTTCCTTCTTCTTTCTTTTCTCGTGACCTTCCTTCCTTCCTTCCTTCCATCCATCTTGTTTTCCCGGCCTGCTTTTCTTTTTTCTTTTGTTTCTTGCGTCCTGTACTCCTTCTCTTCCATCCTTTCCCTGTACTCCTTCCTTCCTTTCTTTCGCTCCTGCTTTCTTTCAGCAATTCTTTCTTTTCTTCTACTCTTTCTTTCTTTCTTGGTTCTTTGTCGCCTACTCATCCATTGTTTTCCTGTACTCCTTCCTTGCTTCCTCTCTTGCTTTCTCTTTTTTTCTTTTCCTTTTAAGTTATTCTTTCTCTTCTACTACTCTATTTATTTCTTTTTTACTCACATATTTTCTTATTTCTCTTACTTCCTTGTCTCCTTCTTGCTTGCTTTATTTCTTCCTCGTCTTCTATCCTTTCCTTCTTTCATTTTTCTTTTGTTTCTTGCTTCCTTGTCTCCTTCTCTTCCATTTTTTCCCTCTTTCCTTTCTTTCTCTACTGCTTCTTTATTTTGGTCATTCTTTCTTTTCTTTCTTTCTTCATCCTTTCTCTTTATTATCCTACTCTTTCTTTCTTTCTGTCTTGCTTCTTTGTCTCCTACTCAACCATTGTTTTCCTGTACTCCTTCCTTTCTTCCCCTCTTACTTTCTCTTTCTTTTCTTTTTAAGTCATACTTTCTCTTCTACTCTTTCTTTCTTTCTTTCTTCCGTGTGCCCAAACCTTTCCTCCGTCTGACTGAATCATTTGATTCATCCTAACCGTACGGCCGCTCCTGGCGACTGTCTAGCTCCATTTTTCTTTTTTTTCTCCTTCCTGTTTAGTAAATCATGTTGCGATTAATTATTCTGCAGTGGCTGAGAGTGGCTCGTCAAAACCACTTCAATTAAAAGATTTCACACAAACAGAACAAAAAAAAAAAACAGGAAGGGCTCGCTCCTCTCACGTATGGAGGTAAGCAGCAGGTAAACAGGAAGTGGATGACTAATGCGGCCGCTGACTCAACACATGCGTCCGTGAAGCTAAATGCCAGCGCAGCGTCGCGTCGGCTGCAGACGCGTCATCTTTACGGTGTCGTTCCCCCCGCTGAGCATGTAATGAATGACAGACCGCGGCCGAGGGGCTGCCAGGCGAGAAGAAACAGCACCGTGGGATTGTGGGACAGCGGAGGAGAGTCTGGCTTTGTGGATCTCGGCGGGGAGCTCGCTGAGATCAAACACGTCGACAGCTCCACCGCCGCCGCCGCCACAACCACCGGGCATTCTGGGTAGACAGACCTGGGGAGCCAGACTCAGAGTTTTTGTACCTGTGTGTGTTTGTACATAAATGTGTGGGTGGGAGTGAATGACGGCGGCTGCTGTCGTGCCTTTTGTGTATTGTTTTTGTTTTTGTTTTCTGCCTTTAGAGGACAGACTTTGAAATGGATTAACGGGAAACTGACTTGATGTGACTTCCAGGTTTGCTTTGACATGACTTTCCTCCGTTTGATGTGGCTTCAGCCCACAACACACACACACACACACACACACACACACACACACACACACACACACACACACATCCTCCATCCTCCATGTCTCTGTGTCTGTCCTTGTGTTAGTGATACTGTACTGAGACTCTGAGCCTGGAGGCCCGTCCATCCGTCCGTCCAGACTCCACAGTTCTCTCCTTCTCCTCCTTTGTCTTCTCCATGTCATGTCTCGCTCCATTTTTCTCTCATCATTCCTCTGTCACTGTTTCTTTGTTCTTGGTTTTCTTTATTTGTGTCTTTCATTTTATTATTTTTTTTTCTGTCTGGCTTCTTTGCCTCCTAGTCTTTCTCTGTCTTTCTTTTCTCATGCACTTCCTTCCTTCCTTCCTTCCTTCCCTGCTTCCTTTCTCTATTTTTTTCCTTTTCTTTTTTCTTTCCTCTCTTGCTTCCTCATCTACGACTCTTCTCTTCTTCCTTTCTCATCCTCTTCTTTCCTTTCTTCCTTCCTTCCTTCCTTCCTTCTTTCATCTCTGACTCTTTTCTTCTTTTTCATCCTCCTCCTTCCCTCCCTCCTTCCTTCCTTCCTTCCATCCTTCCTTTTTTCCATATTTTTTTCTTTCTTTTCTTGCTTCCTAATCTCTGACTCTTCTCTTCTTTATTTCTCATCCTCCTCCTTCTCTCCTTCCTTCCTTCCTGCCTTCTTTCCTTCCTTCCTTCCTTCATACCTGCTCTCTTTCTCTAGTTGTCTTCTCTTTTTTCCTCCTTGTCTCCTTCTTCTTGTTTTTCTCTCACTCCATCTTTCTTTCCTCAAACACCTTTTCCTTTTCTTTTTTGCCTAATCTTCTTTCTTTCCATCCTGCTTTCTCTCTTTTTCTTTCATGCCTCGCTTCCTCATCTCCAACTCGTCTTTCTTTTCTCATCCACTTCCTTACTTCCTTCCATCCTTCACTCTTGTCTCCTACTCTGTCTTGTTAGCTTCCTCTCTTTCACCGATTCTTTCCCTTTTTCTACTCTTTCTTTTGCTACCATTTCCTCCCTTCCCTTTTTCTTTCTTTCTCACTTTCTTGCTTCATTCCTTCCCTTCATTCTTTCAGCCATTTCTTTCTCTTTCTCTCGCTGCCTTTTTCTCTTTTCCTTCTCTCCTACTCTTCCCTTCTTTCTCGTCCTGTAATCTTCCCTCCATTATTTCTCTTATTTTGCTTACTCCATTGTCTCCCAGTCTTCCATTCTTTCAGCCTCCTTACTTTCACTCTTGCTTCCTCCCATCCTTCCTTCCTTCGTTCCTTCTTTTCTTCATATAAGTCGTAGATCAACACGTTCAGTCACCGTTGAATTAAATCGCGTCCTTTCTTTGCTTCCACTCTGTCCGTCTTCATTTCTTCCTCCTCCACCGTTGACTGCCCCCATCAGGCAGGTTTTGGAACTAATCAATGGATTTATAAGAGAGAGAGAGAGAGAGAGAGAGAGAGAGAGAGAAGGAGGGAGGGAGACAGAGAGAGGAGGGGGGGAAATAAAGTCGAGTTAGGATGATAAGGAAGAGAGCAAGAGGGAGAGAGTTGGGATAAAGGTGTGTGATAGAATTGGAAGATCAAAGCCTTCTGTCACAGCGTGACTGAGCCCAGGGGCATTATGGGTAAGACGGGGCACATACACCGCAAACCCCCACCACCACCACTACCACCGCCCCTTACCACCCCCCCTCTCCTTCCGTCTGGACGCACACACACTCATGGACAGGCACAGACACACTCTCTCTCACGGCTGGTATTTGACTCTGAGTGTGATTGATACCGGGCTAGATTTGGAGAATCACTGTCATTCGTCTCTCCGCAGATCAAACAGCCACATAATCTCCCATAAAGGAAAGAGAGATGGAGGGAATAAAAAAAAGGGACAGAGGGAGAGACGGGGAGGAGGTGGGGGAGAGAGGGAGGGCGGAGATGTGACAAACCCCCTCTTCATCTGTGAAGTGTTTTCTTGTTTTTTTTTTTTCCTTTAAAAGAAGACCCACCACCTTAAAAACACATCCATCATTCAGCTCCATTAAACAGCTTCTCGTCACGGAGACGGCCGGCGTCTACAAAGACAGGTCTAACCGTGAAGCATTAGAGCCCATTTACACCTGCTGCATATCTGCATCTGGTTACGTCTAAGGGAGAAAAAATAAATAAAAATGGATGCAAACGCGTGAGCGATGCATCAGAATCTGGACGCGGCCCCCGTCTCCGGCTGCTCCGGATCACGCCGAGATCAAATCAAGCAGAAATGACATCTGCGCAGTTTGAGCCTGGAAAAGGTCCCTGACTCTTTATTCTATTTGGAGCCGGGGCTAAAAGTCCGCAGACACACACACTTCCTCGCCGTTCGACCTGGGATGAACCGTGTTCGCGGGGCCGCGGTGGAACACGGAGCTAATGGGAGGGCCTGTTGCTGCCGGGGCCAAATGTGAAGCCGTGCGGTCGGAGCCGAGGCCACCGGCTGTGATTTCAAACGCATTCAAGCCACAAAAAAAAAGTGTAATGCATTCCTGTGTCTGAAGAAGGCAACAAAAATAAAAATAATTCAGATTTAAGATCTTAAAACTTAAAGAGAGAGTGAATTAAAAGAGGTGACGAGGTTTTGCTTTTTGTTCTTTTGTTCTTTATCTTCTCTTTCATCGTTCTCTTGGTCTCAAAGAAGCTTTTGTTCCTGTTGCTTCTCGTGTTTTTCTTCTTCATCTTCTTCTTCATCTGTTTCACCTTCTTAATCTTCTTACTTCTTTCGTCTTTCTTTCTCTTTTGTCGTCTTCCTCATCTTCTTCTTAGTCCTCTTCTTCATCATCGTTGTTTTCTTCTTCTTCTCCTCCATCTCCATCTCCATCTTGGTCTTCATCTTTGTCTTGGTCTTCTTCATCTTCATTTTCTGTTTCTTCTGTTTCTTCTTCTCCATCATCTTCTTGTTCATCCTCAACGTCTTCGTCTTCTTCCTCATCTTCTTCATCTTCTTCATCACCTTTGTTGTCTTCTTCATGTTTTCCTTTGTCTTCTTCCTCATCTTCTTCCTCTTATTTTTCGTCATCTTCTTGCTCATTGGCACATCTTCTTCGTCTTCATCTTCGTCTCGGTCTTCGTTGAAGTTTGTCTTCCTCTACGTCTTCTTCATTTTCTCCTTCATCTTCTTCATTTTTTGAACTTCTCATTCATCTTGTTCTCAGTCTTGTTTGTCGTCTTCATCTTCATTTTCTGTTTCTTCCTCTTCACTATCTTCTTCATCCTCATCGTCTTTGTATTCTTTTTAGTTGTCTTCTTCGTCTTCCTCATCTCCTTCATCATCTTCATTGTCTTATTCGTGTTTTCCTTTGTCTTCTTCCTCTTCTTTTTCATCATCTTCTTCTTCATCTTCATCTTCGTCTTCATTGAAGTTTGTCCCTTTTTCCTTCTTTGTCTTCCTCTACGTCTTCTTCATTTTCTCCTTTATCTTCTTCTTCATTTATTTTTAACTTCTCATTCATCTTTGTGTTGGTCTTTTTTGTCTTGTTTATCTTCATTTTCTGTTTCTTCGGTTTCTTCTTCTTCATCGTCTTCTTGTTCATTGTCATCATCTTTTTATTTGTCATCTTCCTCATCATCTCTGTTCTCTTCTACTTCCTTTTTTTTCCATCTTAGTCTTTGTCATCTTCTCCTAGTCGTAGTATTTTGACGATCATTGTTCTCTAACGCCACCTCCTGGACTGAAGGGTTCAGGTGCAGCTGCCTTCCTCGAAAGTAAAACATGCGACGATAAACGTTCATAAGTCCTATTTGTGACTGACGGACTGTTTTGTCTTCTTTTGTCTCCACAGATGCACCACCCGATTCAGATGAAACCTGCAGACAGCGAGAAATCTAACGGTGAGTGGCTCCCACACATAACCAGGGAACGGCGGTATCGCTCACATGCATCTGTAGCCTCTCTGAATTCGCTGGGTAATAGCTATATCAGCCGTGTGTTTGCTCGCTGCTTGACTGGCGGACAGGAGGAGATACTGGGGGGGGGGATTGAGAGAGCGAGAGACATAGAGAGGGGGAGATGAGGGGAGGGGGGGATGCCGATATATATAAATATATTCTTCTTTGTGCGATGAATTATTGAGGTGCTTCGGAAGGAGGTCGGCGAGAGTTGAATCGTTTCGGCCTCGTGGTGAACCCGCCTCCGTCCCCCGTGGCCGCCCCCCCATACAAACACGCCGTATGCACTCGGTTGCTCACACACTAGTCACCTTAATGCATCTATTTTACTCGCACACTGTCGCACAACCCGTCCTCAGATCACCCCGCTGCCAAACTACATATTGCAGATCCAGTGCTGAATTGATTTCCTATACCGAGCCTCCTCCCCGCGCTCCTTCTCACTCTAATGAGGAAGCCGCTGGACAGTATCTACCAGAGGAAGTTTCTGTCAAGGATATTATTCCACCTTACTGCCAGCAAATCCAATTAAAAGACAGCGATGGTGTGTTAGCCCATTAACACACTGAGTCAGCCCGTGTTAATTTGTTCCTAACCCAATCCCTGGGTGCCTTGTGCGTGGTCTTGCACAAGGTTGCATGCAGGGATTTGAGGTAGTTTCCTGCTGAAGGCACCTCGGACATGGACATACAGTGGTTGACCCAATCCCTGGTCCTGGTTGCCCTTTTTTGGTCTTGAACTGTCAACCATGCGGAAAAATCCATGGGCCTAGAGCTGGAATAACACCAACATCAACTATCACTTCCCTTGTTTGAAATTGCAAGAGGGAGAAATTAATGGTTTTGCGAATCTAAACAATGTTTTCCAGCTGTTAAAACTGTCACAAGATCAAGATCTAGATCCTAAATGTGTGGTTGTGTTGTAAAAGTTACTCAGCGGTTTCTAATCTGTTCGATTTTGGGATTAGAGAAGCAACTTTGGGATCTTGAGGTTACTGGTTCGATGCAAATCCCTGGGCGCCTTGCATGGCTGACCACTGCACCAAGTATGCATGGCATCTTGCAGGTCTTCCTCCAGTTTGGTCTTCTTCTTCTACAGCTCTTATTTTGTGTTCTTTATCTGCTCGTTCCTGTTGCTTCTCTTGTTTCTTTCTCTTCATGTTGCTCTTTTCATTCCGTTTCCTTAACTTCTCTTCTCCTTCATTCATCTTCTTCGTCGTCTTTGTGGTTTTGTCTTGCATGGTTGCAAGGTGCCATGCATACTTGGTGCAGTAGGTGCTTGCTCAAGGCGGCTTAGCCATCCAGTGGATTGGACCAATCCCTAGGCGTCTTGCATGGCTGCCCACTGGACCAAGTGTGCTCGATTCGATGGGTTAAATGAGTTTGCAAGAGGGAGAGATGAACAACGTTCTCTCCGACGGACGTTACAAGACACACATTAAAGCTGTCCGCTGCTAGCTAAATGAGTCAGCTATAGTTTAATGCGTATTTATTTCTGCCTTTATTGGACAATGAACGGTGAAGACAGGAAACATGGGGAGAGAGGCAGAGACGTTGCAGGTATACGCTGCATTTAACAGTGGTCAGGTAAGGTAGAATAAAGCTTGATTTCAGGTTAAATAGGTTCAGGGCTTCTCTGACTTTTTCTGGGCCACCACAAGTGACGAGTCCATCCCGGGCCAGGAGATTTTTTTAGAACGTTGCATGGGCACGTAACCCTTGGTCACTTCAGTTGTTTTACTACTGTCATTTTTCTTGAGGGGGCAGCTACTACATTCTGCTACCCAGATGCCCCCTGAGGCTTCATATTTGACCGGAAAATCAGATTTTGACATATATCATACGCTGCGAGAAGTAGAGTTGGTGCAGGAGAGGTCGTCTTGATGAGACGCAACTGTACTCGGCCAGTGTAGAATCACCAATGAACCTAACCAGCATGTCTTTGGTTGATGGGAGGAAGTATCCAGAGAGAACCCACGCAGACACAGGGAAAACATGCAAACTCATGCTAAATTGCCCCAAAACACAGTTTCCTGTTTGTCCGTGCAGAGTTTAGGTTTGTGGTTCGGTTTTCCAGCTGCTTAGATATAAGAATAAGAAGTTTTTTGGTCATTGTCCCGTAAAAAACACAATGAAATACACTAAATACAACAGGAAAGAGAAGTGTCGTTTCATTTTCATGACAGCGAAAATCTAAAAAATGCTAACAGATCTGTGTTTTTTGTTTTGTTTTGTTTTTTAAACGTTAGGTGCAAAATATTTCCCAGTAACCTTGTGTGACCGAGCTCAGGAAACCTCAGCAGCATATTTGTTAAAATTTGGCAAATTATTTGCATGGCTTAGGGAGAAAATTGTTTATTTTTTTTTGCAATTTGGACGAAGTGACCCTGAAAGCTTCGTAATCGAGCCGAGTATGAAAACACTACAAAACCGTGATTGTGGGAAGTTTTAAAAGGTGTGTTTTTTGTTTGTTTTTTATACTTCTGGCTGAATCACACACATATGGACATACGCCGTCCACTGCAGGGGGACGGGAGGGGTAGAGAAATGAAGTGGCGGCGGAGGAAATCCTCATAAAAGTCATCGTTTGCGCCGCGGAAATAAGGCGAAATATGACTTTATGACCATCAGGGATGGGACGGAACTTAATAAAGGAGCCGCTCACGGCCCGAATGGTGAAATATGGGCTGGAGCGTATGCTGCATATCCATCCACTTAATGATAATGACCTTTAATAAACCCATTGTGTAAGAGTATGACTGCTCTGAGGCTTGAGTAGCTCGGTCTGGTGAAGGGATGGAAGACGGAGAGGTGTAAAAGAAATGTTTCTGGTAAACATTTTTCCTTAAACCTTTCTTTTGCATCTCTTAATGTTGCTGACAATCAGCATGACGCCAATTCTGCCCCCGATTTATCCCCGAACGCGGAGCCCGATCGTCCCGGAGCCCCGGCTCCCGGCGCCTTATCATCCCGCCCGCCTCGTCCGAAAGAACAGAAACAGTCAATTGTAACGATATCTCCTCGCTTTCTTTTCTATCGACGCAGAGTAAATTAATTACATTGCTGTTAGACTTGTGGTAATCTTTCTCTGGAGTGATGCTCGCACACACGAACACACACACACACACACACACACACACACACACACAGAGAGTGTACAAAGGAGTTAAGGCTTTTTGAAGCAACACTTATCTTGGCAGCGCATCCCGACGGTTTGTCTTTTAAACACACAAACAATTCAAACAGCAAAATAAACAAGTGCGCTATTGATTTCCCAGAGTGCAACAGACCGCTTATCTCTTTCGCCTCGCGGTAAGAGCTGACAGTTTCCTCATTAAAAATGAATTGGATTAGCATTACATTGAAAGTGGTGGGAGCACACGAACACGCATTCGCTCTAATTCAAACTTAACCTCGCCCCGCCGTCCGCAACACGGGGTTTCTCGGTGCTACCTGCAGCCGGTTCCTCGAGATTGCACCGGAGAAGGAGGGATTGTGTCAGGGAAAGGGAGGGCGGGGTGGATCCACCAGGGAGGAAAGGGGGGAGGACGGAGGGAGAGGACGAGCCGCGGCGTCTTGGCGAGCAGTCGGCGTTGAAGTGATAATGAGACATTGATCAGAGCGGCGCAGATGGCATGATGAAATACGTGAACTCTGTCTGTCTGTCTGTCTTCACCCCCCCACCACCACCACCACACCACCACCACCGTCGTCTTCTTTTCTTTCCTTTCCCTCCGTCTTTGATTCTTTCTTTCTGACTGCCATCTTTTGTTCTGTCTCATTCCATTTTTTCCACATTTAGTTTTTGTTTTATTTTTTATTTTGTCTCTTTGTTCTGACCGATCTCGTCGCTGGTCTTCAGCTTCGTGTATCGGACAGATTAAAGTGAGAAAAAAAATGGAAGTTTACCACCTCCGTAAAATGCATTCAGTAGTTAAAGAGACATACACCGATCAGGCCATAACATTATGACCACCTTCCTAAGATTGTGCAGGTCTCCAAAACAGTCGTGACTCATCAGAGAATGGACATGGGCCTTCTGAGGGTGTCCTGTGGTGTCTGATCAACAGAATGTTGTTAGTGTGGGGGGATTTGAGGGGAGGGGCCTCTGCCATCAAGGAGTGTCATTGCTACAGGGTGGGGGTGCCTGGTCTGGTCGAGGTGGGTGCTACATGTCTAAGTAACATCCACACCAATGAATGCCAGTTCCAAAAGTTTCCCAGCAGAACACTGAACTGTCACAAGATGGTCAATGTTCTTCACCTTCACCTTCACATCAACAGGATGTTGTTAGTGGGGGGCCTTTGAGGGGAGGGGCCTCTGTGGATCATCCCACAGATACTTGATCAGTTTGGGATCCATCTTAAAAAGTGTTTGAAACACATCAGAAAGCTTGCATGACTCATTTCTGTTAATGACCAGAAACTAGTGTCCAGTAACGGCTCAATACCTACCTGTCGTTGGGCAAAAGGCAACAATTAGAACCAAACTAGAAGGGGTTAGAGGTACAGCTTGGGGCAGAAGGGTCCCAGGTTCACCTCCTGCCTCGTCCATGGCTGAGGAGCCCTGAGTCAAACATCTAACCCCCAAATTGCTCCAACTGTACACACTACTGTGTCAGCAAATGGATGGGTTGAAACTTCTTAGGGACAGAAGTCTGGACTGTGTTGTAAATTGATGGCCACCTCCTTTTTTTTTTTTTTTTTTTTTTTTTTTTTTGGTAAGAGAAGGACGCTTTTTTGGATATACCGTGACCTGGGTGACTTGAGAACCTTCACAGACAGTTTGTGATCTAGTGAATTTGGAGGCCAGGTCAGCACCTTGTGCTGTTCTTCATGTTTTTTTGAGTTGTTCCTAAAGCGTCATCCTGCTGGGGATGGCTGCTGCCATCAAGGAGTGTCATTGCTTTGGGGTGGGGGTGCCTGGTCTGGTCTAGGTGGGTGCTACATGTCTAAGTAACATCCACACCAATGAATGCCAGGTCCAATGTTATGTATTAAAGCCATACAGAACCGTCCTCCCCTCATTCACACTGTTTTTTTCTCTGTGCTTCTTCCCAGCGGTGGAAGACAGGAAGCTGTTCATCGGCATGGTGTCGAAGAAGTGCAACGAGAACGACATCCGGGTCATGTTCTCCGCGTTCGGACAGATCGAGGAGTGCCGGATCCTCCGAGGGCCCGATGGGCTCAGCAGAGGTACCTGTCGCTCTGACTCACTTTCCATCCTGAGCTCAACGCTCCTCATGTGAATACTGACGCCCGGACGGCCTCAACCGGTCGGCTGCAGTTCATCGAAACCAACCCCTGTCGGATGACTCCAGATCCTCACAGGCATTCGCCTCCAAGAGCTGGCTGGTTGAAGATGGCCTCTGAGCCAATGGCTGCCTCTCACATAAATAGGATCTTAGTAGTAGATGTAGTGATTAAAACGAACTTTTAGGTCATGAGGAAGTTGCCTCCAGGAAGCAATATGTTTTTTCGTAGAAATCGGTAGAATACAAAATGAGATTTCACTTTTTTAAAGTGAAATAGTTTTTTAAAGTCTCCATAAAACATCTTTCAGAGTGCTATTTACTTGTGCATATTTAGATTTTTCCTCCCACTTCCTGCAGAGCACAGACCACTGCAGAAAGTGGGATGAAAAATCTAAGTGGTCAACTCAAGGATTTTTCATTGGACGTCAAGTTCATAGACGCCCCCTAGTGCCGGATGAGTCATCAGTGTTTTTCAGTTGTTTTCCAGGAAATCAGAAACTCTTAAAATACCAACGAGACCACCTACGAGATGACTTTTATCTTAGCGTTCAGCCAGATATGGAGCGGGACACTGACAAAAACATTTATTTTGATTTCCCAGCGTACTTTAATGTTGTCATCAGGCTACATTCGTGTTAAAAATGCTTAAAACTTCAAACCGTCCATGGTTTCTGTGAAGATGTGGGTTTAATCGTCTACTTCCCAGAGCCTAAGCGCATCGTTTAGCACTTCTAACTCTCGGATTGAGCCAAAGAAAAAACAGAAATCGATTTAAAAAAAAAAAAAAAAAAAAAAAGGTGCAAGAAACTAAACAGCAGCACAAAGAAATACAAGAAAGCAAAGTAAAGCTAAAGTAGGACATAACCGGTGAATCTCTTTTCCCTCGATTCCACACATATATATATATATGCAGCTCAAAACCTCTGCAGGTTAAAGACGGTTGTGCAGCAGAGTAGCATGGCAGCACCAAAAAACTGGAGGATGAGTAATGTGCTGACTCCGTTTGCATTGTCCAAAAAAGGTTTAAAAAAGGCAACTGGATTTGTAGAGATTGAATCAGATGCTGTTTTCAACCAGCCGCTTCTTGGGAGGAAAGATATTTCCCTCCAAGGTCTTGATAGAGCTGAGAGGTTAAAGTATAAATGAACTGGAGCGACGTCTTTGAGGCCGCCGTGGCCACTGTGAATACATGCTTCTCCTTTTTCGCTCTATATATCTCTTTTCCACTCCTCTCTTTTTTTCTTCCCCTTCTTGCTCTCTCAGCCTCGGCCTCCTCCTCCTCCCCCCACCCACCCCACCTCCTCTTCCTCTGACCTCCAAACCTCCATCCGCATCCTTCGCCTCCCCTGCAGTTTAGCCTCGGCGTAAGCCAGTCCTAAGCTCTTTACTTCCATCGTGAGGCTGAGGGCATTTTATAAAAAAATACTTCTATTGCTGCTATCCGAGTCAAGAGATGCTGCTTTTTCTGGAACTGCAGCCGAATACAATGCCTTGGTTTTAGTGTCTACAATAACCCAAGCTCAAATGCAAAATCCACCATTGAGAGAAAACTTGATAAGTCCACAATTGGCAATGTTGGACTTGGACTGGGCCTGTGTCTTCCGGGTTCAAAGCTCAGCCCTCGTCACGATTACCGAATCCTCCACCAGAAAACTGCCGCTCTCCTTTCCTTCTCTCAGCTGGCGAGGAAAGTGAGCGCCAATTTGGCTTCTCTGAGACCCGGCGGGAGGTTGCTCCAAAGTCGCGGACCGGTAACGGGCCAATAATCTGACCACAAAATAAAAATAAAATCGGCTCCATATGTCAAACTGTAAAGTGCCTGTCTTGATTTGGAGTTGTGTCCACAACAAGCAAACAAACCCAACGATTTAATTCCTGGCGAGTTTGCTTCTGCTAATTGGCGCGCATAAGGTACTCCAAAGAAAACGCCCCAGGGACTGGTTTAAAAACCACAAAGAGGCCCGTTAACAAGCTGTCAAATCAGCTTTTAACGATTTGTCGTCATCTTGACCGGCGCGTTCCTCAAACAACGAGGGTTTGGGATTTAAATTAAACGCTCGAAGGCGCCTCCGTGTGGTTGACCAGGCCGGACGGCATCCATCCCAGCGTCCACACACCAACCTCATCTCATCTATCCGTCCCATCTCAGCTGTTGTCCCTCTATAAATAGCCGACATAGTAGCGTACAGACCCCTTTTCATCCCTTCCACCACATCTGCCCACCACCCTCCCATCGGATTTCTGCCATCCTCCCAACCCTCCCCTACCTCCTCCCCCCGCCCCTCGTCCCTCTCCCCTGTGTGGTTTCTATGTGCTGAGGAGATGGAGGGGCTTTTGCAAATCTCTGTCCTCCTCTTCCTCCTCCTCCTCCTCCTCCTCCTGTCACATGAGCTGTCACTGTCATCGTCACGCAGGTTCCATGTAGATCTGTCGGCCATGCATTTATTTATTTTAATTTTTTTCTGTGCTCGTCGGATGTTATGGATGTCTAATCGTTGACTCGAGTCTTTATTTTGTGCCTTTATTTCTATCTCTCTCTCTCTCTTTCTCCTCAAGGTTGTCTCTATCTAAAACCAATCTCTGCCTCGAATTAAACTACTCAAACTCCCATGTTCCTTTGCTCCTTCAAACAGCCCCGCCCTCCCTGTCGCTATATATTCACCCTGGCTGTCCTAGAATCCTCTCCTGCATCAATTTGTCCTCTTTTTTTTTTTTTATCTTCCGACATCCCGCATCTGCCTCTTCTTCCCCGTTCCCTCCTTCCATCCCATTTCAGATCCTCTCTTTTGTCCTCATGAATATTTCAGACGCTATGGCCAAATTCTCATTTCTGTTAGATCTAATATAAACCACTTAGCTGTTGATGCAAGTCAAAGAGGAAATGCCGCTAGTCCAAGTTGGGTCCTGGCTACCATGCAACCACCCCTAACCAGGTTAGACGTAAATAGGTCTTTATGGATTTTTATGTTTCCCGCAACTCCCAGAGGAGCCAGAGTCCCACCTAGCTTCACTACTGAGCTCCTATTAAACCACGGTATCAATCAGAAGAGAGCTCCGCCATCCCGCTATTAATAAAATATGGATCACACCACCAGTGGATGGCTGGGCCTGGGGAGCTACCCTACTTTCATTAAAGGACTGTTTGGTTCTCCACTGACGACAGAATGCGGCCCGTGAGGTATTTTTAGCCGCTCAAGCCACGTCCCGTCCCTGTAGCGTGAAAAAAAAATAAAATAAAGAAATGCAAAAAGTACGTGTTTGCTTTCTCATTAACAGCTCCGACATTAATGAATCAATGTTCAGGCGCGGAGGAATTTGTTATTTAGAGGCGTCAAGCTGCAAAAAAAAAAAAACAAGCTAAAGATAGGATTTATTCCGTCTGCCAGCCGGGAGACGAACCCACGAGTCTCTGTTCGATGACAGCTGATGGTGATGTAGCTGACAGCTTTTATAAATAGAGTCAGGACCTATCAGGACCAGTGCGGAGGTGCTAACCCAAATGGATGCACCCTCCAGATCTGATCTAGTTCTGGGGCAGCTCTTCTCTGCAGAGGATGGCGCCACTTCCTGGTAAATAAGCGGTTAAATGACAGATTGCGGCCCGTCTAAAATAGACAGTCCCCTGAATCAGTTGAAAAAATGACCCCCTTTTTTTTTATGAATGTCCTATCTACAGTGTTATCGGTTAGCGCAGCAGGATGGAAATGTAAAGGACATGCCAGTGTGCTCGCCAGGTCAGTGCTGCAGAATCTGATAACCTTCGGTGTCTCTTTTTATTATCTGTGCACTGCTCCAACGTGAAGTCACCAAGGCAGTTTAACATAAAGGGCGAGTAAACGCTAACTTCCACTTGGCAAGGACATCAAAAATGGAAAAAGGAGGACGAATGTGTTTCATACAAACTAGATTCTCGACAAAGACCAAGGGCCACTTCCTAGCGGCAAGAAAAAGTCCTGAAGTATGTCACTCTGACAGCAGGGACATGGTGGCAATGGTGTTGTGAACTCAAAATAAAAACTGCAGCCTCAGTTTTAATGAGTTTCATAGTCTTGTCAAAAAAAACTTTTATGCTTGAGCCGAGTCAGCTTACAGACCAAAAACAAAGACTCAGTACTGGGTTTTGGTGAGCAAGTACACGTACTACAACTATTAAAAGTTAATACTACTTGGTAAAGGTGTTAAAGAGGCAATGATTGCTCAGTTACAGTTAGTTTTCCTCATTTCCATCATTTAAGTCGTGAAAACGCCGCCGTTAGGCAACCGTCGGCAGCTAAAAGAGATACAAGCTAACAGATTAGCTTTTAAACTTGACTTAATCAGTCAAATTAATCCAATTGTGGATCCTTCTAGTGAAGCCACTGTCATTTATATTGTTCATTATGTTCCAGACGTGTGCTCCGGAGTTTTAAAGTCCTAAGTAGGCTAAGCTAAACTAAGCTAACGTCCTCTTAACGTAATGTAGAAGATGCAAAGACACAATGAAGGGATGTCAGAGAAGTTTTAAGTTTAAGTTTTAGTTTTAAAATCTTAACTAGGCGGGCATTATTCAAGTGCTCTACACCATGCTTCCATGGAGGCTAACAGATTAGCAAGCTAGCAATGTCATAACTTAATATAGGAGGTGCAAAGACTTGATGAAAGGATGTCGGAGAAGCTTCAGTTTTAGAAATCTTAGCTAGGCGGACGTTATTTGAATGTTTTACACCTTGATGCTGCTGCTAGGTTACTGTTGCCGTCTAGAAACCACTCTTGCTAACAGTTTAGCATGCTAACAGCGTCATAATTTAAACTAGGAGATGCAAAGACATAATTAAAGGATGTCATAGAAGATTCTTTTTTTTTTTAAATCTTAGCCAGGCGGACATTATTTGAATGTTTTAAACCTGCTGCTAGGCAACTGACGGCATCTAGAAGCCACTGACGCTAACAGCTTAGCGAGCTAACAACCTCATAGTTTAAAGTAGGAGATGCATAGGCACAATGAAAGGATGAGGCCTTTGGGATTTGCTGACAAAATTTCCAGTTTCAAGGTCGTGGATACCACAAGAGGGGAGTGTTCTCCACAAGAGGTTCTTAAATAATCTTCTTCATTTGTCAGGAATACCTTAGCATAGGTCTTTCTAGGTGAAAGAGGCAAAGCTCTCGCAGGGAATGCTTATCTGAGGAAGCCAATCTGCCGAGCATCCAGAAAATTCAAAGTTAAGTCACAGAAAATAAGTTTTAAAATAACTATTACTGTAACGACGAATGGCATCTGTCAGCAGAGCCTCGTGTGTTTTCTCAGGTAAAGGCCTCTGTGGGAAGTCCATCCGTCACTTTCAACCTCCTTCTGTCGCAGCTAGAGGTGGATGAGGACAATGGACGCGTCTGTTCCTCCGCAAATCTGTCCGTCTTCTCTCTCTCTCTTCTTGTCTCTTGCATTAACCAATCCCCACAATTTCCTCCATTATTCCACCCCCCTGCCCTGTCATCCCATCCACACGGCCCGGGAGAGTCGATCTGATGACCCAGGCTCTTTTATTTTTTATTTTGTTTCCCTCTCTAGCCAAGCCACGGGTCAGCCAGCCTGAACCCGAAGATGTGTGTGTTTGTGTGTTTGTGTGTTTGTGTGTACTCAGTTCGGGCCTGGCTGCGCTAACGTGGCTTGGTGAGTTTGTTAGCATATTATTAGCCTGGGGTGTTGCTGAAGCACTTCTCACATTATCTCCTCTAATCACTCCCTAACCAGCCAGACAAACACAACCTCGCCTCTACTCCCTCTTACTCCGCAAACAACAAATAACCCCCCCTCCCCCCAAAAAAAACTGCCTCTGGCTGCGTCCAGTCTTGATTGGCTAAAATCACTGTCAGTCACGGAGGAGGTCGGACGCACCTCCCTTCCGTGTCTCCTTCCTCTCTCTGTGGGATGAATTGATATGGCTTGCCGTCCGATTCCCGTCCTCCTGCAGAGGTATCATCCCCTCCCCGCCCCGCCCGCCACCCCTGCCACTGCCGCTACATCTCTTTCCTGTTCGACAAAGACAGAAAGAGGGCGCCCAATCAGACGCACAATGCAAAATGAATGGCCCGAATGAATTCCAGTCGCTTTCATGCAAATTTGGGTCTGATTTACATTGTTGAGAGGCGAGAGCAATTCATGAATCCAGGTATGACTAATTCGCCTGGTGTGCAGAAAAAAGAGAGAGAGGAAGAAATAGAGAGAGAGGGAGAGACGAAGAGGAGGAAGGAGGCAGCTCTTATTGGTTACTGTGCTCGTCTGTCCTGTGGTGGATGTGGAC
Source organism: Chelon labrosus (assembly GCF_963514085.1). Lineage (NCBI taxonomy): Eukaryota > Metazoa > Chordata > Actinopteri > Mugiliformes > Mugilidae > Chelon > Chelon labrosus. The sequence continues at coordinate 18,875,382 of NC_140356.1, forward strand.
GGGGGGGGGGGGGGGGGGGGGGGTGAGGTGGCGGGACGGGGATCAGGGAAGGGGGTTGTGGTTGTCATGACACTGTGCTTGTTTTTCTTTCGGCTGTTGTTTCCACAGCGACTGAGAACACTGTTGTCCGCCTGTGAGCTGTTCTCTGTATCAATCTCTGTTTTGGGTTTTTTTATAAAAACGACGTGTCCAACCCTTTTGTCTTGTTTTTGTTCTTTCTTGTCTTCCCTCCTCCTCCTCCTCCTCCTCCTCCCGCCCTCCCCCTACCTCCCTTCCACTGTCCCTCCATCCCTCCCTACTCCCTTCCCTACAGGATGTGCGTTTGTCACGTTTTCCACCAGAGCTATGGCACAGAATGCAATCAAAGCCATGCACCAGTCTCAGACTATGGAGGTACGGTACTCTTGCCCTTTCTTCAACTCTCTCTCTCTCTCTGTCTCTTTAGCTCCTTTTACACATGCACCTCTTCACTCTGTAAATTACACATCTGTCTCGTCTTTGAGCTCTCTTTCCGTAAAAGCCATGACTTACTGCTTTAACAGGTTGCACCTTCGAGTAACCCTTCCAACGCCTCCAACACCAACGTAAAGCCTCAACATCTCTTGTTCCACCCACATCAGTGATTACATTTGTCACAGAATTATCATTTCCCATGCATAAAGGTTATTAAAATATATTCTGTGAATGAGAACCATCTTTGTAGGCCGGATTCTAAAAATGTGCTTGTAGACAGTGCAGGATAAAAGAGTTGAAGCTCTGGACGGATTTTAATATCAAGCAAAATGTTGTTGTGTTTTTACTCAGCGCGCTAACTTTGAGTCGAGGACGGGGTTACGTTAAGCTCCAGGCTCAGACTATGTTTAGGTTTTTCACATGTGATTTGTTAATGCATGTCAGATTTCAGGCCACGTTCAGATTTGGGTTCAGGTCTTAAGCGTGTGCAGAACTCTAAATTAGGTCCAGACACACCAAAAAACCAATCAAGCCCATTGAACGTTTTCAGCTTTGGTGGTGCATGTTGGATTAGATTGGTTGGTTGGGTTAAGATCTCTAAGAACCCTAAAGGTCCAGACACACCAACAAACCAATCAACAAGTCACAGGCCATGGTACGATTTCAGCTTTGGTGATGCATGTTGCATTCGATTGGTTGGTTGGGTTAAGATCGCTACTGTAAGAACACTAAAACGCCCAGGCACACCAATCCAACAGATGTCAGGCCAGGGTCAGTGTCAAATTTGGTGGAACAAGTTGCATTAGGCCTTTATCAGTCTTAAGCCTTTAGAGAAGTCTAAAAGGCCCAGAACTAGAGGCAACAAAGGTAGGCGTTACAAATCACACCTCGACCAAAGATCTGCACTTGATCACAACACAAAGACTTCAGCTAGCAACCAACCGTTGACCGATCATGCCCCTAAGCTAGGGAGCAAGAGAGACCTCCAAACTAGTGTCCTCTTGACTTTGTAGTTGGTTCACTTCCATCTTGTGCACTGGTTTCCTGAGCAAACTGCAGTGATCTTTCTCAATGACGTGGCCCTCCACCAATTCAGCGCGCTTATTCAGCTAAAAAGCCGCCAACAACAGTGCGGGACACACGGCAAAAAAAAACAAACTGGGATCTCCGAGTGCTCTCCAAATGCCGGACACTGGCCAGCGGTCACGTCGCGGCCTTTGCTGTCTTTGTACCAGATTCCAAATGTGGTGCGGGCAGAGCCAGTCCCCTCTTTTCAAAGGAGGGCAAATTTTGGCAAACTCTCAAAGCTGTGGCAAAAATAGCAGCACCTTTGACACAACAGCCGCAATTGGCAGCTGGGGTGTTGCAGACCTCATCAACTGCACGGCGACCCTGGTGGCACTGTTAACGGGGGAACCAAGTGAATGTTCTCTTGGTTTTTGGTGAGCCCTTGTCAGCGCTGTCAGGCCAGTGACAGGCAGGACTGGCGATTGGGAGAGAATTACATGGTGTAAGACGAGCACAGAGTGTGAGTCATGGGGTAGAGACGACAAAAAAAAAAAGTGATAATAACAGGCTGTGTTAAAGGAAAAAGAACGAGTGGCGTTCACCCCGGTAGCCCCCTCATTAGAGCTGATCATGATAATCACGGCTGCTATTGATGTGCGGTGACCCTGACATGGAGGGGGGGAAACGTGTGCTCCTCCCTCTCCGTGTGCTTGAGCTTTTTCCTGTTTATGTTGTCACAATATCTCCGGCGGCGAACGCGTCCGTCTTTCCCGAGCACAAGGAGGAGGACTCTCTCCTCCGACAGCGTTAGTATTAAGCTAGAATTATCCTCGCTCTGAGCAGTCGTCTGCCACAATGGGCCCGGTAAACACTAGCCAGCGCCCCTCGCTTTTATCGTGCGCGCAGAAAAAAAACACAAAAAAAAAGCCTTAAACCATAACACAACGATATTGCGGTGGACAATGGCAAAATACCTTCATTTCCATTTGAAAACAAGCTGTCTAGCCCCGGGCGGACCTAAATTGCCGCATCCGTTTGTTAATGTGCCTCAGTTTTGCAATTTAAAAGTAATTACTTCGGGTCCGAATGAGGGAATGAGGTCTGGTAAATAGAGTTTGGTTATTGTCTTGGCTCTATTGCACCCCACTGTCTTAGATAGAGCAAGATTGCACATGTGTGTGTGTGTGTGATTTGTTGCACGTGCGTATGTGTGTGTATTCGCCGTCACGTATACACACATGTCACGAGGAAGGAGGGAGGCGGCCCCGGCTGCTCGTGTTCGTTGATGGCCCTGTCACCGTCGTATCCATTCTCATTACGGCGTGACATTCAGGTACACACCGGCACGCACGCGCTCGCTGAATGTCAGGCCGTAATGAAAGTGGATACGAGCGAGACAGGTGATTCACCGTCGAACCTCTAAAGACACGGGGAGAGTGGAAGTGGGTCGGTCGCCGCCGTGGTTCTGCCTGTGTTGATTTGTGCCTTGCATTACTTGCTTCCTTTATAAAGACTCGTTTAGCGCTCGGCTTCCAACCCCCTACCTGCCTACCACTCCCTCCCACCCCGATGCAGCGGCCCATCAACACTGATTTCTGTTTACGCCTTTCCTTTCTTTTCTCCATGACACTACGAGGGCACTTGCACATGATCGTGCCCTTGCTGCATGCACAAATGCATTTGAGCGCATTCAGACGAGAGCTTAAGGAGTGGAGAGAAAACCTGGCAGCGTCTGTTTAAATAGAAATACAAACACATCTGTCAACTGTAATGAAGAGAGGAGGACGTATAGAAATATAATATAACATTCATTAGAGGCTGATGCTGACAACATATAAGGCTTAATGGTCCCATATGTTATAGCCGGAACAGCATGTCTCTTATTTGAATTGTCTGTAAATTGTCCCTATTTACTCATTACATTAGTGTTATACATGCAGTTTAACTAAAAGCTAACTGAAACTGGGTGATGAGTTTGGAGGATTCTGTCTGCGGTTGCTGATGAATGATGTTTTTGCTATGTGCGTCTACCCTGACATGATATAATTCAGCAGCAACTCGAGCTGCAACCTCCAAAACGAGTGTAAACACGAATGAGCATCTCTCTTTAGCGGTTTTAATAACATTAATGAATGTTAATTAATCTTAAATTAAATCGGGTGATCTTTGAATTTCCGTTTGAGCTCTGATCATCTGGTCTTGTTTCCGTTTCTTTCTAATGTGTTTAAAAGCATCAGGGCATCAAGATAGGAACATTTATTGGTTTCGCATTTCATTACATGCAGCTTTAGAATTTGAACACTTGAATACTAATAGTAGCTCTTCCTAGCCTCCTAGCTAATAGTAGCTCTTCCTAGCCTCTCCCCTCCCAGCTAATAGTAGCTCTTCCTAACCTCATAGCTAATAGGAGCTCTTCCTAGCTTCCTAGCCTCCCAGCTAAGAGTAACTCCTCCTAGCTTCCTAGCCTGCCAGCTAATAGTATCATTTCCTAGCTTCCTAGCCAGCCAGTAGCTCACAGTAGCTCTTCCTATATTCCTAGTTTAGCCTCCCAGTTAGTAGGAGTTCTTACTTGCCTACCAGCTAATAGTAGCTCTGCCTAGCTTCCTAGCCTCCCAGCTGATACTAGCTCCCTTTAGCTTCCAAGCTAACAGTAGGTCTTCCTAGCTTCCAAGCTCCCCAGCTAACAGTAACTCCTCCTAGCTTCCTAGCCTGCCAGCTAATAGTATTGCTTCCTAGCTCCCTAGCCACCTGGCTAACAGTAGCTCTTCCTATATTCCCAGCTTAGCCTCCCAGTTATTAGTAGCTCTTCCTAGCTTCCTAGCCTCCCAGCTGATACTAGCTCGTCTTTGCTTCCTAGCCTCCAAGCTAATAGTAGTGCTTCCTAGCTTCCTAGCCTCCCAACCGATACTGGCTTTTCTTAGCTTCCTAGCCTCCCAGCTAATAGTATCCCTTCCTAGCTTCCTAGCTTCCTAGCCTCTTAGCTAACAGTAGTGCCTCCTGTTTCCATTTTTGAATGATGAACACTGGTATAAAGAGTTCTTTCCTTCGCTGCAGTCGTTGTGGTGTCTTCAAGTGTAACTTTTTGCTCCAGACACAGGAAATATGAGGCGATGTCACAGTCAGCCTTTGTTGCCTGTACTACTTTGATGTCAGTTTGGTGTGTCTGTACCTTTACGCCATCGGCCTACAGTCCCTTTTCTTCTTTCAGTAATCGCCGTCTTTCTAAGACTGTAATCCTTCCTTTGAACGTTGAGTTTTTCTTATATCTGGGGCATCAGAAACCTTTCTTGGACTTCATTTCATCCAACAGTGAATCCATAGAACCCAGGTTACATTCATAACACTCGCAGTTGCTGTACGGTACTTTATCTGTTTCTTCATTCATCTGTGAGATGTTTCCATGTGTGCACTCGATCAGTTTTTGTGCAAACAACGCTCAGAGCTCAAGCATGACATGCCGTGCAAACTCCTGCAGCTATCAGAGCGTCCTGCGCTCCTATTAGCAGAGACGGATAATGTGGTTTGACATTTAAAGGCTATGTGAGCGGTAAATAAATGAGACGGAGAAGGTTCAGAGAACACAAACCCTCCTGAAAGCTGAACGAGAGATTGATTTTCAAGGTAAACGGACCACGGCTTATAAGTTCAGCTTGCGTGCGAGCGTCTAAGCATTTTGGGAAAGAGACGGGAAGCGATGTGTAATGCTCTCTTCACGGTTGTCTCGCTTAATAGCAGAGCGAACTCCCGGTTAAGTCGATCACGATTCGGTAACTTCTGTCACAGACAAAAGTTGGAAGTTTCTTTTTTTTTTGAGTTCCGGGAGAGAGGGGCGACGTCAAACCACGGCCAAACCGGAGCAGGTGCTGATGTGCTGTATTTTCACAGCATGACATCGGATCCATATGCTGTAATTACACAATTATAAATCAGGATGCCATAATTATGTCAGGTGCCTATTGCTACGCCTGCAGTATCATTTTGAGACCATAGGTTGTCATGCCGTCAGCCTACACAGACCCACCTGTCAGTCACAGGTGTGGCGAGATATCAGGACATCTGACATGAACATTTCTGCATTTGCGGAAGTTTTAAAAGAATCTGTTAAACACTTACATCTTTATTTCATACAGAAGAAGTAGACAAAAATAACATTTTTAGAAAGAAATGTTTTCCCCGTAGAAACATCTCCTGCAGAGAAAGATTCCTTTCGAGACCTGCAGCTCTTTATTTTCTCAATGAGGTGAAAGTTGTCCGACGTGGGATGACTAACTGTCTGCAGCTAAATATCTGCCTCCTGAAATAGCTTCCAAAAATGAACTAATGCTTCACCACCAGCATTCATTCAAAGGAAGTTTATTGTTAAAATATATGAACCCAGAGACCACTTCTTCTTTCTTTTCTTTTTTTTTTACAATCACAAATTAGCATTCTTTTGTTTGATAGCACCACCAGTCGCCCGCTATCAATAAACTCGGCGTATTTGTATGCGTTAACAGCCTACGGGGGACTACTCTCTAAATATTTTTTACTGCCCGTAGAGAGACGGAGCCATTATGCTGCCCCCTGCTGTCTGTGTTCAAAAGTGGCCACTTTAAAACATATCAGAAGGTTTATAAATTCAGTTTTACTCAACAAGAGGTGTAATTACACCCAGCAGCATAGTTTTTCAGACCCCCATGGGCAACAAATAACATTAGCAGGCTTGTAAAATACTCTGAAATGGACTTTGAAGAGGATGATGGTAAGTCTTGAGTGAGTCTTGGTAGATATTAGTGACTACACCTCAGTATGGCCATTGTTTAGGGCTTTGTTGTTAATTGTTTGGTCTTTGATGATGCAGTTTGATATTATATTCCTTCTTGAACAAAACGCAGCTGTATCTGAACAGGTTTTGTTTTAATGTGGAAGTCGTCTTCCCTGTTAACAGGAAGTGGGCGACCCTGAGTGTTTTTCTAAATCTAAATAGGGCTAAGAAGAACTACATACTGTTGTATGTATTAGCTTGATGCGTCAGAACTTCGTAGTCGTCTGGCACATGCGTTATGCTGCTGTATGAAATGAAATAACTGTCCTTGCCAGTAGGTGGCAGTAGTCTGTATTTGTTATTCAAAAGGAGAAACAGGAAGAGCTACTATTAGCTAGGAGGCTAGGAAGCTATGAAGAGCTGTCATTAACTGGGAGGCTAGGAAGAGCTACTATTAGCAGGGAGGCTGGGAAGCGTGGAAGAGCTACTATTAGCTGGGAGGCTAGGAAGTGCTATTGTTAGTTGGGAGGCTACGATGCTAGAAAGAGCTACTATTATCTGGGAAGCTAGGACGCTAGGAAGAGCTACCATTAGCTGGGAAGCTAGGGAGAGCTACTATTAGCTGGGAGGCTACGATGCTAGGAAGAGCTACTAAGCTACTATTATCTGGGAAGCTAGGACGCTAAGAAGAGCTACCATTAGCTGGGAGGCTAGGAAGCTAGGAAGAGTATACTACTAGCTGGGAGGCTAGGAAGAGCTCCAGACTGTTACTAGATTACTTGAATGTTTCTTACTAGAAATTTTCATGGTGTCAGTTTTCACAGTTTTTGACTAATTCATAATGAAGTGAATTAATCAGTTAATCAAAACGTGTTAAACTGATGAATTTCTAATGAAAACAGAAAGATTAGCCACAGCTGTATTCACACAAGATACAAAACAGGAGCGATAGCAGTGATATGAAATTAAAAACCGCGCTCATGAAGGCAATTAGAGAATGTAAACAGAATGAATGGATATGGAAGCAAAACATAAATACTTTACGAGGCATTTAATCGTAAAGTGAAAACTTGGATGTACATGTTTTTTTTTTCTCTGGACGTTGATGTTTCTTCATCTCACTCTGGGCTGATTAGCACTAGAGTCACACCCTGTTTGATGTATGAAAGTTCAAGCTGTTGCTAATCTATAATGAATTATTTAAAAATCCCCTGAAGGTAAAAAACCAGCGATGATTTGTTTCTTTCAGGAAAACCAACAGAGCTGCCAGTTTCTGACGCTCATACTCTCAGGGCAAAGTTGTTCGAGTCCAGTTTTTACATCAGGCAGAGATACCCTCGGCCCTTCTCCCAGAGCAGGACTCTCATTTTGGGATGCATCCCCCATCCACCCCCACTTATACACCGGGTGTCGACCGGAGTGATGAGATATATAGCAGGGAGGGATATGGAGCTCCGGTCTCGAGGGGAATCGGCTAACCCTCTCTCTCTCTCTGAATGCAATTCTACCGCCGCCTCCTCTGCTTTATCTGTCGGCAGTCGGGATAAAGAGAGAAAATGACTGGTGGTGGAGAGGCTGGGTAAATATGGCCGTCAGACGGATGGGAGACATGCTCATTCAGCTGATAAAGTCGGGACGTGTCCCACAGAGGAAGGGTTGTCAGGTCACACACTGGGATAAAGATGCTAGTTAAATCCATAGACTGTAAAAGGAAGTGGATGCCATGACAGCTCCTGTAAAAGTAAAGCCAAAGCATGTGGAGCTCCCCCTATTGGTGACCGGGGTGCAGTGCAGTGTAGGTCATAATAAGCCCCGCCCCCTCCGTGTAAGTGGGACTTGGGCCAAACTAAAACATTTTTCATTTTAGGTAGTTAATATATAATATTGTACGTTCATGAGTCCATTTTTCGGAGACGTTTTGTTTTAGTTATTTATTTGACGTTATAAAAAAACAAAAAAAAAAAACAGGATGTGACATCACGATGATTGACGGTTGCCATCGACGACCCTGCGAGTAGAAAGACAAATAAATAAGCAAGTGCAGTTTATGTGTGTTAGCTACGACAGCTAATTGAAGACAAATTTAGGTCTTAATTCAGCTGAAGTTGATGCTAACGCAGCATGCATGCACCTCTCAGCCATAACATTATGACCACTGACAGGAGAAGTAAATAGCATTGACCATCTTGTGACAATTCAATGTTCTGTTGGGAAACTTTTGGACCTGGCATTCATTCATCGGTGTGGATGTTACTTAGACATGTAGAACCCACCTAGACCAGACCAGGCACCCCCACCCCATAGCAATGACACAAGATACAACTTAAAGAAATCACGAAGAACAGCACAAGGTGTTGACCTGGCCTCCAAATTCACTAGATCCCAAACTGATCAAGTATCTTTGGGATGATCCACAGAGACCCCTCCCCTCAAGGACCCCCCACTAACAACATCCTGTTGCCAGACACCACAGGACACCCTCAGAAGGCCCATGTCCATTCTCTGATTAGACACCACCTACACAATATTAGGAAGGTGGTCATAATGTTATGCCTGAGAGTCATTTCCAAAGCATTGCATGCTGGGTAGTATGCTAAATAGCTTGCAAAGTTTCCTGCAGGTGCTGGGAGATCTGAAAAGGCCTGATTGACGTCTCCCGGTGACAGAGACTCTTATTTCACTCGTCACTCATGTCACACCTCCAGATCCACACACCTGCCGTTCGTCTCCGCTCTAAACGTCGCTCTCTGCTAAAAGTAGCCCAGCCCCCCCCCACCACCACCACCACCTCCCTTCAATCTCTTTCCTCTCTCTTTCCTCTTTTCCAACCCCCTCCTGCCGAGAGCGGCTCGCGCCTCAAACTAAATGTTTCAATCAAAAGGCTTTTCATCCTCTCGTGGCAGATTGTCTTTGTTTTCCAGCAGGATTCGCCCCCAGTTACGCTTTGATTCATTCAGCGGCGTGGCGCGACGGGGCTGCGGGTTTTACCGTTTCATCGGGACCGGCGTGGTCTCTTTTACGTCTTTTATGTCCACTGAGCGACACGTTCTTGAGATTGTCCGCATCTCTACGTCTTTAGGTCTTGACCTCTTCCACCTCTCCTCCTGGTCACAGTCTCTCTCTTTCTTTATCTTTTTTTTACCTCCTCTAACTCACATACATTAACACACACTCTCTAACACACACACACACACACATATCAAGTCTCTCTCTCTCTCTCTCTCTCTCTCTCTCTCTCTCTCTCTCTCTCTCTTTCTTTCTTCGTATGAGATGATGAAATAGTTGGAGAACTCGGGAAATCTGTTTCTGGTGAAACCATTCTGGACTCGGAGATAACCGAGCCCTTGTGGGGGGAAGAACAAAGCCCCGGCGGCTTTAGAGTCGACTCTTTCCTGTGTGACTCTCAGAGTGTGCGTGTCCTGTGTCGCTGAGTGTGTGTGTGTGTGTGGGGTGTGTGTGTGTGTGTGTGTGTGTGTGTTATGATGGACGGTACATTTTTAGTTAAAGTTGCGTTGATGTTGATTTGTGTCCTTCTCTGTGTTTAGGTTTGATTCCCTAACAATCTCTCCATCCTCCCTCCCTCTTTCTATTCTTCTTCTTTTTCTTCTTTATCATCTCTTCATCTTTGTCTCATCCTATTTCCGCTCTCTCCATCCTTTTACTTTGTTACTTCTCCTTCTGCATCTTCCTCCGATCTGTCCCTTCTTTTCTTCTTTCCCATTTTCTCTTCTTTTTCTTGTCCTGTTTTCCTCCCTTCCTGTTTTTCTCCTTCTTCTGCATCTTTCACCGTTGCTTTCTTCCTTTCTTTTCCTCTCTATCCTAATTTTCTTTTCCTTTACATTTTGTCTCTCCATCTCCTTCTTTCCTGTCCTGTCTAATCTATTTCTTCTTGTCTCTTTTCTCTTGTCTTGACCCGTCCTCTCGTTTTATCCTTTCTTCTTGCCTTTCCCTTTCTTTTCTCTCCTATTTCCTCTTCTGTCTTGTTTCTTGTTTTGTCTTTTCTCGTTGTTCTTTTCCTTTTCTTTGCTTTCTTTTCTTCTTCTTCTATCTTTTATTTTCTTCACCTCCTCCCTCCTCCCTTCTCTTATCACCTCTCTCTGTTTCTGTCTTTGGTTTCTTTTACTTTTTTCTTCTTCTGCATCTTTCACCGATGCTTTATTCCTTCCTTTCTCTTTCTTTTCTTTCTTAAACATTTTACCTGTTTCCTTTCTTTCTTATTCTCTCTATCCCAATTTCCTTTCTTTTTACATTTTCTCCCCATCTCATTTTTTCCTCCTCTTTCTGTCTCTTGTCTTCTCGATTGAACCGTCCTCTCGTTTTATCCCTTCTTCTTTCCTTTCCTTTCCTTTTCTCTCCTATTTCCTCTTCTTTATTGTCCTGTTTTGCCTTCTCTTGTCATATTTTCCCTTTTCTTTGTTTCCTTTACTTCTTCTCTCCTCCACTTTTTCTACTTTCTCTCTATCCTCTCATCTTTCTCCCTCCTCTTATCCCCTCTCTCTATCCTCTCTTCTTTTTCATCTTGTTTTGTCTTTGCTAATTTTTCTCTTTTCTCTCCTCTCCTATCTTCTCCATCTCTTCACCCCCCCCCCCACCACCACCCTTTCCGCTCCCTTGCCTCCCCCCTCTCTCCTCCTCTTCCTCTCCTCCCCCCTGCAGGGCTGCTCGTCCCCCATCGTGGTGAAGTTCGCCGACACGCAGAAGGACAAGGAGCAGCGGCGTCTGCAGCAGCAGCTGGCGCAGCAGATGCAGCAGCTCAACAGTGCGACCACCTGGGGGAGCCTGACGGGCCTGGGCGGCCTCACTCCACAGTATCTGGCTGTAAGGGGAGCCGCCGCGTCGCCCACCACCACCACCTCCACCCTATACTGCAGCCCCATGGCCAACGCCGCAGCAGTCAGTTGCCCCACGAAACACCCAGCTCAAAAAACAAAAAAACGCCATAAACCTGTCGTCTCTTCTTCCTCTTGTTCATTCTCCGCTCTCCCGTTGTTCCTCCCCCTCCGTCACAGTTTACTGAGAAAATATTCCTAATGAAATTTAGGAGGTTAATGCAATATTAAACTCCAGATCTTGTCTAGGACGAACGAAAAAGTTTAGAAATTCTGTGTGATTGCAAAATAATGACTCTTCTTGTTTGTATGTACGAAAACGGGCCAGAGGAAAGTTTTTAAAAGAAGCAAAAGTAATGTTTCTGCAAAGTAGTCGCTGCATTCAGTCTCTTCAGCTGTGTGGTGCAGCCCAAAAACACCTTAGGAGATAAAAGAAGCTCCTCTTAAACAATCTGCAGCGGCGCTTTTTATGCATCGCTGCAGAAAAGTGACTCATTCCTGCAGACGGCAGGCAGGCAGAGACGACCCGATCAAACAAATGAAACAGAAATATTACGCTTTCGTGTTTGTTTATTGCGCGAAACGAGCCAATATTACATATCTGCGAGGTGCTCGAAGTAAGTGCACCTGCAGGAGTTCGTTTCAAAGCCGAACATCAGAGTCCATCTGTTCTGGAAGTGTTTCCAATCAGTGCAATGAGACCCGAGGGGTTGTTCGGTGCCGCGACCGGTTTAGGGGCGCAGCGCTGTAATTCTTAATCTCTAAAGACGAGTCGTCCTCTCCGGACATTTATTTTTATAATTGCGATACGTTCCTAAGGCTTCCCGTGGAATTAAACAAAAAAAAATTGTCGGAGGACGGCTCGGAGCTCCTGGGAATCCACCGATACCCAGTTTAAGAGCCGGAGAAGAGCTCGGCTGTGCTGTGCAGCGTTTCCAGACTGATTTGTTTGATTGGGAACTTACCGAGGTCTTTTGTATTCTCAGACCCGGGGACTTCTGCCTCATAAAGTTTTGTTGCTAAAACCTCGACTCATCGCTCTCCGGTTTTCCAAATTAACGACCCAAACCTCTCTCTCTCTCCACGAAGTCTGGGGCTTTCTCCAATTTGTTTGATCGTAGGTGCAATGTCTTTTCCAGCGAGGGAGACAAAACGATCCCCTCCTCTACTGGATATTGATTTAGTTTGTTTCATGGCAGATAAAAAATTGTGAATTTGGCTCCCAGATTTCTTTTACTTTCAATCCTCTTTCACAAAGATTAGGCTCCATTCTGGAGGAAAAACAAATATCACACAATAGCGCGAACAAGATGTTAATTTGCCGTTAATTCGAGTCTTTGAGGGACCGAGTTTTTGACGGCATCAGTATTCCACTTTTGTTTTGGGTGTCTAATTAGTCAGCCAGATTAGAGCTTTCATGCTCAACTTGTCTGGGAGAATCGTGGCGGAATACAAACAGCGTTCGCGGAGAGAGGAGAGATCAGACTGTATTAGCAGCTCATTTACTCATCGAGCACTGATGCAAAAAAAAAAAGATAAATAAAGGAGAAAAACCACACGGCCAAACCGCTCATTACCAGTTTAGCTTCTCGGCGTAGCAGTGTAGACATGTGTCAAGCTTTCGGTGTCCACATGCCTCACTTTGTTTCTCCTCTTTCTTTTCTCTCTGCCTCCTCTCTCCTCCTTCCTTTCCCTTTTTTCTTTCCCTCCTCAGTTGCTTCAGCAGGCGACCTCCTCTGGTAACCTCGGAGCCTTCAGCGGGATCCAGCAGATGGCCGGTGAGTCAAAAAAAAACAAAACCCGTCGATAAGACTCCCTTGAAACCCGCGAGATCGCCGCGCCTTTGTTTTGTTTCCGACTTCTAAGACGCGTGGCAGACGAACGCGGCTTGGCGAGGCAAAGAGAAAACCTTTCGCCCTGAAGATTTATTAACACCTGCTAAGGTTTGTCTTTTAACGAGGCCCGACAAAGAGCTGGCGTGTAGCGGTAGCGCCGAGGCTTTGGACGGCAGACGTCTCTGGCGCCACCTAGGGCCCGTCCTCCCCTTACGTCCGTCACTTCGGCTTCAAAGCCTTGAATCTTGAGAAGTTGTGTTTTGCAAGTTCTTCCAAACTAAATGGAGCAGATAAGGAGGACGCGAGGAAACAGGAAGTGAAGCGGAATGGGACAGTAATTCTCTCTTAAGTTGAAGCTCGCTGCAATAATAAAAAATGCATATTGTATTAACCCAGTTCTGCATTAATCTGAGCCCTGAGCGAGAAGCTCTCCCATTAAATGTTGAACAAGATAAAAATCTCCGTCTTTAAGAAATATCCTTCTTCTGGATGCTTTGAATGTAGGTTCCTTAAGACTCTCAGGCGTCTTCTCTCTTTGCATTAAACTCTCCTCTACTTTATTTTTAAGCCTCTTTTTTATTTATTTATTTTTTTTGCAGATACTCTTCACAGTTTCTTCATCTCACCTTCACACTGTTCTTCTTCTTCTTGAGTTTCTTATCGAGGCGTTTCTCAGCTTTTAATAGCAGTCAGCCGGAAACGGGACAAAGAGATTTGTAAACTTTTCTGCTTTAAACCCGACAAAACCCAAGCCGTGGGACTTGGAAGCGACGGCGAGCGACGGCGTCTGAATCTGGAGATCTGTTGGTCGTCCATCTGCGGTGGCGAGGAAGAGAGAGATGGGGAGGGGGGGAGAGAAGGGGGAGCGTTAGTGATTGGCATGAGATGTGAGACAGCTGAATGACATCTGGTCCCAGTCTTTAGCACGAGGAGCCGCCGAGCTGAGAGGCTTCAATTACCACCAATGAGCGCTTCGATTAGACGTCGTGGCCAACGCCGGCCCTGGCACGCAGCGGCCCTCGCAACGCCCGCGAAGAACTCACACTCGCTCGCACACTGGCGCGCCATCTGCACAGCCCGGATACTCCAACTCGGAAGGAAAAAAAAGACCGTATTCGTCTCTCTCTTACTCCCTCTCTCTCGCTTCCTCTCTGTTGGGCTCAGTCTCTTCTTTATTCCTCTCTAACCCGGTTATTTTTATCTCCCGCCTGCTCCTTTTCTCCTCATAACTGTCTCGAAAAATGCATGTTCAATGAGGGAGATAGCCTTTGACAAATGCAGGGAAGAATCGGTGTAGAGCTGCTTTGAGGAAAAAAGGTGGTGGTGGGGGGGTTGGAGAAAGATGGAGACAGAAAGAGGGCTGCTGCAGCATCGCCAGCTCTAGAAAGAGGAAAAGGAAAGAGGTCGGAGAGAAATTAGAAAAGAGGAAATGGAATGAAGAGAGGGCAAAGAGATGGGGAGATTGAAAGGAAGAGGACATTAACAAATGGACAAAGGAGAAAATGGTGTAGGGAACAGGAAGTAAGGAAATTAAATTATAAAATGAAAGGGAAAAGGGGGGAATGGAGGAAAAAAGTTGGGAATAGATGCAAGAAGACCATGAATAAAGAAACAACAGACCAGGAAATGAAAGGAAAAGAGTCCAAAGAAAGAAAGGAATGAAAAGGGAAGAAGGGGAATGTAGGAAAGGAAGAATGAAGATTGCAAAGGCAGGGAACAGGAAGTGAGTGGAAAAGAAGAAAGGGAACAAGGGGAAATGGAGGAGCCGAAAGACATTTGGAATAAATCTGAAACCATGAAACAACAAAGAAAGGACAAAGGAAGGGAAAGAGGAAGAGGCTGAAAGGCAAGAAAAATACAAGGAAAGAAGAGTAAACAGTAAACCGAGAACTGGAATGAATGAAAAGCTGGAGGGAGAGGAAAGAAAAGAAGTGAAGTGGAATAGGAAGAGAAGCAAAATGGAAAAGAATACGAAAGAAAGGTATGAGGAACTGAGGCCAGACGTAGTAGAAGATGGGAAGGGGAGGAAAAAGAGGAGCAGACATCCTGAGCAGACAACCTGTGCTCAGACATCCGATCTGGATCATAAAACTACCTCCAGCTCCTAATAACGAGCTCGACGTACGCCGCTTCGCGTGGAGCGTCGTCCGACCCGAGAACGTGGAAACACAAATCTGTCTCAGCTCCATTAAAAAACGCTTCCTGCTCACGTGTGCTTCGTTTACCGATCAGAGCCAGGAGAGTCGTCTGGAACCTCAGACCATTTATTTACCACGGTGCCAAACAAGATGGATCGCTCCCCCCTCCTCCTCCTCCTCCTCCTCCTCCTCCTCCCCCGCCCTCGCCCCATGGTGTCTTGTTTGTTGTGTGTCTTCTTTCTATGTGTGTGAGTGTGAGTGTGTACTCCCATGGTACTGTATATACACCCAAAACTGTATATACGACACATACACCTCAACATCGACCGCCCTGTTTTTCTAACAACCAGCTCATGGGTCAGAGGAGGCGTCTCAGGTTACTGCGCTGGTGTGACGCTGATTGTGTTTTTGCTTCGCGAAGGTTTTCGCACCGACGCCTGCTCACAAATACACAAGCGAGAGTTGTGCTCGGAGGCTGGTGTTTTATGGCCTTCGGGCTTCATCATCGGTTCAGGTGTTAGGTGCTGGTACGGCTCAGCTTTTATGGGATGTTAAAAAATATTTGATATAACGTTTGAGGCATGTTGCATCATGACTGGAGCCTGACGGATTCAGAAAAAAGAAAAAGACAAATAGATTGGGATGTTTTCTACGACGATAACCCTCTTTGATTGAAAAACGCTAACCCTATTGCTAATGCTAATGGACGCCAACGTCGCTCGTGTCCAGTCAGATGGTAAAAAGTCACAACGTCTGCTTTTACTGTTTCCCATGCCTTTGGGACTTAACAGCTCAGTTTTAGGGGACGTTAAAAAATATTTGATTTAAAGTTTGAGGCATTTAACATCATGACTGGAGCCTGACGGATTCACACGTGAAGTAAAGTATTTTCTAAAGAAAGAGACAAATAGAATCGCATGTTTCTTTGATTGAAAAACGGTAGCCCTATTGCTAATGCTAATGGTCGCCAACGTCGCTTGTCTCCAGTCACACAGTAAAAAGTCATTTGTGGCTCCAAAATGTCCGTTTAGCCAAATCACTGAGATTATTTCTAGCTTCAAAGAACCAAACCTAAATGCTGCAATAGCCGCCAGGGCTTTTACCGAGTCACACGTTTGGAAAATATTTGGTGTAACGTCATTGGACATCATGACTAGAGCCTGACGCATTCAAATTGATATTATCTCTAAAGAAAAAGACAAATATCATCACACGTTTTTGACAAACAAATGACTAGCCCTATTGCTAATGCTAATGGACGCCAACATCACGCTTCTCCAGTCACATGGTAAAAAGTCGCGAGATTATTTCTATTATTTGCTGATTCACACATTTGGAACTTGTGGAATATGTGGTTTCGAGTTTCATTAGCAGTTCATTCAAAGATTTAATCTACCTTAAAATCGATATTATTTTATAAAGAAAGCACAAATAGAACGGATGTTTTTGACAAGGATAACCCTATTTGACTGCAAAAATGCTATTGCCTTTGATTTGATTGTACAGTGCTAGCCCTATTGCTAATGCTAATGGTCACCAACATCACTCATCCCCAGTCAGACATTAAAAAGTTGCTCATAGCTCGAAACTGCCTACATTGCAACATCTGCTTTCACTGTTTCCCAAGCTTTTGGGCTTTAACAGCTAAGCTTTGGGGGACATAAAAATATTTGGTTTAAACTTTGAGGCATTTGACTTCACGGCTAGAGTCTGACGCATTCAAATCGATACGGTCTCTAAAGAAAAACACAAATTGTTTTGACAAACAAAAAGGACTTTGATTGAACAGTGCTAGCCCTATTGCTAATGCTAATGGATGCCAACTGTCCGATCTGAATATCGATGCCGTCAGGCTCCAATCTTGACCCGCTAATGTAGATACGTAGCTCTTTTTAAAGGAGTAAATAAGGAGAAATGGAATAGGAAGGAAGGAATGGAAGAAGAAGTTGGAATAAAAGGAAGATAGGAAGGGAAAGGTTATGGAAGGAGGACGAAAAGCAAAAAGACAAGAAATCGAGAAAGGAAAAACGATAGCGAGGGAAAAGAAGGAACTCCTATACAAGTGCATGTTAGCTTAGCAAAGAGGGAGCTGTGGTTGAATTTTAAATCTCATAACTGTCTGAAAAGCCTTTATAACTTTTTAGAGCCTTGTCCTCTGAGCTTTACTCGAGTGCTGTTTAAACAGAAATCACTTTCAGATTATTTCCGCCTCGGAGAACCAAACCTAAACAGCTGCTTTTACTGATTCACACTCGTTTGGGACTTATTAGAGGAAATCAGCTGCTGCCGTGTTCGCCGACAGACTCTTGCAGAGATTTCCAAGACAGGGCAGGAAACGTTGTGAGGATTATTTCCAGGTTTTATATATTTATTGTCCACCTGCGGGTCCGACTGTTGGGGAGTTCAGCTTTGCCCTCCGGCGCACTGTCCCCGGTCCACGCCACGGCCTCGGCCTCAGCCTCGCTCCCCAGGTTTGACACCACCTCTCTGGCTCCTCTCTCCAGGTATGAGTGCTCTGCAGTTGCAGAACCTGGCCACTTTAGCGGCGGCAGCGGCGGCGGCCCAAAACTCAGCCAGCCCCTCCACCGCAAACCCCCTGTCCTCCAACGCCGCCTCCCTGGGAGCGTTGGCCAGCCCAGGTAATGCCGATAAAGCCACTCAGGTTTGGGAGGTTTGTCCGACGCCCGGGGAGGGGGGCCTGCCTGCCTGCGCTCTCCACCATTTGCCATTGCCAGTGTTGTCGCCCCGTCCCCCCTCCTCCCATGATCCCGGCACATCACCGCCATCACCGAAACCATCCGACCAGCCATCTCCGTTGTCCAGATCTTCTCTACGGCTCATTCCCATGGTGTGTGTCTCCAACCGTCTCCACCTTCTTCATACCTCCATCTTCACGCTGTGTCCATGTCGATGCGCCGCCTACCCGCCCCCACCCCCATGTCTTTGAACGCCTCACCTCCCCTCCCTTCACCATGTGGCCCGACAACCATCCCGTCACGTGTGCGCGTGTGCATGTTTGTGCCTAAATCAGGGGTGTCAAACGTACGGCCCGTGGGCCAAAACCAGGCCGCCACAGGGTCCAATGTGTGGCCCCTTGGGAAATTCATTGTCTAGTGAGTCAGGAGGAATTACAGTGAAAACAATAAATAAATAAAAGTAAAGTGAGGTATGTATTAGGTATATATAAAATATATACAAAAATATATAAAAAATATATACATAAAATATACAAAAAATATATACATAAAATATACAAAAAATATATACGTAAAATATACAAAAAAATAGACAAATTACAAAAAAAATACAAAAAAGATTAAAAAAAATACAAAAAATATAAACAATATATAAAAATATATATTCAGAGTATATATAAAATATATAAAAAATATATAGATAAAAAATATACAAACATATAAAAATATATATTCAGAGTATATATAAAATATATAACAAATATATAGATAAAAAAATATACAAAAATATACAAGAAATATATAAAAATTATATAGATAAAAATATACAAAAATATACAAAAAAATATAAAAATATATATTCGGAGTATATATAAAAATATACCAATATATATACAATATACTAGATAAATATGGATGTGAAGATGTGTTAATAGAAAATATAATATTGTGTACAATGATCAGTTTAAAGACAGTATGTGAGTATGACAAGATATATAAAATATCAAAGATATTTAAGATATGACCCCCCCGACCCCCCGACCTAAAATGAGTTTGACACCCCTGGCCTAAATGTTTCCGTGTCCGGTTCAGATCTGTGCCTCCTTGTCCTTCTTCTTATTTTCTTTGTCTGTCCAGCTCCAGAGACACTGAGTAGAAAAACTTTAGGCAGAGTTGTTGTTTCCTCCAGCGGAGGGATGAGACAGGACGGGACGGGACGGGACAGGGAAGGGGTGTGCTCTCTGTGCTCTCTGTGTGTGTGTGTGTGTGTGTGTTCGCTGTTGTGTTTGTTGGGTACAAAGAAAAACGTCTGGATCAGGTTAAATAACGCCACACCTTCAGATTCCCCTCTCCTCCACCTCCACCTCCTTCGTCTTCCCCCTCCTCCTCCTCCTCCTCCTCCTCCTCCTCCTCCCCCCTCGTCCTTTTTGACAAGCTCCCCCTGTTTCTGCTCCATCATTCTCCCCCTTTCATGTCGGCCCGGCCTCGCTCCAGCGGCCGGCAGAGCATGAATATGGAAAAAAATCCCACTTCCTGCCTCCGCCGAGCTGGTCCGTCCCTGTCTTGTCTCCCCCCCCACATTCATTCTCCCTCCCTTTCTCTCTCTCTCTGACTCTGAATGTCAGTCCAACCTTGAATGGCACACACTCTCAGGTTGAGCTGCTCGGTGTGAATGGGCGCCTCTGTGCTGCATGTGTCAATGAGACTGAAACGTCACGGCAGTCTGATAAATATAGACTTTTCTGCATGGAGACAGGTTTTGTTAGTTGTGTTCTGTTGTTGTTGTTGTTGTTGTGCACCATGTGCTGATTGCTGATACAATGCTCCCTCTTTACCGCACCATTCCTTAAACACATTCAGCGGCCGTCCTGCTTTGTTGGCATCGTTTGGAAAAGACCGAGGGGATTTTTTATTTAATTTTTCTTTGCAAGCTTTGTGCACCACATCTCCCGCCATCCCTCCTCACCTCGCCTCACGCAGCGGCCCGTGTGCGACGCACATCTCACATCAGTGTGTGTGTGTGTGTTTTCAGGTGTATGTGTGCGTGAGTCCGTGTCCACCGTGTGTCCACCGTGTGTCCACCGTGTCCACGAGTTCATCCGTCGTGTTTGCTGTTTTCATATTTTTTTAAAAAAACGAGCTAAACGAGAACCAGAACGACTGCAAACATCGCCGTTTACCGGTTATCTGTGGCCATTGAACGCCTCCTCTTTGCCTTTTCTGTGCACGTGTCTGCTTTCCTATTTGCTTTTTCTTTTTTTCTTTTTTTACAGCGTAAAACCTCGAAAAACTGCTTAACATTTACATGGGATCTCTGCACACGGGGTTATCACGAGTAGTTATTAGCGAGCTGGTTCTTTAAAGGTGAATTAAAGGTGCTACTTGTAATATTTTTAAAGCATCGTCGGCCCGACGTTTCCCTTGAACCCTGCTGCTTCCTGTCGGGCTGCAGCTCCGTTAACGCTGTCTCGACCTAAAGGATAAACACATGAGCAGCTTCAATGACCCTGCCGACATTTATCTTAACCAGACACTCTGAGATGTTTAGCTCAGTTTGATCTGCTGCTGCAACCAAACGAAACGCAGTCAAAGAACGTAGTTTATATATATGTATATGATGTATTTCTGTGACGTTTTGTGGTCAGATTGCTGGGTTTACATGGACGATACTGAAAAAATCTATTCTGTTTGGATGTAAACTCAACAGATGAACTCAGATGACAGACGCCTTGTGTCATTAAAAAGTCTAAAATTACATCTGGACATTGTTCCAAAGTCACATCCGCGCATTTTAGTTCGGCACCCCTGTTAGATAACAGCATAATAACCTTTAAATAATGACCAGGCTTTTCCATTTAGTGCAAAGAAGAAAATCCTTTAAAAAACAATTTAATCTCTTAAGAAAAGTAAGTGCTATTCCGGCACGTCTCTGTCTGCTGTTCAGTTCTTGGTTTGTGCTCTGTCCACTACTTTGACTAAAACAGTGGACAAATTAGGAATAGCAGTTATTTTTTTATTGAGAAATCGCAGTCTTCTGTGTAATTTTTGCGAATCGTCCCGCGGGCCAGATCGGACCCTCCGGTGGTCCGGTTTTGGCCCTCGGGCCATATGTTTGACGCGTCCGGTTTGGACCAACGGAAGAGTTCTTCATAGAAAATCATCAACTTCTGGTTTAAATAACAAATAATGACTGCTTTCTTGTTTAAGTCTCTACGTGTTTTTCCTTGTTTATTAATGTTTTTATTTATATCCTTAAACTAAACTTAAAATACCAAAAAAAAAAAAAAATGCACAGGCTGGTGTTCACGCGCCCCAAAAACATCAGTCACTGTAGAACTTTATTGATGACGGAAATATAACAGAAGAAGAAGAGGTTTTGGTCCAGTCCTGAATTGATAGAGTAGAAGAAGACGAACCAAGATGTCTCCACGTCTCCAACGCTGCTGTCCACATGGATTCCAGCTTGGTTCATCTTGTCCTACTAGTGTCCATGTAGACAAAGCATCTGAGTCCTGACTACCAGAGGTTAAAATCAGGTATTTTATTATGTTCCAGATTTAGAGATAATTGCTAATGAGGCGTCCACCACGTTTGGGTAAAACCAATCGAGTAGAATTTGAGACTTCCTTCCAAAAAAAAAAAAAAAGACTTTCTAACTTCCTGTCATTACCGTAATGTCTATAATGAAGACAAACAAAAATAAAATCCTTAAAATAAGCTGCATGGAGGCAGGCAGCGTTCAACGGCGCCCTCGATTCGATGCTAAATATCAACAGGTAGCACCTGCCCTCGATCTGTTTGAACCTCGTCACGTTGCTAAATGTATAACAAGTCCGCTTCTCTGTCTCCTGCTCTCCCTCCTCACCTCCGTCCACATCCCTCCTTTTCTTTATTCCTCCCCCCTTGTCTCTCTCTCTCTCTCTCTGTCTCTCTCTTGCTTCCCACCCAGCAGCGGGCACCACGGCCAGCTCCAACGCCGGCGCCATGAACTCTCTGACCTCTCTGGGCACCCTGCAGGGCCTGGCAGGCGCCACCGTGGGCCTGAACAACATTAATGCACTAGCAGGTAGCGTCAACAGTGAGTATTCATCCTGCCATCAGCCACCTCCACCTCCACCTCCACCCATGACCACCCACCCACCCACACCCAGCGGCTGCAGAGAGACGCAGCTGTGCAGCTACCTGACAAGACGAGCATTAGGGTTTGACTCTTTGACTCGTGGGTTTTTAAAGACCTTCCTTGTGTTTTTCTATCACTTAGGAGGAATTAAAAGTTAAAAATATAAATAAAACACGCAAAAAAATCTATATTTAATATCCTGAACGGAGGGATCGATCAGGAAACTAAAAACTCATCAGTCAAGTTTGCTTCCTGCTGGCGTCTCTCTGCGTCTCAGTTTGACTTGAAAATAAATCGACGATGGCTGCCTCGTTCATTCACTCATTCACTCACTGGAGGATATTTCACCTATTCATCCATCCATCTATTCCTCCCTCATCCCTCCATCCGCTTCCTGGTTGTGTCCTGGGTGATGCTTGCTTGGGTGAGAGTTGGCGTTCGCATCGTGTTCTTGTTGTTGTGTTGTTGTTCTGTCTTTTTCTGACAGCAGATTAGTTCCACCAGAAGTAAAATGCAAAATTTTACTTCCTCTCTCAGTCTCAAATATGTGAATTTGACGCCAAAAATACTAAACGGGAACAACTGTGTGAATTCTTACGTCAGAAAATACATTTTGTGCATGAGTAAATATTTCATGCCAAAAATAAGTATTAAGGGTGAGGACAACGTGAATTTCTTTCCAATTTCATGGACAGTTTTGCCATTATAATACAAGTAAGTAAGGTTTCTTGGATAGTACATATAAAACATGACAGTTTGATGCCAAAAATACAAAATTTGACACGTTTTATTAGAATGTTTACATCAGAAAAGATTTGGACATTTTTGTGCATAAAAAGCACCAAACATTGCTGTGTCTGTGCCAAACTTCATGCAGGAGTAATATTTAACGATAAGGTGATATATCGAAAATAAAAAGTAGTAACAAATGACTATAAGTTGTCATTTCCCACCAAAAATGTTCGAAAAGCTTTCATAGACATCTACTGTTTTATAAATGGGACAGTTTTACTATTATAATTCACATATGTCAGTCTCCTTGGCCGATATATAAATAACATGTCAATCTGATAGCAAATACACAAAATGTGACACGTTTTAATTGGATTTTTATGTCAGAAAATACAACACTTGGTGATTTTTGCGCATGAGAAGCACCAAACATGGCTGTGTTTGTGCCAAATTAGTCCGATTTTCACGCAGGAGTAAACATTTCTTACCAAGGGAATATGAAAAATAGAAAAGTAATCGCAAAAATGTTATGGTTTCCCTGCCAAAAATATTTTAAAAACTTAGTTTCTTGGTGGATAACGGAAGTTCCGTGGGTGGCAAAGGCTGAATTTCTTTCTTTCTAATTTTATTCACATTTACTTTTGTGTAATTAAAAAATTTTACAAATATGAAACAAATATATACTTTTATTTTGCCAATATATACATACCTTTGTATTTGACAAGTTTAAGTTGGATTTTTTTCGTCAAAATATGAAATATATGCTTATTTTTGTGCATAAGAAGCACCAATCATGGTTGTGTTTTTGCTAGATTAGGCCCATTTTCATGCAGGAGTAAATATGTCTTGCCAAGGGAATATTAAAAATAGAAAAGTAATGACAAATGTCAAAAAAAGTTATTGTTTCCCTGCCAAAAATATTTTAAAAACTTGGTTTCTTGCTAGATAACAGAAGTTCCACGGATGGCATAATATTATAATATTATACTTTAGCTATCTCCGGCCAATACATGCAACACATGTCAATCTGATGCCAAAAAAAAATGAAAATGGGACAAGTTTTAGTTGGATTTTTCATGTCATAGAATATATTATGCTGATTTTTTGCCTATATTAAGGGATTTTGCACAAAAGTGTAAATAAAGCACCAAACATGCCTTTGTTTGTGCGAAGAGTAAATATTTCTCGCCATGGGAATATTAAATACATAAAAAAATTTGATGGTAAAGATACAAAATATGGCAAATTTTATGTGATTTTTTTACGACGGACATAAAATTTTGCAAAACATTTGCTTATTTTGTACCAAAATTAGGGAATTTTACAGAAAAGTAAACATTTCATGCCCAACGCTATAATATAAAATGTATATATGACAAATTAATACAAAAATTAAGATATCTAGGCAGAAAAAAAGATAAAACTGTTAATTTATGATCAGACATTTACAATTTTTACAAAATTTGGTCCAATCCGGAGCAGATGTACATGTTTCCATGATTCCGGCCACATGTGTAAATTTCCTGCCTGTGTGGTCCGCCGGTCGGCATCCACCGATCTGTGCGGTGTGTGTCCTGCCTTTGACCTCTGGGGAGACGGGGCTGGGATCTTAATCAGAGCTGTTATGACAGCAGAGATCCTGTACTACCGGCCTCTTCCACCACATTATTCTCCTCTGACCTTTACCGCTCCTCGCTTGGAGTAGCTGTATCCGCCGTGTAAATCATATACGTCTAACACGGGACACACACACACACACACACACACACACACACACACATGTTCATCCTCTCAGACCGAACAGGTCGCCTTCGTTTTGCATCCCATTTTGTCCCCCGCTAACCCTTTCCCTCCTCTCGGTGCCCCCTCCTCGTCCTTCCACCCACCACCACCACCACCAGCCGCCCTCATTTAAACACATCTAGGCCTTAATTGAATTGCAAAGGTCACCGGTGCAATTATTCCTGAATAAATGAGTGACCTATAATCTGGAGCGCCGCGGCGATAATTTATTTCACTGTGTCTGACGGCGAGGCGACAGGACGCCCGAGCCAATGTCAGACCCCCTCAGACAAGTTGCCCTCCGTCGTGATATTAAGCCGTTACAAGCCGCTAATGAGTGTTACTGCCGCGTTCCTTCACTTTCTAACTCACCGCCACCCCGGCCCCCCCCGCCCTCCACGGGCCTGTCTTCGCCCCTAAAGAGAGACGTCACGCTACTGAATAATCATGGCTCACTGTTTGTTTGAACGTGTGGCCAGATAATACTCTATACCGCAAAGATACCGTCATGAAGGTATACTGTACTGTTTCAAGCATAGACTGTAAAAAAAATGGAGGAGGCATCTCCACTTCCTGAAATGACAGAAACTATCCTTGATTAAAAATGATTAGACGTATATTTTAGTGTTTTATTTTGGCTCAAGTCCCGCCCACTAACATGGAGGAGGCGGAGCTTATGACCTGTACTGCAGCCAGCCACCAGGGGGAGCTCTACTTCCCTTGGCTTCACTTTTGGGGAGCTGTCATGGCGTCCACTTTTTATACAGTCTATGGTTTTAACCCATGCAGGTAGTTTGGTGTCTACGTTAGTGTGAACAGTTGCTACGTTTGCATGGACTTTAATATTCTGCTTATAATCCTGAGTCAGAATAAACTGGACCTGATCAGAAGGAAGTTTTAAATCCGATTAAAGAGGGTTAGAGATATTTATTGTAGGTCTAAACCAAAGCCATGCCCCTGTAGCGTCAGAACGTCTTCTTCCTTCTTCCTAGTACTTCTTTTTGAGGGTTAGGGAGTTTATGGCAGCGTTGGATGACCAGAACATTTCTGGAGTAGAGAACTCAAGGTACGAGCTACCCTCTCCACACTGACTCCATGAGAAGACAAGGAAAGACTTTAGGATTTGACAATGGAGGAACGATTAAGATTGGATTGTCCGATACTGGATATTAAAAGATCTGGATCGGATCGAGGTGCATGAGGACATCCCTAGTCGTCATTAAAGTTATATTTTCAACAGTTTTAACACTCCACAGCAGCAGTAACTTCACTGTCAATAAATATGCTGATTGATGTTTTTGGGTCGTGTTGACACATACATATCTGATCAGATCATTTGATTTAGTATCATGTAAACAGTTTGAATCAGAATTATTCAGGTTGAAGATTGATTGTCCATGTAAATGTAGCCACTGTGTCTTTTCTTTGTCATTTCCTGGACTGGATCTCTAAAATTAAACCCCACCTGTGTGTTCAGGTGCAGCTGCATCCGTAGTTAAATTCATCATCAGTGGATAAATCACCACAATCAAAGCAAAACAACTTGATTTTTGGAGCATAGACGCTTAAAAACACACAAAATGTTGTTCAAATTAAGTCAGCAGAGGCTTTTATATTTACAAAGTCTGCGTCACCATGTAACCATGACGAATTCACAAATATATTCGTTATTTGTGTAACTCATTGTGTCTCATTGTCATGTCTGGGTGTGTGTTACTGTTTGTGTGCATGCAACGCTTTTTACTCTGAGATACCCGTGCAGCTCTGGCTGTCATCAGCTACACTCATATGATACCTAACTGTGTTTAAACTGTGTGTGTGTCCTGTGTTTAGTGTGTGTCGACGTCGTATTGATGTGTCCTCGTGTGTGTGTGTGTGTGTGTGTGTGTGTGTGTGTGTGTGTGTGTGTGTGTGTGTGTGTTGTGTGACGTGTGTGTGTGTGGCGTCCAGTATGTGTGTATGTGTGTTTCTGTGTGTGTTTGGTTAAACACAACCTTCAGTGGGAGCGCTAATGAGTAAGTGCACTCTTCTTTCTTTATTGTTGGGTTTTATGTAAAGTTGCTCAAATGCTCTCAGGTATGGCGGCTCTAAACGGAGGCCTGGGCGGCGCAGGGCTCACCAACGGGACGGCGGGCACCATGGACGCGCTGACGCAGGCTTACTCAGGGATCCAGCAGTACGCCGCCGCCGCGCTGCCCACCCTCTACAGCCAGTCCCTGCTGCAGCAGCAAGGGGCCGCCGGCAGCCAGAAAGAGGGTCAGTAGCCCCCCGTGGGGTGCATATCTGCACGCCGGTGGACGCTAAAGTTTTACAGCAGAGCTTTGTCCTAAACATGCATTCTCCAGTGCTTCCTCCGGGACATCTTCAGTTCGTTTCCAAATCTGCAAAACATTCATCCTGTGTATTAATGAATGTTTTGCAGATTTGGAAACAGAAAATGATAAATCACAGAAAAGACTGTCTACAGTTCAAAGTGCAAAGAGATTTAAAAGCTGACGTACTAAGTAGAGTGTTTTGTTTTGCTGCTTTGGTTCTTTTTTAAAAGCCTCAGTATTTACCAAAGGCCAACAAGACTCGTTGACCAGGACCAAAGCCAGTAATTTATTTTTAAAATCAACCAAAAACTAGAGGAATTCACTGTTGTTTTAAGTCTTTTTATTTATTTATTTTTTTTTGAAGGAAGAGAACTGAAAAATCTTGGTCGATCAGTTACGGAATCATTTACTTTATTTGCTTCAGTAGCTCACGCATCAGGGACACGTGTGGGAATATAAAGTAAAGCAGCTGATTCATTTTGCGGTTGTAGTTCTGGGTAGACTTTAACCAGGACTTAACGGTTGTTTAAATTGCTGAACCTGTTTCAAAGTGTCAGGTAGTTTTATAGAAGAGGGTGGAGCCTTTAGGATGCTTTCACACCTGGAATTTCCTTCAAATTCAGGTAGTTATTGATGCAGTATGTTGCATTTAAAGGGGAACTACTGTTTTTTACAACCTGGACCTTATTTCTGGCATAAAATACAGCTGTTTACTCACCCATATAACTTTTGTGTAATTTGTATTCCTTCGGGAGATATTTAGATCTGAGTATATCCATATAATGGGAGTGAATGGGGCACCGAAACGCAGCCTCTAAATAACGTATTTTCTGCCGCAAAAGTTGTTCATTTCACCAATATTTTGTTATGATACGCTAGTGCTATTCCCCGTTGAGTCCGGAGTTACCTGTTATCATCATCCAGGGTCTGTAGATTGACCTACTAACTTCTGACCTGGATGATGTCATCTCTGATGTTGTGCACACCCGCGACGGTCGACTTGTTTACCTGTAGTTTGCTATTGCTATGGTTCGTCCACAACCTCAGAGAAAAATATTCAGCCATGTTGCAAAAAAATAGCAGTAGCAAATTACAGGTAAACAATGATGATAAGAGGTGATAATAGCACTAGCGTTTCGGTGCCCCAGTCACTCCCACTACATGAATATACGCAGGAATACAAATTACACAGAAGTTATATGGGTGAGTAAACGACTGTATTTTATGCCAGAAATAAGGTCCAGGTTGTAAAAAACAGTAGTTCCCCTTTAACCTTGGTTGGGTTCTTAGGTTCGTGTTCACAGCTCACAGCAACTATAAGGTAGTTATATTGGCCCGTGGGTAACCGGGAAGTGATTGCAATTGAGCTGGGGCCACCTGACTTCACATGTTCAGGTCCCAAATGGACCAACCTGAGCTGAGGCGTAGCCCTTTGGGACTTAAGGGTCACAGGTTTGCATCCCCAGTGTCCCTGACTGAGGTTCCTTGAGCAAGCACCTAACTCCCAAACGAAAGAAAAGCTCTCGCTTGCATAACCGCGACCTAGGTGTCAAAGCACCCTTAAATAAAAATGTGTAAATGATATTAAAGTCTAGTTATACGAGCTAGACGGAGCTAGACGGTGGGGGCATTTAAAATCTAGAGGTCATGTGAAAAAATCTACACACGCCTACACGCAGAACCCGAAGTTAAATGAACCCCGCCGCCCCCCCCAAAAGCTTCAGACGACGGCGCTGAATACAAACCAGATGATGAAACGTCTAGTAAAACAAACAGGGTCGTATTACTGTTTGTTTGTGCGCCTCCTCGTCGCCTCTGCTCGCGGCGAAGATAAATTTGTAAAGAAGAATGTTTTTGCCTCCGATGGTCCGGCCGGGAGTTCAGAACCTTCCAGGGAGACAAAAGAAACGCGGCAGACGCTGCTTTGTTTATCAGCAGAGAGAGCATTAAATGATCTGAGAGATCTGACCTATTAGGATTATTAGGATGTGCGATGAATGGAGGGTGGTGGTGAAGGGGGGTGCGACCTGTGACCCCTCTCAAGAGAGACAACATGCGGCAGAAAGAATGACTAAATCAAAAGCGAGGGAGAAGCTTTTGTTCGCGCTGAGCCAAAATATAATTATTAAATGGGAACCGAAAGCTTTCATCTTTGTTGAATGTTCAGTACAATTGCAGAATGTCGTTTAAAAGCAATAACAAACCCAAGGTCATGCGATATTGTGCTAAGCGGTGCGCTTGAGCTCCCGTTCCTATGACGACAGCATAGCAGCGCCGGTCGCCACAATGCAGCGCTCCATCCTCCTCCTCCTACTCCCCGCGGTTCTGCTTCCACGGAAAAATAAATAAAAAATAAAAATAAAAGCCACCCTGACCTTACATATCCGCTCTGCTTAACATCCCAACAGGTCCCGAAGGTGCCAACCTGTTCATCTACCACCTGCCCCAGGAGTTTGGAGACCAGGACATACTGCAGATGTTCATGCCTTTTGGAAATGTGGTCTCTGCCAAAGTCTTCATCGACAAACAGACAAACCTTAGCAAGTGCTTCGGTACGGCGGGGGGGAAAGGGATGTGAATGCATGCACTTGTTTTTGCCCTTTTTCTTGACTAGCTGTTCTCGGGCCGAATCCCTTGAAGAAAGATCATTCCACTGAGCAAAATAGTGCATAAGCACCTGCAGCGTCTTCTCCAGCATCCATCCCATGTGACGTTAATGCAGCGGGGATGAGCTCAAGCTCTCCTCAGCTAGTCATAAAGTCAAAAATGATCAAATTGCCTTGTGTGAAGTTGTCCTCAGACGCCCAGTTTTAGGCTAAACATATCCAGCTTCACGTCTGGCTCTGTGTGGTTTATGGCAATGCTTTATTTGATGTTCATAGTTTTGTAAAAGGAAGCAATGGCCATTTTAGCTGCTAAATTACTTTGGATATCAATGTCTCCTACTTATGAACTAATTCAACTCAATAACTGACAAAAAATACTCAATTCTCTCCAGGAAACTTGTAAAATAGACAGCCCCCTGACTCCTTTACATCTAATTTTAACATTTCTCCTCTCTGCTGCCGTGTTAAAGACGAAAAAGAAAAAAAAAATAACAATGCCAGGCTGAAATGCAAGCACAGATTTACATTTGCATATAATTTTTACCCGCACGCAACATGCGAAACCCACGTATTATGCATATCCGATCCGGAGCTACAACGGAAAATAAATCAAGCGTGTATCCAGGCAAACTTGTCAGACTGGGAGACAAGCGAGACGAGGAGTTTGCTGTCAGGTTTAGGGGTCGCGGATATTACAGAGGGGAAGTGGAGTGTGCCCGGAGATGACTTTTTGGGAGGCAGCAGAAAAATAAAACTCCAAATATAACCACGGCGTCTTCTCCAAAAAGCTTTATTTTGACATTTTAAACCAAGCAATTGTCAGCTTAGAATTCACTGATAAATCAGATATTGAGTCACAGAAACAAGATGCGGTGGTATTTTATTGTTACAGCTTCATTTGGTGATATTTTCACTGCTGTAAATAAACAGGAACATTTGAAGCTTGTTGCAAGAGCCGTACTACAGCCCGTTCTCAATATACCACCAGTCCTTGCAGGTCCAGTTGGCTAGCATATTTCCAGATCTAGTAAAATACAAATTAAACATGTGTATGACCTTAGTCTTTCCTGAGAAAGCTTAATTTACGATGCTTTATTAGCAAACACAGGTGAAGATGGCTAACGTTTGCCTGCTAGCTTGCTAGATCTTGAAGAAAACTCTAGAAACTTAAGTCTGTGAAGGTTTTAAGTCATCCACGTCATGGTATATCCAAGGGCATCTGGACTCGTATGGTTTCTTGAAGACATTTCACCACTCATCCAAGCTTCTTGAAGTTGCCCTTGTTTCAGTTTGTCTGGATATTTTAAAGAAATACAAAATACAGGTTGTAGATTTGTGGCATTATTCCATGATTCATGCTGCCTTCAAA
The DNA here is from genome assembly GCF_963514085.1 of Chelon labrosus. Classification (NCBI taxonomy): domain Eukaryota; kingdom Metazoa; phylum Chordata; class Actinopteri; order Mugiliformes; family Mugilidae; genus Chelon; species Chelon labrosus. The sequence goes on from NC_140356.1 coordinate 18,906,009, forward strand.
TTCAGTGCTCATTGTCACGACACGGGCAAGTCGTTTTGGCAAAAATATTGGCGTTGAACTTGAGAAAACGACCCTACTTCTCACTTTCCTGATTAGTTAATGGTTTTAACTGATAGTTATAAGTCATCTTCAACCAGACAAACTTTCCCACCGACAAAGATCTGCTGGGCCAATCAAATGGTACCAGCGTAGACATACACACCATCTGCCCTGGAGTAGATTTTGTTTACAACAAAATGGCTCTAAATTGGTTTTAGGACTATCCAATTGCATGCCGAGGTTGCTGTTTTATTTCTCTGTATCTGTCTAAACACTACCCGCAATGCAATCCAAATAGAGTGTTACCAGACTCATATTCTGAAAAGAATTGGATGTGACTACATCAAGCTAGCTGTCCTCCACACCTTGGTCAGATCAGAAAACCGAGGCGGCGACGTCCAAAATGCCAGACGTTCGAGGCTTGAACACTGTCTCTAAGTCCACTTCTCATGTTCTTGAGATTGTCATGGAACAGGAAGTTGTGAATATGAAGATGCTTGCTTGACGTTCAAGCGGTTATGTTAGCCGTTAGCAAGCTAATGCCAGGGTAATATGCAAAGGCACAAACGGAGAGGAAGAAGCCATCGGGAACATCGGCATTCTCGCCAATATGTTGGCTAACACGTTGCATCTCATGAACTCGGACTTCAATGAAAGATTTTTGACATATGACAAGAGGAAGCCGTTCATATCAACTTTTCTTGTAAAGATAGTAAAACACGACAACATTTGAAGGCAGCATATGACGTGAAAACATTCCAGCGGTACCTACTGTAGCTAATGTTGCTAGCTAGCATGCAAACGTTAGCTGTCCCAACTTCTTAAGCATACTAGCTTGATTTGACTCCAGTTTTGAAATACATCACATTCTCTCTCAGTGGACTAACTTTGCCGCCCCTCCCCCACCCCTCTCCGCAGGCTTCGTCAGCTACGACAATCCAGTGTCGGCACAGGCAGCCATCCAGGCCATGAACGGCTTCCAGATCGGCATGAAGCGGCTGAAGGTGCAGCTGAAGCGCTCCAAGAACGACAGCAAACCATACTGATCTTAGCACTAGGGTCTATCTGCTCCCCATGTTAGCACTGCTAGGGTAAGTCCCCCCACAGAAAAACAAAAACTAAATAGAAAAAAAAAAAACAACAACAGCAAACCGAGCCACGACCTCTCTACACAGGGACTCGGGGAAGGGGTGGGGGGTGTTGAAGGGAGGGGATGTGGGAGGGAGGGGGAGACGACCTACAACCACCCTGAGTGAGACGCACGCCTTGTTTTTTTTAATTTTTTTTATTTTTCTTGCTTTTTTCTTGAAGATTTTTTTATGTTAGCTTTCCAGTATTATTATTTATTATACTTTTTTTTTTTTTGACACACATGAACGCTTCCATTACCACCATTACTTTGTGCAATTTAAATTTTTTTTTTTACTAATGGAAGGAAGTAGCTATCTTGGGTAGCTTTTTGTTTTTCTTCTTTTTTTTAAAAAGAATAAAAACTTTGCTTATTTAATTTTTTTCTTTCTCAGTGAATATTTATACATTCTTGAGGACTAGTTACAGTCAGAGCCGAGGTAAAGACAAAGGAGCCATGATGATTTTTAGATTATTTTTTAATTATTTTTTGTTTTTAATCCTCCTCTCTCTCTCTCTTGTGAACCTGAGACCTGGCGGAAGGTTCAGTTTTTATTTTTTAATTTAGTTTTTCTTGACGCGCACGCCGATATGCACATTCGACCTTTGACCTCCGCGGTGTTGGTTGCAGGCCGCCGCTGCTTCTCCAAAAACCCCTCTATGCCTGCCGGCAACCCGGGAGCAAAGGCAAGCAAAACGTTAAGTGGCCTCTTTACAGTATAGTCAGTCGGCGACGTCAGCCTTGCCGCACAGCTACACTCCAACCACAAGAACACACGAAACAAACAAACAAACAAAAAAAACACACACACACTCCAGCTACGTCTTATTTATTCACATTTTTTTTTATTTCTCTGAAGTTAAAAATCGGTAACTACTTTTTCTGGGTCAGATCACATTGGTCTTTGTTTGCGAAAGGGATCTTACAGCATGTAGAACATTTTCAAAATAACATCCAGAATTTGAGGAAAGCTATATAACAACAACTACTACTACTTAAAAAAAAAAAAAGTTTATGGGTAAAGGGGGTAACTGAAAATACTTGATGTTTGTTGAAAGATTTAAAAAATACTAATAATAATTCAAAGTACAGAAAGCCACAGGCCTGTAAATTTTATTTGTAAAAAAAGCAGTTCTATTTTTATACAACATTTTTACTGCCTCAGAAGGATTTTATTTATTGCCTATCGTTAAGTTATTGGACTCCTATAAAGTATACAGCATCATTAAAGTAGACCCTCGTGGAGAAGTCTCGTGGAATTGGGTTCTCCGGTGTTTTTTTTTATGTTTTTGTTTATTTTCAGTGCAGGAACGAAAAAAAAAAAATCACAAACGCCGCCATTACAACCCCCCCAACACACACACACACTTCTCTGTGCTGTTCATCCATCCATTCATCCATCCACCTCTCTTTTCTCTCCCTCTCTTCATCCGTAGTGGGACTACTTCTTCTTCTTCTTCTTCTTCACTTGTCGAATAATACCTTTTTTTTGCGTTTATTTCTTTTTTATTTTCAGTTATTTTTCAGTTTGAGTGTTTTTTGTTTGTTCGTGACCCCGCCCAATTTCTGACCACGCCCAATTTCCGACCCCACCCCCCTTTCCCAAACAGAAGGATACAAAAAGAGAAAAAAACGCCCCCTCCCCCCCATTTGCCCCGCCCTCCCAAACAAAAATTACAAAATTTTTCTCCCAAAACGACAACATCCATCCGGGATCTGATGGATAAAAGCTTTGGGTGCTTTCTGTTTTTGTTTTTTTTTTGTAGTTTTTTTGTGTACGTGTGACTGAGTGAATGTGCCTGTTAGTATATAACATTTATATCATTTTATATTGCCAAAAAAATATATAATATTTAAGTATTAAGCTTAAAAAAAATTTGCCAATGAAACCAGTGAGTGGCGTTGCTGTTCTGCCTTGTTGTTGTTGTTGTTGTTGTTGTTTGTTTGTTGTTGTTTCTCCTGATTTAAAAAAAAAAAAAAAGTAAAAATGCTGTAGTGGTGTGGTGCTTTGGCTCTCTGTGTGTAACTCTCTCCTCTCCCCTGTTTTTTCTTTCCCCCTTTTAGAACAACCCATCTCCATGCCTGTTAGCTCATCGTTTGCCTAGCATGTCTCCGTGGCGTCCCAAACAAAAAAAAACAAACAAACAAAAAAAACTTTAAACAAAACAAAAATGTCCACCAAAAAAAAAAAAGTGTCATCGTCCTCCTCCTTCCCCGTCATTGTTTTTTCTGATGTCTTTTTTCCGAGCTCACCTGATCATAACCTGGTTCTCCTCCTCCTCCTTCTTCGCCGCCTACTGACCTTTTGAACTTTTTGGAATTTTTATGTTTTTTTTTGTTTTGGTTGTTTTTTTGTTTTTTTGCATGTGACCTCATTTGGATCTGTTTTTTCTTTCTGGGAGGGTTTCAGGGAGGTTAGAGAAATGAATCAATGTGAAAAAGATATATAAAGCTGCATTCATATGAAAAATTTTTTATGGAAAAGCAAAATTTTTTTGTGTTTTTTTTTTTGTTTGGAGAAAAAACAACAACCTGTGGCAAAGTGATTTCCATTCAGTATGTTTTTCTTGTTTTTCTTTTTTTTGCTTTATGTCTGTTTCTTTATTTTTGTTTCTTCTTTTAAAGTAAACTTGAAAGTTCACTACAGGAATTGGCGCGCCATCTTGCTTCTGGCGCCGACGGAACAGATATAAAAAAAAAAAAAAGATTTGAAAAAATAATAAAAACCAGAGCGCGGGCCAGAAGCAGTCCGCGCCAGTTTCTCTGAGAAATAAGACTACTTCCAAACAGTTTTGAATAAAAACTGTCTGATCAATATTAGACTCTCTCAGAGCTCTCTAATGGTTTTTACATTTTTCAGGCAGTGTAAAGTTTTTTGATAAGGCCATTTTAAGTGGCTCTGTTTCTCATTCAAAGTCTATATATAGAACCACTTTTTTCTAGAGTAGTTTAAAGGTAAAAAAAATACAAAAAAGACATTTGCCCTGTTTGGGGGGGAGAAATGCTACCTACTTGTGTCACCTTTTGCTGAACTGACTCACAGATAGACAATCCGTGGTTTAAATGCACATGATGAAATGACCTATATTTTCTACTGTTTAAATGTATAGAGGAAAAAAAAAGTAATTACTAAGATACCTGTAAACCCGCGTTAACGTCGGTGCTTCTCGTGAGTTTAGTTGTGGTTTCATCACAAGTCTAACGGTCTTAAATGTCTCATGTTTTTTCAAGAGAAGACTAAAAAATCAGTTTACTTGAACAATAGACAAAGCCTTTCATATTACTATAATAGTTTTCTTTTTTAATTCTTCTTTTTCTTTTCTTTTTTTAAAGGAGTCCCTATTTGCTAAATTTCTTGTTGGTTAATTAGCTATATAAAAATTCCTAAAAATATATATAAATATAAATATATCTATATCTATATATATATATATATATATATATAAATGTCAGCTTGTGAAGCATCAATGTCATTATTATTTTATTTCTCTCGTGGGAAACAATATTTAGGTGTGTTTTTGTTGTTCGGCAAAATGTCTTATAAAGAAAAAAAACGATCCGTGTGGAGTTCAGTGCCAAATTCTGAGGGTACTTCCTGCCTAGCGCGTCAGTGTATTTCTTGTGAAAAATTATTTGATAACATGGGTATTTTATTATTAAGTGTTTTGTATGGATCCCTCATATTTAAAAAAAAAAAATATATAGATTTAAAAAAAAAAGTTTGTTAACTTGCTATTCTGTGGTCTTGTTGCCTGAAAATGTCATGTTTGCTTTTTTTTTTCTTTGTAAAGATGTTTAAGAAAAGGAAAAAAAACGTGCCCATGTGTCCCTATATATATACACATATATATATATATATATATATATGTGTATATATAGGGACACGTGCACACACACATGCACACACACTCTTTCGTGCAGACCTCACGGTTTTACTTTGTTGTTGTGCATGAGAGCCCCTGAGTGTGAAAAGCCTCTGCAGCGACCGCTACCGGCCGACCACGCTCGTCTCCAGATACGTCTAGCCATTGCTCATCGAAGCCTTACCACGAAAACCTTTGCACTCCTGCTCTGTCTCGCTCCGTGTGTGCGTCCTTTTCTGATTGTCCTTCACAATAAAACTGAGGCGCCAGTCGAAAGCCTTAAGTCTCCGCCCCTCCCCCGTCTTTTTTGTTTTGTTGACTTCAAGACACCCCGGCCGCCGTTCGCCTCCTGACGGCGAGGATCGTTACACCTCAGACGCTTTGCTTTTTCGTATGATGTAAGCACAGGGCAAGAATTCACCAAATCTTTTAAAGGAAGAGGGAAAATAAAAAAGCACACGTCGTTGCCGGATAGCCGGGAGTCATCGAGAGGCCGGATGGTCCCGAACCGGGTCTCGAACCGTTTTTTGTTTCTTTTTACGTACGTACATCTCGTGGTGTAACGGGCCAAAATCATGTTTTAGATGCCAAAGTGTGTTACTGACATTCTCATAGTCGAGCCGTTTACATGGCACAGTGTTGTCGGTCTACTCAACTGCCCCCCGTTACCCCTCCCCCACCCCCACTCCCTGAAAGCCTAGTTTACGGTCTGCAAAAAAAAAAAATCAAAAATCAAAAAAAAAACTAAAAAAGGCAGCATTATTTTCTACAGAAGCTCACCAGTCGCCTTAACCAGGGAGTGTTGTACCAGTATTATAAGAGTAGAAGATGTTGTCAGTCGTTGACCTACCACTTGTCGGGAGTTCCCGCAACCGGTTTCGCGCAATCGGCCAGAGGAGCGGAAAGGCTTGAAATCGCGTCTGTTTCGGAGGACGCCCTCCCCTCCCCTCCCCCGTCTGGTTGTTGTCTCCCATGCCAAAGCAAGGGGTTTATTAAAGAAAAAAACAGGGTCTGTGCGGATGGGAGACGTCTTATTGGAACGTCGACAGGGGAAATAAAGCGGAGGAGGGGTCACGCCGAGATGAAGGCAGCAGCAGCAGCTTTCATTATCCCCTCAAAGACCAAACCCGATACCAAACTTTATATCGATCTCAAGGAGGGAGGCGAGCAGACTTTAATTTTTTATTTTTTTCTTCCTAAATCTAAAATGCAGTAGGTGCATGAGCCACAAAACAGCCATAACTACCTGTACGGAAAGCTGGGACAACGGGGAGTCCGAATCAACCGCTGACGGATCGCTTTTCTGACCAGCAGGTTTCTCGTTGCACTTTTTTTTTTTTTTTTTAAATCGTCCCACATGGAGGCTACACAACTGTCCGCGAAAATTGCGAAATTTGCCAAATCTCACCGACAGATTCCCCGGCGTCGCGCGGTGTCTTTGTCTTCGGTGTCGGAAGCACAATGAAGTTGCCGCCGAGTTCCTGCCGAGCGGCTCGCCTCAGGGGCTGTCATCGCTCGATGCTCGTTGTAACCTTTCTATCTCGTCACTGTTCACTTCTCTGTTCTCCTTCTTTACTTAATTATCTTAAGTGCTATTTATCGAACAATGAAATCTGAAAGGAAAACAAAAAAAAAAATCGTCGTTTCTTTGCATTATGTCAAGTTTTTTGAGGAAAAAAAAAAATGTTTTGTGTGTTTCTCTCTTTCCGTGGCGTGAAAACAAAAAAAATCAAAAAAACTAAGCTTGTTGTCTGTAGAAATGATCCCAAGTTAATTATTATTATAATTTTTTTGTTTTTGTTGTTTTTTCTTAATTATTATTCTTGTTGTTGGATTTTGTTTCCGGTTCTCAGATTCTTTTCCGGTAGTTTCAAAGTTATTGTCTCGAGAGAAGCCAAAGTCAAATGCATTTCAGTGGATCCTGTAAAGCGTGATGTATGTTTGTTTGACAACACTTCGAAATCTGTCACTGGATGGGATTTGAAAAGTACAAAAAAAAAAAAAAAAAAAAAAAAAAATGCAGGCTTTCCTATTTCTACAACTGATTGTAATTATGCATTTTGTACCAGTGGAATTTTTTATACTGGAGATTAAAGGATACATCAAAAAAAAAAAAAAAAACTTAGAAAAAAAAAAAAAAAAAGCTGTCTGGCCTGGTGGTGTGGCCTGACCCCTGACTGGTCCCCGAGTATGATTTCTAGCTGGCATCAAGGAAGTTGGCTTTTGATATAAGATTTTCTAGGAGATCTTTGGCTTTATTTCTTTCACTTCTTTTTCCTCACTTCTTCAGTGTTCTTCCTTTCTTTCGACCTTTCTTTTATTTCTTTTTAGTTTATTTCCCGAAAAACAGAGGCTAGGTGAGCGTCAAGACCTTTCATTTATTTTATTTTTTTTGGCTTTATAAATAGATCTAGCGAGTTTGTCTATACAACAGCGGTAAGTTTCATTTTTGACTTTCTGTATTGTGCCGTCTACACGATAAGACAATTATAGAAAAAGAAGGAATAGAAATATTTAGTCACCTTCAGTGGTTTAATGTATTAGTTTAATAAAGAGATCAACTAATTAGAAGATTTTTTGCTTTTAGCTGTTTAGATTTTTCCGGTTTCTCTGTCCTTCTCTGTGAACTAACTGTGTAGCTGAAGCAGTCAGAATTATTTTTGTAAACGTATGTTCTTGTGTGATGCAGTTTTTTGCTTCTGTCTCCTATATTAAACCATTTTTCCTAATACTTGTCTCTCTCTGTGTTGTTATGTTCCAGTGGCTGTCTGATGTCGTACTGTTTTCTCTCCCCCCGACCATTCGCTCGTCTTCTCTCTTTCGCCCTTCATCGTCTCTCTCTCTCTCGTTCTCTCTCTCGTTCTCTCCTTCTCCCTCATGTTCGTGTTTTCTGTTTTGACCACATAGTAAAGTTGACTCCATCGCCAGTGGCAACTCACTATGCTGTTCTCACCGAAACATAGTGAATATACATCGAGGTGTTTGTATGTATATTACTGTGTAGCCCAAGTTGCTGCGCGACAGTCGACAAGATGAAAAGACGCAAAACACGGGGATCCTGCTAATCCCAATTTAAATCACCCCCCACCCCCCCAAAAAAAATAAATGCTAAGAAGAACATTAGCTGGGTGCTAGAAAGACTCGTTCAACATTTTGGGAAATATGCTTATTCACATTCTTGTTGAGAGGAAAAGTAAAGTTTACTAGATACCTAGCGGGGTAAGGAGGACGGGAATTATCTTTATCATATGGTTTATGTCTGTTGGGAGCAGCTGGAACAGTTGCCTAGGTAACCCTCTTGCATAGACGGAGCTAGCTAGCCCTTCTTGCCGGTCTCTATTTGCAAAGAAAACGCAGCGGCTACTCTCTTCCTGTGCGTGTGTACGCTTTTTATCGTTAGCCTGCTAACTTATTAGCCAGCTGACTTGCTAGCTAGCTTGGTTAGAACCTGTTAGTCACAATAGCTGGGCAAGCCCGCTATGATTGGGTCGGCTTCGCTAAAGGTTTTTCTCCTACAATCACTAAATCTTGCTAAATTTCATTAACTCTACATGGTATCTTGTTGTTGCTGCTGCTAGCCTCTTCCTGTGTGCACACTTAAGTTGTTAGCCGGTTGACTTGCTAGCTAGTTGTCTTAGTACCAGTCAGTCACAGCAGGTGTGCAAGCATCTCTCTAGCTAGCTTCTAGCAGTGCTATTGAAAAAGCTTGTTTATAGTTGCCTCCTGTTTCCAGTCTAAATGCTAAGCTAAGCTAATGGTTTGATAGTCTTGGCAAGAAAATAAGCGAGCATATTTCCCGAACTGCTGAATCCTACCTTCAAGTTCATTTATAGAATATTTTTATTTAATTTAATCCATCTGAGGACCGTAAAATTTTATATTTCTTGTGACGTTTCACTTCAAATTTGCTCTCCCAGCTGCTCAAATTGGTTTCTGGTTACCAGGTAAAGGCTAAATTAAGGGTTCCCTTATTGGGGTTCTGGCCCATGCTGTCCTCCTTCCCGTGCTGTCCGCTGTCCTGGGCGAGACTTGTCCGCTGTATGTCCTACTCTGTGTCCAATCCACTCCCGTACTGTCTCACCGTCACAACTGCATCCCCAGTAGAGAGAGAGAGAGGAAAGAGAAGTCAAAGGTCAAAGTTTTCACCTTTCATTCACAGAATCCGTGGAGGGTTTTGACACGTTTGAATAAATAAAAAGTCAGATTTGAGGGGACAAAAACCGAGGTCCTCGAAACATGGGGAGATCAGGACGACACTGGCTGCTTCTCAAAACTTTCAATATTGGTCTAAGAAATCGGACAATGCGCAGAAAAGCCTCACTTCAAAGCTGCAACCTGCAAAGCTTTAAAGTTTTACCTTATCCTTTCACCTTATCCTTTCACTACTGCACCAGTTCACCACGTCTGTTATTAAATATTGATTGTGAGGTTCAGGCAAGGCGCACAATAAACCACCTTCACTCTGTGGATCAGACCTATGGATGGATAACGTTACACCTTTATTATTGTCAGCGGGTGTCTGGGTTTTATCCGCTGTTAAAACGAGAACGCAGCCAGGATGGGAATGTTCTCAGGTCACAACATGCTTGGATAAAAATGTAAAAAAGGTGTTGTGGACGCTTTTCTTCTGCGGGGGAGGTGCGCGAAGACGGACGAGATTTGAGGTAAGAACGACGCGGTCGGACGCAGATTTTGGGATTTGCCCTGTTTCTTCAACGTAGGGGTCGTACAGACTAGTCGACTAGTCGGTTCGTCGACTTCACCGCTGTGCCGTGACGCTTTAAGCATCGTGGTCGCTGATCACTGTGACAATAACAACATGGACGCCTCCTGGAAGACAGGTGAGGAGTCCAGTGGGTCGTTGCAGCAAACTAGCAGCGGTTCATCAAGATGAAGCTCATGCTACCGTGACATGTCAGTCCTGAAATACAACAAAAGTACGACTGCAATGCATCTAAAAATACATCCGCTACACTATTACTACCCATATAACGACACCGTGTGGAGTTAAATGCTACCGATGGTGCTGACTTGCTGCCTGTTTTCATACAGGCTATACAGTACATATCTCAGCATGTGTATCCAGGTCAAGAATATAGATTTCATTACTTTCTACTGTGTTTTTGTACTAGTGACGTCATCAGAGACTAGTCGGTGTAGTAGAAAATGGAAAAGAAAGTCATATTAAAACACTATAATAAATGGTATAATTGTGAGATAAATGCCTCCAGCTAACCCTAACAGATGCCGCAGAGATTTTCATCAGGCTGAGAAAACCTTAGAAACACCCATCATAAAGCCTCTCAGCCGCGTTGAATGAATAACACACGAATAAATCCCGCAATCGATACCAGACTATTTATAGTGGGTAGACAGCAGTGATAGTGAATCAATAACACAAAGGCACAGTTTGCAAATGAAAATAGAGGAGTCGCACTCGCCGAGACATGCCGGAGTTACCGAGAGGCGATTTAAATGCAGGTAAAGAGCACCAACAAGATTATTCAAGCCTTCGCCGGGGAGGAGAAACCAGACAAGTCGCAGAAGCCGGGAACACGGAGGCATCCTTCCCGCGAGAAACCAGACGGATGCACCGAAGAGGAAATTGGTCCGATCAGAGACGAAGGGAAGGGAGCTGTTTGATTCGAGCTAATGGAGATTAACCGCCAGCGGAGGCCGGCGCCGTGGCAGGAAGACCAGATTATTTCTGATGGAGTTACCGCCGCGAAGGGGGGGGGTCAAAGGTCGGCGGAGGTTTTTGGCCGCACACATTAAGAGTTTCAAAACAGTATATTTGCAGGATAATACCGTTCGGGGAAGAAGCAATTTTCCTCCCGGTCACAACAACATCAGGCCCATAATGGCAACCGAGGACTCCCAAGGTCATGCCCGGGATGTGTATTCTCTTCATTTCTGATTCCACTTTTCACACAAGGACGCTCTTCATTCACCGGGGTTGAAAATGGATTTCGGCGTGCTCTCACATTTTCTACCTGATATAGAAGCACGCCGCACAAACCCTTAGTCTCATGAGGGAAGAATTATTTAGCTCTCGGTGCAAACCTTCACAGAGTATTTGCTCAAAAATGTGAGGAAAAATCTGTGCTCAGTCGTTATGCTGATTATTTATCTACCAATTGTATGCAACGCACATGCAATTGAAAAATCAATCTTATTAATTTTTTCATTTTACGCCATCAACTAAAGAAATTGTCCAGCATTTTAGTTTTTAGCAGTATATTTACTATTACTCCCCTTTCTACTTTAATCATTTTATTATTTACATCTACTTCACCTCTCAAAGAGAAAGAGGAGAGTGCTTTTTCCCCTTGTCTTTGATTCTACTGCGCCGCGCTCAAACAATAAGAGTGAAATAATTCCAAATAAAGTCTCTTTTAATTATGCAGGTAATTAAATTATAGTGTTCATCAAAGAAAAAGCCCTTTCTTAGTTCTTGTGCGTTCCTTTGAAGAACTAAACTGACTCATTCCCGCCATTGTTAGACAAAATATTCACTGGATTGTTAAGCTTATGCAATGCTTAAGCTTGTCGGCGGGGCACGGGGAGGAAGCAGAGGGATATATATAAGAAATAAAACTGTTACTGGAGGAGTTAATGCACGTATCAGGAGTCGGGTGATACGATGCTGCCATCTTGTGTCGACAGGGAGAGAAACCAGGAAGCTGTGACTTCAGAAGCCACATGTCTGACTTTATCAGGAGACACTGTGCTGCTGATATTAAAGAGGATGTGTCTTTTGCTCTTTGATGAGATTAGCACGACGCACCGTGCCCTTCATTAAGCCTGTTATTCCCTCATTGATGTTTTGGGGGCGTGCCGGATCTCAAATCTGCGTCTGATCTCTGCCACACACCGTGAGTGCTTCTGCATATTTTTTTATTTGTCACAACAGCGTTTGAGACAGCTCAGTCATTAACCTGCACCAAAATAAAATATGCACCAGAATGTTTTAAATGTGGAGAATAACAGCAAGAATTAAAGACCTTCGCTTCATATCAGGGTTGTGAACGAATAAACCGGGACCGAGTCGTCAACGTTCCTAATGTTTGATGGTGAATGTCGCTTAGTTGGAATTCAAACCTTATTTCCAAAGCAGGTCTAAACCAAAAGCATCTGGATTTGTTTGAGTTTTCGTGAAGAGGTGAGGAGTTTATCGACGTGCATTCTTGTCTGCAGCTTAGCTCTTGTGGATTTGTGCCCGAGTACACGTCTAACCAAGGACAGTTCAAATACCCGGATGTGGTCTTGCACAGATTAATCTGGAGGTAACTTGTGTGTGCATTTCATAGGCGTCGTCTAGTTCATTGCTGTTCCAATACAATGAATGACTGTACTGCGCTCACCTGTCATCCGGATTCCAAACTTCAGAATCGAACTTGTCCAAGCTGCCAGTTATGCAAGTTCAGTGTTTGTTTTTTTACTTTTTTGGAACATCTGTAGGAGGTGCTCACCTATAACTCACATGACTATGGCCTCTCAAGCAGATGGTGAGGTTTGGGTGGTTAACAGACCCCAGTTATGTGAATTTCCAGTGAGCACCAACCGCAGAAGTTCCAAATTAAAAAATCTAAAGTCTCCACTTCTTCAAGAAAAACAAGTCCAGTTGTCTTCGGCCTTTGTCAGGAAATGCTTCTCAGACTCCTTATTTGTTAGAACTTTCAAAACTTCTGGGCTTTAAGGTTCCGGTAAACGCTTTTGTGATTAATCTCAATAAAAGAGTGGACTAAAACAGAAAGACATGCATACCAACGGCCAGTTTAAAATCACCATTTATCCTCATGTGGGTGACTTTATTTACTGCAGGAGGAAGCCGACGCTCCTCGAGATACCAGAACCTTCTCAGCATGCCGCCTAGTGTTGACTATCACAAAATCAGAATAGAAATGTCAAACATCAGACAGCAGACTTCACATAAACCTATATCATATACAGATACTACGCCATGCTGGCCAGTAACTGAGGCTGACAGATTCCAGTTTGTGCCTTTTTAAACTTTTTCCCCACACAGTATAGAATAGGTATAGCCCTGGTAGAAGCAGGAGGAGTACTGTAAATTGCCTCAGTCAACTCCTTTTTTCTTACTTTGTGAAGGATTGACTTCCAAGAACTGCAGTCTGTCTACTCTACAAATCCTCTTATGTCCTATAAATACACAGCATGAAGTAAAGTGCCATAAAATAAAAAGGAAAACTCATTTAAGCCACCATAACGACATCTGGGTCTCATAACATCCTCTACTTTTCGCAGGTTTTACCTCTGCTTTATGTTTTTACTCCCTACAATATCAATTCTGCAGGAAAAGCGTGTAAAACTCTTGGTGTTATTATAGCAACTGTCTCCACATAATACCCTATTTTTTTATTTTTTTTTTCAACACCTTAGAGACCTTTGTGAAATTCATCCACTTCCTCGTCTGTAAAAATGCCCGGTTACTCATTTTAAGTGCACCTCTGATGATGAACAGAGGGAACGGCATGTTTGTTTGTGTGTTTGTCTAGCACTCGTAGGTGGAACTGATGTAGAATTTGTCGCAGACAGCCACAATCACCGGCTTAATAGGCCGTGAAATCAACACTCGCAGCGGGGCAGAGCTGGAATCGAGCCCCTCTCGTCGTACCCTTAACGTGGTCACGTGACACATTAGGGTGACAAATAGGCGAGCGACGCCACGCACTAACAAGGTAAGTGGCACAGGTCTGCAGCGCCGTCAGATTGGCCTATAAAACACACAACATTGGCTGTGGTCTGATTAGCCGCTGGCTGTCACCCACAACAGACTTATTGATTGTCTGAGCGTCCCACTCTTCTCTAGATTCAACTTCTGATTCACCTGAACATGTGTCCCCGACAACTGATGGACGTTTCCAATAAGTGAGCACAACAAGCAGCAAATGAATAAATCGATGGCTGACTTGGACTGAATCTGACGTTGTCGAGAAAAGTCAATACTCAAGCCTGAGAATACCTAAGTGTTGGAAGTGTTTGTTCATTTGGATATGTGTCTGTGAAGGTTCTCAGTCATCCAGGTCGTGGTATATCCAAAAAAGGTTTAAAAAAGGCAACTGGACTTGTAGAGTTTTTTTGAGAAGACTTTTCACCACTCATCCGAGTAGCTTCTTCAATTCTGGGGGACTGGTGAGATTTGGATATATATCGTGGCCGAGCAGGAAGGGAGGAGACGGAGGACGTGGCCAGAGCACGAGGAAAAAGGTTTTCTGATCTGATGAAACTCAATCTGAACTGTTAATTCCTTATGATAGACTGTAAAAAAAGTGGACGCCATGACAACTCCTCAAAAGTGAGGCCAACAAAGCATGTGGAGCTCCCCCTGGTGGCTGACTGCAGTATAGGTCATAAACCACGCCCCCTCTGTGAGCTTTTGCTGGCCAAACCGAAGTGACTCACTACAAAACACGTCAAGGTTTCTGTAGTTAATATAACGCTGATGTTTGTTCAAGTCTTAAAGGGGAACTACTGTTTTTTTTACAACCTGAACCTTATTTCCTTATTTCCAGTCTTTCCCTGCATGTCCAAGTTACATGAACTGTAAAGACATATTGAGAAAATCTGCAAGCTCTCCTTTGTTGTCCTGACAAAACTAAAGTGAACTGTAAACCGCTTACCCTCCCTTCAGTGAAGCATGGTGGTGGCAGCATCATGCTATGGGTGTCTGAATGAGTCATGGGTCACTTTTGAAACTGTATTAAGTTAATTTTTTGCACTTGAATAGATTATTTTGTTCTGTTTTTTTTATACTTTTATACTTGTTCTTTGCGTATATTTAATAAAACAACTGCGAAGTGTCTTGATCCCTTTCATTCGGACACCGATAGCAGGATGCTGCCGCCACCGTGCTTTACTGTAAGGATCATAGACACTTCCTCCCGCTGGTCAAACTTAGGCTAGAGTTCGTAGGATGCGGGACAGCTTTGCAGAACAGTTGTCAGTGGGAACTGTCAATCATGACGTCACATCCTGTTTTAAAAGTGTCAAATAACTAACTAAAACAAAACTTCTTCAAAACATTAAGGGGAACTACAGTTTTTTTTACAACCTGGACCTTATTTCTGGCACAAAATACGACCGTTTACGCACCCATATAACTTTGGTGTCACTTTTAGACCTTCAGAAGACTTCGGGGTCTGTAGATTGACCTCCTAACCTCTGACCTGGACCCCAGTCACTCCCACTATATGGATATAAGTGGATCTACATATCGTCCAAACGACTCCAAATAACAAGAAAGTTATATGGGTGAGTAAACGGTCGTATTTTATGCCAGAAATAAGGTCCAGGTTGTAAAAAAAAAAACCAGTAGTTCCTCTTTATTTTTTGGAGAAGTTTTGTTTTAGTTAGTTATTTGAGCTTTTAAAACAGGATGTGACGTCATAATTGACAGTTGCCACTGACAACTGTTCTGCAAAGCTGTCCCGCATCCTCCGAATTCTAGCCTAAGTTTGACCAGTGGGAGGAAGTGTCTATGATCCTTACAGTAAAGCACGGTGGCGGCAGCATCCTGCTATCGTTGTCCGAATGAAAGGGACCAAGACACTTTGCAGTTGTTTTATTAAATATACACAAAGAACATGTCTAAAAGTCTATAAAACAGAACAAAATAATGATTTCAAGTGCAAAAAAAATAACTTAACGTAGTTTTAAAAGTGACCCATGACTCATCTATGACATTGTGCCAGCCAAAGCTTTATTGATCTGTGGATATTGGCTAGCTACACTAACACCAACTTGCCTTAAATTGACAGCATAGATTGCACAGTTGACCCCGTCCCCTGTTGTGTGTGTTGCATTTGAAAGCATCAGGTGTAGTCCCAGGCCACCAGTCAGCAGTCTGCAGTCAATAATATGGTCTGCTGGGGGGAGGTGGGGGGGGCTTCTCTCTATAAACAGTATGTTCTCCAAAGTAAATAGTGCCGCCGCTATACCCAGGCCTCATTATACACTCCGGATGTGTGTGTGCTTAAGGCTCCTCCTGGGCCTCAGTGCCGGCTGCAACAGAAGCGAAACACAAAAACAGCAGACTGAGTCGGGCTGAACTAAGCTGCTGCTCGCTGAGCGCATTCAACGCGCAGCGCCGAGGCTTTGCGACGGAGGGGAAAGCCGGGGGAATCTGCCGCATGCACGCCACAGACGGATTTAAGACTTTTTATAGAGGGTTTTAAACAGAAATCAGCTCGTCACAGCACCAATGTCGGAGTCCGGTCCAAGTTAAAACACCATGTTGTAAAAAGGCTTTTAAAGAAGTTTTTGAACAGAAATCTTCAGGTGTCTCCTCTCTTGTGACCTTTTCCTTTCCTGTTATGTCCTAGTTGCATCAATAACAAGCTGTAGGAGACATAAATCTGCCAGCAATCACTTGTACCTCACTTCTTATTTCCAGTCTTTCCCTGCATGTCCAAGTTACATGAACTGTACACAAAGTCACATTAAAGACATATTGAGAAAATCTGCAAACTAGCAATAAGCAATTACTGTTAACCGCTTACCCTCCCTGCAGTGAAGCATGGTGGTGGCAGCATCATGCTATGGGTGTCTGAATGCAAAAAAACAGGGCCAGGACACTTTCTGAAGCAATTATTTTATAAAATATATACAATCAACACGTCTAAAGTGCATATTTAAGACTTTTAGTGACATTGTAAAGAGAAAATCTGCAAATAGCAGCAGATTGAAGTCTCATTTGCATAAAAACAAGCCAGTAGTCATCGATTTGAGATGAAACCAGCAATAATGTTGATTTGCTTTATTGTCCAAGAAGAAAAGTCTGCAGGCTGTTGTTATTCCTACACAAAATATCAAAAACTGTGAACATCCTTTAATTGAGAAACCTGTAAATGAGCACTATCCCTTTATTTCAAGTCCGTCTATTAACATTGATAAGAACTTAGGGATCAGAATCGCTGGCAGATGGACACGTTGGACATGTTAGAGGAAACCTGTAGATGGAAACATGTCGGGACACCGGGCCATCTGCTCCTCTGAGAGCAGATATCGTTGTGTTATGCAAACAGCAACTTGAGAGAAATGTTTTCAGCATAGAGATTGTGGACACATGACACTGTCCACGCGAGTCCAACATGTCGAGATAAGAAGACAAATGAAACTGGAAGCTGCAAATGTAGACTGAAAAAGGTTCCTTGTAGATGAAACGCAGGTCTGTGGAACCTCAAAAGTGAATGAATGATAATTCACAAAGATATATTTGTTTTTAGATGTTTGACTTATACTAAGAAGCCACATAACATATTTAATATTCAAAGAAAAAGTCAATTATGCAGTTTTTAAAATCTTTTTTTACTCTATTCCTAATCCTATTTAAATAGTTATATTTACTTATTTATGTTAAAAATTAGAGAACACATCCACCATTTTTATAAATACATGGACATTTTTATTTTTTTTTATTTAAAAAAAAAAAAATAACAGCATATTTGACTGCTGATATTTCTTTATTTTTATTTTTTAATTTTAAATAAAGATTTTTTTATTATTTAAAAACACATATTTGATTGCTAATATTTGTGTATATTTCCTAATTTATTTAATTTTTCATTGAATTCATATGTATTTCTTTGTTTTGAGCGGTTTGACCTAACATTTTTCATATTTATTTATTTATTTATTTATCAAATATTATGAACACATTATTATTTTTATTTTATGACTAACACAACATATGCGATTGCCATTAATTGTTTATTTCCTAATTTATTTGTTAATTGTCTGATTAAATAAAGATTTTTATGAGTGCAGGTTGTTTGTTTTTTTTAAATGAATAACACAACACATTTAATTGCTAATAATTGTCTCTATTTCCTAATTTATTTACTAAAATCTGATCAATTAAAAAAAAGAATAAAGGGAAATAAACAGAATTATCTTTAGCTGGAAAACCCCCAAAGTTAGATTTATTTATTAATTTTATTATTGCATTAATTTATTATTTATAGTTAGTTAATATATCAGTTTAGTAATATTATTATTGTTATTATTATTATTATTAATACTAATAGTAGTAGTAGCTGGTGTATCTGTGGCGGGCAGGGCTGAGCTCCAGCCTCCAGCCGGTGAGGTCCCATCAGCCCGGCGGGCGGCGCATTGCTACCTGTCTGGGATCCTGCACGGAGTTTGAGAAGTGCCCTGGACTTCCTGGTACGGGACCATGGACACTCTCTGCTCCAGTCTGTCCGGGGATATTCCCGCAGCGATGTGATCGAGGAGAGGGGACCCGTCGAGTTGAGATTAAGGTGAGCTACCCCTCCTCCCGTCCCTCCCTCCCTTCTCAGCCTCGCTCGGTGAGTTTTGTCGGTTGTTGTCGCGGGGGTGGGGGGAAGGAACTCCTGCAGTGCATCGGCTCCGTGTTGACGGTGGCTGCGTTAACTGCGGGGCTGAATGACGGTAGCCCATTAACGGTAGCTCTTTTCAAAGTGAGCCGGAACATGGCGCCGCGGCTTTTCGTTGTTTCTGGGACTCCACCGGGCGCCCGTGTCAAATTATTCCGGTTGTTTCGTGTTTGCCAGAGACGGTATGTTGTGTTTTATTATTTTAAACTTTGTGCTTATTTGTATTCACCGAGGCCTACCTAGCCACCCCCCACCACCACAACACCACCACTAACACCACTACTGTTGAGCTAGCAGAGAAGAAGAACTCCACTTCCGGTATCGCTCTACAAAATAAAACGTTTGATTACGTGCAAAACGTTCTGTAAAACAAGTTTACGACATTAAATTAAAGTTTATAAGTGTACATAATTATTTTAAAATGACGACGGAGGCATCCCTGAAAACATACTCCGTTCGTGGCTCGTTATTAGTATTGTTAATATTATTTTTACGTCTAAAAGTTTAGTTATTAATATTAATATTTAATATTATTAATGGTTATGATGTTATTAGTGTTTTTAAAGGCGTTTATTGCGTCGTCATTTAAAAAAAATCCTACAAACAAGTTAAAAACCAAGTTAAAGTTAAAAATCATAATTTAATAGTAAGAAAATATAAAAATGTAGCTTTTAAAAGTTATTTTTTTAAAGTTAAAAGACTAATTCAGAACGCTTCATATCTACTGTGCTTTATTTTAAATTATTTCCAGTGCATTAACGTGACGAGCCAGTGTTTTATTCTGAAAACCAAAACGCTTTAATTCCGGTCGTACTTCCGGCTCATTGTTGCGACGTTGACGCGGACGAAACCCCCAGGCAACCTCCCGCAGCGGAATGAATGCGGACGGGGGGGGGAGGGCGATTGTGGCCTCTCATTGGCTGTTTTCGTGAGCATCCTGGCTCCTGATTGGCTGATACGCCCTGCCACTCATTTTGATGAGCTCCGAGCTTCTGCTGCGTTTACAGCGTAAAGAATTAATAATACGACAATAAAGAAGCCCAATTGTTTACATTATAAAACCGAAAAAGACTTATTTGCTGTGATTATATATATTTACGTTTATAAAGTTTGTGTTATTTCCTGCTTCACGTGAGAAGGAACAGAGTTACCTTTGCAGCAAGGTCCATCAAGGTAGTCAGAATGAGTCTGTAAACGGATATTAAGCGAAGTTTCTTTCAAAAATAAAGCCCAAAACGTGTCAATTTCAGGGATTCAAATCACAGATATGAATATTTTTATTAGTGGAATCTGTTATTTATTACATTAAATGCACGCTCAAGTAATGGCGTAGATAAAAACAGAAAGGCGAAGCTGTGAGCGGTTTGATAAAAATGCCATCGAGGCTTGAAAATGAGTTAAATGCAAAAGTGCAAAAGAGTTTCAGAACAGCATGTGAAGTACACTTGATTCACTTTGGATTTATGCAGTCCAAAACAATTCTTTAAAGTTTTATTTTGAAAAACATCAGTAGGAAGTGCGAGATTAAAAATGCTGCCGGCTTGACGGTGCGCTGTGCCTTTCAATCCTTCCTATCCCGCTTCAGGATAATGCGGCTTAGTGCAGTCAGGGGCTTTGCAGTTTAAAAACACAAGGCGTTTGTAGTAGAATAAGAAGGCTGCGACTGAAATATAAGACTTAAACGCTCTGTAGGACGAATTACCTCCTCGGGACACACGTGGTAAATAAGGCGTAAATGAACCAATAAAAGAACCACAAACTGGGGGAAAAAAAACATCCTGAAAGTGCTGACATCTTTAAGAGAGGCCTTGAGTTCAGACCGGGTTCCCTCCACAGAGAGATACTCTTGTCGGTGTTTGAGCAGCATGTCAGGATGTGTCAGGGGGGCCAGACTATTTGCTTTATCAGCTTACCATGCTGCTGCTGATCAGCCCTTTCTAAGCTCTGATGTAAAACAGAGATAGAAGGAAATTAGACCCGGCATTCCTGGGAACAGGAAGTCACACCACCACCAGCACCGCTGCCAGTGCTGCTGCTTCTGCTTCTGCCAGGCTACAACTCATTCTACAACACCTGCTGAAATGCAAGGAGCAGACGCAATGCTGAATAAAAGATTTGCTCGTAGATGGTGTTTCCCTGCAGTCGGCTGTGTCGGCCTCTCTCGTTGGTCGCTGATTCTACGTGGAGATTAGTTCAATGTGTCATCGCTCTGCAGCTTCAGAGTTCAGTTCTGGGAACCAAAGTCGTGGACGGTGTTTACTTTGGTTGACGCCTCAAAGTTGAGATTAGTTGGACTTGGTATCCACCCACATCATGTCACTGAAGGTGTTTTTTTTTTCTCCTGTCGTCTCTACAGCTCGATGAATTTCGTCATCACTGCACGGCCTCTTCTTGTTTTTGTCCTTTAACCTCTTCTCAGTTCTGCTGAATGACTTGTGTAGCATCCGTGCATTTATTTGAGCTGAACCACAAAGCTGCTGAGTTCTTGCAAGATCACGAGAGGTTTCATCGTGCTTCGAGGTGAAACTCTCTACTTCTGCTACTTCTAGGGATGGGTTTTGTAGGTGAACATTTCCTTCTTCCGCTGCTTGCTTTTGTTTTCAGAGCTCCTCAGACTTAGAGCGTTTTGCCTGCCAGTTTCTCCACAGCATCCCATCCGGTGGTGAGTTTAGGCCTTCAGAAGATTTTAACGAAATCCACCGGATTTAACATCGTGACTCAGCGACGCTTGAGATCAGTTTAGCTAACAATGAGACTTACAGGTTTAGGCCATGGCGACAGCCCAGACCCTAGCGCCGTAGCCTGACGTGCACCTCCCCAGAAATATAACAGTGCGTCACGGAGACGCAGACCACAAGAGCTGTGATTGGTCCGCTTGGTCGTAGCGCGTTTCCTCTTTACTATTTCCGACTGCTTCCCCATTTTCGAATTGATTGTTTTGGTAAAGATGGAACACATCGAGGAAAGGTTAACTGAGGAGGTTTAGAGGTACAAGCGTTGGTACGACTCGTCTTAGGCAAAAGTTTCAGTCGCCATTGCTGAAAGTGAAGCAGGAAGTAGAAACAAAAATGAACCCAACTGTAAAAAAGACACGTAAATGAACCTTAAATTCCTGCAGCTCATTCTTCTCTTAGCCGTTGTGCTTTTGCCTTATGGACAATAATAAAAAAAAGCCATTTGGACTTGATTTGACAACTTGGACAGAGAGAGATGAAAATAAATTCTTTTAACTCGTAAAACTTTCAGAGAGAGAACAGAAGATGGACAACAGGTTTCTGTGTCTTGCTTCCAGACTCGTGGGTTTTGTTTTCGGTTCACTGCTGCAGCGTTTCGAGGTAAAGGTCTGATTAGTCTTCACTGCCAGCGCATGACCTTTTTACACAAAACCTCCCGCTGACTTCTCGACGTCATCAACAGGGCGACTGCTAATAATAGTTATCTGTATTTTCCTCCTTATTGTTTCTTTTTTATAGTCAACAACCTGCAGAAGCTGCTGTAAATGTCAGATTCCGCTCAACCAGCCAACTACAGCCAAGAGATATAAAATAGAGAGATTAACATGCACAGTTATACATAGTACAATGCAGTGTGACATGTATTTTTGTGTCTGCAGCCAGTAGTAACAAAAAAATACAGTAAAAACAGTAATAATTACTCATTATTACTGTTTCCCATCCAGGTGGTGATGGTGTAAAAGTTCCTGTGCACCTTGAGAGGGAGTTTAAAGTCTCGAAATGAAGAAAAAATTCACTTTTACCAAATTAGTTTTGCTTTTATTGGCTAATTTGTTAACTAAGTAGTCAGATTTGTCCCTACTTTCTGTTCCACACTAGACACATCCTCCTCTTACCCTACGGACGTCACTCTCTTGTATCTGGATTAAATAAAGTTATTTTTTTTCCCTCCTTAATCTAAACATCTTGGGTAAAAGAACATAAAACTGTCTGAGGATCTGTGGCTCAGTGACAGGGGAGGAAATGGAAAAGCCCCACAGTCGTCAGGGTCAACAGCCACAGATTAGTTCATCTCCTCCTCCTGTTGCCTTTCTGTCTCGGTTACCGTCTGCAGAGGCTTCGCAGAAACAATTGAATAAGTCAGAGTATGTGTGTGTGTGAAAGAGAGAGTGTGTGTTATCCTGTTGAAAGGGCAGTTTATTTGCCAGGCTGCGCCGGCGTCAGGTGGCTTCCAAAATGCCTGTAACATAGCAACGGGGGCTTTACTAGATCAGTGTGTCTCTGTCTCCGTTGCAATTTTATACCTGACCCTAACCGCGGTTCTCCCTCTCTGTGTGATCGTAACAATCAGGGATAGCCGCAGTCCCCCGGAGGAGACGGCAAAAGAGACAAAAGAGCTAACTAAGTTTAAAGTTATTTAATTAGATTTCCGTCTCTTCCTGGCTCAGTTTCACAACCTTTTTATTTAAACATGTCGCCTTGAAGTGACTGGACCAACTTTCCGCCACAAAAAAAAAAATCTGTGGTGGGGAAAAAGAAATAATAATAGAGCAATACGTCCAACAAAAAACAAGAACAGCAAAAGTGTATGGACAGAAGCAACAGAAATCCTGGTTAGCCAGCTGTGATGAAGCTGCTGAGTATAGAAATTTTATTGATTTAGTCATAATATCCCCTGAAAAATGTTTTTAATTGATAATTAAGTTATAATTAATTGAAAAATCCATCTGGAGACTGATATTTTTCCACAGGACTAAAGTGAAGCCAAAGCAAGTAGAGCTCCAAGTGGTGGCTGGCTGCAGTATAGGTCATAAGCCCCGCCCCCTACGTGTTAGTGGGTGGGACTTGGGCCGAACTAAAACACTAAAATAAACGTTAAAACTGTTTTTTGTTTTTTTCAAGGATAGTTTCTCTCATATTAGGTGGTTATTGTAATGCTCATGCACACTCAAGTGTCAAAAAGTTTTAGTTGATGACTACCAGTTGCCATGCCAACCACTCCATAAAGTGGTCCTGTAAGACCATGAGCGTAGGAAAAATAATAATAATAATAGTAATTATAATAATAAGTACAGTATAATCCAACATTTCTTTGTGACAGGTGGAGGTAGAGCAGAGGGTAGTATTAATTAAATTAAAACAGGCATGAGTGTGGTGGAAGTGTGGGCGGGGCATCGACGTGGCTCCACTCTCGGACCGTACTGCGCAGACTCGTGCTGATTGGAATACCCGGGAAAATAGGGTCAGTTTGACCGATACAAGGAAGTGGGGCCGTGTTGTCCATATTTATGTACAGTCTATGGAACGACCAAACGTTAAGTCGCCGGGGCTTAGTTGGAGGCAAAACAATCCGCAGGAATACGTTAGCTAACTCTGACTTGTTTTTGACAATGCAGGAAGAATACTCGAGTTTTTTTTTTTTTTTTAATCTGAATATGTCTGGCCACTCACTCTCCAGGACCGTGATACTTAAAGAAGTTGACATTAATCCACGCGATCAGATCGGCCGACTCGTACTCAATCACACAATGTATGGAGGATTTGACAGGATAAGCTACTGGCCAATGGTCGGTACATTTACACGTATTGGACAGAGAAACCAAACGTGGACGCTAAAGATAAAATGAGGGCCTTATACGTCTTTAAATGCCTAAAACTATGTCCTGAATGGCCATGGAGCTGTGTGTTGGTCAAGCCGAAGTTCTAGCTATAGCAGCACCAGGCTTGGGTTACTGTGAACCGAACCAACGGCTACGCCTTGACAGCTAGCCGCGCTAGCATGACGGGGTAAGTAACCATGGAGTTATATAGGCTAATGAATATGCTAATGTAGCCTATTACTCGGGTCAAAATGGCTAAGAGGCTAATGTAAAGCAAAATGTTGTTATCTGTGTCGTGTTTAGCAAAATATGAAGTAAATTGTTATCAACGGCCGCAGCGTATTATTTCTAACGTTAGCTAACTTTCTAGTGTTAGCTAGCAAATGCTATTTCGTGAACGCAACCTCGGTCCAGTGCTTTTTATTTTATTTTTATTTAATTTTTTTTTTTTATCGCGTTTAACCACAGGTTTCTCCTATCTTTTTGACTCTGAGCTGCAGCTGGTACGTGATTAAAATATTTAGTTTGGGGCTATTAACTGTGTAGCGGGATGACGTTTTGTTAACGGTAGCTTACAGCTAACCGCCGAGACGTAGTCGTGACGTAGGACGTAAAGGGGTGTGTGGGAGGAGCTACTTCTTGCTAGTCATTTCAATAACAGCAAGAAGAGCTAACTCCATCCATACACTTTTGCTGTATTTGAAATCCTCTAAACAATGACTTTTAAGTTAAGTAACACCTTTAAGCCTTTCTTCTTTTATCCATAGAAACCCAAAATGAAAAACATGTAGTTTCTGAGCTGCTGAAGTGTGATTTTTGTCACCTTTGGGCAAAACTAGGCTAACTTTTTCCCTCTATGTTTCTAGTCTTGTTGCTAAGCTAGGCTAATAGGATGGTGGCTGCAGCTTTTTACTGTATCCTCTCATTCACCTCTTGATAAGACAGATAATTTGCATCAAACTATTCATTTAAAAAGCCTGCAGAGTCCCATGTGTGTTTTTATGAAGTGTGCAGTCTCCTTGTATAATGCAGGTCAGCTGAATTTCTGTAGAGCAGATTTAACCTGGCCCGACAATCTCATACCAGATGTAGTCCACACATAGTCTACATTCCCTCAGTGCTGTCCAGGCCTTGGCTGCTGCCCGTCGTTACTGGCTTGCTGATCCCCGCTGGCTCAGTCCACGGCTCTCTGTTTTAATGCCCGGGCTACAGAGCAGCAACACACCACCAGATGCTGAGCTTCCCTCTGGCCTGTTTGTGTGTGTGTGTGTGTGTGAGGGCCTTTACTGGCTCCTGACCCTGTCTAACCTGATGGTCAGTGTTGGGACAACATGGGCTTATGAAAGGCCGATACAGGACTAAGTCTGCCGCCAGCTGCCGGTTTTCTGTTGTGATACGCAGATGTCTGTTTGGTCTGATTTTCACATCACTGTGAGGCTACATGGTTAAATGAACCTGTTTGCAGGACTAAACAATAGATGTGTTTGTTGAGCAGTGCAGTGGTTGAACAGATGCAAGTTTTTTTAATACAGTTGGTAGTAGAGATGCACCGATTACAATTTTCCCGGCCGATTCCGATTTCCGATTTTTCATTGAGTTTGACCTGCCGATACCGATTTTAGCCGATTCCGATTTCATTTTTTCTAAACACTTTACAACACACACAGAGATTTATTTTCTCTTCTTTAATAGAATATCAATATTATCTTTTCTTTAATAGAACATTTTTTGAACAGATAATCGCTATCACTATAAAAATAGAACTATATAAATTACTCCTGGTGTGGAGAAAAAAAATAAATAAAATAGGCCAATTTGTGGGGGGAAAAAATTTAATATTTGAGTTACATAAAAGCTTTTTATTTGTTTTCTTCCTAATTGTCCTTGAAATAGTGGTCAAGAACCCCCCCACCCCCAACACAAAAACGGTTTGGACACTGATCAAAATTTGATGTTGCCGTTTGATTTGAAGTTTACGCTCAAAATGTCCGGTCAGCAGAAGTCCTGTGCTCAGAAAAGGAAAGAAAAGAGAAGAAGAGAAGAAAATAGAGGCCTTAAAGATTTTCTTAACAAATATTTAAAAAAAGGTGGTGACGGTGAAGCTGGGACTAGTAAAGTGAACGTAGGTTAGAAACAGCGCAGTCAACGTTTACCAGCCTTGTAACGTAAGCTAACAGGCTAGCTCTAATGTTAACGTCCATTAGCTTGTATAAAAGCCCGACACAACACGTTATCTTTGACAGAAACAGTTGAGTTTGGTAGCTCCGTCAGAGAGGAGAGAGATCCGGCTGCAGTCAGGTGACAGAGAGAGTGATGCGGGAGGGGCCCGCTGTCTCGGAACGGAGGGACAGAGTCAGGCTACCGCTGAGAGAAGAGAGAGAAGATCGTCTAAGATTATCTCGTCCGGGGCCCAGGCAAGACTGTCAGCTGACCTGCGTGTGGTGCTGATGTTGCGCGATGTAAATCATGCGGCGCCCGAGTGCATTTGACCGGCAAAAAATCGGCATATGTCAGACTGACCGGCCGGTCTCCGGTCATGGCCGATCACGTGAAAATCGGCCGATTCCGGTCACCAGCCGATAAATCGGTGCATCTCTAGTTGGTAGCACATTTTAGATTGTTTTTAATTGTATCGCGTTGAATATTCGTTCTTTAATCCATCAGTTTTTGTCCAAAAACAGCCATTTTTTTTCCTGTGACTAAGACGAGACGATGATGAGCTAAAACTAATATCTGATGATGAACACCGCTACGCTATTTAACCAGGAGGCATCCTCACCAGATGCCTGAACCACCTCAACTGGTCCCTTTCCGCGCTCTTCATTTCAGCCTCTTGTATCCGCTATGCCGTTTTTCAGTCACTACCCAAAGTTCATGACCTTAGGTGAGGGTTGGAACGTCGAATGGATTTGTAAATGGAAAGCTTAGCCTTATGGCTCAGCTCCCTCTTCACCACAACTGTCCGGTTCAGTGCCCCTAAGCAGCACAGCCCTCTGTTTACCAGGCAGAGCACTGTGGCCTTTAACTTGGAGTATTATCAGTGCAGCGTTGTGGAATTTGTGGTAAATTGTCAAACGCACGACACCTGAACAGCACAACTTGCTATTAAAGCTCTGATCAACCTTGTACACAACCTGCTCAGCCAGCGCCGTGCCAGCATTATAAGTTCTCAATAAAAGTGATGTGTTTACATTTTGCTTACCTCAAACTGGCACAAAGAAACACTTGTAGGTTTAATTAATTTTGGGGAGAGCATGCACTCCCCTCGATCAAACCTGACCTTGTGTCCTCAGAAGTGGATTCAGCCTCTCTGAACAGACCCCAGCTCCTCGGTGACTGGCCGGTGTCTCGGCTCAGGGCAGAGGTGAACATATGGTGGATCTAATCTCAGGTCAGCCGCATCAAGGCTAAGACTGCCTCTCTTCCTGTATGTCACCCTTTATTTGACTTTCATCATCTCTGTAACGGTGGAAGAGTCGGAGAGTTAAATATTAAGCTGTAATCCTTTAAACTGCTTTTCCTAGTGTAACAGATACCGTATCTCCGTGTGTGACGGGACAACGCCTGAACTCACGTTTGTAATGGGAACCGTTTTTGCTTGTCGTAATTTTAATGACACGGTTGTGACCCAGCAGCAGCAGCAGCAGAGACATTCCCTCCCATTCATTTTCCAAGAGGCTCATTTATCAGACGCTGGATGTGTTGTTTTCTGTAAAGTCTGACACACATACGGCAGCACCTGTGCCCGGGCTAAACACAATCTTTGTTTTGCCTTTACTGATGTTTCTGTCTTTAATAAAAACTCCCAACGTTGTCAACTTTTGTGTTTTTTAGCTTCTTTTTTTTTGTTGTTCCACCAAACGTTCATTGTCTGACGGTTGGTTGGTGGTCAGAGACTCAAGAGCACATGCTATTTGCTGTGCTAATCGCTAACACGTCAGCATTGCTCTCCAGCGTGTTGTTGGTAGTTTAGTTTCTGCATATTTAGAGCTTTAAAACTACGTCACAGCGCGAAGGCTCTGGGTTGTAACCTGCTGTCGGGCAGATTTACTTGGAAAAGATCAGTCGTGTAGTCGTGGTTAACCAAAAGATTAATCAACTCCTCCAAAAAAAACAGTTTGTGACAGGATCGTGTAATTGTTTTCAGACTGTTTCCTTAGTGGAACCACCTTAGCTGCACCTTCACTTTGCTAAACAGTTCAGAAATCATCAATAGAAAATCCAGCGTCTGTGATAATGACGGCGGTAACGATGCCATTACGGCGGGATCAGCTCCCGTTCCTCCGTCGGTGTGAATAAATCTCTGCACAGTTTGCGGCTCTGCCTCTTGTTTGTCGTTCCCTCTGCTGCTGAAGCTTTCTGCTGACCTGTGCTGCTTTTGCTCAGAGCCCTGGAGGATATTGGATTCTCCACATCTGCAGTCCTCGTGCTCATGGCAACATGGGGAGGGGGGCTTAATTTCTACATCACCTGCATCATTCCCCCCCCCCCCGCCTCTCCGCCTTCCTGCCAGGCCCACCCTCCCTCCCTTCCTCCTGCTCCTGCAAGCATCTGCAGAGTGATCAAATTACCCATTATTACCACATACTGTCATCAGATTACTGTTATTTAGTCCAGGGACTGCCTCACGCACACACACACACACACACACACACACACACACACACACAGCGCCCTGCCATTTGTATCCCAGTGAAAACGTTAATGACCAGACCCACATCCTTTTTTTTTTTTTCTTCAAATGTGTGTATGCACGTCGGCTTGTGGGGCAGTGTATTAGTTTCACTGACGCCTGAGAGCATCCGGTTGCTGCAGGAATACACGTATTGATTAGAGTCCCGTCCGTAAGTTATTGTTTTGTCTATAAAAGGTCAAGCTCAAAGATGACAGACTTTTAATTCTGATATTGAGCGCCTAAACGGGGCGTACACGCAGACGAGCATCGTGTCGCGGTGGCTGGATGAATGTGCTAAGTTAGCTTAGCTTAGCACAAAGATACGAGAGAGGAGGCCAGCTGTGATGTGAGACCGTGGAGTTTTAATAAAATTCAGCAAGAAAAGGTTGTAACCTTGGCAACGCAGAGCGGACAGGCACCAAGCTGAACTAACACTGTCAATGACTTTAGTTCCTTCCACCAAATTCGTCAACCTGATCGTGGGCTGGGAGAGTTGGGTGAACCCAGACGGGGGTGCCCGCATCACTGACAGTGTTGTGTTTTATTATAGAGGTCGACATGTTCTGCTTCTGTCACTCAGAAACATTCGGGGAGGGCGCTGAGTGAGGACGGCGTTTAAGAACAGGGAGTGTCTTGACTGGACAGTCTGGAAGAACCCAAAAAGTTATTCAGGTTACTTCACGTTCTTTCTTTGACTTCCTCTTCAGGTCATGAGTGCCTCTAGGAGAGACCCAGCGGAGAAGAACCTCACCTGTCCGAAGCCCCGCCCTCGGGCCTCGTCCTGCCCTCCACCGCTGGACTCCCATCATGAGTAAGCGCCTGATTTATTTGCTGCTAAATGTTTGTGTGCACCGCTGCGTGCTAACTTTGGCTGCTGGGTTTGAGAATATTTTTGATGTGTCTCACAAGTTTTGTTAAACTTTGGCGCAAACGCTGTTTTGATGTGACGTCTTCATGTATCTTCCTAGAAAACAGCTCTGGTTTGGACTATTTTGGGAAATCTTGACGCTGCAGGCTGTGTTACTGTCCTCCGCAGGGTACGACCGCACTTTAGCTTCTGCTTGCTTTCCACAGCATCGCTGCTGCTGCTGTCACGTCCTGATTTCTCCAACCTGTGGGCCGGGAAGAGGTCATTGTAAAAGAACATTAGTGGCGTCGACTTTGACAGCCCTAGAAATTACATCTGAATTATTTCAGGAGATGGATATTTATGCAAAGTTTGGTGTATTTCATCCTGTTGATGCTCGATTAATGTCAACGATTAAGAAACTATTTCAAGAGAGAGTTTCAGGTCAGTTAGTCTCAGTGTAAAGACTCCTCGTTACACTGTGCTGGATGTTGTTTGGGTGAAATATCTTTTCTGTTGCTGCAGTGGTGGCTTGAGGTTTTGCAGCAGCTCACCTTGACTTGATCAGTCTACCATAGGAAAAACATAAATTTATTTTATCACTTCTTATGAGTGGATTTGGAATAGGTGAAGCTGCAGGTTTGCTGTTCAGCCAATAACATGGAAGTGTGTTGCTGCACAGTTTTCACTCTTATCTGTTAAATATTGAAGATGTATATGAGTATTCTTCCCGTACACTGTCGACCTCCTCCTCCTCCTCCTCCTCCTCCTCCTCCTCCTCCTACCCCCCCGCTGGTAGAACCATATGGCACAGAGGAGCAAGTGCTGCAACCCTCGCCACCTCATCCCTCATCAATCACCCCGCAAAGCATGCTGGGAGGGCGACTGTAACGGGAGGTGCACTCCATCAGCTCCATCCATAGTGTATCCGTGTGCGCTGCCTGCCGTACATCAGCGTGAGTGTAACGGCGTGGCCTCACATGTCGGCTCAGTGTGACTCATCCGGCAGTATATTCTGTTAACGTCTCATATCTTCATACATGTGTGTGTGTGTGACGTGACGCTCACACACTCTGCACCAGAGGAGCTGTTTCCATCACGCAGGGTTTGAAATCTAAAGCACGAGTGTTAGTGAATGTCGAGAGCAAATTCACAGGTTTGTGAGTTTAACCTAAATGTTCCTCGCGGCAAATGATGTTTGGGAGCAGGTGCATTGGAGGAGAAAAGAGTAATGACAAGGAGGATGACGAGTGTTTTCATCTCTCAGCATCTGTTCCGCATCAGATACCTGCTTTGTATCACAAGGAGCCGAGTGATCTTAAGAAAACAGCTCAGTTTGGCTCATTCTGGGTGTTTTGTGGTTTATTAGCAGCCGTGATAGCGTGTCGGGTAATGCATTCACCTCCTGAGGTGTTTATATACCATGTCTGCGGTCGGACTTTTACAAACAGCCATAAAACTTTACAGGTGTGTAACATTCACCGACTTTCTTAAGGGTTGGAGCGGCTGTGATGTCGTCGCATCTGGCGCTACTTAAGTCAGGTTTTGTTTTCTTTGCAGAAACACAGCGATGACCTTGCGGTGAATGTTTTTCTTTGTGCTGCCGTTTGTGTAAATCTCATTGGAGTCGGTGGCTGCATAGCGACTGAATGAGGATGTGTGATTGTGGAAACATTTTAATTTAACTTATTGGGGCTGTCACAGTTAATGCAAATTGTTTTATATATGCAGATTCTGTTATTATGAGTTCAGTAAAACTGTAGTTTGGGAAATCAGGGAGGGATCAGAGCAGCAGTGATGTTGTGGAAAGCAAGCAGGACCTGAAGTGCAGTCATAGTTAGGCTCTAAGTAAAAGTATGATGACAGGGAACAGATGGACAAAAGCAAAGTAAACTACTGGGTAAATACCACAGATCTCTGGAACCAGTGGCAACGCTTGTGAAAATAGATAGATAGACCCATAAGTAGAAACTTTATTTATCCTGAGGGAAATTTAGTAAAACATCTTTAATAACAAAGTAAAATTGTTTCGAAACCATCGTATCTCTTAATAATTTGATGCTGAATCACAGTCGAACCCTGCAGAGGACAGTACTGTGCATTGTAACGTCAAAACTGCTAGAAAAAAGAAAGCAGAAACAAATGGGCAGAAATTGATTCACTGAATTGGATGGATGTGGAAATATTTCTGCAAGTTCAGCTTCAAAGCTCCTGCCAGACGCTTCTCTAGACAAGAACAAAGTTACCTGCACTGGCTGTCGATGTGAACTGAGTTATGATCTGAGCAGGAAGCTTTCTGAGAAACCAAGATTAAAATAAAACAAAACATTCCTTCCTGGTACATTGAAAGCGCTATTAATTTGAATTAATGCACGTTATCTATGGGTGTCATTAATTATTTGAATCTATTGACAGCCCTAGTGTTTATAGTCTATACTCAGTAGGGGATTTACTGCACATGTGTTGCAGTTGACGTGTCTGCCCTGGTGGAGCTGATTCGTCTTCTATGGAATCAAGTTAAATATGTTGTGACATGAATTCACAGACAATCAGTTTAACTTAACTCCAACAAGTGGTAATCCTGAAACAGAGAGAGAGAGAGGTTTGTTTCTTTACCCTCCACAGATTTATTTGCGTTTTCTCCGGCGCTCTCAGACTCTTGTTCTTCGCCGTTTAGCTCTCTTCACAGATAAGGGTTTGAACGGGAGCCAGGCCGTCCTCCTGCCAGCAGCGCTAACTCTGTGCAGTCTCAGTGAAGAAGAGCTGCAACGCTGTATATCTGTACAGCGAGAGGTGGGCGGGGGGGTGGGGGTGGTGGTTGGGAGTGGGTTACCAGGGCAACCCGGCACATGTGAGGCGATTGGATTAAGCATATGCTGCTGAAGGGTAGCGCTGAGAGCTTTAACCCGATTACTGCCTTTTCCTTTGCACACTCGTCTGTGTGTGTGTGTGTGTGTGTGTGTGTGTGTGTGTGTGTGTGTGTGTGTGTGTGTGTGTGTGTGTCAGGGGAGGTTAGGTGGTTGATCTGATTGATTGTGCGAGTGATGAAAACAGAGGAAAGCGTGATTGACGAGTCGTGTAACAGAAGGAGAAGCCCGCCGGCACCTTTGGGAGGGGGGGTTTTATCTGATCAGCCGCGGTGAAGCTTTGACACTGCAGATAATTTAATTTTCATGTTGAAAACGTTAAACAAAAAGTAAAGCGGCTTGTGAAACGTGCACGTCAAATAGAATCGTTGGAGGAAGTTAAAACATCAAAGAGAAGTTTCCGCCGGTCCCGTTTTTCATAAAGAAATTCAATTAGGGCCAAAATACAACAGATGAAGACACTTGTTGTGGTTATTGTCGTCTTTATGCGACCTGAAAGAGCTTACTAAGCAGCCAGCGCTCTGGGGGAAAGGCTTTTATGTGTTTCATTATTTATCTCAACCTTTGATAGACTCACTCTCTCTCGCCTGGAGATGGTTGACGATGTTGATATCCCGAGCTAATTACTTTAATTACCCCCCCTCCAGCCCCTACGACACACACACACAGACGCTGGCTCGGCTCGGGGCAGGGCGGGGCGGGGCTAGCTTCCTGTAACAAGTCTCTTAACGAGGATGGATGACTCACCCTGGATGGTCTGAGTCTTAATGGGAGAATGGAGAACGATGACAAGGCTCAGGATTTTAGCAAGTACTAACAAACTTATAGCCTGGCGCAACCACGGAAGATTTTTAGTGTCTAGTCACGTGTTTCAACCGCTACGCAATCAGATAGTCCTACAACCAATCAGAGCAGCAAATTATGTGACGTACGCTTCTCAGGAAAGACCAGAACCCGACAGAACCAAAGTAAGAGACGACAAATTTGGAAGGAACGAAGATGGAAAAAACAAATAACAGTGTCTGCTTTGTAAAAATGAAGCACTGCCATCGTGGGGCGCGCTTCCATTACCTCCATACGTACATTGTCGTACAATTCATTTCATTCTCACGGCACAACTTTATTAGACACCTGCGCCCGTCTGCTCTGGCCAATCAGAACCCGCGCCGGTCCCTTCAGCCTGTCGCTGATGTTATCTGAGAACAGAAGAAGCCGTTTGCCCGAACGGCAAACAGCACAGAGTCATTATTTCTGGTAATAACACGCTGCAGCCCTGTCTGCAGCAAAACACCTCGCAGCGCCGATGGAGGAAATGGATTCGGAGCATAGCGATAGCGGCGGAAGGAAAAGGAGATTGATGACAAGTGAGGAAGAGAAACACGAAGCTATACAACATTTTATTGGCGTTGTATAAACAGCACAGTTAGTTAAAGGAGGATAATGGCTGGAGAAAGACTCTGGCAGGCAGGGATGGAAAGAATCAGAAAGCTGGCTCTAATTAGTCTAATAATTCAGTTTTTCTTTATTCTTTAACATAATTTGCAAGAGTTCCACCTTCAGTGCAAAAACATCATGCGTGAAAAAACATTCCAGGAGTAAAAGATTAACAACATTAATGAACCATGTTAAACTTTTAAATTACATCGTCATTATTAAAAGGGCATCCAAGTGTAAAAGCTTGTGATGCACCAAGCCAACGGTCGGCTGTTTGCCTGCACTCGTATTTTAATCTTCATTTCATCTGAACATTCAAAGACACAGTCGTCTAGAACAAACAAACTCCTCATCAGCCTGGACGTCACCCCTGATTCTGATGAGTCGTAAATATTTAATGTATTTTCTTTGGAGTTCATGTTGAGTTCTGAAGCGTTCTGACCTCTAAACTCACCAGTAGGAGGTTTTTAAGGAGGCAGTTGCCTTCAATCTGTTCACCTGTCCTTCACCTGCACACACACACCCACACACACCCACTTCCCTTCG
This sequence comes from Chelon labrosus, assembly GCF_963514085.1. Lineage (NCBI taxonomy): Eukaryota > Metazoa > Chordata > Actinopteri > Mugiliformes > Mugilidae > Chelon > Chelon labrosus. The sequence goes on from NC_140356.1 coordinate 18,940,342, forward strand.
TCTGTCAGAGGAAGACTGATGTCACTGGGCGGCGTGCAGGGCACACGGTGCATCTGGGTGTGGTGCAGGATAATTATCTTCTTCTCAAAGCCTCATCTGGTCTCCATCTGCTGGACTCAGACATGTTTAACTTTAACCACAGAGCAAACAGAAAGAAGAAGGAGGTCTTTATTATCCTGCACAAACTGCAGCATTTATTAGAGGGCGGCTTAGCATGCAGTTGTTACTCTATCTTAACCTATGAAAGCTCAGCAGCTGCACGGACTTTTTATAGCTGGCCACAGAGAAGTTCTACTGGAAAAAGTTTGGACACCCAGGACTCCACGGCTCTAGTTCTGGTGGGAAGGGAGAGTGTTATTAACTCCATCACACAGATCTCTGTGAACATGGCCTGCGAGCTGCCGCTCCTCGGTGATGCTAGTCACGTCAGTTAGACGCGCAGTTAACGGCGCTAATGCCCCCCTGCGGTGCTTGTCACTCTCCACTCAAGACATTGCACATCCAAATAGCTCTTGGCGGGCGTTCCAAGTGGAAATAGGACGGTGTCAAAGCTCCGCTCTGATGGAGGCTTGTTGGTAGCACCCGGTGGATGATGATGAGGAGGACGTGAAGATATTCTCAGTTCGCTGCAGTTTCAACAGAGGAATAATTATACTTTATGCTACAGACAAGATTTATTAACCAAAACTCTAGAAATGCTTAGTTAATATCCATTGTGACTAATCTGTAATACCAACGGTAGTCACATGTACCAGGTTCATTCATTCATTCATTCATTCATTATCTCTAAACGCTTAATTGAGGAGAGTTGAGCTCTGTACCACATTTTCGAGTTCCTCCTAGCTTCCTAGCCCCTTAGCTAATAGTAGCTCTTCCATGTTTCCTAGCCTCCCAGCTAATAGTAGCTCGTCTTTGCTTCCTAGCCTCTACGCTAATGGTGGCCCTTCCTAGCCTCCCAGTCTTGTAGCTAATAGTAGCCATTTTGAGCTTCCTAGCCATCCAACTAATAGTAGCTTGTCCTAGTTTTCTAGCCTCCCAGCTAATTAGCTCTTTGTAGCTTCCCAGCCCCTTAACCAATGGTAGCTTTTCCTACCCCCTCAGCTAATGGTAGCAGTTATAGCTTCCCAGTCTCTTGGTCAATAGTAGCTCTTCCTAGCTTTGCAGCCTCCCAGCTAATAGCAGCTCTTCCTAGCTTCCTAGCCCCTCAGCTAATAGCAGCTCTTCCTAGCTTCCTAGCCACTCAGCTAATAGTAGTTCTACTTCGCTTCCTAGCCTCTTAACCAATAGTAGCTTTTCCTACCCTCTCAGCTAATGGTAGCAGTTGTAGCTTCCCAGTCTCTTAGTCAATAGTAGCTCTTCCTAGCTTCGCAGCCTCCTAGCTAAGAGCAGCTGTTCCTAGCTTCCTAGCCACTCAGCTAATAGTAGTTCTACTTTGCTTCCTAGCCTCCCAGCTAATGGTAGCACTTCCTAGCTTCGCAGGTAATACTGGCTCTTCCTAGCCTCCTAGTCTTGTCGCTAATAGTAGCCATTTCTAGATTCCTACCCTCACAGCTAATAGTAGCTCAATAAATGTGCTGTAACTTGTTAATTTTTAAACCTCATAGTTACTGCTGGCAGATTAGGCACAGTCAGCTCTCTCTCTCTCTCTCTCTAATCTCTATTATGATGATAAGACTGAATGTTAATGTAACAAACGTGACGTGAGTAAGAGCTCCGTGTTGTTCCACGTTGCATCTAACTGTTATTTATTGGCCTTGTTCCAGTTACCTTCAGATAATATTACAGCTAGTTCAGTAATAATTTGCTTTTGGTTTAGTAGAACCAATGTGGCACACTTTCATACCATTTCAGATGAGCTCAGTCTCGTTTACTACCGCTCTTGTTTGTGGGTGTTTAGCTGATAACACCACATTCCTGACGACACTTGAAGGCAGCGTTTGTTCCTGCGTTTTGTTCTGTCAAACCCTTTAAGCCCCGAAGCGATGATGACACGTCTCCTGGCGTGACATGCTCCCTCGTACTTCGCGCCGGCTCCAGATAGCTGGAGCAAACTCTGCCCACTGAATGACTCAAGGCTAATTACTAGAAAGACTGGTCCTTGTTTGTGCAGAAAGCACCTGAGGAGAGAGACGACTGCTGCGTTTTATTGTCGTCGCACAGGTCGGGCAGGTTTATTGGCCTGCTGCGCTTCCTTCCACTTCAAGGGCTTTTCCGCCCCGAGCACGCTGTGATTTTGAATTTGAACCGAGATTAGGGATTAAGATTAGTCCGGATTTCATAAGAGGCGACATGCTGTTTGCATTAATGAAACTGTCAGAGCCACTTCTAAGGTCTCCCACAGAAAGGAAGTGAGGGCGTCTCCAGTGTGCCATTAACACTGCAACACGGCTTTATGAAAGCGTTCTCTCTAAAGTGGCGAAATCCTCATCAAGTCTGTGATATTTACTCCCAGAACACTTCATGTTGTGGCTGCTACGCTGCCTTCTTTTCAACCCACAATTCAATTTTGTTTTGTCGGGCGCTTTATTGACACAGAGGCCTCCACCAAAGCAGAGGCCGGCAAAATGTAAGGCGTTCACTGCAGAGCGCGATCCGTCAAATAAGAATTGATTAGCTCTCCTCGGAGTGTTCGCTTCCCATTCTTCTTTAAAACTGCATGACCCCCGCTTCGTGCGTTAGCGGCCGCCAATGGCAGAAATTTCTAAACAAAGCTTTACTTCCAAGGCTTCCTGCTCTTCGTTTGTTTTCGGATGTTTACTACAAAACTGTGACCGCTTCTGTTATTTCCTTGATATTTGGAAAAGAATGAAAGGTTGCTTTGATAGCGGGGGAATATGCTCAGGAAAATCTCGCTTTGAAGTCCAGTTAGCAGCTGTGTTCATGCATTCAGGTGTATTATCTGAGCTTCCTGGCAGATTGGGTTTAGATGGCCAATTTTCGGAGCCTTTTCAAAAGTCATTTTTGATTATCTGGATACGAAAGATCATCCAGTATCGATTCATTAAAGCCTTGAAGTTTGACGTCAGCACAGCAGCATGAAATTACAGAACGTGGAAGCACACAAATACACCATGGACTGTAGAAAAAGTGGACGCCATGACAACTCCCAAAAGTGAAGCCAAAGCATGTGGTTGCAGTGTAAGTCATAAGCTCCGCCCTCTTTATGTTGATGGAACTAGGGCCTAAAACACTAAAACACTAAAGTACACGTCAAATACAGTGTAAATTGTTTTGTTCAAGTGAGTTTTATTTTAGTTTTCATCTTTAATGAAACAGTTCTGCACCTAAATCACAACCTTGCCACATTTAAAAGGAAACTCTTTCAGACTGGAGGTAAAACTGAACTCTGAGTGAGCGAAGGTCATTTCCTCCAACTCTTTTTCAACTCTTTTTCAACTCCTCGCTCGTTTCATTTCAAGTCTTTCCAGTCCGCGTTCCCTGACGATTGAAGGTCTGTAACTGTTGTGCAATGCGTGTCGTGATGCCAGTTGTGTGCTGGAATGCGGTTCTCTTTCACCCTCCATCCCTCCATTCCCTGCGTTTTCCTGTCCCTTCCTGCGGCGGTGAATGATGCTCGGATGTCATGACTGTGGCGACAGAAATGTGTGTTGGAGGAGGAGGAGGGTGCAGGGTTACAGGAAGGAAGAGTTGTTGGAATATGATTACATCTCTCAGTAAACAGGGCAGCGGGAGGAAATGGATCCACAGACCCGGTCCTCGGGGCATTGGCTGCACATGCTGAAGCCACCAGAGAGAAAGATTAAATGAGTAATATGATGTTAACTGAGACGCATACTCTGGTCGATCACAACCTGAGCTTTGTATACATAGACATGTGTTAAGTTCAGATGGTATAATCCGGTTGGATGTTCGCGAAACAGTCAAATACCGTCGCAAACCACCTCTTTTTCATACCACAAGCTCCTTCTCGGAAAATCTTGCTGATAAACGATTCACTTTGCTTAGAAGGAAGAGATTTGCCTCGACTGCTTCATTTTGTTCGTCCAAAAACTCAAAAATACTGAATTTATTATCATAAAAACACAAGAAGCTGTAATCTGTAAAGCTTTTGCATGCAGTTGTCGATGAGCATCTCAGATCTTTTGGTGGTGTTGGCAGTCCTGGTTGATGCGGTAGTAAAATGGTCAATGGTTGTTTGGGCAATGGCTTCTCTAGTTGCTCAACCCTTTGGTAGTAGCAGGGCTTCAGTGGAGGATTAGTAAGACGTGGAAGAACAGTTCTGGTACCTTTTAGGCTGCTAATGCCGCCACTGGCAGCTGAAAAGGAGAGGGACCCTCTTCAGAGTGAGGCCTTGTCAACTTTGGCCCAGTTAACACTTCCATCTGGTTATCTCACTGCTGCTGAGGGGATTTTTTATACAGCTCAAATCAGACCTCTGGATTTGTGAATAGTTGGTGTGGCCTTCATTTGTCCTTTATTCCTGATGTTCTTTACAAACGATTTGACTCATAGGTACGGATCTTAAGATACAAAGAGCTGTGACAGTTGCTGCAGCTGTATTTTAAATATTCAACCTGTTGGACTGCTTTATAAATAAATACATATTGCTAAGCCATAATGAGTACTAACTTTTTCCAGAAGATGATAAAGCAAAGATTTATGACAGATGCTTCTCTGTGCTGACTCCAGTTGTCAAACATTTGGAGAAGGCAGAGGAACCTTTTTTTCCAACAAGATGATGGCACCAGAAACTGTTGATACCAACACACACTCTCTTTGGCTTTATCCTTCACAGACACGCACACAGATATGATGTTGCCTCGCCACAAGCTCTCCGTGGCCTCCCTGCCTTTAGTTGCCATGGTGAGCCGAGCAGCGCTTCTGTTTTTCATCGGCGGCCCTCCCGCTCAGAAAGTTTAGCCCCGTCAATAGTTAATGTCTAGACGTCAGACAGATGGGATCTTGTTTGCGACGAAGAAAGCTTTGCTGTGTGTTAAAAATATGTGTCTGCTCTTTGGGGACAGGATGTGAAATCACCCAGATTTCACTCGTATGCCACTCTGTCCACTTTGTTGTTGTCCTCATTCCTGCCGTCCAGTTGGATTGGATTGATGGTCAGGACACACTTTAGTTTGAAAGGCCACAAGCTGCTCAGACCACCTCAGATGTGTTCACATTGGGGTCACCCGAGACGCATCTTAACACCGAGTTTGAACTTGTTATCTAGAGCTGTTGATCTCGGTTTTAAGTCGTGCTTCACTTCTACGCCTTATTTACAAATATAAATAAACGTCAATGGCTACGACTGGATCAAAATTCCTTTCCTTATTCACGTGTCTCATCGGTCGTAAAGTTAAAAAAGTGAAAACCATGCTGTAGATGTCAGCGTTAGCGGCTACATTAGCATTAGCAGTCGTAGCAGTGTGTCGTCCTCCCAAAAGCTTAGTTGAATTTACCAGATTAGCATGTTTTAGCTAACAGTTAGCAGGCGAAGACCTGCCAAAGCCATTTCTTGATGTATTTTCAACAAACCAGAAAGAAAACATTTAGGTTAGAAAATGCATTAACTATAAATAGAAGCTTAAGAGCTATAATTTTGTATTGTGGGTGAGCTAGCTGTACAGACTGAAGGCCACTGTATCTGAGGTCAAGTAGGGCATCTCCCACGCTAAGAACCATTCTGCTTTTCCTGTTCTCCAGCGAGTTTCTAAACGATACTACGAATGTGTTCCTCATTGCAAAAGCAGAAGCTCGTTGTCTTACTAATGTTTCACTTGCAGCGATGACACACACACACAGACTGTAATTACACAAACTATTTGGTTGAAAGGGCGTGCCAAGCTGACGCGAGTGTGTCCAAACAGTTCAGGGTGAATCTTTGCACCACTGAACGTCCGAAGGACGGAAACGCTACGAAACAGTCGCAATAATTACAAATCAGTTCAGAATGGGACAAAGCTGCTCATGATGCACGACTCTCAGAATGTCTTATCAGGCCTCAAGAAGCCACAGTTACAACCCTCCCACAATGAGCAGCCGTCTTACAGTAAAGAAGCCACACACACACACACACACACACACACACTCACTGAACCCCTCCACCCGGTGACAAACGCCTCGCCGCCTGTCGACCCGTGATAAACGACACACACCCTATCGACCAATGTCAAGCGGGATACACCTGATCGACTGCGTGATGTATGAACGTGTCCGCGCGTGAGTGACGGAGAAGGAGAGGCACGGCGAAGGGGGGGGGGGCTGGAGTGGAGCTGGAGTGGAGCATTGTGGGTAACGGCTGTAGACTCCCACGCCGTATCGCCGCCGTAGATCTTCTGCTGCCTGCTTTCATCAAACCGCCGCTCGCTGCCGCTTTGTTTATTCATGTGTGGGTCGTGTTGTTTACTCGGGCGACACACGTCTCAGTGCTGTGGTTTCTCTAGAGACACTAAACAATGTTTAATATGCACCAATCAGGCATAACATTATGACCACCTTCCTGATGTTGTGTAGCCTCCAAAACAGTTGTGACTCATCAGAGAATGGACATGGGCCTTCTGAGGGTGTCCTGTGGTGTCTGGCTACAGGATGTTGTTAGTGGGGGGGCCTTTGAGGGGAGGGGCCTCTGTGGATCATCCCACAGATACTTGATCAGTTTGGGATCTATGAGGTGGGGGTGCCTGGTCTGGTCTGGTCTAGGTGGGTGCTACAGGTCTAAGTAACATCCACACCAATGAATGACAGGTCCAGTTATAAGTTTCCCAGCAGAACACTGAACTGTTATGTCATGTCAGTGGTTTTAATGTTGTGGCTGATCGGTTTATGGCGCTCATATTTAGTTCACTTACTTTCTTTTCCTTCTAGTAAACAATCTTTGGGTAAAAGTTGGTGTGTGGCGCAAAATTGTAATAATAATAATAATAATAAAAATAAAAGCCTCTGAGGCAGATTTGTGGTTTTTGGGATTTCAGATTAAATCGTCTTGACCTCAAACCCTTTCACACACTTAATTCTGAGTTGAACTTTTATGGATATTTCGAGACAAATATTGACTTTGGACTGAAATCGGCTCCACGTGGGAATGAAACGCAACAGAAATGTCTCCTGAGCAGACTGGTGAAGAAAAGAACGAGCTGCACTCCTGTTGCATTCACAGAGTGGTGGCTGTAGTGGTGTTTCAATAATGACAAACAGATACTGGATCAAAGTGAAGTGTAAATTTAAAGCTGTAATGGTTGCAGGAGTGAAACTCAATCTTATGTGTGAGCCCACATGAGAATGCCACTTATGAGTTGTGTGACTGTTGTTTACAAACTGTGGTTTTTATTTTATGAGGCGGCACAAAGGCCGACAAACCACATAGGGGAAAAAAAAATGCTGGAAATTAAAATAAAAGCGGCATGGCTCAGAGTGGACGCAGCGACTGTGATTCGGTACAGATTATATTAAAATATCATGTTCAGACCGAGTGTCGTAAATAGAGCAGTACAGGTGCTGCTGGAAAATCTGACAGCACGAAGGACACCGATTGGTTCGAGGAAAAAAAAAATCTGCACACTTCAAACAGGAAATGACACGGGGAGGGCAAACAGGAAGCACAAGGCCGAGCTGTAGTGTTGTTCCAGCGTGTTTTCTTTCCCGTCCGTTCATGTTCCCTCGCTCGCCGTGGCACGACGCCAGGCCGAGAGAGGAAGGAGGGAGGAAAGGGAGTGAGAAAGTCGGGAGAGAGGAGGGCATTTTGGGGAATTCCCACCCCCCCCCGCTCCTCTTGTCACCCTTCTCCCCCTTCATCCACAAACATTACACTGTAGTGAACGGGTCTCAAGCTTTTCAAAAAGCTGACTCAAAATATATTCCATTGTCTCCAGGGAGCGTTTGGACCCGTGACCTCTGGGTTTGAGTCCAGATACATTTGTTTTTGAGGCTGTCTGTTATTGACACATAGTTCATGGTTATTTTTTTTTTTTTAACCCACCACTGTTGTCGACATGGAAAACGTTTAGCAATATTAAGTGACGCTCTCTGCTGCAGAAACATGTCTGCTGGAGGCGTACCTAGATGATTATTCAGAGCCGGGCTGCTTCCTCATTGAGTCATTATTTCAGATTAAAAGACAGATGAGGGAAGAAAATGTGTCACATTGAAGTGTTTGAGCTTGATCCTGCAGCTCTGCGTGTGCACTGACACTCTTAATCTTTAAAGTTTTGATTCATCCTCGCAGCTGAACCTCATTTCCTGCCGTTTCCAGTCGCCTGCCGAGCGCCGAATGCAGCCAGAGTTGGCGACCGGCTGGCGAGCGCAACAACGAGTTAGCTATAGCAGAGCCCGTCTACGGAGAGCCTTCCCACTCTCTATTAAGTCCCATTGTAACTAATTTTGGTTGCAGTTCCACCAGATTTCCACTGGGGGCGATCGCCATGAGTGCAACATGAATGGGACTCTATGGAGCTAAACGGCTAAATGTGTCTCTTTCACCCGATTGTCGTTGAGAAATCTCAGATTTGATTGTAGGTTTTGCAAGTTCAACATGGGTTATAGGTCAAAAGTTGAATGAACGAGAACTTATGTCCTTTCGTTTTCTTACAGGTTGAGTTGTTGTTGCCCATAACACGCTAGCATTGTGCTAATGAACGCTGATTGGTCAGTGAATGACTGATTACGACCAGATCCCGCTTGACGGCATCGTGGCATCCGAAGCGGGACCAGAATGTTAAGACGGACTTTTTCGCCCAAGTTTTATTTTTTTCGGCCCGGTCTTTTAAAACAACGAAACAGAAACTCTTCTAGCACGATTATTTACCCGTGTCAGCTGTGTTGTCCATGCCTCGAGAGAAAAGAAAGTGCAGAGCGCGAAAGCACCAAAGCAGTGACTGAAGGATTGCCGTAAAGCAGTATCTGGTCGTACGATGTGTATGACGTCATTGACATTTTAAAATACTTTTTAAAGCAAAATAAGTGACTCTAAAAAATCTAACACCCAGCAATGTGTAATTTCTTTGCATCTCCTTTCAAATTCAATATTCAAATTACTGCACAAAAAATTATATCCTGAGAAAAGTGGATTTTGAGGGGTACTGCTCCATAGACCGCCATTCATTCTGCACTCGTCCTGAGAGCGCCCTCATATGGAATCAGAGTGGAACTGCAACAGTTCAGAACCCGGAAGTTCAGTGAGAGTGGAACTTCTCCCCATATTAGACGTTCTCTGGCTATAGTTTAAGTACGAGCTCATTCACAAGCCGACGCGCGGCGTGATTAGTTGGTCGTCTTCATTACTGCGTCTCGTTGGCATTCAGCAGCAGGAGTTCTGTGACGCAGTGAAGCGCAGCGGGGGGGGGCATTAATCAATGTGCCCAGCAATCAGCACCCAGCTTAATCCAATCCTTCCGTCCGACAGAATGCTGCCATTAGGACGACAGATGCGTATGTGTGTCCACACCGGCGTGACGTGATTGGCTTGGGTGGCAGCCGACCCAAAACAAACCTCTTTGGGGGGGGGGGGGGGGAGAGGAAGCAGATAGTGGTGCGGTTATAGTAGAGACGCACCTTGCTTGTTGTTGTACAAGTCTGTCAGAGACCTCATTCTGATTGGACGAGAGAGAGAACAGAAAGAAATATGAAATCTGGCTCTTCCTAGCTCCCTAGCCTACCAGCTAATAGTAGCTCTACCTAGCTTCTTAGCCTCAGAGCTAACAGTTGCTCTTCCTAGCTTCGTAGCCTCAGAGCTAATAGTTGCTTATCCTAGCTTCTTAGCCTCCCAGCTAATGGTAGCTCTTCCTAGCTTCTTAGCCTCAGAGCTAATAGTTGCTCTTCCTAGCTTCTTAGCCAACCAGCTAATAGTACCTCTACCTAGCTTCTTAGCCTCCCAGCTAATGGTAGCTCTTCCTAGCCTCCCAGCTAATGGTAGCTCTTCCTAGCTTCTTAGCCTCAGAGCTAATAGTTGCTCTTCCTAGCTTCTTAACCTCCCAGCTAATGGTAGCTCTTCCTAGCTTCTTAGCCTCAGAGCTAACAGTTGCTCTTCCTAGCTTCGTAGCCTCAGAGCTAATAGTTGCTTATCCTAGCTTCTTAGCCTCCCAGCTAATGGTAGCTCTTCCTAGCTTCTTAGCCTCAGAGCTAATAGTTGCTCTTCCTAGCTTCTTAGCCAACCAGCTAATAGTACCTCTACCTAGCTTCTTAGCCTCCCAGCTAATGGTAGCTCTTCCTAGCCTCCCAGCTAATGGTAGCTCTTCCTAGCTTCTTAGCCTCAGAGCTAATAGTTGCTCTTCCTAGCTTCTTAGCCTTCCAGCATATGCTACTTCCTCCTAGCTTCTTAGCCTTCCAGCTAATAGTAGCTCTTCCTAGCCTCCCAGCTAATAGTACCTCTACCTAGCTTCTTAGCCTCCCAGCTAATAGTAGCTCTTCCTAGCCTCCCAGCTAATGGTAGCTCTTCCTGGCTTCTTAGCCTCAGAGCTAATAGTTGCTCTTCCTAGCTTCTTAGCCTTCCAGCATATGCTAGTTCTTCCTGGCTTCTTAGCCTCTCAGCTAATGGTACCTCTTCCTAGCCTTTCCTAGCTTATACTAGCTCTTACTAGCTTCCTAGCCTCCCAGCTAATGGTAGCTCTTCCTAGCTTCTTAGCCTCAGAGCTAATAGTTGCTCTTCCTAGCTTCTTAGCCTTCCAGCATATGCTAGTTCTTCCTGGCTTCTTAGCCTCTCAGCTAATGGTACCTCTTCCTAGCCTTTCCTAGCTTATACTAGCTCTTACTAGCTTCCTAGCCTCCCAGCTAATGGTAGCTCTTCCTAGCTTCTTAGCCTCAGAGCTAATAGTTGCTCTTCCTAGCTTCTTAGCCTTCCAGCATATGCTAGTTCTTCCTAGCTTCCTAGCCTCCCAGCTAACAATAGCTCTTCCTAGCTTCCTAGCCTCCCAGCTAACCATAGCTCTTCCTAGCTTCCTAGCCTCCCAGCATATGCTAGTTCTTCCTAGCTTCCTAGCCTCCCAGCTAACCATAGCTCTTCCTAGCTTCCTAGCCTCCCAGCTAACCATAGCTCTTCCTAGCTTCATAGCCTCTCTGCTAATATCAGCTCTTCCTGTTTCCCCTTTTGAATTACGAATACAACTCAGTGCCACCTGCTGGTAGGAAGAGTTATTTCCTCTCACTCAGGTGCAGATTGCATGTACCAGTTGGATGTTGGCTGTAGTCTCACACCCCCACAGTCCTTGTGCTTTGTTGCCGGTAGCCATCTGATGTCTGTTTCTCTTCCTCTCTGGTCTGAGTGGTGGGCCAAGATGTCTGTGAAGCTTCTCAGTCATCCGGGTCATGGTATATCCAGAAGCTGAAACAATAGCCACAGGACTTGAAGGGTTTCTTGAAGACGTTTCATCCAGAGGTCTTTAACCATAGTAGTAACTCTGTAGGTGATAAAGGCTCTATCTTGGTATGTGTCATTTTATTTTGGGATACAGATGAAGTTTAAACCACTGATTAACAAAAATAACAAGATAATGTCCTGCAATTTTTACAAATCAGAAAAAAAAAGATTTTTGTCGTAAGAAAGAAAAGTGATTCTATCCCTGTCATTCAACATTTCTAATTGGCCAATTAGTCTTTTCCTCGTCAAGGACAAGAAAATGTTTAAAGACTTGATAGCCCCACAAAGATTCCTCTATTGGTTTCCGTATCGATCTTACCACCAGCCTGTTTCAAATCATCCCTGATCTCCATAGTTGTCGCTGCTTCGTTTTTTTTTTTCAACCTCCGTGCAGCGTCTCTTTGTTTCCGACGTCCAAGATCGACGAGCCAATCCTGGCATCGACAGGGTGTCGGTCGCCAGTTTGAGTGAAGACGGCTGCCACCAGGCCGAGCTCTTATCAGACCTGTAGATTAAAGAGGGGATGTTTCAGCCACTGGTCCAGACTTACAGTATCTGTAGGTGTTAAGCCAGACTAGAGGAAGGCCTATTGATTCTGTGCCCCCCGTATGACTGCACCTATGGGTGCTGTTTGAAGTCCTCCGTCAATACCTTCCTGCTAGAATCCATATCTCTGCAGGTGCTCCATCCCTCCGGGCGCTCACCTGAGTTAATCTTTATTTCACATACGTTACTCCTTTGATAATCCGTCTAGAAAAGCAGAATGTGAAGCAACTTTTCAAAGATTGCATATTGATTCTTGAAAGGTGAGGATAAAGTCGAAGGTAATTCCAAAATCCAGTAGCGCACAGTAAACAAACGGTGTACGTGAACTGGAGCTGCTGAATTGGATTGCGGAGCTTACTTCTAACAAGGTGTTTCTTTTTATTTTAATCTATCCACGTATAGCTGAGATTTGTAGAAGCGCGCACACACACACACGATCATGGCTCACATATAAGTTTGTTCTTTATCCCCCCGTGATGCCTGAACAGAACAAAATAAAAGGAAACACGTGTTCTTGTAATTACCAGAGCTGCTGTTGCTCAGTCAGTTGGATCGACTTAATTCTTTCACATCAGAGCCGACGATAAATGAACGAACGGAAGCTGTGGATTCTACAAAATGAATAAACGAACTGCTGGGAAGTGATAGAGATGTTTGGAGGCAGTAGCCTGCGACGATCGCATCCCTTCTCTCTCAGCCCATTACTTCCTGTCAGTTTCCACCAATAACCATCAAATAGAGGGCATTAATTAAAAAAAAAGCCAGAAATATTGTAATTGTTTTGCGTGAAATGCGTCATCATGTCTCCAATTAGGGAGGAAAGCTTCTGATGAAAGGCTCGATGCTGAAAATGACCGAAAAAGCCTCAACCTGATCATCATCATTGTGGGGATTTATTAAAGTGCTCACTTGAAATTAAAACAGCCCACACGATGACATATATATACACAGATCAGGCCGTAACATTATGACCACCCTCCTAATATTGTGTAGGTCTCCAAAACATGATGTGACTCATCAGAGAATGGACACGGGCCTTCTGAGGGTGTCCTGTGGTGTCTGGCAACCGAAAGTTCATGTTTTTTGTGTTGCACCAGAGCGACCTACACAATATTAGGAAGGTGGTCGTAATGTTGTGCCTGATCTTAAAGCGCAACCTCCGGCAGGAAACCTAAAACACGTGGTTGAATTGGTGTGATGTGTAATGTTTAGTGAGACTGATCTGTCAGAAGCAGGTGTTTGCAGATGAAAGGAGGTCACGATTGTGTTTGCAAAAAAAAAGGACACACTTATGGCTTCACGTGGCGGGGTCACAGCCTAGCAACGGCGGGTCTGAGGCATAGCAACAGCAGCCGCAGAGTCAGTCCAGCTATGCGGTAATTGGACTTTCTGGAGGATCGGCACACTAACAAATACCGGCACACTTCATCACAAGGACACGCGGCGCACTGCTTTGTGTGCGACGGCGTGCATGAGCGAGCGCATGTGTTGCCATTAGAGGAAAGGGATTGTGTGTGTGTTTGTGAGGGGGAGAAAGTGTGCCATTCATTTGAACAGAGTGTTTTATAGCGACTCCATTAGTGTAACAAATGGACCTGGTTGCTGGTGTTGCGGTTATTCTGCCTCTCATGTCTGCATGCCGCTCTGTCCTTGGGTCGGTGCAATATGCATGAGACCTCGTATCGGCCCATTCAACGTGGCTCTGAGCACCAACGCCGTGGTATGGTCATGTACCTTGAAGGTGTGTGAAGTGTCGCTGCTCAAGGTCACATCTGGGCCACTCATCTTCTCATATAGACGTGGAAGAACATTACTCATCAACCGGGCTGATGGGAAATGTTATCGTTTCCCTGTGGATATCAAATTCCATTTTCACCGTTGAATTTCTTTTATTTTTTTTTATAAATCAGAATAACCTAAAAATTAAAATATATATATATATACTTTGTTCAGTATTTTGTTTTGCATATATTTTTATAAATTTGCTTTAATATTTTATTTTTATTCTTTATTTCCTTGTTTCTTAATATGATAATTTATTTGCACTTCCTTTTTATATACAATATTTTAATATATAATTGTTTTATAATTTTTTTTTATTTTATACATTCTTTTTTTTCTACTTTTTCCTTAATTTCTGCATTTATTTGTTATTATTAAATTTATTGACTTAATTATTTATTTCTCCACTTATTTTTAAATTATTTTTATTTGTTTTTATTTTTTTGTTTTTATTTTTTTAATTTCTGCACACATTTTCGATAATTGTTTTTATTATTTTAATCCATTGAGCTTAAATTTTATTTATAGCATATTTCATTAGATTCATTTCCGATTTGTCATTTCACCCTTGATCCTAACCCTGCTCCCCAGCTTCCTTTCTATACTCAGTACATATATTGTATTACAAAGCTATAATCTTGTCAGAATTCAGTAACACTGTCTGGATATCACGTTAAATGAAAGGTCAACATAAGTGTAACACGCGTGGAAAACTGGAACTGGCATAAACATAACCTAAACGAAATAAATGAGATCACGAGGGATGCTTCACCCAAACGGGAAGCTTAAATGGATTTATTACGGCGAGATGATACAGTTAGAGCGAGAACCAGGGAGGATGTGCAGTATGTGGACAGATTAGAGACAGAATAATGGACAGACGAGTAGAGCGAGGAAGAGAAGGAATGATGTACTCGCAGCTAACGAGAGAGCTGGAGCGTTACCAAATATTATTATCTGCACTAGAAACACTGGACATAATCTCATTAAAGAAGAAGGGCTCTCAGAGGAAATAAAAAAAACATCTCTTATCAGCCATCTTTCTATGCTTGAGCCCTGAAAGTATGGATTTCTGTAAAAGGATTTGTCAGTAAGGGAAGGATATCGAATTATGTGTCATTTATAAGTAATGTTATCAGTGTTGGTGCCTTACAGATGGATTTTTAGGGATGAATCCGATGCTGATTGATCACCACTGGAGTTTTGTTATGTTACAGTGAAATAAACACGTGTGACCTGACACATCTCAGGTCTGTTTATAAACCACAATCAGGTAATTACGAACCTCATACGGGTCAAAAAGACGCAACGTTTTAGGAAAAGATAAAAGGCCCGACAAATGATCCCTGTGGAACGCTGTGTGAGGAAAATGACAAACTGACGATTTCTGTCTCTGTCAGGTGAAATCTTTCTGTCAAAGTTAATGTAGTGTGGAGAGGGTAGCTGGTACCTTGTGTTCTCTACTCCAGAAATGTTCCGGTCATCCAACTGCTGCCATAAACTCCCTAACCCTCTCTGGAAGATGTTTCTCCTTGACGCTGTCTCCAGGAAACTTTTCTTTTAAACAAAAAAACGCCGGGATCGCCGTCTGCACCAATCTCCCGGTACCGATCAGGACATCCCTAACGGACATAGACGCAACATATGAACTACTTCCTGTCATAAAGGCAGAGCTAGGAGCTAAATCTTTAACGCCAAATACATAGAAAAAGAAGGACGGTGGTGTCCAAATGTCCCTTGATGAGGTTGTAATTTTGTCTGCACGAATAGCTCATAAAATATTCTCTTCTTACAGTATATCATCCCTTGAAATTCACTGGTAATCTGCTAAAAAGCTTTTTAAAAATATCCTCATTACGATGACAGACAAGCTGGGGGAGGGAAGACAAAGACAAAGACGGGGCGGGGGGGACAATGACAGTTTGAAAATAATGAGAGGGTGTAACCTCCGGATGAAAGTGTTGCTGCTGGGTACAAATCATCACTCCACATACACAGCACGTAGAAATACTGTACATCTCTGTCCTTTACATTCTGCTCATGTTTCACAGCTTCACTGTAGATGTACATGAGGAAAAAAGGGGGGAGGGGGGGGGGGACAGAAACAGAGAGCGACACAATGAGAATGGGGAACGATGGAGAGGAGGGAGGAGTGCAGGGAAGCAGCAGGAGGAGAGAGAGAGAGAGAGAGAGAACGGGAGGGAAGGGAGATGCTGTGGGTCGAGCGAGTGGAAGCGCTCGTTTAATTTGAATTTAAAGGATGTGAAGAGTCGGCCGGCCGGCGTTGGTGGGACCTGAGGGGAGGAGAGGGTGAGAATAAAAGGGAGACGACGGACGTGAAGAAAAGAGACCGAGTTTGAAAATGAGATGAGAGAGTTGGGCAGTCGAGAGGCGTCACCGCCGGTCAGCTGTGCAGCTACTGATCCACGGCAGCCAGGTGGTCGTCTGCCGGAGCCCGGGAGGAGACACGAGGGGGTGTTGGGGGGGTGGGGGGGGGGATCTGAAAGAAGAGGATCGCTCTGTTCTGCTTTTCTTGATGCCAACCTGTGAAATGAGAGTGTGTGTGAGAGCACTCCAGCTGAGCGACACAACGCACTCATCACACGCCAGATGAAAACCAAATTCAGTTTGCAGAGTCTGTGCCGCCGGCAAACATCCACCGCTACTTTCAGGAGCTGGCAGGAGTAGAGTTGGGATTTATAGGCGGTTTCATGTGGACCTGAGACGGTATTCAAAGCAGGTTTGAGCTTCAGATAGTGTGTGTGTGTTTTCTGCTGCTGTACATCAGAATACTGCGAAAGAGTATCTGAGGACATTTGAGTACTCAAGAGTTTTCTAAGCATGCCTTGAAATCTGGAGAAAGAACAAGGCTGTTTTTTCCGAGCACCAGATCCTGGGACAGGAACGTATTTTTTATTTTTTATTATTTTTTTGCATCCCTGAGGGGTTCTGAAAGATCCCAAGGAGCTGGGAGTCATGATGTGGATACGGAGATGAGGAGGGATGAGGTTCTGGTGGGTGAGAGGGCAAGAATGGGCTGCCACTGCCCTGTGGCACCTCCGACTGCCTCCACCTCCACCTCCGCCGCCGCCGCCTCCACCTCCACCTCCCCGTGAGCATGCAGGTCCTACAGATTGTCAAGGAGCTGGTGTCGCCGTCCAGACGCAGGGCAGCGGCCAGATTCGGAGGTGTGTGTGTGTGTGTGTGTGTGTGTGTGTGCACAGTGAATTGTTTTTGTTTTGCTCATGTAACGACACATGAAGTCGCTAGCGTTAGACAAATATACAGGACAGAGTGTTATTCAAACTGATTATTGGCTAGTTATGTTTTATCTGCGGATGTCCTGATCGGTATCGCAGTCCAGCCAGGCATTTTTAAAATGATCGGAATGAATCTGTTTTGGTATCAGCCTAGCCTGATCTTTTGTGGTTATTTATCTTAGGTGTGCCATAAACCAAAACCACGTCATTGTAGCTTCAAAACCGCTTCGTCCTCTTCTGTTTCAACGGCGGTTGTTACAAAAAATGTAAGAAAAAGTAAAGAGACTTCACCGAAACAACAAACACTGAACGCTGCGTTTAAAAGAAAAGAAAAGTTTCCTGGAGACAGCGTCAAGGAGAAACATCTTCCAGAGAGGGTTAGGGAGTTTATGGCAGCGTTGGATGACCAGAACATTTCTGGAGTAGAGAACACAAGGTACCAGCTACCCTCTCCACACTACATTAACTTTGACTGAAAGATTTATTGGACTGAATCCAGTCGACTGTAGGAGAAGACAAGGAAGACAAGGAAAGACTTTAGGAAGCTACAGGGGAAGAACTTTAGGACATTTAAGATCGGCTCTAGACTAGAATCGTCTGATACTGGATGTTAAAAGATCGTTATCTGATTGGGGTTCATAAAAACTTGATCAGGACACCTCTAGTTGTCTCTGATGTGATGAAGCCGTTTCATTATTTGTGATTGTCTGCCTGAACGCTGCCTCGACGTCCTGTCAGAAGCTATTAAACCACCTGAGACAGCTTCATTAGTAGGCAGGCAGGTTTTTATTTGTCGTTTCATGTTGGTGTCTCCATCTTGAGCGTTTTCCTCACTAGGCTCATAAATATTTATCAGTCAGATCAGCAGTTGTGTCCTTAAAAGGTTTCACAGGTACAAAGTCTCGTCCATTTTCTTCTCGAGACAATAACCCTTTACGAAAGAAACTTGAGGCGTTATGGGAACAGGAGCATGCTTTATCACCCTTAGTGGTTGCTGTGGCTTGGATCCAACGTCACCTGTCAAAACACCTGTCGAAGAATAGTCTGGGTGGTCCAAACCTCTTTAGGAGAACCCAGAGGGATGATGTGTTGTGTACATGTGCCCCTCATTTTGATTCTCATTTGATTCTTTGATGAGGAAATTGTTAGTTCGTTCTTAATTGTTACGCACCGACTGTCCTTGTGGATGAGGTCAAACTTTTATTTATTTATTTATTTTATTTTTGCTGTGCCATGTGTCGTTAGTCTGAAGTGGCGGGACGTTCCCCCCGGAGCTGCCTCTGTAATAGCCCTGTTGCTGTGGGACGTATGTGGATGCGAGGGTGTCCCACGGCTGCGTTTGTCTGGTGAGCAATGAATAATGAAGCGTGTCGCTTGGGGTAATGGAACACTCTGTGACCCTTGATCCCTTGTCCCGTCTTCTTTGTTTTTTTTTTTGATCAGTCACTGTGCGATGTGTGATCTACACTAGTACCAAATTTTATTGTCTCTGCCATAGGAGGAGGGCAATTTACATGAAGCGACGGGTTGAAGGGCAGGTAAGTTGGTGCGTCTTGCAGGTTTCTCCTAAAATGCACATTAATCAGGATGCTGATGATAATTTATGGTAATTTTCAGTCATATTTCTTAGGCCTGTGTGTTCCTGTGGCCGTGCTTCTTTATATTCTCAGCTCATACATATGCTGCCTCCAGATGGGGTTCATTAGAAAAGTCTATATGAACAGCGCCCTCTTCTGGTCAGTAGAAAATTTCAATAAATTGAGACGTAGTTGCTAACATATTCAAAAATGGTAGTGGATGGTAATTTAATACGTTGTGATTTAGTCTTCTTCATGAGTGTCTATGACTGAAGATAATGTTTCCCAGTGTCTCCATCCTTTTATCATGGCTTTATTAAATTACCTGGTCGTTAGCTCGCTAAAGTGTTGGTGGCTTTTAGACAACAATCAACAATTTCCAACGACTTCCCGTGTTTTAACAACAAGGTCAAGTCAACAAGCAACACAAACTCCTAATTTGTACCATAAAGCAGTTCCCTTTGTGTTGTGAAGCAGTCCGTTAGACGTGGCGCCAGATCCCAGCATATTTAGCCAAAGTCGTATAAAAGTAGTGTAAAACTTAGATCGCACTTTGGATTACAGTTATCACGTCACAGTTTGCTCTATCTTAAAAATTACAACGATTTCTGAAAGCTGAGATGTCGCACCCTACGGCCAATATGGTATCATTACGGTAATCTCACGTGCGCCCGTCCCAGATGGTTACTTGTACATAGCTGTCAGATATCGAAAGTTATCCAGGTATTCTGTATAAATGGGGGAAAAGCACTGTCTCACAGGACATTTTCTGACATTTTTATAGTCAAAATAAGCAAAAAAAGACCGAGGCTTAGGTGTTAAAGGGTTAATTCACCAACTAACCCCTGTAGTGCACTCATGGAGGGCCAATTAAACCGCTGCAGCTTGGCGTCCATTGGGAAGTCAATATTTTGGGTAGAAATAGTTTTTTCTCCTGAATGACTGCCGGGTAAATCATAGATGGAGGTGTTAGATTTGTCTCTTGGTTTCACAAGGGACCAATAATCCACATAGTTCAACGCCACAGCAAAATAACATCTTAACCTCTTAACCTGAACTCTGGGCTACTCTGTGATCGCTTTAATGATTCGGTCCAGAGGTCCTGCTATTGATAAATGTTGTAGCATTCATTTTATTGAACCCTCTTAAATAGCATCATCACCTCCCGTCTCCTTCATTTATCTAATTAGAGCTACTTTATCTTGAGTGATCTGGGACTTTTGAACGTGTAGATTTTTCCCGACTGCCCTGGAACAAATTCACACTTTTCTATTTGGCTGTCCTCCTTATCTCCGTCCATCAGCCCTGCAGAGGAATTCGCCTCGGCTCTTCTCTCAGCCTGGATCAATGCGGGCAGATTTAGAGATGATGGCCTCCCAGCAGA
Organism: Chelon labrosus; assembly: GCF_963514085.1. NCBI lineage: Eukaryota > Metazoa > Chordata > Actinopteri > Mugiliformes > Mugilidae > Chelon > Chelon labrosus. The sequence goes on from NC_140356.1 coordinate 18,960,196, forward strand.
TACAGGACACACACATGCACATCCGCTGCGGTGACGCGATGGTGTTATGACTGGGAGCAGCAAGGTGCTAGCGGATGTTGAGGCTGAGTACGTAATGTCTGTAAGAGAATGAGAGAAAGGTGTTTGTCTCATTAGCACGTAATGTAAACTCACTAAAACACACTGAGTGACGTATTCCTTCATTACACCCAACATGATTATTGCAGTTTGTACTCACAGGGTGTCAAACCACTTACTTTTTGACAAAGTGGCACTGAGGAACGTCAACCTTATTGACAAACCTATTCATTAGGAAAAAAATGACCGAGATGTCTCCACGTCTCCAGCATTACTGTCCACTTCAGTCCACTGGATAGGATTCTGAGATCATCCAGGCTTTCTCTACACTGATTTTGTCTCTCCTATTGCTCCTACTTGTACTTGCAGCCTAAGTTGAGAGCTATTTTCCGAAAGCACACTTAACTGGAATTAACTCCAGGCCTTTTACCTGCTTCATGCTTGAAGAGTTGTTGAAGTAATATCCCATGAAACGGCTTTTAAGTCCAGAGTCCAACCACAAATATGGGACTGGACTTTGTATAATTCCTACCTCTTTCCTTGGATGTGGACGCCATCAGATTAAAGCTGAGATTCTTTTTGCTTTAAGACCATATCAATGACCATATTTACATGGTCTTTAGTATCCCGGTTTTGATCGGGTTTTTGAAGTATCCCGTTTTCGTGTTTGTCCATGTAAACACCATATCCCGAATTCAGAAATCGGGATATGCCCATTTCCTGATTTCAAGAAACCCGGTTTTGCTACCTGGAGTACTCCGATAGAAGCCGGGATACTGGAGCATGTATACACCTTATCCCGATCTCTGACGGCTGCCCACTGTCTGCGCAGGCGCGAGTGACGCCAAGTGACGCACTAGATATACAAACAACATGGCGGCAACGAGAACTTCTCACTTTTGGAGCGACGAAGAGACTGAATTTTCCCTTAAAGTAATGAAAGAACTAAACATAACGACGTGTTTAGATGCAGAAAACACCGAAATGCTGATGTATTCAAATCTGTTGCGGAAAAGCTACGTGTCGCTGGTTTTCCACCTCGCTCCGTTGAACAAGTTAGGTCGCGTTGGAAAACATTGAAAAAGACGTAAAACACGCATGCGCAGATAGGATGCAGTGATCAGAAAACGGGTATACGGGGATATGAATAACCGGGTTTCTCTGTGTTCCATGTAAACACCATATCCCGGATATGCTCAAAGCCGAGATAAGCCTCAAAGCCGGGATACTAAAGACCATGTAAACGCAGTCAGTAACTTCTATGTTGGAAAACCTTTGTATTCAATAAGCAGTGAAACCCATCATTGTTTCGGCTTTTAGAAGCAAAATTTATTAGGATTTATTGGGAAGCCCGTATAAGCTAATATAATATATATTTTGTATAACATGTCTTCATCTATGATTATTTATATTCTTAAATGGTTTTGGTATTTTTAGTTGATTTTTCATACATATTTGAACCTTTATGGCGTGTTAGCAGAAGGTTGCGTGTTCAATTTCTTAGACCCTTTAGGAGAATATCTGCTTTTTGTGTCGTGCACTGAAAACGTTGGTATATTCTGGAGGTAAGGGAATAACGTTACAAGGCCGGAAATCGTTAGAGAACGTATTACAGTTGTTTCTCTTGTCTGTCCAGCGTATTCATTTACATCTCAGCTACACCAGCCCAACAGGAGCCCAGCGGCCTCGACCTCGACCCTCATTTAAAGCCGTTTGCCCGGTTCACACCAGAGCAGAATTACTTGGGGACCTTGTTAACGATGTAGGAACGTTCCCGGCGTGTCCACGTTTTGTGAGGCACATTCACACGGAACAAACAAACTCTTGCCCTTTTTTCAGTGTGCGATTTAGGGATTATCTCCAGATACGGGCGAAACGTTCCGAGGCTCGAGCTGGGCAGCTTGACAAATCTGAGCCCCGAATACAGTCGAAGCACTGAGTAATGACTGCAGCTGCAGCTTCTATGAGTCTCAACCCTGAAGAAACGGTAAATGGCACGGAGCGACTGAGAACATCAAACCACTGAGATGCTTATGCCAGTAAAGGTTTTTCAGGGTTGCCTGACTCATCTAATCCCCATCCGTTAGTATGATGTTAAAGTGCAGTGCAGAGTGTACCCCACACAATGAAATGAGAACATATATAACTCATAAGTAAGAACTAATGATGTAATAACTTGCAGGAAATGAATCATGTATGAAAAGCTGCAAAAAACAGTCTTCTTCTCAAATAATAAGCCTTTAATAGTCTGATCTCCTAACAGCCATGTGAACTCTTGATGTGCTGGTTTCTCTCTGGTTGGAATAAATCTCTCTGAGCTTGTCTGCTCCACGTGGGGTAAAAACATCAGGAGGTAGAAAAACAACAAGTGTTTGAAATGATGAACCAAGCTGGAGTCCAATAGGACAGCAGCGTTGGAGACGTGGAGACGTCTTGGTCGTCGTCGTCTTCTGCTCTAGACATTCAGGACTAAATGTTGGAGGAAAACACTTCTTCTTCTTCTTCTTCTTCTTCTTCTCCTATTTGACACTCCACAGCATCACAACCACTTTGTGAAGAAACTTGTCGTCTCCTTCTTCTTCTGGTCCCTTATCTTCCACCCTCTCTTCTTCCTCTCCTCCTTCTTCTTCTTCTCCTCCTCCTCCTCTATTTATTCTATTTCCAGCAGATTTGATGCTCCTCATCATCAGGACCACTTCAGTAAAGTTCTGTAGTGATTGATTTCATTTGATCTGGCTTCCATGGAAACAGTAAAGGTGGACTCTCTGATCACAGCCATTGATCAGGGTTGGCAACGTATTGTCTATATAAACGTGTCTATATAAACACTACACTTTTTCTAAAACACTGCAGGTAACACTTGAGTTTTCTTCTGCAGCAACATTTATCAGCTGCAGGACAAACCAGAGCAGTTTGGGTTTATAACAGATCTAAAGCAGGACTCTGAGGCTGAACTGCAGCCTTCTCCTCATCATCACCACCAGCTGCTCAGAATCTCACTGCATTATTCAGCAACCCTGATGCTCTCTCTCTTCATCTCTTCTTCTCGTTCTCGCTCTCTCTCTCCTCTGTGACATCTTAGCAGTAGAAAAAAAAATCAAACGCTGCGTCAAGAGCTTCAAACAACTTCTCAGTGTTTTACAAACCAACTTGTGAACCATCTGTGGCCTTTCTGTGGCTTCGCAGACGTGTGTGTGTGTTTATATTTAAGTGCGGACTGGAGCTTGAAAGAAAAAACCGCATGCCGGTTGGTTAAGGAGGGGACCGGCAGACAGTCCAGACCCAGCGGGTGTTGGGGCTGAGGCCGCCCGCTGACATCCACGCTGTAGCGGCCGGGCTAATTGACTGTCCATCCTCCCTAAAGGGCAAAGCTGCGGTACGCTTCATACCGCTGCTGACGGCTTTCATGGCAGAACGGAGCAGAGTTTAGTCTGCAGTGGCTTCATCTCAGCGTCCTGGCTTGTTGTAGAGTTTTCGCTGCTTGTGTGACGGCGTTTCGACCTTTTTGCTTTGTTTTTTTAGCCCTGTTTCATCAGTTGAAGAAAACGACTCGTGTACAGTTTATCTTTTATATATCAAGGCCTAAAGTTATGCAGCTACGAGTCAGACAGGCCAGAGACATCAAACACTGAGCTTCAAATCTGACGTGAATTTAGTTGAGAATAAAATGTGTGTACTCAGATACGTGTGCCTGAATCTTTATGATCTTTATCGTGCATTTTATTGTGCGTTTAATCCTCATTAGATTATCTAAGTGGTTACTGTGGTTTCTTTGATAAATATAGAAAATAAAAGTCACTCAAGATGTTTAAGCTGCAACAAAAAACAGACAAAAAACAGACAAAACAAGGCATCATTCGAGCTTCACAGTCACGGGAATCTGATCTCAGATCTACTAACGGTTGTTTTTCACCCGTCCCAACTTGTCCCGACGTGTTGACGACAAACTGGTCTGAATTAAAGTTGTGGCTTCATCACGTTCTCTGCATGTTTTGAGTATGAGTCTCCCGTCTGCGGAAATGCATTACTCACTGCAGATTAAAATCATTTATTCCTTTTTTTTTGTTGTTTTTCTTGTTTAAATAAATAATTGTGGTCAGCCTTTTTTTTGCTTCCTCTCTCCTGGCAGCGATCAGGAAACCACGCAGCTTTGATGTCCACGGTTCGCTCTCATAATTCAAGCTAGTGTGAATTCTTCAAACCACAGAAGCATCTCTGCAGCCGTTTGTCATCCGTACATGCCGACTGTGAGACGATGACAGCTAATTAAGCCCGCGTGGTGGGATAGAGCCTTTAAATCAGCCTCAGTCGTCTGTTTGGACAGGGTTTAAATATCGTGGGTTGATGAAATGCTGATAATACTCAAAGAAGTCAACTTTCGTAGTAGTGTAGTGGCAGTAGAATTAAGCGTGTGCGTGGTTGGCATGCCAGAGAAACAAGGAAATGACTTCCGACTCTAACCGAGGAGGAAGTTGGACGGAGCTAATAAGGAACTGTGCTTTTATTTACTTTCTGTGAGTGGAGCTTCACGCATCGTCTAACCTTTGATTTGCTCCTGTCATGCGGGAAACGACGAGTAAATGACAGAAAACAAGTTAAAATGAACACAAGAAGTAAGAAATTATCTCCAGGGACGAGTTGACGCATCTTTATTTAGCTCTCGCCGCCTCTGATCTGTACACACATTTAGACTATTTGAACAATGCGCCTGCGTCTAATTATCTTCCAGGGTGCTGTTTCGCACGCTGACAGACACTTTTTTATATTGATTAATATTTGTTTTTATGGGACGTGCAGCAGAGTTGGTGAGTGCAAAATGAAAATGTCAAATTGAGTAAAAAATACGAGTCCTGCAAAAACTAAACGACTGCGTTTGTGTTTATTGTGGATCACTACTGACTGTAAATAAAGATACAGGAACCCTGCATCCGTTTTGAAGCTCAACATGGCGTCTCCGGCCGCCGCCATGTTGGCAATTGCTAACTCCGAGCTTATTCCAGAAAATTTACTTGAAAGCATGTTATTTATTTCTGCTGTAAAGTTAGATGTTTTAATATGGAAGTCTAAGGGGATTGATTCACTTTTGGAGTCATATGAGAAACTGCAGTTTGTTGCACTTCCTGTATTGGCTACGATGGTTAACATGGTAATTTACTGAAAACTGAGCAAACCATTTATAAAAAAAAAAAAAAAAAAAAAAAAAAAAAACTAAACCAGAAACAAACAGGTGGTATTTTCTTTGTATCTTTTAAAACACAAACCGTATTCACCAGTGAGTGCAGCTAGTGTTTTTCAAAGTTGAAGGCCAAGTCAAAGCTCTAACAGGCTGTAAGGAAGTTTCATCTTGAAAAGCAAGCGTTTTTGGAATGCAGCTTGTTTTCTTTTCCAGTCACGTACAAACACTTAAATGTAAATTTGTCTGAAGGATCAGTTTCGCCGATCTCGTTATCCTTTTAAACAAGTGGGAAACTTTTCTAGGAATGAGATGACCCAGTGTATTCCCTCCTTTTGTCACAAGCATATTTATATTTGGCTGTGTTGGGTGGAGGTTTAGTTTTTTTTTTTGCATTTGTCTTATGATGCTGCCACTTCAGTCGCAGTGAAAACACATGGCTTCGTGTCACGAGGCCACACGACCGAACTTTCCTCTTACTTTTAAATAAGTCTGACGCCTGCTGGTCATTTTCTCTTTTTGCTTTTAGTCCTTGTTAATTTATTCACAGGAACATTTAGGTCGGTGCCAGGTTGGTCGCCCACTCAGCAAACTGCCTGTTTGCATCTCATATACAGAACTGAAGACAGGAAGCAGACATACGAGTTAAGCTGCACAAGTTGCAAAAGATAAAAAGAGAGCAGACTGCACCAGAGAAACTGCATTATCTCGTCTGCTTTTGAAACATTGCAGTTTTACCAATTGGCTGTCAAACTCCTCCAGGCTGTGTGATGATACGTTCTAGTACTCCCTCCCCATCGTTATTAAAGTCAATCACACGTAGCATGGACTTTAAGGGTTAAAGCGTCAACTTTTGACATTTTGGAACATCTAAAGTCAGTTAAATGTGAATCCCTTCTGGAGTGGACTGATTTAAAGGCTAAATAACCTAAATAGTTGTGTTTATTCTACAATGCGGGAACGCTGCAGTCTAACTTGCATTCTTTCTTTTATGGATCCATTAGTGGCGGCTGCACATAAACAGACAAGACTCACAGCTATGGTTACTGCTTTGACCTCAGCTGTTTGTATGTTGTTAGTCCGTGGATTAGATGGTTGAAACTATTTCCTCCTCCTCCTCTTGAAGTGACCCTGGAGATTCATAAATGATAACAGCACTTTAGCCGCCAACTTTCCTCTCACATACGCAGAGATTTCCTGTCCCGATGCAGCGCAGCGTAATGCTAGCTATGCAGTTAGCATGACGGCAGATGATTCTTGCCATTTTTTTTAAAGGAAAGTTTACAAAGTAGTTCCTCACAGGGCCCTGATTGACTTAGCCATTGTGGGTCAGGAACAAGTGCACGTCTTAGACTCTGGTATGATGGATTATCTTGATCCCATGAGACTCCAGCTGGCTCGCCAAATAATATAACTGGTCAGTTTTTAAGTACGTACTTGCCTTTGGCGTTCCAAAACTTCTGTTGACATTCAGTAAGCCTTCAGAGAGAGAGAGAGAGACTTCCAGAAAATAAATATGGTCGTTGAAACTATGTCCTCCCCCTACTCATCTTGAAGTGACCCCGGAGATTCATGAGTGATAACAGCACTTTATCTGACAACTCTCTCCTCACATACACAGAGATTTCCTGTCCCGATGCAGCGTAGTGCTGGCTTTGCAGTTAGCATGACAAGTAGATGATTCTTGCCTTTTTGTTTTGTTAAGGAAAGGAAAGTAGTTCCTCTCAGGGCGTTGATTGATTTAACCATTGTGGTTCAGGTGCACATCTTAGACTCTGGTAAGAGACTCGTGAGACTCCAGCTGGCTCGCCAAATAATATAACTGGTCAGTTTTGAAGGACGTACTTCACTTTGGTGGTCAAAAACTTCTGTTGACATTCAGTACGCCTTTAAAGAGAGAGAGATGAATATGATGGTTGAAACCATGCCCTCCTTCTCTACTTGAAGTGACCCCGGAGCTTCAGAAGTGATAACAGCGCTTTATCTGACAACCCTCCGCTCACATACACAGATACTTCCTGTCGCGATGCAGCACAGCGATAGAACCAAGATGATACTCTTTTCTTTTTCACTGCTTGTCGCCCACCCTCCGTCTCGCCTTTGATATGCCACATCACAAGACTCTCCACGGTACATCGCGTCCATTTCATAATGAAGTTTTAATGGAAACTGTTTATCATCAAACTGTCGTCGCCTGCCCCGTCCAACTTCTCTCTCTCTTTTCCCCGGCTTTCACTCAAATATGCTTCACAGCGAAGAAGGGATGGCATTTGGAAATAATTTAATAGCTGAATTAGTTACGTAAGCCGTCACATTGCCTCGGCGTGATCTGCTCAAATTAACGGTCCACTCTTTGTCCTCAAAGTGAGGTGTTTTACAGTTTTTTCTTCATCACAAAGTGGACTGAGAGAACTCATCTGACATTTCATATTTGTGATACTTGGTTTCATCAGTTGGCTTCAAACAGCGATTCCTTCTGTCCTCGCTGTCCAGCTCTCTGTGATGTCCTGAATAGAGGTTGTTGTTGTGTTTGGGTGGGGAATGTTGTGAGTGGGAATGACTCGCTCCTGAAGTCAGATGTCTCCCCCTCCCTCTCTCCCTCCCTCCCTCCCTGTCTGTCAGTCTGTGTTGTAGCTCCTCTAACAAACAGTAGCATTGTGCGTCTCTGATCTCACTTCTCGTTGCCGCTCGCTCTTATTTCCTCCCCCCCCTCCTTTCGTTGAGTTGTGATGGCGCAGTGGGCAGCGGCAGTGATGGGATGAGGTAGTTCGGGTTCTCTCTTGGTGTGTTGGACCTGGTTGAACCGTGACCGATGCGGACTAAGGCTCGCTTGGAGGAACCAGTGGATGGCTTGAAAAGAGGTAACGGACGAAAAGATGGGTCGCTGTAGTTTGACTCAAGAGGCCATAAAGGTTGTGTTCAAGTTTACTTTGGTATGATGAGAATCCTGGAGTGATTTTTATTTTTAAATTACTTTAAATTGGCTTGTTGTTTCGTGTTGCAGTGCAGTAGTAGACTTCAATCTTTATTTCAGCTGGCGTGTGTTTGTTGTCCTTTGAGGACGTAATACACAGCTACTAGTACGGGAAACATTTATAGTTTTCAGTCAAAACGCTGCAACTCTGAGCAACGTGGTCTCTTCTATCCGTTAAAAGCAAACTCCTGCTGGTCTCCTCTGGTTGCCAGTTAGTTTTAGAACTGAGTCAAAGATTTTACTGCCTGTTTTTAAAAGCTTTGCACGGCCTGGTGCCAAGTTTGTGACCTTTTAACTCCTCATGAGCCTTATCTTTGTTATGAAATCCTCTGCCAGGAACTTTATGGCTTTTTCTTGGTCGAAAAAAGTTCCTGGTGGAGGATTTTTCAAAACAAAGATAGTTAGTTGGTTTTATTGTGGTTATGGTGTTATAATTATAATTATTATGGTAATTAATATCATTATAAAACAGATAACTTCCTGTCTTGTTTAGCTGCACATTAAGGTTAAAGCTAACATGCTAACTTCATCACATTAAACCAGCAGTACCTTCACTCTGCTCAGGGTACGCTAACAGGCTAATATTAGCATGTATTTAACACCTACCAGCTTCCCAGTGACTGTGATGCAGACTCCTCAGTGCTAACACTCTGCTTCCAAATACAGTGCCCTGATGACAGAATGCTAATGGAGGGTGATGTACTCAGAAATGTCAAGCTGATATTAGTAAATAACTTCATGCATAGTTTTGCTTTTGCACGTATCAAAGTTTATCCAAGGCTAGAGTATGACTCTCCTTCTTTTTTTGTCATAGTAGTTGTATTATATTTTAGTGATGCACGATATATCGGCCGCCGATATAATATCGGCCGATATGGTCATTTTTTTACACATCGGTATCGGTCAGGTGTAAAAATAGAGCCGATGTGAACAGGCCGATAATTATTCCTGTGTATTTGATGTGTGTGCAGAGCTAGTGAGCGGAGCTGAGCGGTGCGAATGTCCTGCTCCTCGCTCAGGTGGCTGTTCAGTCGGCCGCTCCTCCGCTCAAATTCACGTCAGGCCGCTCCGCTCAATTTCGCTCCCCGCTCCACCTAAAAGTCCTCCCCCGCTGCAGCGAAATCGCTCCACGCTCGCTCCAATTTAAAAGAGGGAGAAATAACCCTATCAGTTTCCTTTCTAAAATATTTCACGAACTCCATCTTGCCATGGCAATTTTTTTGAAAATGAACGGTTTTGGTTTTATTAGAAAGAAATGAATTCTGGGTGGATTTGGGCACGCGTCAGGCTGGTGGTGTGAGCGGTATCGGAGCGGAACAGAGCGCCCGCTCCGGCCTCTAAATTAACAAGCGCTCCGCGCTCCACCAAAATTCCATCCGCTCCGCCCCTCGCTCGCTCGCGCTCCGCTCACTAGCTCTGATAGCAGTAGCTTTCTTCCGCTGCTTAGCATTAGCTAGTTTTTCATATTCTTTGTAGGCTTCGGGATGCTTGTTTTTTAAGTGGGTGATCAAATTGGTTGTGTTGAACGATTTGACACGAGCTCCCCCTCGCATCACCCGGCCTTCACAGTCATTACATACAGCATAGCGAGGAGTCATTACATACAGCATAGGATCCTCTTCAAAGACTTTGAAAAATGACCAAACAGACGACATCTCTGCTCAACTAAAGATTTTTCAATTTTTACAGAAAACAGTATCAGTCATTTTATTTTGCTAAGTGACTTTGGCCATTTTTTAGGCCTACTACTGTACCTTAAATATTTTTCAATCAGAATACAGTATCAGTCATTTCTGAAAATAAAATGCAAAAGTAAAAGAAAAAAATGATTTATTGATGATTAATGATTTTGATTATCATAAAAATGTGTTTCATATATATATATTGACATCGGTAAATATCGGTATCGGCCATAACAGCAATATTAACATCGGTTATCGGTATCGGCCAGAATTTTTACATCGGTGCATCACTATTATATTTTATTCAGTTCACACTCATCTTGTCGTCCTTGTTTCAGCTTTTTCTTTAAGCTTCCAACGAACAGTTTTGTCTTGAGGTGTTTGACGACCTTTGCAGCCTCTTGGAGCCTCGTGCTGATGTTTAAAAAGCTTTTCTTGGACGGTTCACGTCCACGTTGAAATGAGCTGTGGAAGTGTGGAAGTTAATTATTTGTCTCTGGGTTAGGACGTTTGTCTCTGCACGTGGTCGAGTCCAGGTTGTAAATATCACCTGGACGCTGCAGGCGTTTGTTATCTCAGCAGAGAAATGACACAGATTAGTGTAGCGTGAAGTTACCTCATCAGTCATTGGTTGGTCTACTCGTGTCTGCATAGTTGCATAATTGTGTGAATGTCTCAGTCATGAACTATTTGAAGATGTTTTAGTTTCACTTTATTTAGCAGGACTTTGTTCGTTGAAGGAAATGATTTGTCACAAATTCCACATGTAGCGTAACAACTGGTTTGTTCAAGTAAGACTTAAAAAGAGCTTCACTTTAATAACTAGAACTACAAAAACATTAATGTCTGATGAGTTAATACCAAAGAACTTTATGCCCTTTTGGCTAAAATGAGACTCAAGTTGGGCCTTTTTGAGAATTGTCAGAAAAATTGGACCTCTCTTGCTTATCTGTTAGCGTTTGGTTCTTTAACCTCCCAAACCACTTGCCCACTCATCGGGACTGTCCTGATTTTCTCCTTAAGTGTGTGATGGAACCTGATTTCATGATCTGATAGGATTTTGAGACATCATTTCAGAATAAGATCAACAACGTGAAAGTGTAAAACGACTAAAAAGGTCTCAGTTGATTGATTGATGAGTTAAAACCCAAGAACTTTATGCAAAATGTGGCCTCAATGATTAACCAATAATTTAGTTGTTGTAGGCAAACCGTTCTCTGCTGACCAAGTAATCATTCCAACATATTTTATGCACATATTAAGAGAAATAGAAAAGTACTTCTACATTGCATGACAGCAAAATTACATATTTTGCAGTATTCAGAGCGTGCTAAAGTCCAGTCTAAGTAAAATAACACTCGCTGGCTCCAAAACCCAGATCCTTGCCAAAGTATAATCAGATCCCAACAAAGAGACTCCAGACCTCAGATATAAATGTGGACGGGGAAGCTGGTCTGGTTCCAGGCAAACTTCTACCTCATGAAAAACCTCTTAAATCCACAGTCGTGTTCGTATCATGTCAGGCGGTTGTATCAGTGTATTAGAGAGCACGTAGTGAACAATTGAAGTACTCCGTAGGTGTGAACAGCAAAGCAGGAACAAAAGACGGGAAATGAGTCGGTCTCCAGTCGACCCTTCCACTGCTATTATTACAGTTATTATAATTATTCCTCTTTCCGTAGCAGATAGCATCTGTGAGAGGCCAAGAGATGCACAAACAATGGTCGGTCCTTAACATGAAGAACAAAGAGGTTCTCATTAGAGCAGCTCTGGGAGAGCAGAGGAAACCAGAAGCACTGTGATTACGCTTGTCGCGTTGTTCTTTGTCAGTTGCTCCTCTAACAGCAAATGATAATGAGGACCAGGCGCACAAATGCACCCCCCGCAACGCTTCCCGTCACGAGCGCCGAAGTGGCTGACAGCAGAATTATTATCTGGAGACGCCGTCCTCACCTTCACTTAAGAAAAAAAAACTCTAAGAGAGGGTTTTGTCAGAGCCAGAATTAGGGTTTTAAAGATTCACGTCCTCTGTGATTACCGGCTTGGATCTGTGTGATCCTGAGCCAGATTTAGACTCAAGACCTAAAGAAATGAAGAAGAAGAGATTATACTTTCTGAAGCTTTAAATGAAGCATAACATCCTGTTTAAACGTCCCGTGTGTTCCACTGTGTTTAAAGCAGAATTGTAAAATTTCAGTCACCTTGACATGGCGGTCTATTTTAACAGATCTGCTTCCTGCTTCTTTGTAAAGCTCTACTGAGTCAATATTTCACTGCATATGTTGCGAGGACATTAGAGTGGATGACAATGAAAAATGATTGGATGCGAGTTCAGGCTCTGTGGTTGGTTACCTTCATAACCGGCCCAAATATGACATCTGTCTCTCTGCAGGCTGCCAGTCTGTTCTCTGACACCTTCTTTAGTTCTAGAAAATCACAACAGAGTGATACGTCTTCTCTGGAGCAGATCGTGTCTTTATATAGATTAGAAATTAAGCTCGTTGACTCGACAAACTATAAAGTGTGTCAGAGTCGTAGCTGCATTTGATGTTTCTGTGTTTTAGATGCATTTAAATCAACATTTAAACAAATGATTCCGTTGCATTCAGACTGATCGTTAGCATTTCTAGCAGTGAAATCCAAATGCTGTGTTACCAGACTCATATTCTAGGCTGCGTGCAGGTTTCACTGAAGGTTTTTCAGTTCAGCTTTTTGCACATTTGTTGCTGCAAATTGTTCTTCAGCTCAAATGATGAACTTTTATGATGCACATTTAGCACCGTTTTCTACATTTAAACTGAATGCTCTGAAGCACACTGCTGCATAAAACATAGCTGTAGCTAAATAACTATCTTTGCAACGTGGCAGTAAACATGTCCACAGCATATTCTGATCGCTATCAAGCCTGACTACTGCACTTGTTTCTCCTTTACTGAACCCACACTAATAAAAGTCCGTCAGAGGCGTCAGCAGCACCTGAAGGCAGCGCTAAGTCTGTTTCTTTGCAGGTTTTACAGATCGACTCGAGAATTCATTTCACTTCATGTTCTACTGGAGTCAGTGCGGGTTTATTTTTAATGCATGTAGCGTCAAGATGTCTCAAGATGCTTTACAGAACCCAGAGGCTGTAAAACAAAATTAAAAATGGACTTTCTTTACATATCGTATTCACTTCATTATTAACTAGACAAGTGAAACCATGGAAACCACAGCATTCACTTCACCTGGTAAGCAAATCAACCCCAGAGAGGAAGCAGCCACCTAACTTCCTGAAAACCTTTGTTTCACATGAGCCGTCACGGAGGAACGCTTCTGGGTGTCGGCGGTTCCCACGTGACCTGAATGCAGCAGGGTGGCGTGAAGGGCAGAGCCGGGAGAGTCCAGCTGGTCGGTGCCGGGGCGGGTGACGGGACGGGGGACATTTTAATCACAGCGGGACGGGGACGGTTAGTCAGGAGGAGGTGGGAGGTCGGCTCGGTGGGCGGCCTCTGGGCTTTAATGAGGTATGAGCGGGACGACATGAGAGGTCGTCTGGTAAAGGATGACCCCTCCATCCTGATAAACGCTGGTCAGTTCATGTTCACTCAGCCTGTGTGTGTACTGGAGTATTTTATTTAGACTTTTATTGGTTTGGCAATCTGGTAGATTGACACTGGAAATAATTACTTGGATGAGGGACTGATTTTGGCACAAATACTACTTAAATATTACGTTTGAAGCAGCTAATCAATGTTTTTATGGCTCTTATGGCTGTGTGTATGTCATGTGTAGTAGATGAGTCTCCTACTAAGCTAACTCATCATATAGTTCATCTTCATTGCTTCCATTAGCATCGTATTCAGACGGAGCAGGAGAACAGTAAAATTAGCAAAGGATCAAAAGAAAAATTAGTCTCCAAATTAAACTTTCAAATGCTGTAAAGCGTCAAGAAGTCCTCTTTGGTGGCACAACACCTTAAAACACATTTCAAAGCCATTAAGTCACAAGGGGTCTCCTACAAATGTCTGTAAACCCCGTGGACCCGCTACAAGTCCTTAACCGCCAATAAAAGCATGAATCCAGTCTTCGTCATGGACGCCTGTGAGATCCTTGAAGCAGGAAACGGCCTCTAATTGCATTTAGCTTAAGTCGGGCCGCTGTGGAATACTAATATGGCTTTAAAGAACTCAGAACCAGAGTTAGCTTTAGTGCAAAGAAAGGCCTTGAATCCCATCTCCTCCCCGGTTCCTCACCATGGGAACCGCGGGGCCTCCTGGGGCGGCATTCCCAGAAGAAAAAAAAGGGCTTTACTGTATTTGTTTATTTGCCCCGGACAGTTTGCCTTGTTGTGCGGGACGGGGGGAGGATGGGGGGGGCTCCTTCACCTCCCAGCGTCTTCTCGCGCTGTGTGTGCTCTCTTGGCAGCCCACGGCGACATGCCTTTCACCGACACACACACCATCCTGTCATAAAAACGCCAGCCAGCCAGCCAGCTCGCTAAGAAGCGTTTTGGAATTCCTCTCTGGCCTTTTCCTCCCGTCGAAAAACCCCACGAGACGCTGAGAGGAAGTTGGAGAATGACTGGAGTCAAATAAAGGGCTGAACAGCTGGCAGAGAGCAAGAGATCAGCAATGTTACATGTTGGTCTTTAAGAGAGCATCGTGTTGTCTTTATATTTAAAGACAGTTTCAGAACACGTCTAAAAGTGTTTCAGCCAGGACAATGTAGAGACTAGTCTTCATCGTTATCTTATTTACTGCAGCAACATGTAATGACAGATTAAAGTTTAGGCAAAAAACGTTGAGTAGGACATTGCAGTGTTGGTCTAGACCAGTGATCCTCACTATTTTTTTCACAAGAGCCACATTGGCAGTGCAAAATCAAAAGGCGAGCCACTTTTACAACAACATACTAAGTCACCTTTGCAAATGTGCATTTTCCTCATCCACTCCACTATTCGTTACAACACTGTGTGTCTGTCCGTCTGGTTTTTGAGCTCGTTTCTGGTCCGTGTAACGCTTATCAGTTCAATTTTCTAAACACAAACGGACATTTGGAAAAACAGAAAAATGGATTCAAATATCCAATTTTTCATTTTTTTCCGCTTTGACAAATTAAAAAATTGGATCTTTAAACTGCTTTTCCAATTTTCTGTTTTTATTCAGAGGATCAGAAATTTAGAAATTTGCAAAATTGCGTCTGGGCTCCAATTACTCAATTATTATTCTCTATCTCCCTTGCATAATCAAGCCTGTGTATGTTACGATCCATGCAAAACTTGTACAATGACGAGATGCTTGCCCCCCTGTTCAGTCCAAAGTTCGTCTGTAAGAAGTTTTGCACTTGCCCGCAAGTATAACCTACATTTTCAACAAGATTTCGGATTATATTCTCGTAGTTATCCAGCGTCGACATGACTGCCCCGAGTCTTCTTGAATGCCCGCCTAAACACACCCAGACACACCCATGATAACTAGCCAGTAGCCAACCAATTCTCACAACCGGCGCAACGTCATAGAACTACGTGGAACGAGGGAGAGAATATCATTGCAGTATTGAATAATTGGAGCCCAGACGCAATTTTTACACAATTTTGTAATTTTCAAAATTTCTGATCCTCTGAATGAAAACAGAAAATTGGAAAAACAGTTTAAAAATCCAATTTTTTAATTTGTCAAGGTGGAAAAAAATGAAAAATTGGATATTTGAATCCATTTTTCTGTTTTTCCATATGTCCGTTTGTGTTTAGAAAATTGAACTGATAAGCGTTACACGGACCGTTTCTGTCCCTTTTTTATTAAAAACCGGTCCATTTTGTGTTTTACGCTAGCTAGCGGAGCTTACGTGGCCTGCCTGCAAACGTGCGCTGCGGTAAAGTTTTGTAAACAGTGCCCCATGCACATATTTGAAAAAATGTATTGGCTGTGTTACCACATACAGTGTGTCCCATTTAGAAGTGGCCACTTTCATTCGCGCTTTCCGTGATTCAGCTGCGTGAAATGTATTACAACTTATCGCCACGAGATGGCAGTTTAAGTCCGCTGTAGCATTGCCGGTAAACAGTGGAGCGGATTGCATTCAAAGGCAAGTGGCAGTGTGATACTGTAAACTACCATGCGAGCCGTCAATTATAGCTTGACGAGCTGCATGTGGCTCGCAAGCCGCGCAATGAGTAACTGTGGTCTAGACTGAGATATTCCAACAACTATTGAATGAAGAGGTGTGAAATTAGTCCCTGAAGAGCAGTATTGAAGCTCAGTGTGGCGTCTACAGGTGCCGCCATCTTGTTAGTGTCCACCTACCCTCCAGATAAATCTAAAACCATCTTTATTTGATCATTATCTCCTTTGTTTGGACTCTAATACCTTTAACTTTCCATAGAGCATCAACATCAGGTCAGCCTGCCGTTGTCTACGCTTCTCATTCTGATTTGATTATTGAAGAATTCCCATATTCTAGTTGTATAAGCTTTAAACATGTAAATATTGTTGATGCTTTTCTGCCTTAATGTTCAGGAAGCGTCCTGTGTTCTCTGCTCGTAGGTGTGATTCATTATGAGCCTCCAGTTCAACGTGTTTCACGCTGAATGAAACGCAAACACAACCCGACCCCACTTAATAGAGCATGCAGCAGCTTTGTTAACACACACACACATGCTGCTGGCTGAATCAGGAAGTGTGTGTGTGTTAGCTGTGTGTAAACTGTTGTTGGAAACGCTGATGTGCAGTCCTGAGGTTCACATCGGTTATCAGCGCGCTCAGCGACAACAATAAACACATTTGCAGCGAGTGAGTGAAGTCAGAGGGCAAACACAGAAACAGCTCTGTGAGGCTCGGTGACGTTGAAGGAGCTCTCTGCTCTTATCATGCAGGCTGAGGTCAGGCTGTAGTGTAGTTAGGGTTCCTTCTGGCTTTCTCCAGAGTGTGTTGGAGAGTGTGTGTTCTCCACGTCAGCTCTTGGCGAAGTGACGGAGAGCTGCGGTAACACAGAGCACGTCTGTGATGACAGAATAATCTGATGTTTAGTCGTAGCGCCCAAGAAAACAAGAGTAGAGGCAAAGAATCCAGTCATATAGATAGTTTAGTAATGTTTAGATGTAATGCTCCGTCCAGAGAGAATTTAAATTCAGTGACTTATAAACATTTACAACAGGAAGCCTTTAGGAGGACACGGCAGCGCTGGTCTAGGCTGAGCTACACCCCAACAACTGCTGGATTACTGGGTGTCAGACATGGATTATTACTTATTATTTAGCATGAACTCTAATAACTATGGTGATCCTTTAACTTTCCATAGAGCAACTCCTGACTTCTCAGCTAGTGTCACCATCTTGTCCAACTCTTATGTTCAATTTTCTTTACATTTCTTGTCAGCGTTTTAGATATTTGTACAAGTGCCTTTCTTTAACGTTAATTTGTACCTGCTAAGACAAAGAATTGCATTTTGGGATTTCTAGCTAACATGCTATTCGTACATTTTGTAGAAGGTCTACATTTCACACACTGACTGCTTTTAAAAATGGCTGAACACTCAGTGACGTACAGGTTTCCTGAAGAGCAGTTCTGAAGCTCAGTGTGGCGTCTACAGGTGCCGCCATCTTGGCAGCGTCCACCTAACCTCCAGATAAATCTAAAATGATCTTTATTTGATCATTATCTCCTTTGTTTGGGGATCTTTTAACTTCCCATAGAGCACCAACATTCAGGTCAGCTTTCCAGTTTCCTAGAGAGCAGTTTTGAAGCTCAGTGTAGCGTCTACAGGTGGCGCCATCTTGGTAGGGTTCACAGAGACAGTTAGGAAAGTTCTCGTAGCTGTAAACGTGTTTGTTTCTGCTGTAAAGTTTTTGTGTTGACCTGATTTGAGACTTGATTTCACACTAAATACGAAACGTTACCAGTGTAATATGCTAATACTAACAGCCTTCAGTGTGTTGATGTAAACTTTTGTTACGTTCATATGACTGAAACATCCTCATGATTTGAGTGAACAAGAAGCAGCTTTGTGTTGTATAAAGTTTGACCGTCCTCATGTGTCTTCCCTCTTTGTCTCTGTTTCCTCTCCAGCGTCTGATACCGAGCAGGATGCTGCAGTGAAACTTGACCAGGAGCGGGCGGAGATAGTCGCCAAATATGACAAGGTACGTTAAAGCTCCCCTCAGACTGCAGTGAAAGTACCAGAGCTCTGGTGGAGCAGCAACAATAGTTCTGTTCCCTCGTGGTCACCCACAGCCCGTTTCCAGTGACTCACTCACAAACCAAAACTTCATAACGCTGCGGTGGGATCGCTCTGTAAATCACCGCTTTATTGCCCGTGAAATGCAATAATGACAGCGTGCGGCGTGGAGAATCTGCCGCTGTGTGTTTAAAACATTTTCATAAATTCAGCAAAAGGCTGTGATTACCGGGTGATGGCCACATCTCACATGCTTCGCTCTCGGCTGAAGCTCAGCGACCGGCGGCGGATGTTAACGTTTAAATGATGCGTTTAAGAGGAACCAGTGGACTGAACATTAACTGTTAGAAGAAACAGAACAGGACTGTGGGTTTAATAGAAGATGTTCTTCATTAAACTAAACGGCAGGGTTAATGTTATGTCATGGACACGGAGTGATTTCATTGGCTGAGATCCAGGTGGTGGCGATGCAAAGCTGTTTCTGTTGAGATGCTTGTGCGTCTGCGGTTGTGCTGCTGTGGTCGGACATTTTTATTTTTACTAATCGTGCATCTCACTGGGTCACAGATTAAATAATAATTCTCACAGTTTCGACTTTTGGGTTCAGGCTCTTTTGGTTCGTTTCAGGATTCAAATTGAACGTAAACATTGAAACACGGCGACATATTCTACACTAATGACGTACTGTTGAAGTCCTAGTTTAAATATATTCAAGATATTCAAATAAATCAGCCAATTTTAGACATAAAAGCCAAAAAAAAGAAATAAAATAAATAAAGAAAAATGTTCTTGTTGCTTTTAAAGAGACAGAAATAAAAAAGAATATTTTTAAGAATTTTTTAAAAATCAAAAATACTTATGACAATATGAGGAACAATAATAAACCTAAATGACATTTATTTGAATATTTCAACTTTATTTTATATTGTTTTAACTGTTTTTTAGCAGTTTTAAACATTTATTATTATTTTAATATATTTATATATTTCTCAAAAATCTGAGTCAGGGAAAAATATCGCGTATATGCTCAAATTATATATATTTTTTTAATCGTAGCGTCATGATCAGCTAAAGGAAAAACATCTATTGACTTCATAGATGAGTTAGTATATCATGGGAGTGTGTAAAAAAATATTTGTCCCCCTAATGAACCCATAAACCTGTCAGAGTCTAATAAATGATCCCCTAACGTCTGATCTTACGAGTTTATTAAATATAATAAAAGGAGTGTTTCTGGACTGTTTCAAACGTCCTGGTCCTCCTGTCTTATTTGTAGATTTAGATGAACCCCCGTGCACTGACACCGGTCCATCTCTCTCCATAGTCTCTCAGCTGTGTGCTCACTAATGTGTATATATATGCAGACGTTTAATGAGCGAGCGGCCGTATCAGTGCGACCAGCCCACCACCACCACGCTCCGTTTATAAATTAGCCTTTTTAATTTAGTCCAGCCGGCTGCATAATCAAGCCGCCTCATTACCGGTGAACAGACCGTGGAGAGCAGAGATGATGGAGGCGTGTTGAGTGTTTGGCGAAGCTGAATGAGACACGATCAGCGCTGTATCAGTGTCGCCGTCGCTGTCGGGGGGTGGGAGGAGTTTAATGGAGTCGGTTATCACGTCCGACCGCACACGCTCCCTGCTCGCCGCTCAGGTCATCTTAGTGAATATTAAGAATGATGTCTTGCCTCTGCAGAACGTGTTGAAGTGAGTAGTGTGCCCGTGTGTGGTTTAGTGTCCTGCTTCATGCTCGCTTCTGAATCGATTTATGTAAAAGAGAAAATACCAAACATATTGACTCGTTGTGTTCAGACGTTCATCCCTCTCAGGACAACTCACTTCTTTGTCTCGTTACCTCTGACCGTATATTAAAGGTGAACAAACCCTCCGTGACGTTTAAAGAGAATCTCAGCGTGGCGTCTCTGGCCGTCGCCATCTTGGCAGCGTCTGACTCCGTCTAACTCCCAGATAATTCAAAAACGGTTAAAGATGTGGAGCGTCAGAAATGATTATCTGTCTATAGAGACCTTGAGTCAGCCTCAAGTGAGACGTTCAAGGAACTGTAGTTTTTGCGTTGGCTTGATTTGCCGCTCGGCTTTACGTCCATAGTCATATGGCACGCTAAATGCTAATGCTACCATGCTAACACAGCCTTTAGTATGTTCCATTAAACTTTAGTTGTGTTTCTTCATCTTTTGTCTGAAACATCCACGTTGACGTCTTTGTGTAATAACTCAACGTTAGATTTGTTGCTATAACTTTTGAGAAAGGACCTCGTAGTCAACCTTTGATAAGGACACAGAGATAAAGTTTTATATTAAAGGATGAGAAGCTTTAAGTTGTCAGGAAGCACCGACCCACTGTTGAATAAGTACGTGTTGTATTAATAAACTACAGCTCAGTCTTGATAGCAGGGTGTTTTATAACGATAGATGTGTCGGCCCTGATGACGTGGCGTTCAGGACTCGTGGTGAGATGGGAGGATAAAACACTGACTCACATGTGTGTGAGTTATTTATTTAACTGGTGAAGACTGGGTGGGACTCAGGGAGGAGGTGAATGCTGAAAATATTTCACCTCGACATCTGTTGAGCAGGTCGACCTGAGAAACCACAGCTGGGCTTCAGAGGAGGAGGAGGAGGAGGAGGAGGAGGAGGAGGAGGAGGAGGAGGGTCTGGTAATAGTTTAATGTCTCTGAGGTTTCCCAGGATAGAGTTTAGAGTCATCCAGTGATGTATGATAGAAAGATGAGTTAATGAGAGCTGTGGTTTTATTAGACGTTTATTTGTTTGATTTAACAGGTTTATTTAACGTCCCGTCTGTTTGATCCATGGAGAGTTCACAAGTAGGAATTAAAGCGACTCATCTGAATTCAGTTGACGTTTTATCTGCTTGTTTTCTAAAGTGGCATCAATCGATAAACTTAAATGATGCACTGTTTGCAGTAATTACTTTGAACCAAATGAGGCAACATTTCTTGTTAATTAAGCCGCTGTAATGTTCGCACAACGTGGCTCGTCTTCATTGCCGTTGCTCCAAACTGTTGGTGGAGCCAGACTCAGACCTTTATCACAATATGAGTTTGGTGAGTTTGGATTTCATTAAGAAAAAAACACCTCTGCATCCAATACGATGGTCCTACAACCAATCAGAGCCATTTAGTTGCAAACTAGTCCAACTGAAAGGTGTTCAGATGCTTTCGTACTTGTCTAGATGTGTCAGCTGACTCTCAGCAGGTGTGTTTGAGGTCAACCCTGACCTTTCACGATGCTGAGCATATATTTTTTTTACTCTATCTGGTTGAATCCTCTCAGGATTTTCAGTCCCAGCAGATCTGAGATGAATAAAATATTCAGGCTGAGCCGATGTTTTTTTATCTGACTGTGAAAAGCTTTCATATGTTCTCAGAGATCGTGGAGGAAAAGAGTCTCGAGTACAAATCGACTGCTTGACTCTGCAGCTCGTATTTTACAGCTTGACACATTTTTCCAGTTCAGCAAGGCCTCGGGTCAACGGGACGGAGAGGAAACGCAGCAGTTACAGACTTTAGACGTTATATCTGCATCTTTTTGTCCATCTCTGTTTATAATACTTCATCTCTACGCGTCTGATGCTTCATTCATCCAAGGAGCCGTTTTATTTTTCAGATGGTGACGCAGGTGAACGTCTGGTTGTTCATTTCACACCTGTTAATCGCTGCTCGACACACACACATCCTCTGTCTCACACACTCACGCCGACACATTTTCCCAAGGGCGCCGGAGTCGCGGCTCCCCTCGTAATCTAGCAGCCAATCAACACATGACTCTCTGCCCTCCAGGAACGTGGGCGGCATGTAATTTGGAACTCAATCAGAAGCTACTGTTCAGTTTATTTCATTTCACAGCCGACATCAGTCAAACCAGCTCACTGCTTTACCTTTAACCATGAGATGCACCTGAAGAAAAAATAAGAAAACCAAGAAATAGAAGTCAAGGAGTATGGAAGCTGTCGTTGATTGCTCTGTGGTTCACATGAGATCTTATGGTGGACTCTAAAACGTACCCATACAACCGTTAAAATACACTTTCAAACCAAGTTGTTCCTAAACAGACCTGGCATGACGACGTTTCTTATGTTAGAACCTAGATGCATCAGAGGATCTCAGACGGTGATAGAATATGGGACCCAATTTGATTGTCTTCTTTTTGTAGCCGACGGTTGGTCATCAGATCTGATTTTAGACCCACATCAGTCACCTATTTTTTTTTTTTTTTTGCCGTTTCTGCCATCACTTGTTCTTTAATGTTCCGTTTGAAGGAGAGACAAATCTCATTAACTGCCTATCGATCAATAAACTGATATTTGGCTGATCTTTCTGATGGTCAGGTCAGCTGTGCTAAGCTTTGACCATCTCGTCTCCAACAAAGATCAGACAGAGATCTGTTGAGGTTGAGGACGCTTTTGTTGTCGTTCGATGAAACTGTCAGTGGACAAAGGTTTGTGGACGAGCGCCTTGTTGTGTCCAAATCGTCCCAGATTAAAGGTGGAACAGAAATTATCAATAAGATTTGTCAGCATTTAGCCATCTTCAGTTACTAGTACTAACTATATTAGGGAATTTCATCAAACTTGACCGGCTGGGAATTACTTTTAGCTTTAAACATATAAATCAGTTTGGTTGTTGTCCACCTCTTTGTTTCTAACAATCAGTCTCCAGTGGACGTTCAAATGTTTCCCAGTGAAATATCACTACTATATGGAGGGAGTTGCTCTTATTGCCAGTAGAGCTTCCTATCCAAAACTCCAAGCCTGCTTTCAGCTTGGTGAGTTTAGTGGTAGGAACCAAAGTCAATGACGATGTTTCCTTGGGTTAAACGTTTGGGGAACTCCTGTTTTTGCATCGTATGTCAACCGAATCTATCAACTGATGATTTGTCACTCCATTGATTGTTGCTGGGGCTTTGTTCAACTTGGTCGATTCACATTTTACTGCTGTAGAACCAAAGTCCTGGACGGTGTTTTCTTTCAGTAAATGTTTGGGGAACTCTTGTTTTTGCGCCGTATGGCAACCAAATCTCATCTCATCAGTCCTTAAAGTTGCTATTAGTTCAACTTCACCAAAGGTTTATTCTCCTATCGTCGCTATATGTCACTTCATTTCATTATCACAGTTTCTAATGTTTCTCTTTCTTTCTTTCTTGGTTCCAGGGTAAAGAGGCCACCGTGGAGCCCTGGGAGGACACCAACTTCCACCTGTACAAAGTCATCGACCGCTTTGGCTTCGTCCAGTAAGAACAAACACCCCAACCTACAATCAGACCTACAAACTTCCTCCAAAGCTTTCTGAGTGGTAGTTAACAGCAGCTCCGAGTCTGTGGCTTCGCTCCGGTCGGTTCGAAACCCACGAGGCTCTTAAACGGCGCTGGGTGTTTTAGATGCACGTATAAATAGACTGGCAGGAAACAGCCGGGTCGGCCACAATCACAGGGCATCGGTGTTAAGATGGAGTTGTACGATCCAGACCAGAGGCGGTGGAGGATGGTGGAGGAAGAAAGAAAACCTCAGGGTTGTATGATTGTTTAAGACGGAGACACGAGTGTGTTGAGGTGAAGGTCAGTGACGAGGCAGAGAGTCGAGGTCCTGGAGGATGTTTCAGTAGGATCAGAACTAAATTCAGGTTTTGATGTAAAGCCGTAGAAAACGTTTACCGTACACAGGCCAGACAAACGGTTCAGTTTATCTGAGAAGAAAAAGAACGTTTTATACCGAGCGACTCCAGCAGAGACTTTCAAACGCAGATAAAGAAGAACGGAGATAGAGGAACGTCTAATCTGTTATTTCCTGTTTGTGTGACCGCTGACATGTGTGATGTTCCCTCGGTCTGATAGAGTCGTGATAAAGAGACAAGCTCAGGCACTGTTCTGTGGATGGAAAGGCTTCAAATACAGAACTGTGATTCACCCAAGAACCAAACCAGACCAGAGGTTAAGAGAGAAAAGCTTTAGAATATTCATCTTATTCGTTTTTTCCTCTTTCCTCAGTGAGAATGAACTTCCATCCTACGACTCGGTGGAGGAGAAGGTGAGAGACGATTCAACAGCTTGACCACATTTACTCTTTCGTCTTTGTGAAACATGTGACTAACTTTATTTAGTTTGTCCTGATCAGTATCAGACGTTAAGTCAGGCTGTTTTAAAATGATCAGATCAGGATGTAGTTACTGGTTTCAGGTCTGCCGTAAACTAAAACCACCAGCCCTGTAGCGCCAAAACCTCTTCTTCTTCTTCTTCTTCTTCTGTTTTAACGGCTGCTGTGAAAGCTGCCAAAATGGAAGTAGAAGAAGAAGAAGAACCAAAATAACGTGACTAAACAGGTCTGGAAAATGAAATTAGTCAGACAGAAAGTTATTATCATTCAGTACTACCACCTTGATTCCACCTCAGGCTGAAAGGCTGCGCCCAAACAACAACAACACACACTTAACGTTTAAAAGAAAAGTTTCCTGGAGAGTTTATGGCGGCGTTGGACGACCAGAACATTTAAACACTTCGTCCCTATCAGCTGTTTTTCTTCTTCCTTCTTTCTGTCTTCTTCAGCCATTTCCAAATCCTCCCAGAGTACTTTCATGCAGTTTTCTGTTATTTTTTTATTTTCTTCTTCTATAACCAGTGATATTACCTTCCAGGTTTGTTGATGCATCAAACGTTGCATTCATGTCCCGTGGGAAATAAGAGCTTTCACACCTGAAAAGCTAAATTTAGCTCTCATACAGCACTAGAACACAGGCTCAGGAGATAAGCCTCATTCCCAAAGAAAAGTCAATATTTATTATTTAATTTCCTTAAATCGTTGTAAACAGATGACTTGATTAAAACGGAAGGAAATACAAATTGGAAGCTGAGAGAAACAGAATCCAGGGAAGGCTTTCATTTCACCTTCGAATGGCTCTGAACGTGAAGAACAATCCGCTGCTTGTT
The DNA here is from genome assembly GCF_963514085.1 of Chelon labrosus. Classification (NCBI taxonomy): domain Eukaryota; kingdom Metazoa; phylum Chordata; class Actinopteri; order Mugiliformes; family Mugilidae; genus Chelon; species Chelon labrosus. The sequence continues at coordinate 18,985,192 of NC_140356.1, forward strand.
GTTCTTTGTTTGTTTAATTCCCGCTGGACGTGAATTCAGCCGCGGAATGAGAAAAAATAAAGTTATTAACGTGTCACTTCTCGTTCCTCGCAGCAAAAACACATGGAGGTGGAGAGGACCAGCAAATGGCTGAAGATGCTGAAGAGCTGGGACAAATACAAGAACAGTGAGAAGGTGATTTGATTTTTTGTTTTTGGTCACTACACATCTTCATCATCACATTCGCCTCCATCCGTCCATCATCATCTAGAGTTTGGTGTCTAACTCCAACGTTGATATCGATCCTCTTCTAGTTCCTCTTCCTGTCAGCAGCTGCTGTAGAGGACATGTCTCCGTCCCATAAGGACAGTCAGAGTGGGGCAGGTGTCTGTTACGCCTGTCGTCATTAGAGCCTGTTCAGGTGCTGCTGGCGTCTCTGTGTCCTTCACTTGTACGTTTGGCGTCAGCAGGGATTCAGGGACCTGCTTTAGTCTCAGCAGAGACGTGTTGACGTGGAGCTGCAGCCGAGGACGGAGGGGAGGCTTTTCTTTTCTCTTTGTCAGTCAGCAGCGAGGACACGGGTCACGCTTCAGATGTCTCTACAGCTGCTGAGAACGTTTAGTCTGCGGTATGGAAGGACGGAGAGAACACCCTCGTAGCGCTGAACATGACAAATCAAAGTTTATTAGGGTTTATTAGAAAACCTCTTCTCCTCTTAAATTTAAATGAGCAGTCCAAACCAAACACAAAGACTGGACTTGATCAGATTCAGCGTAAACGTTGACACACGTGTCTTCACACCAGCGTTGACACTAGAAGGATGATCAGTCGACCAGATGCTCTCATTGACTCCCTCATCAGAGCCTCATTACAAGAAACCAGAGGGTCCCGAGTGTGGAGGCTCAGCACACACACACACACACACACACACACACACACACAGAACCAGAAGCCATTAATTCTGAGATGACGTCCACAATACTTTGCCTCTTAATGTGGAAACACAGCAAACACACACATACGTCAGTGTTCTGCACACGCTGACATCCAGGAGAGGTTATGGGCCGATCTGATTTATGACTCGCTCTCACACGTCTCAGTGAATCAGGCGTCCCGCTCCCTCCCTCCCTCCCTCCCTCCCTCCCTTTCTGTTTCAGGTTAGAGAGGAGCAGATATAACAACCTCATCATCTCCTGAAACCACAACATGAGCAGCAACCTGACTCAAGCACAAACTGTCACTAGACAAACCACTCATTTATCTAATTTATTCTCGCTCAGTCACCCCCCCGACCCTCCAGAGGACCAGAAGTTACAGAAAATGAATGAAGGAACATTTTCTGTAACGTTTCCACAATTAAAGGTCATTGTTGTTCCCAATATTTCACTTTCAGGGTTTTCATCCAGGATGCTCTGGGTGGGAGCTCATGTGGACTTGGTACAGCCACGTATCCCAGGATTAATTCAGCGTGTCTCATCAAGTTCCACTCCCAGTCCTCTCGTCCTCCAGAGTCAGTCCTTCAGAATTAAACTTGTCAAAGTCTCAAAGATTGAACACAAGGTTGATGAACGCTCCCGCTGGTCGTCGTCTCAAAGTAAAGATTAGTTCAACTTATCAGCCCGTCATCGCTGCGACTCTGCGCTGAATTTCATCATCATTCCAGACTCTCTTCCCGTCCATTCACCTCATTCAGGTTTATGTTTTAAGGCTCGTTTACTGCCAGACTTATACTTGTGCGTTCATCAGTCTGTCTCGCTCTGTAACAACTCCACACAAACACTAGCCCGCGCTGTGACTTATTTACCAGTCGGGTTCATTTTTGTTTCTACTTCCTGCTTCACCTTCAACAACCACGACTGAAACTTTTGCTGAAAGTTCGCCGAAAACGAGTCGAACAAATGTTTGTGTCACCTCAGTTAACCTTTCCTCCTCGTGTTCCATCTTTATTCATACAAAACAATCAATTTGAGATGGAGAGGCAGCCAGAAATACTAAAGCAGAAACACGTTACTACCAAGCGGACCAATCACAGCTCTTACAGTCTGCGTTGCTGCGTAGTTACAGCGTTAGAGTCTGAGCAGGAGCCTAAACGGTCCATTATAACAGCTCCTCCCGTCCTCACATATCTGCTGTGTAACCGTTCTGGTCGACTGACTTCTAACAGCGTCAGACAGAGAATTGACTGCAGCGATTAGCTCTGCTGTTCCAGCAGTTTGAGTTTTAAGACTTAATCTTCTTCACCTAGAGCCCTGCGGATTTCCTTTCTCTTTGTGAATTACTTCAGACTGTTCTGCATTCGAAGCACTCTCTCTCTCTCTCTCTCTCTGTCCTGGAGCTCGTCCAGCCAGATGGTGGTATTTCACCTCCAGAAGCCCTTTCCTTCAGAGTCCATTCAGTTTCTATCTGACACGTTGAGAGGAGCTTTGTGGATCGTGGCTGGCAGCTGACAGAAGTTTAAATGACGTCCTAATCTCTGCCGTCCTGTCTCTTTTGTTCCCAGTTATCACCTTGAAAGAGTTTAACGCTCCGATGTTTGTCTCCTTCCAGCTGGCCAGGAGGATCTATAAGGGAATACCGCTGCAGCTCAGAGGGGAGGTGTGGTGCCTGCTGCTCGATGTTCCCAAAATAAAAGAGGAGAAGAAAGACTTCTACGAGGTGTGGAGTCCAACATTTATCAAGCCTCATAAACATTCATCAGCACCACGGCTTGACTTTATTTCCCTGAGCTTCACTGTGTTGTGGGTTTGAAGGTTTAATTGTGTTTGTGTGAAGCTACACAACTTTGTTTTTTCTGCACACACTGGAGAGTTTTTGGAAAGTTTGGATCTGATTAGAAAGTTTATCTGCCTTCAGCTAGAAGTGGAGTCGATGTGCAGCAGAACAAGCAGACGAGATAAATATATATATAAACTGTGGTGAGACAGGAAGCTGCTGTGTGAGACTGACCTCCACTGATTCTTCTTCTTCTCGTGGTTTTTCTCCAGAAGCTGAAGGCCAGAGCCAAAGGAATGTCCCCTGACATCCGGCAGATCGACCTGGACGTGAACCGGACCTACAGAGACCACATCATGTTCATGCACCGCTACGACGTCAAGTGAGAACCTCCAAGCCCCTCATTGAGTTTGATGAGATCTCGTTGCTATGCAGGAAGCGTCACATGACAACCATTCATTTCCTGAATAAACACAGAAATATAACACACATCACACGCTGCACACTAAATCATTTTCTCTGCGTAAACTCGCCGTCTGATAACGGAACCAGAGTTAGCAGGTAAACAGATTCTAGAAAGTAGTGGTGAGAGATCTCAGGTCCTCTTTCTCTTGATTCGATTTCTGTTTTGTTTTGCAGCCTCTTCACCGTTTAACTTGATTTTAACAAACATCTCCTCCTGGGGGAATATTGTATATAACATTCATTTATAATCCAGTGTCTAGACAGCTCAGGAAGTTTTCAGACAGAACATAAACTCTGAATTGTCTGATAGTCGACTCTTAACGGTAAAGTGTCTGAAAGGTTTTCTGTGTGTTCTTGTTCTCAGGCAGCAGGCGCTCTTCCATGTCCTCACGGCCTACTCCATGTACAACACGGTGAGTCACTGAAAACCGCTCAAGGTGACCACACGTCTGTCTTTTAAAGGTGTTCAGGTTTCCCATCGGCCCCTACGAGGGAGCACAATATTCTGTTAGAAGCTGCAAGTCAGTGTTTTCTATATTTTTCAAGTTCAAGATGGTTTTAGGACGTAACGGGACAAAAATGGTGCTTACATGTCATTCTCATATAAGGAAGAGGAGGAGGAGTTAAACTGATGCATGGTTTTATGTTCTGTGTATAAACGGAGGGATTCGTTCCTCATTTAATCCTCTGGTGGAACGTGTGTTTGCAGGAGGTGGGCTACTGTCAGGGCATGAGTCAGATCACAGCTCTGCTGCTCATCTACATGAACGAGGAGGACGCCTTCTGGGCTCTGGTCAGGCTGCTCTCTGGACAGAAGCACGCCATGCACGGTAACACAGTCAGCTGTTTGGGTTTCTGTTGCGCTCCATTTGATTTAAAACCCCCAAGAATGTTTGTCACCGACTTTATAGAAGAAAATAACTTAAAACTTCAGAGTAAAGTCAGCAAGTGAAGCTAAAAGAACTAATTACAGATGCTGGACTGACACATTAGAGTAGGAAGAAAGAAAAGAGACAAAGTAAATGGACAGAGAGGACGTCTTCTGTCTAATTATGGATCATCACAGACATTAGTTCACACTCTGAATCAATAACTGAGAAGCTGGAAGGAGCAGCGTCTGATTAAAAAACTCTGGAGTCGTTTTGATTCTTTCTCTGTTGTTAATAATTGAATAAAGAAGAACAGATGCAGCCCAGCGTGAGGCAGCAGTTAAACTAACCACAACAATCACAAGGAGATCAGCTGTTTTAAAAGCGTCTAACATACAACATGAATCAAATAAACACTGGCTCTTAAACTGCAGCCAGATAACGGTGTGTGACCGTTTGTTTTTTTTTTGCTCTCGTGAGACTCTGGATCTTCGCCAGCCTCTCGTCAAACACACCATGAAGTTGTTGATGAAAAGAAGTCGGGGACAAATGAGCTCGTAACTCTACGGCCGCTGACACGACGACACCACCGCACCACTGAGTGTTCCTATAGGGGCATAAATAAACTGGATTTATACGTTGGACGGGTCTGAAAGAAGGAAGACGTGAACTTTAGTGCTTGTCGTCCACCTCTTTGTAGTTTAAGTCTCAGATTTCTCCAGTATTGATGGTGTGTGGACAAAGCTAGTCCTTCTTGTCGCTGCCTCTCTGTTTGTCGTTTTATCTGGGTTCACCTGACGCTCCAGGCCTCCCATAACTTTACCACCACGTCCACCTACGGTTCAGACTCTGTGTTTGTCTCTGACTCCTCAAATATGAGATGAAACTAAAACCCCGTCACCTCCGCTCCTCCAGGTTTCTTCGTCCCCGGTTTCCCGAAGCTGATGCGTTTCCAGGAGCACCACGACCGCATCCTGAAGAAGATGATGCCCAAGCTGAAACACCACCTGGTGAGACACACAACACTGCAGAGGCTTTAATAATGCAGCAGCTGAATAATGAATAATGCAGCGACTGCTCATAATGACAGAAATGAACCGTCCAGATCAGATCAACCTGTTATCACTGAAACAAACCGTCCATTAAACACACCGGTGGACGTGTTTCACTACTCTACACTGAATAGATTTACTGTCTGGTTTGTTTACGCCGCTGCAGGACAACCAGGAAGTGTTCACCAGTCTCTACACCATGAAGTGGTTCTTCCAGTGCTTCCTGGACAGAGTGAGTGAATCATTTAAAGCTTCCACAGATAAAAGACGGACGGTGTTTAATGTTTTACCTTTTTCTTCTGTGTGTGTGTGTTTTCAGACTCCCTTCACCCTCACCCTGAGGATCTGGGACATCTACATCCTGGAGGGTGAGCGGGTGCTGTCTGCCATGTCCTACACCATCCTCAAACTGCACAAGAGTACGTTAACTCTACAAACTCCTGCTCAGCTGACGTCCAAAGACTTAAATAAATAAAAACAGTGTTAACTTGACCCACAGAGCACCTGATGAAGCTGTCCATGGAGGAGCTGGTGGAGTTCATGCAGGTGACTCTGTCCAAAGACTTCTTCTACGAGGACGACTTTGTGATCGAGCAGCTGCAGGCGTCCATGACGGAGCTGAGGAGGGCGAAGCTGGAGCTGCCTGCGCCAGGTAAGACGAGACGGGACTCGGGTTAGATCCATGACTGCAGGTCCGACGCAACCACGGGAGGGAGGGGGGACACGGCTTTAATAAGGCTGACTTAGAGTCAAAGGTTTACAGCGTCCACAGGGCTGAAGGGATGAAGTAGTACTTATTTTAAAGGAAATATAAAAGCATTTACAGGTTTTCTTTCTTTATTATGTTAATCTCTGTGGATTAGGTTGTTGCTCAGACAAGAAAAGATATTTTAAGTCATGAATTTGGACTTTCCCAAACTGAAAATGACATTGAGACAAAAATTGACACCAATAGCCGCATATTTCAAACTCGGTGTATTCCAGCTCACTCTACTTCCTGCCGTCCCTAAGCTTGTAGTAGTACTAGTAGTAGTACTAGTAGTAGTAGTACTAGTAGTAGTAGTGTTGTTTCTAACCTTGCTCTGTCTCCTCGTTAATCTTGCCTTCTCTCCTTCTTCTTTCAAACAATGTTAGCCAACAACAACAAAAGTGTGGCTGTGAGTGGCGGCCACATTCCCTCCTACAACAGTAACCGGTGGGCTATCCTGACTGGTCTTCCTCCTCCATGTCTCTGTCCCCCATCTTGTCCCCTCAGTCAGTCCGTCCGTTCGTTCGTCCTGTTCTGTCACCCGTCTCTGGTTTTCTCCTTCACAAAAACTGGTCTCTCAGCTGTGTATTTATATTTATTTATATATTTTTATATATTCCCTCTTCGGTTTTAATCCAGTGTTATGATGTGCCCTCTGGTGGCCACCTGCAGGTACTCCGTTACCTTCCTGGATGTCGTTCTCCTCCTGTATTCAGTCAGTTTAACGGTCCCATAAAAGCAGAACATACTATTTTATTTTTTATTTCTGTAGCTGAAGAAGGAAGACCAGAACTTTCCTTTCTTCCAGAGCCCACGCATCTCTGACAGTAGCCTCTTTGGTTTCCCTCTGCGCTGACGAGATAATGAGACATTTCTTCCAACACTGGAGGCTTTTTGTTAAGACGCCTGTTTTAACAACCGTCTGCTGGTTTCAATCAGCCTCAACTGTGACAACTGACAGTGGTTTTTACAATTCAGATTTATTTTTAAACGCGACTATTTTGAGCTTCCTTCCACAACCATTCACCACAGAAACATAATTTATTCCGTGTTTGTATCAGCCAGGAGAATCTCTGATAGTTAACACGGCTGATACTTAGTTTGTGGACACGTTGACTTCCTCTTCCTCCAGCTGCTGCCTCCTGGCCTGACTTGGATGATCACACTTTCCCTTCCAGTCCCTACACCATCACTGTCTGCACTCTGTCTATGTTTACTCTTATATTTATTGATGTAAACCAGTTAACTATAAACTCTTTATGCTTTAAACTCGGTACGGTTCAGTATCAAACTCTTCCTGATGGTTTTGTTCTGTCTTTGCTCTCGGCCTGTGGATATGTGATAACGTGGCAGTGTTGTTGCATGAACTCATATCCCTGTTGTGCCTGCTCATCTGATGTGAATCAACAATCCACTTTTCTTCCTCGACACCGTTCTGATAAGTATCTTCTGTTTTCTTGTTGCAGCTAAAGACGAAGAGTTTCCCAAGAAACCTCTGGGGCAGCTTCCTCCTGAACGCGCTGCAGCAGCAGCGGCGGCGGCGGCGGCGGCGGTGGTGGTGGGGAACCACGTGGGCAACGGTCAAAGCCACACGGAGCCGGCCGAGCCTCCCAGGAACCCAAGTCCTGTGCCAGACCGGCAGCGGGACAGTCGGCCCCCAAGCAGGGCACGCAGAGACTCGCTGGACAAACCGATCCGCCACCGCATGGCGGAGCGAAGGGGCGCCCCCCACCACCACAGGAGGTCTGATGAGATCCCCAAAGAGCAGCAGAAGCAGTTAACTCCAACCACGCCTGAGAGGGGAGCGGCTCCGTCCTCAGCCTCCACGTCACAGACCACGTTAGTGGATGGAGGGAAGCATCAGAGTCACGCCACCGCCAACCACAACTCTAACGCAGCCTCCAGCTCCCACAGAGACATCGCCCCCCGCTGGTTTAAACCCTCTGAGACAAAGCTGGAGGCTGTCAAAGCTGCTGCCGCCGCCCGGGACGTCCATCTGAGCCGAGGGTCGTCACCAGACCCTTCCAGCCCGGACGACGTCGCCCATCGTCGGCCTCGCTCCAAAGGGTTCGTCCCCGGCACCGACCGGGGCTCCAACGCCTCCCAGTACGACAACGTCCCGGGGCTGCCGGAGCAGGACTTTGAGATCCTGCAGCTCGACAAACCTCCGTCCAGAATGAGGAGCCCTCGCAGCGAGACGCCCATGAGTGGATCAGCCCTGCATCAGGGCAGCCCCATACGTGGACCCAGCCCCATCCGTGGACCCAGCCCCATCCGTGGACCCAGCCCCATCCGTGGACCCAGCCACACTGGGAGCGTCGTCTCCGTGGCGTCAGGACCTAGAATGATCAGACATCCTCTTCCTCCTCAGTTTTCCTACAATCATCCAGCAGAGGTCCAGAGACGGTACCACTCACCTCCCCAGCAGCAATCTCCAGAACGAACTACTACTGAGGTCCCTATCTTACACCCGGCCTACAGCGTGAGCTTGGACCACAGAGGAGGGGACAGACACTATGCTTCACCCTCCCGATTCCCCCCTCCCTCCAGGATGGCGTACGGGGAACGGGCGTACGCCACCACCCAGCGGCAGCCCAGCAGCCTCTCCCCAGAGAAGGCTCTGATGAATAATTCCTTTGCGACGTACCGCCGGCAGCCGCCGCCGAGCTCCGCCCGCAACTTCCAAACCCCCAGGCCCCCCATGGAGCACTCCCTGCAGCTGGACACCCAGGGCCGCTCCACCCCGATCTACCTACAACAACTCACCTCCACCACGCAGGACTACAGGTTCGAGGGGCATCGGAGAGTCGAGGCAAACCTGCACTACCCTCCGCCAGAAGCGGGGCAACGGCGGGCGGTAGCTGGACTACAGTGGGAGCAAGAGGCCGAGCTGCTCCCCACGTCGCCGGGCGGGATGCCCCGCTCACCCAGCTTCCAGCGAGCCCAAATGTCTCCCGTCCAGGAGTTCACGTTTCCCGACAACCCGGACGCCCTGCTCCACTACCGGACGCAATTCCAAGAGCAGCAGCAGCAGCCCGTCATGCGGCAGCAGCTCCCCCAGCTGTTCGGAGGACCACACTACCGGCACGCACAGGAGGCGTTCGCCCTGCAGGAGTCCATGCTGCTGTGACGGGACGGTAAAAACGAGGGGTAGTCGCTGACACTGTGGTTGAGACGGGCGGTCGTCCCGGTTCTGTCGTATTAATGTGTGAAGTACTGACCTTCTGACTGTCACAGGTCACACCAGCCTCCCGTGTTTTTACTGATCACTGTAAAAAAAAAAAAAAAACTGACTGAAGATTTAATTTTATTTTTGGATGTAAATCATTAACAAAAGGTGACAGTAAATATAAATATATATCTTTCAGAGTCTGATATGTACAGTGGATTTGTTTTAGTAGCAGGGGAGCGAAACTCTTGATTTATTTTCCATCTTTATTTTTTTATATCACACTTCCAGATATTTCCAGTAGAGACGGTTTAACTCTATACGCTTGTGAATGTTATTTTCTAAGAGGAGAAATTAAAACGACGTCCCCCTGATAGAACTAAAGCTCAGCGAGGAATGTGTTTCTACGACTCAGCTGGTTTTAACTTTTAGGTTTTTTTGTGCAGTTTCAAGAATAATGTTTATTCCTGATTAACAAACGTGCAATGCATTTCTTTTTTTTTTTTTTTGCAAGTGAAGTACAGTCACACATAGATGAGGCCAGTCTAGTTTTTATTTTATGGTTAAATTCCAACCCTGATTAGAGTCTCGATGCGTAGAGAGCTAATTAGTGAGGGCTATTAATATATATGTTTGTGGTTTAATGGCTTTAAGTCATAGTTTTATTTTTTTTAAACTGCTGTAACATCGTCACCTCATCTCAAGCACATTCAGCCGGAGATGAACTAGTTTGCTTTACTTCATTATGTCTCAACTACTGGCTGATAACAAGTCGTCTGGCACACGCAGCATTTAAACACGTCACATTCCTGATTCTGTTTGTCATCGCGCTGGTTTTGATGCAGTTACCCTCAAACAGTATTGAAGTGCTGTTCATTACATTCCTTAAGTTATCTTGTTTTTTTCATTAAACGACTAACTGCAGACCGTTCTGATACTTTGCTTAATAAAATGAGGTTGGGGTGAAAATGAATCGTCTGTCTTGACTCGTGCTGTGAAGCTTCATTCTACACACTGACGATTTAACTGACTCCTAGTGGAGCTAAGTTATAAAAAGTCTATTTTTGAACAGATTTTATTTTTAAATATGAGGTATTTCACTGTTGTCTCATGAACCTAGACTCCACAACGAGATTAATCTACTTTAAAGGAACAGTATGTAAGAAATGTATTTCAATTAATCATAAAATGGCCCTGATATGTCACTAGACATGAAGAAATCATCTTCATTTCAAATATATCACTGAAAACAGTGGTCCGGCCAGGATGTTGTCATTTAAAAGTGAAAGTTGCAGCCCTCAACTGATGTTGTCATGTTGTGTTTTGGTCTGAGGCGCCACCCTCCACCTATCGACCAATCACGAAGTCAGTAGAGTTTCGTCTTCCGGGTTGCCAGCTCTGCTCTAGTTACCGCAGCTGCAGCTACGAACGTGTCGGATAAAACACGTATAACGTTGCGAAACCTAAAAGACCTCGTTATGAATCCGAACTACGTCGTGACAAAGTCCGAAATAAAACAAGGATTTGTAGGAGATGCCTTTGAAAGATGGAGACGGCTGAAAACGGAGACAGACGCCAACGTTGCTAATTTTCTCCTGGCTAACTTACTTGTACATAATGTAAATGGACATTTAAAATATTCACGACAGTCGAACAAAGTTATGCGTGTTCGTGCAAAGTAACGTTACGTTAGCGCATACAGAGGAGGTGGGTCATCGAATTGAAAAGGTAATTAGCACGAGACGTATCGAGTAGCCTGACGTTACCTCGGTAACCTGGCAACCTGGAGTCAGGGGGGGAGGTTGGAGGGGATACACCGTTCTACAGTATTTTGAAAGTGATTGCAGAACCAGTTTTGGCCACAATCCTACATACTGTTCCTTTAACCCTGAGAGCTGACTGGATTGGAAACGTGACTGAGGTTCCTGAACTACACACAAAGGCAGAAATAAAATTAGGAATGTGTATTTTTACCAACTCACAACATCAAGGAACCACCGACGTGTCTGGATCAGAAAGTTGCACTCGAACACAGCACCTGTAGGAGAGGAAATACACCGATCAGCCACAACATTAAAACCACTGGCAGGAGAAGTGAATAACATTTAAACCATCTTGTGACAGTTCAATGTTCTGCTGGGAAACTTCTGGACCTGGCATTCATTGGTGTGGATGTTACTGAGACATGTAGCACCCACCTAGACCAGACCAGACACCCCCGCTGACACGCTGCTGAAGGCAGTAGAATAAAAACGTGTAGCTGACGTCATCATCCAGCCGCCTGCTCCCATGCTGAGCGTCTTTCTGGGTAAATCAGCTTCAGAGACGTCAAGTCGAGAGCTTTTTCCGGATGAGCGAACTCTGGGGAGCAACACATGCCTGCCTCTCGTGATGATTTGTGTAAACAGGGTGACAAATCTGTGGTAAAAGGAGCTCGAAGAGACACTAAGATGCTGCTTTGAACCCCCCCCCCCCCCCACACACACACACACGTCTTCAGCTCAGACGTGTTATTTTAGAATCTCACAGCTGGAAACTGTCAGATAAATATTAGACGGAGAGCTGTGAATAGTTTACGTCTGACGGATCCACCTGGGACCGAGGGGAAGGTTTGGAACGTGGCTGATACTAATGTGTTTTACATTTGCAGCGAGAACATGCTGGCACGTCTGAACCACGAAGCCAAGATTAAAGTTTAAAGGACAAGGAAAAAAAACAGGAGGTGAAAAAATTAAGGCTGCATCTCTGTCTTAAACTAACTGTAAATTAATATATAGACATGTTTTTCCATTTTAAACCGTTCTTCCATTAAAACAAGCTGTTTCAAAACATTTCTCTCTATTTTGATCAGTATTATAACTAATCATTAAACAAAAGAGCTCAGAATGACTGTTATTTAAATCTGAATAAATCAAAAATGTATTTGTTTTCATTTGAGGATGTTTTTAACTCTCAGATTAACACAATTCCGCCACCGTGTGGTCATTCAGTAGAATTACAGCCGCTGGGTAATTTAACCTATTCTGGTCACACCTATTAATTTTAATTTGTAAGACAAATGAATAAAGGTTTCCTATTTAATGTAGCCCATTAAAAACAAAACAAAGTGTTATATTTTATTACTCAATGCACTTTTTAACTGCTGTTAAAAAATTAATCCTTACACCAAGTTCAAGTTGATTAAATCTGAGAATAAAGCTATTTAAAATTACTTTGCAATGTGTTGTTAATACTAATGTCAAAAATATATTTTTAAAAGTGCCCAAATATTTCAATTTACATTCATTTAAGACTAGTTGCAAATAAATGTCTATAAAATGTCAGAAAATTTAAACATAATTCTACACACATTACAGAAATTACAAGTAATAGTACGTGAAATGGTTATAAATTAATATTATATAAAAAATGTAATTAATAAATGCATTTACTCGAGTTGTATTTCCACATCTACCTTTAACTCAGCTAAATTTAACGTTTATAATTTAAATTTATTTTAAGGTTTATTATAGATTAAGCTAGCTTGCTACTATAGACTTTAATTAAACGAACATTAGCTCCATTTGCACCATTAAATTGACATCTTTGAGGTATTTAATGTCAATACTTTTGCCATTTTTACTTTTTGAATGAGAGACTTTTTCCTAAAGAGTATTTAACACGTTGACAAGTGTTGACAAACTCATCGCGGATGCTAAAAACAAACCAAAGCAATTAGCTCATCTGCTGCATAGAATTATTTTTCGATCTATAGTGTTTTAAATTATTAAAATTAAACGGAGGCAGCCAGGAGCGACACACAAAAAACAGCAACCAACGGATTTAAATTTCTATCAACAAGCAGAGAAGAACCATTGGAACTGGCGATACCTAGCTAGCTAGCTAGCTAGCCAAATAACCACCACAGCTTACTTATGTCAAGTAATAAGAGACCGTAAAAACAGGCCGAGGCACTGAACATGTAAGCACAAGCAGTTGGTACCTCAACAACAACATTTAAATTACTTGGACGTCCGTATTGAGCAGCCACCAACCAGCAATAACAACAAAACGCCATGGACTCAAGTTGCCGTTTAGCCTGCGGCAAACGTCAACGGTCGACTATGAGCTAGCTTACGGAGCAGAATAGCAGTTTGGAACTAAAACATGTTTTAAACTTAATCTATGTTCGTGAAACACTTACCCCAGTGTGGACGCTGCTCCACGGCATTGAATAAATATTATTCCGTCCGCTAAATATGAAAACTTTATTCTTTTTTATCTATTATCCAAGCTACAACCTACGCACTTCCGTAAACGAATCTAAGATGGCGGCCGGAAGTGACGTTCCTGTTTTCGCGCCTTGTAGACGTCGGTAAAAGTTAAGGCATTATTAAATTAAAGAAAATGCAAAGTAATAATATGAAACATCGTTATAAATTAGTATATAAATAAATAAAAATTGTTAAAAAAAAAATTAATAAAAGGAACCATACATTCATTTTTCATGATTTATTTATTGGTTATACGTATTATTGGCAATCTTTAGAACATTAACAGGATAGCCAAACAGTGGGAAAAGTGATGCATGGATAAGCATACACACTTTAGTAAGACCTATTAAAACAGTAGTGTGATTTTAAGTTGTTTTTATCGTTTATAAGTCAAAATGAACCCCATATGTGAATGAAATGTGATTTAAAATGCTGCAGGTTTGTAACAAATCTGTTCAGCGTTTACAGTTTGCTCAACAGTGGCTGGAAACAAATTAACCGCAACATTTCTTCTTATTTTTCAATTTACCAGAGGTTAATTCAGAAAATAAACTGGACTTTTCAAACTTCCAACTCCAACGTGTCCCCCGGTTTAATGCATCTAACATAGACACATACAGACATTACGAGAATTCTTTTCTCTTTATCACACTGCAGCTTTTAAGGCACACAGTGGTTTCAGCTATTTGTCTTTAATCTCCACAACATAGAGAAAACCCTCAAGATGAAGTCAACAATTCAAACTTCAATCCTGGTAATTTTACAAATTACATATATACTTTTCACTAGCAGCATTGACTCAGTCACTGGTGCTAATTACTCAACACCAGTGACTGAAAATTACGTGCACCAGCCAAGATAATCACTAGATGGCTGCCTCTCCAACGGTCCATCAGTCGTGAGCTTTCTCTGCTTTGTGGCTCCACACTGGCTTTCGTTTCTCTAAGAAGGCCCGGATCCCTTCCTGTCCGTCTCTCAGAGCCAGGTTGTCAACCATCACCTTGGAGGCGGTGGCGTACGCCGCATCTCGACCTTGAGCCATTTGTCTTTGGAAGAAACATCGAGGGGGAAGAACACCACATATGAAAAGAAATATAAGGAATCCCAAAGAATCCCAAATAATCTTTGCAATGTTGATTTAACATCAACCTTTTTAGTATAAAAGAGCGTCTGCCTGCACTTTGTAAACCCTCACCTTTGGAAGGTGGCCTTGCCGAGGGCTACGACCGGTCGGCTAGCCTGACACACCCTCGTAGCGATGGCCAGTGTCTCCTCTTCCAGCCGTTCCTCCGGCACCACCTTACTGACCAGACCATGCAGCAGAGCATCATGGGCTGAGATGGGAGTTCCTGTGAACAACATCTCCATGGCAACCTGGTAAAAAAAAGACATAAGTCTTTAAGAACCGTGTGTAGTCATTGGGCTCAGTTGGTTAATTCTAGGCAAGATATGTCACAGATGAACAATAAAATAAATTACCAAAAATAACAGGAACAGTACATGTAAAATAACTAGGGCTGCAGTTTCCAGTTCATTTATCGTAGATAAAAATAATGGATCATGTACATAAATAATAAGTTCCCCAAGCACAAATAGTCCAAATTTCAAAGATGTTCAGTTTTCAATGAACATTTTCAGAACCTGGAACAGGAGAATATTTGGTATTTTTTTGATAAAAGACTTAAACAATCAGGATTGTTGCTGATTAAATATTATAAAGACAGAAAAAAGGAACAAACTTAATTTAATTGATCATGTCTAGACTGTTTCCAGCAATAAATCTTGACTACTTCAGAAGTAAATATCAACATTATCTTAAGATTAATTGTACCTAAGCATATTATCTTGAAGCCTAAGAAAATTAGTAATTGTAGATACTAGAGTGTTAATAATTCAACTTTCAAGTTTCTACAGAGACAAACATCACACTTAAAGTAGAAGCCCTTCATAACACATTTTTTTTCCCCATACCTTCCTCGGCACCGCTCTGCCGATGGCCACCGCCGGCGTGGAGCAGAACAGGCCCACGCTGACGCCCGGCGTGGCGAAGGTGGACTTCTCCGTCACCACGGCGACGTCACAGCTGGCAACAAGCTGGCAGCCAGCGGCCGTGGCGACGCCGTTCACCATGGCGATGACCGGAACGGGTATGTCTTGTATCAGCGTCATCACCTGAAGCACCAGAGCCGGTGAGTTACTGATACTGATACAGACTGTGACAGCAGGTAAATAAAAATAGAATCAAAAGTGAAATAAAACATCAATTCTGTTGCTTCTTGACTTTAAAGCGAAGAGGGAAGCAAACTAACCTCTGAACAGGTGTGAAACACCTTGGTGTGATATTCTCGGCCCTGAGCTGACGTCAGCTCCTTCAGGTCATGTCCGGAGGAAAACACTGGACCTTTGGCTGAAAACACACATTACAAGGTTGGACCAGCATCTTACTCTTTTTAATAAAACACACATATGCACCAAAGAATATTAGAAAAAAAAAAACCTACCTGATATTATAATAACTCTGAGTTCATCGCTGTCAACATCAGTTAGGATGTTCTCTCTGAGGGATTCCAGCATGGACAAAGACAGAGCATTCCTCTTCTTGGGGTTGTTCAGTATTATCCTCCTGGAATAAAAGAAGAAGAACAAAGCTGGTGTTTTAATTTCTTTATATAATTCTGCAAGTTGTTATCATTATGATCTGGTGCACAACAACAGCAGAAGAAGGGCAAGTAAGTCACTTTCTACACGTACTAAACAGCAGACTCTGTTTAACATTCACCAGAGGAATATTCTTTTCACATTTAACACAATAAACTTGTTTAACCTGTTCCTGGATCGATCATGTTCCACTTCCTTGTGTCCTTTCAATCCAATGTTCATCTGATGCTTCTTTAGTTATTAATGAAATGAAATACGCCTTTTACAAGAGGTTTTTTAAATGAATGACGTGAAGATAACTTTCTGAAACTTGGCCAAAAAAGAGAGGCATAATTTTAAACATTCGCCATTTTCAATTAACAAAACCCATAAACAATCCAAGAATCTTTAAATAAGTAAAAACTGTAATACCACAATGTAAAAATACTCCATTGAAGTAAAACCTTAATTCATTATCTTGCGTATGAACATGTAAAAGTATTTATTATGCAGGAAAAAAATGATTAATGCATTTTAATAACACCCAGACTGGGGCTAATTTGAAAAACTGCTTTTAATAATTTAATTCACTCACTGCAAATGCATGAAACACTCACACGTGGCTTCTATGTAATTATTTTTAAGACATAAGACTTTTATTTAATCCCACGTGTGGGAAATTTCCTTGTTAATAATAACTTTTTGATATAATACGAAGCGGAATGAAATGAAAATAATAAAGTTATTAAAAAATTGTAGCTGAGTACAGTACTAGAGTAGCTTGCTCAGTTTAACATATTTCATAGATTTATTGTCATGCAGTTAATGTGCGACTAGTTTTCCATACGGACCCGAGAAAAGTTAATTTTATTCCAAACACGTGCTTTTCACAGGGTTAATATGTATGCCGAATTAACCATAAGACGCTACCATATACATTAAATGACTATATTTATCAGTGTTACCTGCTATTGTCCTAAAAGTCTTTATTATCTCTATAAATGTGCCTTTTCTACACGAGGCTTCGTGCGAATGTCAGTTACTGAGAAGGCGGACGTGTTTGAACTCTGCACCTTATTCCGTTGTTTTGTTGTTTCACTGTCAGCGGCTCCGCTTCGGTCTGAGAGTAAAAACGAGTCCCGGACAGAAGAGTTGTTCTCCTGCTGAGCTGAAATACACCTGGAACACCTCTGCAGAGGAAACTACGAGCCATGTTGTGGTTTGCTTATCCTCAGCGCTTCACCTTTCCAACTGTCACTTCCGGGTATGGTGACGTGAACGACACGTAGCGTAACGTAAAGTAAGCGTAAGAGACGTAAGAAAAATACAACAGAAACAATTAACTTCAAATATGAGCAAAATCATCATCAACCGTTTTTTATTCAGGGAGAAATTGACTGAGCATCAAGCTCTTTTACAGCAATGCCCTGAGTTACAAAAACATACAACAACAATAATCAAAATAACAAAACAAGAACAATAAAAGATAAAAAGGGGCAAAATAATAATAATAATAATAATGGTAAAAGTATAAAGTAATAAAATAATTAAAAATGAAATAATAATAATTATAATAAACAGAAAGAAAAGAAGAATATGTATGTATAAATAATAATAATAATAATAATAATATAAAAGGTCTAAATATTAGTCAAAACAAGAACATTGTACAACAGCCATATCATCAATCATACCCTTGAATTGGTCTAGAGACACAAACCTATCTAATTTTAATAATTCTTGCAATTTGTTCCATTTATTAGATGCAAACAATGTAAAAGATAATTTACCAAATTCAGATTTAATTTGAGGAGTTTGAAGAGATATAAATCCCTGTGAACGTGTATTGTGGCAGATTGATTTTATGTTAAGAAGAGAAGTTAGGTAAAAAGGTAACTTTCCTATTAATGCCTTATAAACAAAAAGGAGGCAGTGCCTTTCCCTTCTATCATGGAGGGAAGACCATCCAACATTTTGGTACAGATTACAGTGATGAGTTCTAAAACCATCTCCAGTTATAAAACGTAGTGAACTGTGGTAAACAGCATCCAGTGATTTCAGAATGGAAGGAGCTGCATGCATATACACAATGTCACCATAGTCTAGGACTGACATTATAGTTGCTTGAATAATGGTCATTCTGTTTTCTAAAGAGAAGCAAGATCTAATCCTGTAAAGTGCACCTAATTTAATTTTTACCTTTTTTGTGAGATCAAGCACGTGTTCTAAATGATAGTCTGTTATCAAGCCAAATACCCAGATATTTGTATTGAGAAACTTGCTCAATTTGTGTCCCATTTAAGGAACAGATATTATAGGCATCAAGGTCACACTTTCTTGATCTAGTAAAGATCATACACTTAGTATTAGCTTCATTCAGAACCAGTTTAAGATCTTTCAAGGATTTCTGCACACAGTCAAATGCACATTGAAGATATGACACTGCTTGCTCTACAGATGGTGCATAGGCATAAAGGATTGTGTCATCTGCATATAAATGTACTTTACAGTTTTCTATTGAAGCACAGATGTCATTTATATACAACGTAAACAGCAGTGGCCCCAAAATTGAGCCCTGTGGAACACCATTATTTAGTCTCAATGGCTCTGAGGTTGATCCTGTCACATCTACCCACTGAGTTCTATTAGAGAGGTAGTCTTGAAACCATTTAAAGGAAACTTCATCTAGACCCAAAGAATAAATTAAAATGAAATAAAATAAAATAAATGTACATCTAAAATCACATCATTTTGTACATACAGTATTATTCATTATATTTTACTCTTATTATTACCTTATTTTGAAATATGTTCAAAATACTTTATACTAATAAAATTACTAATTACATTGAATAAACATGATTTTTACCATTTTTATACAGAATGTAAATGAATAATATTTTGGGGATTAAGTACAGACCACATAATTCAAATATGTCTTCTGTGGAGAAATTTGTGGAATTACTGGGAAACTTTCAAACACGAGAAATAAGATTTTGTTACTTCCAGCAACAAAACATTTTTTACACAAACCCAACTCTGCTTTTATCAATGTTACACATAAAGCAAATTATTAACTAAATCTCAATGAACCAATATATGTAGGTCAGAGTCCAGGGTTTTCATTAGTTTACATTATATAATAACATAAATAATGAAAAAACATTACTAATGAACAAATAACTGTTTCTTTAATTACATACTCAGAATAATACTACAACTTACTTCCATTTCTAATTTTATAATCAATTTTATTTCCCTTACCATGATTTGGTTCAAATTATTTAATCTCTTCAAAATAAGTAAATAAATTCATTTTAATTCACACCGTAATAACAACAGGAAGAAGAATTATATAAGTCTTACAAATGCTCTGACACTAAAAGCTGTTAATGTTGATAAATGACCTGATAAAAACCACACAGAGTCTTAATCCTTAAAAAGGTAAACACATAAAAACATGTATTAAGTCAATATGCAGTTATTACACATTTTAAAAGAGTACAATATTTGCACAGTAGAATTTGTAAATGCTTAATTCAACTTTTAGTGTTCAACACCAGAATATTTTAAGTAATAAAAGAAATAGAGATTTAAAAGATAGATAGATTTTTACAGCAGAACATTTAGCAGCTAACTCACATTCAACAGTAACAGTACAAGCTAAAGCCTTTCACCTTAAAACATTAAAGTGTTCAGAGTCTCCACTGAGCATCTCTTTATACATCAGCTCATCATCTAATATGGCTCTACTGTTACAGAGACCTGCAGAGGTACGATCTTTATCGGGTCCTTTATCGGGTCGTCATCCCAGGTATCGATGTATGGAAACAGTCTGTCGGTGAAGGTGTGTGTGAAGGTGTGTATGTGTTCGTCTGTGTCAGAATCAGAGAACGTCAGTCGTCCTCCGTCCTGGTCCAGCTTCACTCTGATCTTCTTTGGGTTCTTCACCACCGTCACGTCAGATCCTGTGTCAGACGGTGAAAGGGATTTGTATTCACCTTTTTCGAACATCAGCCTCCACTGACCGTCCGATATGACTCCTTTCCTCGAGTCTGACTCTGTTGCCACGCCCAGGACGAAGGCCTTGTTGTCTCCAACCTCCACCTCCCAGCTGTGGCAGCCTGAGTCAAAACCCTCAGAGCCCACGACTCCAAAGAAGCGGCCCACCCTCTCTGGGTTGTCAGGAAGCTGCTGCTTCATCTCTACCTTCCTCAGACTGGTCAGATCGTCAGACAGGACGAGTACTGCATGAGCAGTGTTTGGATCCAGAATCACAGGACTGTAAGACACCATCTCCTTCATCTTGGTCCAGATGTTGAAGCTCAGGTTGCCCAGATGTTTGGCCACGTCTATCAGCGCTCCTGAGGGCAGCTCTGGATCTTCAGGCAGAGGTTGCTGCTGGACTCTTTCCTCTGCAGCCTTGTAGTTCTGCAGGAACGAGGCGTCTGCAGCTCTCAGCTCCTTCTCTGTGGCTTTGATTGTGCTGGAAAGAGCAGTAATCTCTCTGGTCAGAGCCTCAATCTTCTCCTTCATCATCTGACTCTTCTGCTCCTCCTCCTCCTTCAGTGCAGCCATCCTGGCCTCCTCTTCCTCATCTAGAAACTGATGAAGCTTCCTGAACTCCTCCCTGATCTTATACACCGTACTTTCTGCCTGATCTTTAATGTGCTCTGCTGTTTGATGACAGTCTCCCTTCACTTGATGAATGAGCCTCAGTTTAGTTTTTAAAGGTTTTAAAGAATCCTTAAGTTCTTTCTTACGTTCCTCAGCTGCTTCTTCAGTAGCTTTGACTCTGTGGTTGCTGTGGGTTTCTGAATCTCTGCAGACACTGCACACCAGCTGCTGGTCGTCCAGACAGAAGAAGCTGAGTTTCTCAGAGTGCACACTGCAGACTGGAACAGACTCTGAGGCTTCCTCCTTAAAAAAGGCCTCACATCGTCTCTTCAGCTCAAAGACAACAGGAGGTAGTTCCTTTGAGGATCTTCTCTTACAAATTGGACACTCACGCGTTTCTCTTTCTGTCCATTGTTTCTTCAGACATTCTTTACAGAAGCTGTGGTTGCACGAGAGGAGGACTGGATCTTTAAAAATGTTTTCACAGAGAGTACAGCAGAGATCTTCCTCTTGTTCGGTAGCCATGTTTACGTCCTCTCTGAACTCAGATACTTTCACTTCAGTTTTTTCTTCTTAATCTCTTATTTCTACCATCAACAGCAGCTACAGTACTTTACCACCAGCAGCATTCCCACCAGTATTTCCTGCAGTAACGTTTGAGTCCTTCTTCAAAGAAAAGTCAGAAAATTCATTCTAAAAGTTGAGACTGTCGTCTTCGTCTTGTCGAGTCTCTGCTCTCACTGGAAGAACAGGTTTGCATCTTTTCAGGGGTGGAGCTTGTCTCAGGTGTTTTTATTGCGCACTTCATAAAAGACTTCCTGTCACCAGGCAACTGTGTCTGACTCAGAGATTTCATCCAATATTCAAAGTATAAGTGACACACATCTTTTGTAAATTAAGACTAAAATAATTCAGATTTGTCATCAGCTTTTTCTCTTGGGAGCAACGTGTATACAAATATGTTATACTAAATACTTCACAATCTTTATTTTGGAACACTGCATTCTGTCAGTTTTTGTGACAGTACATACCATTTACCATTTTCAGTTAACAAATAAACAATACAAGAATCTTTAAATAAGTAAAAACTACAACCACAATGTAAAAATGCTCCATTGAAGTAAAATCTTAATTTATTATCTTGAGTACGAATATGTAAAAGTAGCTACTTAATATCCAGAAAAAAAAAAAAAAAGATCAATTCATATGATTAACATTCAGACTGGGGTTTATTTGAAAAACTAAATTTGATAATTAAATTCACTTACTGTAAATGCATCAAACACTCACTGGTGGCTTCTATGACATGTAATTATTTTTAATAACTTTTTGATATCATATAAAGCGGAATGAAATGAAAATAATACAGTACTTGAATAACTTGTTCAGTTTAACATATTTCTCATAGATTTATTGTCATAGTTAATATGCGACTAGTTTTTTTATACTGACCCGAGAAAAGTTCATTTTATTCCAAACACGTGCTTTTCACAGGGTTAATATGTATGCCGAATTAACCATAAAACGCTATCATATACATTAAATGACAATATATTTATCACTGTTACCTGCTGCTGTCATAAAAGTCTTTATTTTCTCTATAAATATACCTTTTCTATACGAGGCTTCGTGCGAATGTCAGTTAGTGAGAAGGCGGACGTGTTTGAACTCTGCACCTTATTCCGTTGTTTTGTTGTTTCACTGTCAGCGGCTCCGCTTCGGTCTGAGAGTAAAAACGAGTCCCGGACAGAAGAGTTGTTCTCCTGCTGAGCTGAAATACACCTGTAACACCTCTGCAGAGGAAACTACGAGCCATGTTGTGGTTTGTTTATCCTCAGCGCTTCACCAGAGCCCATCTACGGAGAGACTTGCCACTCTCTATTAAGTCCCATTGTAACGAATTTTGGATGCAGTTCCACCAGATTTCCACTGGGGGCGATCGCCATGAGTGCAACATGAATGGGAGTCTATGGAGCTAAACGGCTAAATGTGTCTCTTTCACCCGATTGTCGTTGAGAATTCTCAGATTTGATTGTAGGTTTTGCAAGTTCAACATGGGTTATAGGTCAAAAGTTGAATGAACGAGAACTTATGTCCTTTCGTTTTTCTTACAGGTTGAGTTGTTGTTGCCCATAACACGCTAGCATTGTGCTAATGAACGCTAATTGGTCAGTGAAGGACTGATTACGACCAGAGATACCACTTGACGGCATCGTGGCATCCGAAGCGGGACCAGAATGTTAAGGCGGACTTTTTCGCCCAAGTTTTTTTTTTGCAATGTAACTACTTTTTTTTTTGGTTGCTGGCACTTTTATCTGCCTATGGTTATGTATGTACTGTGATATTTATTTACCTGTGTCAGCTGTGTTGTCCATGCCTCGAGAGAAAAGAAAGTGCAGAGCGCGAAAGCACCAAAGCAGTGACTGAAGGATTGCCGTAAAGCAGTATCTCTGGTCGTACGATGTGTATGACGTCATTGACATTTGAAAATACTTTTTAAAGCAAATAAGTGACTCTAAAAAATCTAACACCCAGCAATGTGTAATTTCTTTGCATCTCCTTTCAAATACAATATTCAAATTACTGCACAAAAAATTATATCCTGAGAAAAGTGGATTTTGAGGGGTACTGCTCCATAGACCTCCATTTATTCTGCACTCGTCCTGAGAGCGCCCTCATATGGAACCAGAGTGGAACTGCAACCAGTTCAGAAGCCGGAAGTTCACTGAGAGTGGAAGTTCTCCCCTTATTAGACGTTCTCTGGCTTCACCTTTCAACAGTCACTTCCGGGTATGGTGACGTCTACGACACGTAGCGCAACGTAAAGTAAACGTAAGAGACGTAAGAAAAATACAACAAAAAACCTTTAACTTGAAATATGAGCAAAATGACGGTAATAAAGGTAATAAATATAAGTAAAATAAAATAAATTAAAATGAAATAAAATAAAATAATTTATAAACAATATAAATTAAGTATTTTTTATAAAATAAAATAAATCTACATCTAAAATCACATCATTTTGTACATACAATATTATTCATTATATTTTATTCTTATTATTACCTTATTTTGAAATATGTGCAAAATACTTTATACTGATAAAATTACTAATGACACTGAATAAGCATGACTTTTACAATTTTTATACAGAATGTAAATTAATAATATTTTGGGGATTAAGTACAGACCATATAAAGTGGTTTAATTCAAATATGTCTTCTGTGGAGAAATTTGTGAAATTACTGGGAAACTCTCAAACACGAGAAATAAGATTTTAATTTTTTTTTTTTTAAGATGATTTTAATTTTAAGATTTTTAACATTTTTTGCACAAATCCAACTCTACTTTTATCAATGTGACACATAAAGCACATTATTAATTAAATCTCAGTGAACCAATATATCTAGGTCAGAGTCCAGGGTTTTCATTAGTTTACATTAAATAATTACATAATTCATGAAAAAACAATAATGAACAAATAACTGTTGCTTTAATTACACTCACAGAATACTACTACAACTTACTTCCATTTCTAATTTTATAATCAATTTTATTTCCCTCACCATGATTTGGTTCAAATTATTTAATCTCTTCAAAATAAGTAAATAAATTCAACTTAATTCACACCATAATAACAACAGGAAGAAGAATTATATAAGTCTTACAAATATTATGACACTAAAAGCTGTTAATGTTGATAAATGACCTGATAAAAACCCTACCTAGAGTCTGAATCCTTAAAGAGCTAAACACGTTAAAAACATGTATGAAGTTAATATGCAGTTATTACACATTTTAAAATGGTACAATATTTGCACAGTAAAATTTGTACATTCTTAGTTCAACTTTTTGTGTTCAACATCAGAATATCTGAAGTAATAAAAAATAGAATTTTAAAGTTAAAGAAATATGAAAAATAAAAGTTATCAGTTGATTCTACTAAACTCTCCTATGATGTTTTACAGTGCATGACAGCTAAAACATAACTTTAATGTTATCACAGATTAGAAAGACGTCTTTCATCTTATTGTTTTAGTTTTACAGGACACAACTTTCTTGTTTTATCTCAGTAATTTTATCATTTTTACATCAGAACATTTAGCAGCTAACTCACATTCAACAGTAACAGTACAAGCTAAAGCCTTTCACCTTAAAACATTAAATTTGTAACCCTTCATTTGATTTGATTCACAATTATATATAAAAAAAATATTATTTGTGTTTGTACTTTGAAGCTGATGATAAGTGGATATTTGTCTATAGTTGTCAAAAAGGGTAACGGGGGTTGGGATTTAGGACCCAGATGCAGGACTTGAGGAGGCAGGAGTTGGCAAAAAAGGGTTTTTAATTAACAAAGAACAAAACTTACAAAACCAATAGCGCTGCCGAGGTGGCAGGAAATCCAAAAAGCAAACAAAAATCCAAAACACTATCAAAACTAAGACGTAGCATGAAACTATGGCATGGAACAAGAACAATGACATGGAACGTGGAACAAACTATGACGTGGAACATGGTTAACAAGCAGTATGACGCGACAGAGACAAAGGGGAAGGCAGGGCTATAAATACACATGAGGAACAGGGGTGACGAGACACAGGTGAAGCAAATCAAGAATTAACACAAGGTGAAACCAATGATCTAATCAAAAGAAAACATGGAGTAACAAAGTACAGTAATACAGGGTAAGGCATGACATTCGCCGCAACAGTCTGTAACACTGGGATAGATTTGTGACAGTCGAGTTTTGGAAAAATGGACTCTAAACAGTACTTTAAACTGTATAAGTGTGAGACGAGCACAGGCTGAGCTTAGGCAGACATTTTCTTAATAGCAGTTCCCCACCAGTCATCTTCCAAATTCAGACCTAGTTCTTGTTCCCATGCAGCCTTGACTTTAGTAACTGGTGAGCAATCAAAAGACAGAATTTCACTGTAAACTTTAGAAATGAGTGACTTCTGAAGTGGGTCGTGGTTGTTAGGGAAGAATTTGTGGTGAGGCCGATGAAGAAGAAGAAGTACCAGAGTCCTGTATGTCTTATGCTGAAGGAGTTTATTCAGGCTCGATCGAGGAGAACAGAAGATTTGTCATCACAACACAAGTGCATGAGTCCACCTCAGTTCTAAGGGACAAACAGTAAAGCTCAGATTCTTATACCAGCAAGCAAGGCCGAGGCAGGGGGAAGATGTGTTAACATCCAATTGGCTATAGTACATAAACATGAAGATAAGCATTCACACCAGCTAGGAAATACAAAGTGTCATCTAACTCTACTGTACAGCTATGTCTGTAATGCAAAGTGTCCTCCAGAGAGTGAGATTGAAGACGCCAAAGAGGGACCATGGCCTTGGCATGTTCCTCAAAGAGAAACTAGGGCAGATAACTGACGCCAGAAGTAATCTAACATTAACAATAATAATAATAATAATAATAATAACTTTATTTATATAGCACTTTTTAAAAACAGGGTTTACAAAGTGCTTTGACAACAAAGCAGAACAAATAAAAGAAACACAGTTAAAATTAGAATAAAAATATGTAAAGCGAACAAATGGAATAGAAATAGTTAATTGTTAATTAAAATTGATAAGAGCAATACAAATAAATAAAAAATAAGTGAATAAATAAATGTTATAAATTAAAACTCAAAACTTAAAAATTAAAGATTAAAACGAAGACGACATCACAAAAAGGCGAGTCTATAAAAATGAGTTTTAAGAAGTGATTTAAAAGAGGTTACTGATTCTGCAAGCCTTCCAAAGCCGACGGGCAATAACAGAAAAAGCTCGGTCACCTTTAGATTTAAGCCTTGACTTTGGGACCACCAGGAGGCCCCCACCCGAGGATCTAAGGCTGCGAACTGGCTCATATGGGGTCAACATTTCTGTTATATAGCGTGGAGCCAGGCCAAGACGAGCTTTAAAAGTGATCAGTAAAATCTTAAAATCAATTCTAAAACGAACAGGGAGCCAATGGAGAGAAGCTAAAACTGGGCTGATGTGATGTCGTCTGTTAAAACCTGTGAGAAGCCTAGCTGCTGCGTTCTGGACCAGTTGGAGGCGGGAGAGAGACTTTTGATTTATGCCGGAAAGGAGGGAGTTACAGTAGTCTAGTCTGGAGAAAATTAATGCATGAACAACTTTTTCCAAGTCAGAATGAGACAGTATAGGTTTAATTTTGGAGATGGTTCTGAGTTGGAGGTAGCAGGACTGGACAACTGTTTTAATCTGTTTGTCGAAGGTGAGATCTGAATCAATCAGATTTCTAGCAGCAGGTTTAATGTTAGTGGAGAGTGGACCAAGGCTATTTGTAATGAGGTTGGTGTCTGTGTTTGGGGGACATTAACTACACAAACTATCCATAGGGAAGAGAAATTATTCTTTAACAATCCCCTCTATTGGTCATAAGATCAATACACTATAATTTAGTACCTTAAGGGTGAGTTAATGTCAAGCCATCAGAATCAAAGACCATCACGCAGTACAAGAATCCAGTGAGATCAAATGTAAAATGTAATAAACAATTAAACACAGAATCACGTGAGTCAAATAATATCATGATATAATATTCACACCCCTCTTATATAGCATATCAGCTTATCTAACATGTTGTGACGTTTTTTTAGGGCAACTTATTCTATTTTATTTTATTTTTGGGGTGCCAGTCAGGACTCAGCCTGACAATTTAAATATAAGTTGTTGTTTTTGTAGTGCACCCAAATGGGGTCACCTATGTGAATTTAATTTAGTGAATGGGAAAATGATTTCCTTCTTCTTTTTTTTTTTTAAGGGTCGAGTTAATTCCCTTGTTAAATATGTGTTAATCACATTTTATTTACATATCTTGTGAGAAAGTGGAAAAAGGATGTGTGGCGTAAGTCAGCCTTGTGTTTATATGAGCTGGCTCCCAGAGTAGCCAGTAGAGGGCGCTACGAGAATGTTTACTGTCACTCATACAGTTCTTCGATATATAAAATAAAGTACCGAGTTGATGCTAAGCAGACGAGCCTCCGTCCGTCCTTGATAAAAGCAAACCCACATATCACATGGTGTCAGAAGTGAACAAAGTTTTCTCTGGAGCACTTTGTTGGGGATTAGCAGCTGGTGATGGCGAAATTCCCGGCGCCGGAGCAGTTTGATTTTGCCAAGCCGGAGGACTGGCCGAACTGGAAGCAACGGTTTCTGAGGTATCGAGTAGCCACTAAGCTAGCTAATGAGTCGGCCAACATCCAAGTGAGTGCGCTGATATACTCCATGGGCCCAGAAGCAGAACAAGTGTACAAATCATTTAACCTGACGGAGGATGAAGGTGATGAGGATTTTCACTATGTATTGTGCCTTTTTGAGGAGCACTTCGTGCCGAAGCGAAACATGATTTTTGAGAGAGCGCGTTTCCACTCGCGGACCCAAGCGGCAGACGAGTCAATTGAACAATACATACGGCACCTGTACGATCTCGCTGCTCACTGTGACTTTCGTGAGAAAGAAGAGGAGATACGTGACAGGCTCGTCATAGGAATCAGAGACAAAGATCTTTCACTTAAACTGCAAATGACCAGTGATCTCACATTGAAAAAAGCTGCGGAAATAGCCCGACATTCTGAGTTAGTAAAGCTCCAGAACAGTGAGACTGGTGCGACAGGACACATCGATGAAGTGAAGACAAAGCCCTTTAAAAGTAAGTGGAAAAACAAAGGGGTTACTGGCAGGCATAACACAAATGACAGAAGAAAATGCGGCAGATGCGGACGCACTCATAACAGAGACCAGTGCCCAGCAAGAGATAAAGAATGTAACAAATGCCACAAAATTGGCCATTTTGTGGTCAAATGTAGAACAAAACAAATTCATGAAGTGACAGAGGAGATCGACAGCTTGTTCTTAGGCTCTGTAAATGAGACTGTTAATCAGAGTACAGTAGATGAAGTCATCACCGACACAGAGCCACCATGGCGTACCACGGTAGTGATGTGTAAGACTGCAGTCAACTTTAAGATTGATTCCGGTGCAGACACCACAATAATAACTGAAGCAACATATAACGGACTCCGTAGAAAGCCGAAGCTGAGACCAGTCACATCAAAAATTGTCAGTCCAGGCGGAAAAGTGGACAATAAAGGACAGTTTTTGGCTAGAATAAAGATAACAAAAGGAGGTAGAACACAAGACTGTCATTTCAGAGTGATAGTGGCAAAGTCAACATGCGACAACTTGCTTAGTAGGTCAGTGGCAGCTTACCTAGGCTTGATACAGCACATTGGAGAAGTGGGTGTGTATGGAGAGTTGGGACTGCTTAAAGGTGATCCTGTGAAGATAGTCCTTAAAGAAAACGCAAAACCATACAGTGTCGCAGCACCCCGCCGTATACCCATACCACTCCTTTCAAAAGTCGAGGAGGAGTTAAAGCAGATGGAACAGAATGGCATTATCGAGCGAGTGACTGAGCCAACAGAATGGGTTTCGCCGATGGTGCCAGTGCTCAAGCCGAATGGAAAAGTAAGGATTTGTGTAGGACTCACTAAGCTGAATGAAAACGTAAAAAGAGAAAGGTTTGTCCTTCCAACGGTCGACAGTATTCTGCACAAGTTAGCTGGAAGCTCAGTCTACACTACGCTGGATGCAGCCAGTGGATTTTGGCAAATTGCCTTGGATGAAGAAAGCTCAAAACTGACCACGTTTATAACTCCAAAAGGTCGCTATTGTTTTAAGCGGCTCCCCTTTGGAATAACTTCCGCGCCAGAGATATTCCAAAGAAAAATGCAAGAGCTTTTGCAGGACCATGATGGAACAGTGGTCTACATGGACGATATCCTGGTGTTCGGAGCCTCAATGGAGGAACACGACCGTAACCTGAGGAAAGTCATGGACACCATCCACAGGTCAGGCTTAAAGCTTAACCGACAGAAATGCAAAATGAGACAGAGCTCACTCCACTTCTTGGGTCACGTGATTGGCCGGGATGGCATTGCTCCATGCCCACAGAGAGTCACAGCCATCACCGCCCTGGAAACACCGAACAATGTGTCTGAACTGAAACGAGTACTGGGTATGGTAAACTATGTCGGCAGGTACATACCTCATTTGTCAGACATCCTGCATCCTCTTAATGAACTGTTAAAAACAAATGTGACATGGATGTGGGGCCCTCAGCAGGAGCAAGCTTTCAGGAAAGTTAAAACGTTGATATCCTCTGCCCCTGTACTCCAGTACTTCGACCCAAAGCGGCCCACAGTAGTAGGCGCCGACGCATCAAGCTACGGACTCGGTGGCGTACTGCTGCAGGATCATGGAGGTACGCTTAAGCCTGTAGCTTACTGTTCTCGAACGCTCACTGAAGCAGAGAAAAAATATGCACAGATAGAGAAGGAATGTCTCGCTGGGGTGTGGGCTTCAGAGAAATTCTACCTTTATTTGTGCGGATTGGAACAGTACAGACTGTTAACTGATCATAAACCTCTGGTGACGCTCATCAACCACAGAGACTTAGATAGAGCTCCCCTGAGATGTCAAAGACTTCTTATCCGCCTCATGAAGTTTAACCCTGTTGCTGAGTTTGTTCCAGGCAAGAACCTGATCATCCCTGACACCCTCTCAAGGCACCCACAGCCCAATGAGGATGACACCGGACTTGAGGAGGATGTCCGAGCATATATGGATGCTGTGGAAGAGCAGGAGAGAAACAAACCAGTGTTAGAACGCATAAGAGAGGAGACGGAAAAAGACGACTCCCTGAAGCTTGTTAAAAACTACGTCAGGAGGGGGTGGCCACAACATGAAAGAAATGTCTCAGTGTGTGCTGTGGACTATTTCAAAGAGAGAGGCAGTCTAAGTGAACAAAACGGACTGTTAAAGAGAGGAAACCAGATCGTGATTCCACAAACATTGAGATCTGAGATGCTGGAAAGGATCCACCACGGGCACCAGGGCGTGACCAAATGTCGCCAGAGATACAGAGATGCCGTCTGGTGGCCAAAGATCAGCCAAGCAGTGACAGATAAGGTGCTGTCATGTTCTCATTGTAACAAACACAAACCAAGCCAGCACCGTGAACCACTCATTACCACACCGCTGCCTGAACTCCCTTGGCAGAAACTTGCAGCAGACTTGTGTGAGGTTAAAGGCAAAAACTTCCTAGTAGTTATGGACTACTACTCGAGATGGCTGGAGATACTGAGCCTTACAAAGATCGCAAGTGAAGCAGTTATGAGCAAGCTCATGAGCATTTTCACACGATTTGGACTTCCAGAAGAACTGATTACTGATAACGGACCTCAGTTCGCCTCTCAGCAGTTTAGGGATTTTATGTCCAAATATGACATACAGCATATAACTTCAAGCCCGTACTACCCCCAGGCCAATGGGTTGGCCGAGCGTGCGGTACGAACAGCCAAAAGCATCTTGAGACAACCAGACCCTCAGCTTGCTCTTCTGAGTTACCGGGACACTGCTACAGAACCGACGAAAGAGAGTCCAGCCAGACTCCTTATGGGAAGGCGACAACGGACCACAGTCCCCAAGCTCAATCACCAGTTGAGGCCAGCTTGGCCTGATTTGTCGACTGTGAAGCTGAACGATGCAAAAGCTAAAAGAACCTATGAAAGAACATACAACAGGAGATACTCAGCAACGCCACTTCCTGCTGTTGACGTGGGTGACAGAGTACGTCTCAAAACTGACACTGAAAAGGAATGGAGCCAGTCTGGGGTTGTCCAGGCTAGAAGTTCAACACCACGTTCGTTCGTTGTGAAAATGCCTGGAGGAGAAACCATCAGACGGAACCGCAGGCAATTGCAAATTGTCAACAAAGAACTTGATGAGACTCAACCAGTGACAAGCTCAACTTCACCAGACCGCAGTGTTATCACTCGCAATGTCCCAGACCCTGCTGGTCTTGAACCAGAGACCGCTGTTGAGACACACACACCTGGAGTCAAAGTGACACGCTCTGGACGTGTAGTGAAACCTGTTGTCAAGCTGACTCTTTAGTTAGTGGGAAGGGAAGCCAAATGGGGCAGAATAATCCCCTTTTCCGTTCCACCAGGGAGTGGTAGTCCACCCACTACCCTGTAGCCTAGAAATGTGTTTCATAATGTTATGTATGATTGGAAAAAATGGGATGGATGAATGAGAAGGGTTGATAAAATAATTTGTTTATTACCAGAAATGAGGGAAGTGTTAATTTGAGTGACTTGAAATTTAAAGTTACTATTCAGAATATGTTTCAGAAGTAATCGTTAAAGTTCAGAATTCATAACTTGATGCAGAATGTTCCTTTGAATTTAAAAGGGGGAGATGTGGCGTAAGTCAGCCTTGTGTTTATATGAGCTGGCTCCCAGAGTAGCCAGTAGAGGGCGCTACGAGAATGTTTACTGTCACTCATACAGTTCTTCTTCGATATATAAAATAAAGTACCGAGTTGATGCTAAGCAGACGAGCCTCCGTCCGTCCTTGATAAAAGCAAACCCACATATCACAGGATGCAAGCGGAAACTTGCGGAAAGTGCCCAGAGCTGTTGCGGTTCGGGTGGTCTTCGGTGTGTATTTCCGCCCACATCTCAGATGCGACCTAAACGCAATAGTGAATGCTCCATGTTTTCATTACTGCTGCATTATATCTGTTCCAACAGGTCAGTAGGGGAGAGTGGGGTAAGATGAGCCAGTGGGTAAGTTGACCCACCCCTTGTATCTAGGTAACCGTGCACATGTTTTGTCATGTGACCATAAATTCAGGAAGCACCCATCATTTCCATCTTGCTGTGATGCAGAGAAGCACATGGGAGAAGTGGTAAGTATTTTTTTACACAAAAAACTGTTTTTTGCTTGTCATAATAAATTTTCTGCATATCAGGTAAAATGACTGTTATCTCAAAGCAAATTTATCCAGGGCTAAAATCATATATTGTTGGGCCTGGTACTAAGGCACTCAGTATTGGGGTTTGGCTATCATGAATAATTAATAATTATCAAAAATAATTATTTATTATTAAATAATTGGATCTGAATTACTAGATCACCTCGGGGCACCACCCTTCTAGGAAGGGAAAAGATAGCCAATTAATCAAAACAGTCTCATAAATTATACTAAATTGTCAATATAGATTTCTGATTAATAATTAACTTAATAACTATAACCAAAATTACCACGTTAACAACTAGTTACAGTTGAAGGAATTTGGAGTTCTTGACAGTGTAGAGGTTGGCAATATTCACTCTTGTGCAACATTAAACAGACAGGTATGTTTAAAAGACATTTATTAACAAGAATAAAATTAAACATACAAGCTAACTACAGTGTACTCAATACAGATGTATGTGTGTGTGTGTGTGTGTGTGAGCCAAAATGGCCGCTGGTTGTGGGTGTGCCAAGATGGCCGCCGGTTGTGGGCGTTCCAAGATGGCCGCCAAGATGGCCGCTTGAACACAAAGGAAACAAGATGGCTGCTGAGTGGGGACACTCAGACCATGTGCTGGCCAGTAGATATGTGGAATGTGATAAGGGTTTTATGAGGTGCCAGGTTAGAGGAAGAGTGGTTAGTTAAGCATGCAAGACCCTGAGTCTATGTGTTGCACAATCTAAACTAACATCAAACCACTATACTATAAACAACTCAATAAACACAAATATCACATTCAATCAAAGTTTAAGTTCTGTGCTTTGCTTAGCTTAACTAGGCCCAGGTCATACTACCAGTTGGTGGAAAGTCCATTTCTGGTGTGTTGCTCCTTAAGCTGGCTGATGGAAGGGCCGAGCTGGGAAAAGTTGTAGTCCTTGCTGTGTTTTCCTGATGGCAGACGTCGGAGGGAAACTGGCCGCTCCTTGAAGTCCTTTGAAGTGGCTTGTTAGCAGCTCGGTGCTAACTAGCCGTGTGGCTCCTGTTGTTTGAGAGTTTAGCCTGCAAAACCTTTGGTTTGTTGCCTAAAGAGCTGGTGTAGATTCCTCAGCAGGAACTCGCTTCGCTGCTGTATGGAGAACAGGCCTGCAAGTAGTTGCTCTTTGTTAGCAGACTACCTGGCAGCCAGCTGCAGCTGAGCCGCTCGGGGTCTCCACGTGGAGGTGTGGAGTTGAAGAGGTGGAAGAGTAGAGAATAAGAGAGAGAACAAAGGCCAAACGGTGCATTTTATATGACCTGATGACCTCATAGGTCACATGCCACTGTCAGCCAGTGAACTGCTTGGTCAGTTTTCACACCTAGAGGATTGTGGGATACTGGGGTTTTTCCAGGGCCCCTTTGTTCCCAAGACAAAAGCAGCCATGTGGTTACCTGATTATGCACCACCAGGTTCAGATCCCAACATTCCCCCCTTTGGTCTCACGACCTCACTCGATGTGTGGTCGTGAGAGCACAAGTGTCCGTGTATAATCCAAGTTGGAAAAGTTCATTCATGGTAGTGACATCTGGGCAGTCTGTTAACCAACTGGGCTGTGGTAAACGCTAACTATCTTAGCTAAGCAAAACAAAATCATCAGGTGAAAAACTGAAATACACATAAGCACACTGACATTTACTAACAGTGTTAGTGAGAAAGAGAAGAATGTCAGTGATGTAAATTGTTAGGGTAAGATACAGAATGAGAGTGGCACCTACAATGATAAAACCATTTCCAAATGTCCAAGAGTTTTGTGGTTTACTCATTGGATCCTATTAGAATAATCATTATTCAATGCAGTACTCGGTCTGATCTTAACAGAAATAACAATTTTGTCCTTCATGCAGATGTTGCTGCGGAAGGATGTCATCACATTTTAAAATCTTGGTTGTCAATGGCTGTATCATTGTCTAAATGTGTCCTAAAATTTGTGTTGAATAAGGACATGTATAAATTGCAAAATACTACCAAGGAGTTGGTTCAGGTGTAATTGCAAAGTTAGACAGTGGGTCTGGGTCCAACCAGAATTTAGGCTTTTCTCAGCTAATAGTGGCAGGTGTGACTATTAGTGAGTTGAAAACTATGGAGTTTGCTGCTGTTGCTAACAAATCACAAGTTTGCCTACTTAACTGCAAAGGAAGTAAAGTACTTTGTACATACTAGTAGTACAGGGATGGACTGTTATCACTGTGAAGAAGGAACTCTGAATCTGAGGTGCCTTAAGTTTTTCCGAACTCGTGGCTCAGGGCTGTAACGCTCCATGTAGCCAGAGGCACAGAGGTATTCAGAGGCATTGTCACTGTCTGCTGAATTATGATCATCTAAACTGCACTCAGAGATGCTGCGATCATCATCTGAGCAGTCTATTGGCTGATCATACTGCTGGGCCATAATTTCGGAGTAAGGCTTTCTACAGCTTCGACTGTGTGAATGCCTATCTCGGGGAAGCTGGCGGACATGGCGGCTACGCTCAGTGTCCCTGTGTGGCCCTTTATCGCCCCCCTTTGGTCTGTTGTGAGGGTGATGTTTAAAGGTGGTAGACCGGGATGATGCCTTGGTGGTTGAGCTGGAGGGCTCAACTGTCTTCCCTCTTGCTTTGGAAGTGACAACAGTTTCCCAAGCCACCTGTGTCATCTTCCTGATGTCCTGCATCGAGGGGTCACCTTGGCGTGTCATGAGTACAACGTGAGTGCGTACACATGGGTGAAGATTCTGCAAGAATAAGGACTTGAAGGTGGAGTTCTCTTCTAAGCCTGGTGCATTCTTGCCCTGAAAGTACACATGTCTCAAACGTTCGTAATAATCTCTAGGATGCTCATGACGGGTATGTTTAATTTGGAGGGCTGCAACCATTGAGTCAATCTCATCAGCAGTAGAAGAGAATTCTTCTAGTAGTGCTTGACGGAGCTCTGTGTAGTCATCTCTGACTGTGGGAGGTTGTGACTGGATAAACTTATGGACAGCTTTAGAGCTTGTTTTCCATACAAGTTTAACTTTCTCCCTTTGGGTTGCATGGGGCAAATCAATTAGGGCGTGGTCTAAATCCCTAACGTAATTGTCAACGTTATGATCACAACTGTCTGGATCAAAATGTTCAATGTCCTTGGCAAGGAACTCAAGCACTTTAAAGCGGGGACACTGTGGTGTCCGGGCAGGTGCATCACGTGCAACAGTTATCTCTGGTGGAAAGGCGGGGGCTGGGCAAACCTGTGGTGTTGTAGTCCCCCCTTCGGAGAGATGGGCACGGATGGGAGTGTCATACATCATAGGCTGAAAAGAAGATTGGGCAGAATATCTTCTGGAGGATAAACTACAAATCTCTTCACGGTCTATGTCAGAGAGATGGGACGTCAGGTAATTGTTACCTCGGTCTCTCAGAGGAGGTTGAGGACCTGACTCCATTCCCAGCAACTTAGGGTCAGCTGGAAATTGTTCCCATTTTCTAACTGTAGGGGACGTTAACCTTTCACTACAGGAGGAGTGTGAATCGGAGTAACCAGAATCACATTGGCTTAATGACGGCGGTGGGGAGAGACAACCCGATTTAAGCCTTAGCAGTTCTTCTTTGTGTGCACAAAGATCGGACTCTGCTGAGTGCAAGTCTGCTAAGTAGCGCATAGCTTTATTATTGGCCATTTGTACCTCATGGAGGAGACAAGCCGTTTGCGCTTTAAGGGACTCTACCTCCTTTTCTAAGGCTGCTTTGCTCTGAGAGGCAAGGCTGGATTGCCTGTGGAAGTTCAGAAGCAAACATCTTAACAATGGGCCTTTGGATGCAGTCTGTGCATCACACCTGTCCTTCAGTAGAGAATCTATCTCATCCCTGCACTCACTGAAATTCAACTTGTTAATGAATTCAGGGTAGCCTGGGTTTAGGCTCTGTGCAAGGGAAGAAATGAATTGCTCTACACAGGGGTTCTCCATTGTTATGTGGGATGGAGGTGTCAAAAACAACAACAACAACAACAAAGCAATGGGTTAGCAATGCTATGCTAAGTAGCTATGTAGCTTCTAAGAGAGAGGCTAGAAAGGTAGCTATGGCACCATCTAGTGGCTCTAGTGGGCACAACAAATTTGGTAACACAGTAAATGCAAATTTACTCACCAAAACTCAACATACAATAACTGAAATGCAGGGCAGTACCAGTTAGAGACGTGATTCTTAAAGTTAACTTAGGCTGGAATGCATGGCAGTAACAGCTAAGTATATAACTTATATTTCACAGGGCTGGTAGCACACTGTGGCTCTATCTCAGACTCCTTATCTTACTTAGGCTGAAATGCATGGCAGTAACAGCTGGCACAAGTTCTTTCACACAGGGCCGGTGGCACGCTGTGGTTTAATTCAACAGGGGAGCACTTAAATTAACAGGAAACACTTGACTGGATTGCATTGAATACGTGGTATTCGAATGCAGAAATTCTTACGATTGAGAAAATTAGGTTCAACTTGAATTAGCTAGCAGCAAAAGCAACTCTTAATGTAGTACAATGGGACTGAAAACAGTAGTTATTAATAACGAATTATTAATTATTTATAAATTTCATAAATTATCACCACACTGCACCTGTTTGTTAGTACAACTGGATATCTACTCCTGTGGTAGACTAGTGGGATTGAACGTTAAGACTTCTGGCAAGTCAAAAAGTTGTTCAAAAATATTTTTGGCTTTGGCCAAAATTATGCTGAAATTAATATTGCACAATTATGAATAATTGCCAACAGTACTCTGCCTCACACGGGCCGCACCATTTGTTGGGCCTGGTACTAAGGCACTCAGTATTGGGGTTTGGCTATCATGAATAATTAATAATTATCAAAAATAATTATTTATTATTAAATAATTGGATCTGAATTACTAGATCACCTCGGGGCACCACCCTTCTAGGAAGGGAAAAGATAGCCAATTAATCAAAACAGTCTCATAAATTATACTAAATTGTCAATATAGATTTCTGATTAATAATTAACTTAATAACTATAACCAAAATTACCACGTTAACAACTAGTTACAGTTGAAGGAATTTGGAGTTCTTGACAGTGTAGAGGTTGGCAATATTCACTCTTGTGCAACATTAAACAGACAGGTATGTTTAAAAGACATTTATTAACAAGAATAAAATTAAACATACAAGCTAACTACAGTGTACTCAATACAGATGTATGTGTGTGTGTGTGTGTGTGTGAGCCAAAATGGCCGCTGGTTGTGGGTGTGCCAAGATGGCCGCCGGTTGTGGGCGTTCCAAGATGGCCGCCAAGATGGCCGCTTGAACACAAAGGAAACAAGATGGCTGCTGAGTGGGGACACTCAGACCATGTGCTGGCCAGTAGATATGTGGAATGTGATAAGGGTTTTATGAGGTGCCAGGTTAGAGGAAGAGTGGTTAGTTAAGCATGCAAGACCCTGAGTCTATGTGTTGCACAATCTAAACTAACATCAAACCACTATACTATAAACAACTCAATAAACACAAATATCACATTCAATCAAAGTTTAAGTTCTGTGCTTTGCTTAGCTTAACTAGGCCCAGGTCATACTACCAGTTGGTGGAAAGTCCATTTCTGGTGTGTTGCTCCTTAAGCTGGCTGATGGAAGGGCCGAGCTGGGAAAAGTTGTAGTCCTTGCTGTGTTTTCCTGATGGCAGACGTCGGAGGGAAACTGGCCGCTCCTTGAAGTCCTTTGAAGTGGCTTGTTAGCAGCTCGGTGCTAACTAGCCGTGTGGCTCCTGTTGTTTGAGAGTTTAGCCTGCAAAACCTTTGGTTTGTTGCCTAAAGAGCTGGTGTAGATTCCTCAGCAGGAACTCGCTTCGCTGCTGTATGGAGAACAGGCCTGCAAGTAGTTGCTCTTTGTTAGCAGACTACCTGGCAGCCAGCTGCAGCTGAGCCGCTCGGGGTCTCCACGTGGAGGTGTGGAGTTGAAGAGGTGGAAGAGTAGAGAATAAGAGAGAGAACAAAGGCCAAACGGTGCATTTTATATGACCTGATGACCTCATAGGTCACATGCCACTGTCAGCCAGTGAACTGCTTGGTCAGTTTTCACACCTAGAGGATTGTGGGATACTGGGGTTTTTCCAGGGCCCCTTTGTTCCCAAGACAAAAGCAGCCATGTGGTTACCTGATTATGCACCACCAGGTTCAGATCCCAACAATATTATGCATGTTGGTGATTTGCTAACGTATAAAATCATGTGAATCACTTCACTAAAGATTAGCCTGAATTTCTAAGCTAGCCCATTTTTTCCAAAATGGTGGCTACGGGGCAAAATGAGCCAAAGGCTATGGGGTAAATTGAGCCAATGGTTCAACTTACCCCACCATAAGACACTGAAATTCAGTTAAGTCTCTGACATATAAAATGGTATTTCAGTTGAGTATACTCAACTGGTTTGGTGTGTTTGTCACTTGTTAACCATTGTAGAAAAGGTATCATGCCGAGAACCTACAAGAGGAAAACAAGCTGGGGCTCAACACCCCTTGAAGAGATGGAGAGAGCAGCCAGTGATGTCAAGGGTGGAAAGTCCATCAGATCAGTGGCAAAAGAGAGAAATATTGACAGGTCAACATTAAGGAGGTACATGAAAAAGAGGGAGGCAAAGAAAGTAAAAACAGTAGGGTACGGTGGAACAGCAGAAGCAAAGAGAGTCTTCTCAGAGGAGGTGGAGAAGGAGCTAGGAGACCATATCAAGAAGCTCGCGCAGCAGTTCCATGGCCTTACTCCAAAGAAATGCCGTGAACTAGTTATACTTTACTTACCAGTTATAATTACCATGGTATATTAAGGAATGTGTACTTGCTAATATTTTTTGCATTACTTAGGGTTTAACTATTCTGATTATCATCATTGCTCTTTTCTTTGTTTTACAGGCATAAATTCCCTCCAAATATGATTTATAATGTTGACGAAACAGGTGTAACAACAGTACAGACACCAAAGCAGGTAGTGGCAGAAAAAGGAAAGAAACAAGTGGGCGCCATCACATCTGCTGAAAGAGGCGAACTTGTGACTGTGGTCTGTGCAGTTAATGCGACTGGTAATGCAGTCCCTCCTATGTTTATCTTCCCAAGGGTTAGATACAAAGACCACTTCATTACAGGAGCACCTCCAGGATCAATTGGTACCTCCACCAGATCAGGCTGGATCAATGAAGACACCTTCGTTGAGTTCCTTGAACATTTGGTTCAGCAGACCAAGTGCTCCCCTGACCTGCCACTGCTGCTAATCTTGGATAACCATGAAGCCCACATTTCACTGAAGGCTTTGGACATAGCAAAAACGAATGGTATTGTTATGCTCACAATTCCACCCCACACATCCCATCGCCTGCAGCCTCTGGATAAGAGTGTGTATGGTCCATTTAAGACCTATTACAACAGAGCTCTTGATGGTTGGATGAGATCCAACCCAGGTAAAACTGCCAGCATATACCAAATCCCTGGCTGTGTGAGTGATGCTTTCATGTCAGTAATGACACCACGGAATATCTCCTCTGGATTCAGATCCACTGGGATTTTCCCTTACAACAGAGATGTCTTCTCCGATGCAGAGTTTGAGCCATCCATGGTGTCAGACAGGCCCAACCTGGAGCAGCAGCCTGCAGCTGCAGGTGATGCACCTGTGGTTTCAACCTCCTTTTCTACTGAGTTACCTTCACCAGGCCCTGCACGTGCATGTGCTTCACCAAGTGACACAGACCATGCTGGACATGTGTCTCCTACTGAGATTGTACCCTTACCCAAAAGCCAGCAGCCCAGGAAACAAACAAACCGAAAGCGTGTGAAGTCAAGAATCCTGACTGATACACCTGAAAAGCTGGCAATCGAAGAGAGGAAAAATAAACAGAAAGGCAAAACAGAAAGAACCATCAAAGAGCAAGGAAAGCTGAAGAGGAAACAGACCCAGACAAAAATCGTAGTGGAAAGCAGCTCTGAGGAGAGTGATGTTGCCATCCCATTTGATGACACTTCTGAGCATGAGAGCTACAGCGATGAAAAAAGTGAACCAGATGTCTCAGATCTGCTGGTTGGTGACTTTGTCATCGTAAAATTTGCATCCAAATGCATGAGCCACCATTACATTGGCTTGGTTGACAGTCTTGCGGGCAACGAAGTGAGTGCCAGATTTCTCAGAAGAATCCGAGGGATCACTGGCAGTAAGAAACCCACCTTTGCATTCAAGGAAAAGGATGAGGCATCTTTCCCACTGAGTGATGTACTGAAGAAGCTACCTCAACCTCAAAAGGCCGGAGGAACTGCAAGGAGGGAGCAACAGTTCATATTCCCCTGCAACCTTGACAGCTGGAATATTGAATAGTTGTTTTGATTAAATGGTTCTGAAACTAACTGGTGGTTTGTTCACACAAGTTCAAAACTGTTAAAACTGTTCGTTAGCACAGTATGCTCAGGTTTACATTTTAAAACTCAGGTGGTCAGTTTACCCCCAGATGGCTTAATTTGCCCACTGACTTGGTTCAACTTACCCCTAACCTGGGGCAAGTTGAGCCACAGGAGCACTTTTTTTTTTAAAGTCATAGTTTTGGGCAGCTTTGTCAGAGATGTATTCTAATGATTTCATTAGATAGGAGACATCCTGAAATAAATGAATATGTTATCATTCTATTTCTGTGTCATTTTTCCTTACCTCCAGGACAACATAAGTAAAAAGTGGCTAATCTGACCCCACTCTCCCCTACTTCATAAAGAAGTTATGTTTCTGAGACGTAAGTTGTATACGTGTCTGCAGGCTGTGTATCCCGGCTATTTGAATGTGTTTCGTGATGTTTTATAAGTTGTGGAAAAGTAAAAAAAAAAAACGCGCCGCTTTCGTCAATGTTGCTATGCCCTGTGTTTTCTCGAGCAGGCGGAGGTGTTTTACACCGCAGATGCATTTACAAATCCTCACATTTTTGATTACTTACCTTGCAACATAATTTTGTCAGCTGTTTGACAGAAATATAGTGATCGAGAGATTCAGATAAAAGATCTTTGATTATATTTCGAATCTGTGAAAAGAATAAAGATGCGACCTGTACGCAATAGTGAATTCTCCCTCCATGTTTTCATTATTGCTGCATCATCTGTTCCAACAGAACTGTATTTGATACGTTTTCAAACACTGTGGGACCCGTAACATTTTTTTCTGAGTCAAACCGACACAAAGGTTACATAAATTCAACACCAACTCATACAACCTTAAATAAAATTAACACAAACCAAAACACCACTTTGTCTTTTTCTTTTAAATGTATTTACACAACAAAACAAAAAAAAACAATGTCCACTTTTCAAGTTGAATTCAGTCTCTCACAAAACACAAAACAATTATTCCCCGAGTAGTTTTCCCAATGCAAAATCAGTTAGTCTTTAGTTAGTGTTTTATTTTTCCACATCCAAAACGAGAAAAAAATAATCCTGATGCCAGATCAAAGAGGCCTTTTTTTTTTTCAGATCGTTACAATGTGACCCATGAATCCCACCTTTGTGTACAAGGACGGCTGGAGGCAAACCCTCAACGGGACAAAGAACCCCTGAAACACATAAGTGTGAACCAACTTACAGGAAGCGACCCCCCCCCCCCCTCCCCCCCCCTTCTTGACGAGAGGAGATAAAAAGACCCCTGTGCTAACTATTCTAACCATGGAGTCAGACCTATGAGACCTATGGATAACCCCAAGTCTAGTCTCATCCAGATGATGTTATAAGGGTGTGTAATCACCTGGTACAACACATGAATCAATCAACAACAGCAATACATGAACATTTCATAACAATTCACTGTGACAATTATAGGCAATCAGAATCAGACTAAACCTATAAAGGTAAACAGGAAACTTTCAATCTCGACCTCTATTTTTAACTTTTTTCTATGCTGCCGCAGTTTGCGGACTACAACGCCGAACTGTAACATCGTTCTGCCAGTCCGTCATCGCAGGAGCGCCGGAAGCGGCAGCGTAAAGTCTTTTTATATTGTCGGTGATGCCAGATCAAAGAGGCCTTTTTTTCTATTTTTCTTTAAGCTCGTTACAATGTGACCCATGAATCCCACCTTTGTGTACAAGGACTGCTGGAGGCAAACCCTCAACGGGACAAAGAACCCCTGAAACACATAAGTGTGAACCAACTTACAGGAAGCGACCCCCCCCCCCCCCCCCTCCCCCCTCTTGACGAGAGGAGATAAAAAGACCCCTGTGCTAACTATTCTAACCATGGAGTCAGACCTATGAGACCTATGGATAACCCCAAGTCTAGTCTCATCCAGATGATGTTATAAGGGTGTGTAATCACCTGGTACAACACATGAATCAATCAACAACAGCAATACATGAACATTTCATAACAATTCACTGTGACAATTATAGGCAATCAGAATCAGACTAAACCTATAAAGGTAAACAGGAAACTTTCAATCTCGACCTCTATTTTTAACTTTTTTCTATGCTGCCGCAGTTTGCGGACTACAACGCCGAACTGTAACGTCATTCTGCCAGTCCGTCATCGCAGGAGCGCCGGAAGCGGCAGCGTAAAGTCTTTTTATATTGTCGGTGATGCCAGATCAAAGAGGCCTTTTTTTTTTTAAGCTCGTTACAATGTGACCCATGAATCCCACCTTCGTGTACAAGGACGGCTGGAGGCAAACCCTCAACGGGACAAAGAACCCCTGAAACACATAAGTGTGAACCAACTTACAGGAAGCGACCCCCCCCCCCCCCCTTCTTGACGAGAGGAGATAAAAAGACCCCTGTGCTAACTATTCTAACCATGGAGTCAGACCTATGAGACCTATGGATAACCCCAAGTCTAGTCTCATCC
Organism: Chelon labrosus; assembly: GCF_963514085.1. Lineage (NCBI taxonomy): Eukaryota > Metazoa > Chordata > Actinopteri > Mugiliformes > Mugilidae > Chelon > Chelon labrosus. Next base: position 19,028,370 of record NC_140356.1, read on the forward strand.
AGATGATGTTATAAGGGTGTGTAATCACCTGGTACAACACATGAATCAATCAACAACAGCAATACATGAACATTTCATCACAATTCACTGTGACAATTATAGGCAATCAGAATCAGACTAAACCTATAAAGGTAAACAGGAAACTTTCAATCTCGACCTCTATTTTTAACTTTTTTCTATGCTGCCGCAGTTTGCGGACTACAACGCCGAACTGTAACGTCGTTCTGCCAGTCCGTCATCGCAGGAGCGCCGGAAGCGGCAGCGTAAAGTCTTTTTATATTGTCGGTGATGCCAGATCAAAGAGGCCTTTTTTTCTATTTTTCTTTAAGCTCGTTACAATGTGACCCATGAATCCCACCTTTGTGTACAAGGACTGCTGGAGGCAAACCCTCAACGGGACAAAGAACCCCTGAAACACATAAGTGTGAACCAACTTACAGGAAGCGACCCCCCCCCCCCCCCCCCTCCCCCCTCTTGACGAGAGGAGATAAAAAGACCCCTGTGCTAACTATTCTAACCATGGAGTCAGACCTATGAGACCTATGGATAACCCCAAGTCTAGGCTCATCCAGATGATGTTATAAGGGTGTGTAATCACCTGGTACAACACATGAATCAATCAACAACAGCAATACATGAACATTTCATAACAATTCACTGTGACAATTATAGGCAATCAGAATCAGACTAAACCTATAAAGGTAAACAGGAAACTTTCAATCTCGACCTCTATTTTTAACTTTTTTCTATGCTGCCGCAGTTTGCGGACTACAACGCCGAACTGTAACGTCATTCTGCCAGTCCGTCATCGCAGGAGCGCCGGAAGCGGCAGCGTAAAGTCTTTTTATATTGTCGGTGATGCCAGATCAAAGAGGCCTTTTTTTTTTTAAGCTCGTTACAATGTGACCCATGAATCCCACCTTCGTGTACAAGGACGGCTGGAGGCAAACCCTCAACGGGACAAAGAACCCCTGAAACACATAAGTGTGAACCAACTTACAGGAAGCGACCCCCCCCCCCCCCCTTCTTGACGAGAGGAGATAAAAAGACCCCTGTGCTAACTATTCTAACCATGGAGTCAGACCTATGAGACCTATGGATAACCCCAAGTCTAGTCTCATCCAGATGATGTTATAAGGGTGTGTAATCACCTGGTACAACACATGAATCAATCAACAACAGCAATACATGAACATTTCATAACAATTCACTGTGACAATTATAGGCAATCAGAATCAGACTAAACCTATAAAGGTAAATAGGAAACTTTCAATCTCGACCTCTATTTTTAACTTTTTTCTATGCTGCCGCAGTTTGCAGACTACAACGCCGAACTGTAACATCGTTCTGCCAGTCCGTCATCGCAGGAGCGGCGGAAGCGGCAGCGTAAAGTCTTTTTATATTGTCGGTGATCCCAGATCAAAGAGGCCTTTTTTTCTATTTTTCTTTAAGCTCGTTACAATGTGACCCATGAATCCCACCTTTGTGTACAAGGACTGCTGGAGGCAAACCCTCAACGGGACAAAGAACCCCTGAAACACATAAGTGTGAACCAACTTACAGGAAGCGACCCCCCCCCCCCCCTCCCCCCTCTTGACGAGAGGAGATAAAAAGACCCCTGTGCTAACTATTCTAACCATGGAGTCAGACCTATGAGACCTATGGATAACCCCAAGTCTAGTCTCATCCAGATGATGTTATAAGGGTGTGTAATCACCTGGTACAACACATGAATCAATCAACAACAGCAATACATGAACATTTCATCACAATTCACTGTGACAATTATAGGCAATCAGAATCAGACTAAACCTATAAAGGTAAATAGGAAACTTTCAATCTCGACCTCTATTTTTAACTTTTTTCTATGCTGCCGCAGTTTGCGGACTACAACGCCGAACTGTAACGTCGTTCTGCCAGTCCGTCATCGCAGGAGCGCCGGAAGCGGCAGCGTAAAGTCTTTTTATATTGTCGGTGATGCCAGATCAAAGAGGCCTTTTTTTCTATTTTTCTTTAAGCTCGTTACAATGTGACCCATGAATCCCACCTTTGTGTACAAGGACTGCTGGAGGCAAACCCTCAACGGGACAAAGAACCCCTGAAACACATAAGTGTGAACCAACTTACAGGAAGCGACCCCCCCCCCCCCCCCCCTCCCCCCTCTTGACGAGAGGAGATAAAAAGACCCCTGTGCTAACTATTCTAACCATGGAGTCAGACCTATGAGACCTATGGATAACCCCAAGTCTAGTCTCATCCAGATGATGTTATAAGGGTGTGTAATCACCTGGTACAACACATGAATCAATCAACAACAGCAATACATGAACATTTCATAACAATTCACTGTGACAATTATAGGCAATCAGAATCAGACTAAACCTATAAAGGTAAACAGGAAACTTTCAATCTCGACCTCTATTTTTAACTTTTTTCTATGCTGCCGCAGTTTGCGGACTACAACGCCGAACTGTAACGTCATTCTGCCAGTCCGTCATCGCAGGAGCGCCGGAAGCGGCAGCGTAAAGTCTTTTTATATTGTCGGTGATGCCAGATCAAAGAGGCCTTTTTTTCTTTAAGCTCGTTACAATGTGACCCATGAATCCCACCTTTGTGTACAAGGACGGCTGGAGGCAAACCCTCAACGGGACAAAGAACCCCTGAAACACATAAGTGTGAACCAACTTACAGGAAGCGACCCCCCCCCCCCCCTTCTTGACGAGAGGAGATAAAAAGACCCCTGTGCTAACTATTCTAACCATGGAGTCAGACCTATGAGACCTATGGATAACCCCAAGTCTAGTCTCATCCAGATGATGTTATAAGGGTGTGTAATCACCTGGTACAAAACATGAATCAATCAACAACAGCAATACATGAACATTTCATAACAATTCACTGTGACAATTATAGGCAATCAGAATCAGACTAAACCTATAAAGGTAAATAGGAAACTTTCAATCTCGACCTCTATTTTTAACTTTTTTCTATGCTGCCGCAGTTTGCAGACTACAACGCCGAACTGTAACGTCGTTCTGCCAGTCCGTCATCGCAGGAGCGCCGGAAGCGGCAGCGTAAAGTCTTTTTATATTGTCGGTGATGCCAGATCAAAGAGGCCTTTTTTTTTTTCTTTTTTTTTTAAGCTCGTTACAATGTGACCCATGAATCCCACCTTCGTGTACAAGGGCGGCTGGAGGCAAACCCTCAACGGGACAAAGAACCCCTGAAACACATAAGTGTGAACCAACTTACAGGAAGCGACCCCCCCCCCCCCCCCCCCTCTTGACGAGAGGAGATAAAAAGACCCCTGTGCTAACTATTCTAACCATGGAGTCAGACCTATGAGACCTATGGATAACCCCAAGTCTAGTCTCATCCAGATGATGTTATAAGGGTGTGTAATCACCTGGTACAACACATGAATCAATCAACAACAGCAATACATGAACATTTCATAACAATTCACTGTGACAATTATAGGCAATCAGAATCAGACTAAACCTATAAAGGTAAACAGGAAACTTTCAATCTCGACCTCTATTTTTAACTTTTTTCTATGCTGCCGCAGTTTGCGGACTACAACGCCGAACTGTAACGTCATTCTGCCAGTCCGTCATCGCAGGAGCGCCGGAAGCGGCAGCGTAAAGTCTTTTTATATTGTCGGTGATGCCAGATCAAAGAGGCCTTTTTTTCTATTTTTCTTTTAGCTCGTTACAATGTGACCCATGAATCCCACCTTTGTTTACAAGGACTGCTGGAGGCAAACCCTCAACGGGACAAAGAACCCCTGAAACACATAAGTGTGAACCAACTTACAGGAAGCGACCCCCCCCCCCCCCTTCTTGACGAGAGGAGATAAAAAGACCCCTGTGCTAACTATTCTAACCATGGAGTCAGACCTATGAATTATCTTCAACCCATGTGCTGAGCGCACAGTAGAGGGCCACCACCATGGAGAGGTTACTAGCACATACGATGCATGGTGGTATGGAATCCATCTCTTTGATCTTCAACTTCTCCTCTTATGTCAAGTAGACACATGTATCAATGGTTTGATAAACAATTTGAACTACTCTTTTACTTCATAATTACTATGTGATTTGAACTTTAGTGTAATTAAATGAGAATATAGTGTATGTAGTGTATCAAATAATTAAATTCATTCTGATAACTTTCTTACTGCTGCTCTCTCCTGCCATCCCTAAATCAGAGTGTCAGAGCGTACCTCGGTGCCATCAGCAGCCTCATTGTCGGCTACATACAGTAAAGCTGCATCCAGTCCCCAAACAGCTCAGGAGGGTCAACCTGTGCGTCAAGAGCAGAAGTACCTGCATCCCAAGTCGAAAATTTAGGGGCCTGCGTCACCACACCGGCAGCTTTTGTGCAGCACATCTTAAGCACCACTCTGTGACAGGCACACAAAACAGCTCGGAGAACAGTAACAACAACAAGAAGGATCAACAATCTGACAATTCCCGCACCCCAATGTATAAATTCAAACAAACAGGACACTCAATAAACATACAAAAACAACTTCAGCAGCATACAGGTTTTCTGGTCTTACATAAATTTTCAGTGATGTAGGCCTACGTGTGAAGGAGCTGGCATCGGACATCATTAAGGGCGGATCGGGAACGAGCGGTCTTCGGAGTATGGTTGGGGAAGACAGAGAAACTCATGTCTCCAAGTTTGATCCGTTGCTGGGCCCTGGCATGGCGCAATTTGTCCACGCAGTCCGTATGATAATGTAGACGAGCAATTATGGGGCGAGGGCGCTCTCCGGGTTTCGGCTTCGGCTGAAGGGTACGATGAGCACGGCCAACGAGAGGCTCCTTCTCAAGTTTAAAGTCCTCCTTGAGGAGAGATGACATAGCTGTAGCAGTAGAAGAGGTAGCAAAATCCTCAGGAATTCCCACTAACCGTATGTTACTGCGCCGAGACCTCGCCTCCAAATCCTCGCATTTATTGTCCAATCTTATCAGTTCTGCTGACAGATGCTCCACTTTAGCCTGCAATGTAGTAATGTCATCGGTGCAGGAGGAAAGCGATATTTCCATTTCACCTACTGTGTCTTTCAGGTGGTAGAGAAAATGAAGACCGAAAAAAGATACAAAATATTTGCCTAAAATAGAATTTTTAAAGGTTGTTGCAGGAGCTCAGAAAGACGTGTCCTACTCCATTAGTCGCTACACCGGAAGCTCCGTGCTCTGCTGTTTGATCACAGTCTCCCTTCACTTGATGAATGAGCCTCAGTTTAGTTTTTAAAGGTTTTAAGGAATCCTTAAGTTCTTTCATGCGTTCCTCAGCTGCTTCTTCAGTAGATTTGACTCTGTGGCTTCATCCTTAAAAAAGGCCCCGTATGGGCTCTGCTCAAAGGTAGGACTAGGTAGTTCCATTGAGGATCTTCTCTTACGGAGTGGACACTCACGCGTTTCTCTTTCTGTCCAGTATTTCTTCAGACATTCTTTACAGAAGCTGTGGCTGCACGAGAGGAGGACTGGATCTTCAGAAATGTTTTCACAGAGAGTACAGCAGAGATCTTCCTCTTGTACGGTCGCCATGTTTACGTCCTCTCTAAACTCAGATACTTTCACTTTAGTTCTTTCTTCTTAAGCTCTTATTTCTATCATCAACAGCAGCTACAGTACTTTACCACCAGCAGCATTCCCACCAATATTCCCTGCGGTAACGTTTGAGTCCTTCTTCAAAGGAAAGTCTGAGAATTTGGTCTGAAAGTTGAGACTGTCGTCTCCCTCTTGAGTGTTTGCTTTCACTGAAACACGTTTGCTTCCTGACTCACTACGGTGGTGGAGCTTAGGCCCGGTGTTCTTATTGCGCACTTCATAAAAGACTTCCTGTCACCAGGCAGCTGTGTCTTACTCAGAGATTTCCTCCACAATTCAAAGTATAAGGGACACACATCTTTTGTAAATTAAGATTAAAATTATTCAGATTTGTCTTCAGCTTTTGGTCTCAGGAGCAGATATGAACTGAACCGTCTGCTGCAGAGACTTTGCAGAATAATAATGTTTTCCTCTGAGTTTTTGCTCCATTTCTAATCTGTTAATTCCTCTTCATATCATGCACCATAGAGAAATGCAGGCAACCTTTGTGAAATTACTGGGAAACTTTCAAACATCAGAAACATGATTTTTATTTTTCCACCTGCAGAAACAAAATAGTTTTACACAAACCCAACTCTACCTTTTCCACTGTTACACATAAAGCACATGAAGAAAGTGTTTAATCAGAACAACATTATCAATAAAATCTCAGTGAATCAAAGATTTTAGAGTTGGCCACAACAGGTGTTCATTCCTTTAAATTACATCATTAGACACGATGGAGGATGAGCAGCAGCTGTATTTATGATCTCTGAAATTCAACAGAATATGAATCATGAAAAAAATATAATAATCCTTGATTCTTTAATCGCAATAGTTCACAAATATTTAAATACTTGGATCAATTACTATTTTAGTTCCTTCACTGTAAATTTTGTTCATATTATTTGATCCCCCATAAAACAGGTAAGTTAAATACAATATAAGAAGTCTTAATACTTAAAGTGCTAAACATGTAAATAGTTGAAAACATGCATAAAGTGAATGTGCAGTTATTACAACATATTTAAAAGTGTACAGTATTTACACTGTAGAACTTGTCACCAAATACATGTTCAATAGTGCAGCTTTAAAGTGGTCTAGTTTAAACATATATTGTTCGCTTATGTTACGTAAAACATTCAAAGTTAGTTTTAGAATAGTTTTATTAAAAAAAATAAATAAATAAAACAGTCCACCAGGACTTCATATGTGTTAAAGTGTTAATGCTCAAACAATACATGATTAATTCAACTCATTATTATAGTGATAATAATTAAAAAATAGAGATTTTAAAGTTAAAGTAACATGAAAAAAAGTTATCACTTGATTAACTAAACTCCCATATGATGTTTTACAGTGTATGACAGCTAAAACATAACTTTAATGTTATCACAGATAACATTAAAGTTATGTTTTATCTTTCATCTTATTCTTTTAGTTTTACAGGCCACAGCTTTCCTGTTTTATCTCAGTAACTTTATCATTTTTACAGCAGAACATTTAGCAGCTAACTCACATTCAACAGTAACAGTACAAGCAAAACCCTTTCACCTTAAAACATTAAAGAGTCCAGAGTCTCCACTGAGCATCTCTTTATACATCAGCTCATCATCTAATGTGGCTCTACTGTTACAGAGACCTTCAGAGGTACGATCTTTATCGGGACGTCACCCCAGGTGCTGATGTATGGAAACAGTCTGTCAGTGAAGGTGTGTGTGAAGGTGTGTATGTGTTCATCTGTGTCAGAATCAGAGAACGTCAGTCGTCCTCCGTCCTGGTCCAGCTTCACTCTGATCTTCTTTGAGTTCATCGCCACCATCACGTCAGATCCTGTGTCAAATGGTGAAAGGGATTTGTATTCACTGTTGCTGAACATCAGCCTCCACAGACCGGGCCATATGACTCCTTTCCTCGGGTCTTCTTCGAAGGAAAGTCCAAGAATTTGTTCTAAAAGTTTAGACTGTCGTCTTCATCTTGTCGAGTCTCTGCTCTCACTGGAAGTACAGGTTTGCATCTTTCCAGGGGTGGAGCTTGTCTCAGGTGTTCTTATTGCGCACTTCATAGAAGACTTCCTGTCACCAGGCAGCTGTCTGACTCAGAGATTTCATCCACTATTGAAAGTATAAGCGATGCACATCTTTTGTAAATTAAGATTAAAATAATTCAGATTTGTCTTCAGCTTTTTCTCTTGGGAGCAACGTGTATAACTTTTATACAAATCTTTTATACTAAATACTTCAGTATTTTTATTTTGGAACACTGCATTCTGTCAGTTTTTGTTACAGTACATACCATTTACCATTTTCAGTTAACTGAATGACCCAAGAATCTTTAAATAAGTAAAAACTACAATACCACAATGTACAAATGCTCCATTGAAGTAAAACCTTAATTCATTATCTTGAGTATGAACATGTAAAAGTCCTTAATATGCAGGAAAAAAATTATTGCATTTGATAATTTAATTCACCTATGGTAAATGCATCAAACACTCACAGGTGGCTTCTATGACATGTAATTATTTTTAATAACTTTTTGATATCATATAAAGCGGAATGAAATGGAAATAAAAAAGTTATAATTGTACAGTCCTTAAGTAACTTGTTCAGTTTAACATATTTCTCATACAGATTTATTGTCATGCAGTCAATATGGGACTAGTTTTTCATACTGACCCCGAGAAAAGTTCCTTTTATTCCAAACACGTGCTTTTCACAGGGTTAATATGTATGCCGAATTAACCATAAGACTCTATTCTCTCTAAATGTGCCTTTTCTACACGAGGCTTCGTGCGAATGTCAGTTACTGAGAAGGCGGACGTGTTTGAACTCTGCACCTTATTCCGTTGTTTTGTTGTTTCACTGTCAGCGGCTCCGCTTCGGTCTGAGAGTAAAAACGAGTCCCGGACAGAAGAGTTGTTCTCCTGCTGAGCTGAAATACACCTGGAACACCTCTGCAGAGGAAACTACGAGCCATGTTGTGCTTTGTTTATCCTCAGCGCTTCACCTTTCAACTGTCACTTCCGGGTATGGTGACGCAAACGACACGTAGCGTAACGTAAGGTAAACGTAAGAGACGTAAGAAAAATACAACAAAAAAACCTTTAACTTGAAATATGAGAAAAATACGTTGTACCAAAATAATCTAATTAATTACAGCCTGTGTAATTAATTAATGTCCATTAATCACACTTTAGTCACATAACAATATTTGCCCCAAAAAGCAACATTTTTTAATTCATATGGATTTTATCGGACTGCTGAATCAAATAATAGACACAGACATGAATATTGTAAACTCAAGCTCTTCTAAAGTCTGGAAAAATGCATTTAATTCCATTTCAATTGAAAACAGTAGAAAAAGAAAGAAAATATCCCAGGCCAAAACTGAAAAGACCTTAAGTGAAAGTGCCACTGTAAGTACTTTAAGTACTTTTTCTGAACAGTATTGACTTTAAATGCATGTATGCAAACTCTTTTTTTTTTTGCACAATTTGCACAAAACCCCGCTTTCATCAAGGCTTCCATCAGGTAGTTTTTTTAAAATCAAATTTGCCTTCCGTCAGTCCTAGCAACGCACTTTCGAGCACTAACGTGTGCATCAGTGTAATCGGTGTACCAGGACAATGTGCTCTGACAAAAGAATCAGAATCAGAATCAGAATCAGAATCAGCTTTAATGGCCAAGTATGACACATACAAGGAATTTGACTCCGGCAACTTTTCACTCTAGTACAGAAGCATCTTAAATAAGTGAAATAAAAATAAAATAAAATAAGATAAAAATAAAATAAATCTCAATTTGTACACACAAAATACAGGATAATATATACACCAAACTGGGGTTATCGTACAGTGAGTATATACAACAGTGCAGAGTTATAGTTTATTGTTCATGTGTATGGACTCACTCTGTGACTACTCAGAGTTCATCAGAGCGACAGCCCGGGGGAAGAAACCGTCCTTGTGTCGGCTGGTTTTGGCGTACAGTGGTCTGTAACGCCGGCCTGAGGGGAGGAGTCTAAACAGATTGTGGCCAGGGTGTGAGGGGTCTGTGGTGATTTTCCTGGCCCGCTCCCTGACCCTGGACCGGTACAGGTCCTGAATGGAGGGAAGATCAGTACCTATGATCCTCTCTGCAGACCTGACTGTTCTCTGCAGTCTGTCCCTGTCTTGCCTGGTGGCGGATCCAAACCAGACAGTGATGGATGTGGTCTGGACAGACTGGACTATTGCTGTGTAGAAGATGGTCAGCAGCTCCTGAGGCAGGTTGAACTTCCTGAGCTGACGCAGAAAGTACAGCCTCTGCTGGGCCTTCTTCCTTATGGAAGGGAGGTCCACTTCAGGTCCCGTGAAATTGTGGACCCGAGGAACCTGAATGAGTCTGCTGTTGGGACTGTCCCAGACATGTGGACTCGAGTCACATGACTTGGACTCGAGTCAGACTAGAGTCATGATTTTAATGACTTCAGACTCGACTTGATAAAATTCGCCATAACTTGCGACTCGACTTGGACTTGAATGCTATTCACTCGAGACTTGAATCGGACTTGGCCTCTTTGACTTGTAATGACTTGACATGTCTCGAGTCAAAAACTACATTTCCTGATCGTGGACCAAGACACCCCAGAGACTCATTCACTTCCGCGAGGAAAAAAAAAAAACAAAAACATGCGAGACGAACGGGCAGAGCCTGCTGGCCGATACAGAGACATGCAGCCGAGCGTCCGGTCTGCATGACAAACAAAATACGGTATATATACTGTGTATATATTTTTGTATTTTGTTGTATTTTTATATTTTATATATCTGAGAGCAAGTTTCTATATTTATTCTATAATATAGTTTCTATATTTTATTTTATTTTATTTTAGGCGTAACACCACCAAAGCAAATTCCTTGTATGTACGATCATGCTTGGCAATAAAGTCTTTTCTGATTCTGATTCTGATTCTGAAATGATTATATTTATCACTGTTGCGTAACGTAAGGTAAACATAAGAGACGTAAGAAAAATACAACAAAAAACATTTAACTTGAAATATGAGAAAAATGACAGTAATAAAAATAATTAGAATGAAATTAAATGAAATAAAATAACTTTATGAATAATATAATTAAAAATTTAGGATAAAATAAAATGTACATCTAAAATCACATTGTTTTGTACATACAGTATCATTCATTATGTTTCATTATTATAAGCTTATTTTGAAATATGTGCAAAATATTTTATACTAAATTTACTAATTCAATTTAATAAAGTTATTTTTATATATAATATAAATTAATAATATTTTGGGGATTAAGCACAGACCACATAAAGTGGTTTAATTCAAATATGTCTTCTGTGGAGAAATTTGTGAAATCACTGGGAAACTTTCAAACACAAGAAATATGATTTTTTTTTTCCACCTGCAGCAACAAAATATTTTTACACAAACCCAACTCTACTTTTTCACTGTTACACATAAAGCACATTATTAATCAAATCTCAGTGAATCAATAAATGTAGGTCAGACTCTAAGGTTTTCATTCCTTCACATTATATAATTACATAAATCATGAAAAAACATTAATAATGAACAAATCTCAGTTTCTTTAATTACACTCACGGCATACTGTTATAACTTACTTCCATTTATAATTTTACAATCAATTGTATTTCCCTCACCATGATTTGATTCATTTTATTTAATCTCTATAAAATAAGTAAATAAATTCATCTTAATTCACACCATAATAAGAACAGGAAGAAGATTAATATGAGACACTAAAAGCTGTTAATGTTGATAAATGACTGGATAAAAACCCTACATAGAATCTTAATGCTTAAAAAGCTAAACACATGAAAACATGTATGACATTAATATACAGTTATTACACATTTTAAAAACGTAAAACACCAAAATATTTGAAGTAACAAAAAGATTTTGAAGTTAAAGTAACGTGAAAAAAAGAAAAATTATCACTTGATTCAACTAAACTCCCCTATGATGTTTTACAGTGTATGACAGCTAAAATATAACTTTAATGTCATCCCAGATTAGAAAGATGTCTTTCATCTTATTTTAGTTTTACAGGCCACAACTTTCCTGTTTTATCTCAGTAACTTTATCATTTTTACAGCAGAACATTTAGCAGCTAACTCACATTCAACAGTAACATTACAAGCTAAAGCCTTTCACCTTAAAACATTAAAGTGTTCAGAGTCTCCACTGAGCATCTCTTTATACATCAGCTCATCATCTAATGTGGCTCTACTGTTACAGAGACCTGCAGAGGTACGACCTTTATCGGGACGTCATCCCAGGTGCTGATGTATGGAAACAGTCTGTCAGTGAAGGTGTGTGTGAAGGTGTGTATGTTTTCGTCTGTGTCAGAATCAGAGAACGTCAGTCGTCCTCCGTCCTGGTCCAGCTTCACTCTGATCTTCTTTGGGTTCTTCACCACCGTCACATCAGATCCGTTGTCAAATGGTGAAAGGGATTTGTATTCACCGTTGCTGAACATCAGCCTCCACAGATTGTCCGATATGACTCCTTTCCTCGAGTCTGACTCTGTTATCACGGCCAGGACGAAGGCCTTGTTGTCTCCAACCTCCACCTCCCAGCTGTGGCAGCCTGAGTTAAAACCCTCAGAGCCCACGACTCCAAAGAAGCGGTCCACCCTCTCTGGGTTGTCAGGAAGCTGCTGCTTCATCTCTACCTTGCTCAGACTGGTCAGATCGTCAGACAGGACGACTTCTGGATGAGCAGTGTTTGGATCCAGAATGACAGGACTGTAAGACACCATCTCCTTCATCTTGGTCCAGATGTTGAAGCTCAGGTTGCCCAGATGTTTGGCCACATCTATCAGCGCTCCTGAGGGCAGCTCTAGATCTTCAGGCAGAGGTTGCTGCTGGACTCTTTCCTCTGCAGCCTTGTAGTTCTGCAGGAACCAGACGTCTCCAGCTCTCAGCTCCTTCTCTGTGGCTTTGATTGTGCTGGAAAGAGCAGTAATCTCTCTGCTCAGAGCCTTAATCTTCTCCTTCATCAGCTGACTCTTATGCTCCTCCTCCTCCTTCAGTGCAGCCATCCTGGCCTCCTCTTCCTCATCTAGAAACTGACGAAGCTTCCTGAACTCCTCATTGATCTTCCACATGGTGCTTTCTGCCTGATCTTTAATGTGCTCTGCTGTTTCATCACAGTCTCCCTTCACTTGATGAATGAGCCTCAGTTTAGTTTTTAAAGGTTTTAAGGAATCCTCAAGTTCTTTCTTACGTTCCTCAGCTGCTTCTTCAGTAGCTTTGAATCTGTGGTTGCTGTGGGTTTCTGAATCTCTGCAGACGCTGCACACCAGCTGCTGGTCGTCCAGACAGAAGAAGCTGAGTTTCTCAGAGTGCACACTGCAGACTGGAACAGACTCTGAGGCTTCCTCCTTTAAAAAGGCCTCGTATGGGCTCTTCTGCTCAAAGTTTGGAGAAGGGCTATCCATTGAGGATCTTCTCTTACAGAGTGGACAATCACGCGTTTCTCTTTCTGTCCAGTGTTTCTTCAGACATTCTTTACAGAAGCTGTGGCTGCACGACAGAATGACTGGATCTTTAAAAATGTTTTTACATAGAGTGCAGCAGAGATCCTCCTCTAATCTTGTCGCCATGTTTACTTCCTCTCTAAACTCTGATACTTTCACTTCACGTTTTTTTCTTCTTAATCTCTTATTTCTACCATCAACAGCAGCTACAGTACTTTACCACCAGCAGCATTCCCACCAGTATTCCCTGCAGTAACGTTTGAGTCCTTCTTCAAAGGAAAGTCCGAGAATTTGGTTTAAAAGTTGAGACTGTCGTCTCCCTCTTGCAGAGTGTTTACTTTCACTGCAACACGCTTGCTTCCTGAGTCATTACAGGGGGTGGAGCTTAGGTCCAGTGCTGTTATTGCGCACTTCATAAAAGACTTCCTGTCACCAGGCAGCTGCGTCTGACTCAGAGATTTCATCCACTATTCAAAGTATAAGCGACACACATCTTTTGTAAATTAAGATTAAAATTATTCAGATTTGTCTTCAGCTTTTGGTCTCAGGAGCAGATATGAACTGAACCGTCTGCTGCAGAGACTTTGCAGAATAATAATGTTTTCCTCTGAGTTTTTGCTCCATTTCTAATCTGTTAATTCCTCTTCATATCATGCACCATAGAGAAATGCAGGCAACCTTTGTGAAATTACTGGGAAACTTTCAAACATCAGAAACATGATTTTTATTTTTCCACCTGCAGAAACAAAATAGTTTTACACAAACCCAACTCTACCTTTTCCACTGTTACACATAAAGCACATGAAGAAAGTGTTTAATCAGAACAACATTATCAATAAAATCTCAGTGAATCAAAGATTTTAGAGTTGGCCACAACAGGTGTTCATTCCTTTAAATTACATCATTAGACACGATGGAGGATGAGCAGCAGCTGTATTTATGATCTCTGAAATTCAACAGAATATGAATCATGAAAAAAATATAATAATCTTTGATTCTTAAATTACAATATTTCACGTATGTTTAAATGCGTGGATTAATAACTATTTTAGTTCCTTCACTGTTATTTTGTTCATATTATTTGATCCCCGTAAAAAGGTAAGTTAAACACAGTATAAGAAGTCTTAATACTTAAAGTGCTAAACATATAAATACATGAAAACATGCATAAAGTGAATGTGCAGTTATTACATTTTTAAAAGTGTACAGTATTTAAACTGTAGAACTTGTCACCAAATACATGTTCAACAGTGCAGCTTTAAAGTGGTCCAGTTTAAACATATATTGCATTAAAACGTTCACTTATGTTACGTAAAACATTCAAAGTTAGTTTCTGAATAGTTTTCATTATTAAAAACAATCCACCAGGACTTCATATGTGTTAAAGTGTTAATGCTCAAACAATACATGATTAATTCAACTCATTATTATAGTAATAATAATAAAAAAAATAGAGATTTTAAAGTTAAAGTAACATGAAAAAAAGAAAAGTTATGACTTGATTCAACTAAACTCCCATATGTTTTACAGTGTACGACAGCTAAAACATAACTTTAATGTTATCACAGATATAAAGATGTCTTTCATCTTAGAACATTTAGCAGCTAACTCACATTCAACAGTAACAGTACAAGCTAAAGCCTTTCAAGGTTCAAGGTTCTTTATTAGGCCATTTGTGCATAAACCAGTCCAGGCACATTGGAATTCTTGTGCAGGGCTCTCACAGAGTCAACAGTTTAGTTAAAAAGAGAAGTATAAATATAGAAATCACTATACAACAAAAAATATAAATACAAAATGTAGAAGCACTATGCAACTGTAATATTACAATAAAAAAGCATGAAGGTGAGAGGGCAATGTTGGTGACAGAGTAATAAATAATAGTAAATAGATAAACTGGTTAGACTGGTTCTAGGAATGTGAGGTGGGGGTGAGGGGGGAGAGAGGGAGAGAGAAAGCATTGGGAATATTGCACTGATGGACTATTGCACATTTATCAGGGAACTACAGAACAGATTGCACATTGTACAGAAATAATATCAAGTCAACTATTGCACATGTAATTAAAGTGAGGTAGTGTTTGGTTATTTTTTGCACAAGTTCAGTAGTTATTGTTTTGTTTTGGTTTTCCATCAGTCTGACTGTGGCAGTGATGATACTGTCTGCTCTGCTGTGTCTCAGGTTGTACGTTCAGTGTTTGTGTCTGAGCAGAGAGTGAGCTGGGTGGAGTGAGTCTCTGATGATTCCCTCTGCTTGTTTCCTACAGCGCTGCACGTACATACAGTCCATGGAAGGAAGTTCTGTCCCTATAATCCTCTCCGCTGTCTTTATGACTCTTTGCAGAGCCTTCCTCTCTGCCTGTGTGGTGTTGCCATACCAGACAGTGATGCCTGCGGTGAGGATGCTCTCTATCAGCCCTCTGTAGGCCTGGGTGAGGGGGCGGTGGTTCAGACCAGCTTTCCTGAGCAGCCTGATGAAATAGAGCCTTTGCTGGGCTTTTTTCACTGTGGCTGTGGTGTTGAGAGTCCAGCTCAGGTCAGATGTGACCTGCAGTCCCGGGAATCTGTAGCTGTCTGCCCTCTCCACCTCAGTCCCTCTGATGAAAAGATGCTGTAGAGGGGGAAGATTCCTCCTGAAGTCCAGAATTATTTCCTTGGTCTTGTCTGTGTTGAGGACGAGGTCGTTCTCCTCTCCGTAGACCAGTATGCTGTTGACCAGGACCCTGTATCCTGACTCGTCTCCCCCCTTGATGAGCCCCAGGATGGTGGTGTCATCAGCATATTTTGATGATGATGGTGCCGTCCTGGGTGGAGACGCAGTCGTGTGTGTACAGGGTGAAGAGTTTGGGGCTGAGGCAGCAGCCCTGTGGTGATCCTGTGCTGACCCTGAGCTCAGCAGACACCCGTCCTCCCATCTTCACCACCTGTGGTCTTTCGGTCAGGAAAACCAAGATCCAGTTGCAGGTGGGAGTGGGGACTCCGAGGTCTGTCAGCTTCACAATCAGTCTGTCTGGGCGGATGGTGTTGAATGCAGAACTGTAGTCCAGGAGGAGCATCCTGGACTACGTTCTGCTGCTCTCCAGGTGTTGCAGGGTGTGGTGAAGGGCTATTGCTACAGCGTCGTCCACTGATTGATTGGGGCGGTATGCAAACTGGAGGGGGTCGACCGTGTCTGGGACCGTGTTGTTGATGTGGGTGAGACTATTTTTTCGAGGCACTTCATGGCGACTGGTGTGAGTGCCACTGGCCTGAAGTCGTTTAGGGTGGGTGTGTCTGGTCGTTTGGGGACTGGTATGATGGTGGAGGTTTTGAAGATACGGGGGACTACAGCCTGGGATAATGACATGTTGAAGATGTCAGCATACACACCGGCTAGCTGTTCCCCACAGGCCTTCAGGACTCTGGGCGGCACTCCATCGGGTCCCACCGCCTTGTGGGGGTTCACCTTCTTCAGAGCCTTCAGGACCTGTGCGTGTGTAACCTGGGAGGCAGTGTCCGTGGGGTCACAGGGGGCTTTTCATAAAAGACTTCCTGTCACCAGGCAGCTGTGTCTGACTCTGAGATTTCATCCACTATTCAAAGTATAAGCGACACACATGTTGTGTAAATTAAGATTAAAATAATTCAGATCTGTCTTTAGCTTTTTCTCTTGGGAGCAACGTGTATAACTTTTATACAAATATTTTATAGTAAACACTTAAGTAGTTTTATTTTGGAACACTGCATTCTTGTCAGTTTTTGTTACAGTACATAACATTTCTCATTTTCAATCAACAAATAAACTCATAAATAATCCAAGAATCTTTAAATAAGTAAAAACTGCAATACCACAATGTAAAAATGCTCCATGGAAGTAAAACCTTAATTCATTATCTTGAGTATGAACATGTAAAAGTACTTAATATGCAGGAACAAAAATATTAATTCATATTATTAACTTCCAGACTAGGGTTTATTTGAAAGATGTTATATCATATGAAGCGGAATGAAATGGAAATAATACAGTACTTGAGTAACTTGTTCAGTTTAACATATTTCCTACAGATTTATTGTCACGCAGTTAATATGCGACTCCATACGGACCCGAGAAAAGTTCATTTTATTCCAAACACGTGCTTTTCACAGGGTTAATATGTATGCCGAATTAACCATAAGACGCTAGCATATACATTTAATGACTATATTTATTACTGTTACCTGCTACTTTCGTAAAAGTCTTTATTTTCTCTATAAATATGTCTTTTCTACACGAGGCTTCGTGCGAATGTCAGTTAGTGAGAAGGCGGACGTGTTTGAACTCTGCACCTTATTCCGTTGTTTTGTTGTTTCACTGTCAGCGGCTCCGCTTCGGTCTGAGAGTAAAAACGAGTCCCGGACAGAAGAGTTGTTCTCCTGCTGAGCTGAAATACACCTGGAACACCTCTGCAGAGGAAACTACGAGCCATGTTGTGGTTTGCTTATCCTCAGCGCTTCACCTTTCAACTGTCACTTCCGGGTATGGTGACGTGTACGACACGTGGCGTAACGTAAGGTAAACGTAAGAGACGTAAGAAAAATACAACAAAAAACCTTTAACTTGAAATATGAGAAAAATACGTTGTAGCAAAGGTAATAAAAATAAGTAGAATAAAATTAAATCATTTATAAGGAATAGAAATTATTCTTTTACACTATTATTATTATTATTATTATATTTCAAACAAGGAGTGGAGGTTAAAAATGATCTTATTGAGAAATATGTGCAAAATACTTTATACTAATAAAATTAAGTTTAATAAAAAGTTTAATTAATAATATTTTGGGGATTGAGTACCGACCATATAAAGTGGTTTAATTCAAATATGTTTTCTGTGGAAAAATTTGTGAAATTACTGAGAAACTTTCAAACACAAGAAATAAGATTTTTATTTTTCACCTGCTGCAAGAAAATATTTTTACACAAACCCAACTCTACTGTTTCCACTGTTACACGTAAAGCACATTACATTAGATAATTACATAAATCATGAAAAAACATTAATAATGAACAAATAACTGTTAATTAATTAATTACACTCACAGAATACTACTACAACTTACTTCCATTTCTAATTTTATAATCAATTTTATTTCCCTCACCATGATTTCGTTCAAATTATTTAATCTCTATAAAATAAGTAAATAAATTCATCTTAATTCACACCGTAATAACAACAGGGAGAAGAATTATATGAGTCTTAAAAATACTCTGACAATCAAAGCTGTTAATGTTGATAAATGACCTGATAAAAACCCTACATAGAGTCTTAATCCATAAAAAGCGAAACTCATAAAAACATGTATGACGTTAATATACAGTTATTACACATTTTAAAAAAGTGAAACACCAGAATTTTTGAAGTGACAAAAAGATTTTAAAGTTAAAGTAACATGAAAAAAAGAAAAGTTATCACTTTATTCAACTAAAGTCCCATATGATGTTTTACATTGTATGACAGCTAAAACATAACTTTAATGTTATCACAGATTAGAAAGATGTCTTTCATCTTATTTTAGTTTTACAGGCCACAACTTTCCTGTTTTATCGCAGTAACTTTATCATTTTACAGCAGAACATTTAGCAGTTAACTCACATTCAACAGTAACAGTACAAGCTAAAGCCTTTCACCTTAAAACATTAAAGTGTCCAGAGTCTCCACTGAGCATCTCTTGATACATCAGCTCATCATCTAATGTGGCTCTACTGTTACAGAGACCTTCAGAGGTACAATCTTTATCGGGACGTCACCCCAGGTGCTGATGTATGGAAACAGTCTGTCGGTGAAGGTGTGTGTGAAGGTGTGTATGTGTTCGTCTGTGTCAGAATCAGAGAACGTCAGTCGTCCTCTGTCCTGGTCCAGCTTCACCCTGATCTTCTTCGGGTTCTTCATCACCGTCACGTCAGATCCTTTGTCTGATGGTGAAAGGGTTTTGTATTCACCTTTATCGAACCTCAACCTCCACAGATTGTCCGATATGACTCCTTTCCTTGAGTCTGACTCTGTTGCCACGCCCAGGCAGAAGGCCTTGTTGTCTCCAACCTCCACCTCCCAGCTGTGACAGCCTGAGTCAAAACCCTCAGAGCCCACGACTGAGAAGAAGCGGTCCATCCTCTCTGGGTTGTCAGGAAGCTGCTGCTTCATCTCTACCTTCCTCAGACTGGTCAGATCATCAGACAGGACGACTTGTGGATTAGCAGTGTTTGGATCCAGAATGACAGGACTGTAAGACACCATCTCCTTCATCTTGGTCCAGATGTTGAAGCTCAGGTTGCCCAGATGTTTGGCCACGTCTATCAGAGCTCCTGAGGGCCGCTCTGGATCTACAGGCAGAGGTTGCTGCTGGACTCTTTCCTCTGCAGCCTTGTAGTTCTGCAGGAACCAGACGTCTCCAGCTCTCAGCTCCTTCTCTGTGGCTTTGATTGTGCTGGAAAGAGCAGTAATCTCTCTGCTCAGAGCCTCAATCTTCTCCTTCATCATCTGACTCTTCTGCTCCTCCTCCTCCTTCAGTGCAGCCATCCTGGCCTCCTCTTCCTCGTCTAGAAACTGACGAAGCTTCCTGAACTCCTCCTTGATCTTTGACATGGTGCTTTCTGCCTGATCTTTAATGTGCTCTGCTGATTGATCACAGTCTCCCTTCACTTGATGAATGAGCCTCAGTTTAGTTTTTAAAGGTTTTAAGGAATCCTTAAGTTCTTTCTTACGTTCCTCAGCTGCTTCTTCAGTAGCTTTGACTCTGTGGTTGCTGTGGGTTTCTGAATCTCTGCAGACGCTGCACACCAGCTGCTGGTCGTCCAGACAGAAGAAACTGAGTTTCTCAGAGTGCACACTGCAGACTGGAACAGAGGCTTCCTCCTTTAAAAAGACTTTGTGTGGGCTTTTAACTGCAAAGTCAAAAGGTTCTTCCTTTGAGGATCTTCTCTTACAGAGTGGACACTCGTGCGTTTCTCTTTCTGTCCAGTGTTTCTTCAGACATTCTTTACAGAAGCTGTGGTTGCACGACAGAATGACTGGATCTTTAAAAATGTTTTCACAGAGAGTACAGCAGAGATCTTTATCTGGTACGGTAGCCATGTTTACTTCCTCTCTAAACTCAGATACTTTCACTTCAGTTCTTTCTTTTTAATCTCTTATTTCTACCATCAACAGCAGCTACAGTACTTTACCACCAGCAGCATTCCCACCAGTATTCCCTGCGGTAACGTTTGAGTCCTTCTTCAAAGGAAAGTCCGAGAATTTGGTCTAAAAGTTGAGACTGTCGTCTCCCTCTTGCAGAGTGTTTGCTTTCACTGCAACACGCTTGCTTCCTGATTCATTACAGGGGTGGAGCTTAGGTCCAGTGCTGTTATTGCGCACTTCATAAAAGGCTTCCTGTCACCAGGCAGCTGTGTCTGACTCAGAGATTTCATCCACTATTCAAAGTAGAAGCGACACACATCTTTTGTAAATTAAGATTAAAATAATTCAGATTTGTCTGCAGCTTTTTGTCTCAGGAGCAACGTGCCGTTTGCAGATATTAACTGAACCGTCTGCTGCAGAGACTTTGCAGAATAATAATGTTTTCCTCTGAGTTTTTGCTCCATTTCTAATCTGTTAATTCCTCTTCATATCATGCACCATAGAGAAATGCAGGCAACCTTTGTGAAATTACTGGGAAACTTTCAAACATCAGAAATATGATTTTTATTTTTCCACCTGCAGAAACAAAATAATTTTACACCAATCCAACTCTACCTTTTCCACTGTTACACATACAGCACATGATGACAGAGTTTAATCAGAACAACATTATCAATAAAATCTCAGTGAGTATCTCTGGCCTGGAGTGGTGTGTTTCCTGTGGAGCTCTATACTACATCTGTTGTCGTGGTCTCATCAGCCTGCCCAGTCTTCATGGAATCCTGCAGTTATCCACTCCTACCTGAATGAACAATTCTCCAACCTGCCTATGATTCCTCTTACATTTTCAAACTGTCATGTAACATCATCAGTTTGTATCATAAGATTCCACATGTACACTTTAGTCAGATATGTGTATCTATGACAGATGTATGTTTATCTTGCTGTTCTCTTCTCTTCTCTCTTTCTTCTGTCTGTACCCGGCTGGCCTTAGGTCCCTCCATATGAGCTGGGTTCTGCTCAAGGTTTCTTCCTGTTAAAAGGGAGTTTTTCCTGCCACCGTTGCCTTCAGGCTGCTCTGGGGGTTTCAGGCCGGGTTTTTGTAAAGCGTCTTGAGACGATTTGTATTGTTATTGACGCTATATAAATAAAATTGAATTGAATTGAATTGAATCAAAGATTTTAGAGTTGGCCACAACAGGTGTTCATTCCTTTAAATTACATCATTACACACGATGGAGGATGAGCAGCAGCTGTATTTATGATCTCAGATATTCAACAGAACATGAATCATGAAAAAAATATAATAATCCTTGATTCTTAAATTACAATATTTCACATATGTTTAAATGCGTGGATTAATAACTATTTTAGTTCCTTCACTATTATTTTGTTCATATTATTTGATCCCCGTAAAAAGTTAAGTTAAACACAATATAAGAAGTCTTAATACTTAAAGTGCTAAACATATAAATACATGAATACTTGCATAAAGTGAATGTGCAGTTATTACATTTTTAAAAGTGTACAGTATTTAAACTGTAGAACTTGTCGCCAAATACATGTTCAATAGTGCAGCTTTAAGGTGGTCCAGTTTAAACATATATTGCATTAAAACGTTCACTTATGTTACGTAAAACATTCAAAGTTAGTTTTTGAATAGTTTTCATTATTAAAAACAATCCACCAGGACTTCATATGTGTTAAAGTGTTAATGCTCAAACAATACATCATTAATTCAGCTCATTATTAAAGTAATAATAATAAAAAAAATAGAGATTTTAAAGTTAAAGTAACATGAAAAAAAGAAAAGTTATCACTTGATTCAACTAAACTCCCATATGTTTTACAGTGTACGACAGCTAAAACATAACTTTAATGTTATCACAGATATAAAGATATCTCTCATCTTAGAACATTTAGCAGCTAACTCACACTCAACAGTAACAGTACAAGCTAAAGCCTTTCAAGGTTCAAGGTTCTTTATTAGGCCATTTGTGCATAAACCAGTCCAGGCACATTGGAATTCTTGTGCAGGGCTCTCACAGAGTCAACAGTTTAGTCAAAAAGAGAAGTATAAATATAGAAATCACTATACGACAAAAAATATAAATACAAAATGTAGAAGCACTATGCAACTGTAATGGTGAGAGGGCAATGTTGGTGACAGAGTAATAAATAATAGTAAATAGATAAACTGGTTAGACTGGTTCTAGGAATGTGAGGTGTGGGGGTGAGGGGGAGAGAGAGGGAGAGAGAAAGCATTGGGAATATTGCACTGATGGACTATTGCACATTTATCAGGGAACTACAGAACAGATTGCACATTGTACAGAAATAATATCAAGTCAACTATTGCACATGTAATTAAAGTGAGGTAGTGTTTGGTTATTTTTTGCACAAGTTCAGTAGTTATTGTTTTGTTTTGGTTTTCCATCAGTCTGACTGTGGCAGTGATGATACCGTCTGCTCTGCTGTGTCTCAGGTTGTACGTTCAGTGTTTGTGTCTGAGCAGAGAATGAGCTGGGTGGAGTGAGTCTCTGATGATTCCCTCTGCTTGTTTCCTACAGCGCTGCACGTACATACAGTCCATGGAAGGAAGTTTTGTCCCTATAATCCTCTCCGTGGTCTTTATGACTCTTTGCAGAGCCTTCCTCTCTGCCTGTGTGGTGTTGCCGTACCAGACAGTGATGCCTGTGGTGAGGATGCTCTCTATCAGCCCTCTGTAGGCCTGGGTGAGGGGGCGGTGGTTCAGACCAGCTTTCCTGAGCAGCCTGATGAAATAGAGCCTTTGCTGGGCTTTTTTCACTGTGACTGTGGTGTTGAGAGTCCAGCTCAGGTCAGATGTGACCTGCAGTCCCGGGAATCTGTAGCTGTCTGCCCTCTCCACCTCAGTCCCTCTGATGAAAAGAGGCTGTAGAGGGGGAGGATTCTTCCTGAAGTCCAGAATGATTTCCTTGGTCTTGTCTGTGTTGAGGACGAGGTCGTTCTCCTCTCCGTAGACCAGGATGTTGTTGACCAGGGCCCTGTATCCTGACTCGTCTCCCCCCTTGATGAGCCCCAGGATGGTGGTGTCATCAGCATATTTGATGATGATGGTGCCGTCCTGGGTGGAGACGCAGTCGTGTGTGTACAGGGTGAAGAGTTTGGGGCTGAGGCAGCAGCCCTGTGGTGATCCTGTGCTGACCCTGAGCTCAGCAGACACCCGTCCTCCCATCTTCACCACCTGTGGTCTTTCGGTCAGGAAATCCAAGATCCAGTTGCAGGTGGGAGTGAGGACTCCAAGGTCTGTCAGCTTCACGATCAGTCTGCCTGGGCGGATGGTGTTGAATGCAGAACTGTAGTCCAGGAGGAGCATCCTGGACTACGTTCTGCTGCTCTCCAGGTGTTGCAGGGTGTGGTGAAGGGCTATTGCTACCACGTCGTCCACTGATCGATTGGGGCGGTATGCAAACTGGAGGGGGTCGACCGTGTCCGGGACCGTGTTGTTGATGTGGGTGAGGACTATTTTTTCGAGGCACTTCATGGCGACTGGTGTGAGTGCCACTGGCCTGAAGTCGTTTAGGGTGGGTGTGTCTGGTCTTTTGGGGACTGGTATGATGGTGGAGGTTTTGAAGATACGGGGGACTACAGCCTGGGATAATGACATGTTGAAGATGTCAGCATACACACCGGCTAGCTGTTCCCCACAGGCCTTCAGGACTCTGGGCGGCACTCCATCGGGTCCCACCACCTTGTGGGGGTTCACCTTCTTCAGAGCCTTCAGGACCTGTACGTGTGTAACCTGGGAGGCAGTGTCCGTGGGGTCACAGGGGGCTTTTCATAAAAGGCTTCTTGTCACCAGGCAGCTGTGTCTGACTCTGAGATTTCATCCACTATTCAAAGTATAAGCGACACACATGTTGTGTAAATTAAGACTAAAATAATTCAGATTTGTCTTTAGCTTTTTCTCTTGGGAGCAACGTGTAGAACTTTTATACAAGTATTTTATAGTAAACACTTGAGTAGTTTTATTTTGGAACACTGCATTCTTGTCAGTTTTTGTTACAGTACATAACATTTCTCATTTTCAATTAACAAATAAACTCATAAATAATCCAAGAATCTTTAAATAAGTAAAAACTGCAATACCACAATGTAAAGATGCTCCATGGAAGTAAAACCTTAATTCATTATCTTGAATATGAACATGTAAAAGTACTTAATATGCAGGAACAAAAATATTAATTCATATTATTAACTTCCAGAGTAGGGTTTATTTGAAAAACTGCATTTGATAATGTAATTCACTTACTGTAAATGAATCAAACACTCACCGGTGGCATCTGTGACATGTAATTGTTTTTAATAACTTTTTTGATATCATATGAAGCGGAATGAAATGGAAATAATACAGTACTCGAGTAACTTGATCAGTTCATACAGATTAATATGCGACTAGTTTTTCATACTGACCCGAGAAAAGTTCATTTTATTCCAAACACGTGCTTTTCACAGGGTTAATATGTATGCCGAATTAACCATAAGACGCTAGCATATACATTAAATGACTATATTTATCACTGTTACCTGCTCCTGTCGTAAAAGTCTTTATTTTCTCTATAAATGTGTCTTTTCTATACGAGGCTTCGTGCGAATGTCAGTTACTGAGAAGGCGGACGTGTTTGAACTCTGCACCTTATTCCGTTGTTTTGTTGTTTCACTGTCAGCGGCTCCGCTTCGGTCTCAGAGTAAAAACGAGTCCCGGACAGAAGAGTTGTTCTCCTGCTGAGCTGAAATACACCTGTAACACCTCTGCAGAGGAAACGACGAGCCATGTTGTGCTTTGTTTATCCTCAGCTCTTCACCTTTCAACTGTCACTTCCGGGTATGGTGACGTCTACGACACGTGGCGTAACGTAAGGTAAACGTAAGAGACGTAAGAAAAATACAACAAAAAACCTTTAACTTGAAATATGAGAAAAATACGTTGTAGCAAAGGTAATAAAAATAAGTAGAATAAAATTAAATCATTTATAAGGAATAGAAATTATTCTTTTACACTATTATTATTATTATTATTATTATTATTATATTTCAAACAAGGAGTGGAGGTTAAAAATGGTCTTGTGAAATATGTGCAAAATACTTTATACTAATAAAATTAAGTTTAATAAAAAGTTTAATTAATAAAATTTTGGGGATTAAGTACCGACCATAAAAAATGGTTTAATTCAAATATGACTTCTGTGGAAAAATTTGTGAAATTACTGGGAAACTTTCAAACACAAGAAATAAGATTTTTATTTTTCACCTGCAGCAAGAAAATATTTTTACACAAACCCAACTCTACTTTTTCCACTGTTACACGTAAAGCACATTACATTAGATAATTACATAAATCATGAAAAAATATTAATAATGAACAAATAACTGTTAATTAATTAATTACACTCACTGAATACTACTACAACTTACTTCCATTTCTAATTTTATAATCAATTTTATTTCCCTCACCATGATTTGGTTCAAATTATTTAATCTCTATAAAATAAGTAAATAAATTCATCTTAATTCACACCGTAATAACAACAGAAAGAAGAATTATATAAGTCTTAAAAATACTCTGACACTAAAAGCTGTTAATGTTGATAATTGACTTGATAAAAACCAGACTCTTAATCCGTAAAAAGCAAAACACATGAAAACATGTATGACGTTAATATACAGTTATTACACATTTTAAAAAAGTGAAACACCAGAATATCTGAAGTAACAAAAAGACTTTAAAGTTAAAGTAACATGAAAAAAAGAAAAGTTATCACTTTATTCAACTAAAGTCCCATATGATGTTTTACAGTGTATGACAGCTAAAACATAACTTTAATATTATCACAGATTATAAAGATGTCTTTCATCTTATTGTTTTAGTTTTACAGGCCACAACTTTCCTGTTTTATCTCAATAACTTTATCATTTTTACAGCAGAACATTTAGCAGTTAACTCACATTCAACAGTAACAGTACAAGCTAAAGCCTTTCACCTTAAAACATTAAAGTGTCCAGAGTCTCCACTGAGCATCTCTTTCTACATCAGCTCATCATCTAATGTGGCTCTACTGTTACAGAGACCTGCAGAGGTACAATCTTTATCGGGACGTCACCCCAGGTGCTGATGTATGGAAACAGTCTGTCAGTGAAGGTGTGTGTGAAGGTGTGTATGTGTTCGTCTGTGTCAGAATCAGAGAACATCAGTCGTCCTCCGTCCTGGTCCAGCTTCACCCTGATCTTCTTTGGGTTCTTCGCCACCGTCACGTCAGATCCTGTGTCAGACGGTGAAAGGGTTTTGTATTCACCTTTATCGAACCTCAACCTCCACAGATTGTCCGATATGACTCCTTTCCTTGAGTCTGACTCTGTTGCCACGCCCAGGACGAAGGCCTTGTTGTCTCCAACCTCCACCTCCCAGCTGTGACAGCCTGAGTCAAAACCCTCAGAGCCCACGACTGAGATGAAGGGGTCCACCCTCTCTGGGTTGTCAGGAAGCTGCTGCTTCATCTCTACCTTCCTCAGACTGGTCAGATCGTCAGACAGGACGACTTGAGGATGAGCAGTGTTTGGATCCAGAATCACAGGACTGTAAGACACCATCTCCTTCATCTTGGTCCAGATGTTGAAGCTCAGGTTGCCCAGATGTTTGGCCACGTCTATCAGCGCTCCTGAGGGCCACTCTGGATCTTCAAGCAGAGGTTGCTGCTGGACTCTTTCCTCTGCAGCCTTGTAGTTCTGCAGGAACCAGACGTCTCCAGCTCTCAGCTCCTCCTCTGTAGCTTTGATTGTACTGGAAAGAGCAGTAATCTCTCTGCTCAGAGCCTTAATCTTCTCCTTCATCACCTGACTCTTCTGCTCCTCCTCCTCCTTCAGTGCAGCCATCCTGGCCTCCTCTTCCTCATCTAGAAACTGACGAAGCTTCCTGAACTCCTCCCTGATCTTCCACACGGTGCTTTCTGCCTGATCTTTAATGTGCTCTGCTGTTTCATCACAGTCTCCCTTCACTTGATGAATGAGCCTCAGTTTAGTTTTTAAAGGTTTTAAGGAATCCTCAAGTTCTTTCTTACGTTCCTCAGCTGCTTCTTCAGTAGCTTTGACTCTGTGGTTGCTGTGGGTTTCTGAATCTCTGCAGACGCTGCACACCAGCTGCTGGTCGTCCAGACAGAAGAAGCTGAGTTTCTCAGAGTGCACACTGCAGACTGGAACAGACTCTGAGGCTTCCTCCTTTAAAAAGGCCTCGCATCGTCTCTTTAGCTCAAAGTTAGGAGGAGGTAGTTCCATCGAGGATCTTCTCTTACATATTGGACACTCGTGCGTTTCTCTTTCTGTCCAGTGTTTCTTCAGACATTCGCTACAGAAGCTGTGGTTGCACGAGAGAATGACTGGATCTTTAAAAATGTTTTCACAGAGAGTACAGCAGAGATCTTTATCTAATCTGGTCGCCATGTTTACTTCCTCTCTAAACTCAGATACTTTCACTTCAGTTCTTTCTTTTTAATCTCTTATTTCTACCATCAACAGCAGCTACAGTACTTTACCACCAGCAGCATTCCCACCAGTATTCCCTGCGGTAACGTTTGAGTCCTTCTTCAAAGGAAAGTCCGAGAATTTGGTTTAAAAGTTGAGACTGTCGTCTCCCTCTTGCAGAGTGTTTGCTTTCACTGCAACACGCTTGCTTCCTGATTCATTACAGGGGTGGAGCTTAGGTCCAGTGCTGTTATTGCGCACTTCATAAAGACTTCCTGTCACCAGGCAGCTGTGTCTGACTCAGAGATTTCATCCACTATTCAAAGTATAAGCGACACACATCTTTTGTAAATTAAGATTAAAATAATTCAGATTTGTCTGCAGCTTTTTGTCTCAGGAGCAACGTGCCGTTTGCAGATATGAACTGAACCGTCTGCTGCAGAGAATTTGCAGAATAATAATGTTTTCCTCTGAGTTTTTGCTTCATTTCTAATCTGTTAATTCCTCTTCATATCATGCACCATGGAGAAATGCAGGCAACCTTTGTGAAATTACTGGGAAACTTTCAAACATCAGAAATATGATTTTTTATTTTTTACCTGCAGAAACAAAATAGTTTTACACCAACCCAACTCTACCTTTTCCACTGTTACACATACAGCACATGATGACAGAGTTTAATCAGAACAACATTATCAATAAAATATCAGTGAATCAAAGATTTTAGAGTTGGCGACAACAGGTTTTCATTCCTTTAAATTACATCATTAGACACAATGGAGGATGAGCAGCAGCTGTATTTATGATCCCAGAAATTCAACAGAACATGAGTCTTACAAAAAATATAATAATCCTTGATTCTTAAATTACAATATTTCACATATGTTTAAATGCGTGGATTAATAACTATTGTAAAGGCAATCGAACCTCCAAAAAACTTGCCTGTGAAGGATGTGGCAGTGAAGCTCTTTCCATACGCGTGGTGTAGTAGAGTTGAAAGCAAACAGGTCCTTGAGTACGTTTTAAAATGTTTATTTTACTTTGCAGGGTGCCTAACAAAGGCCAGGTAATTAGCTGTTACTCAAAATACTAAAGTGGCTGAAAATAAACAATAAATAACGCAAATGACTGTGCTCAAACAAAAACCACCTCACGGTTGAAAAACTGTGTGGCTTCCCTGGTGATTGCCAACCCTGCACACCTGTGCCCCCAGTCACCCTGAAGTAACCTGTGATTTCCTGACTGAACCCCGCCTACACCTTGGTAGTCATAGCAACCTCACAAATTACAGTACTTAATACATTTCAATAAAAAAAAAAAAAAAAAAAAACATTCAAATTGGCTACAACACTCCGGCCCCTAATTGTTACTGTATAAAAACATAACAATTCAAACAACATTCAATACTGTAGCCAAATAAGTGCATTGTCCATAGCAGTTTCTCATACCGCAATGTTCATAGGTCATGTAGGTATCCAATAGGGTTAGGTAACCCCAATAATAGAAGTTGGGTTCAGTCTTTAGTCAGCTTCCAATAGAAGACAAATCTTGGTGATCGGTCGCTCCAGGACGTTGTACTTGGTCCGGACTTTAACAGAGCGCACAAGGCCCTGCCTGTCAGGAAAGGTCTGCAGTACCCTGCCCAACAGCCACGATCCTCGAGGGGCATTAAAGTCCGCTACAATGACGACGTCTCCTGCGACAAAGTTCCTCTTGTCCTGTGGCCACCGCTGTCTTTCCTGCAGCAGTGGACGTACTCCCTCAGCCATCTATGCCAGAAGAGATTGGCGAGGAATTGAACTTGTTTCCATCGTCGTTTGGAATAAGAGTCAGTTTTGTTGAAAAGGCCAGGTGGTAGTGAAGGTTTGCTTTTCAACAGGAGAATGTGATTTGGAGTCAGTGGTTCGAGATCATTTGGATCCTCTGAAGCTTTTGTAATGGGTCGGTCATTCAATATGGCCTCCACTTCGCACAGGAGTGTTTGTAACCCTTCATCATCCAGATGTTGCTGATGAAGAACAGAAGTCAATACTTTCCTGATCATGCGAATGACTCTCTCCCATACTCCTCCGTGATGTGATGCGGCTGGAGTGTTAAAGGTCCATGTCACTCCAGAATGAAGTAGAGCATTTTGGATTTTCTCATGGTTCAGTTCAGAGAGAGCTTCTCTTAGCTCACGTTCTGCTCCAATAAAGTTCGTTCCATTGTCAGATTTGATGTGGGATACTTGGCCTCGTCTTGAAATAAACCTCCGTATTGCATTTATGCATGAACTGGTGTCCAATGAATAGGCCATTTCCAGGTGAACTGCTCGACTGGCCATGCAGGTGAAAATAACTCCATAGCGTTTAATGAGGCTGCGGCCTCTTTTCACCTCGAATGGTCCAAAATAGTCAATGCCCACATTTGTGAATGGTGGGAGATCTGCTTGCAGTCTTTCTTTAGGCAAATCTGCCATTTTTTGTTCACCCAGCTTTCCTCTGTATCGTCGGCAGGCAACACAGGATGACAGGATGTTTCTGGCAGCAGCATTTGCTTTGGTGATCCAATATTGTCGACGAAGTATGGAAAGTAGGTGATTTCTTCCACAGTGTCCGTTCTGTTCGTGTATGTGGCGTAAGATGAGAGTGGAGATATGTTGGTCCTTTGCAAGAATGACAGGTGGTTTTGTGTCATCAGGCATCGCTCGTTTGCTGAGCCTACCACCGACTCTCAAGAGTCCTTCCTTCAGCACTGGATCAAGCTTGTAAATGTGACTGCTTTTCGTCACTCCAGCTGTTCCTTTTTTCAAAGCAGCAATTTCATCACTGAACTTGTCCATTTGACTGTACTGAATGATGACTCTTTCAGCCATGTTGAGATCTTCAGGACATAGTATGTGACCACTCAACGTGGCTCTGAATCTATTCATGTCCTCTTCCACCTTTTTCTTTTGTTGAGTTGGGTCTAGGCCGCTGCTGGGCAGAGAAGCTTGAATTTCTTTTCTCTTTAGACTCAGCAACTTCAACATCTTTCTTAGCTGAAGAAACCATGCCACAGAGGTCTTCAGCCTTTTCCAGGAGGAGAAGTAGGTTATCAGTTTGTTTACTGCATTTGGTTGGTCTGTGATGATGACAGCATTCACTGACACCTCTCCTTTGACCTCTGGGTCATCACTGCTGATGGAGGTTGAATCCAGCATATTAGGAGGCCACTCCTCTTCACTCTTGGACAGAAAGTCTGGGCCATGGATCCATCTGCTGCTAGTGAGAAGGTAGTCAACTTTCACCCCACGAGAGGCCTCGTCAGCTGGGTTCCGTTTTGTGTCAACATACCTCCACTGTGAGACACTTGTGGCTTCTCTTATAGCAGAGACCCTGTTGGCAACAAAGGTGTGGAAACGCTTTGTTTCGTTCTTGATGTACCTTAACACTGTTGTGCTGTCTGTCCAGAAGAGTGAGTTTTCCAGCTCTAGTTTTAACTCTGCTTTCAGGAGTCTGTCAACTCTCACCGCCAGCACAGCAGCTGTTAGTTCCATTCTTGGGATTGTGACATTCTTTAAAGGAGCAACTCGTGCTTTTCCTAGCACAAAAGCTAGATGGATTTTCTCATCCTCACTCTGCAGCCTCAAATAAGAAACTGTGCCATAGCCGTTCTCGCTGGCATCAGAGAAGTGGTGGAGTTGTGCACTTACGAGCTGTCCAAAGCCTTTGGGTTTAAAGCATCTTGGCACACTGAAAGTGCAGAGTCTTTTTAAGTCTTCTAGCCACCCCACCCACTGCAGCTGGTAGTTTGGGGGAATGTCCTCATCCCAACTGTAGCTCATCTTGCAAAGGTTTTGCAGCAGTGTTTTAACAGGTAAGGTAAAGGGTGCTAAAAATCCAATCGGGTCATAGACCGAGCTCACTACAGACAAAATGCCTCGTCTTGTGAATGGTCTTTCTTGGACTGACATCCTGAACCTGAAAGTGTCAGTTTCTACACACCACTGCAGGCCCAGGGTTCTTTCGACAGAAAGGCTGTCTCTTTCGAAGTCCAGCTCTTTCACTTCTTTGGCTCTTTTCTCCACATCAATGGCTTCCAACACCGACCTGCTGTTGCTCATCCATTTAAGCAACTGGAATCCTCCTAATTGACACAGAGCAGTCAGGTCTGTTACCAAAGACATGGCTTCCTCCTCTGAAGACACAGACTTCAAGCAGTCATCCACATAAAAGTTGTGCATGATGGTATCAGTGACATGGACTGGGAAGTCTGCTCTGTGGTCTTCAGCTGTCTTCCTAAGGGCAAAACTGGCACAGCTGGGCGATGATATTGCACCAAACAGATGAACAGTCATCCTGTACTCAGTGAGTGGCTGTGTCAGGTCTCCTCCTGGCCACCATAAGAAGCGCAGAAAGTCCACATCCTGCTTTGCCACTCTGACCTGATGGTACATAGCTTTTATGTCAGCCATAACTGCAACAGAATTCATACGAAACCTTATGAGAACTCCGAGCAAGGAATTTGTCAAGTCAGGTCCCTGGAGTAACTTGGTGTTGAGTGACACGCCTTTGTAGCTTGCTGCACAGTCAAAAACGACTCTCAGGGTTCTCTTTTTAGGATGGTGCACCCCATGATGTGGGATGTACCACTTTTTTCCTTCTTTTCCTTCCAATTGATGCTTTGGCACACACTCTGCATAGCCATTGTTTATGACATCACTGAGGAAGTTTGAATATTCCTCCTTGAACGTAGGATTTCTCTCCAATTTCCTTTTCAGGCAGAGGACCCTTTGCTCAGCAAGATGTCGGTTATTGGGCATGACAACATTGTCCTCTCTGAAAGGTAACTTCAAGCAGTAGTGTCCATCTTGTATTTCAGCTGATGTGTTGACAATGTTCATGAATTTCAGATCCTCTATAGACATCTCTGGCTTGTCCTCTGTTGATTTCTCAGTGAAGTCATGGTTGTACTGCTTCACCAGCAGTTCCTCTATGTGAGCAATGGAGATGCGGTTGGCTGTCATTGTGGGGCAGCTGCCCCCACTGTCATTGCCTCCTCTCAATGGTCCATTGACAACCCAGCCCAATAGTGTTTTAACAGCATAAGGTCCTTTTCCTCTGCTGTGTATCACTTCCCATGGCTCCATTACTTCTGGGGCGTTAGTTCCTATTAACAGCTCCACGTCTGCATCAATAACAGGGATTTCAACAGAGTTTAAGTATGGCCAAGCATGCAGGTCTTCCTGTCGTGGGATGTTATCACGTGTCACAGGCATCTTGAATTGGGTGTACACATCAGGCAGCTCAACATAGTTGTTGTCATTGAATGCGGCTACCTCAAGTCCTGAGATGACGTGACTGTTTACAAAGCTTTCTTTATTCATTGTTTTCATTAGGAATTTAGTGTTCCTTCCTGTCACTTTCAGCTTCCTCATTAGTTGCTCAGAGCAGAAAGTGGATGAGCTGCCGGGGTCTAGAAAAGCATAGGTTGTCAGAATAGTGCTGCCTTTCTTTGCTTTGACCTTTACAGGCACAATTGACAAAACGCAGTCCTGCGCTCC
This sequence comes from Chelon labrosus, assembly GCF_963514085.1. Classification (NCBI taxonomy): domain Eukaryota; kingdom Metazoa; phylum Chordata; class Actinopteri; order Mugiliformes; family Mugilidae; genus Chelon; species Chelon labrosus. The sequence goes on from NC_140356.1 coordinate 19,061,645, forward strand.
GGCCCCTATATGGCCACAAGTCTTGGAAGTGGTGGCTTCACTCACCCCTGTTGTTTCTTGCTGTGAGCCTTTTGATTTAATTTCTTTCCATTCTTTGTCATTAATGTGGAGGATACTAGGATGTTTCAGGTTACACACCTTGCAGGACAGCCGACTGTGACACTCTTTACTCATATGTCCTACAGATAAACATCCAAAACAAGCACCTTTCTTTTTTAGAAAGTCAATTTTGTCTCTGTGGTGCTTCTTCTCCATCTTAGGGCACACTTCCAGTTTGTGGCCCTCTTCACACAGCAGACAAGATGCCCTGGTAAGTTTGCCAGGTGAGTATTTATCTTTTTCATTTTCAGAATTAACAGGTGCAACAGATGTAGCGAAGCTGCTTCCCTTTTCCTTTGTGCGTCCCTGTGACAGTTTATTTTCAACCTTTAACTTGGAAAATGAGACAGCTGTATCTTGAATGTCTCCATACAGTGGATCAGAGGCAATAGACACTTGTCTCTCAATGAAATTGACCACATCACCGAAAACTGGTTGATGATGACGTCTCTCCTGATGCTCAAAAGCAACATTTCTCCATTTCTCCCTCAGTTTGTATGGCAACTTCATGATTATTGCACGGATATTTGAGGGCATATTCATCTCTGACATGTAACTTATATTCTCCATAGCATTACAGCATATGCGCAGGAATAATGAGAATGCTTGTAAAGCTTTAATATCCTCAGATTTCAGTGTTGCCCATCCAAGGGCTTTCTCCATGTACGCAGTGGCCATTTTTTGCTCATTGCCAAAGCGTTCCTGCAAAAGCATCCTTGCTCTTTGGTACCCCCTGTCAGGTGGCATGTGTTGACAGCTCTTGACCAGTTCTTGAGGTTGCCCTTTGGTGTACTGCTCCAGGTAGTATAAGCAATCAACAGCACTGTCAGCCTTAGCTTCAACTCCGTGTTCAAAAGCTCTGATAAAGGTGACATATTCGAGAGGGTTTCCATCAAAAGTTGGTATGTTTCTTGGGGGTAGTGAAAGTGACGACTGCTGTTGCACCAATAATGCTGTGATGTCGTTTTGCTTTTGCATGATGGTGAAAATATTACCTGGGCCATATTGATTGGATTGTTGTGCTGGTTGTGCAGTGGGGTATGAGTGATGAGACTGTTGTGACATGCTGCCTTGGCCCTCCTCATTCACTTGCTGCCATTGCTGTGGCCTATATGCAATGGGATATGACTGCACAGTTCTTTGGGGCATGCTTGGGTTAGGATTTGAAGCACAAAGTTTTGGTCTGGTTCCTTGTGAATTGATTTCCTTAGCCTTTGTTCCTGTTCTGTCCGACATAGTTGCTGTAGGTCTGAATTGGTTGTCTTGTTCCTTTAACTGCTGAGGCTGTGATGGCATTGCAAATCTGACAGGTCCTGTTGGTGGGTTGATGCCTCCTGCTGGTGGATGAGTGACATGACAACTTGATGTTTGTGGAACAAATGGCACAGCAGAGGGTTTGAGAGCAGACCTTTGTCTTGACACATATGATTTCATTGCATTTGAGACTGTGCTTCCTATGTCAGACCCTCTGTTTCTGAGCACTGAAACCTTAGCTGTCTGAGCAGCAATCCGACTCTGTAGTTCAAGCAGTTCCTTTCTTTTCCTTATTCGTTCTTGTTGAGCCTTTGCTTGTTCCTCTTCAGCCTCTAGCTCATGTTTTTCCTTGAGAGCAGCCTCCATGGCTAGAAGTGCAGCTCTTTCGGCCTCAGCCTGAATCCGGGCAGAAGCTGTAGTGGACCTTGAAGCCCTTGAGCTCCCACGTGACACATTTGTTCTGCCACCAGTATTAGAAACACTGTCATTTGGGCCAATGTTATCCACATCCTCATTTCCATTTGTCATGTCATTTGAACCATTATTTTTCAGAACCTCATTTGCATCATTTGAAACATCAACACCGGTTTCATCATCATGCTCCTTTGTTTTGTCTTGCTCCTTGCTTGCAAGCATCCATTTTTCCATTTTGCTTATCACTCCATTCACTTTGTACATTTGATTTGTAAACCATTCATTTTGATTTAACATTTCATCCTCAGGCACCAATAATTTTATTGACTCTTGCAACTTTACAGTTTCCCCATACATTTTCCACATCACTTCATGTTTGATTTGCACATCAGAAACACTTTCATTTGAAATCATCATTTGTTCAATTTCCTTTGCCATTTTCAGTAGTTGCCTTACTCCAGAATTCCTCTCCTTTTGCATTAACAGTATTTTGGCTTCCATTGCTTTAAACGTGAGTTTAGACGGCCGTTTACCAGGCTCATTGTCCATTTCATTGTCCGTGACAGCATCATTCATTTTTTCATCCATTTCCTAATTTTCCTCTTCACTCATGTCCATTCATTTAGCGTTTCAAGGAGGCTATATTGATGTGTGGGATTTCCCTGTATCCCGTTGCGTGAAGGCTACTCTCTTCTGCAACTTTCATTCGTTCACAATATAGTCCTACCGTGACCGTGACTTTGATGTTGCTTGGTCTGCGTCCCACTGCGGACTGGGCCATGACGTGACGAGGCAGTCAGGAGTCCAGGACCAGGTCTTGAACGATGCGTTGTCCTGTGTCCACATCGATGCTTGGAAGCGTAGTTTTTCAACTTGATGTAAAGGCAATCGAACCTCCGAAAAACTTGCCTGTGAAGGATGTGGCAGTGAAGCTCTTTCCATACGCGTGGTGTAGTAGAGTTGAAAGCAAACAGGTCCTTGAGTACGTTTTAAAATGTTTATTTTACTTTGCAGGGTGCCTAACAAAGGCCAGGTAATTAGCTGTTACTCAAAATACTAAAGTGGCTGAAAATAAACAATAAATAACGCAAATGACTGTGCTCAAACAAAAACCACCTCACGGTTGAAAAACTGTGTGGCTTCCCTGGTGATTGCCAACCCTGCACACCTGTGCCCCCAGTCACCCTGAAGTAACCTGTGATTTCCTGACTGAACCCCGCCTACACCTTGGTAGTCATAGCAACCTCACAAATTACAGTACTTAATACATTTCAATAAAAAAAAAAAAAAAAAAAAACATTCAAATTGGCTACAACTATTTTAGTTCCTTCACTGTTATTTTGTTCATATTATTTGATCCCCGTAAAAAGGTAAGTTAAACACAATATAAGAAGTCTTAATACTTAAAGTGCTAAACTTATAAATACATGAAAACATGCATAAAGTGAATGTGCAGTTATTACATTTTTAAAAGTGTACAGTATTTACATTGTAGAACTTGTCGCCAAATACATGTTCAATAGTGTAGCTTTAAAGTGGTCCAGTTTAAACATATATTGCATTAAAACGTTCGCTTATGTTACGTAAAACATTCAAAGTTAGTTTTTGAATAGTTTTCATTATTAAAAACAATCCACCAGGACTTCATATGTGTTAAAGTGTTAATGCTCAAACAATACATCATTAATTCAGCTCATTATTAAAGTAATAATAATAAAAAAAAAATAGAGATTTTAAAGTTAAAGTAACATGAAAAAAAGAAAAGTTATCACTTGATTCAACTAAACTCCCATATGTTTTACAGTGTACGACAGCTAAAACATAACTTTAATGTAATCACAGCTATAAAGATGTCTTTCATCTTAGAACATTTAGCAGCTAACTCACATTCAACAGTAACAGTACAAGCTAAAGCCTTTCAAGGTTCAAGGTTCTTTATTAGGCCATTTGTGCATAAACCAGTCCAGGCACATTGGAATTCTTGTGCAGGGCTCTCACAGAGTCAACAGTTTAGTTAAAAAGAGAAGTATAAATATATAAATCACTATACAACAAAAAATATAAATACAAAATGTAGAAGCACTATGCAACTGTAATATTACAATAAAAAAGCATGAAGGTGAGAGGGCAATGTTGGTGACAGAGTAATAAATAATAGTAAATAGATAAACTGGTTAGACTGGTTCTAGGAACGTGAGGTGGGGGTGAGGGGGAGAGAGGGGGAGAGAGAAAGCATTGGGAATATTGCACTGATGGACTATTGCACATTTATCAGGGAACTACAGAACAGATTGCACATTGTACAGAAATAATATCAAGTCAACTATTGCACATGTAATTAAAGTGAGGTAGTGTTTGGTTATTTTTTGCACAAGTTCAGTAGTTATTGTTTTGTTTTGGTTTTCCATCAGTCTGACTGTGGCAGTGATGATACCGTCTGCTCTGCTGTGTCTCAGGTTGTACGTTCAGTGTTTGTGTCTGAGCAGAGAGTGAGCTGGGTGGAGTGAGTCTCTGATGATTCCCTCTGCTTGTTTCCTACAGCGCTGCACGTACATACAGTCCATGGAAGGAAGTTCTGTCCCTATAATCTTCTCCGTGGTCTTTATGACTCTTTGCAGAGCCTTCCTCTCTGCCTGTGTGGTGTTGCCGTACCAGACAATGATGCCTGCGGTGAGGATGCTCTCTATCAGCCCTCTGTAGGCCTAGGTGAGGGGGCGGTGGTTCAGACCAGCTTTCCTGAGCAGCCTGATGAAATAGAGCCTTTGCTGGGCTTTTTTCACTGTGACTGTGGTGTTGAGAGTCCAGCTCAGGTCAGATGTGACCTGCAGTCCCAGGAATCTGTAGCTGTCTGCCCTCTCCACCTCAGTCCCTCTGATGAAAAGAGGCTGTAGAGGGGGAGGATTCTTCCTGAAGTCCAGAATGATTTCCTTGGTCTTGTCTGTGTTGAGGATGAGGTCGTTCTCCTCTCCGTAGACAAGGATATTGTTGACCAGGGCCCTGTATCCTGACTCGTCTCCCCCCTTGATGAGCCCCAGGATGGTGGTGTCATCAGCATATTTGATGATGATGGTGCCGTCCTGGGTGGAGACGCAGTCATGTGTGTACAGGGTGAAGAGTTTGGGGCTGAGGCAGCAGCCCTGTGGTGATCCTGTGCTGACCCTGAGCTCAGCAGACACCCGTCCTCCCATCTTCACCACCTGTGGTCTTTCGGTCAGGAAATCCAAGATCCAGTTGCAGGTTGGAGTGGGGACTCCGAGGTCTGTCAGCTTCATGATCAGTCTGCCTGGGCGGATGGTGTTGAATGCAGAACTGTAGTCCAGGAGGCGCATCCTGGACTACGTTCTGCTGCTCTCCAGGTGTTGCAGGGTGTGGTGAAGGGCTATTGCTACCGCGTCGTCCACTGATTGATTGGGGCGGTATGCAAACTGGAGGGGGTCGACCGTGTCCGGGACCGTGTCATTGATGTGGGTGAGGACTATTTTTTCTAGGCACTTCATGGCGACTGGTGTGAGTGCCACTGGCCTGAAGTCGTTTAGGGTGGGTGTGTCTGGTCTTTTGGGGACCGGTATGATGGTGGAGGTTTTGAAGATACGGGGGACTACAGCCTGGGATAATGACATGTTGAAGATGTCAGCATACACACCGGCTAGCTGTTCCCCACAGGCCTTCAGGACTCTGGGCGGCACTCCATCGGGTCCCACCGCCTTGTGGGGGTTCACCTTCTTCAGAGCCTTCAGGACCTGTGCGTGTGTAACCTGGAAGGCAGTGTCCGTGGGGTCACAAGGGGCTTTTCATAAAAGACTTCCTGTCACCAGGCAGCTGTGTCTGAATCAGATTTCATCCACTATTCAAAGTATAAGCGACACACATGTTGTGTAAATTAAGACTAAAATAATTCAGATTTGTCTTTAGCTTTTTCTCTTGGGATCAACGTGTATAACTTTTATACAAATATTTTATAGTGAACACTTGAGTAGTTTTATTTTGGAACACTGCATTCTTGTCAGTTTTTGTTACAGTACATACCATTTCTCATTTTCAATCAACAAATAAACTCATAAATAATCCAAGAATCTTTAAATACGTAAAAACTGCAATACCACAATGTAAAAATGCTCCACTGAAGTAAAACCTTAATTCATTATCTTGAGTATGAACATGTAAAAGTACTTAATATGCAGAAAAAAATTATGAATTCATATTATTAACTTCCAGACTAGGGTTTATTTGAAAAATGTTATATCATATGAAGCGGAATGAAATGGAAATAATACAGTACTTGAGTAACTTGTTCAGTTAAACATATTTCACACAGATTTATTGTCATGCAGTTAATATGCGACTAGTTTTCCATACGGACCCGAGAAAAGTTCATTTTATTCCCAACACGTGCTTTCACAGGGTTAATATGTATGCCGAATTAACCATAAGACGCTACCATATACATTAAATGACTATATTTATCACTGTTACCTGCTGCTGTCGTAAAAGTCTTTATTTTCTCTATAAATATGCCTTTTCTACACGAGGCTTCGTGCGAATGTCAGTTACTGAGAAGGCGGACGTGTTTGAACTCTGCACCTTATTCCGTTGTTTTGTTGTTTCACTGTCAGCGGCTCCGCTTCGGTCTGAGAGTAAAAACGAGTCCCGGACAGAAGAGTTGTTCTCCTGCTGAGCTGAAATACACCTGTAACACCTCTGCAGAGGAAACTACGAGCCATGTTGTGGTTTGTTTATCCCAGAGCCCGTCTACGGAGAGCCTTCCCACTCTCTATTAAGTCCCATCGTAACGAATTTTGGTTGCAGTTCCACCAGATTTCCACTGGGGGCGATCGCCATGAGTGCAACATGAATGGGACTCTATGGAGCTAAATGGCTAAATGTGTCTCTTTCACCCGATTGTCGTTGAGAAATCTCAGATTTGATTGTAGGTTTTGCAAGTTCAGCATGGGTTATAGGTCAAAAGTTGAATGAACGAGAACTTATGTCCTTTCGTTTTCTTACAGGTTGAGTTGTTGTTGCCCATAACACGCTAGCATTGTGCTAATGAACACTGATTGGTCAGTGAAGGACTGATTACGACCAGAGATACCGTTTGACGGCATCGTGGCATCCGAAGCGGGACCAGAATGTTAAGGCGGACTTTTTCGCCCAAGTTTTTATTTTTCAACGTAACAACTTTTTTTTTGGTTGCTGGCACTTTTATCTGCCTATGGTTATCTATGTACTGTGATATTTATTTACCTGTGTCAGCTGTGTTGTCCATGCCTCAAGAGAAAAGAAAGTGCAGAGCGCGAAAGCACCAAAGCAGTGACTGAAGGATTGCCGTAAAGCAGTATCTCTGGTCGTACGATGTGTATGACGTCATTGACATTTTAAAATACTTTTTAAAGCAAATAAGTGACTCTAAAAAAATCTAACACCCAGCAATGTGTAATTTCTTTGCATCTCCTTTCAAATACAATATTCAAATTACTGCACAAAAAATTATATCCTGAGAAAAGTGGATTTTGAGGGGTATTGCTCCATAGACCTCCATTCATTCTGCACTCGTCCTGAGAGCGCCCTCATATGGAACCAGAGTGGAACTGCAACCAGTTCAGAAGCCGGAAGTTCACTGAGAGTGGAACTTCTCCCCTTAATAGACATTCTCTGGCTTCACCTTCCGGACATACAGGCTGTGTCTCAAATCGCGTACTTCTGCACTTACAATACCTAATTTGAGTACGTGAGGGCGTTCACACTGAAAATTCCAACGCGACGAAGTGCACTGCAAGTACCCGGATGGTGTACTCATGACGGTCAAAAAGCTGAGTGTGGAACGCTGCACACTTTCCACCCTTAACGGTAGCCATATTGGCTACGTAGCGGAAGGGGAGGGACTATCAACCCAATTCAAACTTGCGATAGTGGCGGCTGATATCGGCGGCAGTGATTTGGAAGCGGTGGTGGAGCAGTTTTACAGGTCCATACAGATGTAAGTTACAATATGACATTTAATGAAAATGATCTATATTGCTGTTTTACACGTAGTACTATTAAATTGCTGCCCGATATACGCTCGCGGTCAAAATCAAAATACGGCGTTAGTCATTCGTCATTTCCGGTAAGTATAGGCGTAGTACCCGATTTGAGACGATACTACCTTTTTGAAAATTACGCTCTACGGACGTAAGTGCATAGTGCTCATAGTGCATGATATCGAAGTGTACTGACGAAAGTACGCCATTTGAGACACAGTCACAGTCAATGCTTCCGGACTGTCGCTTCCGGGTATGGTGACGTAAATGACACGTAGCGTAACGTAAGATAAACGTAAGAGACGTAAGACAAATACAACAAAAACACCTGTAACTTGAAATATGAGCAAAATACTTTGTACTAAAGGTAATAAAAATAAGTAGAATAAAATGAAATAAAATACAATAATTTTATATCTAAATCCTCAGCGCTTGCAGACCATATAAAATGGTTTAATTCAAATATGTCTTCTGTGGAGAAATTTGTGAAATTATTGAGAAACTTTTAAACACAATAAGTATGATTTTTATTTTTCACCTGCAGCGACAAAATATTTTTAAATCAACCCAAATCTTACTTTTTCCACTGTTACACATAAAGTAAATTAATTATTAATCAAATCTCAGTGAATGAATCAGTGTCAGAGTTTCAGAGATTCCTTTATATTACAGTCGTATGAAAAAGTTTGGGCACCCCTCTAAGATTTCAAGATAATTTGCTCTAACTTTATAAAAGAAGATCACAGCAACAAGATTTGATTTCCTACTGAGATGTAGACGTTTGAGTGTTTTCCAGACCAAAATTCTCAGAGTAGCATTACATAGTTTTATTTTGATGAATTAAAATGGAAAAAATGGTACGTGCAAAAGTTTGGGCACCCTTTTAATCACATTGATTTCAAGACCTGTAGGGATTTATAGCTGGCAGGTTGCAGCACAAAATTGCTTTGACTAGCTTGTGAGACCTTCAATTACAAAAACAGGTGGAACCAATCATGAAAAAGGCTATTTAACAGAGGCAATTGCTGGCTGTGCTTGTCCTAGGTTCTTTTTTAGAGTGTGGCAACATGGGGGCATCAAAACAACCCTCCACTGACCAAAAAACTAAGATAATTCATTATCATGAATTAGGAGAAGGGTACAAGAAATTATCAAGAAGGTTTGGACTGTCTGTCTCCACAGTCAGAAATGTGGTGCAGAAATGGAAGGCCACAAGAACAGTACTTGTGAAGGAAAGATGTGGTTGGCCAAAAAAAATACTGGAAAGGCACAGGTGAAGGATGGTTAGAATGGTCACAGATAAGCCACAGACCACCTCCAGAGAACTACAAGAACATCTGGCTACTGATGGTGTAGTTGTTCATTGTTCCACAATCCAGCGTACCTTGCACCAGGGAAAGCTCTTTGGAATACTGATGCGCAAAAAGCCTTTCCTGAGTGTTCGTCACAACAAGAGCCCCATGACGTATGCAAAAGCACTTCTGGACAAGCCAGAAGCATTTTGGAAAAAAATACTGTGGTCTAAGATGGAGTTATTTGGTCAGAACAAGAGGAGGTATGCATGGCAAAAAAAACACACTGAATTCCATGAGAAGAACTTAGTGCCTACTATGAAATTTGGTGGAGGGTCCATCATGTTATGGGGCTGTGTGGCTAGTACAGGGACTGGAAACCTTGTTAAAGCTGAGGGCCACATGAATTCCTCTCAGTATCAGCAGATTCTTGACAAGAATGTTCAAGAATCTGTCACAAAGTTGAAGCTACGCCGGGGTTGGAATCTTCAGCAGGACAATGATCCTAAGCACTGTTCAAAATCCACCAAGGAATTCATGCAGAAGCACAAGTACAATCTTCTGGAATGGCCATCCCAGTCCCCAGACCTTAACATCATTGAAAATGTATGGATTGATTTGAAGCAGGCTGTTTACGCACGGAAGCCAAAAAACCTGACTGAACTGGAGGTGTTTTGTATGGAAGAATGGGCCAAACTACCACCTGCCAGACTTCAGGGACTTGTCTGTGGCTATAGGAGGCGTCTAAAGGCTGTTCTTGCAGCAAAAGGAGGCTCTACTAAATATTAATGGAATTATTTCTTTGGGGTACCCAAATTTATGCACATGCCTATTTTTGTTTAAATACACATAAAAATGTTTCTGTTGGACCAATGAAAATTATTTCACTACTGAGATGTTTCTGTTTCCATAAGGTATAACATATGTTAAAATAAAGTTGCTGCTTCAAAAGCTCAGCAAGTGACAAACTGATGCAATGATTTTCCTAAGGGGTGCCCAAACTTTTTCATACGACTGTATATAATGAGCATCTCTTTATACTTGGGGTGGGACTGATTAAAAAAAAAAAAAAAAAATCTAATTAATTACAGCCTGTGTAATTAATTAATCTCGATTAATCACATTTTAGTCACATAACAATATTTGACCCAAAAAGCAACATTTTTTAATTCATATGGATTTTATCGGACGACTGAATCAAATAATAGACACAGACATGAATATTGTAAACTCAAGCTCTTCTAAAGTCTGGAAAAATGCATTTAATTCCATTTCAACTGAAAACAGTAGAAAAAGAAAGAAAATATCCCAGGCCAAAACTGAACAGACCTTAAGTGAAAGTGCCACTGTAAGTACTTTAAGTATTTTTTCTGAACAGTATTGACTTTAAATGCATGTATGCAAACTCTTTTTTTTGCACAATTCGCACAAAACCCCGCTTTCATCAAGGCTTCCATCAGGTAATTTTTTAAAATCAAATTTGCCTTCCATCAGTCCTAGCAACGCACTTTCGAGCACTAACGTATGCATCAGTGTAATCAGTATACCAGGAAATTGTGCTCTGACAAATGTTCTACGTTCTTTGGAATGCAAACATTAAATGCGTAAAATCTTTTGACACATTCATGTTTTTGGACTTAATTAAACAGAATTAATTACGCATTAAAGTCCTACCCCTACTTTCTACATCAGCTCATCATCTAATGTGGCTCTACTGTTACAGAGACCTGCAGAGGTACGATCTTTATCGGGACGTCATCCCAGGTGCTGATGTACGGAAACAGTCTGTCGGTGAAGGTGTGTGTGATGGTGTGAAGGTGTTCGTCTGTGTCAGAATCAGAGAACGTCAGTCGTCCTCCGTCCTGGTCCAGCTTCACTCTGATCTTCTTTGGGTTCGTCGCCACTTTCACGTCAGATCCTGTATCAGACGGTGAAAGGGATTTGTATTCGCCATTTTCGAATATCAGCCTCCACGGACTGTCCGATATGACTCCTTTCCGCGGCTTTGACTTTGTTATCACACCCATGTCAAAGCCCTTGTTGTCTCCAACCTCCACGTCCCAGCTGTGACAGCATGAGTCAAAACCCTCAGAGCCCACGATTCCAAAGAAGTGGTCCATCCTCTCTGGGTTGTCAGGAAGCTGCTGCTTCATCTCTTCCTTCACCTTCCTCAGACTGGTCAGATCGTCAGACAGGACGACTTGTGGATGAGCAGTGTTTGGATCCAGAATCACAGGACTGTAAGACACCATCTCCTTCATCTTGGTCCAGATGTTGAAGCTCAGGTTGCCCAGATGTTTGGCCACGTCTATCAGCGCTCCTGAGGGCAGCTCTGGATCTTCAGGCAGAGGTTGCTGCTGGACTCTTTCCTCTGCAGCCTTGTAGTTCTGCAGGAAGGAGGCGTCTCCAGCTCTCAGCTCCTTTTCTGTGGCTTTGATTGTGCTGGAAAGAGCAGTAATCTCTCTGCTCAGAGCCTCAATCTTCTCCTTCATCATCTGACTCTTCTGCTCCTCCTCCTCCTTCAGTGCAGCCATCCTGGCCTCCTCTTCCTCATCTAGAAACTGACGAATCTTCCTGAACTCCTGCCTGATCTTCCACATTGTGCTTTCTGCCTGATCTTTAATGTTCTCTGCTGTTTGATCACAGTCTCCCTTCACTTGATGAATGAGCCTCAGTTTAGTTTTTAAAGGTTTTAAGGAATCCTCAAGTTCTTTCTTACGTTCCTCAGCTGCTTCTTCAGTAGCTTTGACTCTGTGGTTGCTGTGGGTTTCTGAATCTCTGCAGACGCAGCACACCAGCTGCTGGTCGTCCAGACAGAAGAAGCTGAGTTTCTCAGAGTGCACACTGCAGACTGGAACAGAGGCTTCCTCCTTTAAAAAGGCCTCGCATCGGATCTTCAGCTCAAAGTAAGGAGGAGGTTCTTCCATTGAGGATCTTCTCTTACAGATTGGACACTCACGCGTTTCTCTTTCCAGTGTTTCTTCAGACATTCTTTACAGAAGCTGTGACTGCACGACAGAATGACTGGATCTTTAAAAATGTTTTCACAGAGAGTACAGCAGAGATCTTCCTCTAATCTGGTCGCCATGTTAATAATAATAATAATAATAATAACTTTATTTATATAGCACTTTTAAAAACAGGGTTTAAAAACAGGGTTTACAAAGTTTACAAAGTCCTCTCTAAACTCAGATACTTTCACTTCAGTTTTTTCTTCTTAAGCTCTTATTTCTACCATCAACAGCAGCTACAGTACTTTACCACCAGCAGCATTCCCAACAGTATTCCCTGCAGTAACGTTTGAGTCCTTCTTCGAAGGAAAGTCCGAGAATTTGGTCTGAAAGTTGAGACTGTCGTATCCCACTTGCCGAGTGTCTGTCGTCTCACTCGACTAATAACTTTGCTTCCTGATTCATTCCAAGGGCAAAGCTTAGTCAGGCTTTTTATGTGGAAGAAGGGGAAGTGAAAAAAAAAAATGCAATCACTTTTGAAACTCAGTGCTAAACAGCAGACTCTGTTTAACCTTCACCAGACGAATATTCGTTTCACATTTGACACAAACTTCTTTAACCCGTTCTGGATCGATCATGTTCCACTTCTTTGTGTCTTTTCAATCCAATGTTTATCTGATGCTTCTTTAGTTATTAAAAGAAAGAAAGGTACTAAAGGTGATAAAAATGTTGGGCCTGGTACTAAGGCACTCAGTATTGGGGTTTGGCTATCATGAATAATTAATAATTATCAAAAATAATTATTTATTATTAAATAATTGGATCTGAATTACTAGATCACCTCGGGGCACCACCTTTCTAGGTAGGGAAAAGATAGCCAATTAATCAAAACAGTCTCATAAATTATACTAAATTGTCAATTTGGAGTTCGGATTAATAATTAACTTAATAACTATAACCAAAATTACCACGTTAACACCTAGTTAAAGTTGAAGGAATTTGGAGTTCTTGGCAGTGTAGAGGTTGGCAATATTCACTCTTGTGCAACATTAAACAGACAGGTATGTTTTAAAGACATTTATTAACAAGAATAAAATTAAACATACAAGCTAACTACAGTGTACTCAATACAGGTGTGTGTGTGTGTGTGTGTGTGTGTGAGCCAAAATGGCCGCTGGTTGTGGGTGTGCCAAGATGGCCGCTGGGCCTTGAGGTCTTGAACACAAAGGAAACAATGGCTGCTGAGTGGGGACACTCAGACCATGTGCTGGCCAGTAGATATGTGGAATGTGATAAGGGTTTTATGAGGTGCCAGGTTAGAGGAAGAGTGGTTAGTTAAGCATGCAAGACCCTGAGTCTATGTGTAGCATAATTTAAACTAACATCAAACCACTATACTATAAACAACTCAATATAAACAAATATCACATTCAATCAAAGTTTAAGTTCTATGCTTTGCTTAGCTTAACTAGGCCCAGGTCATACTACCAGATGTGGTGAAAAGTCAATTTCTGGTGTGTTGCTCCTTTAGCTGGCAGTTCCTGATGGAAGGCCAAACTGGGAAAAGTTGTAGTCCTTGCTGTGTTTTCCTGATGGCAGACGTTGGAGGGAAACTGGCCGCTCCTTGAGTCCTTTGAAGTGGCTTGTTAGCAGCTCGGTGCTAACTAGCCGTGTGGCTCCTGTTGTTTGGGAGTTTAGCCTGCAAACCTTCTGTTTGTTGGCTAAAAGACCTGGTGTAGATTCCTCAGCAGGATCTCGCTTCGCTGCTGTAGGGAGAACAGGCCTGGCACCCAGCTGCAGCCGAGCGGATGGGGGTCTCCACGTGGAGGTGTGGAGTTGTAGAGGGTAAGAGGATAAGAGAATAAGAGAGAGAACAAAGGCCAAACGGTGCATTTTATATGACCTGATGACCTCAGAGGTCACATGCCACTGTCAGCCAGTGAACTGCTTGGTCAGTTTTTCACACCTGGAGGATTGTGGGACTTATAGTTTCCAGGGCTTCCCTTTGTCTCCAAGACAAAGACAGCCATGTGGTTAACTTGATTATGCATGGTGAGCTTCCATAGCTCACCACCAGCTTCAGATCCCAACAAAAATAAGTAGAATAACATGAAATGAAATAATTTTATAAATAATATAAATAAAAAATTTAGGATAAAATAAATGTACATCTAAAATCACATAATTTTGTACATACAGTATTATTCATTATATTTTGTTATAACCTTATTTTGAAACATGTGCAAAATACTTTATACTGATGAAATTACTAATTAAACTGAATAAAAATTATTTTTATATATAATATAAAGTAATAATATTTTGGGGATTAAGTACAGACCATATTCATTAATACACAGGATTAGATGTTATAATCCCTTGTGCCAAAATCCCAGGCAAAACACATTTAGAGGCCCTGTCCAACTGAGAAACTCTAATAAACCTACAGTCATGTGATATGAAGCTTAACCTACAATCTAAATGAACTAAGTAAATGCTGCTGGCTTGTATGGCCCGCTCAGCAGAAGACGCTAACTCAAACCTTGTGAAAAATAAGCTAACCAAATGCTGCTGGCTAGCTTAACCTACAATCTAAATCAACTAAGTAAATGCTGCTGGCTTGTATGACCCGCTCAGCAGCAGAGGATAGTTCGAACCTTGTGAAATATGAGCTAACTAAACGCTGCTGGCTTGTATGGCCCGCTCAGCAGCTAACCATAGCTACCAAGCAACATGAAGACATCAGGAGCCTGGCCTAAACAACAGCAGTATGCAGCATGTCATTGGGGTTTTCAAGTGGGCACCTCCCTTCACCGATGTTTCTTAAGTTACGCCCACAACACCTTGAGAAGGCTTAACAGTGAATTCCAGCGTCCTGGAGTCACCCCCCTCCACGCTGTCACTGCACAACCCTGTTTTCCTCACCATTCTCAGCATTAATATTAGGAAACAGACAACAGCGGACCAAACCTCGGACTGAACCATGCAACCAACAAACAATTGCGTTTCGCCCCGTTAATGTGGGCTGAACCACGACCCAATCGACATCTATAATAATTTGTAAACACACTAAAGTCACGCAGCCACCCTTACCTTTAGCTAACTCCCCAGCTAGCATGCTTTCTACGTGTCCAGAGCCACTCACTCGCTCTCTCTGCTGCCCGAGACATGTTAGATACCGCAGTCCTCTGGCTTTTTCCCCGTATGCCAAGCTCGCTCAGAAGGGCAATCGCCAATTTTGCCACAAATCCACGGCAGCCCACTTCTGCCGGGCGGAGAAAAGCCCTCCAGCTGCTTTGCTCCACGTCTGCTGCTAACTCTGCATACTTAGCTCTCTTACGTTCATTAGCTTCCTAATGGTTTAATCCAAATATGTCTTCTGTGAAATCACTGGGAAACTTTTAAACACAATAAGTATGATTTTTATTTTTCAACTGCAGCAACAAAATATTTATACACAAACCCAATTCTGTATTTTCACTGTTACACATAAAGCACATTATTAATTAAATCTCAGTGAACCAATATATGTAGGTCAGAGTCTAGTTTTCATTAGTTTACATTAAATGATTACATAAATCATGAAAAAACATTAATATGAACAAACAACTGTTTCTTTAATTACACTCACAGAATACTACTACAACTTACTTCCATATATAATTTTATAAGCAATTGTATATCTCTCATCATGATCTGGCTCATATTATTTAATCTCTATAAAATAAATAAATTAATTCAGCTTTATTCACAGGGTGATAAGACAGTGGTTCAGTTTAAACATATTTTCCTTTAAAAAAAATGTATTCAGCTTAATTCAACTCATCATTACTCGTCAAAATGAGAAAAAAATAGAGATTTTAATGTTAAAGTTACATGAAAAAAATGAAATGTTATCTTAGCGTAACGTAAGGCAAACTTAAGAGGCACAAAAGAAATAACTAAATAACATAAAATAGCTCAGAATGTTAAAACAGAAATAACATTTAAAAAAACATAAAATTACTTCTAATTGGTCCCTTATGTACGAACAGTATTATATCAGAATCAGAATCAGAATTATCTTTAATATCACATAAGTTCACACATACAAGGGATTTGTTGTGGAGGTTAGTCCATCAAATATAAACATAAGTCAGGAAAATCCAGTCAGTAAATATACATCTCTCATCTTATCTTTTTTCTTTGAAATGATTAATGTCAGTGCATGCTGTCCTTAAACTGAATAAAATTAATAAATTAATGAATGCAAAGTATAAATTGAGGATGAAATTTACATATTTTGGATTAAGAAAGTTAATGTATGTTTTTATTTACAAGTTCAGTTCCAGATGGAAAGAAACTGTTCTTGTGACGTGATGGGTGGTTCAGGTCCTGATGGACCCCAGTTTCCTGCCAGAGGGGAGCGGCTCAAAAAGTTTGTGTCCAGGCTGAGAGGGGTCGGCTGCAATCTTTCCTGCCCGCCTCAGTGTCCCGGTGGCGTAGAGGTCCTGAAGACAGGGTAGATTACAGCCAATCGCCCTCTCAGCAGAGTGAACAATACACAACTTAAGGTCCTGGGTCAGAGTGGCTCTCAGAAAGAGGAAGGACTCCACAGTGTCAACCTGGGACTCACCCAGGATGTTATACTTTCATTATTACACATACAGTACATGATTATAGTGTTTAGGCAGAACAGCATTAATATAGACTTAGATGTAGGTTTTCATTTTAGTTACATGTTCAAATATCTCAGCAATTAAAATGATGCAACAGTAAACAATCTTTTTTTACACATCATCTAATGTGGCTCTACTGTTACAGAGACCTGCAGAGGTACGATCTTTATCGGGACGTCATCCCAGGTGCTGATGTATGGAAACAGTCTGTCAGTGAAGGTGTGTGTGAAGGTGTGTATGTGTTCGTCTGTGTCAGAATCAGAGAACGTCAGTCGTCCTCCATCTTGGTCCAGCTTCACTCTGATCTTCTTCGGGTTTGTTGCGACCGTCACATCAGATCCTGTGTCAAACGGTGAAAGGGATTTGTATTCACCTTTGTCAAACCTCAGCCTCCACAGATTGTCTGATATGACTCCTTTCCTCGGGTCTGACTCTGTAACCACGCCCAGGACGAAGGCCTTGTTGTCTCCAACCTCCACCTCCCAGCTGTGGCAGCCTGAGTCAAAACCCTCAGAGCCCACGACTGAGAAGAAGCGGTCCACCCTCTCTGGGTTGTCAGGAAGCTGCTGCTTCATCTCTACCTTCCTCAGACTGGTCAGATCGTCAGACAGGACGACTTGTGGATGAGCAGTGTTTGGATCCAGAATCACAGGACTGTAAGACACCATCTCCTTCATCTTGGTCCAGATGTTGAAGCTCAGGTTGCCCAGATGTTTGGCCACGTCTATCAGGGCTCCTGAGGGCAGCTCTGGATCTTCAGGCAGAGGTTGCTGCTGGACTCTTTCCTCTGCAGCCTTGTAGTTCTGAAGGAACCAGACGTCTCCAGCTCTCAGCTCCTTCTCTGTGGCTTTGATTGTGCTGGAAAGAGCAGTAATCTCTCTGCTCAGAGCCTTAATCTTCTCCTTCATCATCTCACTCTTCTGCTCCTCCTCCTCCTTCAGTGCAGCCATCCTGGCCTCCTCTTCCTTGTCTAGAAACTGACGAAGTTTCCTGAACTCCTCCTTGATCTTCCACATGGTGCTTTCTGCCTGATCTTTAATGTTCTCTGCTGTTTGATCACAGTCTCCCTTCACTTGATGAATGAGCCTCAGTTTAGTTTTTAAAGGTTTTAAGGAATCCTCAACTTCTTTCTTACGTTCCTCAGCTGCTTCCTCAGTAGCTTTGACTCTGTGGTTGCTGTGGGTTTCTGAATCTCTGCAGACGCTGCACACCAGCTGCTGGTCGTCCAGACAGAAGAAGCTGAGTTTCTCAGAGTGCACAGTGCAGACTGGAACAGAGGCTTCCTCCTTTAAAAAGGCATCACATCGGCTTTTAAGTTCAAAGTCAGGATGAGGTAGTTCCTTTGAGGATCTTCTCTTACAGAGTGGACACTCATGTGTTTCTCTTTCTGTCCAGTGTTTCTTCAGACATTCGTTACAGAAGCTGTGGCTGCACGAGAGGAGGACTGGATCTTTAAAAATGTTTTCACAGAGAGTACAGCAGAGATTTTCCTCTTGTTCGGTAGCCATGTTTACTTCCTCTCTAAACTCAGATACTTTCACTTCAGTTTTTTCTTCTTAAGCTCTTATTTCTACCATCAACAGCAGCTACAGTACTTTACCACCAGCAGCATTCCCAACAGTATTCCCTGCGGTAACGTTTGAGTCCTTCTTCAAAGGAAAGTCAGAGAATTTGGTCTGAAAGTTGAGACCGTCGTCTCCCACTTGCCGAGTGTCTGTCGTCTCACTAGACTAATAACTTTGCTTCCTGATTCATTCCAAGGACAAAGCTTAGTCAGGCTTTTTATGTGGAAGAAGGGGAAGTGAAAAAAAAAATGCAATCAGTTTTTAAACTCAGTGCTAAACAGCAGACTCTGTTTAACCTTCACCAGACGAATATTCGTTTCACATTTGACACAATAAACTTCTTTAACCTGTTCTGGATCGATCATGTTCCACTTCTTTGTGTCTTTTCAATCCAATGTTTATCTGATGCTTCTTTAGTTATTAATAGAAAGAAAGGTACTAAAGGTGATAAAAATAAGTTGCATAAAATGAAATTAAATGAAATAATTTTATTAATAATATAAACATTTAGGATAAAATAAAATAAATGTACATCTAAAATCACATCATTTTGTACATACAGTATTATTCATTATATTTTATTATTACCTTATTTTGAAATATGTGCAAAATACTTTATACTGTTGAAATTACTAATTAAACTGAATCAAAATGATTTTTATATATAATATAAAGTAATAATATTTTGGGGATTAAGTACAGACCATATTCATTAATACACAGGATTAGATGTTACAATCCCTTGTGCCAAAATCCAAGGCAAAACACATTTAGAGGCCCTGTCCAACTGAGAAACTCTAATAAACCTACAGTACAGTCATGTGATATGAAGCTTAACCTACAATCTAAATAAACTAAGTAAATGCTGCTGGCTTGTATGGCCCGCTCAGCAGCAGACGCCAACTCAAACCTTGTGAAAAATAAGCTAACCAAATGCTGCTGGCTAGCTTAGCCTACAATCTAAATAAACTAAGTAAATGCTGCTGGCTTGTAGGCCCACAGAGCAGCAGAGGATAGTTCGTACCTTGTGAAATATGAGCTAATCTAACGCTGCTGGCTTGTATGGCCCGCTCAGCAGCTAACCATAGCTCCCAAGCAACATGAAGACATCAGGAACCTGGCCTAAACAACAGCAGTATGCAGCATGTCATTGGGGTTTTCAAGTGGGCACCTCCCTTCACCGATGTTTCGTTAAGTTAGGCCCACAACACCTCGAGAAGTCTTAACAGTGAATTCCAGCGTCCTGGAGTCACTCCCCTCCACGCTGCCACTGCACAACCCTGTTTTCCTCACTATTCTCACCATTAATATTAGACAACTGACAACACCGGACCAAACAGCGGACTGAACCACGCAACCAACAAACAATCGCGTTTCGCCCCGTTAATGCGGGCTGAACCACGACCCAATCGACATCTATAATGATTTGTAAATATCTATAATAATTTGTAAACACACTGAAGTCACGCAGCCACCCTTACCTTTAGCTAGCTCTCCAGCTAGCATGATTCCTACGTGTCCAGAGCAACTCACTCGCTCTCTCTGCTGCCCGAGACATGCTAGATACCGCAGTCCTCTGGCTTTTTCCCCGTATGCCCAGCTCGCTCAGAAGAGCAATCGCCGATTTTGCCACAAATCCACGGCAGCCCACTTCTACCGGGCGGAGATAAACCCTCCAGCCGTTTTGCTCCGCGTCTGCTGCTAACACTGCATACTAAGCTCTCTTACGTTGATTAGCCTCCTAATGGTTTAATCCAAATATGTCTTCTGTGAAATCACTGGGAAACTTTCAAGTGGTTAATTGTCCCGCAACAGGAAAATTTCAGTTTTTCAGTTCCTGCTGTTTGACCCATCCATTTGACCCCTCGGTCCCAAGCTGCGCCTCTAACCACGACTCCACAGCTCCTAAAGTGTCCAGAGTCTCCACTGAGCATCTCTTTATACATCAGCTCATCATCTAATGTGGCTCTACTGTCCTTGATCTTCGTCACGGTGCTTTCTGCCTGATCTTTAATGTGCACTGCTGTTTTTTTTTTTGTTTGTTTTTATTAATATGTTTATTAGGAGGTAAGGCATATCAGAACATGAACTGATGTCAAATTTACATTGAGTATCACATCACATCTGTATCACAAAAAATGTATAGACATATTGATACCACAGAAATATTGTGCATCCTGACGAATGAAGAGGAGGGAAAAAATCTACCTCCTAAGACATTTTTATTTTATTTTTTTGTAGTTTGCAGCCCTCAGGAACAATAGACAATACACCATTTGAAAAAGAATAATAAATGAATAAATAACCAAAAGACAGAAGAAAGAGAGAAAAACAAACAAATAAATAAAAAACTTTTATGTCTATTGAATGTATTTTTGACATGGTATCAAAATAATTCTGCCAAAGGCGAAAAAGTAGCAAGCAAGAATAGAACATATGGGTTAAATTACAGAGTGAGGCATGACATTCGCCGCAACAGTCTGTAACACTGGGATAGATTTGTGACAGTCGAGTTTTAGAAAAATGGACTCTAAACAGTACTTTAAACTGTATAAGTGTGAGGCGAGCACAGGCTGAGCTTAGGCAGGCATTTTCTTAAGAGCAGTGCCCCACCAGTCATCTTCCAAATTCAGACCTAGTTCTTGTTCCCATGCAGCCTTGACTTTAGTAACTGGTGAGCAATCAAAAGACAGAATTTCACTGTAAACTTTAGAAATGAGTGACTTCTGAAGTGGGTCGTGGTTGCTAGGGAGGAATTTGTGGTGAGGCCGATGAAGAAGAAGTACCAGAGTCCTGTATGTCTTATGCTGAAGGAGTTTATTCAGGCTCGATCGAGGAGAACAGAAGATTTGTCATCACAACACAAGTGCATGAGTCCACCTCAATTCTAAGGGACAAACAGTGAAGCTCAGATTCTTATACCAGCAAGCAAGGCCGAGGCAGCAAAGGGGAGATGTGTTAACATCCAATTGACTATAGTACATAAACATGAAGATAAGCATTCACCCCAGCTAGGAAATACAAAGTGTCATCTAACTCTACAGCTATGTCTGTAATGCAAAGTGTCCTCCAGAGAGTGAGATTGAAGACACCAAAGAGGGACCATAGCCTTGGCATATTCCTCAGAGAGACGCCAGCAGTAATCTAACATTAACTACACAAACTATCCATAGGGAAGAGAAATTATTCTCTAGCAATCCCATCTTATTGATCATAAGATCAATATTTAGCACCTTAAGGGTGAGTTAATGCCAAGCCATCAGAATCAAAGACCATCACGCAGTACAAGAATCCAGTGAGATCAAATGTAAAATGTAATAAACAATTAATAAACAGAATCACGAGTCAAATAATATCATGATGTAATATTCACACCCCTCTTATATAGCATATCAGCTTATCTAACATGTTGTAACGGTTTTTTAGGGCAACTTATTCTATTTATTTTCTTTTTGGGGTGCCAGTCAGGACTCAGCCTGACAATTTAAATATAAGTTGTTGTTTTTTTTCTTAGTCAAACCAACACAAAGAATGCATAAATTCAACACCAACTCATACAACCTTAAATAAAATTAACACAAACCAAAACACCACTTTGTCTTTTTCTTTTAAATGTAGTTAGGCCTACACAACAAAACAAAAAACAAAACAAAACAATGTCCACTTTTCAAGTTTAATTCAGTCTCTCACAAAACACAAAACAATTATTCCTCGAGTGGTTTTCCCAATGCAAAATCAGTTAGTCTTTAGTGTTTTATTTTCCACACCCAAAACGGGAAAAAAAAAATAATCCTCCAAAACCCGTCAATCAAAAAACAAAAAGAGAAAAAGAAAAAAAAAAAAATATATATATATATATATATATATATATATATATATATATATATATATATATATATATATATATACTGGTAATCCAGCTCACCCTTGCCCCCCGTAAATCATCCACAACTTCAGCGAACTTGCCGGTGAACCTGTGGTCCGGTTCCGATTCACTTCCCTTAAACAGACGATCGCGAAGAAAAAAAAAAATAAAGAAACGAGGGATTAACTACCTCTATTTTTAACGATTTTCTATGCTGCCGCAGTTTGCGGACTACAACGCCGAACTTTAACGTCGCTCTGCCAGTCCGTCATGTTTCATTACGTTCTGTCTCTATCTGGACTATACATAATGGACGATTAAAGCAGTCTTGCTTACTTGAACTTTATTGTGTGCAGTCATCAACTCAACTCACAACCCTCTGACTAGGTAACGTTATCTGAACTGGTCCGCATGCGCGGTGTAACCTCTAAATCAGTCCCCCATACAACAGTACTTAACTAAACAATCCTATTGTTACACGTCATCGCAAAATGTTTTTTTTTTCATTTTTATTTTTATTTTTTTTTTAGCTCGTTATAATGTGACTCATGAATCCCACCTTCACGTCAACAAGGACCCTAACCCTAACCCTCAATGGGGTAAAGAACCCCTGAACAAGTGTTAGAAGGGCTCATGTTGGAAATCACAGCCACATGAGCCTACTTACAGGAAGCCACCTCCCCCCCCTCATGTAGACGTCCAGAATTGGTCATGGACCAACGGACGCAATGTAGACATGCTCTGCCCGTCCATCAGACGTCTAATGTTTAGGGGGGAGTAGTAGTTGACAAAAACCAATAGATAGTTGTTGCCAGCAGAACTTCTTGGAACTCCAAAAGGAGAAAAAAAACACCTCACACTTCGGTATGTGCCACTTTCTGAGTATCGCAAAAATTTTTTTTTTTTATTTTTATTTTTTTAGCTCGTTATAATGTGACTCATGAATCCCACCTTCACGTCAACAAGGACCCTAACCCTAACCCTCAATGGGGTAAAGAACCCCTGAACAAGTGTTAGAAGGGCTCACGTTGGAAATCACAGCCACATGAGCCTACTTACAGGAAGCCAACCCCCCCCCCCACTTGAACTTTATTGTGTGCAGTCATCAACTCAACTCACAACCCTCTGACTAGGTAACGTTATCTGAACTGGTCCGCATGCGCGGTTAACCTCTAAATCAGTCCCCCGTACAACAGTACTTAAATAAACAATCCTATTGTTACACGTCATCGCAAAATGTTTTTTTTTTTATTTTTTTTTTTATTTTTTAGCTCGTTATAATGTGACTCATGAATCCCACCTTCACGTCAACAAGGACCCTAACCCTAACCCTCAATGGGGTAAAGAACCCCTGAACAAGTGTTAGAAGGGCTCAAGTTGGAAATCACAGCCACATGAGCCTACTTACAGGAAGCCAACCCCCCCCCCCCCCCCCGTCATGTAGACGTCCAGAATTGGTCATGGACCAACGGACGCAATATAGACATAATCTGCCCGTCCATCAGACGTCTAATGTTTAGGGGGGAGTAGTAGTCGACAAAAACCAATAGATAGTTGTTGCCAGCAGAACTTCTTGGAACTCCAAAAGGAGAAAAAAAACACCTCACACTTCGGTATGTGCCACTTTCTGGGGATCGCAAATTTTTTTTTATTTATTTTTTTATTTTTTAGCTCGTTATGTGACTCATGAATCCCACCTTCACGTCAACAAGGACCCTAACCCTAACCCTCAATGGGGTAAAGAACCCCTGAACAAGTGTTAGAAGGGCTCACGTTGGAAATCACATCCACATGAGCCTACTTACAGGAAGCCAACCCCCCCCCTTACTTGAACTTTATTGTGTGCAGTCATCAACTCAACTCACAACCCTCTGACTAGGTAACGTTATCTGAACTGGTCCGCATGCGCGGTGCAACCTCTAAATCAGTCCCCCGTACAACAGTACTTAAATAAACAATCCTATTGTTACACGTCATCGCAAAATGTTTTTTTTTTTTTTAATTTATTTATTTATTTTTTTTAGCTCGTTATAATGTGACTCATGAATCCCACCTTCACGTCAACAAGGACCCTAACCCTAACCCTCAATGGGGTAAAGAACCCCTGAACAAGTGTTAGAAGGGCTCACGTTGGAAATCACAGCCACATGAGCCTACTTACAGGAAGCCACCTCCCCCCCCCCGTCATGTAGACGTCCAGAATTGGTCATGGACCAACGGACGCAATATAGACATGATCTGCCCGTCCATCAGACGTCTAATGTTTAGGGGGGAGTAGTAGTCGACAAAAACCAACAGATAGTTGTTGCCAGCAGAACTTCTTGGAACTCCAAAAGGAGAAAAAAAACACCTCACACTTCGGTATGTGCCACTTTCTGGTGATCGCAAAAATTCTTTTTTTTTAGCCCGTTATAATGTGACTCATGAATCCCACCTTCACGTCAACAAGGACCCTAACCCTAACCCTCAATGGGGTAAAGAACCCCTGAACAAGTGTTAGAAGGGCTCACGTTGGAAATCACAGCCACATGAGCCTACTTACAGGAAGCCAACCCCCCCCCCTCCTTACTTGAACTTTATTGTGTGCAGTCATCAACTCAACTCACAACCCTCTGACTAGGTAACGTTATCTGAACTGGTCCGCATGCGCGGTGTAACCTCTAAATCAGTCCCCCGTACAACAGTACTTAAATAAACAATCCTATTGTTACACGTCATCGCAAAATGTTTTTTATTTTATTTTTATTTTTATTTTATTTTTTAGCTCGTTATAATGTGACTCATGAATCCCACCTTCACGTCAACAAGGACCCTAACCCTAACCCTCAATGGGGTAAAGAACCCCTGAACAAGTGTTAGAAGGGCTCATGTTGGAAATCACAGCCACATGAGCCTACTTACAGGAAGCCACCTCCCCCCACCCCGTCATGTAGACGTCCAGAATTGGTCATGGACCAACGGACGCAATGTAGACATGCTCTGCCCGTCCATCAGACGTCTAATGTTTAGGGGGGAGTAGTAGTCGACAAAAACCAATAGATAGTTGTTGCCAGCAGAACTTCTTGGAACTCCAAAAGGAGAAAAAAAACACCTCACACTTCGGTATGTGCCACTTTCTGGGGATCGCAAAAAAATATTATTATTTATTTATTTTTTTTAGCTCGTTATAATGTGACTCATGAATCCCACCTTCACGTCAACAAGGACCCTAACCCTAACCCTCAATGGGGTAAAGAACCCATGAACAAGTGTTAGAAGGGCTGACATTGGAAATCACAGCCACTATAGCCTACTTATAGGAAGCCAACCCCCCCCCCCCAACGAGATGAGATAAAAAGACCCCTGCGCTAACTATTCTAACCATGGAGTCAGACCTACGAATGATCTTCAACCCATGTGCTGAGTGCACAGTAGAGGGCCACCACCATGGAGAGGTTACTAGCACATACGATGCATGGTGGTATGGAATCCATCTCTTTGATCTTCAACTTCTCCTCTTATGTCAAGTACACACATGTATCAATGATTTATTACCTCAATGAGTGATGAGGACTTGAAAAAACAATAACAACACACATTGTAACGATCGCAAGGATATTTGTCCAAAAGTTGCCGGAGTCAAATTCCTTGTATGTGTACATACTTGGCCATTAAAGCTGATTCTGATTCTAATGAGAAGAAAGTATAAATAATTTGAACTACTCTTTTACTTTATAATGATTTGAACTTAAGTGTAATTAAATGAGAATATAGTATATGTAGTGTATCAAATAAGTAAATTCATTCTGATAACTTTGTTACTGCTGCTCTCTCCTGCCATGCCTAAATCAGAGTGTCAGAGCGTACCTCGGTGCCATCAGCAGCCTCATCGTCATACATAGCTACAGTAAAGCTGCATCCAGTCCCCAAACAGCTCAGGAGGGTCAACCTGTGCATCAAGAGCAGAAGTACCTGCATCCCGAGTCGAAAATTTAGGGGCCTGCGTCACCACACCGGCAGCTCTTGTGCAGCACATCTCCACTCTGTGACAGGCACACAAAACAGCAAGGAGAACAATTACAACAAGAAGAAGGATCAAAAATCTGACAATTCCCGCACCCCAATGTATAAATTCAAACAAACAGGACACTCAATAAACATACAAAAACAACTTCAGCAGCATACAGGTTTTCTGGTCTTACATAAATTTTCAGTGATGTAGGCCTACGTGTGAAGGAGCTGGCATCGGACATCATTAAAGGCGGATCGGGCACGAGCCGTCTTCGGAGTATGGTTGGGGAAGACAGAGAAACTCACGTCTCCAAGTTTGATCCGTTGCTGGGCCCTGGCACGGCGCAATTTGTCCACACAGTCTGTATGATAATGTAGACGAGCAATTATGGGCCGAGGGCGCTCTCCGAGTTTTGGCTTCGGCTGAAGGGTACGATGAGCACGGTCAACGAGAGGCTCCTTCTCAAGTTTAAAGTCCTCCTTGAGGAGAGATGACATAGCTGTAGCAGTAGAAGAGGTAGCAAAATCCTCAGGAATTCCCACTAACCGTATGGAAATCAGCACGAGGCGGAGATGTGGCATAGGAAGTAGGCCGCTGTGGTTGTATAGTTGGTTTCGCTTTTGGAGGCATTGTGATCGGCAAGAGGTCGGCGTGAAGTTTAAATTAAGGTGGTAGAGAAACTGAAGACCGAAAAAAGATACAAAAATTTTTTAAAGGTTGTTGCAGGAGCTCAGAAAGACGTGTCCTACTCCATTAGTCGCTACACCGGAAGCTCCGTGCTCTGCTGTTTGATCACAGTCTCCCTTCACTTGATGAATGAGACTCAGTTTAGTTTTTAAAGGTTTTAAGGAATCCTTAAGTTCTTTCATGCGTTCCTCAGCTGCTTCTTCAGTAGATTTGACTCTGTGGCTTCATCCTTAAAAAAGGCCCCGTATGGGCTCTGCTCAAAGGTAGTACTAGGTATTTCCATTGAGGATCTTCTCTTACAGATTGGACACTCATGCGTTTCTCTTTCTGTCCAGTGTTTCTTCAGACATTCTTTACAGAAGCTGTGACTGCACGAGAGGAGGTCTGGATCTTCAGAAATGTTTTCACAGAGAGTACAGCAGAGATCTTCCTCTTGTACGGTCGCCATGTTTACGTCCTCTCTAAACTCAGATACTTTCACTTTAGTTCTTTCTTCTTAAGCTCTTATTTCTATCATCAACAGCAGCTACAGTACTTTACCACCAGCAGCATTCCCACCAGTATTCCCTGCGGTAACGTTTGAGTCCTTCTTCAAAGGAAAGTCTGAGAATTTGGTCTGAAAGTTGAGACTGTCCTCTCCCACTTGAGTGTTTGCTTTCACTGAAACACGTTTGCTTCCTGACTCACTACGGTGGTGGAGCTTAGGCCCGGTGTTCTTATTGCGCACTTCATAAAAGACTTCCTGTCACCAGGCAGCTGTGTCTTACTCAGAGATTTCCTCCACAATTCAAAGTCTTATGTGGCCCTGTGGTAGTGTCGATGAAAAATTGTGGCCCCCTCCATTATTTAGGTTGCCCATCCCTGGTGTAGGCCAACCAGGTTCGCTCTCAAAATGGCAGGGAAAAAAAATGCAAACAGCGAAATGACAGTGGTCTTACTTCTGTGGAAGTCAGTGTTTGTCGTCATTATGTTGATGTGTGACATTTACAGTAAATCTGGCTCTTTGCAGCAACACAGTAAAAATTGTGGCTCTTAGCCTCTGACTGGTTGGCCACCCCTGAACTAAACTCTCGTATGATGTTTAACAGTGCATGACAGCTAAAACATAACTTTAATGTTATCACAGATTAGAAAGATGTCTTTCATCTTATTGTTTTAGTTTTACAGGCCACAACTTTCCTGTTTTATCTCAGTAATTTTATCATTTTTACAGCAGAACATTTAGCAGCTAACTCACATTCAACAGTAAACAGTACAAGCTAAAGCCTTTCACCTTAAAACATTAAATTTGTAAGCCTTATTTTGATTTGATTCACAATTATATAAAAAAAAATATTATTTGTGTTTGTGCTTTGAAGCTGATGATAAATTAAGTGGATATTTGTCTATAGTACACAGTATATATATATATATACATATAATTTTAGGTATGATGCAAATTGGACAACAGCCCCCCCCCCCCTTAACAAGAGGAGATTTACAGACCCCTGCACTAACTATTCTAACCATGGAGTCAGACCTTAAAAGAGGCCTTTTAATTTTTTTTTTTTTCAAAAAATGTAACAATACAAATATAACACAAATAGAACAATAACATAATAATAAAAATAAAAGTAAAAAATAAATAAATAAATGCCCTTGTGACGGATCACAGCTATCTGTGAGATGCAGCTCCAGACTACAGACGACGACCAGGTGGATTATGGGGTGTTTTATTACAGCTCTTTTCCTGCAACACAGCATACAGCACCACAGTGGTTAGGGAAATCACATCACAGTCTCGGGATAACACCACAGTGGAGTCCTCTTTTCTCTGTGCAGTATTTAACAGTAAAATAAAATACCGAAACCTACTCATATAAAATAAAAATAAAAATTACATCCTAGCGTGATCGTATAGTGTATATTGTTATTCCACAAATCATAAATGAAAAATCCCCACATATCCATTATATGACATGAAATGTCTTTCAAGAACACATTTAACATTTACCTTGAGGTAAGTATAAAAATCACAAGTAGCTCATTAACATTAAATTCAGAGATAGATAACAAATGCGAGCCATCTATCCGAACGATGAAAAAGGCTGCCCACAGACTTGTATACAAAAAAAACATCATGAAAAGTTACATAAAAAGTGCACAACGTATTACCTGCAACACAGCATACAGCACCACAGTGGTGAGGGAAATCACATCTCAGTCTCGGGATAACACCTAACACGAGGGAAACATTTAAGCTAGTTTAGCAACATTAACAAGTCTCTAACATCATTTTACGGTCTAGTAAGTCACAGTTATTACTCAAAAGTGTCAGCATAAGTCACAGTGAGTACTTGACATGGTAAAATGTGGAGTATAACTTCTGGAACATTAAAGGAAATAATTAATAATCCCGGACCATGCAAGAGGACGTCTTACCACAGTGGAGTCCTCTTTTCTCTATGCAGTACCCACACCAACCACTGCGCCAGTAGATGGCGGTGTTGCACCTTTTTCTGCCATAATTTAACAGGCATAGATCTACTCCATTACACTTATGCCTTCAGTTGCCCGATTATGAAACAGGATGACTCCATCTGCACAAGTAGAAAAAGACAAATGATTAGCGATCAAAACGGCAGTTAACACCGCCAGCTTTTTTAGAATGCGTCTGTATTGCCGGAAAAAAAACAACAAGAACAGTTATCCCAACAATGGCGGCCAGCCAAAGTCTCACACAGGAATAACTATCGCTCTGATAATGATAGCGACCGAACAACTGTTGCTTGCAGTGTTGTTCACGTTAAAGCAGGGGTGTAGATCCGATGTCAGGATTGGGGGGGGACACAAAAGTGATCTTTGTTTTTTGTCGGTATGCAACTCATACCATGGCACCATACCAATCATTTCTTTTTAGATGTGAATGTAAAATGTGAAGAATGTGAAGTCTGAAAATACATTTGTTCAATTTCAAATAATTTTTATTGGGGGGGACAATTCATGTTTTTCACAAATTGGGGGGGACATGTCCCCCCCATCCCCCCCGGGATCTGCACCCATGCGTTAAAGCGTATGTAAACGTTAGCATGGTGGTTGTGTTTAAAAGCTAACGAGCTGATGGGAAAAGATGCAATGCTAATTGTAGCAACAACTGTTTAGATTAATACGACAAAAATAAAACTGCAAACACTATAAATGAACATAAAGTTAACTAGGCAGTATGGGTTGACCGAACTTACCTGCAATTTAGTGAACGATAGCCTACGGTGCAGACTCGGCCGTTGCTTCCACATAAGAGGAACACCTGGGCCAATCGGAGTGGCTCTTATGGTCTATTTCGCCCGATGACTGTGGCACAGAACTCCCTTAAATAAACCGGTAGGAAAAATACAAAAATGTAAAATAACAAAATATCATGTACAATAAATAAATAATAAGTTTTTTTTAATTCTCAAATCAACAATCAACAATGAATATGAATATAAATTATTAATCATTCATATTGATTAATCATGTTGATAACAACAAGTTTGATATTTATCTTAAATTTAAAAAAAAAAAAATACATTTATCAATTTCCTGCACCTGTCTTAGACGTCCATATAACCTCCAGAAAAGTTATCTAGTCTGACGATCAAATGTTGAACGGCATATTGACGTCTATTAGCCTAGCCTAGCTCTTTCTTTCATAGGATAACATTAACTTCGTGGTCATCACCATGGCTCTCAAGTCTCACGCATTGGGCGTGAGACACACGCATTTCAACCCGTTCACACGTCACACCTTGTATTTCTCACGCAGAGAAATATTTTTTAAAACAGTGGAACAGGTCTGAATCAAGCGCGTTCCCGTAGAGTTCAGAGGCGCCTTTCACGCACCAGCCAATCAAATAAAAAGAACATAGCAACTGAACAGCCAATCAAAAAATAGCATTGCTGTATCCGGGCAAGATTTACATTTTCCCGGTTCAGACGCTCGCTGAGAAAACGACCGTCACGTCGAGTCACCTCACGCATTACAAAACTTCCGGGTCACGTAAACCCGACCAATTAAATATTAAAATCAGTCCTGTGTCCCGTTTTTCCATTTCTTATTTTTGACCTGAGCCTAAAATTGAAATATTCATTTTCGTTTTGTGTAAGATTAAAAAACAAATAACAAATTACCAGTCACTTTTTCATTTTTTGATTTTTGAATGCCCTTTGAAAATGGAAAGAACGACTGATACTGCCCCGTCCCCACCCCAACCAAATTCCTGCCGTTGCCGCCAAAATCTCACTTTGAACTCTTTGAAAACTTGAGATCCCTGTGAACAGTAACAGACATGAATACTTGTCGAGCAAAATTACTTTACAAACTACAATGACACAACTGTGTGGACAAATTTCCAACATCTTACCATCATATTACATTGATATAAATACATTCTGTTCATTGTTGGTTTTCATAACTGGCAAAAACAACTTGCACTAGCATGGGTAACTAACTAACTAACTAACGTTAGCATGGATTAACTACATGCGGTCGTCGACAAAGGACTAAACATGACACTGAAACAATATAATTTCGTAACCAGAAATATACCTTAATAAACATTCAATGTCATAAAACACATTCTCACCTGTGAAATGTTATCCCTTGCTGTTTGGTTTTTTCATTTCTTTCATTCGAACATCCATATGCAGCACAAAAGTCCGGCATCTTTAGAGTTGATCTGAATGCGGGAAAACTAATTTGGCGCTTCAGATCCCCGCTTCAAGATGGCGGCGGTGTTACCATATGCTTCGATGCCCAAGGCCCCCTTATGAGCTCTGCTCAAAGGTAGGCCTACTTATATCCAATGAGGATCTTCTCTTACAGAGTGGACACTCACGCGTTTCTCTTTCTGTCCAGCGCTTCTTCAGACATTCTTTACAGAAGCTGTGTTTGCACGACAGAATAACTGGATCTTTAAAAATGTCTTCACAGAGAATACAGTTGAGATCTTCCTCTTTTTCGGCCGCCATGTTTACTTCCTCTCTACACTCAGATACTTTGACTTCAGTTTTTTCTTCTTAATCTCTTATTTCTACCATCAACAGCAGGTACAGTACTTTACCACCAGCAGCATTCCCACCAGTATTCCCTGCGGTAACGTTTGAGTCCTTCTTCAAAGGAAAGTCAGAGAATTTGGTCTGAAAGTTGAGACTGTCCTCTCCCTCTTGAGTGTTCGCTTTCACTGAAACACGTTTGCTTCCTGACTCACTACGATGGTGGGGTGGAGCTTCTTATTGCACACTTCATAAAAGACTTCCTGTCACCAGGCAGCTGTGTCTCACTCAGAGATTTCCTCCACAATTCAAAGTATAAGGGACACACATCTTTTGTAAATTAAGATTAAAATAATTCAGATTTGCCTTCAGCTTTTTCTCTTGGTAGCAACGTGACGTTTACAGATATTAACTGAATCTTTTGCTGCAGAGACTTTGCAGAATAATAATGTTATCCTCTGATATTTTGCTCCATTTCTAATCTGTTAATTCCTCTTTATATCACGCATCATAGACAAATGTAGGAAACCTTTGTGAAATTACTGGGAAACACTTAATCTCTGAGATCATCTATTATAATCTCAGAGATTCAACAGAACATGAATCATGAAAAAAATATAATAATCCTTGATTCTTTAATCGCAATAGTTCACAAATATTTAAATACTTGGATCAATTACTATTTTAGTTCCTTCACTGTAATTTTTGTTCATATTATTTGATCCCCCATAAAACAGGTAAGTTAAATACAGTATAAGAAGTCTTAATACTTAAAGTGCTAAACATGTAAATACATGAAAACATGCATAAATCTCGGGTCTCTTTGGTCAAAACAGCTGTGCCTTTACATCCTACACCCGGACATGAGCTTTTGGACATCGGATTACGTTTCTCGGACACTTTTATCACCGATCTCCCATCTGTCCCTGAGATCGCCAGAACACCGGTGGCTTCGCACTCTACCCGGCTGGGAGGAAGTGCTCGCAGGCGGCGCAGAGATCGTAAACAAAGGCGAGGGAAACGCGGAGGGCTAAAAGCGAAGCTAAGACTAACACCACACCGACTCCCCTTGCCCAGCATCTTCCTCGCTAATGTTCGGTCTTTGGCTAACAAGATGGACGAGATACGACTACGCCTCGCCCACAGTAAGAGACTTTTGGACTGTAATGTCATGATTCTCACCGAAACATGGCTACACGGCGGTGTACCGGACAGTGCTATCGAGCTAGCCGGACGCTACACACACCGGGCGGATAGATCAGCTGATGACTCCGGCAAGACCAGAGGCGGAGGTTTGTGCATTTATGTCAACAAAGCTTGGTGTACGGACTCTGTTGCTCTTGGAAGCCACTGCTCAGCTAACCTGGAGTTTCTCATGGTTAAGTGTAGACCTTCCTATCTGCCACGGGAATTCACATCCACCATCATCACTGCTGCTTATATTCCACCGGATGCTAATGCTAAGCTCGCAATGAACGAACTTTATGCGGCCATTAGTAAACAACAGACTGATCACCCGGAGGCTGCTTTTATTGTTGCGGGTGATTTTAATCACTCAAACTTAAAGACTGTACTCCCCAAATTCCACCAGCATGTTTCCTGCCACACCAGAGGAAACAAGACTTTGGACCATGTTTACACAAACATGGCTGCCGCTTACACCGCGACCCCCCCTCCCCCACATCGGACAGTCAGATCACCTTTCTTTGTTCCTCACCCCCAAATATTCACCCCTCATCAACCGTGTCAGGCCATCAGTGAGGACCATCAAGGTGTGGCCAGCAGAGACAGACTCTGTACTCCAGGACAGGTTTCAACACACGGACTGGAGTACTTTTGCTTCTCAAGCCACCTGTGGCTCACACTTGGACATTGACAATTATGCCTCCTCTGTTATGGACTACATCACCACCATCATCGTTGACGTCACGACAGAGAAGCAGATCACCACGTACCCCAACCAGAAGCCATGGATGAACAAGGAGGTGCGGCTCCTGCTGAAGGCCTGTAACACTGCCTTCAGATCAGGGGATGCACAGGCCTACAGCACATCCAGGGCTAACCTGAGGAGGGGCATCAAGAAGGCCAAGCACTGCTACAAGCGGAAGATAGAGGGTCACTTTTCCAACTCTGACCCCCGACGCATGTGGCAAGGCATCCAGGCCATCACCGACTACAAGCCCAGCAACCCCACCCCCACAGCCACGGACGTCTCCTTCCTGAACGAGCTAAACTACTTCTACGCTCGCTTTGAGAGGGACAACGGAGACACCGCCACCAAGACAACACTCCCTGCAGACCACCAGCCCCTCTCACTCTCCCCCACTGATGTCCACACGGCACTGAGCAGAATCAACGCACGCAAGGCTGCTGGACCAGACGGCATCCCAGGACGTGTGCTCAGAGCATGTGCGGAGCAGCTCACCAGGATCTTCACGGACATTTTCAACCTGTCCCTCGCCCAAGCAGCTGTGCCAACATGTTTTAAAGCGACATCCATCGTGCCAGTGCCAAAACACTCCAAGCCGACGTGCCTCAACGACTACCGCCCTGTAGCACTCACACCCATCATTATGAAGTGCTTTGAGCGACTGGTCCTGGCGCACCTGAAGGACTCCCACCCTCCCACACTGGACCCACACCAGTTCGCCTACCGCAGCAACAGGAGCATAGATGATGCAGTCTCCACAGCTCTGCACTCTGTGCTCTCACACCTGGACAATAACCACACCTATGCACGATTGCTGTTTGTTGACTTCAGCTCAGCATTCAACACTGTCATCCCCTCCAAGTTAATCACCAAACTTGGAGCACTGGGCACCAACACCGCCCTCTGCAACTGGATCATGGACTTTCTTACCAACAGACCACAACACGTGAGGTCAGGCCACATCTCCTCCACCACTGTCACACTCAACACCGGTGTGCCACAAGGCTGTGTGCTGAGCCCCTTTCTGTACTCCCTCTTCACCCACGACTGCAGACCTGTGCATGGATCCAACTCCATCATCAAGTTCGCAGACGACACCACCGTGATTGGTCTCATCACCAACAACGACGAGACAGCCTACAGAGAAGAGGTACAGCACCTGGCCACATGGTGCGCCGACAATAACCTGTTCCTTAACACCAGCAAGACCAAGGAGCTCATTGTGGACTTCAGGAAGGAGAGAAGAACCACGCATGACCCCATTCACATGAACGGAATGGAGGTCGAACGTGTCTCCAGCTTCAAGTTCCTGGGGACCCACATCTCGGAGGACCTGTCCTGGACCACCAACACCTCCAGCCTGGTCAAGAAAGCTCACCAGCGCCTCTTCTTCCTGAGGACACTGAAGAAGAACCATCTGTCTTCAGCCATCCTGGTGAACTTCTACCACTGCGTGATTGAGAGCATCCTAACCAACTGTGTCACAGTCTGGTATGGAAGCTGCTCTGCTGCGGAGCGCAAACACCTGCAGCGCGTAGTGAAAACTGCCCAGCGCATCACAGGAACTCCACTCCCTGCCATTGAGGACGTCCAGAAGAGGCGCTGTCTGCGTCGTGCCCGCAGCATTCTGAAGGACTCCTCCCACCCGGCACATGGACTATTTTCCCTCCTGCCCTCAGGCAGGCGTTTCAGAAGCCTCCGGACAAGGACCAGCAGACTGAGGAATAGCTTTTTCCCCAGAGCTGTGATCTTACTGAACTCGAACCCCCGCTGACCCCTACACACCAATTCACACCCCTTAACTCATCATTCAATCACTGACCAAAGACTTTTACACCACCACCACTGCACTGTTGGACTGCTCTGCACATGCTCACTTTATACAATCTGTTTGCACAGTACTATGTAACGAATATTGCACTAGTCTAGTAACTTAGATAGCCACTGCTATTATTTATTTTTGCACTGCAAGTTGCTCACGTCATCTGTTTTTGTATCGCCTAATTTATCATCTGCCATCTCCTCTATTGTAAATTATGTTATGCTAGTTCCTGTTTATAGTCTACTCACAATTAATGAACAAATCCATCTGTATAATATGTTCATAGTACCTCACTCAATCGTTATGTACATCTTGCTCATTAACCTGTATATATGGTCTCATCTGTACATAGGTTCTAATCTGTAAATATTGTCCATATGCTGTACCATACTTATATACCATAATATTTATGCCACGTGCACTTACTGCCTATTGCACTTCTGGTTAGATGCTAAACTGCATTTCGTTGCTCTGTACATGTACATGTGTAATGACAATAAAGTTGAATCTAATCTAATCTAATAAAGTGAATGTGCAGTTATTACAACATATTTAAAAGTGTACAGTATTTACATTGTAGAACTTGTCACCAAATACATGTTCAATAGTGCAGCTTTAAAGTGGTCCAGTTTAAACATATATTGTTCGCTTATGTTACGTAAAACATTCAAAGTTAGTTTTAGAATAGTTTTAATTATTAAAAAAAAAAAAAAAAAAAAAATCCACCAGGACTTCATATGTGTTAAAGTGTTAATGCTCAAACAATACATGATTAATTCAACTCATTATTATAGTAATAATAATAAAAAAAATAGAGATTTTAAAAAGTTAAAGTAACATGAAAAAAAGTTATCACTTGATTAACTAAACTCCCATATGTTGTTTTACAGTGTATGACAGCTAAAACATAACTTTAATGTTATCACAGATTAGAAAGATGTCTTTCATCTTATTCTTTTAGTTTTACAGGCCACAACTTTCCTGTTTTATCTCAGTAATTTTATCATTTTTACAGCAGAACATTTAGCAGCTAACTCACATTCAACAGTAACAGTACAAGCTAAAGCCTTTCACCTTAAAACATTAAAGTGTTCAGAGTCTCCACTGAGCATCTCTTTATACATCAGCTCATCATCTAATGTGGCACTACTGTTACAGAGACCTGCAGAGGTACGATCTTTATCGGGTCGTCATCCCAGGTGCTGATGTATGGAAACAGTCTGTCGGTGAAGGTGTGTGTGAAGGTGTGTATGTGTTCGTCTGTGTCAGAATCAGAGAACGTCAGTCGTCCTCCGTCCTGTTCCAGCTTCACTCTGATCTTCTTTGGGTTCATCGCCACCATCACGTCAGATCCTGTGTCAAACGGTGAAAGGGATTTGTATTCACTGTTGCTGAACATCAGCCTCCACAGACCGGGCCATATGACTCCTTTCCTTGGGTCTTTTTCGAAGGAAAGTCCGAGAATTCGTTCTAAAAGTTGAGACTGTCGTCTTCATCTTGTTGAGTCTCTGCTCTCAATGGAAGAACAGGTTTGCATCTTTCCAGGGGTGGAGCTTGTCTCAGGCGTTCTTATTGCGCACTTCATAGAAGACTTCCTGTCACCAGGCAACTGTGTCTGACTCTGAGATTTCATCCACTATTCAAAGTATAAGCGACACACATGTTGTGTAAATTAAGATTAAAATAATTCAGATTTGTCTTTAGCTTTTTCTCTTGGGAGCAATTTGTATAACTTTTATACAAATATTTTATAGTAAACACTTGAGTAGTTTTATTTTGGAACACTGCATTCTTGTCAGTCTTTGTTACAGTACATACCATTTCTCATTTTCAATTAACAAATAAACTCATAAATACTCCAAGAATCTTTAAATAAGTAAAAACTGCAATACCACAATGTAAAAATGCTCCATGGAAGTAAAACCTTGAATATGAACATGTAAAAGTACTTAATATGCAGGAACAAAAATATTAATTCATATTATTAACTTCCAGAGTAGGGTTTATTTGAAAAACTGCATTTGATAATTTAATTCACCTACTGTAAATGAATCAAACACTCACCGGTGGCTTCTGTGACATGTAATTGTTTTTAATGACTTTTTTGATATCATATAAAGCGGAATGAAATGGAAATGATACAGTACTCGAGTAACTTGTTCAGTTTAACATATTTCATACAGATTAATATGCGACTAGTTTTTTCATACTGACCCGAGAAAAGTTCATTTTATTCCCAACACGTGCTTTTCACAGGGTTAATATGTATGCCGAATTAAACATAAGACGCTACCATACACATTAAATGACTATAATTATCACTGTTACCTGCTCCTGTCGTAAAAGTCTTTATTTTCTCTATAAATGTGCCTTTTCTACACGAGGCTTCGTGCGAATGTCAGTTACTGAGAAGGCGGACGTGTTTGAACTCTGCACCTTATTCCGTTGTTTTGTTGTTTCACTGTCAGCGGCTCCGCTTCGGTCTGAGAGTAAAAACGAGTCCCGGACAGAAGAGTTGTTCTCCTGCTGAGCTGAAATACACCTGTAACACCTCTGCAGAGGAAACTACGAGCCATGTTGTGGTTTGCTTATCCTCAGCGCTTCACCTTTCAACTGTCACTTCGTCTACGACACGTAGCGTAACGTAAGGTAAACATAAGAGACGTAAGAAAAATACAACAAAAAACCTTTAACTTGAAATATGAGAAAAATACGTTGTACCAAAGGTAATAAAAATAAGTAGAATAAAATTAAATCATTTATAAGGAATAGAAATTATTATTTTACACTATTATTATTATTATTATTATTATTATTATATTTCAAACAAGGAGTGGAGGTTAAAAATGGTCTTATTGTGAAATATGTGCAAAATACTTTATACTAATAAAATTAAGTTTAATAAAAAGTTTAATTAATAAAATTTGGGGGATTGAGTACCGACCTTATAAAGTGGTTTATTTCAAATATGTCTTCTGTGTAAAAATTTGTGAAATCACTGGGAAACTTTCAAACACAAGAAATATGATTTTTATTTTTCACCTGCTGCAAGAAAATATTTTTACACAAACCCAACTCTACTTTTTCCACTGTTACACGTAAAGCACATTACATTAGATAATTACATAAATCATGAAAAAACATTAATAATGAACAAATAACTGTTAATTAATTAATTACACTCACAGAATACTACTACAACTTACTTCCATTTCTAATTTTATAATCAATTTTATTTCCCTCACCATGATTTGGTTCAAATTATTTAATCTCTATAAAATAATTCACACCGTAATAACAACAGAAAGAAGAATTATATAAGTCTTAAAAATACTCTGACACTAAAAGCTGTTAATGTTGATAAATGACTTGATAAAAACCAGACTCTTAATCCGTAAAAAGCAAAACACATGAAAACATGTATGACGTTAATATACAGTTATTACACATTTTAAAAAAGTGAAACACCAGAATTTTTGAAGTAACAAAAAGACTTTAAAGTTAAAGTAACATGAAAAAAGAAAAGTTATCACTTTATTCAACTAAAGTCCCATA
The DNA here is from genome assembly GCF_963514085.1 of Chelon labrosus. Taxonomy (NCBI): domain Eukaryota; kingdom Metazoa; phylum Chordata; class Actinopteri; order Mugiliformes; family Mugilidae; genus Chelon; species Chelon labrosus. The sequence continues at coordinate 19,100,761 of NC_140356.1, forward strand.
TGATGTTTTACAGCGTATGACAGCTAAAACATAACTTTAATATTATCACAGATTATAAAGATGTCTCTCATCTTATTGTTTTAGTTTTACAGGCCACAACTTTCCTGTTTTATCTCAATAACTTTATAATTTTTACAGGAGAACATTTAGCAGCTAACTCACATTCAACAGTAACAGTACAAGCTAAAGCCTTTCACCTTAAAACATTAAAGTGTTCAGAGTCTCCACTGAGCATCTCTTTCTACATCAGCTCATCATCTGATGTGGCACTACTGTTACAGAGACCTTCAGAGGTACGACCTTTATCGGGACGTCACCCCAAGTGCTGATGAATGGAAACAGTCTGTCAGTGAAGGTGTGTGTGAAGGTGTGTATGTGTTCGTCTGTGTCAGAATCAGAGAACGTCAGTCGTCCTCTGTCCTGGTCCAGCTTCACTCTGATCTTCTTTGGGTTCTTCACCACCGTCACGTCAGATCCTTTATCAAACGGTGAAAGTGATTTGTATTCACCTTTTTCGAACCTCAACCTCCACAGACTGTCCGATATGACTCCTTTCCTTGGGTCTGACTCTGTTGCCACGCCCAGGCCGAAGGCCTTGTTGTCTCCAACCTCCACCTCCCAGCTGTGGCAGCCTGAGTCAAAACCCTCAGAGCCCACGACTCCAAAGAAGCGGTCCATCCTCTCTGGGTTGTCAGGAAGCTGCTGCTTCATCTCTACCTTCACCTTCCTCAGACTGGTCAGATCGTCAGACAGGACGACTTGTGGATTAGCAGTGTTTGGATCCAGAATCACAGGACTGTAAGACACCATCTCCTTCATCTTGGTCCAGATGTTGAAGCTCAGGTTGCCCAGATGTTTGGCCACGTCTATCAGAGCTCCTGAGGACAGCTCTGGATCTTCAGGCAGAGGTTGCTGCTGGACTCTTTCCTCTGCAGCCTTGTAGTTCTGCAGGAACGAGGCGTCTCCAGCTCTCAGCTCCTTCTCTGTGGCTTTGATTGTGCTGGAAAGAGCAGTAATCTCTCTGCTCAGAGCCTTAATCTTCTCCTTCATCACCTGACTCTTCTGCTCCTCCTCCTCCTTCAGTGCAGCCATCCTGGCCTCCTCTTCCTCATCTAGAAACTGATGAAGCTTCCTGAACTCCTCCTTGATCTTCGACATGGTGATTTCTGCCTGATCTTTAATGTGCTCTGCTGTTTGATCACAGTCTCCCTTCACTTGATGAATGAGCCTCAGTTTAGTTTTTAAAGGTTTTAAGGAATCCTCAAGTTCTTTCTTACGTTCCTCAGCTGCTGCTTCAGTAGCTTTGACTCTGTGGTTGCTGTGGGTTTCTGAATCTCTGCAGACGCTGCACACCAGCTGCTGGTCGTCCATACAGAAGAAGCTGAGTTTCTCAGAGTGCACACTGCAGACTGGAACAGACTCTGAGGCTTCCTCCTTAAAAAAGGCCTTGTATGGGCTCTTCTGCTCAAAGTGAGGAGGGCTATCCATTGAGGATCTTCTCTTACAGAGTGGACAATCACGTGTTTCTCTTTCTGTCCAGTGTTTCTTCAGACATTCTTTACAGAAGCTGTGGCTGCACGACAGAATGACTGGATCTTTAAAAATGTTTTCACAGAGAGTACAGCAGAGATCTTCCTCTAATCTGGTCGCCATGTTTACTTCCTCTCTAAACTCAGATACTTTCACTTTAGTTCTTTCTTTTTAATCTCTTATTTCTACCATCAACAGCAGCTACAGTACTTTACCACCAGCAGCATTCCCACCAGTATTCCCTGCGGTAACGTTTGAGTCCTTCTTCAAAGGAAAGTCCGAGAATTTGGTTTAAAAGTTGAGACTGTCATCTCCCACTTGCAGAGTGTTTGCTTTCACTGCAACACGCTTGTTTCCTGATTCATTACAGGGGTGGAGCTTAGGTCCAGTGCTGTTATTGCGCACTTCATAAAGACTTCCTGTCACCAGGCAGCTGTGTCTGACTCAGAGATTTCATCCACTATTCAAAGTATAAGCGACACACATCTTTTGTAAATTAAGATTAAAATAATTCAGATTTGTCTGCAGCTTTTTGTCTCAGGAGCAACGTGCCGTTTGCAGATATGAACTGAATCGTCTGCTGCAGAATAATAATGTTTTTTCCTCTGAGTTTTTGCTCCATTTCTAATCTGTTAATTCCTCTTCATATCATGCACCATAGAGAAATGCAGGCAACCTTTGTGAAATTACTGGGAAACTTTCAAACATCAGAAATATGATTTTTTATTTTTCCACCTGCAGAAACAAAATAGTTTTACACCAACCCAACTCTACCTTTTCCACTGTTACACATACAGCACATGATGACAGTGTTTAATCAGAACAACATTATCAATAAAATATCAGTGAATCAAAGATTTTAGAGTTGGCCACAACAGGTTTTCATTCCTTTAAATTACATCATTAGACAGAATGGAGGATGAGCAGCAGCTGTATTTATGATCTCAGAAATTCAACAAAACATGAGTCTTACAAAAAATATAATAATCCTTGATTCTTAAATTACAATATTTCACATGTTTAAATGCTTGGATTAATAACTATTTTAGTTCCTTCACTATTATTTTGTTCATATTATTTGATCCCCGTAAAAAGGTAAGTTAAACACAATATAAGAAGTCTTAATACTTAAAGTGCTAAACATATAAATACATGAATACATGCATAAAGTGAATGTGCAGTTATTACATTTTTAAAAGTGTACAGTATTTAAACTGTAGAACTTGTCGCCAAATACATGTTCAATAGTGTAGCTTTAAAGTGGTCCAGTTTAAACATATATTGCATTAAAACGTTCACTTATGTTAAGTAAAACATTCAAAGTTAGTTTTTGAATAGTTTTCATTATTAAAAACAATCCACCAGGACTTCATATGTGTTAAAGTGTTAATGCTCAAACAATACATGATTAATTCAACTCATTATTATAGTAATAATAATAAAAAAAATAGAGATTTTAAAGTTAAAGTAACATGAAAAAAAGAAAAGTTATGACTTGATTCAACTAAACTCCCATATGTTTTACAGTGTACGACAGCTAAAACATAACTTTAATGTTATCGCAGATTAGAAAGATGTCTTTCATCTTAGAACATTTAGCAGCTAACTCACATTCAACAGTAACACTACAAGCTAAAGCCTTTCAAGGTTCAAGGTTCTTTATTAGGCCATTTGTGCATAAACCAGTCCAGGCACATTGGAATTCTTGTGCAGGGCTCTCACAGAGTCAACAGTTTAGTTAAAAAGAGAAGTATAAATATAGAAATCACTATACGACAAAAAATATAAATACAAAATGTAGAAGCACTATGCAACTGTAATATTACAATAAAAAAGCATGAAGGTGAGAGGGCAATGTTGGTGACAGAGTAATAAATAATAGTAAATAGATAAACTGGTTAGACTGGTTCTAGGAATGTGAGGTGGGGGTGAGGGGGAGAGAGGGGGAGAGAGAAAGCATTGGGAATATTGCACTGATGGACTATTGCACATTTATCAGGGAACTACAGAACAGATTGCACACTGTACAGAGATAACATCAAGTCAACTATTGCACATATGTACAGTTGCAATCACAATTATTCAACCCCCACTGCAAATAAGGTTTATTGGCAAAATGTACAAATTAGCAAAGGTTTGCAATAAACAAATCAAGCAAGAGCAACTTAGATAGCTCAACACAACTAATATTACAAGTGGTTTCTCCAAATTCAACACAAAATGCCACTTTTAATGACCACTGCAGTGTCAGAATTATTCAACCCCCTGAATAGAATTCCTCATGAGAGTACATATTTGGAAATCAGGTGTGATTTGAAGCTCCCCTGATGCAACCAATCAAGGTCTTTATTATTTGCATCAGGTGTGCTTGAGCTAGAACACCTCAAATACCTAGACTGTTGATGGTGATGTTGTATTGCATGTTGGAAATATGGCTAAGTCAAGAGAATTGTCCAAAAAATTCAGAGAAGAGATTATTGACTTACATAAACAAGGAAAAGGTTATAAAAAGATAGCAAGGGCACTGAATGTCCCTAGAGATACAGTTGGAAGCATAGTTCGCAAGTTTAAAGTGAAAGGAACAGTGGCTACACTACCTGGACGTGGCAGAAAGAAGAAGTTATCAATGGCTGCTACCAGAGTCCTGAGGAGGCAGGTGGTTAAAAATCCTCGACTGACTGCGAAAGACCTGCAGCAAGACTTGGTGGCAGCAGGGACTGAGGTTTCAGTGTCCACAGTAAGGCGCACACTAAATGTTGAAGGGCTCCATGCCCGAATTCCAAGACGTACACCACTACTGACCCAAAGGCACAAGAAAAGTCGGCTCCAATTTGCTCAACACTATATTGAAAAGCCAAAAAGGTTTTGGGATTCTGTTCTGTGGAGCGATGAAACAAAACTGGAACTTTTCGGGCCTATGGATCAGCGGTATGTCTGGAGGAGGAAGAATGAAGCATATGCAGAAAAGAACACCCTGCCTACAGTGAAGCATGGTGGTGGCTCAGTGATGCTCTGGGGCTGTTTTGCTTACTCTGGCACTGGAAACCTGCAGCGTGTAGAGGGCAAGATGGATTCAATCAAGTATCAGGAAATCCTGGGAGAAAATGTCATGCTGTCTGTGAGGAAGCTGAAGCTTGGACGTCATTGGACCTTCCAACAGGACAATGATCCCAAGCATACCTCAAAGTCCACCAAGGCTTGGTTTCAGAAGAAGTCCTGGAAGATATTAGAGTGGCCATCACAGTCGCCTGACTTGAACCCCATTGAAAATCTGTGGTGGGATTTGAAAAAGGCGGTTGCAGCACGCAAACCCAAGAACATTAGTGAACTGGAGGCCTTTGCCCATGAGGAATGGGCTAAGATTCCCCAGGAACGCTGCCAGAAGCTGGTGTCTGGCTATGCATCACGTTTGCAGCAGGTCATAACAGCAAAAGGGTGCTCTACTAAGTATTAAAGTTGCTTATCATTAAGGGGTTGAATAATTTTGACAATGCAGTGGTCATTAAAAATGATATTTTTGTGTTGAATTTGGAGAAACCACTTGTAATATTAGTTGTGTTGAGCTATCTAAGTTGCTCTTGCTTGATTTGTTTATTGCAAACAGGTACTAATTTGTACATTTTGCCAATAAACCTTATTTGCAGTGGGGGTTGAATAATTTTGATTGCACATGTAATTAAAGTGAGGTAGTGTTTGGTTATTTTTTGCACAAGTTCGGTAGTTATTGTTTTTTTTTGTTTTTCCATCAGTCTGACTGTGGCACTGATGATACTGTCTGCTCTGCTGTGTCTCAGGTTGTACGTTCAGTGTTTGTGTCTGAGCAGAGAGTGAGCTGGGTGGAGTGAGTCTCTGATGATTCCCTCTGCTTGTTTCCTACAGCGCTGCACGTACATACAGTCCTTGGAAGGAAGTTCTGTCCCTAAAATCTTCTCCGCTGTCTTTAAGACTCTTTGCAGAGCCTTCCTCTCTGCCTGTGTGGTGTTGCCGTACCAGACAGTGATGCCTGCGGTGAGGATGCTCTCTATCAGCCCTCTGTAGGCCTGGGTGAGGGGGCGGTGGTTCAGACCAGCTTTCCTGAGCAGCCTGATGAAATAGAGCCTTTGCTGGGCTTTTTTCACTGTGGCTGTGGTGTTGAGAGTCCAGCTCAGGTCAGATGTGACCTGCAGGGGGAGGATTCCTCCTGAAGTCCAGAATTATTTCCTTGGTCTTGTCTGTGTTGAGGACGAGGTCGTTCTCCTCTCCGTAGACCAGGATGTTGTTGACCAGGGTCCTGTATCCTGACTCGTCTCCCCCCTTGATGAGCCCCAGGATGGTGGTGTCATCAGCATATTTGATGATAATGGTGCCGTCCTGGGTGGAGACGCAGTCGTGTGTGTACAGGGTGAAGAGTTTGGGGCTGATGCAGCAGCCCTGTGGTGATCCTGTGCTGACCCTGAGCTCAGCAGGCACCCGTCCTCCCATCTTCACCACCTGTGGTCTTTCGGTCAGGAAATCCAAGATCCAGTTGCAGGTTGGAGTGGGGACTCCGAGGTCTGTCAGCTTCATGATCAGTCTGCCTGGGCGGATGGTGTTGAATGCAGAACTGTAGTCCAGGAGGAGCATCCTGGACTACGTTCTGCTGCTCTCCAGGTGTTGCAGGGTGTGGTGAAGGGCTTGCTACAGCGTCGTCCACTGATCGATTGGGACGGTATGCAAACTGGAGGGGGTCGACCGTGTCCGGGACCGTCTCATTGATGTGGGTGAGGACTATTTTTTCGAGGCACTTCATGGCGACTGGTGTGAGTGCCACTGACCTGAAGTCGTTTAGGGTGGGTGTGTCTGGTCTTTTGGGGACTGGTATGATGGTGGAGGTTTTGAAGATGCGGGGGACTACAGCCTGGGATAATGACATGTTGAAGATGTCAGCATACACACCGGCTAGCTGATCCCCACAGGCCTTCAGGACTCTGGGCGGCACTCCATCGGGTCCCACCACCTTGTGGGGGTTCACCTTCTTCAGAGCCTTCAGGAACTGTGCGTGTGTAACCTGGGAGGCAGTGTCCGTGGGGTCACAGGGGGCTTTTCATAAAAGGCTTCCTGTCACCAGGCAGCTGTGTCTGACTCTGAGATTTCATCCACTATTCAAAGTATAAGCGACACACATGTTGTGTAAATTAAGACTAAAATAATTCAGATTTGTCTTTAGCTTTTTCTCTTGGGAGCAACGTGTAGAACTTTTATACAAGTATTTTATAGTAAACACTTGAGTAGTTTTATTTTGGAACACTGCATTCTTGTCAGTTTTTGTTACAGTACATAACATTTCTCATTTTCAATTAACAAATAAACTCATAAATAATCCAAGAATCTTTAAATAAGTAAAAACTGCAATACCACAATGTAAAGATGCTCCATTGAAGTAAAACCTTAATTCATTATCTTGAGTATGAACATGTAAAAGTACTTAATATGCAGGAACAAAAATATTAATTCATATTATTAACTTCCAGACTAGGGTTTATTTGAAAGATGTTATATCATATGAAGCGGAATGAAATGGAAATAATACAGTACTTGAGTAACTTGTTCAGTTTAACATATTTCATACAGATTTATTGTCATGCAGTTAATATGCGACTCCATACGGACCCGAGAAAAGTTCATTTTATTCCCAACACGTGCTTTTCACAGGGTTAATATGTATGCCGAATTAACCATTAGACGCTACCATATACATTAAATGACTATATTTATCACTGTTACCTGCTGCTGTCGTAAAAGTCTTTATTTTCTCTATAAATGTGCCTTTTCTACACGAGGCTTTGTACGAATGTCAGTTAGTGAGAAGGCGGACGTGTTTGAACTCTGCACCTTATTCTGTTGTTTTGTTGTTTCACTGTCAGCGGCTCCGCTTCGGTCTGAGAGTAAAAACGAGTCCCGGACAGAAGAGTTGTTCTCCTGCTGAGCTGAAATACACCTGTAACACCTCTGCAGAGGAAACGACGAGCCATGTTGTGGTTTGTTTATCCTCAGCGCTTCACCTTTCAACTGACACTTCCGGGTATGGTGACGTCTACGACATGTGGCGTAACGTAAGGTAAACGTAAGAGACGTAAGAAAAATACAACAAAAAACCTTTAACTTGAAATATGAGAAAAATACGTTGTAGCAAAGGTAATAAAAATAAGTAGAATAAAATTAAATCATTTAAAAGGAATAGAAATTATTCTTTTACACTATTATTATTATTATTATTATATTTCAAACAAGGAGTGGAGGTTAAAAATGGTCTTATTGAGAAATATGTGCAAAATACTTTATACTAATAAAATTAAGTTTAATAAAAAGTTTAATTAATAATATTTTGGGGATTGAGTACCGACCTTATAAAGTGGTTTAATTCAAATATGTCTTCTGTGGGAAAATTTGTGAAATTACTGAGAAACTTTCAAACACAAGAAATATGATTTTATTTTTCACCTGCAGCAACAAAATATTTTTACACAAACCCAACTCTACTTTTTCCACTGTTACACATAAAGCACATTATTAATCAAATCTCAGTGAACCAATATATGTAGGTCAGAGTCTAGTTTTCATTAGTTTACATTAAATAATTACATAAATCATGAAAAAACATTAATAATTAACAAATAACTGTTGTTTTAATTACACTCACAGAATACTACTACAACTTACTTCCATTTATAAATTTATAATCAATTTTATTTCCCTCATCATGATTTGGTTCAAATTATTTAATCTCTATAAAATAATTCACACCGTAATAACAACAGAAAGAAGAATTGTATGAGTCTTAAAACTACTCTGACACTAAAAGCTGTTAATGTTGATAAATGACTTGATAAAAACCAGACTCTTAATCCGTAAAAAGCAAAACACATGAAAACATGTATGACGTTAATACTGTTATTACACATTTTAAAAAAGTGAAACACCAGAATTTTTGAAGTAACAAAAAGACTTTAAAGTTAAAGTAACATGAAAAAAGAAAAGTTATCACTTTATTCAACTAAAGTCCCATATGATGTTTTACAGTGTATGACAGCTAAAACATAACTTTAATATTATCACAGATTATAAAGATGTCTTTCATCTTATTGTTTTAGTTTTACAGGCCACAACTTTCCTGTTTTATCTCAGTAACTTTATCATTTTTACAGCAGAACATTTAGCAGCTAACTCACATTCAACAGTAACAGTACAAGCTAAAGCCTTTCACCTTAAAACATTAAAGTGTTCAGAGTCTCCACTGAGCATCTCTTTATACATCAGCTCATCATCTAATGTGGCTCTACTATTACAGAGACCTTCAGAGGTACGACCTTTATCGGGACGTCACCCCAGGTGCTGATGTATGGAAACAGTCTGTCAGTGAAGGTGTGTGTGAAGGTGTGTATGTGTTCATCTGTGTCAGAATCAGAGAACGTCAGTAGTCCTCCGTCCTGGTCCAGCTTCACTCTGATCTTTGTCGGGTTCTTCACCACCGTCACGTCAGATCCTGTGTCAAATGGTGAAAGGGTTTTGTATTCACCGTTGCTGAACATCAGCCTCCACAGACCGGGCCATATGACTCCTTTCCTTGGATTCCACTCTGTAACCACGCCCAGGACGAAGGCCTTGCTGTCTCCAACCTCCACCTCCCAGCTGTGGCAGCCTGAGTCAAAACCCTCAGAGCCCACGACTGAGAAGAAGTGGTCCATCCTCTCTGGGTTGTCAGGAAGCTGCTGCTTCATCTCTACCTTCCTCAGACTGGTCAGATCGTCAGACAGGACGACTTGTGGATGAGCAGTGTTTGGATCCAGAATGACAGGACTGTAAGACACCATCTCCTTCATCTTGGTCCAGATGTTGAAGCTCAGGTTGCCCAGATGTTTGGCCACGTCTATCAGCGCTCCTGAGGGCAGCTCTGGATCTTCAGGCAGAGGTTGCTGCTGGACTCTTTCCTCTGCAGCCTTGTAGTTCAGCAGGAACCAGACGTCTCCAGCTCTCAGCTCCTTCTCTGTGGCTTTGATCGTGCTGGAAAGAGCAGTAATCTCTCTGCTCAGAGTCTTAATCTTCTCCTTCATCATCTGACTCTTCTGCTCCTCCTCCTCCTTCAGTGCAGCCATCCTGGCCTCCTCTTCCTCGTCTAGAAACTGATGAAGCTTCCTGAACTCCTCCCTGATCTTTGACATGGTGCTTTCTGCCTGATCTTTAATGTGCTCTGCTGTTTGATCACAGTCTCCCTTCACTTGATGAATGAGCCTCAGTTTAGTTTTTAAAGGTTTTAAGGAATCCTCAAGTTCTTTCTTACGTTCCTCAGCTGCTTCTTCAGTAGCTTTGACTCTGTGGTTGCTGTGGGTTTCTGAATCTCTGCAGACGCTGCACACCAGCTGCTGGTCGTCCAGACAGAAGAAGCTGAGTTTCTCAGAGTGCACACTGCAGACTGGAACAGACTCTGAGGCTTCATCCTTAAAAAAGGCCTCGTATGGGCTCTTCAGCTCAAAGTTAGGAGAAAGGAATTCCTTTGAGGATCTTCTCTTACAGGTTGGACACTCGCGCGTTTCTCTTTCTGTCCAGTGTTTCTTCAGACATTCGTTACAGAAGCTGTGGCTGCACGAGAGGAGGACTGGATCTTTAAAAATGTTTTTACATAGAGTACAGCAGAGATCTTTATCTTGTTCGGTAGCCATGTTTACGTTCTCTCTAAACTCAGATACTTTGACTTCAGTTTTTTCTTCTTAATCTCTTATTTCTACCATCAACAGCAGCTACAGTACTTTACCACCAGCAGCATTCCCACCAGTATTCCCTGCAGTAACGTTTGAGTCCTTCTTCAAAGGAAAGTCCGAGAATTTGTTCTGAAAGTTGAGACTGTCGTCTTCGTCTTGTCGAGTCTCTGCTCTCACTGGAAGAACAGGTTTGCATCTTTCCGGGGTGGAGCTTGTCTCAGGTGTTCTTACTGCACACTTCATGTAAGACTTCCTGTCACCAGCTGTGTCTGACTCAGAGATTTCATCCACTATTCAAAGTATAAGCGACACATTTTTTTTGTAAATTAAGACTAAAATAATTTGGATTTGTCTTCAGCTGTTTCTCTTGGGAGCAACGTGTATACAAATATTTTATACTAATTACTTGAGTATTTTTATGTTGGGACACTGTATTTGTGTCAGTTTTGTTACAGAACATACCATTTACCATTTTCAATTAAAAAATAAACTCATAAATAATCCAAGAATTCTTAAATAAGTAACAACTGCAATACCACAATGTAAAAATGTTCCACTGAAGTAAAACCTTAATTCATTATCTTGATTATGAACATGTAAAAGTACTTAATATACAGAAAAAAAATGTTAATGCATTTTAATAACACCCAGACTGGGGCTTATTTGAAAAACAGCATTTGATAATTTAATTCACGTACTGTAAATGCATCAAACACTCACTGGTGGCTTCTATGTAATTATTTTTAATAATAACTTTTTGATATCGCATGAAGCGAAATGAAATTAAAATAATAGTTCTTAAAAATTGTAGCTGAGTAGCTGTTCAACATATTTCTCACAGATTTATTGTCATGTAGTTAATATGCGACTAGTTTTACAGAACTACCTTAAAAAAGTTCATTTTATTCCCAACACGTGCTTTTCACAGGGTTAATATGTATGCCGAATTAACCATATGAGGCTACCATATACATTAAATGACTATATTTATCACTGTTACCTGCTCCTGTCGTAAAAGTCTTTATTATCTCTATAAATATGCCTTTTCTACACGAGGCTTCGTGCGAAAGTCAGTTACTGAGAAGGCGGACGTGTTTGAACTCTGCACCTTATTCCGTTGTTTTGTTGTTTCACTGTCAGCGGCTCCGCTTCGGTCTGAGAGTAAAAACGAGTCCCGGACAGAAGAGTTGTTCTCCTGCTGAGCTGAAATACACCTGGAACACCTCTGCAGAGGAAACTACGAGCCATGTTGTGGTTTGTTTATCCTCAACGCTTCACCTTTCAACTGTCACTTCCGGGTATGGTGACGTAAACGGCACGTAGCGTAACGTAAGGTAAACGTAAGAGACGTAAGAAAAATACAACAAAAAACCTTTAACTTGAAATATGAGCAAAATACGTTGTACTAAAGGTAATAAAAATAAGTAGAATAAAATTAAATCATTTATAAGGAATAGAAATTATTCTTTTACACTATTATTATTATTATTATTATTATTATATTTCAAACAAGGAGTGGAGGTTAAAAATGATCTTATTGTGAAATATGTGCAAAATACTTTATACTAATAAAATTAAGTTTAATAAAAAGTTTAATTAATAATATTTGGGGGATTGAGTACTGACCATAAAAAGTGGTTTATTTCAAATATGTTTTCTGTGGAAAATTTTGTGAAATTACTGAGAAACTTTCAAACACAAGAAATATGATTTTTATTTTTCACCTGCAGCAAGAAAATATTTTTACACAAACCCAACTCTACTTTTTCCACTGTTACACGTAAAGCACATTGCATTAGATAATTACATAAATCATGAAAAAACATTAATAATTAACAAATAACTGTTAATTAATTAATTACACTCACAGAATACTACTACAACTTACTTCCATTTCTAATTTCATAATCAATTTTATTTCCCTCACCATGATTTGGTTCAAATTATTTAATCTCTATAAAATAAGTAAATAAATTCATCTTAATTCACACAGTAATAACAACAGAAAGAAGAATTATATGAGTCTTAAAAATACTCTGACAATAAAAGCTGTTAATGTTGATAAATGACTTGATAAAAACCCGACTCTTAATCCGTAAAAAGCAAAACACATGAAAACATGTATGACGTTAATATACAGTTATTACACATTTTAAAAAAGTGAAACACCAGAATTTTTGAAGTAACAAAAAAGACTTTAAAGTTAAAGTAACATGAAAAAAGAAAAGTTATCACTTTATTCAACTAAAGTCCCATATGATGTTTTACAGTGTATGACAGCTAAAACATAACTTTAATGTTATGTTGGGCCTGGTACTAAGGCACTCAGTATTGGGGTTTGGCTATCATGAATAATTAATAATTATCAAAAATAATTATTTATTATTAAATAATTGGATCTGAATTACTAGATCACCTCGGGGCACCACCCTTCTAGGAAGGGAAAATATAGCCAATTAATCAAAACAGTCTCATAAATTATACTAAATTGTCAATTTGGAGTTCGGATTAATAATTAACTTAATAACTATAACCAAAATTACCACGTTAACAACTAGTTACAGTTGAAGGAATTTGGAGTTCATGGCAGTGTAGAGGTTGGCAATATTCACTCTTGTGCAACATTAAACAGACAGGTATGTTTAAAAGACATTTATTAACAAGAATAAAATTAAACATACAAGTTAACTACAGTGTACTCAATACAGGTGTGTGTGTGTGTGTGCGTGTGTGTGTGTGTGTGTGTGTGTGTGTGAGCCAAAATGGCCGCTGGTTGTGGGTGTGCCAAGATGGCCGCCGGTTGTGGGCGTGCCAAGATGGCCGCCGGTTGTGGGCGTGTCAAGATGGCCGCCGGGCCTTGAGGTCTTGAACACAAAGGAAACAATGGCTGCTGAGTGGGGACACTCAGACCATGTGCTGGCCAGTAGATATGTGGAATGTGATAAGGGTTTTATGAGGTGCCAGGTTAGAGGAAGAGTGGTTAGTTAAGCATGCAAGACCCTGAGTCTATGTGTAGCATAATTTAAACTAACATCAAACCACTATACTATAAACAACTCAATATAAACAAATATCACATCAAATCAACATTTCTAACTCTAGCTTAGCTTAGCTTGACTAGGCCCAGGTCATACTACCAGATTTGGTGGAAAGTCAATTTCTGGTGTGTTGCTCCTTTAGCTGGCAGTTCCTGATAGAAGGCCAAACCGGGAAAAGTTGTAGTCCTTGCTGTGTGTTCCTGATGGCAGACGTTGGAGGGAAACCGGCCGCTCCTTGAGTCCTTTGAAGTGGCTTGTTAGCAGCTCGGTGCTAACTAGCCGTGTGGCTCCTGTTGTTTGGGAGTTTAGCCTGCAAACCTTCTGTTTGTTGGCTAAAAGACCTGGTGTAGATTCCTCAGCAGGATCTCGCTTCGCTGCTGTAAGGAGAACAGGCCTGGCACCCAGCTGCAGCCGAGCAGGAGGAGTTCCTATTTAAACCTCAGATTTCCCACCAGTCCACCAGAACTGAAGAAGCTACTCGGATGAGTGGTGAAACGTCTTCTGAACAACTCTACAAGTCCAGTTGCCTTTTTTTAAACCTTTTTTGGATATACCATGACCTGGATGACTGAGAACCTTCACAGACAGCTGGGGGGGTCTCCACGTGGAGGTGTGGAGTTGTAGAGGGTAAGATGATAAGAGAATAAGAGAGAGAGAGAGAGAGAGAGAGAACACTTCTTCTTCTTCTTTGTTTATTGGCAGATTACATCTCTTTGGTGCATACCGCCACCAACTGTACAGGAGTGTGCAAAGGGACTTGGCATACTATCATGGTACTCTATGGTTGAAGAGGAAACGTTATATTTATAAAAAAAATAAAAATAAAAAAAAAAAACATAGAAAATAAAAAAAATTAATGAGAGAGAACACTGGCAAAACAGCGCATTTTATATGACCTGATGACCTCAGAGGTCACATGCCACTGTCAGCCAGTGAACTGCTTGGTCAGTTTTTCACACCTGGAGGATTGTGGGAATCTGGTGCTTCCCTTTGTTTCCAAGACATGTGGTCAACTTGGTTAGGCATGGTGAGCTTCCATAGCTCACCACCAGGTTCAGATCCCAACAGTTATCACAGATTAGAAAAATGTCTTTCATCTTATTGTTTTAGTTTTACAGGCCACAACTTTCCTGTTTTATCTCAGTAACTTTATAATTTTACAGCAGAACATTTAGCAGCTAACTCACATTCAACAGTAACAGTACAAGCTAAAGCCTTTCACCTTAAAACATTAAAGAGTTCAGAGTCTCCACTGAGCATCTCTTTATACATCAGCTCATCATCTAATGTGGCTCTACTGTTACAGAGACCTGCAGAGGTACGATCTTCATCGGGACGTCATCCCAGGTGCTGATGTATGGAAACAGTCTGTCAGTGAAGGTGTGTGTGAAGGTGTGTATGTGTTCATCTGTGTCAGAATCAGAGAACGTCAGTCGTCCTCCGTCCTGGTCCAGCTTCACTCTGATCTTCTTTGGGTTCTTCACCACCGTCACGTCAGATCCTGTGTCAGACCGTGAAAGGGATTTGTATTCACCATTGCTGAACATCAGCCGCCACATATCAGCCCATATGACTCCTTTCCTCTGGTCTGACTCTGTTATCACGGCCAGGACGAAGGCCTTGTTGTCTCCAACCTCCACCTCCCAGCTGTGGCAGCCTGAGTCAAAACCCTCAGAGCCCACGACTGAGAAGAAGTGGTCCACCCTCTCTGGGTTGTCAGGAAGCTGCTGCTTCATCTCTACCTTCCTCAGACTGGTCAGATCGTCAGACAGGACGACTTGTGGATGAGCAGTGTTTGGATCCAGAATGACAGGACTGTAAGACACCATCTCCTTCATCTTGGTCCAGATGTTGAAGCTCAGGTTGCCCAGGTGTTTGGCCACGTCTATCAGCGCTCCTGAGGGCAGCTCTGGATCTTCAGGCAGAGGTTGCTGCTGGACTCTTTCCTCTGCAGCCTTGTAGTTCTGCAGGAACGTGGCATCTCCAGCTCTCAGCTCCTCCTCTGTGGCTTTAATTGTGCTGGAAAGAGCAGTAATCTCTCTGCTCAGAGCCTCAATCTTCTCCTTCATCATCTGACTCTTCTGCTCCTCCTCCTCCTTCAGTGCAGCCATCCTGGCCTCCTCTTCCTCATCTAGAAACTGACGAAGCTTCCTGAACTCCTCCCTGATCTTCCACACGGTGCTTTCTGCCTGATCTTTAATGTTCTCTGCTGTTTGATCACAGGCTCCCTTCACTTGATGAATGAGCCTCAGTTTAGTTTTTAAAGGTTTTAAGGAATCCTTAAGTTCTTTCTTACGTTCCTCAGCTGCTTCTTCAGTAGCTTTGACTCTGTGGTTGCTGTGGGTTTCTGAATCTCTGCAGACGCTGCACACCAGCTGCTGGTCGTCCAGACAGAAGAAGCTGAGTTTCTCAGAGTGCACACTGCAGACTGGAACAGACTCTGAGGCTTCCTCCTTAAAAAAGGTCTTGCATGGGCTCTTAAGCTCAAAGTTAGGAAATAGTTCCTTTGAGGATCTTCTCTTACAGAGTGGACACTCACGCGTTTCTCTTTCTGTCCAGTGTTTCTTCAGACATTCCTTACAGAAGCTGTGGCTGCACGAGAGGAGGACTGGATCTTTAAAAATGTTTTCACAGAGAGTACAGCAGAGACCTTCCTCTAATCTGGTCGCCATGTTTACGTCCTCTCTAAACTCTGATACTTTCACTTTAGTTTTTTCTTCTTAATCTCTTATTTCTACCATCAACAGCAGCTACAGTACTTTACCACCAGCAGCATTCCCACCAGTATTCCCGGTAACGTTTGAGTCCTTCTTCAAAGGAATGTCAGATAATTTGGTCTGAAAGTTGAAACTTCGTCTTCGTGTTGTCGAGTGTTTGTTTTCACTGCAACATGTTTCCTTCCTGATTCATTCCAGGGGGTGGAGCTTAGGTCCAGTTATTGCGCACTTCATAAAAGACTTCCTGTCACCAGGCAGCTGCGTCTGACTCAGAGATTTCATCCACTATTCAAAGTATAAGCGACACACATCTTTTGTAAATTAAGACTAAAATAATTCAGATTTGTCTTCAGCTTTTTGTCTCAGGAGCAACGTGCTGTTTGCAGATATGAACTGAACCGTTTGCTGCAGAGAATTTGCAGAATAATAATGTTTTCCTCTGAGTTTTTGCTGCATTTCTAATCTGTTAATTCTTCTTCATATCATGTATCACAGACAAATGTAGGAACCCTCCACACCATGGGCGTAGCAGACGCGGGGTACACAGGGGACATGTCCCCCGCACTTTCTGTATCTGTGCCCTCCGTCCCCGCACTTTTTACAGCCATTACAACCACTTAATTCATTTTTAACATGTTGAAACGCGTTTTTCCGAGTCGCCTCTAAACGCATCATGAGTATCGCGTAGCTAAAGTGGCAAACAAACGCCGCTGACGTGTGTCAGCAGAGAGGGACGTTGTGCTTCAAACATGTTCAGCAAACCAGCCAAGAGGCAAAAAAGTTTTTTCCAAACAAACCGAGTAAGTTGAGTAATGCTTTTACATGTAGACAATGTTTAACTAAAACAGAGACATTCTATATTGTATATTATTGCCTTTGGCTAAAAGATGTTTGTTCGTGACTCTTTGCAGTGGGCTCATGAATTGGGAGTTCTGTTTGGCCAGTCAATGAAGATTTTTCAGGATACTGCAAAAGCAGAGAGCGGGCCAGCCCAGTCTATCAGGCTATTGTGTTCCACGAGGTGGACTGTACTGAACCAGTATCAGCCTGTATTGCTTGCTTTAGAGCAGCGGTTCCCAAACTTTTTTGGCCGCGCACCTATATGTCCGAACTGGGTTGACGCACCCCCAATCTAATCTAATAAAGTAATCACGATCACAAAAACGCACTCTCGCATTTGAAAAACTGAAAAACTGGAACATTTTCAATATAATGAAACAAAGTTACGCACAAGCTTCTACTTTTAAGAGCAAAGAGGATGGATGACAGGCTCAGGCTCAGAAGCAGAAAGCAGATAAGATGAGCGACATGTTTTAATATTTTCATCCGCGTTAAACAAAAATTGCTTTAAATGACCGTGGAGCTAACACGACCCCATCATCCTAACACAGCGGTTAAGGAAATAAAATTAGAACGCCAGTAATTTGAATTAAATTGCAATAAAGTTAGACACGACCCACAACAGCGATAACAAAGAGCATAGGCCCAGGAACAGATACAAAAAAGAGGATCCATCTGAGGATTTTAAAGAGCAGCGCAGGTGGCTCATCTAGGTGCGCACCAGTGACGTGCGGTGAGGTTCGTGGCACAGATTTACAATTATGAACACAATGAAATAGCTTAAATTCGCCATTCAATTGGCTGCTTTCACATTAACTGGTTACGTTTCATTTCTCAAATGAGTATTCTTTACACAGGTATAAGGTACATTTGGCCAAAGGACCAGTGTCAATCTATAGCGGTTCGAGAGATAATAAGAAAGAGAGCGCGTTTGCCGTCGCAGTTGCACAGTTCATTCATACTCATTCAACATGAGAGTAGCCAGTGAGAAAAAATAAACACAAATGGAAATATGGATTTGAATATAATACCAAATCGTCACCTTAATCAAATTATAATATTTAGTTGTTAAATCTTCTGATGATCTGATCCATTTTTAATACTGTAAAACAGAATATCACATGTAGGCCTACCACTTCCTGTTTTGACTGAAGGTTTAGATTTAGAATCTTCTATTTTTATCTTTCACACAGAGAAAAAATCCCAATAAACGGACCGCAACAGTACAGTTGACTCAGCGTAGAAGAACAGCATGAACCAGTAGCTCACTATCGCCCACTTCCATGAAGCAGAAGTAGGCTACTGGCTGCCCCATCTCGTTTTTCAGTGCGGTTTAATGTCAGATAAACAAGACTGAATATGTTACACTCATATATGAAATACAGGCTATGGAAGATTAGGACACATGATAAAAATGTGCACAACCAATATATTGATGCCATACAGAGAGTTGGCCACAGGCACGCGCCAAGGACACGAGCCTAGTTTGTGCGAGAGGTGAGGCTCGGCTCGCTGCTGCCTCAACTCGCGTCGCTCCATATATGGAAATACGTAAATTCAGTGATTCTGACAATAAAAATGATCGAAATGATGGGAATCATACAGAAATTGCATTTATATCACAGACCAATGGAAAAATAGTATATGTTATTTTACTGTCATTACTTTTCACGATGCTGGAAGATAACTTCTCCGCCATTACGTTTTTCATCTCGCGCACCCCCTAGAGGCAGCTTGCGCACCCCTGGGGGTGCGCGCACCACACTTTAGGAATCTCTGCTTTAGAGGAAATGGCATCTGGTAAGTCAGATTCAGCCAGCAGGGCAAATGGCTTGCTTGAAAGATTGCAAAAGGGCAATGTAGTTGTTGGTCTTCTGCTTGCCTTGGAGGTTACAGAGGAATTGGAGTGCCTCAATAAGTCTCTTCAGAGTCGTTCACAGACAGTTGATGGTATGCTTGCTGCTGTCACTTGCGTCAAAGAGAGCATAGCTGAAAAAAGAACACCTGAGAGATTTCAAAGTATCTACAACAAAGCATCACAAATGTGTGAAAACCCTCCCAAACGCCTGGCTGGTGAGGCTGTTGCCCATGTACCTCCTTCCTCAGCTGACTACTTCAGAACAGAATTTTTCAAGGTTCTGGACACTGTGAGGTTGCAATTCACAGAACGTTTTGAAAATGAAGGGCTGCTGATGATCAGGAAACTTGAAAAAGTACTCCTAACAGGAGTGACAGATGATGATGTTTTGCTGCAATACCCAGAAGTGTACACACCTTCTCTTTAAGTGCAATTAGCAATGTTTAAGTCCAAGTATGACTTTCAGTCAAGCAGTGAGGCTGCTGACATTCTGCGAGGAATGTTGCCAGAGGTCAGGGGTCTCTTTGAACAAGTAGAAATACTTGTGCGGTTGCTTCTTACTGTGCCTGCCTCCTCCGCTGAGGCTGAAAGAAGCTTCAGTGGTCTTCGGAGGTTAAAAACCTGGCTCCGAAGCACAATGACACAATCTCGGCTCATCAGTGTAGCTGTGTGTCATATCCACAAAGATAAATTGGACAAACTAAATAAGAGACAAATTGCTCAGCAATTCATTGCGGCTAATGAGAGGCGCAGAATCACGTTTGGCTGCTTCCCTTAGGTGAGAGGCACAGTTATGTAGGGCTGGGTATCGACTTCAATACTTTTTTTTGGCATCGACCGAATTGCCTCAATACCATCGAGTATCGAAAAATGTCTTGTCGTTCAGTGTTACATTTCAATACCTATGGGGTTAACCTCGCCAACGTCAGTGAGCCAATAAGCATGTAGAAGTGAGCCACATATACTGACTTGCAACTGTTAATTTTGCACTGAAAACTATTTGCACTGATTCATTGTGTTGGTTACATTTGTTCCTTTGTACTTTTTTTTATTCATTGGAGAGGCAGTGGCTGAGGAGATAGGGCAGTTCTGGTAATCTGATGGCAGCCAATTTGATTATTTTTTTTTTTCATCTGTTAGAAAATGTGTGGAAAAAGTGAAGGAACTGAAAAATAAAACCAGTTTTTCAAGGCTATGTGCAATCTCTAGAACTGATTTTTTTAAAATGGTATCTGGAAGAAAAAATCCCGCACACTGGCAAACTTGCAGAAAGATAGAGATAATTTATTGTGACGTTTCGGTGCAAGACCTTTATCAAGCAAATGTTTGTGTCAGAAGAGAAAGCCATCTGAAACAGGAGTGGCTATGTGACTCCAACCAATCGCTTTGTTGCATATCTAATACCAAACATCAATGTGCAATCAATCAATACCTTTTCAATCCCATTTAATTTTGGTGCTGATGATTTTAAACAGGAATGGTGTTTTACAGAACTTTTGGTGCTCAGTGTTTTCATTTGCCGCTTAATTATCTGGCTACTCACCCTGTACTGTAGATGCCCCAGGGTCATTCTATGTCAACTCAACCAGAGTTAGGCAGCTTTAGAGTTTAGATTTTGACTTTGATAGTATATCATTTTTAAAGAGCTATAGTCGGTTTCCTGGTGCTGTGCTGTTTGTGTTTGTGTGGTTCTTTAGCTGCTAAGGAGAGGTGCAATTGAATGCGAGAGGATGATAAATCACTCAATAGACCTCTGAACAATTTGTCCCCCTCACTTCTAAAATGATGGCTACGCCCCTGCTCCACACTAAACTGGAGTGGGATGATACTGTACTGTTAGGAAAATGTACCTACAGTTCATATTATATGGTTTGGGTACTTTGTTTATGTAAAGTGTGTTTTGCACATTCAAATCAATTAAGAAATAAAGCTAAAAAAAAAAAGAAAAAAAAGAAGGCAAAGCCTGGTTAACATAAAATATAACAAAATTAAATTATAAAATAAAATAAAATAAATAAATAAATAAATTGAAATAAAATAAAATACTAACTTTACTTCCTTTAGTATTATTCGAAATATTATATAATATAATTAATGAAAAAACAGTATTATATTACCTTTTTATTATATTACCCTATATTATTTAATGTATAATAATAATAATAATGAATTATATTATACATTTACAAAGGGGTTGATATGAAACTACCATAATTAGAATTATGTGCAAGAATATTTTATACTAATAGTCATGAAGAAATAGGTAGAATAAAATAAAATAAAATAGTATTTATGCATATTATAAATGATTAATACTTTGATATTAAGTACAGACAAATGCCCTTTTATTAAAATTTGTGAAATTATTGGGAAACTTTCATACACAAGAAATATGATTTTTATTTTTCACCTGCAGCAACAAAATATTTTTTTACATAACCCAACTCTACTTTTACACATAAAGCACATTATTAATTAAATCTCAGTGAATCAATATATGTAGGTCAGAGTCTAGGGTTTTCATTCCTTCACATTATATAATTACATAAATCATTAAAAAACATTAATAATGAACAAATAACTGTTTCTTTAATTACACTCACAGAATACTACTACAACTTACTTCCATATATAATTTTATAAGCAATTGTATATCTCTCATCATGATCTGGCTCATATTATTTAATCTCTATAAAATAAATTAATTAATTCAACTTTATTCACAGGGTGATGAAACAGTGGTTCAGTTTAAACATATTTTCCTTTAAAAAAAAAATGTATTCAACTTAATTCAACTCATCATTACTCGTCAAAATGAGAAAAAAATAGAGATTTTAATGTTAAAGTAACATGAAAAAAATGAAATGTTATCATAGCGTAACGTAAGGCAAACGTAAGAGGCACAAAAGAAATAACTAAATAACATAAAATAGCTCAGAATGTTAAAACAGAAATAACATTTTAAAAAACGTAAAATTACTTCTAATTGGTCCCTTATGTACGAACAGTATTAGATCAGAATCAGAATCAGAATTATCTTTAATATCACATAAGTTCACACATACAAGGGATTTGTTGTGGAGATTTATCCATCAAATATAAACATGTCAGGAAGATCCAGTCTGTAAATATACATCTCTCATCTTATCTTTTTTCGTTGAAATGATTAATGTCAGTGCATGCTGTCCTTAAACTGAATAAAATAAATAAATGAATGAATACAAAGTATAAATTTGAGGATGAAATGTACATATTGTTGATTAAGAAAGTTAATGTATGTTTTTATTTACAAGTTCAGTTCCAGATGGAAAGAAACTGTTCTTGTGACGTGTGGTTCAGGTCCTGATAGACCCCAGTTTCCTGCCAGAGGGGAGCGGCTCAAAAAGTTTGTGTCCAGGCTGAGAGGGGTCAGCTGCAATCTCTCCTGCCCGCCTTAGTGTCCCGGTGGCGTAGAGGTCCTGAAGACAGCGTAGATTACAGCCAATCGCCCTCTCAGCAGAGTGAAAAATACACAACTTCAGGTCCTAGGTTAGAGTGGCTCCAGAAAGAGGAAGGACTCCACAGTGTCAACCTGGGACTCACCCAGGATGTTATACTTTCATTATTACACATACAGTACATGATTACAGTGTTTAGGCAGAACAGCATTAATACAGACTTAGATGTAGGTTTTCATTTTAGTTACATGTTCAAATATCTCAGCAATTAAAATGATGCAACAATAAACAATCTTTTTTTACACATCATCTAATGTGGCTCTACTGTTACAGAGACCTGCAGAGGTACGCTCTTTATCGGGACGTCATCCCAGGTGCTGATGTATGGAAACAGTCTGTCAGTGAAGGTGTCTGTGAAGGTGTGTATGTGTTCATCTGTGTCAGAATCAGAGAACGTCAGTCGTCCTCCGTCCTGGTCCAGCTTCACTCTGATCTTTTTTGGGTTTGTTACCACCGCCATGTCAGATCCTTCGTCTGATGGTGAAAGGGTTTTGTATTCACCGTTGCTGAACATCAGCCTCCACAGACCGGGCCATATGACTCCTTTCCTTGGATTCCACTCTGCAACCACACCCAGGACGAAGGCCTTGTTGTCTCCAACCTCCACCTCCCAGCTGTGACAGCCTGAGTCAAAACCCTCAGAGCCCACGACTGAGAAGAAGTGGTCCACCCTCTCTGGGTTGTCAGGAAGCTGCTGCTTCATCTCTACCTTCCTCAGACTGGTCAGATCGTCAGACAGGACGACTTGTGGATTAGCAGTGTTTGGATCCAGAATGACAGGACTGTAAGACACCATCTCCTTCATCTTGGTCCAGATGTTGAAGCTCAGGTTGCCCAGATGTTTGGCCACGTCTATCAGCGCTCCTGAGGGCAGCTCTGGATCTTCAGGCAGAGGTTGCTGCTGGACTCTTTCCTCTGCAGCCTTGTAGTTCTGCAGGAACGAGGCGTCTCCAGCTCTCAGCTCCTTCTCTGTGGCTTTGATTGTGCTGGAAAGAGCAGTAATCTCTCTGCTCAGAGCCTCAATCTTCTCCTTCATCATCTGACTCTTCTGCTCCTCCTCCTCCTTCAGTGCAGCCATCCTGGCCTCCTCTTCCTCATCTAGAAACTGACGAAGCTTCCTGAACTCCTCCTTGATCTTGCACACGGTGAATTCTGCCTGATCTTTAATGTGCTCTGCTGTTTGATCACAGTCTCCCTTCACTTGATGAATGAGCCTCAGTTTAGTTTTTAAAGGTTTTAAGGAATCCTTAAGTTCTTTCTTAAGTTCCTCAGCTGCTTCTTCAGTAGCTTTGACTCTGTGGTTGCTGTGGGTTTCTGAATCTCTACAGACGCTGCACACCAGCTGCTGGTCGTCCAGACAGAAGAAGCTGAGTTTCTCAGAGTGCACACTGCAGACTGGAACAGAGGCTTCCTCCTTTAAAAAGGCATCGCATCGGATTTTCAGCTCAAAGTGAAAAGGAGGTATTTCCTTTGAGGATCTTCTGCTACAGAGTGGACACTCACGCGTTTCTCTTTCTGTCCAGTGTTTCTTCAGACATTCGTTACAGAAGTTGTGGTTGCACGACAGAATAACTGGATCTTTAAAAATGTTTTCACAGAGAGTACAGCAGAGATCTTCCTCTAATCTGGTCGCCATGTTTACTTCCTCTCTAAACTCTGATACTTTCACTTTAGTTTTTTCTTCTTAAGCCCTTTCATTTACCATCAACAGCAGCTACAGTACTTTACCACCAGCAGCATTCCCACCAATATTCCCGGTAATGTTTGAGTCCTTCTTCAAAGGAAAGTCTGAGAATTTGTTCTTAAAGTTGAGACTGTCGTCTCCCTCTTGCAGAGTGTTTGTTTCCACTGCAACACGTTTCCTTCCTGACTCATTACAGGGGTGGAGCTTAGGTCCAGTGCTGTTATTGCGCACTTCATAAAAGACTTGCTGTCACTAGGCAGCTGTGTCTGAATCAGACATTTCATCCACTATTCAAAGTACAAGTGGCACAGATCTTTTGTAAATTAAGACTAAAATAATTCAGATTTGTCTTCAGCTTTTTCTCTCTGGAGCAACGTGCCGTTTGCAGATATTAACTGAACCGTTTGCTGCAGAAACTTTGCAGAATAATAATGTTTTCCTCTGAGTTTTTGCTGCATTTCTAATCTGTTAATTCCTCTTCATATCATGCATCATAGACAATTGTAGGAAACCTTTGTGAAATTACTTGGAAACTTTCAAACATCAGAAACATGATTTTTATTTTTCCACCTGCAGAAACAAAATAGTTTTACACCAACCCAACTCTACCTTTTCCACTGTTACACATACAGCACATGATGACAGAGTTTAATCAGAACAACATTATCAATAAAATCTCAGTGAATCAAAGATTTTAGAGTTGGCCACAACAGGTTTTCATTCCTTTAAATTACATCATTACACACGATAGAGGATGTGCAGCAGCTGTATTTATGATCTCAGAAATTCAACAAAATATAAATCATGAAAAAAATATAATAATCCTTGATACTTTAATGACAGTAGTTCAAATATTACATACAATACTTAGATGAATAACCAACTATTTTAGTTCCTTCACTGTTATTTTGTTCATATTATTTGATCCCCCATAAAACAGGTAAGTTAAATACAATATAAGAAGTCTTAATACTTAAAGTGCTAAACATATAAATACATGAAAACATGCATAAAGTGAACATGCAGTTATTACAACATTTTTAAAAGTGTACAGTATTTACACTGTAGAACTTGTCACCAAATACATGTTCAATAGTGCCGCTTTAAAATGGTCCAGTTTAAACATATATTGTTCGCTTATGTTAAAACATTCAAAGTTAGTTTTTGAATAGTTTTCATTATTAAAAACAATCCACCAGGACTTCATATATGTTAAAGTGTTAATGCTCAAACAATACATGATTAATTCAACTCATTATTATAGTAACAATAATAAAAAAATAGAGATTTTAAAGTTAAAGTAACATGAAAAAAAAGAAAAGTTATCACTTGATTCAACTAAACTCCCATATGATGTTTTACAGTGTATAACAGCTAAAACATAACTTTAATATTATCACAGATTAGAAAGATGTCTTTCATCTTATTGTTTTAGTTTTACAGGCCACAACTTTCCTGTTTTATCGCAGTAACTCTATAATTTTTACAGGAGAACATTTAGCAGCTAACTCACATTCAACAGTAACAGTACAAGCTAAAGCCTTTCACCTTAAAACATTAAAGTGTTCAGAGTCTCCACTGAGCATCTCTTTGTACATCAGCTCATCATCTAATGTGGCTCTACTGTTACAGAGACCTGCAGAGGTACGATCTTTATTGGGACGTCACCCCAAGTGCTGATGTACGGAAACAGTCTGTCGGTGAAGGTGTGTGTGAAGGTGTGTATGTGTTCGTCTGTGTCAGAATCAGAGAACATCAGTCGTCCTACGTCCTGGTCCAGTTTCACTCTGATCTTCTTTGGGTTCTTCACCACCGTCACGTCAGATCCTGTATCAGACGGTGAAAGAGTTTTGTATTCACCATTACTTAACATCAGCCTCCACAGACCGGGCCATATGACTCCTTTCCTTGGATTCCACTCTGTAACCACGCCCAGGACGAAGGCCTTGTTGTCTCCAACCTCCACCTCCCAGCTGTGGCAGCCTGAGTCAAAACCCTCAGAGCCCACGACTGAGAAGAAGTGGTCGATCCTCTCTGGGTTGTCAGGAAGCTGCTGCTTCATCTCTACCTTGATCAGACTGGTCAGATCGTCAGACAGGACGACTTGTGGATTAGCAGTGTTTGGATCCAGAATCACAGGACTGTAAGACACCATCTCCTTCATCTTGGTCCAGATGTTGAAGATCAGGTTGCCCAGATGTTTGGCCACGTCTATCAGAGCTCCTGAGGGCAGCTCTGGATCTTCAGGCAGAGGTTGCTGCTGGACTCTTTCCTCTGCAGACTTGTAGTTCTGCAGGAACCAGACGTCTCCAGCTCTCAGCTCCTTCTCTGTGGCTTTGATTGTGCTGGAAAGAGCAGTAATCTCTCTGCTCAGAGCCTCAATCTTCTCCTTCATTATCTGACTCTTCTCCTCCTCCTCCTTCTTCAGTGCAGCCATCCTTGCCTCCTCTTCCTCATCTAGAAACTGATGAAGCTTCCTGAACTCCTCCCTGATCTTATACACCGTACTTTCTGCCTGAACTTTAATGTGCTCTGCTGTTTCATCACAGTCTCCCTTCACTTGATGAATGAGCCTCAGTTTAGTTTTTAAAGGTTTTAAGGAATCCTTAAGTTCTTTCTTAAGTTCCTCAGCTGCTTCTTCAGTAGCTTTGACTCTGTGGTTGCTGTGGGTTTCTGAATCTCTACAGACGCTGCACACCAGCTGCTGGTCGTCCAGACAGAAGAAGCTGAGTTTCTCAGAGTGCACACTGCAGAGTGGAACAGAGGCTTCCTCCTTAAAAAAGACCCTGTGTGGGCTCTTCTGCTCAAAGGTCGGAGAAAAGATTTCCATTGAGGATCTTCTCTTACAGATTGGACACTCACGCGTTTCTCTTTCTGTCCAGTGTTTCTTCAGACATTCTTTACAGAAGCTGTGGCTGCACGACAGAATGACTGGATCTTTAAAAATGTCTTCACAGAGAGTACAGCAGAGATCTTTATCTACTTCAGTAGCCATGTTTACGTCCTCTCTAAACTCAGATACTTTCACTTTAGTTTTTTCTTCTTAATCTCTTATTTCTACCATCAACAGCAGCTACAGTACTTTACCACCAGCAGCATTCCCACCAGTATTCTCTGCGGTTCACGTTTGAGTCCTTCTTCAAAGGAAAGTCCGAGAATTTGGTCTAAAATTTGAGACCGTCGTCTTTGTCTTGCCGAGTCTCTGCTCTCAATGGAAGAACAGGTTTGCATCCTGATTCATTACAGGGGTGGAGCTTGTCTCAGGTGTTCTTATTGCTTACTTCATAAAAGGCTTCCTGTCACCAGGCAGCTGTGTCTGACTCAGACATTTCATCTACTATTCAAAGTATAAGCGACACACATATTTAGACAAAAATAATTCAGATTTGTCTTTAGCTTTTTCTCTGTGGTGCAACGTGGCATTTGCAGATATTAACTGAACCGTTTACTGTAGAGAATTGGCAGAATAATAATGTTTTCCTCTGAGTTTTTGCCGCATTTTCAATCTTTGAATTCCTCTTCATATCATGCATCATAAACAAATGTAGGAAACCTCCACGATAAACTGGAGTGGGATAATATTGTTATGAAAATGTACCTTGAGTATATATTATATGGTTTGGGTATTTATTTTGGTTGTGTAAAGTGGGTTTTGCACGTTCAAATAATTTAATAAATAAAGCTAAAAAATCAGGCAAAGGCTGGATAAAATAAAATAAAATAAAATAAAATACGTAAAATGAAATAGTAACTTTTAACATTAGTTCCTTAAGTATATATAGTATTATTCAGTATATTATACTATATTATATAATTAATGTAAAAACAGTATTATATTATCTTTCTATTCTACTCTATTCTATTGTAAATTTACAAAGGGTTCAATATAAAAGGACCGTAATTTTATTTATGTGCAATAACAATTTAATCAAATAGTATTTATGTATAATATAAATTATCAATACTTTGGTATTAAGTACAGACAAATGTCCTTTTATCAAAGTTTTTGAAATTACTTGGAAACTTTCAAACATGAGTAATATGATTTTTATTATTCCACCTGCAGAAACAAAATAGTTTTACACCAACCCAACTCTACCTTTTCCACTGTTACACATACAGCACATGATGACAGTGTTTAATCAGAACATGAGCAATAAAATCTCAGTGAATCAAAGATTTTAGAGTTGGCCACAACAGGTTTTCATTCCTTTAAATGACATCATTACACATGATAGAGGATGTGCAGCAGCTGTATTTATAATCTCAGAAATTCAACAAAATATGAATCATGTAAAAAAATATAATAATCCTTGATACTTTAATTACAGTAGTTCAAATATTACATACAATACTTAGATGAATAACCAACTATTTTAGTTCCTTCACTGTTACTTTCTTCATATTATTTGATCCCCCATAAAACAGGCAAGTTAAATACAATATAAGAAGTATTAATACTTAAAGTGCTAAACATGCAAATACATGAAAACATGCATAAAGTGAATGTACAGTTAATACAACATTTTTAAAAGTGTACTTTAAACTGTAGAACTTGTCACCAAATACATGTTCAATAGTGCAGCTTTAAAGTGGTCCAGTTTAAACATATATTGTTCGCTTATGTTATGTAAAACATTCAAAGTTAGTTTTTGAATAGTTTTCAGTGTTAAAAACAATTCACCAGGACTTCATATGTGTTAAAGTGTTAATGCTCAAACAATACATGATTAATTCAACTCATTATTATAGTGATAATAATAAAAAACTTGAGATTTTAAAGTTAAACTAACATGAAAAAAAGAAAAGTTATCACTTGATTCAACTAAACTCCCATATGATGTTTTACAGTGTATGACAGCTAAATCATAACTTGATGTACAGTACAGTAACAGTACAAGCTAAAGCCTTTCACCTTAAAACATTAAAGTGTTCAGAGTCTCCACTGAGCATCTCTTTATACATCAGCTCATCATCTAATGTGGCTCTACTGTTACAGAGACTTGCAGAGGTACGATCTTTATCGGGACGTCATCCCAGGTGCTGATGTATGGAAACAGTCTGTCAGTGAAGGTGTGTGTGAAGGTGTGTATGTGTTCATCTGTGTCACAATCAGAGAACGTCAGTCGTCCTCCGTCCTGGTCCAGCTTCACTCTGATCTTCTTCGGGTTCTTCGGCACCGTCACGTGAGATCCTGTGTCAAATGGTGAAAGGGTTTTGTATTCACCGTTGCTGAACATCAGCCTCCACAGACCGGGCCATATGACTCCCTTCCTTGGATTCCACTCTGTAACCACGCCCAGGACGAAGGCCTTGTTGTCTCCAACTTCCACCTCCCAGCTATGACAGCCTGAGTCAAAACCCTCAGAGCCCACGACTGAGAAGAAGTGGTCCACCCTCTCTGGGTTGTCAGGAAGCTGCTGCTTCATCTCTACCTTCCTCAGACTGGTCAGATCGTCAGACAGGACGACTTGTGGATGAGCAGTGTTTGGATCCAGAATCACAGGACTGTAAGACACCATCTCCTTCATCTTGGTCCAGATGTTGAAGCTCAGGTTGCCCAGATGTTTGGCCACGTCTATCAGTGCTCCTGAGGGCAGCTCTGGATCTTTAGGCAGAGGTTGCTGCTGGACTCTTTCCTCTGCAGCCTTGTAGTTCTGCAGGAACGAGGCGTCTCCAGCTCTCAGCTCCTTCTCTGTGACTTTGATTGTGCTGGAAAGAGTAGTAATCTCTCTGCTCAGAGCCTCAATCTTCTCCTTCATCATCTGACTCTTATGCTCCTCCTCCTCCTTCAGTGCAGCCATCCTGGCTTCCTCTTCCTCGTCTAGAAACTGACGAAGCTTCCTGAACTCCTCCTTGATCTTCCACACGGTGCTTTCTGCTTGATCTTTAATGTGCTCTGCTGTTTGATCACAGTCTCCCTTCACTTGATGAATGAGCCTCAGTTTAGTTTTTAAAGGTTTTAAGGAATCCTTAAGTTCTTTCTTGCGTTTTTCAGCTGCTTCTTCAGTAGCTTTGACTCTGTGGTTGCTGTGGGTTTCTGAATCTCTGCAGATGGTGCACACCAGCTGTTGGTCGTCCAGACAGAAGAAGCTGAGTTTCTCAGAGTGCACACTGCAGACTGGAACAGAGGCTTCCTCCTTTAAAAAGGCTTTGCATCGGCTCTTCAGCTCAAAGTTAGGAGGAAGTAGTTCTATTGAGGATCTTCTTTTACAGAGTGGACACTCATGTGTTTCTCTTTCTGTCCAGTGTTTCTTCAGACATTCGTTACAGAAGCTGTGGCTGCACGAGAGGAGGACTGGATCTTTAAAAGTGTTTTTACATAGAGTACAGCAGAGATCTTTATCTTGTTCGGTAGCCATGTTTACTTCCTCTCTAAACTCAGATACTTTGACTTCAGTTTTTTCTTCCTAATCTCTTATTTCTACCATCAACAGCAGCTACAGTACTTTACCACCAGCAGCATTCCCACCAGTATTCCCGGTAACGTTTGAGTCCTTCTTCAAAGGAAAGTCCGAGAATTTGGTCTGAAAGTTGAGACTGTCATCTCCCACTTGCCGAGTGTCTGTCGTCTCACGAGACTAATAACTTTGCTTCCTGATTCATTCCAAGGGCAAAGCTTAGTCAGGCTTTTTATGTGGAAGAAGGGGAAGTGAAAAAAAAAAAATGCAATCACTTTTTAAACTCAGTGCTAAACAGCAGACTCTGTTTAACCTTCACCAGACGAATATTCGTTTCACATTTGACACAATAAACTTCTTTAACCCGTTCTGGATCGATCATGTTCCACTTCTTTGTGTCTTTTCAATCCAATGTTTATCTGATGCTTCTTTAGTTATTAATAGAAAGAAAGGTACTAAAGGTGATAAAAATAAGTAGAATAACATGAAATGAAATCATTTTATAAATAATATAAATAAAAAAATTAGGATAAAATAAAATAAATGTACATCTAAAATCACATAATTTTGTACATACAGTATTATTCATTATATTTTGTTATTACCTTATTTTGAAATATGTGCAAAATACTTTATACTGATGAAATGACTAATTAAACTGAATAAAAATTATTTTTATATATAATATAAAGTAATAATATTTTGGGGATTAAGTATGGACCATATTCATTAATACACAGGATTCGATGTTAGAATCCCTTGTGCCAAAATCCCAGACAAAACACATTTAGAGGCCCTGTCCAAGTGAGAAACTCTAATAAACCTACAGTCATGTGATATGAAGCTTAACCTACAATCTAAATAAACTAAGTAAATGCTGCTGGCTTGTATGGCCCGCTCAGCAGCAGACGCCAACTCAAACCTTGTGAAATATGAGCTAATCTAACGCTGCTGGCTTGAATGGCCCGCTCAGCAGCTAACCATAGCTACCAAGCAGCATGAAGACATCAGGAACCTGGCCTAAACAACAGCAGTATGCAGCATGTCATTGGGGTTTTCAAGTGGGCACCTCCCTTCACCGATGTTTCGTTAAGTTAGGCCCACGACACCTCGAGAAGGCTTAACAGTGAATTCCAGCGTCCTGGAGTCACCCTCCTCAACACTGCCACTGCACAACCCTGTTTTCCTCACCATTCATATTAGACAACTGACAACAGTGGACCAAACCGCAGACTGAACCACGCAACCAACAAACAATCGCGTTTCGCCCCGTTAATGCGGGCTGGAACACGAACCAAACAAACAACTCAACCATGGTTCGCCCCGATAATGCGGACTGAACCACGACCCAATCGACATCTATAATGATTTGTAAACATCTATAATAATTTGTAAACACACTAAAGTCACGCAGCCACCCTTACCTTTAGCTAGCTCCCCAGCTAGCATGCTTCCTACGTGTCCAGAGCCACTCACTCGCTCTCTCTGCTGCCCGAGACATGCTCGATACCGTAGTCCTCTGGCTTTTTCCCCGTATGCCAAGCTCGCTCAGAAGAGCAATCGCCGATTTTGCCACAAATCCACGGCAGCCGACTTCTACCGGGCGGAGAAAAGCCCTCCAGCCGTTTTGCTCCGCGTCTGCTGCTAACTCTGCATACTTAGCTCTCTTACGTTCATTAGCCTCCTAATGGTTTAATCCAAATATGTCTTCTGTGAAATCACTGGGAAACTTTTAAACACAATAAGTATGATTTTTATTTTTCAACTGCAGCAACAAAATATTTATACACAAACCCAACTCTACATTTTCACTGTTACACATAAAGCACATTATTGATTAAATCTCAGTGAATCAATATATGTAGGTCAGAGTCTAGTTTTCATTAGTTTACATTATATAATTACATACATCATGAAAAAACATTAATAATGAACAAATAACTGTTTCTTTAATTACACTCACAGAATACTACTGCAACTTACTTCCATTTCTAATTTTATAATCAATTTTATTTCCCTCACCATGATTTGGTTCAAATTATTTAATCTCTATAAAATAAGTTAATAAATTCATCTTAATTCACACCGTAATAACAACAGGGAGAAGAATTATATAAGTCTTAAAAATACTCTGACACTTAAAGCTTTTAACGTTGATAACCTGATAAAAACCCTACGTAGAGTCTTAATCCTATTAAACACATAAAAAACATGTATAAAGTTATTTGCTGTTATTTCACATTTTAAAAGTGTACCAATATTTGCACAGCAGAAGTTCTGCATGGTTAATTCAACTTTTGGTGTTCAACACCAGAATATCTGAAGTAATAAAAAATAGAGATTTTAAAGTTGAAGAAGCATATTATTAACGTCCAGACTGGGGCTTATTTGAAAAACTGCATTTGATAATTTAATTCACCTACTGTATTTTTTTTTCATATCATATAAAGCGGTATGAAATGAAATGAAATGTAATTAAAATAATAAAGTTCTTAAAAACTGTAGCTGAGTGCAGTACTTAAGTAACTTGTTCAGTTTAACATATTTCTCATACAGATTTATTGCCATGCAGTTAATATGCGACTAGTTTTCCATACTGACCCGAGAAAAGTTCATTTTATTCCCAACACGTGCTTTTCACAGGGTTAATATTTATGCCGAATTAACCATAAGACGCTAGCATATACATTAAATGACTATATTTATCACTGTTACCTGCTGCTGTCGTAAAAGTCTTTATTTTCTCTATAAATATGTCTTTTCTATACGAGGCTTCGTCCGAATGTCAGTTACTGAGAAGGAGGACGTGTTTGAACTCTGCACCTTATTCCGTTGTTTTGTTGTTTCACTGTCAGCGGCTCCGCTTCGGTCTGAGAGTAAAAACGAGTCCCGGACAGAAGAGTTGTTCTCCTGCTGAGCTGAAATACACCTGGAACACCTCTGCAGAGGAAACGACGAGCCATGTTTTGGTTTGTTTATCCTAGGCGCTTCACCTTCCGGACAGTCACTTCCGGGTATGGTGACGTAAACGACACGTTGCGTAACGTAAGATAAACGTAGGAGACGTAAGAAAACTACAACAGAAAACCTTTGACTTAAAATATGAGCAAAATACGTTATACTAAAGGTAATAAAAATTAGTAGAATGAAATAAAATAAAATAATTTTATAAATAATATAAATTCAACATTCATTTTGTAAATATAGTATTATTCATTATATTTCATTATTATTATTACCTTCTTTTGAAATACGTGCAAAATACTTTCTTCTGATAAAATGACTAATTAAATTTAATAAAATTATTTGTATATGTAATATAAATTAATAATATTTGGGGGATTGAGTACCGACCATATAGAGTGGTTTAATCCAAATATGTCTTCTGTGGAGAAATTTGTGAAATTACTGGGGAAACTTTCAAACACGAGAAATATAATTTTTATTTTTCACCTCCAGCAAAAAAAAATAAATAAATAAAAATATTTTTACACAAACCCAACTCTACTTTTTTCCACTGTTACACATAAAGCACATTATTAACTAAATCTCAGTGAATCAATATATGTAGGTCAGACTCTAAGGTTTTCATTCCTTCATATTATATAATTACATAAAAAATTAGAAAAACATTAAAAATGAACAAATCTCAGTTTCTTTAATTACATTCACAGCATACGACTATAACTTACTTCCATTTATAATTTTATAATCAATTATATTTCCCTCACCATGATTTGGTTCATTTTATTTAATCTCTATAAAATAAGTAAATGAATTCATTTTAATTCACACCATAATAAGAACAGAAAGAAGAACTATATAAGTCTTAAAAATACTCTAATACTAAAAGCTGTTAATGTTGATAAATGACCTGATAAAAACCCTACATAGAGTCTTAATCCTTAAAAAGCTAAACACATAAAAACATGTATGGCGTTAATATAGTTATTACACATTTTAAAGAAGTAAAACACCAGAATTTTTGAAGTAACAAAAAGATTTTAAAGTTAAAGTAACATGAAAAAAGAAAAGTTATCACTTTATTCAACTAAAGTCCCATATGATGTTTTACAGTGTATCACAGCTAAAACATAACTTTAAAGTTATCACAGATTAGAAAGATGTCTTTCATCTTATTGTTTTAGTTTTACAGGCCACAACTTTCCTGTTTTATCTCAGTAATTTTATCATTTTTACAGCAGAACATTTAGCAGCTAACTCACATTCAACAGTAACAGTACAAGCTAAAGCCTTTCACCTTAAAACATTAAAATGTCCAGAGTCTCCACTGAGCATCTCTTTATACATCAGCTCATCATCTAATGTGGCTCTACTGTTACAGAGACCTGCAGAGGTACGATCTTTATCGGGTCGTCACCCCAGGTGCCGATGTATGGAAACAGTCTGTCGGTGAAGGTGTGTGTGAAGGTGTGTATGTGTTCGCCTGTGTCAGAATCAGAGAACGTCAGTCGTCCTCCGTCCTGGTCCAGCTTCACTCTGATCTTCTTTAGGTTTGTCGCCACCTTCACGTCAGATCCTGTGTCAGACGGTGAAAGGGATTTACATATATCTTTTTCGAACATCAGCCTCCACGGACTGTCAGATATAACTCCTTTCCTCGACTTTGACTCAGTTATCACGCCAACATCAAAGGCCTTCTTGTCTCCAACCTCCACCTCCCAGCTGTGGCAGCCTGAGTCAAAACCCTCAGAGCCCACGACTCCAAAGAAGCGGTCCATCCTCTCTGGGTTGTCAGGAAGCTGCTGCTTCATCTCTACCTTCACCTTCCTCAGACTGGTCAGATCGTCAGACAGCAAGATTTGTGGATTAGCAGTGTTTGGATCCAGAATCACAGGACTGTAAGACACCATCTCCTTCATCTTGGTCCAGATGTTGAAGCTCAGGTTGCCCAGATGTTGGGCCACGTCTATCAGAGCTCCTGAGGGCAGCTCTGGATCTTCAGGCAGAGGTTGCTGCTGGACTCTTTCCTCTGCAGCCTTGTAGTTCTGCAGGAACGTGGCGTCTCCAGCTCTCAGCTCCTTCTCTGTGGCTTTGATTGTGCTGGAAAGAGCAGTAATCTCTCTGCTCAGAGCCTTAATCTTCTCCTTCATCATCTGACTCTTCTGCTCCTCCTCCTCCTTCAGTGCAGCCATCCTGGCCTCCTCTTCCTCATCTAGAAACTGACGAATCTTCCTGAACTCCTCCTTGATTTTATACTCTGTGATTTCTGCCTGATCTTTAATGTTCTCTGCTGTTTGATCACAGTCTCCCTTCACTTGATGAATGAGCCTCAGTTTAGTTTTTAAAGGTTTTAAGGAATCCTTAAGTTCTTTCTTACGTTCCTCAGCTGCTTCTTCAGTAGCTTTGACTCTGTGGTTGCTGTGAGTTTCTGAATCTCTGCAGACGCTGCACACCAGCTGCTGGTCGTCCAGACAGAAGAAGCTGAGTTTCTCAGAGTGCACACTGCAGACTGGAACAGAGGCTTCCTCCTTTAAAAAGGCCTCGCATCTGCTTTTAAGTGCAAAGTCACGACGAGGTATTTCCTTTGAGGATCTTCTCTTACAGAGTGGACACTCACGCGTTTCTCTTTCCGTCCAGTGTTTCTTCAGACATTCGTTACAGAAGCTGTGGCTGCACGAGAGGAGGACTGGATCTTTAAAAATGTTTTCACAGAGAATACAGCAGAGATCTTTATCTAGTTTGGTAGCCATGTTTACGTCCTCTCTAAACTCAGATACTTTCACTTTAGTTTTTTCTTCTTAGTCTCTTATTTCTACCATCAACAGCAGCTACAGTACTTTACCACCATCAGCATTCCCACCAGTATTCCCGGTAACGTTTGAGTCCTTCTTCAAAGGAAAGTCCGAGAATTTGGTCTGAAAGTTGAGACTGTCGTCTTTGTCCCGTCAAGTCTCTGCTCTCACTGGAAGAACAGGTTTGTATCCTGTTTCATTCCAGGGGGTGGAGCTTGTCTCAGGTGCTGTTATTGCGCACTTCATAAAAGACTTCCTGTCACCAGGCAGCTGTGTCTGACTCAGAGATTTCATCCACTATTCAAAGTATAAGCGACACACATCTTTTATAAATTAAGACTAAAATAATTCAGATTTGTCTTCAGCTTTTTCTCTCAGGAGGAACATTTGGAGATATTAACTGAACCGTTGCTGCAGAGAATTTGCAGAATAATGCTTTCCTCAGACTTTTTGCTCCATTTCTAATCTGTTAATTCCTCTTTATATCATGTATCACACACAAATGTAGGACCTCCACACTAAACTGGAGTAGGATGATACTGTTAAGAAAATGTACCTACAGTTTATATTATATGGTTTGGGTACTTTGTTTATGTAAAGTGTGTTTTGCACAGTCAACTCAATTAAGAAATAAAGCTAAAAAAAAGAAAAAATAAAGAAGGCCAAGCCTGGTTAACATAAAATAAAACAAAATTAAATTATAAAATAAATAAATTGAAATAAAACAAAATACTAACTTTACTTCCTTTAGTATTATTCAAAATATTATATTATATAATTAATGAAAAAACAGTATTATATTACCTTTTTATTATATTACCATACATTGTTTAATGTATAATAATAATAAAAATAATAATAATAATAATAAATTATATTATACATTTACAAAGGGGTCGATATGAAATGACCATAATTAGAATTATGTGCAAGAACATTTTTTACTAATAGTCATGAAGAAATAGCTTGAATACAATTAAATAAAATAGTATTTATGCATATAGTATAAATTATGAATACTTTGGTATTAAGTACAGACAAATGCCCTTTTATTAAAATTTGTGAAATTACTGGGAAACTTTCAAACACAAGAAGTATGATTTTTATTTTTCACCTGCAGCAACAAAATATTTTTACATAACCCAACTCTACTTTTCCACTTTTACACATAAAGCACATTATTAATTAAATCTCAGTGAATCAATATATGTAGGTCAGAGTCTAGGGTTTTCATTCCTTCACATTATATAATTACATAAATCATAAAAAAACATTTATAACGAACAAATAACTGCTTCTTTAATTACACTCACAGAATAATACCACAACTTACTTCCACTTCTAATTTTATAAGCAATTTTATTTCCCTCACCATTCTTTGGTTCATATTTCATGCAGATGACTGTTAACATTCTGCATTGACAAGACTTGAAGCTCAAAGTGTCCTGAAGCTGAGGTGACCTGGATGCTATAATCTCTACAAAATAAATGAATAAATTCATGTTAATTCACACCATAATAAGAACAGGAAGAAGAATTATATAAGTCTTACAAATACTCTGACACTAAAAGCTGTTAATGCTGATAAAAACCCTACATAGAGTCTTGATCCTTAAAAAGCAAAACACATAAAAACATGTATAAGTTATTTGCAGTTATTACACGTTTTAAAAGTGTACAATATTTGCAATGTATAATTTGTACTTGCTTGACTCAACCTTTGGTGTTCAACACCAGAATATTTGAAGTAATAAAAAAATAGTGTTAAAGATATATGAAAAAAAAAGAAGAGTTATCAGTTGATTCAACTAAACTCCCATATAATGTTTTAGAGTGTATGACAGCTAAAATATAACTTTAATGTAATCACAGATTAGAAAGATGTCTTTCATCTTATTGTTTTAGTTTTACAGGCCACAACTTTCCTGTTTTATCTCAGTAACTTTATCATTTTTACAGCAGAACATTTAGCAGCTAACTCACATTCAACAGTAACAGTACAAGCTAAAGCCTTTCACCTTAAAACATTAAAGTGTTCAGAGTCTCCACTGAGCATCTCTTTATACATCAGCTCATCATCTAATGTGGCTCTACTGTTACAGAGACCTGCAGAGGTACGATCTTTATCGGGACGTCATCCCAGGTGTCGATGTATGGAAACAGTCTGTCGGTGAAGGTGTGTGTGAAGGTGCGTATGTGTTCGTCTGTGTCAGAATCAGAGAACGTCAGTCGTCCTCCGTCCTGGTCCAGCTTCACTCTGATCTTCTTTGGGTTCGTCGCCACCGTCACGTCAGATCCTTTATCAGACGGAGAAAAGGATTTGTATTCACTGTTGCTGAACATCAGCCTCCACAGATTGTCCAATATGGCTCCTTTCCTCGGATGTGACTCTGTCATCACGCCAACGTCAAACCCCTTGTTGTCTCCAACCTCCACCTCCCAGCTGTGGCAGCCTGAGTCAAAACCCTCAGAGCCCATGACTGAGAAGAAGTGGTCCACCCTCTCTGGGTTGTCAGGAAGCTGCTGCTTCATCTCTACCTTCCTCAGACTGGTCAGATCGTCAGACAGGACGAGTACTGCATGAGCAGTGTTTGGATCCAGAATCACAGGACTGTAAGACACCATCTCCTTCATCTTGTTCCAGATGTTGAAGCTCAGGTTGCCCAGATGTTGGGCCACGTCTATCAGCGCTCCTGAGGGCCGCTCTGGATCTTCAGGCAGAGGTTGCTGCTGGACTCTTTCCTCTGCAGCCTTGTAGTTCTGCAGGAACCAGACGTCTCCAGCTCTCAGCTCCTTCTCTGTGGCTTTGATTGTGCTGGAAAGAGCAGTAATCTCTCTGCTCAGAGCCTTAATCTTCTCCTTCATCATCTGACTCTTCTGCTCCTCCTCCTCCTTCAGTGCAGCCATCCTGGCCTCCTCTTCCTCATCTAGAAACTGACGAAGCTTCCTGAACTCCTCCTTGATTTTATACTCTGTGATTTCTGCCTGATCTTTAATGTTCTCTGCTGTTTGATCACAGTCTCCCTTCACTTGATGAATGAGCCTCCGTTTAGTTTTTAAAGGTTTTAAGGAATCCTTAAGTTCTTTCTTACGTTCCTCAGCTGCTTCTTCAGTAGCTTTGACTCTGTGGTTGCTGTGGGTTTCTGAATCTCTGCAGACGCTGCACACCAGCTGCTGGTCGTCCAGACAGAAGAAGCTGAGTTTCTCAGAGTGCACACTGCAGACTGGAACAGACTCTGAGGCTTCCTCCTTAAAAAAGGCCTCGTATGGGCTCTTCAGCTCAAAGTCAGGAGGAGGCCATTCCTTTGAGGATCTTCTCTTACAGGTTGGACACTCATGCGTTTCTCTTTCTGTCCAGTGTTTCTTCAGACATTCTTTACAGAAGCTGTGGCTGCACGAGAGAAGGACTGGATCTTTAAAAATGTTTTCACAGAGAGTACAGCAGAGATTTTCCTCTTGTTTGGTAGCCATGTTTACATCCTCTCTAAACTCAAATATTTTCACTTTAGTTTTTTCTTCTTAAGCTCTTATTTCTACCATCAACAGCAGCTACAGTACTTTACCACCAGCAGCATTCCCACCAGTATTCCCTGCGGTAACGTTTGAGTCCTTCTTCAAAGGAAAGTCCAAGAATTTGGTCTAAAAGTTGAGACTGTCCTCTCCCACTTGCCGAGTGTCTGTTCTCACTGGAACACTTTCTCTTCCTGAGTCACTACGGGGGTGGAGCTGAGGTCCAGTGCTCTTATTGCACACTTCATAAAAGGCTTCATAGCACCAGGCAGCTGTGCCTGACCATCATCAATGATTTAAAACGTAGGTTGCACACATCTTTTGTAAATTAAGATTTGTCTTCAGCCTTTTTTTTCTCTCAGGCGCAGATTTGCAGATGTTAACTGAACCGTTTGCTGCAGAGACTTTGCAGAATAATAATGTTTTCCTCTAATTTCTAATCTGTTAATTCCTCTTCGTATCATACATGAATTTGTTATATAAAAATGTACCCGTATATTATTTGGCTAAACAAATGTCGATATACAGGAAGGACATTAAAACATCCACCATCTCCATCCCTGCTGCTCGCTCCTTTGAACACCTCACATTCAAACTCTCTGGTCCCACTCCTCTGGTCACTGCCATCATCTACCGCCCTCCCAAACCAAACCCCTCCTTCCTCTCTGACTTTTCTGACTTCCTCACCCAGTTATCGGCCATCTCACCTTCCGTTCTTCTTCTGGGGGACTTCAACATCCACATTGACACTGACTGCAAATCTGCCACTGAATTCCTGGAACTGCTACACTGCTTCGACTTCACTCAACACGTCAACTTTGCCACCCACAGCCGTGGTCACATCCTGGACCTGGTCTGCTCCACTGGTCTCACCTTACATCACCTCTCCAGCGTCAACCTCAACATCTCTGACCACTTGGCAATTATCATGGACATCAACATCCCCATTCCCACCGCTAAGGACAAACGGACAATATCTTTCAGAAACCTCAAATCCATCTCCCCTTCAGCCCTTTCTGCCTCTCTTGCTAGTAAAATATCTGCTTCCCCCCCTCCGTTAACTGACAATCCCTCTGACCTCACCAAATTCTACAACGTAACACTCTCCTCCTGTCTCAACCAGCTAGCCCCCATCAAAACTAAAACTGTCTCCTTCACCCACTCTGCCCCCTGGTACACTCCTGAACTACACAAAATGAAATCACAAAAACGACAGCTTGAAAGACTTCACAAGAAAACCGGTTTAACTGTCCATCTACAAGCCTATACAGATTACCTTCAGCAGTACAAGGATGCTCTCAGTACTGCCCGATCCACCTACTACTCTCACCTCATTCACTCTGGCTCCACCAACCCCAAGGCTCTGTTTTCTACAGTAAATAAACTCCTCAAGCCCAGCGACAATACCTCCAACTCATTCACCACTGACAAATGCAACTCCTTTCTCTCATTCTTCCAAACAAAAATCGACACCATTTACAACAACTTGTCCTCCTCTCCTGCCCCCACGGCCTGCACTCCCACTCCCTCACCTGCTCCTCCCCTCCTCACCTCTCAGCCTCTGTCTCAGTTCTCCCCCGTGTCACCAGGGGAGCTGCCCAAAATTATGATAGGCATGAAAACCTCTACATGTGTTCTGGATCCCATCCCATCTCACCTCATTAAGGACTCTTTACCAGCCATCTCCACACTCATCACAGAAATCATCAACTCCTCCCTCAGGTCTGGCTCAGTCCCCCGTTCACTCAAACTGGCTGCTATCACCCCCATCCTCAAAAAACCTGGACTCAACCCTGACATCTTGTCGAACTTCCGGCCCATCTCCAATCTCCCCTTTCTGTCCAAAATACTGGAGCGTATTGTCGCCACACAACTCAAAGCCCACCTCTGCTCAAATGACCTGTTCGAACCATTTCAATCCGGTTTCCGTTCCCAACACAGCACCGAAACAGCCCTCCTGAAAGTCACCAATGACATCCTCCTCTCCGCAGACTCCGGCCAGCTCACCATCCTCATCCTCCTGGACCTCACTGCAGCTTTCGACACCATAAATCACACCATTCTCCTCTCCCGCCTTGAGTCCTCCCTCGGCATCACTGGCACTGCACTCTCCTGGCTCAAATCATACCTCTCAGACCGACAACAATTCATCCACATCAACAACTGCACCTCCTCCACTGTTCCTCTGTCCCAAGGTGTCCCCCAGGGATCGGTGCTTGGTCCTCTCCTCTTCATACTTTACCTGCTCCCCCTTGGCAACATCATTCGCCACCACGGTCTCCATTTCCACTGTTATGCTGATGACGTCCAGCTTTATATCTCCACCAACTCCATCACTCCCGCCACTCTTTCCACTCTCTCCAATTGCCTCGCTGACATCAAATCCTGGATGCAGATCAACTTCCTCAAACTAAATTGTGACAAATCAGACCTAATCATTATCAGCCCCAAATCCCTCAACAACACCACAGACAGTTTCCGCCTCACCATCGACAACTCCACCTTGTCTCCATCCCCCAACAGCCGCAACCTCGGAGTCATCTTTGACAGTAACCTCTCCTTTGATCATCACATCAATCAAATCACCAGAACTGCCTTCTTCCACCTCAAGAACATTGCCCGACTCCGTCCATCACTCTCCTTCTCTGCTGCTGAAACCCTCATTCACGCCTTCATCACTTCCAGAATTGACTACTGCAACAGCATCCTCTATGGCACACCATCCAAAACTTTAAATAAACTTCAGTACATCCAAAATTCTGCTGCACGTCTGCTCACCCACACCCGCTCCCGTGATCACATCACTCCTGTCCTCCAGAAACTCCACTGGCTCCCAGTTCCACAGCGTATTCAGTTCAAAATCCTCCTCCTCACACACAAAGCCCTCCATAACCAGGCCCCTTCCTATCTCACTGACCTGCTCCATCGCCACAATCCATCCCGCAGCCTCCGTTCATGTGACGCAAACCTCCTTACTCCACCACTCAAGACCAAGCATCGAACCTGGGGCGACAGAGCCTTCTCTGCAGCTGCCCCCTCCCTCTGGAACTCTCTCCCCAAACACATCCGCGACTGTACCGACCTTCCTACCTTCAAATCTCTGACAAAAACACACCTTTTTAAAATTGCTTTTAATGTTTAGCTCAGTTTATTGTGTTTTTGATGTTATATTTCACATTGTTTTGCTAATTTGATGTCCTTTTTATGTAAAGTGTCTTTGAGTATCTTGAAAAGCGCTTTTAAATAAAATGTAT
Organism: Chelon labrosus; assembly: GCF_963514085.1. Lineage (NCBI taxonomy): Eukaryota > Metazoa > Chordata > Actinopteri > Mugiliformes > Mugilidae > Chelon > Chelon labrosus. The sequence goes on from NC_140356.1 coordinate 19,143,560, forward strand.
TATTATTATTATTATTATTATTATTATTATTATATATTTACATTTCTAGACTCCAGATCAGATTAATATTTCTCACGTAACGTCTGAACAAGACATAAAAGAAACAACTTCACAAACACAGAGATTAAATGTTTGTTATTGTGCTCTCAGCTGGTACTGATGAACACCTATGCTGCAAAGAAGATTAAATATTTTAAATGGTGCAATCTCTGGTAAGCTCACAGTTTAAAGATTGTACTGATGCAAACCGGTTTAGTGTGAAAGTATTACGTTTTACCTCTGCTTTGTCTCCGTTCTCATGTGTTTGGGCTAAAAGCAATCCCCCATGTGGCCTTGACAACTTTTAAAGGTTCCGGGAGAAACCAAGTGTCAGATTGAAGAGGGGGGGATAGCAGCACATGTTCAGACACTGAACAGGAAGTGATAGGATGGATTTAAAACTTATTTCTTGGAGCAGATCGGACACTGACACTGATTTTTTTTATAACAGGTGGATGCTTTTATTCTGAAACGACGCAAAAGTGAAAATATACACATTACAGTACAGTACAGAGGTCGTCACTAGTTCTCAGTATTAGCAGTTAAACTGTGACTTTAAATCAACAAGAAAATATCACGGACGCTGTACATCTCTCCTAAAAACAGTAAAAAGGTGTTGGAAATGAAACCTGGGAGTGAGTGAATCAAATAATTTATTCTAATCATGTTGGGGAACAAGAACGTATTTGGGTTTTTTTTTGAGGTGTGAAGGAAGATGTTGATGTTGAAGGAGGGAACACAAGATTAGATCTGAAACATTTATTCTGATCATATTTTAGTATTTTATAGATTTCTTTTCCTTCAGTCCATTGTCTGCAGTGATTGCTCGTTTTGATTTTTTTCAAATAACCTCTTGTGAAAAACGAACATCGCAGTTTCTCTAAGTTTACACTTTATGATTAAACTGACATAAAAATATTAAGTTTACAACAGAAGAAGAAGAAAATGTTTGAAATTTCTGCAAAAAATTACTTGTTTAGTTGATTGTTTTCACTCCTTCAGTAAGTGCTGCAGCTTCTCATTAATCAAATGAAGTGTTTCAGTAAATAAAGTGCTAAAGAATGTTTGGCAACATAAATGATCAGTCTCTTGGCTTTTATTTGAGTAAACCTGATGGCTTTTTGTGTGTTTATCCCGGAGCCAGCTGTGTTTTTATTTTTTACACTTTGTTGGTCAGTGCAGAGAAATTGATCCGTTAGCTGCAGCAGATCGGCGAAGACCCGTAAACGCGAGTCTCGAGAAGCCGGGGAACAGAAGAAGAAGAAGAAGACGAATGAGTCCAGGCAGGGAAAGAGAAACACCCACGCTCCTCCTCCCCACCAGGAGGAGCAGGGCGGCCAGCGGCAGGCAGGCCTCATGTCAGGTGACGGCGTTCAGGTTCTGGCCTCCCTCGCCCGGGGTGAAGAACTGGACTTTGGGCGACACGAGCCCCGAGTTGTTCCTGCGCAGGCTGCCGCTGCTCCCTGCGCCCTTGCGCATGGAGTTGTTGCGGCGCATGGAGTTCCGCTTCCTCAGCGAGTTCTGGTGCGACAGCTCGCTCTTCTGAAGCGTCTGGATCAGGATGGACGGCTTCTCGTCCAGCTCTCTGGCGCTGCAGAGCGGCGTCGCCACCTTCAAGAACAACAACAAGATCGATGGGTCACTTGGTTCAGCGTCCGGCTTTCTGCTCTGGCTTTCCAAATGTCTTATAATTATATTCTGCATTTTAGACAATGTCTGCTAGCAAAGAAAAGGGCAAAACAAGACTTTTCTATTGGGGCAACTTCAAGAGTTTAGCTAGATTTATCATTATTGCCTGCAACTTGCAGGTTTCTGTCACCCATGCTAGACTGTTCAAAGTGTCCAACTGAGAAGCATGTTCCAAGCATGGGAACAAATTCCACCAAAAGCAAATAAAAACTAAAGAAAAAACAACTAATAATAAAAATTAAATTTGAAAAATAAAGATATAATTTAAATAATTAAAAGTATAAAACTTAAAAAATAGGAACTGAAATGGGGAAATGACGCTTAATATTTTGAAAACTATTTAACATGCTGGTTGTTATCAGTGTAGATGATGAAACTAAAAACTGGACGGTTCCTCACACTGTTTTTCTGTTAATTGTCAGTGTTGTCGTGGTGAATAAAAAGGAAGGACAGTGTTGTGCAAGTCCACACTAAACAAGAACTAGTTCAAAGTTCTGGTCACACAGATAAAAGTCAAGTAGTTCAAGTTCATAGTTCACATCTTTTCATTTTGAACTAAGGTAATTATGTGTTCAATTCACAGTTCACAAAAACATTCACTGAATGGTGTTCGTGCACAATATTGAGGAAGGATAATTACTTTTACCTTGACTGTATTTCCAAATTTGGAGTAGTCCACAGAGTACACGCCCTCCTCCTCAGTCACTATGGGAACGAAGCGGTGACCCCACTGGATCTCTTCCGACACGTACGAGGTCCGTGCCTGCGTGGTGATCCCCGTCGTCTCCACGACTCCCTCCAAGATGACGATGACCTCCAGGTCGCTGCACTGCAGCTCCATGGCCGACAGGTCGTACAGCGGGCTGAGGAAACAAAACACCAGAGTCGGTATTTTCCCCACAATGCAACAGGAAACACAGACTAAAAGGACTCACATCCACTGCACAAATGTTTTTTTCTTTTGTCCTGAAAGTCTGCGTTTTTCCAGCAGATGGAGCTAACGTGCTATGGCCTTGCAATTCAAATTTCATAGGACTTGTCCCCACAATGTCTCCCCTTAAAGAAAAGCAGCTGAAATATAGGTGATGACTATAAGTTTATGTCAATTTTAAGGCATAAATAGACAAACAGTCTCTCTCATAGATGAAAGATTTCCTGCTTCTACTCCTTGTTTTCTCACATCATCAGTTTAAAAACAAATAAAAGAAGAAATTTAAGCCAGCTGTGAATGAGTGTGACAAGTTCTGATGATCATTTTATAGACTAAAAGGTTCATTTATTAACTGGAGGTGCAGATTAAGCGTTTGTGATAATCTGTGTAATTTATTAAAAGCTTTTTGATGGTGTGGCTCTGTTTGCTTCATCAGACCGTGATCTTCAGTGGCCAGGTTGAGAATCACAACCTCCAAGTCTAAGGCCATGGTGCTTGGTGAGTTCCTGCCCCAAGTGAAAGAGTTCGACAGTAATGTGGGTGCTGTACTGGACCAACATGGTGAAGAGGGACTTTAGCTAATGATCTGACGGTCCAACCCTCACCTATGGTCACAAACTTTGGGTAGTGACCGAAAGAACGGCACAAACGACTAAATTTAGTTTCCTAGATAGAGGTAGGGTAAGGGCTTGGACATCCCAGGGGAGAAAGGGGTCCTGTTGTGGTGCTTCGAGCGTCTGGTGAGGATGCCTCCCTTTGGGGAACCCTGTTTGGGTGGCCAGTTGGGAGGAGAACCCGGGGTAGACCCAGAATTCACTGGAGGGATATTATATAGCTCGCCTGGTCTGGGAATGCCTTGGGATCCTTCAGGAAGAACTGGAATGTGTTGCTAGGGAGAGGAACGTCTGGAATCCCCTTCTTAGCCCGTTGCCACCGTAACCTTGGCTAATATGGAAATGGACGGTAGGGAATCAACGTTTTGTTGTCCCCAGATCTGATCCGAAGCCTGATCCCATCCTTAAATTACCAAAATGTCCTCCACTGGAGATTCCTAAAGGTTTTTCTATTCCTTGCATTCTCCTAGAAGTATCTCCTGGATCTGACCTGCCGGTTGGGAATCACCGACTCGTCCCGCTAATGGTCACAACAACCCTAATCAGACCCACATCACATTAGGTGCCTTGTGTTTTTGAACCTGTTTTTGTCGATGATGTGGCAGATGATGAGCGGCGCGAGGAGGAAGAGGCTGTTGCTGGCCACGGCGCTCTCCGTCTGCACGTCGATCTGATGGATGGGAATCACCTCCCCCTCCGGAGTGGTGGTCTTCCTCACCACCTGCAGGTCACGTAGACTCCTAATTAATTAACAGCTCTTCTAAATCAGAATCAGAATCGAGAAGTGACTGAGTGATCTGAACACCTGTAGCCTGACGGTCGCTCCTATGATCATGCTCTTCCTGAGGTCGCCGATGCGAATCATGAAGCACAGCCGGTTGTTCCTGACGGCGATCACTGCGTGGCGGCTGAAGATCAGCGTCTCTGCTCGACGGTTCGACTGAGCCGTCTTCATAAAGATGCAGCCTGAGGAGAGGAAGACACACAAACAGCAGATTAACAGGATTAAGAAAAATAAACAATGAAAAACTGTCACGAAAGAAATAATGGAAACCAGTGGTCAACTAGCATATCCTTTCTGAGCCTGTGTAGGAAAAAACTCTTCATACAAGCAGGTGGCAGTAGTCTGGAAACAGGAAGAGCTACTAATAGCTAGGAGGCTAAGAAGCTTCGAATAGCTACTGTTAGCTGTGAGTCTAGGAAGCAAGGAAGAGCAACTATTAGCTAAGGGGCTAGGAAACTAAGATGAGCAACTACTAGCTAAAATGCTAGGAAGCTAGGAAGTTGGGAAGAGCAACTATTAGCTAAGAGGCTAGGATGCTAAGAAGAGTGATTATAAGGTAGGAGGCTAGGGAACTATGAAGATCTACATTTAGTTAAAATGCAAGGAGGTTTGGAAGAGCTACTATTAGCTGGAAGGCTAGGAAGATATGAAGAGCAACTATTAGCTAAGAGGCTAGGAAACTAGGAAGAGCTGCTACTAGCTAAGATGCTAGGAAACTAGGAAGAGCTGCTATTAGTTGGGGGGCTATGAAGCTTCGAAGAGCAACTATTAGCGAAGAGGCTAGGAGGTTTGGAGGAGCTACTATTAGCTAGGAGCCTAGAAAGCTTCGAAGAGCTACTGTTAGCTGTGAGGCTAGGAAGAGCTACTGTACGTTAGGAGGCTAGGAAGGTAGGAAGGGTTACTATGAGCTGGGAGGCTAAGAAGCTTTGAGGAGCGACTATTAGCTAGGAGGCTACAAAGCTAGGAAGGGTAACTATTAGCTAAGAGGCTAGGAAACTAGGAAGAGCTGCTATTAGTTGGGAGGCTATGAAGCTTCGAAGAGCAACTATTAGCTAGGAGGCTACAAAGCTAGGAAGAGCTACTATTAGCGAAGAGGCTAGGAGGTTTGGAGGAGCTACTATTAGCTAGGAGCCTAGAAAGCGTCGAAGAGCTACTGTTAGCTGTGAGGTTAGGAAGCGCTACTGTACGCTAGGAAGCTAGGAAGGTAGGAAGAGCTATTAGTTGGGAGGCTAGAAAGCTTCGAAGAGCGACATTAGCTAGGAGGCTACAAAGCTAGGAAGGGCTACTATTAGCAAAGAGGCTAGGAAGCTAGGAAGATCAGTTGGTCTACAGTTTATTCATTCTAGACGATCACGTTGTTGTGAAAATTATTTGTGGATTTGAATGTTCAGATGAAGATGAAGATAAATAAATGAAAAGATCCCTCTGTGTTCTGTTTTTGAAAAGACGCTTCCTGAAGCCCTGTCCGTGTACAAAGTAATGTTGTCGCCGTCCACGTCTTTCTATTTGGTGAATTCAGCAAGTTTCCATTTTTCTTGGGCCGACCCTTCGTGACCTTTGGTCTGTCGCGGCCCCTTAAACTGAGCTTGGTGACCTTTTGGAGGTTCCCGACCCAAAGTTTGGATAGTCTGGCTTCAAACTACTTCACCTAAAACTCTTTGAGCTAACTTTAAGTTTAAAAGTTGACTCTCGAATGCACCTAAAACCTGGAAGCAGTGTCTTACCCAGCATGACGGCGTTGATGATGAGCCCCACTATGTTCTGCATGATGAGGACGGTGATGGCGGTCGGACACTGCTCTGTAATCATACGTCCCCCAAAGCCGATGGTCACCTGGACCTCGATGGAGAAGAGGAAGGCCGAGGTGAACGACCTGGGGGTAGGAAAAGGTGTCAAGACCTGCAGAAACTTTAGGCGCATGATCTTCATGCAGCTTTAGATCTTTAGTCATTCATCTTAAAACTCATTTTCACCCATTTAAGGTCTTTTACTTGTTCACGTATGAACTACTAAGAAACATTCATGGAGAAACTGAACGGAAACAAGAAAATGAATCAGTAGACAGTAACTGAGTAGATGTTCTTAGTTACTTTCCACTGCTGGAAAGGAGTGGAAGAAGAGGGAAGGAAGCCTGATGGAGAGGGAGGAGGAGGAGGAGGAAGGGAGAGAAGAGGGGGAGAGGGTGGGTGAGTTCAGAGGGAGGTGCCAAAAACCCTCCCCCTCCAGTCTTTTTGGTTTTATTTATTTCTCCTAAGAACATGGAGAGCAGACTTTTCATAACTTTGTGGCATAATTAATGTCCCTCTCTGCCTCGATTTAAAAAATGGAGGGCAAGGAAGAAGAAAGGAAGAGGAGGGTGGGAGGTTTGAGTCAAGTGAGGATGGACAGAAAAGAGGAGAGGAGGAAATATTAAAACAGTGACACCAAACACACTTTAACAGCTCAACATGAAACCTTTTTGACTCTGATCATACGGTTTTCTCACTTGACGTCTGTGACGCAGTGGGTCCGGTTCTGCCGGTCCGGGTCCAGGTCTCCGTGCGCGAACGCCACCAGCCACCAGCTCATGGCGAACAGCAGCCAGCTGCTGACGAACGTCGTGGTGAAGATGACCAGCGTGAAGCGCCATTTCAGGTCGACCAGCGTGGTGAAGACGTCCTGCAGGAATCGGCCCTGCTCGCGGATGTTCTTGTGCGCCAAGTTGCACGAGCCGTTTTTGGCGATGAAGCGCGCCTTGTTCACGCGGTCCCTGAACACCGGCTTGCGGGGCATCCGGGAGGCGAGCCCCGGCAGACCGAACTCCTCCGGGATGATGCTTTTTCTCGCCAACATCTTCTTTCTTTTCTTCTTCTTCTTCTGTTTCTCAATAAAGAGGAAAAAGAAGCGCCGAAGCCGAGTCTTCAGTGCGCCTTTACGCACGGGCACGACATATCCACCTGCGGGAAAACGCGCAAAGACGCACGAGTCCTTTCGTCTCCGTCGACTCTCGGGATCGTTTCGGAGTGAACGCAGCGCGCCGCCTCCGCTCAGCTCCTCTGAGGGCAGGGACGGTCTCCTCTCTCCTGTTGACGTAGTCCAACTTCCAGAGAGTCCAGACCCGCTCAGACCAGGGCTCTGCTGCCTTCAAGGACTCGTCAAGGACAGTGGGAAAAGACAAAGTCAAACCGAGACTCGGCTTACCTTAAAAGTTTATAGAAGCAGTTCTGAACTCCTTTTTAAACAAATATCAGTTCACAAATTGTCAAATTATTTGGCGTTTTATAGAGGGATGTGCTATTTAACTTGATTTATATGTCAGGTTCATCATACCCCTGTCTTCATTTAAATCTATTTCTACGGACATAAAATAATTAATGGTACCACAGTTGAGAAAACTTACATTTAAACATCAATTTTATGCATTTCCGTCCTCTTATCTGCAACTAGACTGACTTTAAACGTGACATCAAGACAATATTTCTTCTTTTTTCAGTGTCTTGGACGATTCAGAACACATTTTCAAAGTTAAAACACTTCAAATATTTTCAAAATTCGCCTCCAGGCAAAATAAATACCAGACTACATCACTGAGGATCATTTAAAAATAATAAAAAGTCAATTTTACATTCTTATAAACAGAAAATTAGTTATTAGTTGAAGATAAATTTGACAAAATATTGTAAAATATGTCCTAAAATCAGCTTGATTTAAAAACCTTGTTGCTCTATATATATTTGAATATTTAAGATATGATTTTTGTTCAAAACTAAGACAAAAACAAAACAAATAAATTAAATTAAATTAAATATGATGTTAAAGTTTTAATTCTTTATTTCTTCTATTAAGTAATCCGAGTCTCGGCCACCAGGGGGCGCCATTTAGCAACATATTCCACATTAGTGTCCTGCAGGTTTAAAAACCAGAAAAGCTTCACAAATCACTCAAAACAATTTTATTATCATTTCAAGAGTTAAAAAAAAAAAAAAAAAAAAAAAATAGGCACACATAATAAAACTTTGATATATATGTTTGAAAATCCTTCGATAAACTACAAATACAATGTACATTTTCTTTTTAAAAAAATCATCTAAAAATCAAATTGTGGCTGCGAAACGACGTCAGCATTTAAGCTGCACTCTTGAACAGCCACCGGAGCAAATGAAACCGTGTGCATAGCTCGGACAATCCCATATTTTTTGCAGCTTTACATTTGTTTTGTTCCCCGAAAGTTAAGAAGGAAGGAAAATACGCAAGATGTGATACAGAAATTACTTTAAAAGTGAATGATATGCACGGTTTGGATGGTCAAACAAATCATTTTTCTTTTACAAGGTGTGCAGAACAAGAAGCTGCATGAAAAAAAAAACACATTTTTGACGTTTGCAGCTCGTGCAGCAGACTAAACACGAAAGATTTAGAAGGCGTCAAAAGGAGGGAATCAGGAAGAGCTCTCGGGATATGGAGGAGAGAGGACAAAGAAAGAGCAAAGTAAACCTCAAAATGCTCCTTGCGTGTGATGTGTAACAAAAACACCTGGACGCGGTGACTTCTTGAGATGATAAGTACATAAAAAGTTGAACCAATCTATTTGGCATTCAGTCTGTACAATACAAAGTCATTTTAAAAAGTCTCTCCAAAAACACAATAATAATAATAAAAAAAAAAGGGGGGAGACTATAGCACCTCTCCCAGAGACACAGGACATGCGAGTCTCAAAACTTTAATGCACATGCATAAAATTATTTGAAGTTTTGAGCCACTTCTTGAGTCAAAGGGAGCAACGTGGGCGTCTATCCTCCCCCCAACACCAGAGGATAATAGAGTTCAGCAAAGCATGACCCCAGACAGACAGCAGGTTCACTGGCTGCAGGCCGAGCAGTGACACCTTACAGTGTTTGTACTAACGTAGCCGTAGACGTGACGCCGATAGATCAGAGTCAAGGAGGAGGAGGAGGAGGAGGAGGAAGTGGACCAGAAATATTCAAAGCTTTTACTTTGGAGCTGGTGTTTGCTCAGAATAAACACACGTAGGAACTGAGAAGCATTAGGCCTGATTTCAGATTTATTTCTGGTAAACTTCCACCCTCTTTACATTGAAGTTTGCCGCCGACACATCAGTCCAAATACGTTGCTCCAAGCGTCAGATCCTGTCTGAGACCTCAAAGATCCTCATGTTGGATTTGAGGATTAAAACTTCAGACTGCAGCAATCGGCGCCACCTCTACGGCCGAATTTAGGATTAAAAAGTTGTGTAAAATATTAAAGAGATTAAAATCCTCACCGGAGAGAGCGACGCTGCAAAAACACATTCATTCATTTTAATAAAAAAAATGTTTTTAAATAAATGTTTTATCCCTTTCTTCTTCTTCTTCTTCTTCTTATTGCATAATGTAAGTGCTAAATAGTATAAACTGATACAGGTTGTGTGTAATATAAAAAAGGTAACAAATATTTAGAAGATAGTTGAAAGATAATTAAAAATTCTATCAATATAAAATGACCTAAAAGTTCAAACACACCATCTAATATCTAAATTCTTGTTTGAATAACATGGGTAAGGCTATGCTTTTATCACTGTCCACAAAATGTCCCCAAGAAAAGACCAAAACTGCACCAAAAACAGGAAGTGAATTTACTTGCGACGGATTGATCCACATTTGGCGCTCTGGTGAGTACTCCTGTTGTATTCAGGATCAAATCATTGTTGATTTGGTTCTTCCTGGGATTCATCGACAGTAAGAAAAACTACAGATTATTGCTTCTTTAATTAATTAAAATCACAGGAATATTTGGCCGCCATCTTGGACCATTAATAAATTAAAGGGAGAATTCTGTCTGTGGTATTCAGATCTGGTATTAACTGATGTGATCACAAGTAGCATTTAAGTGGTCCGGTCTCAGTCCAATGCATCCCAAATTGTGTCAGTGGTTGCACGAAACCGGGAGATTGAGATCAGATCTCAAGTTCTGGCTGGGGACGCATATGGAGACGCTATGTTAACGGCAGATGTGAACACAGGTACTCGAAGCTGGACACTTGCGATCAGATTGCCCAAGACAGACCTCAATGCAACGTCCTCAGGCTGTTACATACTCTGGGAGAAGCAAGAAGTTAGTTCTTGCTCCTAAGGCTGTGAGAACTAAACAATGTCATTCTGCACATGCTGAATGAATGGCGTGATCCAACGGACACGGTCGTCAAAACCACTTGACATCTGAAAATAATAAGAAAAGTGTCTCTTGTGTCCCCTACATCTCCCACAATGCTTAGTGACCTGGCCAAAATGAACTTTGCTCTTGTTCTTGCTCACCTCGAGAACAAGAACAAATTTCTCCCTTCTTGCAGAGTATGCAACGAGCTTTAATGGGGCCTCAAATGCATTTTTCTATATGCCTCTGAATTTAAGCAAATCTTTTAACATTCTAAGCACTAGAATTTCTTTTTAATTGTTTTAAAAAGAAAGTAGAAAGTTAGCCGAAAATCCTTTAAATTTCCTGATTTTCCTTCAGACAAATGAAAAATCTGTTACTTGGATTAGTTGTTATCGTCATAAGACATGGTCTAGTCTTTAGAAATATTTTTATCTGTCGTGTTTTATTTGTAACGTACAGTGTCAGTGTGAAAAATGGTGAATAATAAATGGCGTGTAGACACATATCTCAAAAAGGCGTTATTCATCTGACTGTTGATGGTGATTCCTGACTTTTTCCTCCAAAAGAGAAGCTTCTCATTAAACAAACAAGCTTCCAGGGTGTGTTGTCGTCTCACTGATGTCTCATCAAGGAGATAATTCAGTAAAAAAAAGAACCAAACAGTCTGTCTGTCGGTCGTTGTGTGCGTCTACATGTCGGCTTTGACGAACGAAGCAAACATCCCGTCCTCCTGCTCCAAAAGAGTCTCGGGTTTGTCGTACTCCAGGATGTTGCCTCGCTTCATCACAATGACGAGATCAGCTGTGAGGATGGTGTGGACGCGGTGCTGGAGACACGAAAACAAGACACAATTAGTTTCCAGATGTAATGAGTTCGATAAGAATCTCGTGCAGTTTGCAGAACGTGAAAAGATAAATAATTACTGGATTCAGTGTTTTTTGGGAAGTAGCAGTGGATTGGTGGTCTACGTTTCATTTCTGGCTGTTAACGTATTTATAAACTATCTTTCTAGCACTTATTGAAGCTAAATCTTAAACATAAAGTCATTTGAAGTTCCCAGACTAAAGATGTTTGTGTGGAATCTCTGCCATTTTGCAGATGATGTTATCCTTTACGCTACAGATTTTATTTATACTTTTTATTGCCTTTACCTCAGTTGCATCTACAAAAATGTAACTTGTATAGTTGTGGCTATGACACAGGAAGTCGTGTACACAAAATAAGATCAAGTATAAACATGAGCCAAGAAAAAACGCCCCTACTGTTGGTGTCAAGAAACTTCAGAGGCGAACAATTTAGCAAGCTAACAAATGGTCGTGACTTAAAGGGGAACTCCGGCGCAAAATGAACCTGGGGTTAATAACACATGTGTACCGCGTTCGACCGTTCTCTGGTATTTGTTTTCATGCATTTGTTTTGTTAGTCAAATGTGATCAGTTTTCTTGCAAACCGCTATGTAGCGTATAACGCTAGCCTTCGGGGCACACCTACACATAAAAAGAAATCGCTATTTCTATACCACTAACAAGGCTCACAATATCACCACACTTACACGGTAGCAGAACTGTCTGTTGCCGTAAGAAAGCACTGAGAGCATAGAGAAGCACTGAACGAAGAGAGTTCAGTTTCCCCAAGATGGCGCCCGCCTGGATATGCGAGCCAGACGCGAACGGTACTGTATTCCTTTTTTAATAAACTGCCTGTATACTTGCAAAGTTCTCAATGCTTCAGTTTACATGTAGAGACCCTAGTTATGCTACCGTGTAAGTGTGGTGATATTGTGAGCCTTGTTAGTGGTATAAAAATAGCGATTTCTTTTTATGTGTAGGTGTGCCCCGAAGGCTAGCGTTATACGCTAAATAGCGGTTTGCAAGAAAACTGGTCACATTTGACTAACAAAACAAATGCACGAAAACAAATACCAGAGAACGGTCGAACTCGGTACACATGTGTTATTAACCCCAGGTTCATTTTGCGCCGGAGTTCCCCTTTAATGTAGGAAATGCAAAGTCGCAATGAAAGGACAAGGACCACCTCCACTATTTCTAAAAACAGTTACAGCTTGTGAACTCTCCAAAATTAACAATAATAATAATATTGAATTTGGCCAATGCAAGGAAGTGGCGACACTTTGTTCATATTTATATCCAATGTATGGTGTTAACACCGAGCACTAAGGCCCCGATCAGACCTCACATTAATATCTGTCCCATTCAAGTCGCTCGATTCAAGGACTCATTTAAGTGATCCGGTCTCCACATGTGGAGGTGGTCTGGGACACATTTAACTTCATTCCTTTGGTAGTGTGAACACATAATGAGTCCTGGGTCACATTAAAGACCACCTACTCAACAGGGCTGATCTGAGGAAGAGGATATTAACTTATTCATTCAACCATATTTTATATGTTTTAAAATATTCTGTCCTTGGTTCCAGTGGTTATTTGTGTACAGAGCATGAAACTGGGAGATTTAGATCAGATCTTAAGTGCTGGCTGGGGACGTACATGGAGATGCTATGGTAACGGCAGGTGTGAACACAGGTACTCGAAACTTGTACTGGTGCTCAAATCAAATTCAAGGTCTTGACCCCGATTTATTGTATTAAAGGACTGGGGTCAGAAACTTGACCAGGATTAGGTTAAGGCCTAAACCTAGACAAGTGGTTTGATGACACAAGCTAAAATGTAAATTAGAGTATAAGCAACAACTCTGCAGACTGAAGCCAAATGACATGCACGTGAAACGTCTGGTCAAAGAGCATGCAGTCGTTTATTTCGTTTGGTACCAACCAGGCTTTCAGTGGTGGCAATGCTTCGGCAGACCCAGACTCAGACTGCAGCTCTGACTCAACCAGGAAAACAAGAAAAAAACTGAAAGAGGAAAGTGGAAGGAAAAGAAGGAAAGAGAAAGAGACAGAGAGAGGGAGTCTGTTCTCGTCCAGGTCTACTTGTGAGTCCGCACTAGAACACCGAAGAGGCTCTCCTCCTGAGCTAGCAGGTTGGACGCCGAGTCGCTTTCCACCAAGATCCCTGAGGAGAAGACCAACACCTGCTCGGCGTCCAAGATAGAGGACACGCGGTGCTGCCGACAGGACGAGGGGGGACGGGAGTGAAGAATAGGAAAGAATCGAAGTCAGTAGGGAAAAGTGAGATGAGGAAAGGCGGAAGTTTAGTAATGAAAGTAAAGGAAACGAACACAGAATCACAAAGGTCAGAAAAGGGAAACCAAATAAGTGAAAGAAGAGAAATCCATAAGGAGCTATCCCACTATGTTACAATTAAAAGGTAAAAGATGCAGGAAAGGAATGAATACAGAATCCTTACGGGAAGTAATGAATGATAGATGTACATAGAGCTCATACCTGCGTCTATGAGCACTGAACAGACCTGAGCTAACGTCAGGACTGGATTTGGATCATTTGCGTCTCTGTTTGCTTTATTTACAACAACGAGCAGGAGAACAGGCTGAAGGACTTACCGCGATTGTTACGACCGTTCTGTCCGCAAACGCCGTCATCACGACCTTCTGTAAGATGTTCTCCTGCAGGGAAAAGGAAGACAAGGAAGCATTTAAACCGTTGTCTGTGAAGGTTCTTGATCATCCAGGTCATTTGGCTGAAACTGGGCAACTTGTTGGTTTTCTTGAAGACGTTTCATCCAAGCCTTTAGTCCTAAAAGACCGGTGGGGGTTCGGGGATTGAATAGGAACATCTGTGGGTGTTGTTCACCTTGAACTCACATGACTAGAATCTGTTAATGACCAGATACTCGCGTCTATATTGGGGAAACAGTTTGATCCTGTTGTCTTTTCAACAGTTCATCAATGCCCGGAAACTCAAGTCTCAAGGCGAAAACGATGGTGGAACTTTTCCAAGTGCAAGATCCAAGATCCCAAAGTGCATCTCTATTGTGCCCCGTTGGAGCAAACCAAAGCCTCCCCAAGTGCATCAAGAAACTCTACATGTCCAGTTGCCCCTCTTTCTGCGTTTCTGGGTATGCCATGACCTGGATGCACTTTGGGACAAGCATCCCTTGGCTAGTGCAAGGGTACAACTCCTCCATCATTCATTTAGATCTGAAGACTTGAACAAAACGTCTTCAAGAACAGTCTACAAATCCAGTTGCTCTTGTTTAAGCTTTGGATATTTAAACCTTTTAAATCTGACTTCACACACCGTGGCCATGTCTATAGACGCCGTGGCTTCGTCCATGATGAGGATGCTGCTCTTTCTGACAAACGCTCTGGCCAAACAGAAGAGCTGCCTCTGCCCGACGCTGAAGTTCTCTCCGCCTTCTGTCACGACCGCATCTGCAACGAACAAATGCGTTAAAAGAGGTGGATTCTACAATCAGTGCAAATAGAACTTGTTTTGTCTTTAGCGCTTGTGCACCTAGTCCTCCAGGCAACGCTTTCACCATGTTCTTCAGCTGAGCGATCTCCAGTGCCTCCCAGAGTCGGTCATCAGTGCACATCCTCTCCGGGTCCAGATTAAACCTGGAAGACAAGAAGACGTCCTTACTCCGAGGACTCAACACACAGCAGGTGCAGTCTCGAGCATATTCACAGAGGTAGAATGACTTTATGTTGGACAATCCTGAGGACTAGCTGAAACCTACAAAGACTGGAAAAACTTTGAATCTCTGTCAATGACGAAAAGACGAACTTTTTGAACTTAGGCCGGTCAGTAAAGGCAGAAAGATGTGACAGAACTTTGTAAAATTAAAGTTTTCTTCAGGTAAAGATGTGTGTTTACACAGTGAAATTACACATATAATCTGCAGCACATGTTTGCAGAATTTGTTTAATGGTATTAAATTTCTACTTTTAAAGCTCCTCTACTTCAACATCTTGCATGAATATATAAAAAAAAAACTGTTGCATGCATATGCTGCCAACCTTTTAGTGTACATGCATGTTTAGTCTTGAACCAGAAATGATCCTAAACGGAGCAGAATTTTAGCTCCATTTGTACATTTTAAGACGTGACACAGGAGACGACGACCAGCAGCTGGATTTTGTACAAACTGCAGATGACGAAGAAAGTCTTGGCTCTACGTGAGTACACGAGATGTCATAATGTAAACAGGATGAAACTAAAATACTAATGACCTTTTCATAAATCAATAAAGTTGCTGACAATGCCAATATTATGAACAGTTATGAGTAATGAAATGGACGTTAGCATTCAGCTAATAATCAGAGTAAAATACCTCAAGTATTAATCAGAACAGACTGACCATGAGGCACTTTTAGTGTCTTTGCCGTGAAAGAATTGTGGAATATTGCACTGTAAAAAAATAAACTGCTCAGGTCATAACATTATGTCCACCTTCGTAATATTGTGCAGGTCTCCCTTGTGGTGACTCATCAGAGAATGGACATGGGCCTTCTGAGGGTGTCCTGTGGTGTCTGGCTACACAATTTTGTTAGTGGGGGGGTGGGGGGCCTTTGAGGGGAGGGGCCTCTGTGGATCATCCCACAGATACTTGATCACTTTGGGATCTAGTGAATTTGGAGGCCAAGTCAACACCTTGTGCTGTTCTTCACGTTTTTTATTTAGTTGTTCCTAAAGCGTTTTTGTGTGCGTCCTGCTGGGGATGGCTGCTGCCATTAAGGAGTGTCATTGCTATGGGGTGGGGGTGCCTGGTCTGGTCTAGGTGGGTGCTACATGTCTAAGTAACATCCACACCAATGAATGCCAGGTCCAGAAGTTTCCCAGCAGAACACTGAATTGTTACAAGATGGTTTAAACGTTATGTGCTTCTCCTGTCAGTGGTCATAATGTTGTGGCTGATCGGTGTACGTGCTATTAGATAATAACTTTTGAAATTTAAGGGGGAAAACCTGCATAAATAAAGTGTATATGTGCGACTGCGCCTGAACAGCGTGAAGCAGTTACTGTCGACCATTCACCTCAGGCTGACGTTCACACGTTCATCGCCTCCCTCCCTTTCTCACACACAATTATCCAGAGCGGCATGTCTGTCCAAACAAACAGCCAGTGCTCTTTGTCTTTTATAACAAACACAGAGTCTCAGTGTAATCTGGCCGTGAGCGTTCGTGGCAGAGAAAGACGAGGGAGACGGAGCGACCTCCTCGCTACGTGACGTCTGCGACAGAAGAGTCAGCTCAGGTTCCAGCCAGAGTTCCCACTGTGTTTTCAACCGCTAACCCCGCAGCTGGGACTCGGTGTCGTCATGTGACAAGCATCTTCAGGACAAAAACACTGAGAGAGGATTCTTCTCTTGCGCCGAGTGTCGCCGCATTTTTTTTTTCCTCCGATCAGATATGGTGATGATGATGATGATGTTTTCCATTGTGCAGAATTAAATGTGAGACTTTATCTGACTTCCAGAGAAGAGTAAATCAAACCGTGACACACCCAGGGCAGCTTTCAAATAGCAAAGTTCTCACCTCTCAAGCAGAGAAAAAAATGCAGTTCCTGAACCGACCACTAGAGACTTTGTTTCAAAAGTGAGTCAATTTCGTGCAAAAGGTGACCCCTTTGTCTACTCTTACCCTTCTGTCTATCAAGCCCCACCCCAAACGATCCGATTGGCCCAGCAGATCTTTGCGAGCATCTTCAGTTCCCAATGGGGAGACTCCAGACCAACTTTCCTCCACAAAAAAAAATTGTGGGGATATTTTTTGCTATTTCCAAAATATGCAACTATACAACAGAAATAAGCATGTTTACAGCCTGATACAAGAACAATTTTGGTTTCTAGAGCTAATTTCTCCACTTATGACGACTGTGTGGGTGAGAATCTTCATAAAATTTACCTGTTTAAATTAAATCAAGGCTTAAAGTTTCGCATGACTGAGGGCACCGCTGCGCTAGACGTCCTCACAGGGCTGCTAGCCGTCTTAAGCCTTCACCTCTTTGGCCTTCACCGCGCTGAACTTCAAAACTGCTCAGAGCTTAGTACTTTTCGGCTTTGCACTTTTCGTTTTCTGCACTAGAATCTCAAACATAATTTTGTTGTTACCTCTCTTTAACCTTTGAAGAATAATTTTTCTGATTTGTCTATGAAGTTATATGTTTTAAGGCGGCATTACGATTGCTAACGCAACGAATAAAGAAAAACAAAACATGACTTTTGGAGCATGTGCTGGTGACCACATTAAAAGGGCTCGAGATCCTGATGGTTTACAAATGAGCAAGACTGAGCTTGTTTAAAATAATCTACTGCAGCTTTGTTTAATTGTGTGTGTGTGTGTGTGTTTGTTTTTATACCTTATCGAACCACTGAACAACACAGGATCCTGGAGGATGATGGAGAGCCGCGACCGGAGAGTCGGCAGAGGGAGCTTACAGATGTCGATCCCATCGATGATGATCTTCCCTGCAGAGACGCAAACACACGTCTTAATAATCAAAAGTGTGGTTATCAGTTTCTAATTCCAACGATTAAAGGACCTGGAAGCTTGAGATCTATTTCAGTTTATTTATTTTTTTCGCGTCAATAACAGTACAGTTTGCGTCACAGAAACCCAAAGCCCTTTAAACAGAAAGAAACCTTGAGATTAAATGCAAAAGATCTCAGAAGATCTCAGAAATGTGTGTCAAGTGTCCACTGACTGGTTCTAGGTTCATGAGCAAAGGTTTCCATCTTCTGATTGTGTAGTCTACAAGACAACCCTTGAGTTTATTGAACTATTTGTTCAAACCTGACATGTGGTCAATTCTAAAGGTGGTACAGTTGCATTTAAGTCAATGAAAAGACACAGTTAGAAGCAAGTTTGGCGGAAATTACGTGTCCAAATCTGTATTAATTGGGAATTTGGTGCTACAGTTTTGTCAGGTTTACTCATACATCTTTAACATTTCAAAGCTGGAATTGCCTCCTTAAAGGTTTCTGTTCTAAATGAAACTATTTTAAGTAAATATTTTAGTTCTGTTGAATACGCTGTTATATTTTTAATGGGTAATGAAACCAAGAATGTTCTGTACAGTTCAGTCAGAGGGGCTACCACCAGGACGCGGCTCTGCTTTTATTTCACGGCTTTATAAGGAAATGCTGTTGACACAATGGTTTTAATTTACTGTTAAATGAAATGTCTGCCCAGCTGTGTGTGTGTGTGCATGGAAAAAGTGACTGTGTAATCTCATCTTTGTCCGAATAATCTGTCTGGGAGCAGCCGTTGTGGTGCGGAGTAAAAACAGAACGATACGATTACGGCTCGCTTTCAAAGTGCAATAAATAAAAAAGAGAGAGACAGCTTGAAGAGTTTACGGCTGCAGCCTTTGAAGAACTACGAACTGGAGTCTGCAAGCGTCTGAAGGAAAACAGGTCAAGTCCTTTGTTACGTCCTTCTTGTGACTCGTTGATATAAGAGTCTACTTCAGGACCTCTAAAGAAGTAAAACAACACATACAAGAACAAAAGGGAGCATCACACTAAGAAGGACCTGCTCCAGGGTTTAAAAAAAAATAAAAAAAAAGAGCTGAAATGTAAGAAGGCACGATAAATAAATACTTTCTCCAACATAAACAAACACTACTGTAATACAGAGTGGACTGAAGATGAAGGAGGACGGAGAAAAAACAGATGATGAACTTAGTCATGGTTTAGTTTGAACAAACCCTGCACCATATCTATAAAATAAATGCTCTGTCATTAAAGCCTGGACTTGCCTGGCTACATTTATTATTGTGTAGGTCTCCCTTGTGGTGACTCATCAGAGAATGGACATGGGCCTTCTGAGGGTGTCCTGTGGTGTCTGGCAACAGAATGTTGTTAGTGGGGGTCTTTGAGGGGAGGGGCCTCTGTGGATCATCCCACAGATACTTGATCAGTTTGGGATCTAGTGAATTTGAAGGCCAGGTCAACACCTTGTGCTGTTCTTCATGTTTTTTTTTAGTTGTTCCTAAACCATTCTTGTGTGCATCCTGCTGGGGATGGCTGCTGCCATCAAGGAGTGTCATTGCTTGGGTGGGGGTGCCTGGTCTGGTCTAGGTCAGTGCTAGATGTCTAAGTAACATCCACACCAATGAATGCCAGGTCCAAAAGTTTCCCAGCAGAACACTGAATTGTCACAAGATGGTCAATGTTATTCACTTCTCACTGTCAGTGGTCAAAATATTGTGGATGATTGGTGTACATGGACAATATTCAGTATCAGATCTGCTGGAAATATAATAGAAGAAGTTCCCTAACTTGATTGCCAACCGTGAATGTCTAGAGTAGAAGAAGGTGACCAAGATGTCTCCACGTCTCCAGTGTCGTTGTCTACATTGATTCCAGCTTCGTTCATCTTTTCAAACACTTATTGTTTGAAGAACTGGTTGTTTTTCTACCTCCATGTTTCTGTCCCTCCTGGACATCTAAATGCAGCAAGAGATTATCCTTTCACAAATGGTTTTCTTTGACGTTTTTGGACTCACTGTGACATTAAAATGCCCCTAACCTTCTAACCCTACAGTTAGGACCAACTGCTTCTACTAGATTTTATTGTTCACATATTTTTGCATCATCTACTGTTTCTGGATCTGCTTCTAACCCCTAACCTCTTGAGTCAGAGTTTGCAGTTATCATTATTCATGTCAATGGTACTAGTAGCTTTTGGACCAGGTTGTGAGTGTGAATCATTTAGGAGGCCGACTAATAAAGTCTTTGGGGAAAACATGACGTGAACAAAAACCATTTGGAGTCAGTTGGAGCAGCTTCATAAATCACATCTGGTGAATAAACACTTCACTTTAAAGCATAGGTAAGAAACTAAATATTTTCTGTGTCTAACGTATGAATGGGCCACACACACAATTTGCAGACTTATACAGCCTTGTCTGCAAGCTGTAAGCTTTCCACTTTAGATGTTAGAAGGTACTGTAAACTCAACAGGCGGTTATGTTCAGAGTTGAAAGTGCTGTACGTAGCAGAAATAAACATTACAAGCATTGTTAGGTTCATCACGATACCTGAGAGCAATTACCATAAATAATTTTGTCTTGTTTAAACGGCGTGGTTATGACTGATGCTTTAATATTTATTGGATTTTCCGGAAACGTTGCTGAACTCCTTCTCTGAACGTCTTCTGTTCACTGAAATTAATTTGGTGGTTCAACACAACTCCATCATGCATTGCTAGAGCCTTTACATCGTCACACAGATCTTGCAAAAGTTCCTTTGGAGTTGACAAAAGTCATTTGAGGTATTCCAGAATGTCACAAACGTTACCTAAATCTCACGTGAAACGCTTTTCCCAGATCTGGTTGTTTAATGTGGGAGATTGGTAAAATTCTTGCAGAACAACAAAACTGTAAAGAATGAACAGTGCTTAATTCTGGCAAAAGTTCTTGTGATCTTGCAAAAGTTCCACAATGTTTCGCAAAAGTGTCTCAAGATGTTGCAAAAAACTTTTCAAGATACTGGAAACTTTCTTAATATCTCGCCAAACTTTCTTGCAAAATTTTATGGTCCGGGAAAAGTTTCTTGAGACATGACAAAAGTTTTTTTAAGATCTTCCCAAAGTTTTTCAGAATCTCACAAACGTTATCTATATCTATTTCGCACAAAACTTTTACCCAAATCTAGTAGTTTAGGGTGAGAGATTGGCAATAGTCTTACAAAACAATGAACAGTGATTAATTCTCTCAAAATTTCTTGTGATCTCTCAAAAGTTCTCTTAAGAGTGTCAAACATTTTCTCAATGTTTTGCAAAGGTTTTTAGAAGTATTCCAAACATTTCTACACTTTCTCAAAATGCTGGCAACAGTTTTGTGTGATTTCTCAAAAGTTACTCAAGTTCTTGCAAAAGAACTGCAAACATTTCCGATTATCTCGACAAACTTTCTTGCAATCTGGCGAAAGTATAAAGTCCTGGAAAAGTTTGTTTAGATCTTCCCAAAGTTTCTCAGAATCTTAATAACGTTATCTCTATCTATATTGCGCAAACCATTTATCCAGATCTAGTCGTTTAGAGCAAAATTCTTACAAAACAAGCAAAGCTAAGCAAAAGTTTCTTGTGGTCTCGCAAATGTGCCTCAAGGGCTCTCAAACGCGATCTGCTCGATAAAGCATGTTTTTAAGACATTGCTGAATGTCTTGAACATGTATTGAAGACACATCAATGCCAATTAACTTACTGTTACAAACTGCCAAAAGTCTAGTGAGACGACTCACTGCACTGCAGATTTGCCAATTAAGAACTAACTCAGGAGTGAAACTCTACTCTAAAACTCGGAAAAAGCCCTAAAATAAAAACAAAGAAATCCAAAGGTGTCCTGTGGAGTCTAACTGTATACGATTTCTTTGCTAGCAGCCTTCTTCTTTCCTGCAAGAAAAGCTTTGCAGAAGTTTGTTTGAGCTTTGCATCAGCAGAGTCACAAAAACCAGCAGCAGTGCAATTTATGAATGTGCATCCTTTGCCACCATACAAACAAAGCAGTGACTCACACTTATCAAAGGGAACTGAAAGCTGAAACGAGGGGCAGTGTAAGAGTTGTGCAGTTTTTTGTATAAAGAAGTACACTGAGGTATGAACCACTCAAGGCAACAACGCTGAGGCAATCCTTCTGCCGTGCTTCCAAACAGACAAGAGATTATATTAAGAACCCCTACCCCTAATGAGACATAAACACAGCGAGCCAGTGAAAGACTGAGAGACAATGCAGGGATAGAAACCAAAAGACGAAACAGAGATGAAAGAAGTGGAAAGAACAAAGTGCTCCCTCTCCCTCCTCTCTCTGTTAACAGCGTGACAGAAGACAGACCCACCTTCGAAAATATCCACCATGTTGAAAAAGGCCAATGACAGCGAGGACTTCCCACTGCCCGTGCGACCGCAGATTCCCACCTAACGGAGGAAGAAGAAGAAGAAGAAAGAGTCATTCCGCTGGCGCTTCACTTGACACTGCTGCGAGACAAAAGGCACCTGTGTGATAACGGACTGGCAAGTACATGAAGAGTGTGGATGAACTTTGGTCACCAGGTGTCATGTTTGCAGTTTAATGGAGGCATGCGGCTGTGAATCCACGGAGAAGGTTCACATTTAAACAATATCCACAGCTTTCTTTTGAGCCTCTGGCATTCCAGATTGCACTTTAAACAGTATTATAAGTACATTCACTCTAAAAAGCCTGTAAGATAGTGTTGACTTTTAGGCCCCTACAAGGACTTAGACAAACTCTCTAATCATTGATTAATGCTCTTTACTTGTCCTTACTTCAGCTTCAAAATATTATAGATAGATGGATATCAAGACTTTTATGGGGTCCCAAAAACACTTTTGTGATATCAGAGTCACTCATTTTGCTCAGTCTATTTACAGGTTGGTTAGACACCAAGAAAATATCAACGTTACAAAGCACACTACTGTGGGGAAGGTTCACAGAGTTTTATTTTGAGATTGGCCTCAAATGCAAAGAAATTAAACATTGCAAGTCCTCCTCCATGATTCTTCTTTGTCAACGCTTTATGAAATCTCACAAAACTTTCTTGGGATCACACAAAAGTTTCTTAAGATCTCCCAAAGGTTCCTCAAGATTTTGTAAAAGTTCCTCGAGATCTTGTGAAAGTTTTTCGAGATATTCCAAAAGTTTTTTGAGATCTTGCAAAGGCATTCTCAGGATCTTGCAATCTTCCGAAAGTACCTTAGAATCATGCAAGAAACTTTCACCAAGATCAACCGGTTTACTGTCAGAGACTGGTACAATTCCTAGATAACAATGGAATTGTAATTAATTAACAGTGCTTGATCTTGGTGAGCTTGCAAAAGTTCCTCAAGATCTTGCAAAAGTTTCTTAAGATCCTCCAAAATGTTCTTAAGATCTTGTGAAAGTTTTTCAGAACGTAGCAAAAGTTTAAGAACTTGTCAAAGTTCCTCAAGATCTTACAAATGTTTTTCAGGATGTTTCAAAAGTGTCTCAGGCTCTTCTAAAACTTTTACAAGAAAGCAAATGTTTTTCAAGATCTTGCAAAAGTTTCTCAGAATCTTGCAAATGTCTAAGATCTCGTCAAAGGTCCTTGAGATCTTGCAGTTTTTTTGAGATAGTCCATAAGTATCGCAAAATCTTTCTTCTTCGTGTCCACACAACAGTTCTTACAGCCCTTCCCCACGGCCTTCACAGCATCCTGTTAATTACCTTCTGGCCTGGTTTGATGTACGCATTGACGTGTTTGAGCACCGGTTTGAGCATGGGATCGTAGCGCACACACAGGTCCTGGATCTTTATCTCACCGTCGTGGGGCCAGTTCTCGGGCACCTGAGAGGTGTCTGAAGGGAGAAGAGAAACACAGTCACTTACCCTGTAACACACTCATCCAGGAAACACAGTGTGCAGTGTAAGAACACTCCAACAAAAACAGACCTCTAACGGTTGTCTATGTTACGGTCCTTGATGGTATAAACAGGAACATGTACACCATATGGAAAAAGTCATAACACTGCAGATATACACGCATGGAGTTTTTTGATATTTAAACATGATGGCCTCACATGTTTGAGCAAAGTTATGCGGACAAAAGATACAAGAGTCCATCCGAAACATTCAACCAGACTAATCTAGACCACATATAGTACTGCGTGCACAAAGTGTTTGCCTAAATTTAAACCTGTTTGAAACCCAAAGCTTACATTTTGACCTCAAAAAAGACCCACATTTCCTTAATGTGACATACCACCATACCATTGTTCCATAGACAATAACAGCTTTTATGCATAAATCAAGCTCAACTACACAAAGTCTAGTGTCAGTCATGTCAGGCTGAAATACAGTTAAATGCTTCTGCACACCAAGATTCTCGCAATGGTAATGCTAACATGCTAGTGGGTTAGCCGATTAGCATGCTTTCATTTGGCTGATTAATGAACAAAGTTATACTTCAACACAGACAAAATGCTAACTTCTGCACACAAATATCCTCACAATGACAACGCTAACATGCTAAAGGTTAGCAGGTATAATGTTCACAAAGTTGAGTACAGCTCATTAGCATGCTAACATTTGCTAATTAGACTGCCACCTGTGTGCCCTGTCACTCGTATTTCAACAAAGACGAAATGCTAATTCCTGCACACAAATATTGTCACAATGGCAATGCTAACAGGCTAATGGCTAGCAGGTATAAAGTTCACAAAGGTAAGGATTTTAGCTTACCTCATTAGCGTGCTAGCATTTGCTAATCAGACTGCTAGTGGGACACCGTGAATGCAATGTTAAAGTTGAGCCTGTGTGACACATTACTCATATTTCAACACAGATGAAATGCTAACTTCTGCACACCAGTATTCTCACAATGGCAATGCTGAAATGCTAACGGATAGCAGGTATACTATTCTGAAAGTTTAGGATTTTATTAATGTTCACTGTAGTTCAACATGCAAATGGTTAGCAGGTATAATATTCCAAAATTTCGGAATTTCAGCGTAGCTGATCGGCATGCGAATATTTGTTAAACAGACAGACTGCTAATGCTGCCAGTTGGACGTGACAGTTAAAGCTGATAAGAATTTCTTCAGAACTCTGGTAGTTTATGCCTCACAAGGAGGAGGATTCTCAACTTTTCTTCAATTTGCGGGAAGCTTCCATGATGTCAGAGAGGGTTTTCTGTCATTCACGTGATCTTTAAATTTATACTTTTTTCATGGAATCATGGGTTATTTACTGTAAGACGAGATTAAGAGGAAATTAATGATATGAGACTCTTCTTTTCATTCTCCGTTTCTTCTACGCATTCGTCAAGCTCTGGAATTGTTTTTGTAGTGTTTCCCAAAATACCGTAGCTGCCTTGACGAAATGTTCTTTGGCAGGTCACTCTTTTTTTTTTTTTTTTTGAAAGAAATGAAATCTGTTTGGTTTGCTTGAGTTTGGTTAGGTATCTGTAATCTCAACGTGCTGATTAAATAATGGCTAAACGCCGGATAGAAAAATGATTCCGGCAGAATTTGTATTTGTACCATAGCAACAGCACATCCCCAATAAACCTAAGACACGGCAGCTTCTGGACTCATAAGCAAAGCATAAAACTATTACACACGCATGAAGACATTCACACCATCAACACGCTTTCCGTACAGTTACATCCTGTTTGACTCCTCTGGCAAACAAAACCATATAGAGATCTGGTGTGTGTATAGTTTGTGACATTTATTATCTAAATATGTGTAATACTGCAAACGTTAATACAACTTTACGAGGTGTAAGCTTTCTTGTATTAAAGAGACACCTTTCATTGGTTTCTTTGCCTTCTGAGGCTTTACAAGGTCATCATAAAAATGCAAAAACACTATAAGAGGCATAATTTCTCAAGTTTAGCGTTGCAGGATTAGACGTGTCATCAGGATTTAAGGTTAACACTGATGTACGGTGTGTCACGTACCCATAGATCCCTCGTAGTTCTCCGACTCTGTGCCGAGGAAGCTGTTAACCTTCTTCACAGCTGCCATCTGAACCTCCAGGTCCGCCAGGTTCCTCACGACCCAGTTCAGGTAGTTAGTGACCTGAATAGAGATGTAGAAGAAGGCTGGACTGTTTTATCCATTACTGAAATAATGCTGATATCTACAACGTAAGCTGCAGTTGAAATAAACCATCTAGGCAAACTAAATAAACAGCTTAAAGTGGTGCACACGCCAACAAAGTATCTAGAACAAGGCTAAGGCAAAGGCAGCAGGACTTTTTTTTTTTTTAGTCTTCTTGAAAGCATGTCATGGCTTCTTCTATATTTTAATGACCCAATACTCAGTTGAATTAGAGGATGTTGTTTAGGTTTCACTGAGATCTCAACAAAATTTGAAAGAGGACATGTCGGCTGCTGTTGAGACCAAATATCATAAATGTTTGTATAAAGGATTGTCTCTCTGATCACCAGGCTGCACTTTATGCATTACATAATAAGAAGGGCTGTGAAAGTTTACACGTTAACGCAAATTCCTTTCAGCAGAGTTCTTTTTTTTTTAAACACGTGTATGTTCTGTTATTGTTAAAATCAGGAAATGTTCCACAGTAATGCTGTGGAAAGAAAGCAGAATGTCAATGTGCAATAAGTTATGAACTGAGCAGGGAGCTTTCTTAGCAGCTGAGATGTTGATAAGAGAAAAATATCTCTTCCATTTACCTAGAAAACATATATATTAAAAATTGCATGAATTATGCAATTAATACGCAATGCATTTCAAAGTAAGTTTGCTTCGTTTGTTCTGCAGAGGTCAAAATGTAAAATGCTGCGCTAGGTAGTTCAGGGTAGAGTAGAAAGCCCATCCATCCAGTCTAAGCAGGGAACTCCTGACGTCCTTCTCCCTAGCCACACATTCCAGTTCTTCCTGGGGGATCCTGAATGGGTTCCCAGAACAGAAGAGATATATAATCCTTCCAGTGAAGTCTGGGTCTACCCCGGGGTCACATCCCAGCTGGTTGTGCTGGGTGAACCTCCAAAGGGAGACAGATGCCCGAACCATCTCAACTGACCCCTTACGACTGGAAGTTTGTGCCATACTTTCGGTCACTACCCAAAGGTCATGACCATAGGTGAGGGTTGGACCAATAAATTAAAAGTTTTGCCTTACAGCATGTGAACAACACCCTGAGATACTTGAACTCCTTCGTTTGGGGCAGTAACTAACCTTGGCTGCACAATCCAAAGCTTTCCGGCAGAGCACCATGGCCTCTGACTTTGCGGGGCAACTCCAAGTGTTGAAAATATATCGTATATATAAGCACAGACTAAAATGGGCCACTTTAGAGTCTTAGCAGATGGACTGGTTGATAAGATGTTGATGGAAACTCACAGTGAGGGCGTAGGTGAGGCCGAGGCCCACCAGACCTGAGGAGTTCAGACCATAACCTAAATCCCACATCGAGGCGCCTGCAGCCGTCAGAACTATCACTGCTCCAAGGTAGTCCTGCACAGAGAATGGAGAGCATAATCATTCAAAATGCCTTTACATCTCTTTATGTCCAGTCAAACATAGAATATATAGGGATTATCTCACCGTTCGAACCTCCAGCCAGCGGTTGGCAGCGGACAGAAACAGGTAGGCGGTGTTATTGGTGTCCGTCAGCTCCAACATGCGCTGTTTAAAACGAGCCTCGTGTCTGAAATGCATAGACTTTATCATTAGATCCCTAGCAGACACATCATCTACCCAACCTCAAAATTTAATTTATGAAATGCAGTACACACAATAAATACATTGCAAACGGGAAACAAAAAATCAATAAACAGCTTTATTAAATAAAATAAAAAGAAATAGTTGTACTGTTATTCATTCTGCCCAAGCTCCAGGTTTTTATCTGTGTTTGTATTCAGTAGTAAATCACTGCCATCTAAACCAGTCGAGGTTTGGACAGAGACCAGTGGATAATGATAATGGGAACCATCCGATGATTGCCAAGAATCTGTCTCAACACCAGATTCACTGTTTCTGCATGTGAGTCTGTCTGTGTTTGTATATTTGTGTGTGTGTGAGAGGAAGAGGAAGTCCTCAGGGAAGAGAGGAGGAAAAAGCGTGAGAGCTGTTTAATGTTGGATTATGCCGACGATGGGAAAGAGGGTGAAGACAGAAATACAAGAAGATGCTTCATCGGATTCCAGCGGTGAAGCTACTTTCACTGAGGCCTAATAAACATTATTAGATGTTGGAGTGGGTTATCAGAAGAATCTATGAAAGATGCTGGGATGAAAGTCATCAGCAACATTTTGAAATGTGGAAACAAGAAGCTATGAATTGACCTCGACAAACGGGAAAAACCTCCAGGGCTGAAAATGAAGCGTCAACGACTGCAGTTCCTATAATGTCCACTAGATGCTTTCTCCAAAAGTGAGTAAATCCCGAGTGGGAGGTATAAAGGCTGAGAAAGACGTCTGTGAAGGTTTTCAGTCATCCAGGTCGCTGTATGTCCAAAAGAACGCCGAAAGCAAGGACAACTTGATATTTGAGCAAGAAGGCACAATCTGGTCTATGGGGACCATTTTGGGCGTCATCCAAACTGCCTGAGTTTTATTAGCTGAGCTTTCCCCTCATGTGGCGTCATATTTTTGTTTTTAGTTGGTGCTTTAGACTTGAGTTTGCATTTTGAATCATGGTGCAGATTTAGATTATGGTCTTTGTTGTTATTTATGCATAATTTGTATAATGCATAATTTACCCCTTAAAGGGGAACTCCGGCGCAAAATGAACCTGGGGTTAATAACACATGTGTACCGAGTTCGACCGTTCTCTGGTATTTGTTTTCATGCATTTGTTTTGTTAGTCAAATGTGACCAGTTTTCTTGCAAACCGCTATTTAGCGTATAACGCTAGCCTTCGGGGCACACCTACACATAAAAAGAAATCGCTATTTCTATACCACTAACAAGGCTCACAATATCACCACACTTACACGGTAGCATAACAAGGGTCTCTACATGTAAACCGAAGCATTGAGAACTTTGCAAGTATACAGGCAGTTTATTAAAAAAGGGATACAGTACCGTTCGCGTCTGGCTCGCATATCCAGGCGGGCGCCATCTTGGGGAAACTGAACTCTCTTCGTTCAGTGCTCTCAGTGCTTTCTTCCGGCAACAGACAGTTAAGTTTCCCCAAGATGGCGCCCGCCTGGATAGGCGAGCCAGACGCGAACGGTACTGTATCCCTTTTTTAATAAACTGCCTGTATACTTGCAAAGTTCTCAATGCTTCGGTTTACATGTAGAGACCCTTGTTATGCTACCGTGTAAGTGTGGTGATATTGTGAGCCTTGTTAGTGGTATAGAAATAGCGGTTTCTTTTTATGTGTAGGTGTGCCCCGAAGGCTAGCGTTATACGCTAAATAGCGGTTTGCAAGAAAACTGGTCACATTTGACTAACAAAACAAATGCATGAAAACAAATACCAGAGAACGGTCGAACTCGGTACACATGTGTTATTAACCCCAGGTTCATTTTGCGCCGGAGTTCCCCTTTAAGTTACCCGGCTTCCCATGTCATAACCACAAGTTTAAGGCACGTTATTTCAAATTTTGGAGTAAAGTGGTACAATTTGAATCGGTTTCTCTGGGAGCAACCACAGATTTCAATGTCACATTCTGGGGGCACACTTTTTCGTAATAGTAAAGTAAAAATTAAGCTAAGACTGAATGTGGAATAAGGGTTGGGTGAGGAATGACACAAAGGATAAAAATGTGCATGCAAAAGTTAAGAAGAAGCCATTAGACAGCTGAAAACATGAGTGAAAATAAATCCTTGGCAGAGGGTATACAAGTATATTAATGCATATTTAGCATGTGTTTTGTACCTGAACGCTCTTATAGTGGTGAGACCTTCAGCCGTCTCAGAGAAGTGGCAGAGCAGAGGAAGCTGTGTGGAGTCATCAAGGTCCTGGAGGTCTCTGAGAGTTTTCACAATAAAAAAATCAACTTTTTACGCACACTGAATGCAAGTATAGACAGGTTTTTCACATTTAATAACAACTGTCTGATATTGACTGTGAATCAACGAGAACATTCCCATCTTCCTCGCCTACAAATGTTTTGTGGCAGAAGGCTGGTCTGGGGTCTCTCTGGACGAACACTTAACAGAGATTAGGGCATTTGTTAACTATTCCTTCATTGCTTAAAGTCACATACTTGTGACCTGATTGGTTGTTGGTGCAGATGTTTTTTCTCTGTATCAACTGAAATATGCCCCGTAAGAGATTTAGTATCAATGTGAACTGAGTTATGAACTGAGCAGGGAGCTTTCTGAGCAGCTGAGATGTTGACAAGAGAAAAATATTTCTTTCAGATGCATATAAAACAGATATATACATATATATAAAAAAAACGTGCTATTAAATTGCATTTGCAAATCATGCGATTAATCGCGTTTTATCAATCGCAATTAAAAGTATAATCTTTTGGCAGTCTAATACTAAGTAATGCATTTCAAAGTAAGCTTGCTTTATTTGTTCTGCAAAGGTCAAAATGTAAAAACCTGCACTAAGTCGTTCAGATTTGGCCAAAATGACGTGAGTGAGTTATAACGCGTTCTAGCGTAGAAAATCCATCCATCCAGGCTAAGCAGAGACCTCCACGCATCCCTCTCCCTAGCAAAACATTCCAGCTTTTCCCGGGGGATCCCGAGTCGTTCCCAGACCAGACGAGATCAATAATCCCTTCGGTGAATTCTGGTTCTACCCCAGGGTCACCTCCCAGTTGGCAGTGCCCGGTAAACCTCCAAATGGAGGCTTAGTCTCCCTAACTTGTTTAATAACTCACATTATGATAAGTACATAACTAACTATAACTAATAACTACAATGTGGACTTACTTGGAGGCGACCCGGAAGTACTTCTGAATGAAGTAGAAGGCCACACCCAGGGGAAGCAAGGCGATCAGAAAAGTTGGAGTGATGGAGGCTATGACCCCGATGGCGGACAAACAGAGCAGCGTTGACCTCGTTAAAGACTCCAGCGTCGGAGGAATATGCTAAAAGACAAGTCGTTTACTTACAACACTATCATAACACAACTATTCTCTAAGTAGTGAAGATTTTCATGGAATGTAGAAAGTGTTTTTGTCGCTCATCACGAAACAGGGAGGTTGAGAATGTTGTCTTTACACAATTTCAGCCTATTAGACATTTGTATCATTGCCAACAAATATATGAGTTCAAAAGGGACTTCAATCATCAAGTTCATCCTCTTTTCGAATTTAACATTTCGGCCAAATTTGGAGAAATTCCCTCGAGACGTCCCCAAGATTTCATGTTCACGTGGATGTTATGCGGACAACGCTGTGATCCACCGTTCGTCTGTTTACCTGGTCAATGATGTTGGTGTCAGCTGAGAATCTGTTGAGAATCTGACCCAAAGGAGTGATGTCAAAGAACCTGAGGAGAGATGGGCCGAACATTGTGTTAAATAAAACCTAAATAACATAATTTGTTTTTGTTTTTTTTCTCGGCTTTGACATTTAAAGAGTGGTTGTGTAACATCTGACCTTTCCAGCCTCCCAAAAACATGAAGTAGGTGGAAGCAGACAGAGTGATAACTGAGACAGTAATGCTGCTTTTCTTGTACTTTGTTCACCGTTTCCTTGGAGATGGGGCTTTTGTCAGAGGTAAAAATGTACCACGGCAATTAAAGATCCTCCTATCCCTATAGTACAGATACAGCACCTAATGCACTATTAAAACTGAGCCAATCGGAGAATCTCAATAAGTAAATAGGTACAAAAACTAACATTTACATTAACCCCCGCAGGCAGATTTGTTATATGTGCTGTAAAGGCATCTTCTGACCATTTTCAAACATAAAAAAAAACATAAATTGATGTAACAGGACATCCAGATGGATGCAACATCATCCACGCGTTGGCTTAACTTTTCATCTCTAGAGATTGATTCTTACCATGATTCTCTTAAAAAGATAAAGCAGTTAATAACCAGTTTCAACTAAAGTATGCTTTACAATCCCTAGACCTTCTTCTCCAGGAGCTCTTTCCAGTTTTTTCTTTTCCTTTTTAACTCAAATAATACAGCACATAAACCCCCAACGCTGCTGGTTGGGATCCATGTTTGTTTTGGCGTAACTGCGTTCTTGCTGGACTTGCAAGTGGACATTTGAGGAACTGCGTCTTTCAGCCCAGGAGGCATCTCCGCCTCATCTATCTACAGCTGTTACAGTTGTGTGTTTGAGAGTACCTGATAGGCGCATGGATGATCTTGTTCAGCAGGTTGTGGTGAAGGTTGGTGGCTGCCGAAAGACCCAGGAACTCCACGGTGAGGGAGGTGATGAGGCACAAAGTGATTCCAGCCGCACACAGGATAATAAACACTGGCAGATAGTAGGAGTCATTCTGCGAGTTATAAGGTAGAAACAAGAGCATTATTTCTGAAATACACAGCTATGGAATATTATTAGCAGTTATGCATTATTGGTGATGCATTCCGCAAGGGTATTCCCAAGAATGGGAGTTGGTGGTAAATAGATTTCAGCGGATGAATCCATTTAAATCCCACAATATTCTACCTCGGCCTCCAGGGTACCAGGGGTAGGCAGCGTGGCGTTGCTGCCGTCGGTCACACCAGTTCCGTTGGACTGTTCCGATCCTATGTCCATGCTCTGATTGGTCTTGGAGGAAGTCCAGAGTGCCAGCCAGTAGTCAATGGCAACGATGACCGAGTGTTTGAGGAGTTTGGAGGAAACCATGAGGAAGACCATGAAGAAACCGCCAGAGGACAGGTAACACCAGCACATCTGAGGACACGAGGGAGGAGTCATTATTTTAGTTGTTGGTTAGACAAAACAACATTAATTTGTCTGCCGTGGGAAATATTTCCTTAACCGATTACCTTCCATGGGATCTTTGATCGTCTGTTGGTGGTCGTGGACAAGTTGTCATCATCTTCCTCCTCCTCTTCTTCCTCTGTTGGAGTAAAATCATTCTTTGTCAAGATAGAAACTTCCATCTGCAACTGCATTTCAGAGAGAAACTTTGAAAGGGCTAGCGTTTGTAGCGTAGAAGTCAAGGAGTTTGGCTAGAAATTATCCAGAAGCACACAGAAAGACGACACAGAAAGAGAACCCATTACCTTCGTCCTCATCGTCTACTTGGTTCTTGGCCTCTCTGGAATAGAAAGCCCTCCTCAGAGTCTTCCTCTCGAGTGTTGTTTGACTGTCCTGCTGTATGTCCTACAGGCAGACACCAGTAAAGCCTTAGTAAAGTGTTTGGAGCTGTTTGGGTAACTGTTCAGACTCGTGGTGTCAGATGCCATGTTACCTTCTCCAGCTCGTGGTCGTGTCTGTTCATCAGCGTTTTCCAGTGATCATAGAGTTCAACGTCATGGGTCTGAATGTCCTTCAGAGTTCCCTCTCTCAGCACGGAGCCGTCCTTCATTGCTATAATCTGCAAAAAAAAAAAGTGACAGGCGTTCAGGTAATCTTTAGTCCGACTGGTGCAGATACTCCAGGTTTCAGACTCTGAAGGTCTTACCCAGTCTGCATGTATGAGATACTGCAGTTTGTGGGTGACGAGGACCACGGTCCGTTTGTCGTCCTGCAGAAACTTGAGGATTCCTTCTTGCATCAGGTGATCGCTGAGGTGGATGTCCAGCGCCGAGAACGGATCGTCCTGGGATATGTGCAAGAGATGGACGTCAAGGAGGCGAGAAAAAACAAGACTCTTTGCTTCTTTTGGTTTGAAATATATCTTGTGTAAGTTGGTAAGTTTCGATTCAAAGCTAATAAATATTTTGGACAACCTTTGACAATTTGTCACCTTATCATCGCAGCTAAATGTTGACATGTTCATGAACCCTTAGCAACCAGTAGGTT
This sequence comes from Chelon labrosus, assembly GCF_963514085.1. Classification (NCBI taxonomy): domain Eukaryota; kingdom Metazoa; phylum Chordata; class Actinopteri; order Mugiliformes; family Mugilidae; genus Chelon; species Chelon labrosus. Next base: position 19,176,988 of record NC_140356.1, read on the forward strand.
CCTCTGAATAACAGCGTCTGCCAAATGTCTGTCCAGCTCAGTGTGTGTTCTATAGAGCACTAATGGAGACCATTATCATTATTCGACGCCTTTTCTATGACGTTGTGTCTTTAATTCCGGAGATCAGATATGAAAAGCACAAGCAGCTGCTCTCTCGCAGTTGAAATAAAGTTAATTAAAGGAAAACATTCCCTCCTCGTCATGCGGTGATTTTCACACTTCCAGACATTACAACGTGTCATGGGTGTATAAAAGAATGCCAGTAAGAGCTCTCAACGAATTAAAGTTCCACGGCGGCAACAGGAAATTACGCAACCGCTCGGAGAGATAAACGCATGACGCCATAGAAGAGGGGGTGAGGAAGACACAGGCAACTCCTCATCCCAATGGCCAACATGTGCAATGAGAGAGCTGAGTGATACGATCAATCTTGTAGAAAAGTAGGGTCAGGATGTGCAAAACGTGTTCAGAAACATGAATAAGGTTCAGCTCACCAAGAAGACAATGTTGGTGTTTTGGTAGAGAGCCCTGGCCACACAGATTCTCTGTCTCTGGCCTCCGCTCAGATTGATGCCCTGATGAAGAAACAAGATATCATCAAAAATGTTTTGCAGGACATTCAAAGACACAATCTTCTGAATGCATTCACTCGAACCATTCGATAATCATAAATAGTCAAGCCTGCAAGCCAGATGAACGTACTCCTTTTTGAGTCTGGAGTGCACAAGTTATTGCAGAAACACGCTGCATAATGAAATATTAATTGATTCTGGCTACGCTAAGCTATAAATCGCTGTTAACATGTATTTAGCAGTAAGTTAAACACATGCATACCCTCTCTCCAATCTCTGTTTGGTCTCCAAAAGGCAATAGGTCGATGTCTGGCTGCAGAGAGCAGGCGTCAATCACTGCTTTGTACCTGAAAAACACAACGAGCAAAGAAGTTATTCAAAAGCGTTCCAGGGACCTGCTGTAATCGTGCGCTGTGGGCTTTTTATTTTTGATTTCTCCAACCTCTGTTTGTTGAAAGGGCTGCCAAACGTGATGTTTTCCTCCACCGTAGCGTTGAGCAGCCAGGACTTCTGGGCGGCGTAGGCCACAGAGTATCTGTTCTTGCTGGGCAGGTGCATCGCGGGAAACAGAGGTAAAACAGATATACCAGGTGAGAACTGCAGGTCCGGTATTCATAAAGCTTCAGAGAGCAGGAGTGCTGATCTACCACCACCGGTCAGCTTCATGATCACTACAGATGGTTCCTTCCACTGATATTTGCTTAACCAGTTTTATTTCTGGTTAAAGAAGTGTTCACTTTATTGGCTCCGTTTGCATGGACATCTGAAATTCTGATCAGAGAGTCCACCTTAACTGTTCACATGGAACCTAAACAAAACCATCTGTTCTGATATATTTGTCTACATGCTTTAAAACACCCACAAGAAGATTATATAAAATTATTTACAATCTACTAAAGAACTCCACTGACAAAGCGTTTCTGCTGCTGTGGAGCATCAAGTTCTTGTCTAACTTTATCTGCACTCCTGAAAGTCTAGAGTAGAAGAAGACCAAGATGTCTCCATGTCGCCAACGTTGAATTCCAGCTTGGTTCGTCTTTGCAAACAGGAGGAAGAGGAAGAAGAAAAAACAAGAAGAGAAGGAGGAAGAAGAAGGAGGTAGAGGCGGAAGGAGAAGAAAAAGACATAATATGACGAGAAGGAGTAAGAAGAATGAGGAGGAAGAGGTGGAGGAGGAAAGAGAAGAACCAGAAGGCAGAAAAAGAATGAGGAGGAGGAAGAAGAAGAAGAAGGTCAAAGAAGAAGAACGAGGAGGAAAGAGAAGAAGGAGGAAGAGGAGTAGAAGGAGGAGGAAAGAGAACAAGAAGATGGGAGAAGAACGGGGAGGGAAGAGGGAAAGGAGGAGGAGTTGAAGGAGGTAGAAGAATGAGGAGGAGGAGAAGATGATAAAATATTAGAAGTATCTCCTCCTCCATGTTCTCCTCCATGTCCTCCTCCAGTCCTGAATGTGTAGGGTTAGGGAGTCTTAGAAGGCGACCAACATGTCTCCACGTCTCCAACGTCTCTGTCCACATGGATTCCATCTTGGTTCATCTTGTTGTTCTACCTCCATGTTTCTGTCCCTCCTGGAAACTCCTCACCCCTCTGAATCTGATTATGAGGCATTTTTATTCTGATTATAAGAGGAATACTAGCGTCCATGTAAACAAAGCCATCAACCCTTTTTGCATCTTATAAGCACAATTACCAGATAAATGATTAAGTATATAAGAATGAAATATCTGGCTATTGAAAAGATTAGGAAGATGATTTTACAGTATGTCATTAACTGGTAGTATTTCTTACAGTTAGAGCTGATATCAGATCAATACTCCTGCTCTAATCATCTTTATGAATGCAACACCAAAAACATAAAACATATAAAAAAGAAGAAGAGATGTACGAGATGGAGGATTATGTCTAGAGAGCTATCAAATTCCACCGCAACGTCCACAACACATCATTTTTATCAGATATGAGGGATAAACATGGATCATGGATCAGGGTTAAGGATGATCTGCAAATAATCAACGACACCAACTACGGCACCACAAACGAATAAATAAAAAGACCAGACGACAACCACTGTAGCGCTCTGCTGGGAGTCAAGTATTAACCTGGTGCTATTTGTCACTTAGATATAATTTAAAACTTGTTGAATGATTAGTGTGATGAGACTGAGAATGATTTTTTTTTGGAGTTAGTGACTCCCAGCATTAAAAGCACAAACCACTCCAGGATCAGATCAGCACAAATGCAAATGACATCCTCGGGGAACGAAGAGCGACACGATGGGTAGAAGATAGTACACCGTACTGAAGGCTGATGCTCCTGAACACACACATTAGCATAAGGTAGCTTCAAAATATGATTTTTAAACCGAATTTCATGACAGACATAGATAAATAAGTACTGTTTTATCGTGCTTATTATTTTACTTCCCATTTCTTTTAAAACAAACGTTAATATTTTTGAGTTTTGTGCTGCATTTTGGCCTTGAGAGATGATATGTAAAGAAGTATTAAGAATTGTGGAATATCACACTGTAAAAACAATAAATAAAGCTGCAAATCTAATGTATAGCCACGACATTACGACCACCTGAAAGCAGCTGTGACAAAACATCCCACAGATACTTGATCAGTTTGGGATCTAGTGAATTTGGAGGCCAGGTCAACACCTTGTGCTGTTCTTCATGTTTTTTTTTTTAGTTGTTCCTAAAGTGTTTTTGTGTGTGTGGCTGTGTCAGGCTGCATCCTGCTGGGGATGGCTGTTGCCATCAAGGAGTGTCATTGCTATGGGGTGGGGGTGCCTGGTCTGGTCTAGGTGGGTGCTACATGTCTAAGTAACATCCACACCAATGAATGCCAGGTCCAAAAGTTTCCCAGTAGAACATTAAATTGTCACAAAATAGTTAAAATGTTTTTTACTTCTCCTGTCAGTGGTCATAATGTTGTGGCTGGTCGGTATATGTATGTGTTCATGAACATCGCAGCCTGACAAAGTGCAAGAAGTCCTCTTTGGATGCAAAACTGTACTTTCTTCTGAGTGAGGCAACAGAAACAATGGAGAAATGGAGTTAGGACAGATGAGGGGAAAAGGCGGAGAGGTGAAGGTCACTTGAGATCTGCAACAGGAAGCGAGGGACCAGAAGAAGAACGTGTACCTCCTGATGTCTTCTTCAGACTCCTCTGTCCCTGACCAACTGTCAAAGTCAGTGTGATAGAATCAGCCTACGCAAATCAGCTGTACATTTGTGTTTGTGAGTGAAAATGAAAGAAGACAAAAGGCAGAAATGCAGAGAAAGTGGAATGATCTTTCTTTTTCTTTCAAACCGCAGACAGTGAAGACATGATCTTAGCCTGCCAACTGTTAATCAGATTAACCTTCCCACCCAGAAAACAAGGGCCATGTAAGTGATGGAGTCATTGTCTTGTCTGCGATAATTAAGTTTTGTGGCTTCTTCGACAATGATGTCTCATATTTTATGTTACAGAGGGTGTGTGTGTGAGAATAAACTCAGAAAGCCTAGAGAACTTATACAAATACAGAAACTGCAAGATTAAACACCTGATATTCTTCTTTCGGGGAACAGAAAAATGTCTTCTCTCAGCTCAACTGCTGTTACATTTGACGTCAGAAGAAATGTGTCAGAAAAGATTTCAAAAGTCTGAAGCTGAAACTGGACCAAAGCTGGTTCACAAGTAGGGCTGAAACAAACACATACTTTTTTGTCTCAGAAACTTGATAAATCTTTTGGTTAACCTATCACTTAATGATAAAAATAACTTTTAAATAGGGCCGTCAATAGATTAATAATTAATCGCGATTAATCGCACCATTTCGATAGTTTAATTTCTATGTGCGATTAATTAATCGCACATTTAAATGTACCTTAAAGGGATATTTTTCAACAAATATACTACTGTCTGCAAATATATTACTGCCACCATGCAAAACAGTGACAAATACCGTCCAGAATATTGTTGTCCAGGTGTCTCCATTGCAATTTATCCACCTTCTTAATCCTGTAGTAACTCAGTTTACGTTGACAGCTAATGCAGATAACATTGTTCTTGTCGAGAGAAGCATCTGGCAGGACTTTGAAAATGAAGCTAATCTTTTCCTGTTTGCATTCTTCTTCTTCTTTTTTTTGTGGCAGTTTTGATGCTAAAAGTATTTACTATGACTGCACTTTAGACTCTGCTTGCTTTCCACGGTGTTACTGCTGCTTTGATCACTTCCTGAGTACAGTCAGGCACAGGTCATAATAACAAAACGTGTGTGAGTTGACAGTCCTACCATTAACCATTGATCTTTCAACATTTTATTCGAACATTTTCTCATAAAAACCTATTTTAAAGTATGACTGAAGAAACCCTTTCAAACTTCGAACTTTTACCAAATTATACTATGCAACAAAAGTTAGGACAAAACGTCTTTAACAATATTCTGCCATTAATTAGCATACATACTTAGCATACATTAGTGACCACCTACAGGACGAGAACTTTAGCCATTGCTAAAACATGATTGCTATTACCAGACTGACATCAATATAGACCTACAAATGCCTGTGTTGTCATCACTTACTGGCTACATTGACCAACAGGTCAATGTATAAGAACTTGTTTAAACTTCTGGGGGTATTCCTGTCTTACCTTGTTATCCTAAACATCAGCAGCAAAATCTTGGAAAATATCTTGGAAATCAAGCTTCAAGAGTTGGTGGCCATGCTGAAATCACTTTCTAATGCTTTCTCATTTGCCCAGGGCATTCATGCATTTATGCATGAGGTTAACCTCGTCTAAATGACTACTATTACTACTACTATTAAGTAAATGCCTGTTTTAGTAAGACCAGAGAGAAAGTACCTTATGCTCCCCTCGTTGATCATCTCACAATCAGGCTGCCTGATTTGGCAAGAAGGCAGGAGGGGAAAGTGATAGAAAAAAACACACACACATACACAAACACGCATACATCCAAAGATGCATACAAAAGGTTAGTGTGCAGAAACAGATGTGCATCTCTAACCTGCAGTCTAAGAACTATGTGTGCAGAAAATGTTGAACAAAGGTAGCAGATTGAAGACAGGAAACACTTCAGAGGTTTCTAAAGGCCAGCAACAGAATATTTATATATATTACCACAACTCAAAATAGTGTTTAGCTCAGGTTTCGGGTATAAATAAATGTACGAAACTGAAGTTAAGAGTTCTTCCTAAAATTGCAAAGATGCACTCTTGGCATTATCATGCACGACTTTAATAATGACAAATTCCACTCCCATTTGCCTAAAACCAACTTTTTCCTCTAGTAGACCTTTGAAATGCTCTAAAACTGTGCAACTAGCATCACAACCTTTTTCTAGCACTGCAGTCATCTTAATACACTGACAGTTTCCATCCCACAGTGAGATATCTCACCTATGGTACTCATAGAGCCGGGGTTACACAAGTAACTCACTGGTTTTAATGGTTTATTGATCCAGTAAAAGCATGAAAGTGTCAGGGTATTGAGGATATGAACTCCATTACTACTCTAGCAACTGATTAAATATGAAGCTAAAGCAATAGAAATGTTGTTCTTATCTTAATGCTACATGATGCAAAGGGATAGTAGCAGTTTTAGACTGTTATCCATTACAATGAAATGATGCTCAGGGTAAATCAATGTGAGCATATGTTTTTCTGATTGCTAAATCAATATTTTCAACTATATTGATTCAATAACTAAGGGTCCTTTGGTTGTAATTTATAAGCATGTAAGTTTTTTGACAGTACATTTGTTTGTTGCCATGGACACAGACACTGTGATGGTGTCTCTGCTCTCGAGCAGCAATTACATTCAACTGAGCAAGAATATATTCATTTGAAATGTTAGAAAATATGAATGTGACCGTTTTACACCTTTGATTTCATGAATAAAAGTCTTGTATAGTGTAGGTTACAAGCTACAGATCCCTTTGTAGTAAGATGTGGGGTGAACTAAAATATGTCCGGGTCCTGAATGGCTCCATGTGACATGACATCCTTTGTATATAAAGTGTTGTTTTGGCGTCTTACTTGCTCCAGTAGACTCTTCCATCAACGGCCTGCATCTCACCAAGCATGGCCAACAGCAGGGAGGACTTCCCGCAACCCACCTGGCCGACAATCATCGTCAGCTGACCTGAGCCGGCAACAAGTGGAAAAGGTGGAGAAGTTTATCGTTGGCTTGTGTGTCAAAACGTTTATCAGCATAAAATATGAGGTGAAGAAAGTGAATTCTTTTGTCCATTTCAAACACGCAACCCAAGCTCCTTAAAAACAAACACAGACCCATGAAACCCTACCCCTGCAGTGACTTCATTCATTCCTTATCCTCTAAATTTAACCAGCCACACCGCATGCTGAAACTCAATGCTAACTCCACATTTACTAAAACATCCTCCCAATTAAAAAAAAAAATAAAAGATTGAAGCACGGACAACGTACACACTCCAGATAACATGACACCAGCACTTGGCAGAACAACAAATCCTGTTTGTCTTAGTAGTAGCATGACTGGGATTGCGAGCAAGTCACTTCCCAGGAGAAGAGTTTGAGAGACATAGTACACGGTCCATCTGTTGACACCCCCCTCAACATGACCTGGTCTCCTGACTCTTGGTATTTTAGTGACGGGGGGGGGAGGGGGTGTACCGTTCCTGTAATTTTTTGCGTAGGAGCAGGCCTGAGTGCTTCATTCAGATGCTAACAATCACAGTGACCGCCAGTCAACTAATCGGCTTAACTAGTTTTCAAAAATTAATTGTAAAAACAAGTTTAGTCCTAAAGTTTTGGGCTACACCAGAAGAAAATGATATTCTGAAAAGGTCGTTGTACTTTTTTGGTATTTAGAGTTTTGTTTTAGACTGTAAAATAAAAACTAAATCAATTATTTGATCTGAAGATCTGATTTGAAGGAAAACGTGTTGTTTTTCAGTTCTTGACTTTTTGCACATTTATTTTTTAAATCACATTAGTAGAAAGAAAATTAAGTCTTATATTAACTTTCTCTTTTTTGGGATTAATAAATAAATAAAAATAAAATAGCAGTTATTTTTCCTGTTTTAGTTTCTAGTTTTAAAAGCAAACTTGAAATAACAAAAAAATGTGTGGACCTGAAAACAACAGTACCTTTATCATGTTCTGTGCATTATTTTCTTTTTTTATATATAGTTTTTTTTTCTGTCTTATCCAATTGTACAAATTTTATTAAACCATAAGAACTCTTGGAGAAAAGATTCGGATAGAATTAGCAATAGAAACACTAACTAATGTCATGTTATCTGGACCTCCTGGTAAGTTAATTTTTGGATTACTTTTTCCCACATTGATATGTCTCAATTTACTGTATTTGTGTAAATCTTAGTCCTACCAGTGGGGATGCGGATGTTGATGTCTGCCAGCGTCACCAGATTGTTTCCCCATGTGAAGGATCCATTGCTCACCTAAAGAAAAAAACAGAAAGATCATAAAAGCAGCTTTGAGTAACGCTGTGAATTCATTTTTTTTTTTTTTTTTGCAGTGTGACTTTTGACTGTAAATTTCCGTTATGCAACATGAGTACGTGCTGTTTTCTTGTTATGTGCAAACCGACCAGAGCAAATACCATGACCTGTATTATGTCTTGACCCAGAGTTTAAGAAATCTTAACAGGGAGTTCACTGCAGCAACCGCTGCTGAGATTACACAAACCGGAACACATGCTGTGTTTCGTGGTAAGGGGGATCCCAAACCGAATGACAATCTGTGACACATTTCTCAGTTTCTGGAGAGTTCGTTTTGGTCAATTCTGAGAAAAAATTCACAACAAGGATACATGCTGCAGCTTTGTTTTGTGTGAAGACCAACCAGTGTCCTGACTGTATTCTTAAAAAGTTGAACTGTAGAACAGGCTGAGAATTTAAACAAATATATGCAATCATCTGACTATAGAGCGCCGATCTGGATAACACAATTTCCTACAAAATGCACAATGACCTTTTATTTCAGATTCACTATAGTCTGGTTTAATGTCCCCACATTCCTTTAAACGCGATCATGTAGTTGGGGCTTTAGAACGGTAATTCGAAATTTGTTAAGGTTCAAAACTGAATCTAGACATTCAGAATGTAATTTTTTTTGCAGATGACGCCAGCATTTATATTTCCTTCCGTTAGACTGAGGCTATGAGACTTTCAAAAACACAAGTTTACCCAACAACATTGGGTAAACAATATTAAGATTTTGTTGCTCATGCAGGCTCACTAGTGTGGAATTCATTATATATCATATAAATATAATACCGCCTTTAGGCGTGCATGGAACAAAAATACCTTGCTAAAAAATACCTGTTTATTTATCTGTTATAGCTACTCTTTTTGCTCTTGTTATTTTTTTATTCTGCATTTTCTGTAAGCTGTTGTGAACTGCAATTTCCCAATTCCGGGGCTAATAAAGGTTTTTCTTATTCTTATTCTTATTCTTAAAGATTCTGCAAACAGGGGATTATCAATGTTAATAGTTGCTTCAAATACGCACTGTGGGAAACATCCGATTTTAATGATCTGAGTTTTATATATTTTATATATATTTTAGATATCAAGTGATAATATAAAAACTAACTGGATTGAAAACTAGTCATAAACCAATGTCTGATTTCTACAACAGTGAATTCAAACTGCTGTGACTTCTTTCTGCTTCGTTGTCTGCAAGGGGGGTCTAAAACCATTCAGATTAAAATTAAGTAAATATTTAGTCTCAAACATGGAGAGAATTGTACTTGAGCTTTATATAATCCCCCAGATGAGTGTAGTCTGGGAGCTGCTTTTTTTATCCTCCCCTCTCCTCTTGTTTTTCTTCCCCTTTTCCTCCCCCCACTATTGCAATTTCCCCATTGTGGGACTAATATAGGTTTTCTCAATATAAACAGATAAATGATTGTTGCAATACAAGTTGTTGCGTGCAGTTTTTGGCGAGTTTCTTTGATGAAGGCGGTTGCATCCAATCTGTAGTTTACAATGGCACTGGTGTCAGCGATGCCAGATTTTCACTGCAATGAATGTCCAGAAAATAAAAGAACCGACCAACAGCGGAGAAACATGTGACAGACCTTTGTGTCTAACCCCTGTCCTACATGCGTCCTTCCTGCTAGGACTCTATTTAACCCCAGCTCCCCCAGTGTAATTATCATCCAGCCATCAAACAGTATAAACAAATATGTCATGGTTACTAAGAAAACACTGAAGATTGTTATAAGCAGGATGAGGTACAAAAATGGAAACCAAGATTAGATATTGCCACGGAGAAGAGACGGAGGAGATATTTACAATTAGGAGTGAAACATAAAAACAAGATAATGTGGAGTTTCACTGGGGGTCAGTGCTGAATAATCAAAAGTGATTTATTTGAAAGAAAATGCAGCAGCTGCAGAAAATTATTCTGAATGGTTGTAAATAACAGAGAGGGTGAAAATATATTTCATATAACCACCAGTCTAATCCAGGTGTATTTCTCTGGAGAAACATGGAGGTAGTAAAACAACCAGCTGTTCAAACTGAAAAAATGAACCAAGCTGAAGTCACTGTAGATAGCAACGTTGAAAATGTGGCCCCATCTTGGTCAACATCTTCTATTAACACTGAATTCAGTGTTGGAGATAAAGTTGGGTAAAAATGTCTTCTCGTTTTGTTTCCAGCAGAGTCACTTTGTTAATAATGTTCGATTGTGAAAAATGTCATTCTACCAGTGAATCCTGAAAGAAAATGTCAGGACATCTGTCCATGAGCTGAATGTGAAGAGAAACTGGGTCATGCAGCAAGACAACGAGCCCAAGAACACAAGTGGTTCTACAAAAGAACGGTTAAAGAAGAACAAGATGAATGTTTAGGAACGGCCAAGTCAAAGTCCTGACCTTAATCCAATAGAAATGTTGTGGAAGGACCTGAAGCAAGCAGTTCACGTGAGGAAACCCACCAACATCTCAGAAGTGAAGTGGTTCTATTCCAGACTGTGTAGACGACAGATCAGCAGTTACTGGAAAGTTTTAGTTACTGGTATTGCTGCACAAAGTTTGTCACACAGCAATTACCAAATTATCTTTCTGCACTTTTGCAGGCTAATGTTTCAGGTGATGTGTTTTTAATCTCCACCACTGATTTAAATGATTTTTTGTCACAAAAGTTAACCTTCTCCTTTCTGCTGTGAGCAACGCGAGTCAAATTCCAGATCCAGATCATGGCATATGCAACAGAAAAAAAGCTTAAACAACAGCAGTGGGGCTTGTAGAGTTGACTGAAGCTGTTTCGTCCAAGTCTTCAGTTCTAAAAGACTGGTGTGGAATTGGGATTTAAATAGGTACATCTGCTGGTGTTGCCCAGCTGAAACTCGCTTGACAAGGGTGCGTTGCCAGCCAGATATTTACCGGAGGAAACTGTTTTATTCTTGTTTTCCTTCCCCAGTGAATGGTACCCTAAAGGCCCATTATTGGCCAGAGACTCCATTCCCAAAGTGTGAACAACCTTGAGACCACGAGATTCCCCGCCAGTCTTTTAGAACTGAAGACTTGGATGAAACATCTTCAAGAAACCCTACAAGTCCAGCTGTCCTTGTTTCAGCCTGCTTTCTGGATATACCATGACCTGGACAGCTGAGAACCTTCACAGACATGCTGATTTCAATCACAAATATCGTCCATGCAAACATAGCCAATCGCTAGCTGATAAAACCCTACACTGACAAGTCAACAAGGACAATGTTTACTAGGGAAAAGTCACGACATACTCAACTCCTCCAGCTCCCTAATTAGTGGAGGACCGTCTGGACAATAGGGTCTCCCCACAGGGATGAGACAGGAAGAGGAGCTTTCACAGAGGGGCTGAGAAAATGTCGGACACATTCACAACGACCTTTAAGGGGCAACAAATTCTCGTGTGAATTCTACACTTCCTGAGCGGACAGAGTACACACACACAAACACAAATACAAACACATGTGAAATGTATAATCCTACGCACAAGCAAAGGCCCATGGACGGACAAACAGTCGAGATATGAAGCAGCTGCTCTTGTGGTTAAAAGAAAGATAACAGCACGCAGCTTTTCTGGGGTACGTATGCAAGTGATGATGACGTCCTACACGATGTTAGTACTAATTTCATTCATTATATGCAACAAACATGATTTGGTTTGTGTTTAAATAAAAAATACCATTTGCCGTGCCACAGTTACAGTGCCGTTTAAAGGTCACCCTTCCGAATTTTCAAATCTCTGCATAAAAATGACTCAAAACATTGGCGGAGAACCCAGTCAAATAAATGAAACAGAAATGTTTATGTGTTTATGTTTAATTATTCAAGAAAATTAATCATTTGTACATATCTATGAGGTGCGAAAGTATGGGAAACCTTGCTTTCAGTGTCTACTGTAATTTCCGGTAACTGCTGAACAGTCGTCTACAGCAGCTTGGAGGAATTTTAGCTTCATTGCTTCAGTTCTGAGATGTTGGTGGGTTTTCTCACATTTGTAATTAATAAACAGATACCAAAGTATAATATTTGTCTGATTGGGTTCTCTTTGGGTACTTTCAGGACCTGTGTGAAAATCCGCTGATGTTCTGATTAATTTTTATACAGAAATGTAGAAAAACTTCACTGCTGTAGTAGAGAGTGGTACATTAAGACGGCTAATTTTTGTTTTCTCCACATTTTATCTTTTGTTTTGGATCACTTCATGGTTTTCTGACAAGTACAGAATACATTGACTTCAGTTTAGTTTCACATCTCTCTCACTGGTCCGTCAACACTGTAATCCATTCCTAAACTGGAATGGAACTAGATGACGTTCCTATCCCAACTTTATTGACAACGTTGAATTCCTTCAAATAAAGAAGACGACCAAGACGTCTCCAAGTCTCCACGTTGGTGTCCACATGGATTACAGCTTGGTTCATCTTTTCAAACAGAAAAGAACGGATTTATTTCAACCAGAGAGAAAAGATCAGATGAAATTTGGTTCCAAGGAGCTGATATTTTTCTTTTGAACGGATTATCAGAGGTTTACACCAGCCTTCTGGAGCTGAGTGAAAACTCCTTCTGATCAAATCAACCTCTTCTGATTTGAGTTTTTATATTGGTGGAATACTATTGTCCATGTAAACGCTAAAACTGCCCCACACAGAAAACCCTCCTGGAAGCCACCAATCACCTGATTTTAACAAACTACACCAAAGTTTCTCCAATGCTTGAGTCATTTTCTCCAAAACAAGTCAAAAGATCATAGATTGAATCCTTAAGTAATTAAAAACTTCCTTTATTATTATCGTATGTGGACATCTTTATCATCTTCTCCTTCAGTCATTCCCCAGCATGTGAACTTTAACTCTGACCTTCACAGCCACATCCTCTGTCTCCGTGGGTCTCATCTGACGCCTGGTCGGCTGCTCGTAGTTGTCCATCTGGTAGCGCATCGGCTGCTTCCTGTTGATGGCTTTGGTCTGGAGAGGAATTTTGGGAGAGATGGGAGTGGGGGAGACCAACACAGATTTTAAGTTAGTGTTTGTACTAATAAATACAAGGACACACTGCATCCGGTTCAGTTCCTCGGGGAGAACAGGATGTTGCCTCAGTGGTATCAGTCCCACTGCTGTCATATTATCTTATTGTCCAGACCCACTATACATACAAATATAAAGTACATCATCCTGTTGTCACTGCATGTAACATATCAGCTCTATTGTGGGTGTGATTATATATTAGGATCCATCCTTTTCTGATTTTGAATTTATATCCAGAATTTCACGAAAATGTGTCAAGGGAGCTAAGAGAAAGTTTAACAGGTCAACATTGGGATTAACTCTCTGAAGACAGTTTCATGCCAATGGGGCCAACGGTTGCTAAGACTCCACCAAAGTGTTAGATGGGCCTACTACTGATCAACACTGGCTTTAGAAAGATTTGTCTTGAGCAAATATCTGAAACTTCTCACATGAAGTCTCTGACGTTTGCAGCTCATAATGAAAAGTCTTCCTGTATGCCTTCAAATACAAAATAATACATTTGGTGGATGGAACAAGGATTGATAAACGTTCAGGGGACATTTAGAGCCAGGACGTCCTGACAGCGAGGGTCTGTGGCCCTGGAAATACTGTATACAAATTGATCAGCGTGATTCAGGACGGTTTGTAGGTCTTGCTAGAATCCCAGCTAATAGTAGCCCCTGTTATAGCTTACTAGCCTCTCATCTAATAGTAGCTCTCCCTAGCTTCCTAGACCCCCAGCTAATGATAGCCTTCCTAGCTTCCTAGCCTCCCAGCTAATAGTAGCTCTTCTTAGCTTTCTAGCCTTCCAGCTAACAGTAGCTCTTCCCAGCTTCTTAGCCACTCAGCTAATAGTGGCTCCTTCTAGCTTCCTAGCCTACGAGCTAATGGAAGATCTTCCCATGTTCCTACCCTCCCTGCTCTTACTAGAACTCCCTAGCTTCCTAGCCTCCCAGTTAATAGTAGTTTTTCCTAGCTTCCTAGCCTCCCAGCTAATCGTTGTTCTTCCTGTTTCACCTTCTAAATGATAAATACCGCTTACTGCCACCTGTTGGTATTCACACAGGTATTGTTCCATTGGTGGTGTGTTCAAGCAATGTGAAGGCAACACCCCAGTCAGCATTTGTCGCCGGTAGTTCTTGGTGTGCCCAAACCTTTATATATTAAGGAATATAAAAGCAATATCATGGAAAATGATGGTCCAAAAACACCAGGAAGTTGCCATTTTGTCTACAGTTATTCAGTATTTTAACAAATAAGATACTTGCAATCACGATCCTGTCACGATTTGATGAAGAAGACGTGATGCATTTGTACAAGAAATTAATTAGAAATAGCAAAATCAAAAACATCACAACCAAAAATGACGAAAAATAATATAGCTGCTATTTAATTGCAATTTTCCATCATAAAACTGAAATGTGTTTTGCTCCTTTTCCCTTAAATCCTTTTTAAAAGCCCTAAATAGCCCTCGCTTTGTCATCTGTCCATTTTAGACTCAACCACAGATAATCCCTTCGCAATATAACTGCCACCATGTGACTCCTGAAACCTCAGACAGCCGCACGACTTAAGTTCACTGGGAGGTGACGTTCTGTACGACTCCACACTGCCTCTAAAAACATCATTAGAGCAGAGGAAATGACATGACACGTGCCGGGTAGTAATAAAGAAACACTTAGAGATGTCAGAATGGGTTTTTAACCACACAAGTCGGCAGCTGCTGGGCTCGAGTTAACATAGATGGAAGAAATGTTTTACTAATGGATGAATTCTGACATGCATTTCTCAGCCAGATTTACCAGCTTGGTGTTTGCAGCAAAGATTCAATCCCAGTTCACACAGTCAAATTGAATTTTAGTTCGCAGAGTCACACTTTGCAGAAAGACACAGGAGGTTCTCTGAACTTCCAGTTAACCACAGTAGAATTAGTCAATGTACTTGAATGTAGATAAACTACTCTCGAGAAAGTTTCAGTAATGAGTCGGAGTAACCTGGAGTGGCTTGATCATTGATCCAAAACCCTTCCTGCTAAACTTAGCTCATTAAAGTGTACTACTGTTCACACCATCTGTTTTAAATAAAGGTCAAGTCATTTAACAAAGCAAGTTCGATAATTATTAAGTTAACTTAATTATTAAGGTTGCAGCTTTCTGAAAGAAACTTTGACCTTTATCTGCAGGGATAGTAGACCATCTTGTGACAATTCAGTGTTCTGCTGGGAAACTTTTGGACCTGGTATTCATTGGTGTGGATGTTACTTAGACATGTAGCACCCACCTAGACCAGACCAGGCACCCCCACCCCATAGCAATGACACTCCTTGATGGCAGCAGCCATCACCAGCAGGATGCAGCCACAAACACGCTTTAGGAACAACTAAAAAAACATGAAGAATAGCACAAGGTGTTGAACTGGCCTCCAAATTCACTAGATCCCAAACTCCCCCCCACTAACAACATTCTGTTGATCAGCCACCACAGGACACCCTCAGAAGGCCCATGTCCATTCTCTGATGAGTCACCACAAGGGAAACCTGCACAATATTAGGAAGGTGGTCATAATGTTATGTATGTAATGTAATGTAATAAAACAGGACGGTTTCACCTTCATTTTTTATGTACCAGAAATCAAAACCACAGAAAAAGAGTGACTACATATTACTGTTACGTCTCCACCAATCATCTGACTTTTAGTTGCATCTGCAGATATCAACTTTTTGAATTTCACAACAATAAGAACGTGTGTTTCCATCAGAAGTTGGCGATGAAGGTTAAAAAGTAAAGTTAGACACTTGAAAGCAATGCAATCTGAAAATAAAACAAAATGTCAAAGAAGAACCAAACCCGGTCACCTTGGCCATTTACTAGACTAAAAACACAGAAAGGGCTTCTGCAGAAGAAGACAAAAAAATGCAATAATGATAAAAAAAAAAAAAAAAAACATTATTTAAGACAAAAAAGCACCTGAGGACGTTTTATGCAAAAGTTTTTGTTTTTAATTTAGCAGTTTCTATCAGCTAGTTGAATGCATAAAATAAGTTTTTCTTGATTGTTCTGGCATCATTAACACTCACCATCCCCAGGTGTTTCTTCCCCGGTTCCAAGGACACCGATATGTCACCGTTTCTCCAGCTGTCGTCTCCAATTTCGTCGCTCTGAAGAAACTCACCGAGCTTCTGGACACTGTGGAGGACACACATGAAAAGTAAGTGTCACTGTGACAATTTCAATACCTGCAATCTCTCAGGAGTTTAAAGTTTCCCCTCACTGCTGTTAAGTTTCTTACGTGTTCCTTTACTTAGATTTAACTGGAACTGCTACCTACCCCCCCCCCCCCCCCCCCCCCCCCCCACCAACGACCCCTGCACTCACCTGACCAGAGCCTTGACTGCAAATCTGACCACCGTGGAAAGCAGGAAGAGAGGCGTGACCAGGATGTGAAACAGCGCCAGAGCAGCGAAGGCCTCGGAAGGAGTCGGACCGGTTTTATCGAGGAAGTGATGCACCACAAACGTCTAGAAGACACGATTTTAAATTCTGACCCATTGCTCGTGTTCAGCGAGAATCAATGAAACTGTTACGGTTGAAGAAAGCAGCGGATATGTTTAAAATCGTCTTACCGCAAGAACGGCGGCAATGGGAATAGCAGCGTTCATGAAAACTGAACAGAGAGAGAAGACGGGTGCAAGATTTAGAATATACTCGAGGAGATACTATGTCATACAACTGCATCAAGTGGAAAGAAAATAAACAGCATCTGATATCAATACAATTATACAATAAGTAAAGAGTGAGGATTTGCAGGAGAAAAACAAACGTCCTCATTGGGTTCTACGATTTGCATCATGTCCTCATGGTGCATATAAAACAAACAGCTGTAGATCCATTGTATTGCGACAGCTGCACAATACCATGGTATGGATCTCATAGTTCTGGCTTGAGACGCTTGTAGAGATTCATTTAAAGCTGTGTCATGCTATTGAGGTTTAAACCGTTCCTCTTGGATCGTCACTCGATTGACTTTGGTCCCTTTGTTGTTCCTTAAGCTCACGTCCCGTTTTATTCTGAAAAGATCTTGGTTTCTGTTTCATTCTGGTGATTTTTCCTCCTTTTGTGATTCTCTGGTTCCTCCCTCATCATCCTCACCTCAACTCTTCTTCCATGCCCGTTCTTTGTTTGCTCCTCCCTAATTAGCCAGTCTTTATAAGATTAAGTAAGATTAAGTGTCTATCGGCCAAGTATACTTGTGTATACAAGGAATTTGGTCTCTGCATTTATCCCATCCGTGAATTAGTGAACACACAAAGCACACAGTGAGGTGAAGCACACACTAACCCGGAGCAGTGAGCTGCCATGCTACAGCGGCGCTCGGGGAGCAGTGAGGGGTTAGGTGCCTTGCTCAAGGGCACTTCAGCCGCTTTCTACCGGTCGGGGGTTCGAACCGGCAACCCTCCGGTCACAAGCCCAAAGCGCTAACCAGTAGGCCACGGCTGCCCCTAAAACACTTTTCCTACCCTGTGACTATAGTCCTGCATTTCCCATTGTCAACTGCTTTCCTGCTCTTTCCCGAGTTTCTTAGCTTCTCGTGGAAACTCATTTGGACACCCTTTGGTTTTTGGACTGCTTAGTTTCTTCTGTTGGGTTATCTTTTGTGGATTGCCAATCTTTTGATAAAGTACATTTTCATTCAATCACTTTTGTTTCCTCCAGCTGTGTCCTGCACTTACCAACCTTTAGTTAAACCTCAACGTGCTAATATCAGGTCTGAACATGGCCTAGGAGATGGAATAACGTATGTGCGGAAATGCAAGAAGAGATCGGTTGTACAGAAATTCAACTCTAAATTAAAACCCGTGGTTTTCATCTCACTCGACATGGACGTGTAGAAAGCAAAGGTCTTCAGGCTGGTGAGCTCTTTTCCTCTCGTCTCCTCCACGCTGTCACAAAAGATGTTTTCCCACGCGTACAGCTTCAGCAGCTTGATGCCCTTTAAGATCTCTGAGGTCTTCTTCAGGCGATCTGTAGAGTGTTCCTGGAAGATAGAGCAGGAACCACTGTGTGTGTTCGTTTAAGACTAAATAGATGCAGTTAAAGAAATTAGTTAAATTATGCAGATTTTCTTCTTACTAATGTGTTTTTCTGTGTGTCCGCCAGCTTTGTAGCTATGAGGTACTGGACGGGAGCCAGCAGAACTATAACAGATGCTCCAAACAAGGCACTCCAGCCCAAAAGATAGTAGAGCAAAATCACTCCCATCACAATCTGCACGAGAAAGGAGACGCTTCAAGTAAAACTAGATCTCAAGAAAGTGCATTTATAGTTTAGAAATACACTTTGTCCTACCTGCACAGGCATGGCCCACAGGTTAGGACAGAGGAAGAGGAACCACATCAGCTGGTTGGTCTCTATGGCGACGAGGTTGTTGATCTGCCCCAGAGTCATCTCGCCCATAGACATGTTGGAGGTGGACAGACGCAGGATTTTGTTGTAAATCATCGCCTAGTTGATGAGAAGAAACGGGAAAAATTACACTTAGATGATCAACAGCTGATGTCCAGGCTTGTTTTGTTGAGAGATTAGGGCCCCACCATGTTTCCCTGTGTGTATAGTTCTAGCAAACTGGGTGTAAACTTTTCAAAAGTTCATTCATTCATTCATCTTCCATAACCGCTTGTCCAGTGAAGGGTCGTGGGTCGCTGGAGAATATCCCAACTGTCATTTGGCGAGAGGTGGGGTACACCACCTCCAGACAACCATTCATGCTCACACCTACGACCAATTTAGAATCACCAATGAACCTAACCAGCATGTCTTTGGACAGTGGGAGGAAGCCAGAGTACCAGGAGAGAACCCACAAAGACAAAGGGACTGCCCAACGACCCAACATGAAATCTATGAACAAGGAACCCAACGTTTATCAAATTATACTTTTCAACATATGCCATCATTGTCTTAGGCCTTGTAGTAAGCCAAGACATAATCTAAAATATAGGAACATCCAGTCATCTACATAAAGATTTGACCTGAACTGACTTCCGTGCAACAGATTACACTCTCAGGTTTTCATGAATATATTCATGAGGTTTAATGGAAGGTTTAAGCCCTGTGATATAAAATGCCAGAGGCTTTATGCTGCTGAGTGACTCATATAAATAAACACTGAATCATGTATTGGTGCTTACTAAAGATCCCTTGCATGGCTTTTAGATTTCAATGCTATACAGTCTCAGTGCGACTATAAACTAGCTGCTCCCTGGGTGTTTACACCGACAACAGTGAGCCGATACAACAATCGCTCACGAGGAACTTTTCAAAGCAGTGTGGAAACAAGATGTCTGAATTACATGTTTCCACGATGCTTCACTCACCAGCAGAGCCCCCCGTAGATTGATGCCCGTTTCTATGGTGACGTAGTAGGAGGCCTGCAGGAAGGTTCTCTGCAGGACCAAAGCCAGGAAGAGGAGAACGGCTAGGACGGAACTGTTCTGCAGGAGCTCGGTGGAAGACATGAAATAGACGCCGAAATAGGGGTGCTAGGAGGATAAGCACAAAATTTATGGTTAAGGTTAGGGAGTTTAAAAATAAGATGGTCAAACTGATGTTCTCATTTCAAGACAAATTGTTTTATCTGTGTTAAATCACTGAATGAGAACAGACATTATTTCCTGGGATATTCTGTACACGTGTTACAGCCTTGGTCCATGATAAACCATGTGTTGCAAAGTGGTGTGTTATGCTCAAGGGTTGCTGCCCGTGACCTTTTATCAATATCAAGTGCACAAACTTTAGACAGGCGTACTTGGTGGTTCAGAATTGACAAGTCTGACTCTGAAGTACAGACTCCGGATGAAGGGTACACGCAGTACAGTCACTCACACAGAAAACGCAATCTGCCATACCTGGTTGTCCACACATCCTGGACAGGATGAAGCGGGGCAAGTACACAACTTTGCATTCAGACCATACTTGGGCAAATACTCCTGATCAAAGCAGCAGCAATATCTGCACCAGGTTTAAACAGGACTCTAATTTGTTATACAGGGTGGCTGTTGTATCTTAATGTACTCTATAAGCTACTAGCTACTAGCTACATGTAGCTTTCTTATTTCTGTAGCTACTCATGAGGGGTTACTTGTAGCTTTAGGCTTTGTTTGTTGTATTCAGACACTGGTGGAAGTATCAGGAGACTCGGCTGGGGTTTAGTTTTTCTGCATTCACTAGATAGCAGTTTTGAGATCCACTAGAAGTATGGGTGTCAGTGTGGTTTCTCCCGTCGATGCCGACTCCTGCCTTGTTTCTCTTTGCAGCTTTTGTCTCATTTTGTCCTCTGTTAATTTGCAAAGCGACGAAAGATTTTACGTTGCCTCCTTTTTATCCTAGCAGTACTGGGATGTAAAAATTAGAAAATATTCATAGATTTCTTTTAATGTTTTTCCATCTACCATCACAAATTCATGAAAAAAAGAAGAAAATTAAGACATCATGTCTATTCCCTGATATAATTTTCCATTTCCTGTATTTTTCAGATTTTTTTTTATTAGTTTATTTACATATATCTAATATTTGTATGAGAAAATCTCCAAAGCATTGAATAAAACCAACTTATAGAGCAATTTAGTACCATATTTCAGGTATAAATATATGAGCACATAACAGATGCAGATTTGTCAACGATTATAAGGTGGTGCAACAAAAGCTGAAGTTTTAACTTTGATAGGATTGGCTGCTGATGGGTAAAACAATAGAGGTACGTCAATCAGAACAATATGAGTTAATTAGACTTGCTAAAATGTGAATGTTTGTTTAGCAGATATTAGTGATTCCTCTTTGAAGGGATTAAAGATGTCAGCTGTGTTCAAGCTCTTTGTGCGAGTCTCTAAACTGGAGAAAATGGTTTGTTGGAGTGGGTGGCGGGTGGGCGACCCGATGGTACATTTGTGAATAAAGCAGGTGGTATCAAAAAGCTCTCTCCGACGCTCTGCAGACCTTCTCTCGGCGTTAAACTCAGACACAGAGTGAGAGGTGAGCGGAGAATTTTCCATGTCACTCAGAAATGCAGCAGTGTTCTGCTTTCTGTCTTCGCTGCCCATTACACCCACTTTAACAGGCAGACTTGGCCCTGACATCATCTCACATTCAACATCAGCTCCAACAACATCCCGCTAAAATGGACTGGATGCAAATACGCTGTCATTGCAAAAGCATCTGTTCTGCCTCTCCTACTAGCTCTGACTGCCTTACGACCTTTGGAGGAGGCTGGCATGGATTTAAGAGGAGATGATGTTAGTGATCAGCGCTGCCAAAGTATCTTCCTTCGCCAAATGCACTGTCTGTAAAAGAGTCTGCATTCGCTCTCTCTCTGCTGCAACACCTTTATTGTGCTGCCATAGATGCTATTGTTTAGTCTTGTAGCGGAAAAGGTGCAGGATTTTTTATTAAGGTTGATTGTTATTGGTGCAGATGCTGAAATATTAGGAATTGAACTGAACAGTGGGTGCAGTCAACCCCAAACTTTGGAAAACCTTGTGGAAAACATGATCTAAATGTATTTCATGATCTGGTATTTGCAGTATTTGCTTTGCGTGAAGATTGCTGTCAAAGTTTTTCAAATATCATAGGCTTCATTCACGTGGACAGTGTTTCTTCAAGCTGATCAGGGATTACGATGTAGCTCTTAAAATGGATGCCAGATAAAATGATCTAATCAAAACAGAAATCTTTTGACATGAGTAAAGGGTTCTGTGAAGTGGTTGAGTGTCAAATCTGCCAAGTTTTATTGTCTAGGCTGATTTCACTCAATAGAAGATGACGAACGAGATGTTTCCATGTTTGCTAAATTGCAGTGCACATCGAATCCAATGTCAAAAAATAGAAAGAGAATTGAACTTGTAGTGTTTTGTCTTTCTGTTGGTTTCGGTTTGTTTTTAGATTTAAGCTTCAGGTTTAAAGTCTGACTAAAGGCATGCAGTTGTCCTGGTTGAATGCATCCACATTCAGCAGCTACTATAATGACATTTCAGTTCAACCGACGTCTTGGAGTGAGTCATTCACTGGTTGATTGGATCACACACTGTCACGGTTAACCCACTCAAACAAGACTTTGGTCTCATTCAGTAACGTCAGCCCAAATTTCCTTTCCTAGGATCTTTCTTTTACAAGAAACAAAGACACCCACCTTCAACTTGTCCGCTGTTGCCACATCATCTTTAGCATTCAGGTACTTAACAATGCCTGAGATGCAGAGGGGCCCAGCGAAGCCGAGCAGGTCTGCCATGTAGCGGAAGGTGCTGCTGAGCAGGATGGGACGGCCAAACGCTCGATACATGGAGCGCCAGATTGACGGCGGTCGGTCCGGGTCCTCGGGTGTCTGTGTGGAGAGACACGAACAAATGTGTGAGAAGTGTGCGTTTCATTTAACGTAGAAATCTTGGCCTCCATGTGCTCACTCTCTGATCCTCGTAGGCGTCTTTGAGCCGAAGGTAGTTGGTGAGGGCTCTCATGGCAATGGGCAGCTTGCCAATCTTCTTCAGCTCTATAGGCCTCTTATGGGCTCCGATGATGAGAGGATTCATCCACCAATATGTCGCCTAAAAACGTGCCAAGAATTTGCGCAACTTTCTGTACAATGCTGCCAAACAGTGGTCTGGTAATATTTGATTAAGTATGTATAAACGTACAGACTTGTAATTGAATCTGTTGGTATGAGTTTTGAGTTTGAGTTTATTCACCATACCACTTGAGACATTACAATAATCCAACAGGAGTAAAAGACAGATGGGTAGAGTGAATGGGTCCCCCAAGAAAGCTAGAAAAGCTTATGGGTTAGGGTATTTTAAAATGCTTTTGAAAATCTACCTTGGACAGCAGGTTGACAAATGGCTGCAGAAAGCGAACCCCTAAATCCTGCAAATCTTCTGGTGGCTTCACTTTCTGGGGGTTGGCAAAGAAGACGTATTTCTACAAGAAGACGCAAAAACTTAAAATGAACACGTCAGCATATGCGTTATTTGCTTTAACAGACACAGAGAACCATGAGATGAAACGTGACTCCTCACCCTGACTCTGATGACATTGACCTCCACGCCCATCAGGAGTCCGTACAAAACCACCAACACCGCAGTGATGCAGAACCTCAGGTGCTGCGGCCCAACTTCGTGCGCTGCAAACTTCCAAAGCTTGATGGACTTTGTGATGAACGCCAACACCCAGTATATGAAAAGGACTGTGAGACAGGAAAGAAGAGTCAGGAAAGAGAGCTTCATCTACTCACAAAGCGATTTGTCTGTTCCACCCATAGAAACTAAATATTTAGATGCATATATGTGGGAAAAATCCACAAATACAAATTTTAAACATCAAAGTAAGGGAATCCTCTTGTGGAATGAAATGAACGGAGTTGGATTTTTCAAGATAGATAAAGGTTAACATGCCTAAACCAAGTGACAATTTCTGGGTGAAAATAAATAAAGCTAACATGGTAGTGCCAGAAACTGCAATTCCTCAAATGTCCACTAGAGGCTGGCTCTAAAAGTGAGTCAATTCCCACAGACCTCCATGTTAAAATGTCCAGCTTAAAGGAATAAAATTAGAAATAAATTATCTCAAGGCCTAAAGTCATGCATAATTGATGGAGTGTCCACTTTAAGTGAAACTTTGACGTGTTAGTCAAGAGATGAGAGTTAATCGAAGTCAGGCCCTGCCAAGATGGCGTAGACGGGAGAAACCACACTGAGCTTCAAAACTCCTCTTTAGGAAACATAGTCGTTAGAGTCTTAAGATGTTGTCACCGTTGTCTTACCTAGCAGCAGTTTGGGAAAGTTGGACGTCTCTATGTTGTGGTAGTAGACCACTGATGTTGTAGCCGCAACGAAACCCATGAACGCTGGCATGAAGAGATGCAGGTGGTTGGTCGACATCACCCTACAGCAAGAGTCAATCACAAAATATATAATTAACCTGGAAACGTGTCTGGCACTTAAGTAAAGGTTATAAAAACTAAAACGACAAAATGCCTCACTTGTTGGAGACGATGCCTTCTGCAAACTCGCACACATGGACGAACAGCAGGAGGAAGGTGAGGATCCACCTCATGTTGTGGCCGGGGAAATGAAGCCATGTGTTGTGATGGATCTGCACCTTAGAGCTCTGACTGCCCCAGCCTGGCAAAAAAACACACAAACGGGAAGACAGAGGTGATCGATGTGAACGTGATATGTTTGCAAAACTGTTCAGAAAAGAGCCTTGAACGTCAACAGAAGTGAGCAACTTTCTTACCTAAAGTCTAAACTACTTAGTCCGTCCTTTCCAAAAAACTGCACTTAGTGTGTTTGATCATAAAGTGAACGTAAAACCCTTAAACTACAAAATAAATCTTCTAAATGCATCAGAAACCTTCACTGTAATCTTTTAGAGAAAAAGAGAATCCTAGATCTGGAATCTGCAAGAAACGATGGCAGACCAATGCACACAATTTGTAATTAATCAACAAAGAATACTACTTCAAAACTCACAAACTCAAAGTTATGTCTTTGTTCGGGTGCAAATTCCTCAGTGATTCACATATTTTTTCACATACCTCTGATTAAATCAACAACATCCTCTAATTACAACAACAATCAAGGCCGCAAGCAGCGACAAACAGGCCATCCCACCCATGCGACTTCCTGGCTGAGCGTCAATTGGACCCATTTACATGTTGAACTGTGCCTCACCCTAAGCCTTGCGCTCCGTCAGGGCTTCCAGTGTTATAAGATGCTAAATAAATGCTCGACTTTTTACAAGGATGATGTTGCACACTGGAATTACACAATGTGGCTCTAGAGAACGGCTACGAATACTGTTTATCTTGTGCAGAATATGTTGATTTTGACGTATATTTGATGATGTTCATTCCAACAGGCAGACTTCCTGTTGCCCAACCGGTGGCACTTTACAGGTATATTAATCATAATAACACACAGATATATTCATGCTGGAACTCTTATCGAACATATGACGTTTGACAATGTAACAAATTCTAGTTCATGGCAAAACACCAAAACTTGTGGCATTCAACCAAAGCTTAAACTTTTGATTAATTTTATTAGTTTGGATGTGTCAGGGCTTAACAGGGAACTGATTATGTTTGACATTAATGGAGTCAGTTATTTAGGAAGAGTGCTAATGTCTGTGGTGGCAATTTTCCATATTCGCAACAAAACACCAAACTTTGAATGTCGTATAAGTACAAGTCGTATAACCTTTGCAGAAGCCTTTGATGCCTTTTAATCGCTCAAGTCTTATGAGTGGACCCACCAAATTTGAAGCAGCTCAAATAAGTTTTGTAAGAGTAGTTGGTTAAAGTACAACTCCTGAAAATGGAAACTTTTGATCTTAAAGGTCCGAAGAGTAGACTGAGCAGAAGAGAAGCATTATATAAATCCAGATATAAAAAAACAAGTATTCATCAATTATTAAATTTTATGATTAAAGCTGCAACTAAAGATTATGTTCACATCTTATTCTATGTTTATTTCTGCTCATATCTAAATGGACTGGAGCTACTTTGTAGGCTCAGGGCAAAAGAGAACATACAAATCTAGAACCAGGAAGCATCAATTAGTCAGTCCTTGGGGAGCAAGCTGAGGGCTTATGGTCAGAAGCATTCCCATAAACCTCTGAGTAAACAAACACACACAGAGATACCCAAGCAGTCAAGTAAAACAGCAATAACAGAAGTTACACTAGAGAAAATCATGTGTAACCTGAGAAATAATTCCTAATATTTTTGTTTTACGGTTTGTTTCACTCTTTCCTGTAGTTACCACTAGAGTCATTTTCAACCACTGGTCTAATCCCATTTTAGCTACACTTCAAAGCTGCTTAACGTTCACACTCTCCAAAGAGGGGGAAAGTTAATATCTGCAAGACATCTGGTCTGCCTGCCAGATCACAAAGAGGAGTGATGCACACTAAACAGTTTGACATTAGCTTCCATCCAGTTGAGAAAATTCATGACAAATATCCCTAATTGGCATTTTACAGAATCTGAACCACTTTAAAACCATTTAACACAGACAGCCAAGCAAAACCAGAACTTCCTAACATCCAGCTGTGAATGCTTTCTCAACGGTAAGCCATGTGAGTACCTTCAAGTGGTAAATAATAAATGTTAAAGGAATAATATAATGAATGTGAAGCCCGGAAATTGAAGCCTGCAGATCTCAAAACGCAATCAAAACAGTTTTCTATCTGCCTGTAATTGGATAGAAAATGTAAATGGCTGAAGGAACTGGTGCAAAACATTCAAATAAAGGGGGGAGTCTGTCATAGGCATAAACATCCAGGGCTACAGTTTGGCTGCAGTTCCTCTAATGGCCACTAGAGAGCTGGCACCAAAAGTGAGTCAATCCCCATAGACTTCAAAGTTAAAATGTCCAATTTTACAGCAGAAACAAATATTTACAGCCTGGTACAAGAAACTGTTTTGATCTCTAGAGATAATTTTTCCATTTTTGACAACTGTACGGGCGGAGCCAAGATGGCGATGCCAGTAAACACAACGCTGAGCTTCAAAAATGCTTTTCGGGAAACATGAGTGACATCATGAATGGTTCGTTCTGGGTCAGAAGTCAGATTTGGAGCAAAAAGGTGAATACAACATTTTTCCCCACATCCATTCATCTATCCATCTTCTGGGACAAGCAGATTACAGCAACCACTTTCTACGTAAGATGCAGGCAACACAAGATAATTCCCACCACACTTGCTCCACAGTGAAGAGCCACAGAGCGGAAGAAATCCTCCAGGAAGCCCAAACCCAGCTGCTCAATGAGAATCTAAACAGATGCTCAACAAACTGCCTTCACAGATACCTGAGGACATTCTGGAGAAGGTTTCCAAAGATGTGGAAAAGGCACAGATCTTGCACCACTTCAGAAGGTAAGGTGCAAGGAGATGCAAATGTCTTTCTTTGCAAACACGGTATAACAATTCCCACAAAACAGAAGAACTGGAGGGAAAAGGACGACAGCACCATAACGCAGGACGTCCAGGAGAAGTGGGTGAAGAACCTCTCAAATAGAGAGCTCAGATGTCTTAGCTGGAGGACGTACCTGTACGGTAATGCCAGAACCTCATAAAAATGAATAAAAATAATCATGAATGCCACCTCATCAACTTAAATTGCTTAAAACACTATGTGTAATTCAAGGCATGGTCGACCCATGCTGCTCCACTCGACTTCTTTGACCGGCACTGCCAAGATGGCAACGCCCCCTGTGTCACCGCACTGAGCTTCAAAACCGGATATCAGGAATCCTATGGGTTCATCCATCTTTATATACAGTCACTGATCTATTACACGGGTCAGAAAAAAACATATTCAGTCCTCCAAGTAACCCATAACCACATCTATAAATCACAATACTGTAAAATAATCACAAAAATGATTGAGCTGACTGATCCAGTAATCTTCACTGGATTAGTTCAGTCCTGGCAGCTGCAGCGAGACTCTCTGAGACTTTCCAGTAGAAAAGGTGAAGCTTTAAGAGGCTTAAGCAGGAAACACTTCTGTCACACATCTGTCAGGACATGCCTAACACAGACGGCTACGCTGTGACTTTTCCTGCAGAAGCACAGAAACTCCTTGGGCTACTTAAACAAGATAACAATGCACTGAAATGCATCCAGCAATCCATCAATAGATTCCAAGTATAAGACTAGTATTTTTACCCCACTGGTCATAAATACAGAGGTTCCTACCAATGAAGAGGATGGGGAAGGTGATGAAGAGCAGGAAGACATGTGGAACCAGGTTGAGAGCATCCACAAAGCAGCCATTGTTCAGCACGCCTTTCTCCACGCTGTAGGCATTGATATCCTTGTTGTTGCCACAAAACGACAAGGCCATGCCACCAACCCAGCTGCTCCACACAAGCCCTCAGTCAATCTGTGTCAACAAGACGAAGGAAGTAAGAAATAAAAACAGAGTTAACGCAGCACAAATCAGATCCAGATACTTCTTTGTGCCGCTCTGGTCAGCTTTGAATAAAAGGTCAGATGTTTTTTTTGTGGCATGTCACATATTCAAGTGCACACTCTCACACAGGCTAGCCTCGGGCATGAGAGCTATTTCAGGGCCAGTGTCCAGCTACATGATCCCTGGCTTAAAGGTGGCTTCATGTTAAATAACTATTAAGAGTTGGAAAGGAAACATGTTGTGACCTCAACACTTAAAAGACTAGACGTTAGGATTTAGAGGGATCTATAGTAGATCAGAACAGACAAACAAAACACTGGTTCTAGAGAGGGGATTTTATGGCTTTATGGCAATTGAAAGCCACCGTAGATTCTCCTTGATGCATAAAAAAAGAAAACAAGAAAGGGATTTTAAATGGTTGCACTTTTCAGCCTCACCACTAGATGGCTATCGATCCTGCACAGTGGTCCTTTAAGTTTTACAACCCAGACATCCTGATTCACAACTTTTAAGGTAGGATTAAGCAATTAGCAGGGGCGTTTCTAGACTTTAAGGACAACCTGGGCTTAGCCCGGCTGGACCGTATGTAAATTTAAAGATTATCTGAGGGGGGGGGGGGGGGGGGTTCATTCATAATATATATATATATATATATATATATATATATATATATAGTCATATTAGTCATATTAATTGTCATATTAATTGGTGCTACAGTGTTAAAAGCTCTATCCATCTTTGTTTTTATTTTTATCAAGAAAAGTTGGTGCACTGCACCTTTAGAAAAATAGCGCTGTCTCTTTAAGAAAGACGGTAGTCTTGAGGTGCGTGGCTGTGGATGTGTGCCGCTGAACTGTGGGCATGTTGCAAATATAAAGTAAAAATAAAGATGAACATTTGTCTTGCTGTTTGTTTTGGAGTTGCAACAGATAAATGTTTTAGACTAACATCTAAAAAAAAAATAATTCGGCGGCACGCGATCTACCCGCACTACCTTCGCGATCTACCGGTCGATCGCGATCGACATAATGAGCACCCCTGCCATAGATCATCTCGTCGTTTCTCTTCTCAAAAAATTCTCAAATTCTCTTCAAACGCCGTCCTGCTGTCCTCAGATGTATGACTGGATAGCGCCAGGTGCAGCCATCATCATCATCATCATCATCATCATCATTATTTATTTTTTTTATTTTTTTTATGATTTTTTTTTTATGGTCAAATGAGCGGGCCGCCACAGTCTCGTTAATTAATGGGAAACACTGGTAGACAACAGAATACATTAGACTGCCCAAATTATTTATTATTGAATTACTAGGTCCATACACGTTTAAGTGTGAGGTTGCATGTAATGTATCATTAAGCAAATGTTCTGCCATGTCTCGTCGGCTTTCTCAACGTAGCCTACTGCAACCTATGACGATGAACTACCAAGTGACTAGTTGACAACAGTAACGTTACTTGAGAGCACAGAGCCACTGATCTCAGACCAGACCGCGAAGCGCCTCTGCCCTCTCCACCCACCCCCAGCCCAGCCCCGCCCCGCCCCGCCCGGCCCGTTCTGCTTCTCCTTGTCAGTTTAGTGTTCGGGATTCCTTGTTCTAACAGGCTACGAGGGATAGAACGCACAACGAAAAAAAAAAGTTAAATAACAATTTTGGCTACCCGGGCTGAGCTCAATTTTCCCCGGGCTGAAGCCCCGGTAAAATCGGCTGGTGACGCCCCTGGCAATTAGGTTGAACTGCAACTTTTTTCCTGCATGGTTTATTGGAAGCCCAACACAAGTATTTTCACGTTTTAAGAATGTAGTAGGTTTATAAAACGTGCTGGTTGCAATATGACGCCTTACCAATAGATGGTGTTTGATCCTACACGATGGTCCTTTAAGTCCTTTCACAGTCGGGTTCAAGGATTAGCTTGAATTGCTTTCCACTGCAATTGCCAAATTAGTGTCACTTTAATATTACATAATACGTTTCACAGCCCTGACATCCTGATTCACAGCTTTTAAGGTTGAATTACTCGTCTGTTCTATTTTGCATTGTTTAATGGCGACCCAACTTTCTTCTTCTTCAAGTCTTTTAAAATTTTAAGAACAAAGCAATTTTATAAAACTTGTTGTTTCATTGTTGATTTAGAGGGTAAATACCTTGCTTGTCTCCTACACGCTTGGACAAGAAGGACGAGGAAGGGATTATAAATTGGTTGCAATCCACAGCCTCACCACTAGATGGCTCTCGATCCTACACACTGGTCCTTTAAGTCTCACAGTCGGGTTCAAGGATTAGGTTGAATTGCTTTCCACTGTAATTGTCACATTAGTGTCATTTTAACATTGTATTATCCCTTTAACTAAGGTGGTAAGAAGCATAATGAATTAAAGCGTCAATTTAATTTTGTTAAATTAGTTTCATTTGGTTGGTGTAATTCTAAACAAACAACACCTGCTTTAGGCTACAGCCATGCCGAACAAACTACATCATCCGTAAATACCACATATAGCTCCTCCATGAGTCACTTTACACAGCAGTAAGCTTGGGAGAGTCGTTAAAGTGAAGCCAGCTTCACGGGAAAGAGAATTTAAAGGTCTCTTACCTCAGAGTAAAGAAATAATCCTCACTGACAGCCTTTCATTCCGGGAGTCTGGATTAAAAAAAAAAAAAAAGAAAGAAAGAAAACAGACAGAGGAGAGACGAGAAATAAAATACAGTCAGAGCTGTAGAGCAAAAGTTGATTATTTTTAGCCCCGCAAGAGCATCAGCTGCTCCACTTACTGCAGCCTGACTCTGCCGACGGTGTCAGGAGACAACGAGTACGACACATAACTTCCGGTGGCTTCCTTCAAAATAAAAGACCGGTAAAATGACTACAGCTAAGATAGTTGTAAAAATAAAGACAAATAAAGGAAAATTACTCTGAATATTAACTAAATAGTGCTGATACACATGCATTGAAATCCTTAATAATAAAAAATTATGATCATAAGCGTGTGTTTGAGCCCAACTCTCAGTTTTTTACAAGTTATCTCAATAAAAACGACTTGCGTATTAGGGAATTTCTAATAAAATAGAAAGAGGTTGGTGTAAACCTTTGATAATCCATTCAAGCAAGCAATGAGCAAAGCCAGAATCCATGTGAGCAACAACTTTGAAACCATGGAAACACCTTAGTCATCTTCTGTTGAATTAATCCAGCGTTGTCAATAAAGTTGGAGATAAAACTTCTTCTTCTTCTCCTGTTCTATTTTTTCTGCAGATTTAATGCTTTACAACCTACAGAACCACTTTTATCAATAAAGTTTGATACTGATTTATGTTTTGGAGAATGTAATATTACTGCAACTTTTTCCTGCATGGTCCAATGGAGGCCCAACACAAGTATTTTCCCGTTTTAAGAATGCAGCAGATTTATAAAACGTGCTGGCTGCAATATGCCGCCTCACCACTAGATGGTGTTTGATCCTACACAATGGTCCTTTAAGCCCTGAATCCCACGACATCACAATTCACACCATTAACAAATAATGTCAAACTACTGGTCATCATATTATTTTATATAGCGTCCATGGAAACGGTTATGGTGGAATCTCTGATCAGGATGTTTTCAATCATGGTGAAAGACATGTCGACCACGTAGACTTGAAAAGAAACTAAATGCTGTTTGTGATCACTTGCGTGCATTAATTTGCACCACAAACAAACTTGACCCTGTTTGTGACATACTGCCTTATATTTGACGCCATTAGGTGAATCTTGTCCATATTTCAAGATTCGTTTGATTTACTTTTACCTTCATCATCACAAATCCTCAATTCCACCTTACAGTTAAAAAAAAAGTCTTATTGGATTTACCATTTTGCTTCAAGATCAATGTTCCTGTTTGTTTTTTATTCTGAAGGTCCAAATTTGGCAACTTCCGGTACAGGCGTACGCAACTACGTCAAACTTGACACAGCGTCACCTCCTATCAGATTTCCAAACTTGTACCAGTCCGGTGGTGAGAAGAGGGTTTATTATAGACATATGTCGAGGGTAGACACGGTTTACAAAGTTAAAAAATATATATTTTACCTCAAAAAGATCAAATCTGTTCCTGTTTTAGCATGAAACGTTTTAAAAGTCAAATTACAACCTCAAATATCCAAGTAAAATATTTTTTTCTACAGTGTATATAGAGATAATAAAAATCTGACGAACAGTGTTTTGGTCTTGTATGAAAAATAACAATATTTTTGCACGGGCATATTTAAGGTGCACTCTTAAATCTGTAATCTGATTCGGTGTGCGTCTCTAAAGCCTCGCTGAATCCAGGGAATATTGCAGGATTTCCACTTTGCTTTGCTTGGCACCGGAATGCGCAGGATGGAAGACCTTGGACGCGGTCAGCGGGGCGCACTGGAGAGACCACAGCGGCAAGATGTCAGTCCTCCTGCGTGTGTCATCTCAAACGCACAAGAAAAAGGCACGGAGCAATGACAACCCGAGCGTCCTGCAGTGTTTTAAACCACCCACATATTTCTCAACCAAACCCCATTCAAAAAATAAATTATTTAAGATTTTTACGCCTTAAGACAAGTATAAATATGTCTAAACTACGACTTTGCGTCTGATTTCAACCCAGTGATATTCCGTTTTATATTCGGCGTATTAAAAACCGACACAAGATGATACAACTTTCTTAATTATTTATTTTTTTGTTCTGTTCCGAATGCGATCCCCTTCAGGCTCCTTCAAGACCGAGCAGCACTGTGAAGACGCAAATCCAGCTCTTATTTTAACAGAAAGACAAGTAGTTGTTGGCTAATATCAAAGGCGAATACAAGACTTTCTTCTACTGGTTCGGATTTTATGTGGAATTTATTTTTAAAGCGCACATTTTAAATGATAATCCGCATCTAGCTAAAATCGCAGGATTTTTAAATGAGGTCTGGCGACTTAACTGAAGACGTCGTGTCAGCTGAAGATGCTGACAGAGTGATAACACAGGGAACCCCTTGTGCCCCAGCACTTACCCGATGCTGGCGCAGGGTGGTCTGGGCTCCTTGGTGCGTCCTCTCCGGAGCCTTGACTCTGGCTGCGGGCTGCTCTGGAGCCGCTGAGGCAGGAAATGCTTTCAGATTCCGCTTGTTCGCCGAGAAACGCCGCTATGGCGCTGAAGCGGCGCAGCGGAGGCAGACGCACTGCCAGGGACGCTTGGCTGGCTGTTTGCAGTGAAATTATTCTTAGTGCATGAAAAAAAATGAGGTCAAATTAAAGCCGCGTGTTGTGTAGGACGTTGTTGTTGTTGTATGTTTGGAGGAAGAGAAGTGAGCAGAGAAAGACACCTGCACAGGCCACGATGATAATACACCTCTATGTGAGGATAGTGATGGTTAAGGCTTTAAGGGCCTTAACCATGACAACCCTGACATTAATAAAGGCTGGGTTAGTGTTCACCTGAGCTGCGTTTTATTTTGAAACGTGTCATATTCCAAGACAACAGGAAGAGGGCGCTGCAACACTGGAACATGATTTAATTACAAAAAGAAGAAAATGGATCGTTATTTTAGCAAAGTTTGAGATCCAAAATGAGAAGTCATGATGATGACAGTGATCCAGTTAATATAGGTGCTTATAGCTATGGTGCTTATGATAGCATGTTTTTAGTTACCTGGGCTCCTGGAGTCCTGCTTAAATCGTCCATAAACAGGCTTTCATTGGGTTTTTTATGTGCTTTAGCAAAATATAAGATGAAGTGACTTAAAATTTAATTAAAGAGAGAGAGAAGGAGAAAGGAATTCAAGAAAGAAAGAAAGAAAAACAGTATACAGTATATTTCATCTGGCTTGGGAATGCCTCAAGATCCCTCAGGGACCTCTGAGGCCTGCTGCCAAGGCAACCTTAACTCTGAATCAGTGGCAAACAGTTGGACGGACGGACGGATGGATAGATGGATGTGGGGGGAATAAACCCCTCCGTGGCTCTGAATCTGGCTTCTTAACCACAGATGTGTTTATATAGGAGCTTCTAACACTGAAGCTTCCTGGAGAGGAGTTTTGAAGCTCAGCGCGGCGTCTCCGGCCGCCGCCATCTTGGCTGCGCTTGTCTCCACCCATCTGCTCAGCTAATTTAAAAATACTCAAAGAGGGTGGAGCGTGAGAGAAGCTACGGTGGACAGGAAAGAAAAAAGACATAAAGAAAGACACGAGTTAAGAAAATAACACATCTGGCTTGGGAATGCCTCAAGATCCCTCAGAGGCCTGCTGCCAATGGCAACCTGAACATTGATGGATGGATGGATGGATGGATGGATGGATGGATGTGGGGGGAATAAACCCCTCTGTGGCTCCAAATCTGGCTTCTTAACCACAGACTGTTTGTAAAAGACCTGGAGAGGAGTTTTGAAGCTCAGTGCGGTGTCTCCGGCCGCCGCCATCTTGGCTCCACCTATCCTTTTAGCTAATTTACTCAAAGAGGTGGAGCGTAAGAGGAGCAATGCTAGACAGCTATAGCAACCAGTATGTACACATGTTTATTTCTAACTGTCTCGCTTGATGCTAAATAATCCAGGCTAAATCAGCCACTGTTACCATAAGACTTGTGCGGGGGCCACATTGCATTGTGGGTATTGTAGGAGTCCTATCATAAATTGGTGGTGGAGTATCAAAACTTTCTGTGTTTGCTTGATTATCTGAACACAGTCTGGACTCTAGTTCCATGAGATAAACACAAACATTTGTACCTGAGAAAAAAAACATTCTCATGATCTTTGTTATCTCACATATCCCCCAAATTTACTTGTGAACCACATGCGAGGAAGTGCCGACCTCCAGAAAGGGGACGAGGGGGAGGTTGAATGAATGAATGAGGCATGTTGAGCCTGGGACTCCGTTTGCTGCCGTCTCCCAGCTGAGAAACCAGAGCCTGGGGGCAACAGCTGAACCGGAGAGAGGGCAAAGGCGAACATCGGAGCGTGTAGGAGGATTTGTCGACGGGAACACCGAGGGACACAGCTCGGGACGAGGGCACTGGGAATCGCCAAGTACCACACACAGTCATCTTTTTCAACGACATTGCACCGAGTCATGTTAATTTCCTGGACACTCAAAGATCATCAGATCATCCCATGATGTGACGTTCGCATCCCGCCGAAGACGACAAATAATCTCCCCCGGGAATTTCACAACACTCCCACTCGCCCTCTCTTCCTCTGCTCGTGCACACGCTCACATACAGTAGGAAAAAAAAAATTAGAAACCAGATGTTCAGCTTTCACCTTTGACCCTTGCACAACTGGGAAGTAGCACTATGAGAAGATGGAGATTTAAATAACATAAAGTCTGATGCAAATGGTTGCCTCTGATTGCTGTGACTCATTTACATTATTATTACACGTATGTATTTATTTATTTTTCTAACTGTGTTCATGAGTCCTTATCCTACAGCGTGAGAAAGCGCCGCCCTGAGGGAGGTGTTTGACCAACATGTACCCGAACAGGAAGTGGGGACACACACATGCTTACTTATGTCTTTGTGAGAACCCTTGTGGTGTTTGTGGCCCCATCCAGCTCTGGAATAATCACATATTGACCCGACAGATATCAAAGAGGTTACACTGTCAAGAATTAGCTCAAGATAAGGAATGAAATAAGCAAAAACGTCCTTTCCAAAAGTATTCTCATCTGAGTTGCTTTTTAAAAATATCATGACTTACCAATAAACAGTCCTCCCTTCTCATAACTCTTCTTTTATTTCCAAAAATTATGTTAAACACTGAGATATCTTCTAGAGTACGAGCTTCCTCTTGGATAATAATAACTTTCAGCTGACAACAAGTTATTTAACCCCAATTGATGCAATGAGTAGCTTCTCATTTCTTCAACAACCATGTCTAAAGACACATCTTGTGGTTGTGGGAAAGATGTTAGTCTGTTTGAGAAGGGTCAAATCATTGGAATGCATCAATCAGAGAAAACATCTAAGGAGATTGTAGAAACTATTAAAACTGGGTTAAGAACTGTCCAACGCATTATTAAAAACTGGAAGGATAGTGGAGAACCATCGTCTTCCAGGAAGATATGATCAGCGATCACTTAAACGTTTGGTGAAATCAAATGGAAGAAAAACAACAGTAGAACTCAGGGCTATGTTTAATAGTGAAAGTAAGAGCATTTCCACACGAACAATGTGAAGGGAACTCAAGGGATTGGGACTGAACAGCTGTGTAGCCTTAAGAAAACCACTAATCAGTGAGGCTAACTGGAAAAAAAGGCTTCAGTTTGGACTCTGGAACAATGGAAGAAGGTCATGTGGTCTGATGAGTCCAGATTTACCCTGTTCCAGAGTGATGGGGGCATCAGGGTAAGAAGAGAGGCAGATGAAGTGATGCACCCATCATGCCTAGTGTCTACTGTACAAGCCTGTGGGGGCAGTGCTATGATCTGGGGTTGCTGCAGTTGCTCAGGTCTAGGTTCAGCAACATTATGTGTCCAAAGAATGAGGTCAGCTGACTACCTGAATATACTGAATGACCAGGTTATTCCATCAATGGATCATATTCCAAGATGACAATGCCAGGATTCATGGGGCTCAGATTGTGAAAGAGTGGTTCAGGGAGCACGAGACATCATTTTCACACATGGATTGGCCACCACAGAGTCCAGACCTTAACCCCATTGAGAATCTTTGGGATGTGCTGGAGAAGGCTTTGTGCAGTGGTCAGACTCTCCCATCATCAATACAAGATCTTGGTGAAAAATTAATGAAACACTGGATGGAAATAAATCTGGTGACATTGGAGAAGCTTATCGAAATAATGACACAGGGAATGTGTGCTGTAATCAAAGCTAAAGGTGGTCCAATGAAATATTAGACCTTTTTTTTTGGTCAGGCAGTGTATTAACCAGATGAGTCTGTCCAAACTTAAATTTTCTGGTGAGATGTTTCATCGGAAAAATGTGATTAATGTGAAACTGTTGGTTGCCATAAAAGAAAAACAAGACATTTCTTGGGAGATCTGTATCTCATTCCATGGCAACCCATCCGGATGTTGATGAGATTAGAAGCGTGCTTTCCAGAAAGCGTCACTTTCTAAAAGAGAGTATCAACTTGTAATTAAAAAAGTATTTTCTAATCTTTCTAATCTTGTCATTACTAAATTTTCAGAAATGGTCCTAGAATGACAAAACTTCTCACTTTCCAGAGATGATGAGGATTTTAGGAATGTCTCCTGGTGAACCGGCGCAAAAGGAAGAATCAGATCATCACATCTCACGGTTTTCCATCCAGTTGTTGACATTTTAGTCTGGGTCAAATCGATGGAAACCACTTCACTGGCTAGGGACACTCAGAAGATTTCCAAAACTGTGAGTGCCCTCCAAAAATGCAATGAAATAAAGTTTCAACAAACATCCTTACTTTTTGAAAAGGTCTTTACAAGAATGTTCTCAGCCTCAGTTTCTAAAATCAACGAATAATAAACTAAATTAAAGACAATATGGAAAGACTTTACATGTTTGCAAGGGTAAGGTACTTTCTAAAAGTCTTTGATTTCCAGTATTTCCACGTTTTTACTAAATACTTGTGACGTGATTAAATAAAGTTCCAAAAAAAGTCCACGCTGTTTTGAAAAGGCTTCTGCAAGAATGCTCTCGGCCTCAGTTAAATAAAGTAGTAACATATGAAAAGTGAAGATAATGTGGAAAGGGAAGACACTAAACTTCTAAAAGTCTTTCCAAGTTTCCAATAATTTCCCAGAATGTGATTAAATAAAGTTCCATCAAACTTTCTAAGGCAGTCTTAGCAGAAATGTTCTTGCCTTGTTTGACAGACTCAATCTCTAAAAAAGACCTTTTTAATAAATGAAAGTGTCCAAAACAATCTCCACTCTGGATGTTTGAATATTGAATTGGTCCCAAACCTTAACATTTGACTATCAACATTATGAGGACCCATTTGCACAAATGAATGTTCCACAAATTAACCTGATGCATGCACAGGCTTGGGTTTTAGTCTGTGCTGCCACCTTCTGGGGTGCAAAAAAGAAAACAGTTGTGAATAATTTTGTTGAGGGTGATTAGAAAGACAAAAGAGTAGGCATCAAATTGAGCCCTCAAATTAGCCATTAACGTGCATCAAAAGTAGAATTGTTCCTTCAGGATTTCAGCTTGTGATTAGTTTCAAACTAGTTTCCTCTTTTTTCTTTGTTGGAGGGAGCTCATATGGCCACTAGAGGGCCTCCTTGCCTTAATTTAGTGAAGTAGAAATTAGTAGGGGAGGCACATAGCACAAATTACTTCCAAGGACGAAGCTATAAACTGCTGGGCATTAGAGATTGAGATATTAAAGTTTACATGAGCTGGTTTTAGGATGAACAAGTATTATGACTGATCAACATTTTATGGCTTAGTATGATTTTGTATATAAAACAAATCTATTTGAATAACCAACCATGAAAGAAAATATTCCAGTAATCAAATAAAGTTTATTTTTACAGCACTTCTTATAGAACATCTTCAAATGATTTGATCGCATCACCTTCAAAATATGAAACAATAAGCAGATACAATCACAAAATGCATAAAAACATGAAATTAAATCAGCTCAAACAATAAAGAGTGCATCAGAGTAAAAAAAAGAATAAAGTGACATATTAGCACGATTGTTCAGTGAAGTGGAGTTGTGCATGAACCAACAAAAAGATGGAGGTCAATGGAAAAAAGAAAGAAAGCCTAGAGGAGCCGCTTTAACAAAACCTGACAGTTTGTTGGAGTGGGAACTCCAAGACTGGACGGAAGCATGTTAAATTCAGAAATGAGAAAAGGTCCATATGTATATATCGACCAGAGGTTGCGCTAGACTTTTTCGTTGTCTGTCATTTTGACTGACAGGGTCATAAAAATCCCGTCATAATCTATTTTTACCGTCACTTTAATTTCTTTAAATGATAATAAAGACATATTCAATAGCATTTAATTGTCATTAAAGTTTCATTAACTTTAAGTACTTTTTTCAGAACAGTATTGACTTTAAATGCCAATAAAAAACAACAACAAAAAAAATGTTTCGGCTGCCGACACGTCTTGTCCGTACTCGGAACTGGACTGCTAGCGTAAACAGCTCTTAGACGGTATCATAGGGTTGAAGTGCTTCGGTGGTATGCAAATTCCATTTTGGTAGCCGTTAGCTGCATAGACATAGACGTATATACATATATATTGTATCTACGTCTATGGTCTACGGTTAGCCGAGCTCTGACGTGTGCATCAGTGTAATCGGTGTACCAGGAAATCGTGCACCGACAAAAGTTCCGCGGTGTTTGGAACGCAATCTGCGATGAGAGACAAGAGCCATTTAATAAGGTCACTCGCCACCAAGTGGTCAGGGGTGTGAATTGCAATCTGTCAAAATGACGGATGGCCTTCAGATTTTTCCGTCTTATTTAAAAGAAAATGGTCAATGACGGAAAATATTGGGTTAACGTGACCCCTGATATCGACATAAGTAAATGTTCTCTTTCACTCTGATAAAATAGTTCTTTATTCCACAAGGCTAACTGGAGTTTTCACTTTCTCATATTTCTTGCACCTTGGCAGAAGTTGTCGAAAGTGCGCCAAAAACACAACTCCTCCTCATGGACCAATCACGCACAGGCCATCAGGCAATAAAGTGAAAAAAATCTGACGTTTCAGGACTAAAACTACTCACCCGCGTGAGTTCTCATGTGGTCAGTTAAAGAATCTGAGCGACTGAAACTTTTCCCACACTTTTTGCAAACATACGGCTTCTCTTGCGTATGAGTTCTAATGTGGAGGGTCAGAGCAGAATTTCGAATAAAACTTTTCCCGCACACTTCGCAGGAATACGGTCTCTGGCCTGTGTGAGTTTTCATGTGGTAATCTAAATGACTACTGTGAATGAAATTTTTCCCACACGTCTTACAGCAATACGGCTTCTCACCTGTGTGAATTCTCGTGTGGTCCGCTAAATGACCAGATCGACGGAAACTTTTCCCGCAGGTTTCGCAATAATACGGTTTCTCCCCGGTGTGAGTTCTCATGTGGGAATTCAGAAAACTACTTTGGCTGAAACTCCTCCCACATAATTTGCAAGAGTACGGCTTCTCGCCCGTATGAGTTCTTATGTGGTCAGTTAAAGTACTACTCCGACTGAAACTCTTCCCGCATGTTGTGCAAGAATGCAGCTTCTCGCCGGTATGAGTTCTCATGTGGTCCGTTAAGGTACTTCTCCGACCGAAACATTTACCGCACGTTTTGCAAGAGTACGGTTTCTCACCTGTGTGGATGCGTGTATGTTTTATAAACGCTGATGAGTCAGTGAATCGTTTTCCACAGGTGTTGCAAAGGTACGGTTTCTCACCTGTGTGGATTCTCTGATGTTTTGTCAGTTTGCACTGACTCGTGAACATTTTTCCACAAGTGTCACATTTCACAGGTGTTTTGATTGTGTAAGTATTACACAGATTCTCTGACATGGAAGATATTTCTACAGTGTTGCTGTGATCTGTGTCTCTGTAATGTCTCTTCTTTGGCGTCAGCTTTGCATTTAGAGTTGATACAGACTCTGCATGGTTGCTTTCTTCCTGACATTGGCTCTCAGCTGCAGGAGAGTTGCGAGAAAAGAGGTCAGTGTCTGGTTTTCCTCCACTGTGGCCACTTTCCTCATAACTAGAAGTCAAGGTATGATTATTCTGCTCTCCCTCCGGACTGGTGCAGAGTTCCTCCGGTTCCTCTTTAATCTGTGGAGGCTCTGGTTCCTGCTGCTCCAGACCGGTGTTTGTCTCCTGGTTACGAAGCTGCCCGTCAGCAAGATCCTCCTCCTCCTCCCGATATTCATCTTGCTGTGAGACGTCTGAAGAGACAAAGAAACGCCTCAAAAACATAATCTGAGAAAATATATTCTAGTTTTAACCATTAGTAGAGTGACTATTGACTTCTGACACTCTTGTTAGCAGTGGCTATAGTTGTTAGCAAGTTTCGCTGCTTGCTTCCCATGAAATTTCACTCGATCTCATATGAACCACGGTTGCAACAAGTCTGTGTACTCGATTATGTCAATTTGCATTTAATATGTCAATGCATTGCATCCGTTTACATAGCTCCCATGGTCAGACAAGCTGAAAATGAAAAAAGACCCAACCTGAGAGTCAAAAGTGTCAAAACAGCTATGCACAAGCATCTCAAAGGAAACATCTTGGGGCTTTACGACCTCAAAATGTCGACACAGACTATTACAGTGTGGTTTGAGGTTCGTGATGCTGAGCTGGTGGTCAGAGCCTGGGAGTCACTGTCGCAGTTGCGTTTCGACAAGAACTCAACAACAGCCTCCAAACATTAACATATTTTAAGACTCCCTTCCCCCTTTGAGATCTATTAATATAGCAGTCCAAGACTTTTACGTGCTGAACAGATTCAGTATTGGATTAAATAAGAAACTGTAATAATGTATTCTGACTGGACAAAATGCTAAAACCATTCAGGAAGCTACTTGAACGAGTTGTGAAACGTCTTCAAGAAACCCTACAATTAGAGTTAAGAGTCTTAACATCTGACCCAAGACGTTTCTCATCTGTTCACACCTCTGGCCGATACTGGTTTCTTAGAGTACCATTCATTGAGGAAACGTTTGCTGGCCATTGCCGATAAATGATCCCATTTAAACGGCAAGTCCTTCACCAGTCTTTTAGAAATAAAGAAGCTACTTGGATGATAAATCTTCTAGAAACCCTACTGGGTGATAAAACATGACCCAGATGACTGAAAACCTTCACAGACATAAAACCTCAATGTTTAAAAGTTTTAAAAGAATTCACAGACCTCAAACTGAACTTTGCTAACAGCAGAACGGAGAAGATTAAATGTCATGACACAGGTGCAGATGTAGAACACATCAACTGAAACTTTAGCAAACGAAAGTGCAG
Source organism: Chelon labrosus (assembly GCF_963514085.1). Taxonomy (NCBI): domain Eukaryota; kingdom Metazoa; phylum Chordata; class Actinopteri; order Mugiliformes; family Mugilidae; genus Chelon; species Chelon labrosus. The sequence goes on from NC_140356.1 coordinate 19,218,955, forward strand.
AAGGGTTGCTGTTTTCACAATCTGCTGTGACCTTCTTGTGCAGCAATAACATCAACTAAATATTTCCGGTAACTGCTGATCTGTCATCTACAGCAGCTTGGAGTAATTTTAGCTTTGTTGCTTCACTTCTGAGATGTTGGCTTGTTTCCTCACATGAACTGCTTGCTTCAGGTCCTTCGACCACATTTCTATTGGATTAAGGTCAGGACTTTGACTTGGCCGTTGCAAACATTCATCTTGTTCTTCTTTAACCGTTCTTTTGTAGAGCGGCTTCTGCGCCCGAGGCTTGTTGTCTTGCTGCGTGACCCAGTTTCTTTTAAAAGTCAGCTCACAGCCAGATGTCCTGACATTTTCTTTTAGACTTCGCTGGTTTCTTTTGTCTCCAAACATGACGCCTCTCATTTAAACCAAACTACTTTAGTCCCATCAATATATAAACCCTCAATATATATATGAATATAAACATACTCTCACTTAATACTGTATGTATATGAACATACTGTACTGTCTATACTACAAATGCCCAATCTTTATATTATTATGTACTATTATTGTAAAATACAATTCTATTATTGGTTTAATTTAGCATTTTGTTGTGTTTATAGCCATGCCAATAATTAATTATGCCATTTCTGAACTAGGTTTCAGAAAACTAGAGCTGAAACACATTTGCAAGCAGTATAATCTATCCTTATCTTTATTTTTAAATACTCTGTAAAACTCTTGTTACTAAAACTTATGAATGTATGTGTAAAAATCTGATTGATGACTAGTATTACCTTTGTTGGGTGTATTAAGAGCTTCATAGTTCCACGTACCTGTCCTGTGCAACTTTATTTCTGGTTTCAGGATGGTATCCAACAGTCTGCGCTGACCATCGAGCTCTTCCTCGTACTGGATGACGGTGTCTTCCAAGGTTGTGAATATTTCCTCGGCAGCAGCGGTTAGTCGGTTGTTGATAAAATGTCTGAAATATTGACCTGAAGAGATACAAGTTACTGCAACAACTGAAATATGTGACACAATCACAACCATTAACCCATTATTCATGCTAAATACTGTGTATATATGTATCTATATATAAACATACTCTCACTTCAAATATATACAGCGCCCTTAAAGTATTTTCCACATGTACACATAAAAATCACCAGCAGATTTTCACACAATCAAACCAATGTAACAGAAATATTACACTTGCGTATTTGTTTATTCAGGGAAAAATAGCCAATATTACATATCAGAGAGGTGCTCCTCTAGGATTAAATCAGAGTCCATGTGTTCAGAAGTGTTTCCTTCAATGTAATGAGACTCAGGTGTGGTTCAGTTCCTGGTTTAGTTTCAATAAATCAGGGATTTGTCTCAGTCTGATCTTCACAACACATGTTTGTGGACAAAGGAGCTTTCTGAGGAGCTCAGAGAAAGAGCTGTTGTTGCTCATCAGGCTGGAAAAGGTTCCACAACCATCTCTAAAGAGTTTGGAACCCACAAACAATCCACAGTCAGACAGATTGAAGACGACTGTCCCCCTCCACAGGAGTGGTCCACCAACAAAGATCACTCCATAATAGTCTGAGAGGTCCCAAAGGAACCCAGGGGAACTTCTAAGCAGCTAAAGGCCTCTCTCACATTTTCTAATATTAATGTTGAAGAATTCATGCCTGTCTGCAGTTCGGTAAACATCATGTGGAATATTTGGCAAAATGGACAGAGGAGAACAAAGTTTGATTTAAATGAGTGGCGTCATGCTTGGAGATAAACTGCATTCCAGCATCAGAACCTCATCCCATCCGAGGGTGGTAATGTCCTTATTTGGGTCTTTTCTTGGGGGCAATAAATTCCTCCAAGCAGGAGAAAATGTTCAGTTGCTGTTATTGCTGGGTTTACACCAGACGCTGGAGACAAGGGTTCACATACTTTTGCAACTCACACACGTGTACAAAGTATATTTTTCTTGAATCGATAAATTCTCAGGTATAATATTTCTGTTTCATTTGTTTAATCTGGTTCTCTTTGTCTACTTTCAGGAAAATCTGCACCTCTGCCTCCTCCTGGCAGATACAGGAAGCTGCCTTAAGACTGTTTGAAGATAGTTCACAGTAACAAAATACCCTGACGTTGAAACCAATCATAGCTGTGACGTCAGGAAACAGCTTCGGCCACCAAGATAGCAAACTGTTCAAAGTTTGCACAGATCAGGCCATAGCATTACGACCACCTTCCTAATATTGTGTAGGTCTCCCTTGTGGTGACTCAGAGAATGGACATGGGCCTTCTGAGGGAGTCCTGAATGGTCTTTGAGGGGAGGGGCCTCTGTGGATCATCCCACAGATACTTGATCAGTTTGGGATCTAGTGAATTTGGAGGCCAGGTCAACACCTTGTGCTGTTCTTCATGTTTTTTTTTTTGTTGTTGTTTACTAAAGTGTTTTTGTGGCTGCATCCTGCTGGGGATGGCTGCTGCCATCAAGGAGTGTCATTGCTATGGGGTGGGGGTGTCTGATCTGGTCTAGGTGGGTGCTACATGTCTAAGTAACATCCACACCAATGAATGCCAGGTCCAGAAGTTTCCCAGCAGAAAGTTTAATTGTCACAAGGTGGTTTAAATGTTATTTACTTCTCCTGTCAGTGGTTTTAATCTTGTGGCTGATCTGTGTATATATGAAATTCTTATTGGGGGCTGGGGGCCCCTTAAGATCTGAAGCTAGGATCGCCCCTGATGATGACCTTAATTTACTCCGTAGAACAAAAGCTCTGATTAGGATCCTCCTCGAGACATATCCGCTTGTTTATACATCAAGACTACTTCTAGTTACCTGTTCTTAACTTTGTTTCCGGTCTCCACGTGATATCCGACAATCTGCGCTGACGACCGATCTCCTCCTCGTACTGGACGACAGTATCCTCCACGACTGTGAATATCTCCTCAGCAGCAGCGGTTAATCGATCGTTGATAAACTGTCTCAAGTATCGACCTGAAGACATATTGCTCCTGCGGAAAACTATAAAAACATCTATCCACGTCAACAAACGCAAACTCCACCACGCACACGAAGGTGATTCCGCGTTCGTGTTTTTATTTCTCTTCTTCCGCCAGATGTGAAGTTTCTCGTTGACGCAGCTCGTTTCTAGATTCGCGACACTCCCACGGAATACTGTGAGACCGAAGGAATGCGGAAGTGGTTTATTAAATAGGCTTCTTCTTCTTCTTCTTCATATTCTTCGTCTTCTTCTTCTTCTTTTGGAATTTTTGGCAGTTTTGACGCTACTCATCATCTTACTTCCCTCTGCAGGATAAAATTATTTCGACACAATGAAGCAGAATTTTTTTTTTTTTAATTTTTTTTTCTTTTTTTTAAAAGAAATATTTTCGTTTATTTTTTTTAAACATTAATTAAACATATATATTTTTTTAAAAAAAGTAAAAAATTGTAAGAAATTGAAACACACAAAAATAATTAAATAAATTGTTTTAATTTAATTAAATTATTCAGAATAAATGTACCTCTCCCGCTTAAACAACTTAAGCAATTATCAACAGAAAATTTAAATAAATAAAATAAATTGTCCACATCAATATTTAGGCTGATTTTCTGTCAAATGTAGATCTTCAACCACCATATAAAATAAATAAAATAAATAAAAATACCTCTGAACAAATGTGCTTGTCTCATTTAAAGTTTTGGCAATTATCAACCAAAAAAAAAAAATAATAATAATAATAATAAAATAAAATAAAATAAAATAAAATAAAATAAAATAAAAACACGGAAACTACATTGTCCACATTGATTTTTAGACTGACTTTCTGTCAAACATAAATCTTTTAAATGGCTAATGAATAAAATACAATAAAATAAAATAAAATAAATCAGAACAAATGTGCTTCTCCCATTTAAACAATTGGCAAATATAAACAACAACAAAAAAAAAACTTGCATTGTAGTTGTCACTACATCTACACAGCAAAAAAGTACCTTAACAGTTTATTGTCTTTCATTTATTAATATTTTAAAACAGACAAAGCTTTTTATTGGTCACTGCTTCAAACAGCTAAACGGTGAGATTATGTCAGGGCAGAGATTAATAAATAAATACATAAATAATATATTAAAGTGTCTTGTTTTAAGTGAGTGAGAAAGACTTTACAGCTCGTACCATGACATGTATCATTTCCCCGTCACACACGATAAATAAATGTTCATGGTTCTGATCCAACAGTCGATAGAGATCCATTATAGACAGCAGCTGGTACGATATTCTTCTACACTACACTACAGTGCTTAATTATTTGGTTTCTATTTGCATACAGAGTGCGAAACTGAGGTCAGATCTCAAGTGCTGGGTGGGGACGCATGTGGAGACGTATTTTAATGCCAAGTGTGGACAAAGATACTTAAAGCTGACATCATGACATCCGATAAACTCACACATTCATCCTCTAAGAGCACTTAAAACCTGAAAGCGACACTACACCAACTCACCTGGACAAATTCTCACGCAGTTTTTCAAGTTTTGCCTCTCAGATAAGTTATTTCCATGATCTTCCTACTTGTTCTCAGTCAAATTCTTACTGTAAGTTTTCTTCCTTTTTGCAAGAATGTGCCTTCCGACCTGTATGAGTTCTCATATGGGCGGTCACTAAAGTACTTCGACTGAAACACTTCCCACACGTCTTGCAGGAATACGGCTTCTGACCCGTATGAGTTCTCATGTGGACGGTCAGACTACAACTCTGACTGAAACACTTCCCGCATATTTCGCAGGGATACGGCTTCTCCCCCGTGTGGACTCTCATGTGGACATTCAAACTCTTCCTGTAGCTGAAAATCTTCCCACATATTTCGCAAGAATACGGCTTCTCGCCCGTGTGGGTTCTCATGTGGGAAGTCAAATAGCTACTCTGAGCGAAACTCTTCCCGCAGGTTTTGCAGGAATACGGCCTCTCCTCTGTGTGCGTTCTCACGTGAACAGTTAAACTTTGGCCGTAACTGAAACTTTCACCACATATGTCGCAAGAAAACGGCTTCTGGCCCGTATGCGTTCTCATGTGGATATTCAGACTACTGCCGTGGCCGAAACTTTTCCCACATATTTCACACGAGTACGGTTTCTGGCCCGTGTGCGTTCTCAAATGGACGTTCAAACTGTTTCTGTGACTGAAGCTTTTCCCGCAAGTTGTGCAAGGATACGGCTTCTCGCCTGTATGCGTCCTCATGTGGACGGTCAAATTCTTATGGTGAGCAAATAATCTCCCACACGTCATGCAAGAATATGGTTTCTCACCGGAGTGAGTTCTCTCGTGGCAACTTAAATGAGCGCGACTACCAAAATATTTCCCACATATCTTGCAAGAAAACGTCTTTGTTACAGATTGTGACGTGTCACAGTTTACAGACTCTTTATCTATGTTAATATTACACTGACTCTCTGACAAGGGAGAGTTGTCTTCATTGTTTGTAGTTGGCCCTGTGTCTACATGCTGGCTTCCTTCCTGATATTCAACAGAGCTGTGAGAGAACAGCTGGTCATTATCTTGTTCTGATTCCCTGTATTCATCAACAGTAGGAGTCACCGTGAAGGCATCAGTCTCCTGTTTCAGCACAAGCTGTTCTCCCTCCTGACTGGTTGGAAGTTCTTCCGGTTCCTCCTTAATTTGTGGTTGCTCTTGTTCCTCCCGGTCCGGACTGGAGTTACTCTCCTGGTTATGTTGCCGCTCAGGTTGCTGTGGAAGGTCTGAAGAGACAAAGGAACACAACAAAAGATTAATAAAGTGATGGCAACTACAATTTCCAGTGAATGTACCGACTATTGTCCGAGCAGTCGATTAATCTTTTGCTTAACTAGTAAAATATAACAGAACTTTTTGTCTTCTTTTAGGGTTCTGGCAGTTTTGAGCGACTGGTCATATTAATGCCGGCAGAATAAAAAATTCCGGCGTCCCTGTTTAATGAATTTACTCACTTTTGATGTTTGGTTAAGGTCTTTTTAGATAAACATTTCAAAGAGTTGTCGTATTCTGTGCAAATAGATATATTTAAAGGGGAACTACTGTTTTTTACAACCTGGACCTTATTTTGTTTACTCACCCATATAACTTTGTCATTTGTAGTGAATCTGGAGATATTTACATCTGCATATATCCATATAGTGGGAGTGAATGGGGCACCGAAACGCAGCCTCTCAATAACGTATTATCTGCTGCGAAACTTGTTCATTTCACCAATATTTTGTTATCCTACGCTAGTGCTATTCCCCGTTGAGTCCGGAGTTACCTGTTGTCATCATCCTGGGTCTGTAGATTGAACTACAGACCCAGAATGATATGTCTTCTGACCTGTATGATGTCATCTCTGAGTACCACGTGCACCCGTGACGGTCGGCTTGTTTACCTGTAATTTTATACTTCTATTTTTTTGCAACATGGCTGAATATTTTTCCAGTTCTGAGGTGGTGGACGAACCATAGCAGTAGCAAATTACAGGTAAACAAATCAGGTCAATCTAGAGATCTATAGAGATGATGATAATAGGTGACTCCCGACTCAACGGGGAATAGCACTAGCGTACGATAACAAAATATTGATGAAATGAACGAGTTTCACGGCAGATAATGCGTTATTTAGAGGCTGCGTTTCGGTGCCCCAGTCACTCCTACTATATAGATATAAGCAGATCTAAATATCTCCCGAAGGACTACAAATTACGCAAAAGTTATATGGGTGAGTAAAAGATCGTATTTTATGCCAGAAATAAGGTCCAGGTTGCAAAAAACAGTAGTTTCCTTTAAGTCGTCTGTCCCCTACAAGACACTACCCCTCCTTGCTGACTGGGTTCTGCTCAGGAACATTAAACAATCCTCAGATTTTAAAAAAAAAAAAAAAAAAAAAAAAAAAAGAGGCACTTTACACTCCTTTAGCTTTGAATGGAAAGGGGAATTTGACATTTTTTTTTACATAAAAATGTTGGAGAACCCCATTACATACAGTATGTGGCGTCCACTTTTTATACAGTCTATGCCTCCAGGCTACATCGCCACCCTCGGCAGCCCCCTAGCGGCCTGGCGCACCAATCAGCTGCCTCAGATTGCATCAAAACAACAATCGTTTGTGTCACTTAGATAACATCCAACTAGAGCTCTGATTATGATTCTTTATGCCACACATCTTCCTCTTACTGTATTAAAACATGTTCTAGTTGCCACACACCTATTCTTTGCAACTTTACATCAGGTTTCAGGATGGTGTCCAGCAACCTGCGCTGACGATCGATCTCCTCCTCGTACTGGACGATGGTTTCTTCAACGACAGTGAATATTTCTTCGGCAGCAGCGGTTAATCGATCATTGATAAACTGTCTCAAACACTGAACTGAAGACATTGTTAAAAATGTAAACTCCACCGTAGCACTGAGCTGCTACAGCTGCTAGCTGCTGCTTTCAATTCACTACTTCCGCCTTGTCTTGTTTTGGTTTGATTGCCGGTTGGATAAGCAGCGCTCAGGTGCGTTACCGCCACCTAGCGGTCGAGAGGAGAAGAGGTGTAAAAAAATATATCAATCCATGCCCCGTTTGCCTTATAATCATACTAAAACAAGCTGTCAGACCTTTTATAGTGAAGTCTTGCATATTAAATTGCAAAAAAATAAGATTTTCAAAGTTTTTTTTGTTTGAATAACTAAATATTCTTATCAAACTCCAGCTTCCACCGCCCAATGACATGCAATTTAGATTAATTGGTGATTCTAAACTGGCTGTAGGTGTGAGTGTGAATGAAACAGCTTCTACGCAAACGAGAGAAGATTTCAATTCGCAGGCAATCCACGTGTACAGTAATAAATACGTATACAGTTCAGTTACAAATCAGAATGACACGAAATACATGTAGATCTTTGTTTCCCAAGATTTTGATGCACATACAAACCAAAACAGAGTCTCTTCTACGAATTATAAGACAGACAATCATGTTAAATATTAAAGTAATCCAGTAATAGTGTTACAACCAATGGTACATAGTGCTAGTTAGCTTATTCTGTGCAAATAGTGTTCAAACAGATCAAGACTTTACTTTAGATTTAGCTGGTAACAGCCATTAGACAATATGACGTTCACAGACTGACTGAGCAGCCTGATTTTAATCACCTGAGTGAAGTTTCATGTGGGCAGTCAAAAGATTAGAATGTCTGAAAGCTTTCCCGCACACCTTACAAGAGTACGGCGTCTCGCCCGTGTGCGTTCTCATGTGCACGTTCAAAATGCTACTCCGGCTGAAACACTTCCCGCATATTTCGCAAGGGTACGGCTTCTCGCCCGTGTGAGCTCTCACGTGATCGATGAAGGAGCGACTGTCGGCGAAACCTTTCCCACACATGCTGCACGCGTACGGCCTCTCGCCCGTGTGAATTCTCATGTGGACGGTTACCTGAACTTTATGGCTGAAGCTTTTCCCGCACACTTCGCAGGTGTGCGGCTTCTCGCCCGTGTGAGATCTCATGTGCGACGTCACCTGGACTTTCTGGCTGAAGCTTTTGCCGCATAATTCGCAAGGGTACGGCTTCTCGCCCGTGTGCGACCGCATGTGAACGGTCAAGTTGCAGCTTTGACTGAAGCGTTTCCCGCATGTTATGCAAGGGTACGACCTCTCACCTGTGTGAGTTTTCAGGTGGAAAGTCAAAGCGCTGCTGTTCCTGAAACTTTTTCCGCACATGTCACATGAGTACTGCCTCTCGTCTGTGTGATTGCTCATGTGGGACACCAAAGTACTACTGTATTTGAAAGCCTTACCGCAAGCTTTGCAGAAAAACGACCTCTCGTCTGTGTGAGTTGTCATGTGAGCTTTTAAGTGACCGCTTTGACTGAAACTTTTACCGCAGATTTCGCAAGAATACGGCCTCTCACCCGTATGAATTCTCATGTGGTTCGTTAAAGAACCGCTCTGGGTGAAACTTTTCCCACATGCTTTGCAAGTATACGACCTCTTTTCTGTTTTCTTCTGGCGTTTATTCCGCCTCTGATTTTTAATGCAAGACTTTTTACTTTTGTTGTTGTTACTTTGACTTCTGTCTCTGTTGTGTCTCTTCTTTTGATCAAGTTTTGCAATTCTAGCTGATCCCGAGTCCTCCTCATCTCGTCTCTCAGCTACGAGGAAGCTGTCAGAGAGTAGATGGTCACCGTTTTGTTCTGATTCACTATAGTCAGTTTCCTCATCAGTGAACGCATCAGTCTCCTCCTTCAACACAAGCTGCTCTTCCTCCTGACTGGTCCAGAGTTCCTCTTGTTCCTCTTTAATCTGCAGAGGCTCTGCTTCCTCCTGGTCCAGACTGGTGTTTGTCTCCTGGTCACGGAGTTGCTGAACCTCCTCCTCCTCCTCCTTATACTTATGAGGCTCTGAGAGGTCTGCAGAAACAAAACAAACAAAAAAAAAAAAAAATCACACTTATAAGTAAAAACATCTATGATTTTGTGTAGTTTTGGAGCATTTCTGTTTGAACCAGAGTCTACATACTCTTACCGTTCTCCCAATCTTGCCTCTCAGCTACAGGAGAGTCGTGAGAAGGGAGGTGGTCACTGTCCTCATAACACCAAGGCAATGTTAAGGTATCGGAGTCCAGCTTCTTTACGAGCAGCTCTCCCTCCTGACTAGTGCAGAGTTCCTCCTGTTCCTCTTTAATCTGTGGAGGTTCTGGTTCCTCCTGGTCCAGACTGGAGTTCCTCTGCTGCTGGTCATCATCATCCTCCATATGGCCATGTTGCTGTGGGACGTCTGCAGTCGCAAACAAATATAAATTAAATTATTGATCAATATTACCAATAAAATACCTGAAACTCCCGTACTGAGTGTTGTAATACGACCAGCACGCTCCAATAAAAGTATGAGACAGCTTTGATGATGCTACATTAAATATAAATGGATAAAAATTAAAAAAGCAAAACAAAAAAATTCTAAATAAAAAACAATATTTTTCGATAATATAGTAAAAGCAGCAAAAGTTCGGTGACAATTAATATAATTAATATTATTATTGAAAGAGAATATTTTTCTTGCAGATTTCTTTCGGTGTTGCACTTTGTCGACGGTCCCTAGGATCTCGCTGCGCATATATAGTGATATTTTTTTTTATTTTTAATTTATCTAACTCATGAGACGGTTCGTTTTCTTGATTAAAAGTTATATTATAGCTTATTATCTGCCTTATTACAACAACAACAAAAAATAATAATAATAAGTAAGAGTCATCACGTTGGTGTTAATACCGTTTAGTTTGCGAAAGGCGGAAGTGCGACTCTAACCTAAACTTTACGGTAATCTGTGGCACCTTAAAATAAAACGTAACTAAAGCACTGATTCGCGTGTTTCTTGCGCCACATTCTCTTCTTAGTGTATTAAGAGTCATTAATATTTTCCATACCTGTGCTGTGCAACTTTATCGAGGTGTTTGTGTTGATATCCAGCAGTCTGTGCTGAGGAGCGACAGATTCTTCAGATCTTTTATCCAGCAGCATCAGTCGCTCCTTGATCTCCGGACCTGAAGACATCGTTCCTCCCAACAGCTGCAAGATTCATCTGCGTTAGAACAACATGTGGACAACACGACCGTCTCGTGTAAAGTCTGCTAGTGCTTCTTCTTTTGTTGTTATTAATGGAGGGTTGGTAATCCAGCGTAAAGGCGCATTACCGCCACTAACTGGCCTGGAGTGTGAAACGCAAACATAAACAGAAAAAAGAAAATAAAACTAAAATTATCTAAATTTCTTCTTCTACTACTCTTGATTTTTATATTGGATTAGATTAAACTTTATTCTAATTGCATATAGTACAGGTACATACACAATGAAATGCAGTTTGTCATCTAACAAAAGAGCAAACAGCAAAACATTAACCTCATAATAGTAAATGTTTTACAACAATAGTAAAATACTATTGAATACTGGCATATAGACTGGTATATGCAGTATACGCACACTTATATAATAGATTCATATATAAAAACATGCATTTACATACATAATTGTACATGAATATACCTTTAAATGTGTCACAAATCAGAGTGATGTGAAACAGCAAATGCACTTGAACGTGTTTTTCGAGGTTTAGCTGCTCTTATAAACCAAAAATGAAGACGAACACTATGAACTGATGACATGCTTGCATTTCCCGAAAACAGAAGAGGTTAGGTGATATTAACAGTTAACCCTTTGACTCCCACATTAAGAAATACGATTGTAACGATACGATATGCAAGTGAACCTGCTGGTTGCCCTGTTAGGGTTATCCTGTTTCATTTCTGGAACAATGTTTTATTTTACTTTTTTTCATATAAAAAAACATCACAGAGAGCAGGATTTGTTAAAATGGCCTTTCATTTAATCAACAAACATTTCATTCCGGATCTTGAAGTAGCGGTCGGTGCTGCCCTCTGTCTGGAAGTTGGCGTTGAAGTGGACGTATCTCCTGAGAACCCGGAAACGCTTCCCTGACATGGTGTCTGCCACTGGAGGGAAGCGTGACTCGGTGGCCCAGTAATCGCCGATAGCGGGGAACTGGAACACGCCCACATACAGCAACACTGACAAGAAATCTTCGACTTCCGCAGCCGTGGTTTTGTTGAAGCGAGTACTGGTTAGTGTGCTCAGCCATGTGCTCAATCATCTGGTCAGTGAAGAGCTTCTTGAAATACTCAAAAGGCTCCTGGACTGACTCTGGAACCGTGAAGACAGGCTCGGGCACAGTGAATGTAGGAAGGTCCCTCTTGGCCCACTTTCTGGGTTTCAGCTTTGCAAATGGAGAAGACCGATCATGAACGCCGTCTGAAGGGTCCTCCATGAGCCTGCTTTTGGTTCTCCGTTTCTTTGGCGGTGGCGGAACATTTTCTTTGCATGGAGGGACCCAGTCAGCATCATCATCCTCCTCAGGATCACTGACATCCTCACCCTCAGACTGACATGGGTCTGCAGGGACAAGGGCAACTGTTGCGTGTCTGCTACTAAGCCAGTAAGATGTGCGACAGTCCTTTATTCCTGAAAGATAACAAGAAACAAACATCATGGTTACTATTAAATTACAGATGTTCATCGGAGTTACCTACATTTACCTATCTAGCTAGCTTTGAGCAGTTGTGTGTGTTAATCTACCTAAACGAGTATTCTGACATATCAAAATGTTTACACAATCATACAGATTCATGCAATGTACATATTAATGCTGTGTGATGTATATTTTTCAAAGCTATGACCTTATATTCAACAACAGCGTGACGACTTGAGTTAGGTTGTTTACACTGACTGCTTACACCAAGCTCAGATGTACATTTTATCGTCTGATTTATGCCCTTCAACTAAAAAAATGATTGTTAGGGTGTTTGGAAATGACATCTGAAAAGATTATCTTCTTACCTCAACTCCTCGTCATTTCTGAGGAGATGTGCAGAACCGAGTAACTTCTGGTTTTTCCAACAGCTTTTCAGACAATTATAATTCTGACTAGCAGCATCACCCAGTGGATATAATCGGTGTTGCATGCACGACTCAATGATGTGAATGAGGATAAACAGCCAAAGAGAGGTTTACAGAGTTTTTACTACAGCAATATGACGGAGAAAAAAAAATAAAAATGGTCAAAGGTGCGGTTACAATACAAGTCAAAGGGTTAAACATGATCCCCAGCATAATTCCTTAGATGTGAGTTACAATAAACTGACGGTAAAGGAGTCAAAAAGCTTCAGGGAAACGGTACACAGCAGAAAGAGAGAATTATCTCATTTGGTGTACTTCATTTTTCCACATTCACAAACAAATATACTAGGGATGCACCGAATATTCGGCCACCGAAAGACTTTTATTGCCGAAACAGGATGTTGTGATGACCCAAGCAACAACCACAGCCAGCACAGGCCTGTCTACCGTGTGGACGTATTTCAATATATAAAGTATTATATAAATATTATATAAAGACCCACTGATAGCGTTTTGCAAAACATGTGATGCTGAAATTTCAAGAGGCGTGCATCTGCAAAGAATTTCTCCATGTCGGGTTTAGTTTATCACCTGAAATCCAAACATCCAAGCAAGGAAGTTTCCCAGTGATGGTGCCGGTGGTAACAATTGTCATAATATTTTCTTTCGGGGTTTCGGTTTCGGTTTCGGCCTTGGGCTCTTCATGTTCGGTTTTCGGTTTCGGCCAAGAACTTTCATTTCGGTGCATCCCTAAAATATACCCAAAACAGAGGGCTGATATTGCAATAAATGGACACCTGCTCAAACAGGTGAAGACTTTTACTTTCATTTTTTTTCAAAAGAGAAAAAATTTGAGACTAAAAATGCCGTGTGCTTCTGTGAGATTGACAACACATCAATTTAACCATTGATTGTTAACGTTGGCACGGATCAAAATGAGATCTTATTAGGCGCATCTCATATGGCATGCAATAAACTCACAAACACTACACACGAGTTTCTGGATTACAAAGTCTCACGTGCGTGAATTTTCATGTGGACCTTGAAGCTGTCCCTTCGTCCGAAACTTTTCCCGCACGTTTTACAGGAATACGGCTTCTCGCCCGTGTGAGTCCTCATGTGAACCGTCAAGTCATTGTTACGTTTGTAGCTTTTCCCGCATGTTTCACAAGAATACGGCCTTTCACCCGTGTGACTTCTCATGTGGACGGTCAAGTCACTATTTCGTCCCAGACCTTTCCCACATATTTTGCACAAATACACCTTGCCGACTCTGTGCAGATTCTTGTGTGCCCTGAAGGCGGAGTAAGAACTAAAGCTTTCACCACAGATGTTACAAATGTGCGACTTCTCAGCTGGGTGAATTTTCATGTGGGCGTTGAAATGACTGGAGTGTCTGAAGCTTTTCCCGCATATTTTGCACAGGTATGGCTTTTCACCTGTGTGGATTCTCATGTGTACGGTTAAAGTCGTAGTTCGGCGGAAACTTTTCCCACATATTCTACAACGGTGCGGCTTCTCGCCCGTATGATTTCTCATGTGAACGGTCAAAGCGCGGCTTCTTGTGAAACACTTCCCACACATTTTGCAAGAATACGGTTTCTCGCCCGTGTGACTTCGGTTGTGGATGGTCAAAGCCGAACTCCTAGTGAAACTTTTCCCACATATTTTACATGAAAAAGATTTTGAATCGGTGTGCGTTCTCCTGTGCGTCCAATACACTGACAGGCTGCTAAATCTTTCCCCACAGACATTACAAACGTACAGCTTCTCCCCTGCGTGGGATCTCATGTGAACCGTCAAATGACCACAATGTCTGAAACTTTCCCCACATGTTTCACAAGAATACGGCCTCTCGCCCGTGTGAATCCTCATGTGGACAGTTGCCTGGACTTTCTGACTGAAGCTTTTCCCGCATACTTCGCAGGAGTACGGCTTCTCGCCCGTGTGAGATCTCATGTGAACGGTTAAATTACAACTGTGACGGAAGCGTTTCCCACATATTTTGCAAGAAAAAGACAACTCGTCCGTGTGAATTCTCATGTGGGAAGACAGAGCGGTGTTGTTTTTGAAACCTCTTCCACATATTTTGCAAGAATGCAACCTCTCGTCCGTGTGCGTGGTCATGTGCGCCACCAGGTGACCCCTTTGACTGAAGCGTTTCCCGCACGCTTTGCAAGGGAACGGTTTCTCTCCCGTGTGAGTTCTCATGTGGACAGTCAAGTCGCCATTTCGAATAAAACCTTTCCCGCACGCTTTGCAAGTGTACGGCTTCTCGCCTGTGTGCGTTTTCATGTGCACAGTCAAAGCGCCGCAGTTCTTGAAACTCTTCCCGCATGTTACACAACAATACGACCTCTCGTCTGTGTGGCGTCTCTGGTGTTGATTAAGTCTGGACAGATGCTGATAAGTGTTTCCACATGTGTCACACTTGAAAGACTTTTTACCTCGGCCAGCATTACTCTCTGGATGGCTTTGACTTCTCCCTCTTCCCTTGGCGTATCTCCTCTTTTGCTTCAGCTCTACATTGCTTGTTGACCCCGAGTCTTCACGCTCGCTTTGCTCCTCATCTTGGCTCTCAGCCGAAGTAGAGATGTAAGAGATGAGCTGGTCGCTGCTTGCTTCAGGTTCACTATCGTCACTTTCCTCATAAGTCACAATAAAGGCGTCAGTCTCCTGCTTAAATGCAAGCGGCTCTCCCTCCGAACTGGTCCAGAGTTCCTCCTGTTCCTCTTTAATCTGTGGAGGCTCTGGTTCCGGCTGGTCCCAGAACTGCTGAGCCTCTTCCTCCTCCTCCTCCTTATAGTCATGTGGCTCTGAGAGGTCTGGAGAGACAGCAAAAAAGTTTAGAAATAATAAAGAATGAAGTATATTCTAGTTTCAACCACTAGCAGGACACTATGCTGTGGGCATGTTAGAAACCTTTCAGGTAGCAGCTTTCCATTCACTGGTTAAAACAACACACAAAGAGTAATTTCATTACTTAAAGCTTGTGTTTAAATTAAAGGAAACACATTTTGAAACATCAGCAAAACCAATTAAGCATTTAATAGTCTTCTGGCTGGTCCACATGATGTTGATCAAACTGCAGACAGTCAGAAATGTTCTTTTTGGAGTAGTCCTTGCCACTCATTGTTCTCCTGTTGGTGGATTCATCAACATTAACATCAGCCAATGAGAGAGAGGCCTTTAGCTGCTTAGAAGTTCCCCTGGGTTCCTCTGGGACCTCTCAGACTATTATGGAGTGATCTTTGTTGGTGGACCACTCCTGTGGAGGGGAACAGCTGCTTCAATCTGTCTGACTGTGGATTATTTGTGGGTTCCAAACTCTTTAGAGATGGTTCTGGAACCTTTTCCAGCCTGATGAGCAACAACAACTCTTTTTCTGAGCTCCTCAGAAAGCTCCTTTGTCCGTTGCCATCAACAATTTCCACAAACATGTGTTGTGAAGATCAGAATGAGATAAATCCCTAAGACCGATATGATGGCCCCCCAAAGACTCATTACATTGATTGGAAACACTTCTGAACAGATGGAGTTTGATTTGGCCTTGAAATAAACTTGGAATCCTAGAGGTGTACTTATTTTTGCACCTCACAGATATGCAGTATTGGCGCATTATCCTGAATAAACAAAAATCTGCTGATGGTTAGAGTAGGTTGTATGAAGAAATACTGTATATTATTATCCTCCCAAGACCTGAGCTTTGGTTTGGATTGCATTTTAGATCTCTTCTAGCTATTTGGGGTTAGGAGGAAGCAATAAATATAATAACCAGATATTATCTTTGAACATGAAGCTCTTTTTGAAAGAAATGATGTCCACATATGTGGACACCGGGTCCGCAGAACACAATCAAGACACCACTGTGTATGAAGTGCAAATCTCTTTTAATACTGGCCTGAACATTCTTCATTTTCACTATTGCATATGTAACAGTTTCAACTTCTGAACATGGACATCATTTATAAGAAACTACCAGAAATGTCCTTTTTGCCTGTGGGAACAGTTGATCACACCTAACCGTTGTGAAAGACCCTGTAACAGTTGCGTGTAGCTTGCAAACACAGGAACACCTTGCAAGTTACACAGCGGACTCGAGTTTTTCCAGAACAGCCTGTCGCTCTGCAGCGTGCTGCATTCTTCAGGTTGACCACCTCTGGGAGATGTGCATTAGCCCTTCCCCGGACTGAGATGTGAGGCACTTCCTTCACGGAACGCTTTCTCTCTGAATCTAAATGCTCTGTGTTGTATTCCTGTTCTGAGAAGTCTGTAGTGTCTTCCTGTGCATTGTTATGCTGGGCCAAGAATGTCTTAGCCACTTCCATTCGAAATTCAAGAAACTGCATGATCCTTTTTCTTGGCGTGCCGCGTGCTGTGTGGTCCTGGCGGTACAGTAGCCAGCTGTTGACTAAAGCAACATCTGTGAAGTGCATGAGCATCCGAAGCGTCCACTTCTTGGAACGGTCGCTCATTCTGTAGTAGCTGATTGTCCTGTCTATGATGTCAACCCCGCCCATGTTGTTGCTGTATTCACGAACAACACTCGGTCGTCTGATTGTCACATATTGTTTCTGTTTCTTGTCCCATCGCTGGCAGGTGTCTTCAGGCTGTGCGTCATGTGCAACAGAGAGCATCAGTACTGGCTTGTTGTCATACCACTTCACAACGCAAATAGTCCCATCTTCAGTGGTGACTTGTGCTGAGGTACCTCTTCCATTCTTTTTCATTGTTTTGTCACTTGGTAGCTTCTGCACTGCTTCGGAAACCCGATTCTTCATAACTGTACCAGTCAGGTACACCTGCTTCTCCATCATTCGATTCACAGCCTCGATGGATGTAAAGAAACGATCGCAGTACACTTTTGTACCGGGACGGAGAGTTTCAGACAGACGATCAATGACCAAGCCTCCCAAACCCAGCTCTCCTGGTTCCTGGACCTGTGCAATCAGTGCATCTGCACCCTGATATAACTCAAAGTCAAGCACGATGCCTTCCGGTGAAGCACAAACAAAGTTTTTCATGCCGACTGGATTGGGCTTCATTGGTAGATACTGTCGACATGGACAGGCTCCTGTAAATGGTATCATCTGCTCAGCAACGGCGACACACTCGGGTCTTGTCTGAGATTTGCAGCCTTCCAGAATGCGGTCTAGAAAAGGCCTCACCTTCCAGAACTTGTCACATTCCCTCAGGTCTTCTGGAATCTCCTCATCAACGACCACCTTTATCAATTGCCTCAGTTTGAAGAATCTGCTGCGTGTGAATCTTTCCGTGATGGCCGGGAACCTCAACACGCTGGACCAGTACATCCTGATTCGTGGGTACGGGACGCAGGACATCAAAATTGAGGCACCAAAGAAATGATACATCTCGTCAACTGATGTGTTCAGTGGGCACCCACTCCTAGCAAGTGCCGTAACATTGGAGCAGTATACAGTCAGATCCATTAAATCTTTATCAATATACTGGTTAACATAGTCCAGAGGGGTCCAGCCTTCTCTGTCCTGCACAGTTTTGTCCTCAGGCTCAAACTGGGCTAGGTTTGGGGTCAATTGAGCAGCCTTCCAGCGCACTCCACATCCTGCAGAAAGAGAATCAGAATGAAAATAGTCTTTAATGCAAAGTAAGTTGACACATGTACCCATACATGGGATTACCAGAGATATCACTTAATGAATTCACTGTGCAAGAACAAGTACCTTGCTTGGGTTGTCCTTGAAAGCTTGGTCCTGCTGTTGGCTCTTCAGGGTCATCGTTTGAGTCATCAGACTCAATCTGCTGAGTCCAGTGTCTGGGAGTGCGGGAAATGGAAATGCCACAGTCTGAAAGATAACCTGTAGGCAGGTGTTGCAAATTAGCTTCATGCAACAATGACGCAACACAGTGCATGTTGTTCTTCGGCATAAGAGTATGTTATAGTTCCAATGTTACGGTGATGTTTATGCAGAAAACAGTAATTAACAATAATAAAGCGCTTGCTCACCATCAGTTTCACAACGGAGACGTTTACGTCCCCGGCTAGCCTCAGTGGGATGTGGAACAGGGTCCTCATTCCCACTACTCTCCTCCTCAGTGGTGCTTGGCTCCTCTTGTAGAGGATGGTAATCAGCATCATCCATGGGGTTGTCAATGTCCGACAGCTCCTCTACCTCGGAGCTGTCCCCAGCAATTGACTCCAGCACTATTTCCAGTGCATTTGGGAGAGGAATGCTCTCTGGAAACGATATCATGAGAAAAATCAATGTGAAGTTATTTATCACACATGTAATGTCAATTAATACTGTTGTAAACTTGTGTTTTCAAACAAAATCCTCCATTTTCTGCAAACTTTTAAGCTAAAACTTTTACATTTTCAACAAAGTTAAGTCCCATCGTCCACATATGTGGATCCAAAGCTTAGCTGCATAGTAGATCTTTACTGTTACAAACTTTTATCATATTTGCATGGCATATTAAACATGCAACACTATTATGCATAACCAACAACAAAAATGAAACTCTATTAGATTTCTTTTACCTTGTGGACATTTTGGTCGGATGTGGCTGCCTGACTTTTCTGACGTGTTCGCCGCCATCTTGAAATTTCTCTGTAAAGTGTTTTTCTCTTCTGACACCACCAGATGGGAGTGTAAGTGTCCACGTTTGAGTACAACAGGTTCCAGTTACACAGAATTAAGTATTATGGCGCAGTACAATCAAAAATGTGAAGCCCACATATGCGGACGCCAGGGACAGAGACTTCTGGAGTCCACTTATGTAGGCTCATAGCTTCAGCTCTGGATTTCAAAGTTATCCTACATACTTACTTTCTTCGGGATCCTGATGCTCAGCAACAGGAGAGTCGGCAGAGGGGTGCAGGTCACTTTCCTCATAAGTCACCATGACGGTATCAATCTCTTGCTTCAGTATAAGCTGCTCTTCCTCCTGACTAGTGAAGAATTCGTCCTCTTCTTCTTTAATCCGCGGAGACTCTTGCTCCTCCTGTTCTTCTTCTTTAATCTGTAGAAGTTCTGGTTCCTCCTGGTCCAAACCCAAGTTCCTCTCTTGGTTAAAGTGCTGCTGGTCAGCGAGAACCTCATCGTGGTCATGTTGCTGTGAGACGTCTAGAGAGAAAAAATTAACAAAACAAAGAGGTTACTAAAGTGGCGATATATTCCAATAATAGATTATGAGTCGGCCGATCCAAGTCCCGAAAATGTCCTCCCCTGTAGCTTTCCTAAAGTCTTTCCTTGTCTTCTCCTAGAGTCGACTGGATTCAGTCCAATAAATCTTTCTGTCAAAGTTAATGTAGTGTGGAGAGGGTAGCTGGTACCTTGTGTTCTCTACTCCAGAAATGTTCTGGTCATCCAACGCTGCCATAAACTCCCTAACCCTCTCTGGAAGATGTTTCTCCTTGACGCTGTCTCCAGGAAACTTTTCTCTTCTTTTAAACGTTCAGTGTTTGTTGTTGTTGTTGTTGAATTCTGTTTAGTGATTTTAAAAGTAAAGAGCAAAGTTCTTCACACAAAAGACATGTTTTGTCAGATGATTTTGGTTCCTCCTCTTCTTCTTCTTCTTGGAACTTTGGCAGCTTTGACGTTAGCAAACCAATATTAAAACAGAAGAAGAAGACGGCATTTTTGGCGCTACAGGGACATTGGTTTTGGTTGATGTCAGACCTTAAACAAATATATAAATATAAATACTGCTGATACAGATCAGGACATCCCTGGTCACTCCTCTGTCCATCACCACATTAAGCCCCGCCCCAGACGATCTGATTGGCCGGTGAGATCTTTGCAGGAGCATGATCACTTCCCAAGGGAGAGAGTCCAGACCAACTTTCCAATCCAGCTGCTAAGATGCTCTCAAAGCAAGTAATTATTGTGTTATTTTATATTTACTTGCAATAAACAGTAGTACATGAAGATAAAAGACATAATTCAGATTAATTAATTAAATGATTTCTATGTGTCATGTTAATAACTTGTAATAAATAGATGCACTCATCTGATTTCTATAAATGTAACGGAGCTCTTTAACTAAACGTACCGAGGAGCTGCGATCATGACACTTCATGCGCATTAATATTCTCTTGTTGTTTAATTAAAGACCAGTGACAGCTCCACGTACCGGTGTTTCTGTTTGACTTCTTTATCTCTGGTTTCTGGTTGATGATGTCCAGCGGTCTGTGATGACCATCCACGTCTCCCTGGACGAGGTCTCCTTCAGAGTCTGAGTTTGTTTCTTCACCGGAGTCTTTTAGTCTCTCGTTAAACTCTGAGTCTGAAGACATTCCTCCTGCAGCAACTGCGATGTTTATCTGAAAGCCGTCATCTATAAAGCTGCACAGAGCTAACGCTACAACTGCTGTTTGTGTTCGGTTCTTCTTCGTCGAGTTTAATTCCGGCTCAACAACCGGGGCGTCTGGCTCAATACCGCCACCTACTGTACCGGAGTGGAACATGTCCTCAGGTTAATTTAAAAAAATCTCTCTATATATTTTTTTTAATTTTATTTTTTACATTTAAAATTATTTAAGAGCTAAGATTTTTTTCCCCAAATATTCCAAATTAAACCCATTTGGAACATATTTAAAATTAAATGTTTTTGTGGCCTATAGAGTCAAAGTCAGAAAGAGTAAAATACAATGAAACCTAAAGCAAAAACAGTCAAAAATAAAGACAGACATTAAATATACAGTCACTTACTGTACCTCCTCTATATCTAACCATATTTACTTTGTTGTTTATTTTTCTAACAACATATAAAAAACCACTGACAGGAGAAATAAATAACATTTAAACCATCTTGTGACAGTTCAGCGTTCTGCTGGGAAACTTCTGGACCTGGCATTCATTGGTGTGGATGTTACTTAGACATGTAGCACCCACCTAGACCAGACCAGGCACCCCCACCCCATAGCAATGACACTC
The DNA here is from genome assembly GCF_963514085.1 of Chelon labrosus. Taxonomy (NCBI): domain Eukaryota; kingdom Metazoa; phylum Chordata; class Actinopteri; order Mugiliformes; family Mugilidae; genus Chelon; species Chelon labrosus. The sequence goes on from NC_140356.1 coordinate 19,240,322, forward strand.
CTTGATGGCAGCAGCACGAAGAAAGAAATGAAGAAACCCTCAGAAGGCCCATGTCCATTCTCTGATGAGTCACCTGCACAATATTAGGAAGGTGGTCATAATGTTATGGCCTGATCGGTATATGCACTGCTGTCCTTCGATGGTGGAGATTATATAAAGTATATAAATTATCAAATTACTCTGAGTAGCTGGCATATATACTGTTTATATATATAAAAATAAATGATGGCGAAGGCGGAACTAAAAGTGACCTGATTTCCTCTCCGGGAGCTTCACACTGTGACACCAAGGGGAAATCAAATGACATCCTTAGTAGCTTTTAGCTTTACTGAACGCAAAGCTGTGGTTTTAATATAATAATAATAAATAAACCGCTGTTGGAGTAGACATGTCCTCAGTTGGGTATTTGAGACAGTTTATCAATGATCGATTAATCGCTGCTGCTGAGGAGATATTCACAGTCGTTGAAGGAACCATCGTCCAGTACGAGGAGGAGATCGATCGTCAGCGCAGATTGTTGGAGACCTTCCTGAAACCTGATGTAAAGTCACAGAGAGCAGGTGAAATGTGATATATATATATATATAAAGGTCTGAATACATCAACGAGGGGACGCAGCGCAGGAAGGAACCAAAACACCGGAAGTGTCAAACATGCTAACGAGGCTAAGGCTACATAAACACAGCCACTGCAGCTAGTCATATCATCATGCTAGTATGAGTGTTTTTTTAATGAAAAAATGTAGTTAAATGCTTTAATATGTGTTTTATTTTATAATTATGTCCATAATGTTTCATATTTAAGAGTTTTAGAAATTAAAAGGTGCATAAATAAAGGTTATTTATAGGTTTTTTTGGGTGAAAACAGAGAAGATGAGCTTGATAACAGCGTTTATTTAATGTTGACACTCATCTGGTCCATTTCTGTTTCCGCCTGGCAGAAGAAATGGGACAACTTAGTGTGTTTTAGAAAGAGAGGAGCAGTTTGTGGGTGAGTTTCCAAAATATGGAAGAATCTGTGGCCTCTAACACGTCAACGCTGAGGAGAAAATGTCTAATTCCTGCCTAATACGGTAGATCCCATCCCTGTTGGTCGTGATGAACAAGAAAATCAGTAGGACTCAGTTAAAAAATAATAGTTTTTTTGGATTTAATGTGATAATAATAATGGGGAAATCACAGTTCCTGCTATTTGACCCATTCATTTGTTCACACCGTACAGTTGGAGCAGTGGGCAGCAGCCTCTAGGGACTATGTCTGGGGGTTAGATGCTCGCTCAGGGAACCTCAGCCACGGTCACGACAGGAGGTGAACCCGGGACCCCTCGGTCCTAAGCTGCACCTCTAACCACTACCCCACAGCTCCCCCACAAAATCATCAAATGCATCTCGATTTGAAAGATTTAATATCGACTGATAAAATGATGCACTTCCTGCATCCTGTCATCTGAAATCTCCTTGAAGTCCAGACTGTGAGATGAGTGAGGGAGATTTAAAACATGACGGGAGCTACAGCTCTTGAGAAAAACACCGTCAGAGCCTAAAAAGCTGACTGGATTTAAAAAGTATGACGACAGAGAAGAGCTGGACAAATGTAAAGTAATACGCAGAATTTGCAACTAGATGTAAAATATTGTTCAAACTTTAGCATCAAGTAAAATAGTTTCGAAATTAAAAATATCTCCAAATGAATTGGTGTTGAATCGGGACCCAGTGACCCAGAATTTAATCATTTGAATCATAATTCATTCATTGTCTGTAACCGCTTGTCCTCTGGAGGGTCGGGGCTGGAGCCTATCCCAGCTGTCATTGGGGCGAGAGGTGGGGTCCACCCTGGAACAGGTCTCCAGTCCAGAGACACTCACACCTACGGTCAATTTAGAATCACCAATGAACCTAACCAGCATGTCTTTGGACGGTGGGAGGAAGCTGGAGAACCTGGAGAGAACCCACGCAGATACAGGGAGAACATGCAGACTCCATAATTCAAATAACTAAAAATCAAATAAACTCTTTATTTAGTTTTTCTTTATTTTAGAGTCTAAATATTAAGCTTGAACTACCATAAAGTACACGGACCCCACCCTTAATCGTCAGTGTTATAATGTTATGGCTGATCGATGTATAAGGTCAGTGTAATATGTGTAAATAGAAGGTTTTTTTCCTTTTTAATTTCTCTAAAGTAATATATGACAAATATAAGCAGATAAAACTGAGTAACCTTTTCGATGTGTTTCCTTTGTCTCTGCAGACGTCCCACGGCAACATGACGTCGTGGAGGAGGAAGTTCTCGCTGACCAGGAGCTCTGTAACCAGGACAGGAACTCTAGTCCGGACCAGGAGGAACCGGAGTCTCCACCGATCAAAGAGGAACTGGACGAACCAGAGTCTTCGCAGGTTAAAGAGGAAGAGGACGAACTCTGGAGCGGTCAGGAGGAACTGAAGCAGGAGGCCGACATCCTCATGGTGACTTATGAGGAAAGTGACTACAGTGACCCAGAACTAAACGGCGACCAGCTGTTTTCTCACAACTTCCCTGTAGCTGGAAGTCAAGATCGGGAAGAAAGCGAACACGTGGACTCAGACTCAACTAGTAATACGGAGCTGACGCCGAATAAGAGACGCGACGGAGACAGAAGTCACAGTAACGATGAAGACGTCTCTCACATGTCAGAGAGTCAATGTATTACTGACACAGGTAAAAAGCCCGTAAGGTGTGACACTTGTGGAAAAACTTACCAGTATCCATGCCGACTGCTTATACATCAAAGAAGCCACACAGGCGAGAAGCCGTACCACTGTAGCATCTGTGGGAAAAGATTTGTTGACCCATATGCGTTGAAGAAGCACACAGTAATCCACACAGATGAGAAACCGTTCTCATGCAACATATGCGGGAAAAGTTTCAACCAGAACGTTCACTTAACCATTCACATGAGATCTCACACAGCTGAGAGACCGTACCTTTGTATCATCTGCGGAAAAGGCTTCACCGACATGTGTTCGCTGAGAACCCACACGGGAATGCACGCGGGCAAGAAGCCGTACTCTTGTGTGACGTGCGGGAAAACTTTCAGCCAAAACACTCACTTAACCGTTCACATGAGAACTCACACGGGGGAGAGGCCGTACTCATGCGAAGTGTGCGGGAAACGCTTCATTCACAACGGCAGCTTGACTGTACACATGAGAACGCACACAAATGAGAAACCGTTCCTTTGTAGCACCTGCGGGAAAGGGTTTACCGTCACGTCGGCGCTAAAACGGCATCTAGCTATTCACAACGGCGGGAAGGCGTATTCCTGCAAAATATGCGGGAAAGGTTTCAATCAAAGCGCTCATTTAAATGTCCACATACGAAGTCACGAGGGTGAGACGTTGTGAAACTGTCAGATTGTGCCTCTTATACAGATGTGATGCATTTGAAGCAGTGTTACATTTTTAGTCTGTGTTAAAAATAATGTTATGTCTTCACCTGTGTGAACACGTGAAATTGTCTTTTAAGCTATGTTTGTTCTTCATGCTATATACTATGGATGTACTGACAATGATCAAGTTCTGAAATGTTCTACTTCCTGCGCCGATGTGCATTATTTAATATTTTTCATTCTCACATTAATAAACGAATGTTCTTTTTCTTTTGTGAATGCTGTGTGCCTCTGTAGACACAATCTTTATTGACAATATTTACACAGGATTAGTTTTATCTGGAGACGTCATGTGATTCAGAACTGACTCCCCCGACGTCTGTGTTTCACGTGGCGCATTCACACGGGATAAACAAACTCTGTGTTTTACTTTCCGCTTCATTCCACTGATAGATAGATAGGTAGATAGGTTTTATTTGTCACATGCACAGTTATACATAGTACAATGCACAGTGAAATGTATTCCTGTACCTGCAGCCGGTAGTAAAAAAAATAAGTAGTACAGTAAAACAGTAGTAATTGCAAATTCCTTAACACACAAGGTAAACAATATAAGTGTAAATGTACACTGAGAAATATAGAATAAAATATAGACGGTAAAACTCAAGTGTAAACTTAGAGGGGGTGTAGTTTGTATATATATATACTAGGGCCGGGACTTTAACGCGTTAATTAAGATTAATTAATTACACAAAAATAACGCGTTAAACACTTTTTACGCATTTTAATCACACTTATTTTTGCACTGCGGAACGTTTCTCACTGGATGAGTTTCGGCGGACCGATTATACTGGAGCACCAACTAGCGTTCATTACTTCAGACAACAACAAACCACAGTGAACATGAACGAAGAAGCTGATGAGACCGCTTTGGTTGGCCCCGTGGATGGGAAATATGCTATTGCTACACTTAATGGCAAAATTGCACTGGTCTGTTGGACAAAAATAAACAATATTTTGTTGCTTAAGCTTATGTATTCAGTCATTATTCAATGGTATACTAAAAATCCATAGGAAAAAAATTACTTCTCACTCTTCTCAGGTCAAATATTTATATGCGATTAAAATGTGATTAATTTCGATTAATTAATTACAAAGCCTCTAATTAATTAGATTAATTTTTTTTAATCGAGTCCCAGCCCTAATATATACACATTTACAGTATTGAGCAGGTATGTGAGTAAAGTGCAGTGGTATTTAAGTCTGGTTAAGGCTCAGAGCTGAGCAGGCGGATGGCATGTGGATAGAAACTCTTCTTCAGCCTCTCAGTCTTTGTCCTCAGGCATCGGAAACGCCGACCTGATGGCAATAGGGAGGAGAGAGAGTGTCCGGGGTGACTGGGCTGTTTCAGGATCTTCTTGACCCTTAACGTTTGGTGTAAATATCCTGCAGGTTGGGGAGGGGGGTTCTGATGGTCCGCTCCGTTGAACGGACCACCCTCTTGAGGACCAGGAAGTCCTTCCTGGTACAGTTTCCCATCCAGGTGGTGATGCACCCACACAAGATGCTCTCGACGGTGCAGGTGTAAAAGATCCTGAGCACCTTGAGAGGGAGCTTAAAGTCTCTGAGGCGTCTGAGGAGGTAGAGACGCTGTCTGGTCTTCTTCACCATGGTGTTCAGGTGATGAGTCCATGACAGGTCCTGTGAGATGGTCACTCCCCCTGCATGTCAGAGGACGTTTTACACTTTTTGAGAGCTTTAGTTACTTTGCAAATTCTAATAGATAATAAAAAACATATTTTTGTTGCTACTGATCCCGGTGGAGAAATTGCGAACGACCTGTCAGTATTTAAATCAGACCCACCTTTACAGATGAACACATTCATGCTTGATGTAATGATTTCATCCGTCTAAATGGGGTGAATCTCGACTTTGCACCCTAACATCTGTCCAAACTTTGATTTACAAAACATCCTTCATGATTTTTAAGAGACAAGAGGTGGACAAAAGCCACGAATCGAACAAAAGTCTTGAAAAAGTATAAACGCACCCCTAAATCACAGAGATGCAGATTCGTACTGGATAAGTTTTATCACGGGACCTCTGAGTTACAGGAAATAGGGTAGGTAATTTGCGGTGTAATTTTTACTTTACAAATTACGGACATGGATGATTCACACGGGATTAAGATCACAGACGACCTCCGCAATTATTAGAAATGACATCAAAACAAAGCACCGATAGGAAGTATTGTTTTGATTAATGTGATATTATGATTTGTGACTCCACAAATTTCATTTTTGTTCAATTATATGTTGAATGTGAACTAAAATCAAAAGTGAAAGCCGTCTCAGAGAAGATTTCTCTCGTGCAAGAGGTGTTTTAATACCATACCTCAACTGCTAGAACGGGTTTTTCCTGCCTACACGATGGCTGGATAAGAGAGCTGAGCTGCTGTTTTTAGACTGGGTCTGAACACCGTACTGTGAGGAAGTTAGGCGCTAATGGGATCTGCTTTTTTTTCAAGAAAGCAAGAGTCAGGCGTTAGTTCTCAACTTCCTCAGTGGTTTTTAAGGTGTTTTTAATCTCAGTTTTTATCCATTAACCGTTCTGTAAAGATGGATGAGCCATCAGCGACGTCACCCGTTAGGTCTCCTGGGGATTTTTTAAGGTTTTGAAACGACTGCTCCACGACTGCAAATACTTGAAAGAATCTGAATCTACAGGCTGCATTCACTTCCAGCAATCACACTGATCCGCCACAACATTATGACCACTGACAGGAGAATGACGTGAATAACATTTAAATCATCTTGTTGACGATTCATTGTTCTGCTGGGAAACTTCTGGACCTGGCATTCATTGGTGTGGATGTTACTTAGACATGTAGCACCCACCTAGACCAGACCAGGCACCCCCACGCCATAGCAATGACACTCCTTGATGGCAGCAGGATGCAGCCACAAAAACGCTAAAACAAAAAACACGAAGAACAGCACAAGGTGTTGACCTGGCCTCCAAATTCACTAGATCCCAAACTGATCAAGTATCTGTGGGATGATCCACAGAGGCCCCTCCCCCCAAAGGCCCTCCCCACTAAAAAGACTCAAAAGGCCTATGTCCATTCTCTGATGAGTCACCACAAGGTAGACCTACACAATATTAGGAAGGTGGTCATAATGTTATGGCCTGATTGGTTTGGGTTTTTTAAAAAATTATTTTCTTGAATTGAAAAACAAGTAAAATTTAGATAAAATATTGTGTTTTGCTCCACACTACAGTCCAGTTGGTGGCGGTAATGTGTTTTTAATCTGGTCTGAAAACTCCCAGAATGAATAAAAGAAGAAGAAGAGGCAGCCCAGCACCAGGCAACACATCAATGCGGAGATGATAGTTATAACTTTAGCCTCCTAAAAACACCTGATGAGGTTCGTGTTGCAGATAAAATAAAAACAAAAAACCAGCAGCGATGTCTTCGAGGCAGTTTTTCAGACAGTTCATCAACGATCGACTAACCGCTGCAGCCGAAGAAACATTCACAGTCGTCAAAGAAACTCTGGTCCAGTACGAGGAGGAGGTCCAGCGACAGCGCAGATTTTTGGACATCATCCCGAAACCAGGGATAAAGTTACAAAGCGCAGGTATGTGAAAGCTTTTATGGATTTAAGTGAGGTTCGTGGCTGGTGAGGCGACGATTTACAATCATGAACCCAATGGAACAAATGGAACAGCTTAAATTGGCTGCTTCCACTCTAACTGGTTACGTTTCACATCTCAAATGAGCACACATATAGATATAAGGTTCATATCTGGCACAAGGAACTATGTCAAATCTATAGTGGTTAAGAGAAATTCATTCTTGTTCAACATGAGAATACCTAGTGAGAAACAAACACTTAAATATTTGAATTTAAAACCAAATCGTCACTGTGAGGAAAAAGAAGAAAATGACCACTCTTGCAATGAGGATCTTGAAGTCAGCGTCTCTTTATTCAAACAGTGCACAGAGTCTCACACAACACTAGGTCATGGGAGAGGAGCTTCTTCAATACACGTCATACTGCCTGTCATCAAACATGTTATCTGTTCTACTGGAAGAGGGAGTATCTTCAGGTGGCACCAAGGTCTCAGGCCTCCTGCACTCTCCTTGAACGAACAAGTTTTCTACAAAACAAGGCACATAATCGTACATGAATATAACCTGTTTGCTAAATCTAGTACCTAAACCCAATATTTTTTTATTCTGTTTATACTTTTTCACACAATTGTACAACTAAATACTTAAAAAGAAAAATATTTCAATGTGGAATTACATGGTTAAATGGATTGCATTAGTTATATAAAAAGAATACATACACAGGGAGCAAGTTACAACGTTTCCATCTGTTAATCAGTTAATACCACTTCTCTCAATTCTCAGCATTAACGTCATTTGGAATCCTTCTCTTGCAACTCACTTTAGATCACGTCCTGGCAGACATTCTTTTCATCTAACATCAAAAGCTGTTCCTGATACCTGTTCTCCCGGAGCATAACATCTCCTACCATCCGTCTAATCAATGCTTTGATACATGGTATGAAGCAACACATGACAACAAGGAAGAAAACAAGAAATGGCATCACTGGAGTAAGAAGTTTAAAAAATACCATGTACCATGGGCCAATTGTAAACCACGAGTCATTAGTCTTAAAATTTCTATTAACAGCATCACGTAGTGAAGTTAGATTAGCAATCGCCTGTTGAATCACTCCTCCATCCTCATCATTGTCAGGTACATAAGTGGTGCAGCAGGAAGTACCAATAAGGACACAAACCCCTCCTGTTGCAGCAGTAAGGTGGTCAAGCACAATGCGGTTCTGGAGTGTTATGGCTCGGAGGCCCTTCAGTTCCTGCCTCTGAGCCTCAAAAATAGATAATGTGGCATTCACAAACCCAGAGAATCGGTAGTTCATAGTCTCCATTCTTAGCATGAGCTTCCCCACGCCTAGAGATGGAAACAAAGATAAAACTACCTTTTCTCCAGTAGTCCACAGCTTATGGTCTTGAGGGACATCTGTTCCCCAAACTGAGTCATGTCTTTGAAAGGACCGTTTCCTCCGATGCCCTTCATTCAAATGAGGCTCTGCTGAGATAATGTAAGAATGGTCAGGCTCGAAGGACCAAATTATGTGAGGAAAAGAAGAAAATGACCACTCTTGCAATGAGGATCTTGAAGTCAGCGTTTCTTTATTCAAACAGTGCACAGAGTCTCACACAACACAAGGTCATGGGAGAGGAGCTCCCAGAACAGAAAAATGAAACAGCATTTACACACAATGATAGATTGTCTTCAATACACGTCATACTGCCTGTCATCAAACATGTTATCTGTTCTACTGAAAGAGGGAGTATCTTCAGGTGGCACCAAGGTCTCAGGCCTCCTGAACTCTCCTTGAACTAACAAGTGTTCTGCAAAACAAGGCACATAATCGTACATGAATATAACCTGTTTGCTAAATCTAGTACCTAAACCCAATATTTTTCTATCAGTCACCTTAATCAAATATATATATAGTAATATTGAGTTGTTAAATCTTCTGATGATTTGATCCATTTTGTTGTTGTTTTTTTTACTTTTTTTACATTAGCTAAAGGTCTAGTTTCTGACAATGTTTTAAGATCCCAACGCTGTCGCCCAGTTGACTCAGCGTAGAAGAAGAGTTACAGCATCGGCCCGTGAGTTACAGCATCGGCCCCCTTCCATGAGGCAGGAGTACTGGCTGCCTCATCTCGTGCTTCTTCAGCAGAGGTGGCTAAAATATTCACATTCTGTACTTAAGTAAAAGTACGGATACTTGTGTAAAAAAAAAAATAAAAAATACTCTGGTAAAAGTACTGATTCAACTCCTTTACCCAACTAAAAGTAAGAAAGTACAGGCTCTGAAATGTACTTAAGTAAAAAGTAAAAGTGATTTTGCCATTAATGGAACAATTCATCCGTTGATAATTTTGCAAAATGAGAAAGTTCTTGCAGAATAATCTAGACTGAATTGAACCAGATGTCCTAAACCGCTAGCTAGTGTTAGCTATAAACAGTGTGTTTCCATAGAATTGCTAACGTTGTAAACTAGCTTCCAAAAAAATCCTCAAAAAGCTAATGATAGCAACAGAAACCACACCATACATGAATTAGTTTTTTTCACATTAGACCAGTAGTTCTCACATAGTGGGGTCAGGTGGACTTTAAGTATTAGCGTCTTTATTGATGCTTGAATGATAAACAAGCTTCCAGTCACTAGGTGGCAGCAGAGCTCACACTAATCAACAGGCTGCCTGTTCAAAACAGTAGAAGAAGAACACAGGACACGAATCATCGACTTTCCTTCTCTAGTCCGATGCTAGTATATACAGTCAATGTGCTCTAGTCATGTCTGGTCCGATCATGTCACGTGTTTTACGTCTCGTCATCCGTGGATCAGCAAGACTAAATGTGTTACACTCACAGGGGCGCGTACCACCAAACTCTGGGCCCTGTACACTCTTAATGTCAGTGGGCCCCTATCCATGCCAGTGCACGGAGCACACGAGCAAAAACATAAAAAAGAAATAAAAGAAATTGGGGGCATTTATTTATAAATTAACAAGCATAAATCAGGTTTTAAGATAAAATCAGATCAGATTATATTAATAACTGGCTCTTTCATTCACTACCTGAATTGATGCATTTGTCCTACTTGTGCTCAAACACCTATAAACATTAGGCTACATCTGGTTTGTGTACTAACGCTTTGATCCATGACACATTTTGATTTAAAAACATTTATTCTTGAACAGGAGCCAACAACTGTACACAGAGAATCAAATCAAAAAATCGCATTTTTCAATAAAATTGTTCTTCAGCTTGCAGAAATAAAGCCTTGCTAAAGCCTTACACGAGATGTAAGGATGTAATTTACTGACTCTGGACTACGACAATGTTAACATTAATTGGATGCAGTTACGCAACAAGTAAACTCGGTTCACCTTTCGGAAAGAAAGCAGTTAACAGTTGCTTCCCCTCATTCTACCTTATTTCTTTTTCTGGTACCCCGATTTGTGTTTTTTGGGCGGCATGATGACGGCTAGCCTCCAGGTCATTCAATCTGCGCTCACTGACGTACTTGTCTATGGGCGGACTAAACCATTTTGCGTCTCCAAGAGGGGGCATTTGTGGAGTAGAGACTCTGGAGCCAAGGGGCGCTAGCATCTCCTCGCTACGTTAGCTTTGACAGACGCACAGTGCATACATGATCTAGGAGAAAACAAGTAAGACAAGAAAAGTCTTTATGAATCTTCAGAAAAGGACGTTTGTTCATGTAAGATTGGAACAGGACTCGGATCGGGCTGATACTCGGTGTTAGAAAATCTGTATCGGATCGAGACATCACAAATATTTAACCTTTTTGATGTGTTTCTTTATGTCTTCAGATGTCCCACAGCATCTTCACCATAAGGAGGAAGAAGAGGAGGTTCTTGTTGACCAGCAGCAGCCCCGTAACCAGGAGAAGAACTCCAGTCTGGGCCAAGAGGAACCAGAGTCTCCTGAGATTAAAGAGGAACCAGAGTCTCCTGAGATTGAAGAGGAACCAGAGTCTCCTGAGATTAAAGAAGAACCAGAGTCTCCTGAAATTAAAGAGGAACAAAAGGGACCAGAGTCTCCTGAGATTAAAGAGGAACAGGAGGAAATCTGGAGTGGCCACAGAGAACCAGAACCAAGCCAACAGCAGGAAGGATCAACAAGCAATGCAAAACCGAAGCTGACGAAGAGACATAACAGAGACAGAAGTAACACTGATGACGTAGACAACTCTTCCACGTCAGAGAGTCACGATAATCCAGACACACGTAAAAAGTCTGTAAAATGTGACGTTTGTGGAAAAGCATTTCGGTTTCTGTCTCAAATGATGAGTCATCGGCGAACGCACACGGGCGAGAAACCCTTTCGTTGCAAAACATGTGGGAAAAAATTTAGTCAGCCTTCTCATGTGACTGACCACAAGAAAATCCATACAGGGGAGAAGCCGCATTACTGCAAAGAATGCGGGAAAAGTTTTAGGCGACTCGATGCTTTGACCCTGCACATGAGAAGGCACACTGGCGAGAAACCGTTCCTTTGTAGCACCTGTGGGAAAGGATTTCTTACGGTATCGGTGTTAAAACGGCATCTAGCAATTCACAACAGTGGGAAGCCGTTTTCCTGCAAAATATGCGGGAGAGGTTTCAATAAAAGTGCTCGCTTAAATATCCACGTAAGAAGAAATCACAGAGGTGAGAACAGTAGGCGAACCGGGCAGCCGGCATTTGTTTATGACACAAGGGGGCGGCTTGGAAAAAAAAAAAAATGAATAAATCTCCACCGCTACATGATTCTTAAGAGACAAGAGGCACGAATTGAATAAAAGTCTAAATCACAGAGATGCAGATTCACATTGGATTAGTTTTATCGCAGGACCTCTGAGTTACAGGACAACAGTATTGTTTTGATTGATGTGACTGTTCGAATTTCATAATTGTGTTCATATGTTGAATGTGAACTAAAATAAAAAGTGAAAGTCGTCTCAGAGAGGATTTCTTTCATGCAACAGGTGTTTTAATACCATACCTCAACGGCTAGAACGGGTTTTTCCTGGACACAGGAACTTTCAGGTGCCACCCCCTACACCTGTCTATATGATGGCTGGATAAACGAGCTGAGCTGCTATTTTTAGACTGGGTTTGAACACCATACTGTGAAGTTAGAAGGCTGCAATCACTTCCAGCAATCACAATGCATCTTATACACCGATCCGCCACAACATTATGACCAGGAGAAGTGAATAACGTTGACCATCTTGTGACAGTTCAATGTTCTGCTGGGAAACTTCTGGACCTGGCATTCATTGGTGTGGATGTTACTTAGACATGTAGCACCCACCTAGACCAGACCAGGCACCCCCACCCCATAGCAATGACACTCCTTGATGGCATCAACCATCCTCAGCAGGATGCAGCCACAAAAACACTCAAAAACAACTTAAAAAAAAAAAAAAAGCATGAAGAACAGCACAAGGTGTTGACCTGGCCTCCAAATTCACTAGATCCCAAACTGATCACATATCTGTGGGATGATCCACAGAGGCCCCTGCCCTCAAAGATCCCCCCACTAACAATATTCAGAAGGCCCATGTCCATTCTCTGATGAGTCACGACAAGGGAGACCTACACAATATTAGGAAGGTGGTCATAATGTTATGGCCTGATTGGTATGTTTTTTTCATTTTCTGGCTTCTTGAATTGAAAAAAAGGTTAAATTTAGATAAAATATTGTGTTTTGCTCCACACTACAGTCCAGTTGGTGGCGGTAATGCGCCTTTAATCTGGTCTGAAAACTCCCAGAATGAACAACAGAAGAAGAAGAGGCAGCCCAGCACCAGGCAACACATCAATGCGGAAATGATAGTTATAACTTTAGCCTCGTGATTTGTCAACCTCCTAAAAACACCCGATGAGGTTCGTGTTGCGGATAAAATAAAAATAAAAACCAGCAGCGATGTCTTCGAGGCAGTTTTTCAGACAGTTCATCAACGATCGACTAACCGCTGCAGCCGAAGAAACATTCACAGTCGTCAAAGAAACTCTGGTCCAGTACGAGGAGGAGGTCCAGCGACAGCGCAGGTTTTTGGACATCATCCCGAAACCAGGGATAAAGTTACAAAGCGCAGGTATGTGAAAGCTTTTATGGATTTAATAATAATATTTAATAAAAAAAATGACACAAATCAACACACAGGGAGAAGTTTAAGTTGCATGAACTTATCCAGAAAGAAGAGATTTAGAGAAACAGGTCCATGAACAGGGAAATAAATTCACAGGATTAAAAATGGATTATTTATTTATTTTTTAAATATTTAAATATGAGTTTTGCCTCATGAATTAAAAAGAAAAAGAAAAAACACAACCACTTTTTTAAATGAACACCTGAAAAGGAAAAAGCATCATAACTGATGTCTGTTCATTAGTAATAAGAGCCCTTTTAAAATATTCTGTTCTTGTAGCTGAACAGAAGTTTTTATTTTTATTGTCCAGTTAAAAAAAAGTATAATTTAGCAGCTCTCTGGTTCAGCAGCAAATAAAACTAAAAGCTATAAAGATAAAGATAAAGATAAAAATTCAACAAGTGAGAAGTTTGTAATGATTCAGACTCAGTGAACACTGTTGGTTTATTTGCAAATATATATAAACCCTGAGAGCATGTCACCTTGAGAGTAGGGTGACATCAGGTTTCATACTCCACGCTCACGTTGGTTTCCTGCTGGTACACATTCAGCCAGTTGAAAAGCACTAAAACTTGTTTTTGTGTTGGCGTCGTGCTTATAATGCAAAACAGGAACTGTCAGGTTTGCACCTTGTAGGAAGTTAAATTCAGAGTTGTAGGCGGTACTGTAGAAGCACCTTGACTCTGGCTCGCTCTGTGAAAACGCCACCCAAACACTAGTTGGTCTAGAGGGGGGGGGTCCAACCTGGATCAGGTGTCCAGTCTATCACAGGGCTAACACAGAGAGACACTCACACCTACGACCAATGTAGAATCACCAATGAACTAACCAGCATGTCTTTGGACGGTGTGTTGTAAGTAAGACAAGAAAAGTCTTTATGAATGTGAGGGAAATTCTTAAATGTCCCTTATTATTTTAATATCATAAATGAAACCTAACATATGTGGATGCAACATTAGATTGTATGCAGGGTGGAAGCTTGTGTTATGGTCAGAAGCTCTGCCTTATGATAATCATGTGGTTGCAATGTATGAATGGATATGTTGTTGTATGCTCCATTGTATAATATGTTGTGAGAATTAACATAAGGAACTCATTTTAAGGAGTTCATCCTGAGGGGGTATTTGTAGTACCTCTTCTGTGTATTTGTGTTCTGGAAATAGGTCACTGTATATCACACAATGATGGGTAAAGTGAAGGAGAAGTGTTATGTGTGTCATGAGATGTATGTTGAGATGTTAGTACAATGAGTTGTGTCAAGTCATATGTGATCTTATGACGTGACTACAGATAAGAACATTGTTTAGGCTAGTAGAAAGGCTGAGGAGAGACTGCCTCTCTTCAGTCATCATCTGTTGCTGATGAGTGGCTCTTGCTTGCAAGCAATAAAGGTTTTCCAGAAAATAAATATTGTGTCATAACTTGGTATTTTGACCAACTCTCATCTGCATTAGACAAGCGTCTGATTTTCAGTTGCCACGACATGAATCTTCAGAAAAGGACGTTTGTTTATGTAAGATTGGAACAGGACTCAGATCGGGCCGATACTCGGTATTAGAAAATCTGTATCGGATTGAGACATCGCCAATGTTTAACCATTTTTATGTGTTTCTTTGTGTCTCCAGACGTCCCACAGCAGCTTCACCATAAGGAGGAGGAAGAGGAGGTTCTCATTGACCAGCAGCAGCCCTGTAACCAGGAGAAGAACTCCAGTCTGGGTCAGGAGGAACCAGAGTCTCCTGAAATTAAAGAGAAACAGGAGGAACCAGAGTCTCCTGAGATTAAAGAGGAACAGAAGGAAATCTGCACCAGTCAGGAAGGAGATCAGCAAGAGCTGGACCAGGAGACTGATGCATTTGAGGAAAGTGACCACAGAGAACCAGAACCAAGCCAACAGCAGGAAGGATCAACAAGCAATGCAAACCCGAAGCAGACGAAGAGACATAACAGAGACAGAAGTAACACTGATGACGCAGACAACTCGTCCACGTCAGAGAGTCACGATAACCCAGACACACGTAAAAAGTCTGTAAAATGTGACGTTTGTGGAAAAGCATTTCAGTATCGGTGTCAAATGGCGAATCACCGGCGAACGCACACGGGCGAGAAACCCTTTCATTGCAAAACATGTGGGAAAACCTTCAGTCAGCCTTGTCATTTAACTGACCACATGAGAACCCATACAGGGGAGAAGCCGCATTACTGCAAAGAATGCGGGAAAAGTTTTAGGCGGCGCGATGTTTTGACCATTCACATGAGAACGCACACTGGTGAGAAACCATACCTTTGTAACATCTGTGGCAAAGGATTTGCTGACCGATCTACATTAAAAACGCACTCAGTAATCCACAGTAGTGACGAGACGTATCCTTGTGAAACATGCGGGAAAACATTCAGTCGAAGTGCTCATTTGTCTGCCCACATGAAAACCCACACCAATCAGAAGCCCTACCGGTGCAGCGAGTGTGGGAAATATTTCAAGCACACCTGTACTTTAAACGCCCACATGAAAACTCACGCAGGCGAGAAGCCGTACTCCTGCAAAACTTGCGGGAAGAGTTTCAGTCGAGGAGATACTTTGACTATTCACGAGAGAAGTCACACGGGGGACAAACCGTACCCTTGCAACACCTGTAAGAAAAGATTCAAGGATTATTCAACGCTGAGACATCACATAAGAGTGCACACGGGTGAGAAGCGTCACTGCTGTAAGACTTGTGGAAAAAGAATTGTTGGCCTATCAAAATTTGAAAAGCACATGAAAACTCACGGAGATGAAATGTTGTGAGACTGTCAGAGTACCATGGAACCTCAGAGAAGTGTGATGTATTTTGACTTAACAGTATAAAAAAATGGAAAAACGTTTGAGCCTTTTGACTTTTGACAAGCAACTTTTTTCCCACCTCACCTCCTTTAAGTTTGTTCATTTGGCAACATAAACTGTTGAAAAATCATGATTTATAAATACACATACACATACTTTTTACTCCACTTATTTGCCGATTGTGAACACTTTTCATTTATTCACACTTTTGTGTTTCATTTGATATTTTTACGTATTTTGTAACTTCACACAGATCTATTGTAGAAAATGTTAAATCAAAGATGCTATATAAATAAATTTTATTTTAATAATGAAGTTTGATAACAGGTTTTAGCACTAATGAATGCTGTACATCTCTGGACTAGTCCACCGTGCGTGGAAGAAAAATAAAAATGTTCCCTTCTCAGCAACGTTTGTTAACATGAATATTTCTTTCAGTGCTGTTTGTATGTAAGACGTAGTTATACATGTTGTTGATATTTATTCTAACAATAAAACTTAGCAAAGTGAATTTATGAACGTTCACCAAGGTCGACCTGTGTGTCTGGTTTGACACTAACCTAAGTTTTAAGTCTTGGATAACTAAACTAGTAATCCTGTTTTTACCAAGAGAAACATTTCCATTTCTTTTTAAAGACGGACTCTATTTTAATTTTTTTTTTTTGATGATTGATTGTTATAATAGCCGTTTTGAACAATAAATCATTCTCTTGACTTCAGACAGTGCGAAATTTAGCTTCCAGGCAAAACAAAAGAGGACAGGGCGTTTGTAGTTAGCGTCCCGCGGCTGTGGAATTATCTATCCGAGGAAATCAGGTCACACGTGGTCTCCTTTAAATCTCTTAAAACATACTTCTTTCTGGAGTTTGATTGACTTTTTATTAGTTTTTTTAATACAATTTTGAGTGTTTTATTGTTTTTATTATTATTATTATTATTATTATTAAGATTATGTAACTTACATGGTTGTCCAACGATGGCCCAGATTGGATCCAAATCACACACACGTTAAATCTCCAACAATTTTCATTTTATGCGCTTTACTATAGTATTATATGGGTAAATATTAGAATTTATAAACCATAACATTTGGAAAAACAATATATTTGAAATAAAATATTAGTTTTTTTGTTTGTTTATATTGTTTGTTGTTTTTTCTGTATAATCTCTTCCTCCAGAAGAAGAAAAAGAAGCCGTCAAAGAAAATTCAGTTGAAGGCGGAACTGAAAGCCTGCCCACTGCCTACCCGGGAAGTAAACAGTGTGACACCCGGCGGAAATAAACAGAGCGCGCTAGTAGCTTTAGCTTTTTTTTTTTTTTTGGAGTTTGTCCACATCGTAGCAGACTGTTGCGTGTCGTCACACCGTGAATAAATACTTCAGTTATTAGAATGACGGTGTCTTCCGGTCGGCGGTTCACACATGTCGATCGACGATCGATTAATTGCGGCTGCTGAGGAAACAACCACAGCCGTTGGAGAAGACGTCGATCCTCAGCTCAGACTGAAACAGACATAAAGTCACATATGGCAGGTTTGTAAAACTATAAATGTCCTTTATACACTTATTAGGGAATATGCTAAAATGAATCTACATGCTATAACGAAGCTAACTAACAAAGCTACAGTAGAGTAAAGCTAGTATGCTAATGGTACAATAATATGCTGTTGTGTTTGTGTATTTGTGGTGTTTTGGTTTAACACAGCTGTGCTTAGCCTAGCCACTGTGGGAAGTTCATGTAATTAGTTAAAGCTAAACTAAACTCAAAGTGTCAGAGATTCATAAATAGAGCCTCGTTACGAAACTCAAATACGAGTTCTATTTGGATTTTATATTTTATTAGGGGGTTTGTTTCAAATGATGCAAAGAAGAAAAAGCAATCGGAGCCATTTTGTTGTTCACAAATTTAACTCTAAGGCGCACAGGTGACGTGTATGACTACTTCTGTCCATCTTCAGCATAAGCCCCGCCCCTAAACGATTTGATTGGCTCGCCAGATGTTAGCTGGAGCATAATCAGTTCCCAAGGGAGAGACTCCAGATAAAACTCTCCGTTAGGGGTTTCAATGATTTCAGATTTTCTTTTTCAAAGTCGAATATTATGTGTTTATTGCAGTTGTACGCTCATGATAATAAATAAATAAAACACTATTGTAGCTGAACGTTGTAAACCATTGTAAGAGTGATTAATAGAACAGACAGAACGCATTAAATCATAAATTCCTTGGTGCAAGTAATTAAATAAGCCTTAAATGTCAGAACTGTGGTGAAAACGAACCAAGAATTTTGGCCCTCCCCTGCTTTCAGCAAAATCTGGGAGTCTAGGAGCCTTGAAGCGAGAGCATAGGAGGATACTGGTTTCTTTTCTGATGACAAACTACTAAAAAGATGGACGAAAACAAAATTACATTGACAGAAAGCAACAAGGAAAACGAAATAACCTTTCTGTTGTGTTCCTTTTGTCTGTCCAGACGTCCCACAGCAACATGACTTTAAGGAGGAGGAGCTCTCTGACCAGGAGAGGAATTCCAGTCTGGGCCAGGAGGAACCAGAGCCTCCTCAGATTAAAGAAGAACAGGAGGAAGTAGAGCTTGTGCAAATTAAAGAGGAGCAGGAGGAACCAGAGCTCATACAGATTAAAGAGGAACAGGAGGAACTCTGGACCAGTCAGGACGGAGAGCAGCTTGAAGTGAAGCAGGAGACTGATACCGTCATGGTGACGACTGGTTACGAGGAAAAGAGTGACCAGAGTGAACCAGAACCAAATGCCTCTGAAGATGAGAGTCAAGACTCAGGATCAGCTAGAAATGCAGAAGGGTCAAGTCAAGATGATAGTTTGACTGTTCACTTGTTGGTCGGTGCAAAGCTATACTCTTGCACAATTTGTGCTAAAAGTTTTAGTCAAAGCAGCCACTTGACTGTCCACATGAGAACTCATTCGGGTGAGAAGCCGTATCCTTGTTACAGCTGTGGAAAAAGATTTACTGACCCATCATCGTTGAAAAAGCACGAGGTCGTCCACAAAGCTGAGAAACCATATTCTTGCCCGACATGTGGGAAGAGTTTCAGTCAAAGTGGTAACGTGACCGTCCATATGAGAACTCATACGGGCGAGAGGCCGTATTCCTGCAAAACATGCGACAGGTGTTTCAGTCAAAAGGGTGATCTGACCGCTCACATGAGAACGCACACAAATGAGAAACCGTATTCTTGTGAAACATGTGGGAAAAGCTTCAGTCGAAGTAGTTACTTAACTGTCCACCAGAGAACTCACACGGGTGAGAAACCCTTCGATTGCAAGATATGCGGGAAGAGTTTCAGTCGAAGTGGCCACGTTACCGTCCACATGAGAGCTCATACGGGTGAGAAACCGTATTCCTGCAAAATCTGTGGGAAGCGTTTCATTCAAAGTGGCGTTTTGAATGTCCACATGAGAACTCACACGAATGAGAAACCGTATTCTTGCAAAATTTGTGGGAAAAGATTCAGACGAAGAGATCATTTAGATCTTCACACACACTACACCTCACACGAATGAGAAGCTGTATCCTTGTAACTTCTGTGAAAAAAAAAAAAAAAAGATTTGTTGACTCATCAAATTTGAAAATTGGTACAAGAATTCATACATATTCATTGTGCTGCCTTTATATGGCAAATCATGTACAATCTTGCATCTGTGTGAACAGGTGCAAACTTCTATAATAAAGAGCAATGTTGCCATGAATTCTCCGAGTTACACTATGGGCTGCAACACAGGCTTCTTTTACAATTGTGAAAATAATTAGCACAAAGAAAATACTTTAAAGTTTATTTTTGCTGTGTATTGCAACTGTTGTGCCTGAAGTATGTTCTGAAGATATCTCAATAACCTGAAGACTCTTAGACAGGTGGTCCAGCTCATGCATCATCATCACCTTATGGACATTATGTCCATAACTGTAAATGTCTCAGTTGTATTAAAACTTTATTTTTGAAGATGTCATGTTAAAGATTGCATATACAGTAAATAAACTTTGCTGTGAACGGATATTCCCAAATTGCAGGCTCGAGATTTTGTACGTTCTTTTGTACGTTCTGTCTCTGACACAACTCACATAATCATCTTTAAGAAAGTACACATCTGCACCAAGTTGGGGGTATTGGTACTGTTTGGTTCACACTGAATTTCTGATTTTTTTTTGTGAGTATGTGGACAACTTAGTTGGTGGTTGATAAACTGTTCATCAAGGCTCTAGTCCTCTCAATTGAACATGGTTGTCTTACGATGGCCCAGACTTGATATAAATTACATTCTTCACTTTAATAACACAAGTTTTGATGTGATACATATTTGATTTACTATATTACTTAGTCAAATGTCAGACTTTGTAGTTTTGTTGAAAAGGACATACAGGTGGCAAAATTCTAGTTCAAACTGACATTTAGTTATGTGCCAAAGAGCTTGAAGTCTCCGGGTTAGCCCGCCATTGGTTAGCCCAGTGGTTAGCCAATGGTTATGCACTGGCACAGATAGTAAGCCGGAGCAATAACAATATATGTGATAATAAAACAAAAACAAAAAAAACAAAAAAAAAACAAAGAGAATGTAAGAATGCAAGATGCACAGTGATCGTTTACTCACATAATATGACCTCTACCACAGTAAATTTTGTCGAAGGTGGCACCTTAAGTGAACATTTGGTGGAAATGACTACAAAAAAGCTCATATTATTAATTATTTGAAGTTGTGGAGAACTTTGTTGAAGATAGTGGTGTAAACGACTACTTAAGGAACCCAAGTTTGGTCAGAGGAAACATTTTAGTGTTTAATTCAATTCAATCTAACAGCATCACAGACTACATCCTCCAAAATGATCATGCAGGTGAATTAACACCTTTTTGATTCTGTTTCAAAGTCAACTCTTTTCCCAAGCGGAACGAGAAGCTAACTCAGTGCCTCCACCGGATTTATTTAAGTGTGACACGCAGCGGACGTGCTCAGAATGCGCTGGTAGCATCGTCTTTGTGTACGTCGTGTCGCAGATAAACACTCGATACTTTGTTGCAGCAACAATGTCTTCCGTCCAGTATCTGAGGCGGCTGATCAACGATCGACTAACCGCTGCTGCCGACGACATATTCACATTGTTCGAAGAGGCCGTCGCCCAGTACGAGGAAGAGATCGATCGTCAGCGCAAACAGTTGGACACCGTCATGAAACCGGAGATAAAGTTACAAAGAACAGGTGTGTTCAGCGCCAGGGTTTAGTCAAGCCCTCTCTTTTGTAGTTCCTTGTTTTAGGGTCTACCATAAACCAAAACCACATCCTTGTACTGTTAAGTCTTCCTCCTCTCTGGTTTAAATTGCGGTTGGCCACCATCAAGACTACTACCACTACCGCCTCTTCTTCTTGTTCTGTTTGAGTGGCAGTTGGATATTGTCAAAGCCGCCAAAAATCTGCAGAAGAAGAACAAAAATCAATAACTTTACTCTTGAAAATGATGTTATGGACATAAACAACAGTCTTACGTGCCCTTCCACTGCTCTCCACTCATGCCCTCTTTTTTACAAGTAGTATTATAGTGTATATTTATGAGTGATGTTTGTGAGACGACAGTTTCATAGTCTGAAAAACACTCAATCATAGCTCCTGTCCGAAAAGAGGCCAGAGGATAGTCAGTGGAAGTCACTAATGGCATGTGGATACATAGGTTCTATGAGTCAAGTCAGTCGCATGGTACTTAAAGGGGAACTGCTGTTTTTTTACAACCTGGACCTTATTTCTGGCATAAAATACGATCGTTTACTCACCCATATAACTTTTGTGTAATTTGTATTCCTTCAGGAGATATTTAGATCTGCGTATATCCATATAGTGGGAGTGAATGGGGCACCGAAACACAGCCTCTAAATAACGCATTAACTCCCACGAAACTCGTTCATTTCACCAATATTTTGTTATCGTACGCTAGTGCTATTCCCTGTTGAGTCCTGAGTTACCTGTTATCATCATCATCATCATCCAGGGTCTTTATTGATTGACCTGCAGACCTCGGATGATGTCTTCCGACCTGGATGATGTCATCTCTGAGCGCCGTGTGCTACTGCTACTGCTATGGTTTGTCCACAATCTCAGAATTGGAAAAATATTCAGGCATGTTGCAAAAAACTAGCAGATATTACGTTATTTAGAGGCTGCGTTTCGGTGCCCCAGTCACTCCCACTATATGGATATACGCAGATCTAAATATCACACGAAGGAATACAAATTACACAAAAGTTATATGGGTGAGTAAACGACCGTATTTTATGCCAGAAAGTTTGTAAAAAAACAGTAGTTCCCCTTTAACCCTTGTAATTCCACTTAAGAACAGCAACAGCTGGTTTAAATATTATTAATGTTAGCACTGATGCCTCACAGCAAGAAGGTTCTGGGTTCTAATCCAAGGTCCGACCGGGGCCTTACTGTGTGGAGTTTTCATGTTCTCTCTGTGTCTGCGTGGGTTCTCTCCAGGTACTCCAGCTTCCTCCCACCGTCCAAAGACATGCTGGTTAGGTTCAGCTGCCGGGACTGGTGTATGGACAGTATGCAAGGCTCAAAAATGGCATATGATTGGTGGGGTTTATCTGTCATTACTTCAGTAACCTTTTTTTTGTGTTCCCTTGTGTCTCCAGCAGACTTACCACAACAACACGACAGTCAGGAGGAGGAGGAGGAGAAGGTGGAGGAGGTTCTTGTGGACCAGCAGCCCTGTAACCAGGAGAGTAACTCCAGTCCGGACCAGGAGGAACCAGAGCCTCCACAGATTAAAGAGGAACAAGATGAACTCTGCGTCAGTCCCAAAGAACTTTGCAGCAATCAGGAGGAAGAGGAGCTTGAAGTGAAGGAGGAGATTGATATTCTTATGGTGACTTCTGCTTGTGAAGAAAGTGACCACAGTGAACCAGAACCAAACAGTGACTTCTCTCACAACTTTCCTGCAGCTGAGAACCGATACCAGGAAGAAAGTGAGCATGTAGACTCAGGATCGAGTAGTAATGTGGAGCTGGAGTACATCTTTCCCCTGTCAGAGGCTCAGTGTAATACAGATAAAAAGTCTGTAGTATGTAACGTATGTGGCAAAACTTATAAGTATCAGTCTGAACTCGTCATACATCAGAGAATCCATACAGGCGAGAAGCCGTATTCTTGCAAGATATGCGGGGAAAGTTTCGGACGAAGCACTTATTTAAACGTCCACATGAGAATGCACACAGGTGAGAGGCCATACTCCTGCAAGATATGCGGGAAGAGTTTCAGTCAAAGCGCTAATTTAATTAGCCACATGAGAACTCATACGGGTGAGAAGCCGTATTCTTGCGAAACGTGCGGGAAAAGTTTCAGCCGAAACACTCATTTAAACATGCACATGCGGATGCACACAGGCGAGAGGCCGTACTCCTGCGAAATATGCGGGAAAACCTTCAGTCGACAAGCTAATCTAATTAGCCACACGAGGACTCACACGGGCCAGAAGCCGTATTCCTGCGAAATATGCGGGGAAGGTTTCAGACGAAGCACTTATCTAATTGTCCACATGAGAACGCACACAGGCGAGAGGCCGTATCCCTGCGAAATATGCGGGAAAAGTTTCAGTCAGAGTGCGAGTTTAGCCAGCCACATGAGAACGCACACGGGCGAGAAGCCGCATTCCTGCGAAATATGCGGGAAAAGTTTCACTCAGAGTACTAATCTACTTACCCACATGAGGACTCACACGGACGGGGACCTGTTTCATTGTAATGTGTGTGGGATGAAATTTTTCGATCTATGGGTGTTTCAGATGCATATGAAAACTCACGCAGGTGAGGAGCCGTATTCCTGCGAAACGTGGGCAAACTGTCAGACAGTGTTATAGTTTCACTGTATGCATGAGAAATCTTTATAATACATGTGGAAAATTACTTACTAATACGGATGCACCGAAAAATTTTGGCCGGAAATCGAAAATGCACTTTTGGGTCATTTTCGGCCCAAAATTGCTGCGGTTGTTGCTTACGCGTGTTGTTTCGACGATAAAAGTCAGAAATTTTTGCATCATTTTTTTGGCCCAAAAAAATGACAACTGCAGCAATTGTCGGCCGAAAATGCACTTTTTGGCCATTTTCGGCCGACAATTGCTGCGGTTGTTGCTTGCACATGTTGTTTCGGCGATAAAAGTCTGAAAATGCACTTTTGGGCTATTTTCGGCCGAAAATTCATTGCTGAAACAACACGGCCAAAACAGGATGTTGTGATGATCCAAGCAACAACCACAGCAATTGTTGGCTGAAAATGGCCAAAAAGTGCATTTTCGGCAGACACGTGTTGTTTCGGCGATAAAAGTCTGAAAATTTTCGGCCGAAAATGCACTTTTGGGCCATTTTTGGCCGAAAATTCATCGCTGAAACAACACGGCCGAAACAGGATGTTGTGATGATGCAGGCAACAACTGCAGCAATTGTCGGCTGAAAATGCACTTTTTGGCCATTTTTGGCCAAAAATTGTTGCAGTTGTTGCTTACACGTGTTATTTCGGCGATAAAAGTCCGAAAATTTTTGGCCGAAAACGCACTTTTGGGCCATTGTCGGCCGAACATTTATCGCCGAAACAACACGGCCGAATCAAGATGTTGTGATGATGCAAGCAACAACCGCAGCAATTTTTGGCCGCAAATTGCCCAAAAGTGCATTTTCGGCCGAAAAATTTCGATGCATCCCTACTTACTAACACATGTACATATTAAATTTCACATTTCTGAGAAACCATATTCTTGCAACATGTGGGAAAAGTTTCAATCAGACTGGCTCTTTGCCTGCCCACCTGAAAACAAGCGAGAAGCTGGGAAACTCAGATCTTTAAAAAATGTCTTCATCTGTTTTGTGACTGCCTAAACTCATACTTTATATTGTAGAAAATGTTTTATAAAAGGCGGTGGTGCTCTATAAATAAAGTTTCTTTATTT
The DNA here is from genome assembly GCF_963514085.1 of Chelon labrosus. NCBI lineage: Eukaryota > Metazoa > Chordata > Actinopteri > Mugiliformes > Mugilidae > Chelon > Chelon labrosus. Next base: position 19,265,247 of record NC_140356.1, read on the forward strand.
CTTTCTAAGTGTTTTTAATTCAAAAAGTGTTCTTCTCCATCAAATATTCACCACATGGCGACTTGCCTGACAGAATCTGACCCTGTGCCTCGATCTAAAGGGCATACTAGATGGTGTTCCTACTTTACAACAATGTGCAATATGCCATGTGAGCTAATTTCCCTGGGGAGATAAATTGTGTTAAAGGTATATTATCTGGGATGTGTGTTTTTCTTTCATGTCGACATTGTTGACAACTCTGCCGTGTTAGAGAGTTGTATCAATTCCTGACATTTAAAGGTGCACGAGTATCCACACAAGATCTCACACAGAGGAGAAACCCTTTAATTGTAACACCAAAAAGGGGTAAAATCAGAGCCGGCCCAAGCTTCCATGGGGCCCTAAGCAACATTTGATTTCGGGGCCCATTTTGTTGCATTTTATTGTGAATTAATTATTGGCATTTAAGAGACATATGATATCTGGCAGGTGAGATGCCAGCAGTTTAAAGGATTAATCTCCAGTTAATGAGTTTATGATAATCTCACGTAATCTGTTGTTACCCCGATCACAAGAAAGCAACACTTGATGTTCAGGGATAACGTGGTGCAGTTGTGAGTCACCTTCAACGACCAATGCGGTTTTCTTGCATTAATAAATTTAAAAAGTACCTTCAGCACAAAATATAAGCAGTCAGCAGCCTCACGTCCACCTGCATCAGTGTCAGCCTTCAAACGCCGACGTAGGTCCAACCCTGAGATGTGTTTCATCAAATAAATCGCCCCGTAATTTAAAACGCTCCAGTCAGAGTCCAGTCTTTGACAAAGCATGGCCTTTATCCGGCGTAAATTATTCAGGGAATCTCATGACAGGTGGAGCTGAGGGACAGCTAAAAGAATAAAAAAAAAGTACATACTTGTCATCTGTCTTGTTAAATATGAACAAATCGGCCTCTGTTTACAGGCGGCGTATAGGACCTTGAGCCAGACTGGTGCTGCTTCCTCCGGTAGAATACTAAACAAGGATTCTGGGTGTGAGAACATGAATGTACAAAATCTCTTTCTGCAGAGCAACTCAGGGCCTTAATAAAAGGAAGCAGAGACACACACACACACGGGCTGTGTCAAAGGGTATATATTGTGTATATAAGCCGTTTAGCCCAGCGTGCACACTCACGCCAGTCTTGTTGGCAGTAATCAGAGTGCAGTATGTTTTTCCCAGAGGTGTAATTCATCAAAGTGACGGCTGCCAATGAGTCTCAGTCAGCCAAACAGCCACAGCTAATCAATCATCAATCTACCGGCTCTTTGTTTCACAATGCTCTGCAGTCACTGCTGTCATATTTTCCACACACACATATATTTGTATTTCTATACACTCCTTCCATGGTCACCTCGTTTATTTATTTTTTGGTTCCTTTCCCCTTTTAACGTCAAAATGCGGCGCTAGGACCTGACATGGATTAGATTAGGAGTTAATTTTCCTCATTAAGTCAGGTTGAGTGAGTAAGTAATCAAGCATCTATGATGTTTACTGTAGAAGGATTTTTGAAATCCAACATCCTTAACATAATAATTGGTTGTAGCAGATGGAACACACCAGCTCAATTTTATTATACTGTGTTATATCATTTGTGGTGACTCATCAGAGAATGGACATGTGCCTTCTGAGGGTGTCCTGTGGTGTTAGTGGGGGGGCCTTTGAGGGGATCATCCCACAGATACTTGATCAGTTTGAAATCTAGTGAATTTGGAGGCCAGGTCAACACCTTGTGCTGTTTTTCGTGTGTTTTTTTAAGCGCTTCTGTGGCTGCATCCTGCTGGGGATGGCTGCTGCCATCAAGGAGTGTCATTGCTATGGGGTGGGGGTGCCTGGTCTGGTCTAAGTGGGTGCTACATGTCTAAGTAACATCCACACCAATGAATGAATGCCAGGTCCAGAAGTTTGAACTGTCACAAGATGGTCAATGTGATTTACTTCTCTTGTCTCTGGTCATAATGTTGTGGCTGATCAGTGTACAAACCTTGAAGGTCTTAAACTGGATGTGCTAAATATTAAAACCCTTCACTGAAACCAATGCTATCCTTCTCCTGCTACTAATACCTGTCTGTATGATTGGTAGGGCTGCAACACAGTTATTTTTTTGATTAACGTACCGACTGTTCTTTGGTAACTACTGAAATATAACAGAACTTCTCCTAATACATGTTATTCAGATATAATGATGACATATTTGGCCATGATATCTAAGAACCTGTTTCCAACTTGAAGTTTTTTCAAATGATACAACTCAACAAACGTTCAGATTTATCAAGCGTAATTAGGAAAGATGTTTTGACTTTTTTCTTTGATTTAGCTTCAGTAACTTGTGCTAATTGTAATTGGAAACTCGCCTGCGTTATCCCAGAGTAACACTGATTGATGTTAACATTGTTTGGTTTTATAGGTCTATATGTGCAGAAACAATCTGCTTAAATCTGTGAATGCACCACACAGCAGCACCACCATGCTAGCCATTAGCATCGCCATCCATTAGCATCTACTCTTGAGTCTACAACAGCGTCACGTCCCAGCCTCTGGCCACCGACCAATCATCAGACTAAAGTCCTAAATTCAGGTCGCGTTGTTAACAAGTCCCGTATCGATGTAAGTTAGATATTCTCTTTGTCCCTTAATGGACTTCATGAATCGCTCAATTTGTTTCTTTCATAACTCCCGAGAAAATGAACCTCATTCAGTTCGATCAATATTCACTTTCCAATCCTGGTCCTTCCGCAGACAGGGACATAAATTGGCACGTCAGCAAATTTAGTTCGTCAAGGGTTTAAAATGACCTTCGTCTCTTTGCAACTCATCCAGACTCGATGCTTTTTAAACATAGTAGTGCAGTTGCTCCCGACATGTGGAGCAGATTGAGGTTTTCTTTCATCAGCGGCTGGTGTGTTTGGATCATTGTCCCCTATGAAATACAAAAGTGTCTCCTCAAAGGCTTCATTACCGGGACTACAAGAGGAAAAAGGGTTGAGAGAGAAATGAAGTGTGTGGAGTGGGTGTACCGCAGAAAAGCAGCTTCATTACACCGGGAAGGAATGAATAGGTTCTTTTAAATAGCATCTTAAATGCACCGTGGTTCATTGTATTGTCCCTCTCTTCTCGCATGCTGTTCAATTTACATCCCACCGCCTCATGTTTCTTTACACTGGGTGTCTCTGTTTGACGTAGACCGATGGGACAACATTTGTCCTTAAAAGTCAGGTTTGTTTAATCTAATCTACAGTAACATCTAAACTAATGCCGGTAAACATGATTTAATATTTAAAAATCGAAGCCTTTTCAAAATATTTTATGGCCCGAATGTTTCCTTCTGTTTCCTTTGAGTGACAACTGCACAAATATGAAATTGTGATTTAATCAAGGGCTCATTGTTGAGCAATATTTATGAGCCTCAATCAAATCCTTGTTCTCTTTCTTGTGGGTCTGTCTCACACAAAATAAGAAAGGGAGAAAAATATGTAAATGATAATAAAAACCTGTGACGTTGACGTAGGAAGCTGCAAAATGGAGCTTTATCTTGCAGCAAGACTTTCTGGAAATGTTCTCTGAGGAAGGTGACTCTTTGTGGCATGCTAAATAAAAAAGGAGGCGATAGCAAACCACCATCCGATAGACTGAGGAGTCTTAAAACGCTGAGCCAACTCCCAGTTACTTGAAGCAGTCTCCAAAACAGAGAGTTAAACATGCAGCTACGTGGGCAACTGGACCTGTAGACTTTCTTGAAGACGTCTTAGCCACTCGTCCAATTGGTCTAATTCTCCAATCGTGGCAACTGTAGAGGAGATAATTATTATATGACTCAACTGTCTCAATTACTAAGGCTTAACGTTATGCATAATCAAGGGCATGGTTTCTCTGAGTGACAGGTTGCTATCTTTCCACCTTGGCACCACTCGAGCTGTTCCTCCTTGACCATTTCTGAACGAGCTGGGAGTTAAGCTCGTAACATACTCGGCGACAAGCGAGATATTGGCTCTCACTGCCAGGGCTGCAAGAACGAGAAAAAAAAGTTCCTTTTGGGAAAGTAATTTATACTTCAGGAGAAACTCCAGGGATGTCCTCATAGGCCCCTCCCACTGCAGCATAGCATTGTGGGAGATGGAGGAGACGGACGACGAGAATGATTCTTCTTATTAGTTTTAGACGTCGTCCTGCACCCACATACAGTTTGCCCATCTCTTCCGAGGAGAGATTAGCGGTCACGCTGCGAATATTAGCATCATCCTATCTGCTAGCATTTTCCACATTAACCACGCCCACTTCCAATTTCTGACCAATGACAGAATAGTAACCAGACACCACACGAGAAAAAAGTTCTGCCCAGGTTGATGTGTCGAGAACAAGCCACGAGAACTCCCAAACGAGGGCTGCAAGAACACATTTCTTGCTTCTTGCAGAGCCTTTAGGCGGAGTCAGGCACTGCCAAGATGGTGGCGGTCTGAGACTTCAAAAACCGCCCTCCAGAAAACAAATGGATGACATCACCAAGCATTCATCCATCTTTACTTACGTTCAGTGTGCTAAGCATTCAGGATACAACTAGACTCATGGTTGAATTAAATAAAATGGTCTAAATCTATGTAGTTCTTACAGTTAAATGCTGTAAGGATTGATTCCTGCATTTATTTACTCACTTTGTTCTGGACAGTGATGTGGAAGAGTGCATTTCATGTGATGTGAACTCACAACCTAGAAAAGACAAATATCGACTTGACTTTTCCTTTCTCCTGGAGAATTCGTTTCTCATTAGACAGTGACACTGTGACTATCGACAGCAGAGCATAAGGAGGAGCATATATATAGACCTATCTACATACATTAGTAGCGCTCGACCTCCGTGTCATTGCTGGTGTGTTAAATGAAGCTGTAGTGCTGCAGGTACTGTTTTATTTTTATCGCTTTCTAGAAATGACTCAATTTAAATGCAGCGTCAATCTGGTTTGACTCGTTGTAATGTAAACAGTTTTAGATTCTGATTTTATTTTTATATTTATGGGATGAGAGACAAGGCTAATGTTTGCTGCAGATTTAAAATGCAGGGTAAACTGAGTTTTGGATTGGCAGCTTTCACAGAGCTGAGCGGCCGCGCTCTTCGCCGTCCTTCAACGAGTCCAACAACCTCATTTACATACTCATAAATCATTCACGTCTGACAGCTCTTTTTCTCACACACACACACACACCTGTGGGCATTATTGTAATAATGAGGTGTTTGAACACCTCGCTCAGCTCAAACCAAAAATAGCCCAGATTCCCATGGAAGTGGTGGATTAATGCGTCAGTGAGATGTTTGCAGTGGGACCTGTGACAATGCTGGGGTATCAAATACAAACCCAAACCGTAAGCTGCTCCCTAAACATTAGTTAATGTATGTTTTTAATATATAATGTCACAGTTTAGGTTCAGTCTCTCTCCGTCTGGTTATTCTCTGCAGTGCTGCCTTCCAACCACCAGGGGGCCTCAGTGTCTTTCTCAACGCCCTGGTCTCTACCCAGGCCACACCCACCTCACCTGCTCCCACTTCCTTTGAGTTTACCTGTCTCCACATGCAGGATATGTCCAGCTCTCCACCATTCACTTGCCAAGTTGTGTCTTACTTTCTTTTGTGGCCTTGTGGCTCACTTGTTTTAGTTTCGTGCTTCTTTTGTGCAGCTTTTGGGTTCTTTCATCTGAATTCAGAATAAAAAGGACTCATGTAACCATACATCCTGCTGGGGATGGCTGCTGCCATCAAGGAGTGTCATTGCTATGGGGTGGGGGTGCCTGGTCTGGTCTAGGTGGGTGCTACATGTCTAAGTAACATCCACTCCAATGAATGCCAGGTCCAGAAGTTTCCCAGGAGAACATTGAACTGGTCATAATGTTGTGGCTGATCCGAAAGAAAGGTTTGTTAATGGACAATGTCTGGGTAATTATGTCAGAAAATGCTAAATGCTAATAACTGCGTATCTTATGTCTAAATGTTCTATAACCCACCAGTTATTGTCTCTTAGCTGGAGCTGGAGCTCAGACTACCCCTATGGAATCATGGGAGATGTAGTCCCCTGACTGGTTTTAATTGCTACAGTATGTCAGCCACTGATAGACCCATTAAGTCTGTTTATCTGTTCATCTAATTGGTTAATTACCTGCGTGATCAGTTCAGCCGGTGACTTGTTCATCCCGTCTGCTCCGCTAACGGCGTTCAGGGTTCAGCGGCTGATTCAGTGAGCTGTTAAAAAAAAATAAAAATAAAAACAACAAACCAGAGTCTGCTTTAAATCACCTCCTCAAACAAAGAACATTTAAATCACTGCACGAACAGACGCTTTAATGTGTGTCACACCCTGAAGTCGGCTTAGAACTGGGTCAGGACACATAAACTCCACCCGCTGGTAATAAAAGTGTGATTGAGGTTGGAAAGGGGAACAAGGAACGTCACTTCCACAATATGTTAATAAACATTAAACATTATGACCACTGACAGGACGAGAAGTGAATAACATCTTGTGACAGTTCAGTGTTCTGCTGGGAAACTTCTGGACCTGGCATTCATTGGTGTGGATGTTACTTAGACATGTAGCACCCACCTAGACCAGACCAGGCTAGACCCCCACCCCATAGCAATGACACTCCTTGATGGCAGCAGGATGAAGAAAGAAATGAAGAAAAACAGGAAGAACAGCACAAGGTGTTGACCTGGCCTCCAAATTCACTAGATCCTAAACTGATCAAGTATCTGTGGGATGATCCACAGAGGCCCCTCCCCTCAAAGGCCCCCCCACTAACAACATCCTGTTGATCAGACACCACAGGACACCCTCAAAAGAGTTTCCACTCTACTGATGAGTCAGTAGCTCAGTTCATTCTTGTTTTATAATGACTAAATATATCTCCACTTATCTGATCTAAACCAATAAAAGAATAAACGTCTTCAACTTCCTCCACGGCTGCTCGCGACCTTTAACCTCTCTGCTTCAACACAAATCACTCCTGCCACACCGCCGGGGCAACTTGCACAACTTGAAGTTGCCTGTAAAGCGCCGGTGCCTACTGTAACAACCAGGAGACTTATGAAACAAAAGGGTCAGGCCCCTGAATGGCACTGTGTCAAGGATTTACTCCTCAGACTGAATTCTCCAGCGACAAAGCCTCCATTGTGTCCCAGCGAGCCCTCAAATTAGCAGCGGGAGCGACTGCACGCTTAACTGAGCTCGACAGCGCGACCACTCTCACAGTCTTCAGAAGATGTGGTCAGATCGCCTCGGCCTTAAATGTGCCTGAAAGAAAAAAACAAAACTATGTATAGAAAACAGATGAAACACAAATCCAATCTACGTCTCTAACAGATTACTGGAAATATAGATTAAACTGCACACAGTCTATTTAAGAGTAGGATTCAATCTAAAGCACGGATTAATCTGCTGATCAAGAGCTCCTGTTTCTAAATATTAAAAAAATATATATGTATATATATTGAGGTGTTTATAAATCAGGTTAAATCAGTATTTATTTTAATAGACTTCAGTTTAAACCCATGGGACAAAGTTTAATCTCTCTGGGGTAAGTCTCTGAGAATGAGGCGTACAATTTCCTGGTGCAGTTTTCAAAATAAAATCCCTCCATGGAACGTGTGCAAGCAAGGTTTGTATGACAAAACTACACATAATTAAATATAGATATCTGTATTTCTTATGAAACTTTAATTTAAGCTCTAGTTATTGTCTCTTTTATTAAAAAAATATTGAATTTTTTTAATATTCTGACGCCTTTGTTTTAGTGTAAAACACCGTAAAACATTTCAAGTCAGTAAAACGTAAAGTTCACCTTCTGCCTTAAAAATATGAATAAACTCAACCTGAAGGAAACAAATCAGTTAGAACTAACGATCCATTTTATTTTGTCAAATGAACTCACGGTTCTTCACTAGTTCTGCTCACATTTTAAAGTTAAGATCAATTTAACTAAATTCACATCAGCTCAGAGCACTAAAGTTTTTGTTTCTACTCAGATTTCTCATCTTAACGGCAAGTCTTAAAGTTCATGTAAACCTCAGACGGATTAATCTCACATCTTGTTCATTCAGAAATTTAACATTTATTTTATTCAGGCCGTTTAGAGGAGGAAATTAAATTTGATAAACCAAAAACAGCCACTTAGGAATTCATTCCACCCGTCCATTTAGCTTATGATGCCAACATTACCGTGGTTTAATCCTCTGTTGTAGGGACCTTGTTTCAACAGTATTGTCATTTTATAGTAACAGCAGCCTCTAGATTTGACAGCATTCGTATCGTATCAGCATCAGACTGCTTCACCCTCGATGTGTGAAGGAAATATACAGAAGGTCTTTCCTTCCTGCTGCTGTTAGGCTCCACAACGAACACTCCTAATATGTGCATATATTATTACACCTTATTGTCATTTCTGCATGCTGTTGCAAACTGCAATTTCCCCATTGTGGGACAAATAAAGGTTTTCTTATTCTTATTTATTCCTCCTCCATCAGTTTTTTCAACTCAAAACTCAAAGACATGAGTTAAATGAACATCAATCACAAAACAGACAAAACTCAAAAGAAGTCCAGACTATGGATTACTTTATCTTTAAGTATCAGTATCAAAAACCTGTCGTGTCTATTGTAGTTAAAGAAAAACGTTCACGTAACTTAATGGGGCTTCAACGTTTTACAGTGCATCTTAATACACCCTGAGTACTCCAGCTTCCTCCCACCGTCCAAAGACATGCTGGTTAGGTTCATTGGTGATTCTAAATTGGCCGTAGGTGTGAGTGTCTCTCTGTGTTAGCCCTGTGATAGACTGGAGACCTGTCCAGGGTGGACCCCGCCTCTCGCCCCCCTGCGACCCTTCACAGGATGAGCGGCTACAGAAAATGAACGAATGACTGTAAAGGTTGTAAAACAAATGTCAACAGGTTGTACAGACGTCAGCTGAAGTGATAGCCTGACATGTATAATTCATTGGTGGCAAAATGCTTTTAAAGTCAAGTCACTTTATTTAAACAGAACATTTAAAAACAACAGAAGTTGTTAGAGTAAGAGAAGAGAGTGTGTAAATTACAACAGGACTCTAACCCCTAACCCTAAGAGTGGACCAGACAGAATTGGGCATGGGGTAACCTCAGAGTGAAATAAAAGCAAGAGAAAAAGAGGTAAAATGAGATTTAAACCAGTCGATAGTGGAGCAGGACTTGATGTGGGACGGAGGACTATCCCAGAGCTTTGGAGCAGCAACTGAAAAAGCCCAGTCACCACTCTAATAGTGCACAATTGTCACGTTAAATTCTGCTGTATATTATAACGTGACTGGAGTTGACGGTGTTCATTGGTATCCTTCACCTCTGACTTTTAAATCTACACCTGCACTCCAAGGAATTGTTTGACACCTTAGAAAGCATGTTCATAAGACAAGAGTTGATCATTTTGATGCTATTTCCAGGTTAGCTTAGCATTTAGGCTATAAACGGCTAATGCAAGGCTATTATACTGTTTCTGCTTTGGCTTGCACCGGGACCAGGGTAACTAATTTTGTTCCACCTCATGCACCAACATGTGTGTAATGACAATAAAACTCCATGAATCCTTGAATTTAAGGCAATGGAGTTAGAGACCGAGAGGAGTTGGTGTGAGGACGACCTTAGTGACCTGGGGCCAGAATATGGAGTCTGGACTCTGTGTCTTTGTGCCAGTTAATAGTCTCCCGGCTGTGTTTTGCTCTAGTTGCAGCTGATAAAAGGGTGGAATGGGTCAGTCCTGTAGTAGTCAAGGTTATAAGAGCATGGAAACGTATAAAAACGGCTTTAAGTACTTAACTGTAGCTGGTAAGAAACACAAATATGTTTTATTAATCCGTTCTATAATGTTCTGTTATTTAGAAGCTTTTAATTTGAAAGGACGCTCCTCTTTACTTCTGGTTGTGTCGTTGCTCGTTGCCTCCAGGCGCTGGGGTTTTTTTGGTGTCAGGGGGAGGAGGAGGAGGAGGAGGAGGAGGTGAAGGAGGAGGAGGAGGAAGAAGAAAAACCTTCGCCCTGTTACTCCCCCAGTTTTGCTGCGTAGCGCGCCGTCCTCAGCGGAGCTCCGGGCGGATGATCCAGCTGGATGAGAGGAAACACACGCTCCGGCTCTCAGCTTAAATAAAACTACGTGTGTGTGTGTCAGGAACTAACACCTGAGCCGGGCCGGTACACACCAGCAGGGCGTGGAGAGGACCAACAAATCAGCTGCTCTACTTTTTCCTTTTATTCTTTTAATTTGTCGTGGGAATATTTTTGAGGTAAAACTTGAGCCGGACAGGACGCGTGCTTCCTTCTTCACCACTCTTCTGTCTCCACACCAGGATGTAAAATTTGGGAACTTTTAATTTTTTTGTTTTTTCCTTTTTTTTATTATTATTTCGCAACTTTTCATTTCTTTGGGGAATATAAAAAAGAAGACTGCGGCTGTGCAGAGGAGGAGGTACGTTGAACACCAGCTTTCTCTTTCATTCATGTTTTATTTATCGGTTTCTAATTAAGTTTCGCACGAGATTAAATCCTCCTGAACAGCTGTGGAAGCTCGAGGCGGATTTTTAAAGATTTGTAAAGCACTCGTGATTTCTTAACAACGCGTGAGCTCCTCGCTTTTCTCGCTCCGGGCACGTCACGCCGAACTCCGCTTACAAAACTCCAATCTTAACGATTTAACGATTGCTGTCAAATAAAGCAACCGCCGTATCACTTACATTCAGGTGCTTTTAAATCAAAATGAAGCCATTTTACAATCGGCGTATAAATCACCCTCAAAATCAATGTTAAAATTGAGGAAGGAACTTTTGGAAAAGAGATATACTACCAGTAGTATTTAGAAAAATGGATAAACTGAACTTTAAAGTGGTTTTATAGTAACAGAAATAAAAGCTGGGTTGTTATTAATACTTGCATCGGGTTAAAAAGTGCTTCAGAGAAACTTGTGTGTGCAGATTGCTATGAGTGCTTTAATTTTAGGATTTTTAAAGGGAGTCTGGTGTGTGCACAAATCGAGACAGAACAGAATGAGTTTGGGGCTGATCAATACTGAGAACATCTGCAGCCTGATCCTGTTTAGCGAGTGACATGCCTTCCAGACCAGCCTGACATCTGCCAGTGTTAACTGCACTCACTGGAATTTGCAGCATCTGGGCAAAACCATCATGTTTTAGTGATTATTCACAATAATTCTGCACCAGTCCCAATAAAGACTGAAGTAAAGCGGTGGAACACTGAGTTAACTGATGGCAGTGTTGATTCATTTTACATTAAAAGTGGTTTTATGTTAACAGTGAACTGTGCTCTTGTGTTTTCGAGGCTCTGGTCTCTCTGCAGATCAGTACGTTGGGGTTAAATTATAGGATTTGTGCAAGTGGGAGACGACGGAATCTGTTGGGACTGATCAAGCCTGATCCTGTTTAATGAGTGATATGGCTTTCACATTCTGTTCCAGACTAGACTTGACTTCCTACAATTTTGATTATCACCTTTGGTTCCGTGCCAAGCCCAGTCACAATGACGGGAAGTTAAACTGTGAGATCCATTAGATCGTGATGGAAAACATTTCATTTTTGTTGGTAGTGTTGAATAGTTTTACTTTTAAAAGTGATTTCATGCCAACAGAAATGAAAGGTGCATGGTTGACTACTGATGTTACTGGGATAAAATGTGTTTTGGAGATGCTAGTGTTTGCAGATTAGTATGATGGAGTTAAATTATAAGATTTTTAAAGGGAGTCTGGTGTGGCTCCAGCTATCTATTTCAAACTAGACTGACTTCTTACATGCCAATCCCAATGAAGATAATGGGAGTTAAAAGGAAGGTTTTTATATGTGTATAATCAGTTATTCATATATTTAGTGGATTGTGGTGGAAAACGGATGCTTTTTTGATGCCAATGTTGTTTAATTTTACTTTTAAAAGTTATTTTATGTTACCACAAATGAAATGCGTACCATTTTCAGTGACTGCATGGGGATAAATTGTGCTTTGGAGACTGTAGTCTTTGCAGATTGGCGTGTTAGCGTTAAATCGTAAGATTTTTAAAGGGAGTCTGGGGGGGAGGTGGTAGAATCTGTTGGGACTGATCAATACTCGGAACATCTGGAGCCGGATCCTGTTTAGGGAGTGATATGTCTCCAGTATTATCTTCCAGACTAGACTGACTTCTTCCCACATTCACTTCACATCCACAGCAGCTGCATAAAACCATTATCTTTTATTGATTATCCCCATTCGTCCTACGCTAATCCCATTAAAGTTAATGGTGAAGCTGGATTATAAAGTGTGCAGCTCGACACCAGTTTAGGCCTCCTCTCTCACGATGTGTTCGGCGTGGGGGAAACAGATGTTATTTGATGGCAGTATTGATCAGAGGCGCCTCACACAACGTCACAGCAGCAGCCAGATAATGATTGTACTTAGTCAAATCTTTGGCTCCAAAGGTCATTAAAACACATCTCATCGCGTTGAACTATGAATCTTGGAAAACACCGGCCATCTGCTTCAAAGCCGTGCTGTACATGATGGGAAGGTAATTGCCCATGGTGTGAGTTAATGGATTAGAATAGCCTCCACGCTGCACCTTGAGCTCTGGAGATATAAAACCATTATAGAGACAGAGCGTCGCCGCCGCCGCTCTGTTTAGATTCAGGTTGTTTTTTATGCAACCAGTCGGGCGTTCAGCTTCAGGGCCGCTTGAACAGTTCGTCAGCTTGTTTAGTTTGCCGCCCGTGGAAAGTTTCGATGAGCGGTCGTTATATTTTTTACAGTCAAGACACGAGTTTCCCCCAAAAAAGACTCCGTCAAATGTTATAGAACATATTTTCAAACCACTCTTAATTGGCTGCTAATCAGAGGCTGGGGATTGCAGTGGAATGCAAAAAAAAAAAAAAAAAAAGAAAAAAGCCGTTTCTAATGTGTCCTCAAAGCAATCGATGGTTCAGAAGAGCTGTGTTCTCCTTAATAAGCTCTTCAGTAAATCCTTTTTTAATGTTTTCCCAGAAGTCAGGCCATTTCAGGGACCGCTTCAACACGCAGCACAATACAAACACCATCTTCTCTTTTTGGTGAACTGGCTATTTAAAGTGCTTTGAACTTTGCTCGGATTGCAGTGTCTTACATTATCCCCCCTGACTTATTTTTTTTTTTTGGAGGGTGAGGGAATTTCGTCGTCTGAAACAGCGAGGCGGGTGACTTGTGGCTTTTTTGGATGCTCAGCAGGTTAACCTGGGTTAAGTTTCCACGGCTATTTGCATTTGCTTCTTTATATTAACTCGTCTGTTTGCTCTAACTGGACTTTACCCTCATATGAAGGCTCATTCAAATCAGAATTGGCAGGGACGCTATGCTTCGGCGAAAAACGAGATGGAACAAGAAATAGCGTGGCAGGAGTTGACGGTGTTAATTGATATCCTTCACCTCTCAGTTTTAAACCTACACCTGGACTCCAAGGAATTGTTTGACACCTTATAAAGCATGTTTATAAGACAAGAGTTGGTCGTTTTGAGGCTATTTCCGGGTTAGCTTAGCATTTAGGCCATAAACGGCTAATACGAGGCTATTAGCTAACCACTTTTTCTTGCTTCCCCAACCCATGGTGTGCTATTTTTTAAGAATCCAAAGATGTACACAATCAACACTGAAAGCCTTGCTGGAAAAATGGCAACTCTGTGGTTTCACCCAGCATTATTTAACCGTGCTAAACCACTCATCTTCCATAGAAACGTTGTGGGATCTGTGAGATTAACTGGTGTGAGTGGACTGAAACCTGTTCGAGTGGAATGCAGCCGGGCGGTTGGGTAACTCTGCTGCCGATCAGATTAACGCCGCTGTTTGTGTTTACAGAGGGACCTATGCTTGTTGAGCTTTCCCATACATACAGTTCACCAGCACAGTTTGGCAGTGGCTAAAACCTTAATCACTTTACTAGTTTGGGGTAATTTTGCTTGAATACCAGCGTGCAAATGTAGCTTGGACTCATTTGAGTGAGTGTGCAATCAACAATAATTATATTTTAGAAACTGATCACATGTTTTTTAGGACAAATCAAAGTAAATATACGTCTGTAAATTGAACTCAAGCACACTAATTGGGTAAATATCACAGTTTAATGGTTTGATTTTGGAAAATGTATACTCACTAATATTCTGCATTTTAGTCTAAAACCTGTGTAAAAGCAGCCAGGGTCAGAGATTGAATTTTCTCAAGCAGATGGACGTCATGCTTCCAGTACTGACGGTCTGCTGAATTCTGCAGAGCTGGCTCAGATGTTCTGCAGCATGTGTCAAGTGATAAATGTGACAAATAAAACGAAAAACTTTTAGTTTTAGTCTGAGGAGTTTCAGAGCTCTTTGTGGAATTAGTTGGACCCTTGATGTGTGCACTGTTTTACTCATAATGACATCTTTACACACATAGAAAGTGTAGAAACTGGTGGCGTTTACCAGATTGGCTTTTTATTCTTCTTAATGTGATTTATAGTTAATGCTAGCCCGCCTCTATTGGAACAGTGCTGTTGTTTTTATTCCAAAGCCACATTAGCCCCTGTGTTGAAACACTGAAACGCTCTTAACCTCAAAGCCTGAAATTAAATTACGCCCCAGAACTTGGCAGAGGGAACAAGTGAAGGCTGAGGGACGCTTTCTCCGCGACGCCGTCGTTTGACACAAGAAGAGACTTGTCCTCGGAGGTCAGAGAGCTCAAAGACACTGTTTGTTTGAGTTGATGACATTTCATGCAACCTTGAATGTGTTTGTGTGTGTATATTTATACTTTAAATAAAATTTTCTGCTTGTTGTTTGTTGTGTGTAGCAGTAAATGCTTCAAGATGCGAAGGGATGTGGAAAGACATGACAGGTTAGCGTGGAAGCTCGCCTGACTTTCCCCAACCAATGAAATGTTTGTGGCAGAAAGTTGGTCTGGTGTCTCTCCGCTGGGAACTGATTATTCTCCTGCAACGATCTGCCTGACCAGTCAAAACTCTGAGTGGGGCTATGCCTGACAACTAACAGTGTCACGTAATCCAGGACCAAGTTGATGCTCAAATTCTAATTCGGTGGTACCATAGGTGTGGAATGGCTGCAGCAAGTGAACATGCAGCTACAAGCTAATACTAGCTTGTTTAGGCTAACAGCTAACATATAAAATAATCTGGTTTGGGATAATCGTGCATATCTTCAGCTGCTTTGCAGGTTGTCGTAATTACAGGTAAGTTAGGCAAAATATAGCATTGCTTTTTATGCAGTTTTCAAAATAAGAGTTTATTTTTTGAGTCTGGCTACAGCAAGAGGTTATGGAATTCCAGATAAAGTATATAAAGGCTAATAATATAGAACATGAGATGACAAGTTGTCAGATTGTGCTATAGTGTTTATACCTTGACCTGTAATATCTCTTGGTGTATGAGGCCTTTGTTGGCGGCGTTTGTACCAGTATTGGGTTTTTACAACTTTTGAATTTTATTGTCGACCCCATTTTATACCTTTTACTTTAAAGATGTTTAATTGGGTTGTAAACGCATGCAGTGGCACCAACTTGTTCACTCAGTCTGTTTGGATAAGACACTGACAGCTTGGCACGTCTTGATCTGGGAATATTTTCAGACGCTTTAAAATTGTGAGGATGTCTCCTGGGCCATTCCAAAAACATTAAAGTTTTATTCCCAAATCCAGTCTTCTGTTGGTTTGGATGTGCGTTTTGGATCGTTGTCATGACGGGTTATTCTTTTTATCATTGATTAATCTGACTATTCACCTGGATTTTAAGGGATTTCACATCCAAAGTAAGTGTAGCATAAAACAGAAATATCCCATGTAACACACCTGTCCTGCTACCTGCTCCACTGACAGGTGAAATTCCTTCTACTAGCCAGCTGTCTTCTGATTGGCCGGTTGAGCAGTGATTCATCCTCAGCAGACAATCCCAGACTATGTAAACACACACTGCACAGGAAATAACCCAACTGCCCAAGTGCCTGAATCAGCGAAGACTAACAGTCTGAGCAATGTTGTTTGCTGTAATTTTTTTGTTGCCTAATGTCATTGTCCTGTCTGATGCGTCATGAAACCTGTAGGCTAAACTTAGTTTACTTTCGAATCAGTGTAAAACAATCCATTTAAAAAAAAGAAAGAAAGGAAACTGGAGCAGGTCCTGTTTTTTAAGCCAGTCCTGTCTCTGTCTCTGTCATTAACTGAACACAAAACTTTCCAACTGTTTTATTCAGATTTCTTGTTTCATTCAACCAACAGCCCAAAACCCAAAGAAAACCTGTGAATCTTCACATTGAGAATCAGGAATTTTTTGGTTAAAAATGTGTGAAATGTAGGGAAAGCGAGCAGCAACCTCCGGACTGAGAATTGAAGCCAACGCAACAAGTAGTCATCCTCAAATGACCACTTGAGGCTGTCTCCAGAAACGTCCCATAAAGTGTCCAACCTTACAGCAGGACTAATCATGTCTGCTTGCTGGCTCCACTCAAGCTCCACCTCTTTGTCCATTCTAGAGTTAGCTGGTGGCGTTAGGTGGAATCAGGAACTGACAAGATGGCATTGGCCAGAGACTCCGCACTGAGCTTCACACACAACCTCTGTCCAGGAAACAACGGCCATCTTTACGTACATCGGTAATTTTAGCCTACGTCATACAGTTGCACTAGGGATGCGCCGAAACCGAAAACCAAAAATGGAGAACTGCAATTTTTGCTTGCGGCATCACTCCTGTTTCGGCCGTGTTGTTTCGGTGATAAAAGTCTTTCGGTGGCCAAATATTCGGTGCATCCCTAAGTTGCACCCTAACAACTCAGCCATCGGCAATTCTTCTGATTGGCTAATAGCTGCAACCTTATTGTTGTGTTTATTTAAAAAAAATAAATAAATGAACAAAGTTGCGTTGCATTTGAAAAAAGCAGAATTAACTTGATTATTTTTCTCTCGGTTTCAGTTATGGATAAATTGTGGAGCTGTTTTTAATCAAAGGACAGAAAACATATGATAAATAATTTGATTAAAATGTCTATTATTGAGTTTTATGTCATTTTAGAATGGAATATCTTTGGATTTCTGACTATTACTTGTGCGAAAACCAGAAAATTAAGACGATCAAATAACAAAAATAACCACTAATTGTAACCCTGGTTCAGCGAAAACCTTACAGAAGTCATGAGGAGTAAACCATTGCTCTCCTGTTGGCACACACAGCCGCTTTAAGCGATCGTCCACCAGATACTTCATATATCTTCTATACTTCCTGTACGTTATAATGAGCGCGCTCACTCATGCAGGTTGGTGATAAACAACAGCGACGTGTACCAGTCGTGAAGAAGAAGACGAAGGATCAGCACGTCCTCCGTTCCTCTTTGCCTCTTTTCATTTCTGAGTGTTTTTTTTTCTCTCTTCCGTCTCGTTAGCGCATTAAAAAATGCTGCTGCTCCCAGAAAACATCAAAATGTGCCTCTTTTTGTATTTTTTTTGTACCGAGCAGAGCTGTGTATGTGTGTAGGTGTTCACAATAGCAAAGATTGAAGCTTTCACGAATAAGATGCAGTCATTATTCAACAGTTTCACACTTGGAGACATTTATTTTTGGGCCTTAATTACAGCAAACCTCGCAGCTGTGAGCCTGTCATTCTTTATTTCGCTCACAACCCAACGATGCTCTTAATGTCTGCATTTATTAATGTTCTCGTTTATATGTCTTCTTGTAGTTGTACATTTTCACTTCTGTGGCTCTACCAGACGAATGCGGACCATGGTAGAGTGGTCCACATCCGTCTGGTAGAGCCACAGAAGTTAAAATGTTGGTTAAATTGACTCAAAATATCTTGAGTGCTTTTCAAACCCTGAGAAACACTTGTAGAGGTTTTAAAAATATATATATATAACAACTCATTTTAATGCATCTGCCTCTTGGATGGTGCGTCTGGAGCAACCTGATTGAAGCTTGTGTGTTTAAAAGCGAGCTCCGCTTTGTTGTGTTTGCCCAGCTGTTAATGTGTTGGTCTAATTATGCTGCTGTTGTCAGGGAGGCCTCAGAGTGAAGAGCTGCGATTTAAGAGGGCGGCCGACTGATTACTGACCTGTGCTCTGGGCTACTCAATCTCTGTGGATGCGCTTAAGAAATGTTTACGTATGCAGTCCAAGACGTTCAGCAGACGGCAGCTGTTGGATGTAATATTTCATAATATGTTCTTAAGAGCTTATTTGTGGGGGACGTGGGGGGCTGGAAGTCTTGTCACTCAACTCAGTTTTTGTAGTCTGCCTTGAAGCAGTAGCATTGATTCATGTCCTCTGGCTCCTCTGTCCTCTGCCGTCTTTGTGGTTTCAAGGGCTGGTTGGTCTAATGGCGAAGCAGCAGTGTCCCCCTCATGCATTAAGACACAAATTAAGCGGCTTTAATGAAATCCAGCATGTTTCATAATGATGCAGTAGCCATTGAGCTCCTGAGCTGAAGTCCCTGAACCGATTTTAATAGCATGCAGAAATGTTCTCAGACCAGTGGGGCCCCTGGAGTGTTGGGGAAAATGGGCGTCAGTACAATAGGTGATTTAATGGGTTGATCCGCTGGTGTGGTTCTTTAAAAACTAAGGAATGTCCCATTTTCTGATTTGATTTGTGTATTTTAGGAGCTCAAATGATCAATGCATAAACTCTTATTTTGAAAATCTTCTTGAATGGCAATGTAAAATTTTTATTTTGACATAATTGTAATGGTGTTAACCTACAAAGCAGTTCAAGTCATTAGCCATTTCCTCTGAATGGGTTAAGCTATCTGCTACATAAGCCATTAGCCTAAACAAGCTAATCCGCTAGTCCTACAACCATTTCGTTGTTAACACATTCAACTCGTCCCAGTAGCTTATTGTTCTTTAGTAACAGGAAGCCTCCGACAACGACGGCTAGCCGTTACTTATAAAGAGCTGCACCTTTGTCGCCATGCTTGTGTTGTGCCTGTACAGGAAGATATTGAGTTTTAGGTCACAGCGGGCGGGGACTTCAAGTTTTTCAAGGTGTATTTCACAACTGAGTGGCAGCTAATTGCATGTCTGAGCATTTGGTTGCAGGCAGCGTTGCATGACTCATGTAGTTTACCTCCCACTGCAAGGAATGACAAAAAACAAAACAAAAACCTGAACGTCAAAGTCTTGGAATCCATTAAACAGAGACCCAGGAAGTTGCACGCTTCACGACAGTAGCACAACCGCTATGCACGAGCATCTCAACACAGAAGATCCACCGGCTTCCGAACTTAAGCAGATGCTACTGGCTAGCTTGGTGGTGTTGCTCTCTAGTTGCAAAAGGGTTTGTTTCTGCACGTATGGACCTATAAAACTAAGATTTTCATGGGATTTTAGCAACTTTTAGCGTCTCCAATTACAATCAGCACAAGTCATTGACGTTAAATTATACTCAACGCTGTCTTTGTTCATTTGTGACAGAATATAGGAAACAACACGTTGCCTAATTACACAGAATAAATCAGAACTTTAGCTGAATAGTATAATTATAGCTGTCTTAAATTAAATTCATAGGTTTCATGTTAAAATATGTCCTAAAGCTAATGTTTAAAAGTTAAATTAGGAAAGTTCTGATTATTATTTAGCGCTTAACCCCAGAGGATTCATGGACTATGCATTTTTAATTTGTCCAAACCTTCAAATCCTTTTTGTGAAACAAAGAAAGTGACAACCCCTCAAAAATAAATTAATAAGAACGACGTATAATTACATGCCTTGAACTGTGCATGAACTCCTGCTGCCCTTGTGCCAATTTGTGAATGGGTGGCGCTGCAACAAACAATTACCCTGTCACTCAGTCACTTCAACGCTTGTTCTCGACAGGGATTCATTTGTGAGCTCAAGACAAATCACATGTTTAACATTAGTAACCCATGCCTTCCATGCCAAGCAGAGAAAGGATGGTTCTGTTGTTGACCTTTCGCTAAAAAATAAAAAATACCGTCTTGTGTTTTTGGGGTCATTTTCCGTAGTCGGTCCAAATAAATGACCGTTTCATGGTTTGGTAAAAAGTAGGCTTGTCGGTTCCATTTTAAAATCAAATGGGGTTGAAATGGAATAAACTAAAGGGCTGTTGATGTTTCCCGACATCATGAAGCCGATGTATTCGTGGCGGTTCCTCGTAGAGCAGAAATGTAAATGTACACAGGAGACGAGAAGAGCTTTTCATGCAACATAAGACATTCTGCAAATTGTTCCTGTCGGTTCTCTGATCTGTCTGCCGCATTATAACCACCCCCCTCCATCCTGCATCCCATCGAGTCACATCACATTGTCTCGTTGATGGAACAATTTGTAAGTCAGTTTTGTCAGCATCCCGCTTTTGCAAAACTCCCAAGAGCGCAATGGCTGGATGCCGCCGAACCATCGAGCTCCGTTTATTTCACCCCCGACGCCCTTCAGCTTCATCATCACGACTGCAAATACATTCTTACACACTCTCTGAATCTATCAGGCAAACGCGACGGCTTACGGTGATAGATATTTCTCCGGCTAAATGAAGAGTTGGAAGCGTGGAAGGCCGTTTAGAGACCTGTCTCAGCCTCTCCCCGTTAATTCAGGGTCACGTCAGTCAGTCTGCTCGGAGATGTGAGGCGTCGCACTCCGAAAAGACAGAGTAATCATTAAATGAATAAAAGGCTGCCGCTTGCTTGGTAAAGAATAGAAAACATGAAAAGCAAAGACAAAAAAAAAAAAAAAGACCGGGGGAGCTACAATGCCCCTCAGTCTAATGATTCCAGCCGGCATATTCTGCTTCCTTTTAATTTCATACAATGCCTTTAATTACTCGCTATTCTGGTTGCTTAAGTCTATTGTGTGGGATTATTACAGGAAGGACAGAGGGTTCATTATACTCAGAGATGGATGCACTTCAGAGGTTTTCTTCTTTTAGTCTTTCACAAAGATTCATGGTTTGCGACGAATGTTTAAAGAGTCAAAATGAAACTCAGAGCTTCGCCTCCAAAAACACAAACCTGGATTCATAACTTACCTGTCTCGGCTCTACGTCTTAGCTTGATGTGCACTGGTCGTGGTCTTCCTCCATCTGCGTTTGTCTGTTTGATCTTTGTACACATCCACTACTGAGTCGTCTTCTTTCTTTTATACGTCGCAGTGATCTTGGCAAACGTAACCATTTATTTATTAAACAGCTCCAACTCCAACATGATCTGCTCTGGTAAAGTCATCATAGTTTGAAGTCTGCAAAGAAACTCGACACAGTGGAACAGAAATCATAACGGAGACTTGGTGGCAAAATAAATAGAGCTGGACGTAAAACAAAACAGATTTTCATTCAAATCAGTCTTGATTGGATTGATTAGATATCAATTTCCTGCATCTCTGTTCAGCCTGAAAGCTGATTGGATTAAAAAAGTATGATGACAGAGGTGATAGAGAGATGAAAGATGGAGATGCCACAAATCTCTGGAAACAGTTTGAGCAAAGTAGTTTTGAAACTGAAATCTAAATGAAATCTCTAAATGAATTGATTCTGGAAACCACTGGCGATACCATTGGTGAAACCATTGGCGATACCCAGCCCTACTGCCCACGTCAACTTGTAGGGGGACCAGCGAAGAAGAAGAAGTTGACTAGTCGCCAAATAGCTTCTTAGCGGTGTCATTAATGCTGACATTGCTTTATTTCCATGAGTTTTGCCAGAATTCACTGGTGTTCCCAACACAGAGCTTGAGCAAAAAGTCACGGGACACCGCATCATTGTAGCTAGGAGACGAGCTTTACTGTGCACCTGCAGTAGAGAACTGAAACTGATGCTTTGTCTCATTGATGCCTCGGCGCTGACCTACTTCAATCAGTCTAAATACTTTTTAATAAATTTAATAAATGCATGTTTTATCATGAGCAAAACTCTCGTGACCAACGAGATCCTGCAGTTCCATGAAACCTGCTATCATTTTAACGTCTTCTCCTTTTAAAAGCAGCTGTAGCATCAGATCACTAAGCCACAACAAAGTCCCTGAATCTAACATAATCAGCTACCAGGTTTAACCTCATGCCGCCACCCTCCCCTCTCCTCTGCCTCGGGGCCCCACCATCAGCTAACAGCCAGAGAGGAAATGGAAAGCTCGGTATAAAACCATTAGAAGCTAAGTTACCGCTGCTTACGATGATGTTGCATCACTGCAGTGTGTCTGAGTCTAGATACAGAGAAGAATCCAGGCTAGGATGAGTCCAACCTGACGGAAGAAGGAGCAAAAATCATTTACTGCTGCAACAGGTGTTAAGTAAGGTGTCAGGTTTTTTTTGTCTAAAAACTCAAGTTTTTCTTTTTTTAACCTGAAAAATGAAATCAGCTGCAGTTTTTTTTTTCCCACACAGATAATTTGGAGTTTACATTTTATGTTTTGCTCATTAAAAAAGTCCCACTTTAAAGCCAGCTCCACAGCATTGCGTCGTTGTATGACGGCTGAATTCTGGGATCCCGTCAGTTGGACGCATTTAGCTGCATGTCGTGTAATCTGCGTCAGGCTTCAACGGAGCGTCCGAAGGTTGTGTTTGCTGTGGAAACAGTGGCAGGTGTGGATGTGTGCGTTGCGTCCTTGACCACTTTCTGTTTGCTCAGATCGGTGCAGCAGATAAAAGCTCTCGAGCTTCTTGCCGTCCACTTTTACTTTCTCCTTAAACCAATTTTTCTTAGTTTGTCTCAATTGCAGTTATTCTCGCCTCTACACCTGTAACTATGTCTGGTGCTTTTAGCAGAAAGGCGTCATTAGTGTACGAGTGCGGGACGTTGGGAAGAAGTGGGCAGTGAAGGAGGCTTTTGAGTCGCATTATAGGAAATGTGGGATCCACTAAAAAGACATTTATCAACGTTTTTTCAAAGTGCAATATGAGATCACAAGAGCTCTGTGAAAACTGTGGGAAAAGAAAAGAAAGTCCTTTTGAAAAATTCCATCCAATTACAGGAGTGCAAGCAGAACATTTAGGGTGCTCTCTCTCTTTAAATCCACAAAATGCACAAACAGAAGTAAACTTTGCTACAATCTAGTGGCTCTTATTCCGATAACTTTCCTCAACAAAATCCGTCAGTGACAAGTTCCGGCTGCAGTAGTTTCATCCAACAACAACAACGTTTCTGGCACCAACATCGACAAAGCGATCTCATCTCACTGGCTGCTCTGAACCAGAGGAAGCTTCCTGATTGGCTTATGTCAATCACAACTTCAGCTTTTAACCCTTTATGTGCTGCACACCATACAGGATTTGGACTCGACAAGTTGTGTCCAAAAACGGTCGCAAAATGGAAATATTTGGTTGCAGTCTTCAGTCCTGCAGTTAAATACTAGATACTGTTTCATGTGTGGATGAGGACACTGATTCAGACTTTGACACATTTGCAAAATTAGAGCTCGATTAATTGCTTAAACGGTTTATGTTCCCAAAATGTGGCGAATTTTCCTCTTTCTCCTGTGGCAGTAAAACCGGGACAAGCCATTTGAAGATGCTACGTTGAGGCTGTGACGCTATTGTCCATTAATAAACCAACAAAATAACTGGTGGATTATTTCAGAATTTAAAAACAAATGGTTACTGATGGAGCTGCAAGAAACCAGTGTACTTTCCCAATAGAAGCCATGTTTGCTTTAATCTAGAACATCTTTTTTTAGGGCCGTGCAGTAATCCTATCAGTATGCGGAGGTCTTTTGGTGTTTTCATTGCTTCGAGGGGGATTTCTGAGTTGAAGAAATGCTGGAACATGGTTTTGATCTTTTGGGAATTTCCAGTGTTTCATTTTTGGTCCATGCTGCTGGTGGTGATGGTGGTGATGGTGGTCAGCGGCTTTAAGGTCAAGGTAACAAAAAGATTGCAAAGGTTTGTTTTCAAGCAGCTTTCTTGTCCTGCTTCTTGTACATCGCTATGTCAAATATGTAGAAGCCACATGTCTGAGAGCTGTTCTTATAAATACAATCGAGGCGTTAAAGGCGACGCGTTCAGAGTGCTCTGAGGTGAGAGGGTCTCTCTGTGTGGGCTGTAATTAAAACCACCGGTCATCTCCTGAAAGCTGCTCTCACACTGCGAGTGTCGAGTCGAACGCTGCGCAGTTTGCGAGGAGGAAGCGGCTCTGAAACGCAAAGGGCTATATTAAGAAACTAGATGTGACACCTGACGGCGAGCAGATCACTGTTTTCAGAAACTCTTTCTTTAGTTTGTTTTACTTAGATTTACTTCATAGTTTCTGTTTCACCGCTCAACAGATTGTTTTTCTTTCCTCCTCGTGTGGGTTTCCAGCAGACGAGATGATTTGTTCTTCACTGCA
This sequence comes from Chelon labrosus, assembly GCF_963514085.1. Taxonomy (NCBI): domain Eukaryota; kingdom Metazoa; phylum Chordata; class Actinopteri; order Mugiliformes; family Mugilidae; genus Chelon; species Chelon labrosus. The sequence goes on from NC_140356.1 coordinate 19,289,573, forward strand.
CCCTCTCGCAGGGGGATAGGTTTGGTTTGTCTGGTGGATTTGTGCATCGGCAGTTCCAATAAGGATTTAATCCAGTGAGATCGATCCTGCATCCTTGACAAAGAGAAAAACAGCTTCTAGTATGAGCTTTGTGGAGAAAAGACTCTGGTCTGGACAATGTTTAACCTGATCTCTGGCCCTCGTTCAGACCTGGTATCAACTTGATTCATGAGTGATCTGATCACAAGTGGCCGCCATTCAGTCCAGGTCAAAAATTCAATTGTGGCCTAAAACAGAAAATAAAGATGAAAAGCATGACACCACTAACCTGTAGCAGGTAAACGTTCAAGAGTTGAGACCACATGCGTCTCGGTTGACCACTTGTGACCTGATCTCTGTTTTGCACTCTGCATGCAAATAATTAATTACAGAATATTGTGGAAATATTGTAAATCAATGGATCACTATCTACTGTTGTTTCAGAACCACAAACAAACATAGCTAACATGGAATATCTGCACCTTTAAGTGTGTGAGCTTTGGATCCTCACCGAAAGCACGCACTTAAAGTTTATTTAAGGCACCAATCAGGCATAACATTATGACCACCTTCCTAATATTATGCAGGTCTCCCTTGTGGTGACTCATCAGAGAGCTAACCCTAACCCTGAACCTAACCCTATCAGTTTGGGATCTAGTGAATTTGGAGGCCAGGTCAACACCTTGTGCTGCTAAAGTGTTTTTGTGTGTGTGTCTGTGTCAGGCTGCATCCTGCTGGGGATGGCTGCTGCCATCAAGGAGTGTCATTGCTATGGGGTGGGGGTGCCTGGTCTGGTCTAGGTGGGTGCTACATGTCTAAGTAACATCCACACCAATGAATGCCAGGTCCAGAAGTTTCCCAGCAGAACACTGAATTGTAACAAGATGGTTTAAATGTTATTCACTTCTCCTGTCAGTGGTCATAATGCTGTGGCTGATCGGTGTAGTTTTCTCCACTTTGACGTTAACGAACAACGCTCACGTTATAACTTAAATCGGATTCTCCCTCATGCCCAGTTACATCGCTGCTGCAAAGAAAAGTCACTGGTTCAGATTTCGTCTCCTTTAAAATCTAACTGAATCCAAACGGTCCCTGCAGATCAAAACTTCTCTCTCTGTAGCTGCACGCTCTGATAAACGGAGACAACGCTGCTGTTTTCACATCATCATAGTGGATGAACTCTTCCTTGGCGGCTCGCGGCTGTTTGTCCAGTCGTGTGTGTAATAATTTAACACCACACGTGATGAATGAGATGCACAGACTCGTCGAGTGTGTGTGTGTGTGTGTGTGGTTTAGGTGGCCGTGAAGGTGATACAGCTTTTCCTAACGCTTGTGGAAAGACAGGTGGTGAGGTCGCACGCCGACGCCGTGTCTTAACTGCCGTGTGGCCGTAGCTGACTACATGAAATGACGGATGTGTGGATGTTTCCACGTTCCCATGGCTTCGTCTTGACCTCTCGGCTCGGCCACAGGAAACCCCAAACCACAGTCCTCTCCTCCACAGGTTTTTTTTTTTTTTTTATTCTTTGTGTAAAACACTTTTAAATCCAGGACTTTCCCACGTGTGTGTGCGTGTGTCTCTCTTCGTATCTTACTTTCACTTCATTTCTTATCCATCTATCACCGTTACATTTTCGGTTTTGATTTCGTTTTCTGTCCTGCAAAGTTTTTTCTTTTTGGTCAGAATTTCTCAGAAACCCTCAATGTAAGTTCTGTTAGTTGTGCAGTGACTGTGCCACAGCCCATACAGTGATGGTAATCATGAACACACGGCTGATTACAGATGAATCATGCATTTAAAACTGGCAATCAGCAACCTCCTTGTTTTTTATTTTTCTTCTTTTGTGGTTGCTTCCGTTGATTTATTTCTCCTGGCTCCACCACACCACACTACTCCACAGCGCTAGTATTTCCTCTAAATGCGACTTCACAGAGCCGCTAACGTGGCTTTAAGCTCTTGTTTTCTTGTGTTGGACGCCGTGTTTCTGCTGCAGCTCTGTCCTCCTCGATTTATTTGGTCTCCCCTGGAAAAACATTCGGCTCTCTGTGGGTTTAAACCGGTGAAATCAATGTTAACAGAGTTAGAGGACTCTTTTTTTTGTTTCAGGTAAATCAGAGTTGAGTGTTCCTTCACTCTTGAACGTCTCGGTAATGTTTGTCAAGTGATTCCCATTTGGCTGCAGGAGTGGAGCAAACACACACATATACATCCCTATATATATGTATATGTAAATCAGTAGCTGTCTGCACTTTCAACTACATCTGACGCAGCGTTACCCATGAATAAACCAGTTGAACACAGTTCCTGTAGCTGTTAACACTCTGCAAGGGGGTTTTTCCTACCTTTTTTAAAACCTTGGACCATCGACATTCCTCTTTGCCTTCATGACAATTGCAATAAATTCATAAAGGATGAAACAGCTGTGTGCAAAGCTGGCTGGTCAAACTGTTTACGATGTCAACTCCTACTAAGCAAATAGTGATTATCTTTTTTATTGGTTAACTGTCATTATATGCCCATCAAAATTTCCTTATGAGTCCAACACTTGGTCAGTTGGTCACTTTTGTCAAATTATGTCCGTACATTGCTGAACCATGGAGGAAGAAGCCAACTGAACCTTTTGAACTTTTCCCGAAGTGCTCCCACTTTTGGTTTTGATTAAAATATTGTGTACATGGTCCCCAGAGGATGGACCCTACTCACTTTGGTGGTGTCCTTTCCCTTTCTGTAGTCTCCATAAGAACTTCACAGTGATTTTAAGATGAAATACATTCAGTGTAAAGTTCTCGTAAAACAAAGCAAGAGCCAAGACGCCATCAGATGTTTGGCGTTTGCTAACTGACTAACCGGTTTAGCTTTAACACAAAGCTAAAAGCAAGATAATAAAACCTGAGTTAGACTCGTATGACTTATTTTCTGTTTGTTAAATCACTTTATATCTAGTGTGTTGAAATGTAATGCTAATAAACCGAGTGCTCTTTAAAGGCCACGCTTCCAACCAATCAGAGCATAGCAAGATGTATGTGGAGTCATAATGTTGCAACAAAACACAAAAGAAAGATTCTTGGATCAAAGTGAAATCACTAGATTTTACTAGTTTTGGTGAAAAATTGGATTACTGCGCCCCCTGTTGGCCAGGAAATCTGGTAATGCAGCTTTAATTTGTATTTTTATTTTTTTACTCTCAATCCAAAGGCTCATTTAAGAGACTATGGGACATAGACGCCATAACTAATGTATGTCCGAACCTCCGAACCTCCTCAGTTAACCTTTCCTCCATGTGTTCAATCTTTATTGATCCAAAACTATCAATTCAAAAACTGCGCCTATTAATTTTTCTTACCCCCCGTTCTCCCGTCTCTGGCAATATGTTCTCATTAAGAAGTTATTCTCAAACTGTCTTCATGTTTGAGTTTCAGTTTTAAACCTCAGGCCTTGATTACTTCCAGAAATCTTGGGTTCACGTTGAAGGAATCGGCATCGCCATCAAAGCTTTGGGTCACTGTTTACGTATTCACTGAGTTTACGTATTGTGTGATCACTACATACAGTATATACTTGTGCTGCTATTTTGTGTACATATTTTTAGATTTAGTTTGAAAGCGGTGGTTGCAGTATGGGTTGTTGTTCATTTCCTGTGTGCTGACCCTGCGTGGCTTGGCCCTATGCCTTCCTCTCTTTATTTATTTTTTTCCCTTCTTGGCCTTTTCTTGCTTTATTTTCCCTCCTTCCTCAGATTTCCTTGTTGGTTCTTCTTGAGAAACATCTGCACAGCAGTTCGCAAAATATGTTTTTTTTTTTTTTTTTTTTCTGTTTCTGAGTCAGTCTAAATTCAGTGGCAATCACACAAAAACAGGAGCAAGCTTAACTTTTTAATATTCTCAACTTACTGCTGTTAACTTGCTGTTGCTGCAGTTTTATTTAAACACAAACTCAGCCTTTCCTAAAGATGGTTTCACGTTAAGAGCCTTCCAGCGGATTAAGATGTGCAACTCACACACTTTCTTTGAAGCCTTTCAATATGAAACCCTTGACTAAAAGACTGTTATGTCTCCAAACAGGGTCATGTTTGTTCCACATGAACAGCGCCCTCTTGTGGCATCCACAGCCTCGTAGGTGGAAATTTTTTTGGGAGCGAGTGGTGACGTGTTTGATTTTTAAAAACTGACGAGGTTGAAATTTATAATATAAAGGGGAGGTATGTTGACATTTAATTTTGTGCATGATCCCCAGAGGATAGATTCCCACTGTCCCACCACGAGCACGAGTCAGACTTCCCTCTACAAGTCCAGTTGCCTTTTTTGAACCTTTTTTTGGATATACTTGTGGTAGAAAGTTGGTCTGGAGTCTCTCTGTTGGGAACTGATTGTGCTCCTGCAAAGATCTCCTTCCTGGTTTAATCTCGTTCATTTGCTCCTTCAGTTGCTCAACCTCGGTTTAGACTGGAATATCTCTAGTAGTCTGGATTAGCCCCACCTACAAAGCTTTTGTTGGGGGGGAAGTTGGTCTGGAGGCTCAGTTAGGAACTGATTATGCTCCTGCAAATATTGTTTGGGCGGGGCTTTATGTGGTGATGGACGGGAGTCGTACATGTCATCTGAGCACCATGGAGTTGGATCTAATTGGTTGGAGGACTATCCAGTCTCTTTATCGGTTGAAATACGCCCCATAATGAAATCCAAATGCAGCGTTACCAGACTCATATTCAGGGACAACGGTTCCTTTACTCTTTTATTATGACACTACATTTCTTACACTCAGCTAACCTATCGTTAGCTTGCCAAATCGTTAGCATCGGTGGCTTCTAGATGGCCTTCTAGAGATGTTCTTACAACTTAAAGCTGCCGAGAAAGGTCTTGAAAACATTTGACAAGCTGAACAAAGAGCTAATGGTAGCCGTCGTGGGAAGAGGTTGGGTCCCATTTCCAATTCTTCTCAGTGGCCTGGGTGTGGTTGTTTTTCAGGTTTCACCGGTTTCGTTTGAAGGCGACAATTGTACATAGTAGTACATATTCAAAATAAATCGTTCCCTTTTAAGTTCAGGTGATATGAACCATTGCAATATTAAAATACAAGGTAGACAAGGTCACTGCTCAGTAGGGTTTGTTGACATCGGTACATAACAACACAGGGCGACTGATTATATAGTTTAAAAGTAGAACTTAGATTAATTTAATCCATTTAATCCTCATATACTCATTCTATTATTTAGTGGAAGTATAATTTGGATCTTAAACAGATCCGACGATCGGCTCTAATTATGTTTCCACTCGTCTTTTTTATCTCTCTATTTATTTCTCACGGCAGCAGTGGAGAAAAGAAGCTGTACCCAGTTACAGTCACATTGTTACGTCTAAATGAAACCAAATGTTGGGATTTTTCTGTTTTTTTTTTTTTTTGCTCTGAACACCACACCACCACACAGCGCTGGCTCGGCCTGCACGAGACAGTACAACTTTCCAACCAGATACCCTTTCATGTGTCGGGGTCTGCAGCTTCAGTTTGGATTCGCCGATGTGTGTTTGTGTGTTAGGTCATTTCAGCCTCTCGCTGGTGATTACAAGACACCGACAGGAAGGTTGTGGGAAGGTCGGGACATGTGCCTGTGCCCACATATATCTTTTTTTTTTCTATAATTGCTTGTGTCTGATTTCTTGTCTTGTACAGATATGCTGTCACACTGCGTTAAGCTCTGTTTGAATGCAGTTAGTTTTATAATAGCGTGTACGTTGGGTAATTCGTGGCATATTTCATTTGGAAGCACATCACAGGATAAGATCTGATTAAGTCCGACTGGACAAACATCCCCCTCAACATCTGTCTCTGCATTCCAGCGAACCCACCAGGAACTTGGAAAGGGCAGCAAACCAAAGACCTTAGAAACTTAACTCCGCTTATATTGTATTTCTAACAAGTTCAATTAAATCCGATGTGCTGACTTAAAAAAGAGGAGGCATGCGTGCACGGTGTTTGGCAGGAAGCTTGTTGTTAATTTTAGTTTGATTTAATTTGTGTTCACAAAGCTGTTTCTCAATATTGACCTACACAAAGCAAGGACAAAAAAAGTTTAGTCTAAGCTGCTCAAGTGCTGTTTTGCAGGATTCACATCAACAGGAAGGAGCAAGAACTCTAGCAGCTTCTCCAACGACCACTGGAGGCTCCAAGAATGAGTCAACTTTACGGCAGAAATAAACAAGTTTACGCCCTGGTACTTAAATGATTTTGGTCTTTATAGCCTTTTATTAAGATAAAATAACAATTTAATTATATCAAGCCTTAAAGTTATGCATAAATAGTCTCATTGAGTGACGTCTGCAAAGATGGACACGACCAGAAACGCCACACTGAGCTTCAAAACTGCTCTCCAGGAAACAGTCGACCATCTCTACAAACAGGCAATGAGTTTAGCCACTCGGGACTGCCGATTGTTTGTTTAAAGAAAATTTCATTTAGTTCTATTTCAGTTTAGGAAGGAAAATCTTTACCATTAGCTTAAAATTAGACGATCGAACAATAAAAATAACCATTAATTGTAACCTTAGTTAGGTGAGATGTGCTGCTTGCTTGTTTCCTGTAAGCAAAACAGTACAGAACCTGTGAAGGAGTAAACCACTGCTCATCTGTTACCATGCAGAGCCTCTTTAAGCGACCATTTCTTAACAAGCTGGGAGCTGGGAGGAGTTGGGCGCTGCCAAGTTTGTGGCGGCTGGTGCCGCGAGCTTCACGAAACTTAAGGGTTTTTGTCCGTCTTTATGTACGCTCTATGGTTTAGCCTAGCTTAGCACAAAGACTGGAATCAAGTGGGACAGTGTTTGACTCCTTTTGACTTGCAAATCCTCAATAGAAAAAGGCGTTCATTCTGCAGAATAGCCGGTTGTGTTGCGGTTTTGGCAGGAGTCCTTATAAAATCAACTTTTATATAAACAGAAACGGTGAAAGCTGGAAGTTGATACTTGACTGAAAATAACAGCCGATTCAACTTTTTATTTCCACTCATAGATCCTCATTTTAATACGATTTGTTTCATATACTTTCCTATCGAGCTGCTTGTGCTTTTAGATTTTTGAGACGACTACATTTGTCAAATTCAAAGTGTAGTTTTACAGAGACGGGCAACAATTACTCACATTTGATGAAGTGGAAGAAGAAAACAACTTGTGTCAAATACAAACTGTTTATTCTTCATTTCAGGAGTGAAAAATGGTCGGTTTGACTTATTGCTCGGCCGGAGCATCCGATTGTAAAAACACGCATGAGCAGCCGCCGTCATCACTCAGTGTATTTACGTGGAGGCTGATAGGACATGCAGTGTTGCACATTAGACGTCTGACGTCGTCCTCTTCCTTTAACCGTTTTGTTTTTGTACCATCAGAAACTGGTCCAGCTGTTGTTTCCTGTTGTCGTCCTCACATTAGTCCACGTTTCCTAGAACAAATGAGTCCACTCTTCTTCTTCTTCTTCTTGTGGACTTACAGTTTGGTGCGTGTGTGTTGTAGTAAATTCCTCTTCCAGTTATGAGGTGATTAGTCATATGGTATCAGTTTATTTTGGCTGTAATGGAAACTGTTCGCTGCCAGAAACACCCCTCTGTTCGCTTCCCAACTTTCCTCTCCTCCTCCAAAGCCTCGTTCTTTTCTTTATTGCCTTTCTTTACTCGTAACACCTTTTCTGCTTCTTCCTGATTGCGTTCTTTTCATTCTTTCCTTTAACCTTCCTCCTCCTCCTCATCTATTTCCAAACTGTTTCTTCTATCATCATTTTCTTTATTCTCATTCCTCCTCCTTCTCTAATGAGATTTTTTTTTTTTTTTTTTTTACCTCTTCTCCTGTTTATAGAGGATGACAAACTGGCTCAGCTCCACCCTGCTAATAAAGAAAACATGCTGCGAATCTGGAAGTAAAGGAGCATTTCACTCCGTCACCAGACACAGCAAGTAATCATTTATATAAAAAGAAAAAACAACAGCTTTCTTGTTGTTTTGTTCCAGATCGACTGGCCTTTGTAAACACTCTTGTCTGTGTTCTTGCTCTTGAAGGAGTTTAAAGTTGTGTCAGCTAGAGTGGAGGATGGTTAGGAAAGGCCATAAACACATGGAGATGGATGACTGTGGTCGACGCTGTGTTTACATTTCCTGATTAAGCAGGAATGTGAGGACGGCTCGGCTGTGTCGGCGTGGGATGGCGAGGATTAGGGGTCGAAACATCTATGCTCAAAAACAAATTAAAAAGAATGAAACATACGCAGGAACCTCTCCAGATTTCATTCAATCAAAAGAAGAAGGAGAAAAAGAAGTGATCTGGTCTCGGGTCCAGGTTAAAGTTCAGGTGTGAACACTGATCTGGTGTCAGTCCACATGTGGAGGTGGTCTGGGAAACATGTGACCTCCTTCCTTTGGTAGTGTGAACACACAATGAGTCCTGGGTCACATTAAAGACCACCTACTCAACAGGGCTGATCTGTGGAAGAGGAGTTTAACTCATTCATTCAACCACTAGTAGAAATGATCACATGAATAAGTGATACCTGCTCATTAGTAATGAGTTTGTGGTTCTGAAACAGCAGTAGGTAGAGATTAATGAGAGACGGCAGCTGTTATGATGTTCTACTAAGCGTGAAATTGAGATTGGAGCTCTAGTGCTGGCTCGGGTCTTCAAGTTGGACTGTTGTCTTCAGATTGCCCCTGAATGAGGACGTAAAGAAAGATGACGACTCCGTGATTGAATTAGAGGCGAAGACGGTGTGAATTTTAAGCTTGTGTCCTCCACTTTTGAACGCTTTCTTCTAAGTTGTTGTGCAAACATGGCACTGAGATGTTAGAAATTTGAGGTTCTCTTGGTTTTATTTGTGTTTTGGGGTTTGAACAATTGTAGTTCTTGATTTATGTTTGCCTAATTAATTAACAAGACATCAGGCAGATGCAAAGTAATTGAAAAAATATGAACTAAACCGTAAAAATGATGCAAAATCAAAGATTTCTTCCTGCTTTTATTAGCTTGGAAGATATATTTACTAAAATAGTATTGATTAAAGGTACAGTCTCTTCATACGTTGTCCCTGAGCTGTTTGTTCTTGAGTTTGTCTTCTAAGGAGGAGGAACTTGAATTGCTGCAGGTTTTTCCCAAGGACATAAACGCCATATTTATCGTTAAATCGATCTCAAAGCATATTGATGCATATAGTTCTGTCGCTCTGCACCTCTTCTTAAAAACGAGATGTGGAGCAGCCGGAGTCCGACAACACCGGGCGGCTGAACTTGAAGGATGATTGGCGTGAAAATAATCAGAGGAGCTCAGTTTGGGATTTAGGGTCGGTTTTGAGTTCAAGGTCCCGTGAATGTTACCGGGTTTGAAATGGAAATATGTGAGTGATCAGAAGGATGTAGACGGGGAAATAGCATGTGTGCGACTCGGCGGGAGGCAGACGTGGCAAACTAAAGCTGCATCTCATTAACGGGAATGTGTGTGGCGGAGGATGGGGCTGCCAACGGGAGGACATCAATGCCAACAACACACACACATTTTCAGGGTTATTTCTCAAGGACGCAGACGTACACGCCGCTGATTGCCGTATGCTTGTGGGTGAATCCGCCTCTTATCAGCATGGAGTCGTACAGACCTCCACCAAATTAACCAGACTAGCTCAACACCTCTTCAGGAAATTCTCAGCTCCACGGCAACCCCCCAGATAATCATCTTACGGGTTAAATTTGGGCTTTTTAGACTTAAACTGAGCCACATTTGCGGAATAGTAGTCACGGTAATAGAGCACAGATGAGTGATGGTTTGAGAAGAGTGACAAAGACTTCTTTTTTTTTGGCGTGGAAAATGCAGACAGCTTCTAAAAGTGTAGTTACAGCCAGCAGCTTGGTGACCGAAGACAGGAAACAGCAGTGACTGGTGTCTTCTGCTCGACATTTAAAAAAACTGACAAAAATATACTCGTTACGTTTCTCCATGAGCTCAACATCACAAAGGAATCATGGAAGTGTTGGTATCTTCAAGAAAAACAACCATATGTTTCTTGTACTATTTGGATTTATCTTTATCTAGACACGGGCTCTGAATTTGAATGATCTCCTGGCGCTTCACGGATTTCCATCAAATATTTGATGTGCACTCAGCTGCTCTTAACGCAAGAGCTTTGCAGCAAACAGATCAGAGCAGTCACGGAGGGAAGAGCTGAGTCAAGAGTTGGAAATGTTCAGGATAGGCGTGATAAAAGTGAAACTGACAGGAGAGGGAGGAATCAGAGGAGGTCAGGGAGTTTATGAGCGTACGTGGACTTTGGTGTTTGACTAAGAATCTGTACAGGAATGTGTCTTGTGACCGCCTGAATCGGAGCCGACTGCGACATCAGGCAAGTCACACCTGCAGCTTTGTCTTTTTATGCCAGTGTTGGGTAGTTAGAACCATAATATTAACACAGGACATGAGTAGCTGGCTCTGATTTCATGGCCTTATCAGGATAACAGCGCCTCATTTAACCCCAGTCAGAACAGATTCAGGTCTGATCACAAGAAGTTTTAAATTGGATTGAGAGGGATGGTGTAAATCTTTGACAATTCGTTCAATGGTAAAATATTTGCTCCCAGTAAGCATGTGAACTCTTGATGTGCTGGTTTATCTCTGGTTGGTGTAAATCCATTCTTGTAAACATCAGGTGAGGAACTGAAGAACTGAAGAAGCTACTTGGATTAGTGGTGAAACGTCTTCTCAAAAAACTCTAAAAGGTCCACTTGAATTTGAGGAGTTGAGAAGGTGAGGAGTTTCCAGGAGGGACAGAAACATGGAGGTAGAAAAACAACCAGTTGTTGTACCAAATGTTTGAAAAGATGAACTGAGCTGGAATCCTTGCGGACAACAACATTGGAGACGTGGAGACATCTTGGTCGTCTTCTTGTCATTAAAGTTGAGGCAAAAACATTGGTTACCATTGGGTTGTGATTTAAGGTTGACACTGCTTGGCCCATGTTAGCAATCATTTGGCACGTTAAGCCAAGCCATGCCTCTTTGATTATATTATTATTATTAGAGTGAAGAGTGCATCGTCCCCCAGCAGCCTAGGCCTACAGCAGCATAACTAAGGGATGGTTCAGTCAAGCCCTAACTATAAGCTTGATCAAAAGGGAAAGTCTTAGTCCTGACCTTAAAAGTAGAGAGGGTGTCTGCCTCCCGAACCCAAACTGGGAGCTAGTTCCACAGGAGAGGAGGCTGATAGCTGAAAGCTCTACCTCCCATTCTACTTTTTGAAAATCCAGGAACCAAAAGTAGGCCTGCACTTTCAGACCGAAGTGATCTGTTGGGGTGATCTGGTACAATGAGGTCTTTAAGATATGATGGAGCTAGGCCTTTAAGGGCCTTGTATGCAAGGAGGAGGATGGAAGCCAATGAAGAGAAGCTAAAACTGGAGTAATATGATCTTGCTTGCTAATTCCTGTCAATGCTCTTGCTGCTACATTTTGAATCAATTGGAGGCTTTTTAAAGAGCTATTTGGACAGTAATGAATGACTGTAATCCAGCCTGGAAGACACAAATGCACCAACTAGATTTTCAGCATCACTCTGAGACAGGCTGTTCCTAATTTTGATGATATTACGTAGGTGAAAGAAGGCAGTCCTGTTTACTTGCTTAATGTGCAATTTAAAAGACATATCCTTGTCGAATATAACACCAAGGTTTTTCACAGTAGTACTGGAGGCCAAGGTAACGCCATCCAAAAAAAACAGGTGATTAGATAATGATGTTTAATGTTGGTCTTGATGCTTTAGAGTCCATACGATGGTTTCAAACGTCTCCATTGATCAACAGGTGGCGCCTACAAAGGTAATGATGAAGACAGCTGCAGTTAAAGTCATCTTTGCAAATGTGTTATGAGGACGGAAACGCATTTAAAAGCATCTGTCGTTTGTTTTTCCACCTTGACTTAAATAAATGCACGTCTTCGATCCGTCTGTGTGTTGAGTGCAGCTAGCCAGCTCTTTTGGTCCGTTGGCCTTTTGTTTGTGGTTAAGGACCTCCCGTGAAGAAGGTCAAGACACAGCAGATTTTAACAAAGCAGAGGAATGAACTCGGGGATAATTTAGGACGGAAGCTCGTTCCAGGTCTTTGTGCGGACCGGCCGGCATCGGGCGAGGGAATTCAAAGTGCTTTACATAATGCAAAGAAATGCATTAGAGCTGCATTTAAAAAAAATAAAAAAATAAAAATCAGACAAGAAATGTAGCCTCACTGGCCTGAGTTTAGACGAGAGAGTAGTATTGATTGGTCCAAACACACATTATACTCATCTGGGAGCTGTGAGTATCGGCCGAGCTGCAGTTAAGAGGATAAGAAGCAGCTTCTGTCATTAAGATGAGATCCTGATACTGGAGAGAAAGAGGCAACGTAAAAGTAGTTTTGCTCTCAGACATCAACATCCCACCTGGACGATCCAATCGCATCTGGCCTGATTTAAGTACCCCAGTTATTTGCATACAGAGAAACTGTATGCAAATAAACACCATTTGGGTCGTAGTAAAATATTTTAACAGCTGCTGTCTCTAATGGATCTCTACCTACTGCTGTTTCCGAACCATGAACGCCGCTGTTTTGTGTGCATGACTTCAGGCACACACCTTAAGTTATTATTTACAGATCTCTGGCATGACGTTAGCTAGACCTGCATTAAACCCCCTGAAGCTTCTGGACTTGCTGTCATCTTCACTACTAAAGGAAAATAAAGAGGCCGGTGATGCACTTAACTCCACGTGGCTCTTCATACATCAACATCAATAATTAACCACATGCCGACACGTTATTTAATGAGTAACGAGAAACTCGAGTGCCGAACTCTGGGGAAGTGCTATTAGGGCCTGCCCACGGGCTAAGCATTGTGTGAGATGCACTAGCGTGCTAGCAGCTTAACGACGCCCACTTTCAGTTTCTGGCCGATCACAGGATAGTTGCTGGAGGCCAAGGTAATGCCATCCAAAGAAACCAGGTGATTAGGGGGGTTATGCAGGTCTAGCTAACCCTAACCCTAACCCTCGACCTAACCCGGACACCACACGGTTGATGTGTCGAGAACAAACTGACTCAAATGCATCCTGGTTGTGTTCACACCTGGAACTTAAAGCTGGCCACTTGTGATCCAACCCTAACCCTGATCTTAATGAAAGGTCCGAACAAGGCCTCAGTTTGTATGTGACCGGTCGGTTTTTAGAGGTTTTGCTCGGTTGCTTCCATTCGACACGCCGTCTTCATTGTCGTTCTCTTTTTCATTCCTCTACCTCCCTCTGCGTCTCACTTTTTCTGCTGCTCCGTCTCGTCTTTGCTCAGCTCTCGCTTAGTTTGCCGTCGCTGAGTTTCGGACTGTGGCTAACACACACACACATACACAAACACACAAAACTATCTCAGACTGAGCGCTGCGCTACACTGGTCAGGAAATTGGACCCTCAACAGTCTGTATATTGGAAATGAAATTCCTTTCAGAGGCCCACACACACACACTCTCTATCAGACTCACACTGAGTTTTGAAGAGAGGCTTCTGTTGCTGTTGCTGCTGCTGCTGCTCGCTGGCTTTAACTTATAGAGTCTTATCTGCAGAACCACTATCAGTAGTTTAACGATAGAGCTGCTGCAGCTGAGTCGTCCCCCACCTCCCTCTGTCTCTCTCTCTCCTGTCTCTTGTCTCTGACACTGACAGTCTTTTCGTCCATGTGTGCTGCCGACAGATAAGGCCTTGATGTTAATTACAAGACATGCAGCCTGTCAGTGAGCGCAGAAAAGCAGACGGTGCACAGGAGTTTTAGAATCAATACCAGAGCTCATTATGGCAGGACTTTGTTCCGCAGGCTTTGTTCGACGCAAAGAAAAAAAAAAAAAAGATAACTTCAGGTTCTGGAAGAGTCGTTTCTGTCAGCTGAAAGTTTTTGCTGGAATCTGGGAACATGACACAACAGCGCAAAATCTGTCTGAAGCAAGATTAGAAACAAGCCGTCCTGATTGTCTCAACGGGGATAATTTAAACTTCCTGTAAAGTTTAGTAAATCTCTGACCTGCATTTGAAATGAATAAATAACTCATTTCTTCATGATAAACACAAGGTTGAACTGCAATTTCAAGATTTTACTGGATAGTTGAAGAATATATAGCAGGTTGGAAGGATAATTTCAGTATTGTGTGATTCAGAGCCTACATCTGTATTTTAACAGCACGACTTCAATTGAACACTTGAGCATGTGTCATAAAAAAACAGAGTGAGCATTAATCTACCTGTAAAAACAAATGTCTAGACATTCTAAACATAGTCCAGACTGCAGGTCTGCTAAATGCTATTGATGCTATCGTAAAACCATAAAAACATTACTACGGAAATCATGACCTGCAAATTACTAAACCGCTGCATACTGGTTGTTTGGTTGGTTGTCTGGTTGTCTGGTTGGTTGGTTGGTTGGTTTGTTGGTTGCTTTTATTGGTTGGTCGGTTCAGACCAAAAACCTCCTGGAGGGTTTGAGAAACAGGAGACACGATGAAAGCTTCCTCTGTGATCTGACGGTCGCCACCGAATCAAAGTCATTTGATGTCCTCAAGGTTTGTGTTTGGCCTCCTGCAGTGAGAACATTAGCAACATCTTAAGGAAGGACACAACCTTCCGGAAGATTGGACAGGAGTGACCTCCAAACTTGTCTTTAATTATACCTGGGAATATTAAGGCCAAACTTTAAAGTTTATTTTAAACTTTGGCTACATGCTACACGGACAGTATTTATTCAGTCCGATAAATTCATTTGTTAAAACTAGCTTAGATTGTTACATGGTATTATGCAAAGCCAGAACCTTATGGGGGCTAGGATTAATAATGGATTGAAAAGCTTTATAGCCTCAAAGTTCATTCCTACAATTCCAAACGTTACAGATCCGATAAGGAGTGATGGATTTGATGCAGATTACTTAAACAGAGGACAAACACAGGCAGCTAAACCCGTGACTGCACCGTGAAAATGCAAAAATGAACCTCTTTACATGAACGTTTCTCAGATTATTAATCAAGTGTCTGACACTGTCAGCTTGCTCCTTAAATAGACACTGACCAGGAATAACATTATGACCACCATCCTAATATAGTGTAGGTCTCCCTTGTGGTGACTCATCAGAGAATGAACATGGGCCTTCTGAGGGTGTCCTGTGGTGTCTGATCAACACAATGTTTTAGTTGTTCCTAAAGTGTTTTTGTGTGTGTGTCTGTGTCAGGCTGCATCCTGCTGGGAATGGCTGCTGCCATCAAGGAGTGTCATTGCTATGGGGTGGGGGTGCCTGGTCTGGTCTAGTAACATGCACACCAATGAATGCCAGGTCCAGAAGCCAACAGATCAAGAGCTTCGTAGGAGATCATATTATCAAAGCATCAGTCTGTTCTGACTGAGGTGGTTACTTGATGCATTTTTATTCTGATTATTAGTGGAATACAAGAATCAATGTACGCTTAACAACTGTCAGTTCATAGTTGTGTAGCTAATTGTTTGTGTTACCTCTCTACTTGTTGCACAGCTCTCTAACTTGAATTACAGTGACTCAGTGTTTGTCTCCATGTCTGTAGCGATGATGACTGGATTACGTGCTCATTCATGCATCCACGTCTACAACCATTCATTTTTTTTGTGGTTCTAATTGGGCGTATTTCCATCTGATGAGTTAAACTGGGACCAGGAAGAGGATATTAGTGAGCATGTGTGTGCTATCAGATAAAGTCGATGGTTTGTTTCTTTACTTGAGTCATTCCTCCTCCTTCTTCGCAGACGAGCTTTCTCAACGGTGATCTGAATCAAAATCTGCTCCTTCGGCTGCTCTGATAAATCAGAAATAGCAAAACAAATATGTTCCGTCCCTGTTTTCTTTCATTAGCACAGTTAATATCCTAGCAGCAGTTTCATATTTGTCATTAGTTCAGCAGAGAACAGTCCGAATGAGACGCTTTCTTTTCTGTTGTTTCTGTTGTTAAATTGCTCTTAAAATTCATTCCCAGGTGATATTAAAAAAGGGCTCCGGTTCAGCGCCTTTAGAACAGTAATTTCCTCCGTAGCGAATTTGCCAATTTATCCTCTCAGCTGTTTACAGCCGTGAACTGGAATCCCCATTAACCTCGAGGCTGAGGCGTTTTTGGCGAATTCCCATTAACCTCCAGAACGAGTCGTTTGGTGAATTCCCATTAACCTGCAGCATTAGTCGTTTATCAGACAAACAAAGAAGTGTTGGTGGGAGCGTTCAGAGATATTTTTGTCTGCTCCTGCTGAATGGTTGCTAAATGTGTGCTCCCATAAAGTCAATTGAGCGGAGCACATTGTCACAGTCGAGCCTATTTAAGGTCTAATTGTTCCGGTGTCTCCAGAATGGAGGGACACCTCATTTTTGAGAAAGTCAAGGGTTCAAATCAACCTTCTGCGTATTCTCTTCATGTCTGAATTGGTTTCCTTTAGGTGCTCCAGGGTCTTCACACTGTGTAAAGATGTGCAGATTACCACCTGAAGATTATTTTCCACCAGTTTGCACAGATTTTACTGGTGGGTAACGGCAATGAAATGAGAAGCAAACTGTCTGAAAAGAATGCGCTGAAGCTAATTTGTTTCTTTTATTATCTAAAAGTTGATGTTTTGGGGGGCAACGATTGCTTGACTGCTTGTCCTGTAAAATCTAGGTCATGAAGATTTTCAGCCATCCAGGTTGTAGTGTAACTCCAACAAACGTAACGGCTTCTTCAGTTCTAACTGAGCGATTGGGAGTTTAGGTTTTTATTTCAGAACATTTGTGGATGGTTCACACCTTAAACTCACATGACTAGGGGCTATTATTGACCCAAAACGTTGCATTAAGATCCGTCCTGCACGATCCGAAGAACTGAGGACTCATTTGACCTCATTCCTTTGGTAGTATGACATTGCAATGAGTCTCGGTGGATGATAGAGACTTTGCAGCTTGTTCCAAAATATATATCGTTCCTTTAATTGATGCCATCATGTGTTTCTGGTTGTTGTCACCCTTTTGTATCTATGCTGCTGGAAACTCAACAAGAAGCATTCATGGCGGAGAACAAAAACAGAACAAAAACATCAACCCTGCAAGTTGTAGTGTCTGTAAAATTGGTTTGAATCGCCAGCAGTACGCAGAAACATATTTCTGTGCAAGACGAGCCTAAATCCCAGGAATGCCAAATATTTGACACTGCGCTGCATGAGTGCCGCTGCTTCCACACTAAGCAGCCACGGTAAGTATCCTGTTTAGTGTAACGCCAGCACCGTGCAGGCTGAAGAAAACCTAAATTAAGGAGAAAGCTGTGCAAATAGGCTCTCATTTCAGCTACAGTTAGCTCAAGCTCCCAACCACAACGGACAATGGGATCAAATAATATCATCGATACCCATCTTTAGTTTACACGGACGTCGTCTGCGGCTGATGTTGCTGCAAATCCCAAGAGAACGCTCGTTGTTCTTGCAGCAGAAGGAACATCTGTTAAGACTGTTAGTAAAGGCATTTCTGAAACAAGAGGCAGCTGGACTTGTTTGAGTTTCCTTGAAGACGTTTCATCCATCTTCAGTTTAAAGTGACTGGAGAGGATTTATATGTGGTAGCCCAACGCTTCAGGGTGGTGAAACATCTTCGAGAAAACTAAACAAATCCAGTTTCCTTTGGTTTAGATATGCACTGTGCTCAGTTTATGTGTAGTGCAGGTTGAGCTTGAGAACGAGCTTCCCGTATGGACAGGCGTGTGGAGCCTCCAGAGGGAACTTGTAAACTTGGTGTAAGCTAGGATAGCTTCTAGGACTGTATGGGCTAAATCTGATTTAGCATGTAATTCATTTAAACTTGACAAAATTGACATCCTAAATACCCCTGAGACTCTGTAGATGATATAGGGGAAGGGGTGGGGGTATAGATGCAGGATGGATGAGCACTGATGGGCCATTTATGGAATTTCATTTGTGCCCCAGTGAATCGTAAATGGCACTGGACTGGACCAAGCCAGCACTTCATTGCAGCCGGTCACTACTTGTCTCTTATGGACATTTAGTTTCTTCTGGCCTCGGTGCAGTTGAGTGGACAGAGATTGGTTTGCACCCTTAAGTGTGTACTTTCTCGTGTCCGTGCACATTTTTTGTTGGACAAATTGAAGCGTGCACGTCCACGCAGACACATGTATACATCAGAGGGAAGAGGTCGGTCTAGTCGAGGGTCAGCGAGCGTGTGAACGGAAACCCGGAGTCGTCTTTATCCAAACAGAAAGGAAAATAGAAGCTGATGGCACTGGGAAGGAGCAAACATAACGTCGAGGGACGGGGTGTGAGTGTAATCTGAAGCCATGATGTCCCTGTAGCCATGCGGCCGTTGTGAAACTGAGTAGATGTGAGTGAAAGGGGAGCGATGGGTTGAGATGCAGCCTGCAGCTTGGCACCTTCCTGACGCTCCGTGTCATCTCGGTTCGCGTGATCTCTGCAGAGATTCCCCTTAATACCATTCAGCATGGGACACGGAGTCATAGCAAGGGAGATGAATCCTTCAGCTTCTTGTCACCCCTCCCCTCTTTTTGCCCTATCGTTAGCCTGGAGCAGCTCTTATTATACATGCACACCCAGAAAATCAGTGTATTTGTTGTTGGTTTTCACACATTTGTTCAAAGTGCTTTCACAATTTTTTTTTAATTTTTTTTAGCAGGCACAGTAAACAGGTGTCATTTGGTTTCCCGGTGGAATCGAAACAAGCTTGATTTGTTTACTCCTGCTCTTGTCAAAAAATAAAAAAATAAATATTTGCAGTTGCAAAGTTGAATCTTTTTCTCGACGCTTTAAATTTGCATGCGTGGTGAAACGCTACGCTGGCATTCATGATTCCCAGAGAATGGTACTGACTGGTTTCAGTAATCTCTGTGACATTTAACTCTGAATTGAATGCATCGTGGCTGAGGAGTGTGTCTATGTGTGTGTGGAGGCGTTTATATCTAAAAGCTGATTTTTTTTATGTCAGGTCTGATTGTCCAGGGATGAAACCGCAAACATTGGTTTTGATTCTCAGTCATCCATCGTAGTATCTGTGCAAGAAAGCTAAAAACAAAGGCAGTTGGACTTGTTAAGGGTTTCTTAATGATGTGTTGTGGTTTCTTGAGTTCTGACTGAGTTTAGGTTTTTATT
The DNA here is from genome assembly GCF_963514085.1 of Chelon labrosus. Classification (NCBI taxonomy): domain Eukaryota; kingdom Metazoa; phylum Chordata; class Actinopteri; order Mugiliformes; family Mugilidae; genus Chelon; species Chelon labrosus. Next base: position 19,308,753 of record NC_140356.1, read on the forward strand.
TCAGAACATTTGTGGGTTGTGCACACTTGAAACTAGGGTTTGTTAATGAAAATGCGCCTTGGGCCCTGTTCAGACCTCGCATTAACATCCGTCCTGGACGATCTGATCACAAGTGACCCGTCTGGATCTTAGTCCACATGAGGTGGTCTGGGATGCGTCGGACCTCCTTCCTTTGGTAGTGTGAACACACAATGAGTCCTGGGTCACATTTAAGACCACCTACTCAACAGGGCTGATCTGTGGAAGAGGAGTTTAACTCATTCATTCAGAAAAATATCAACATAACCTCTATTGTTATTATAAATGATCGTTTTTAGTGAGTGACAGACTTTACAGCTTGTTCCAAAATATAAGTCTTTTCTCCAAGTCATGATGTTGCCATGATATTTTTCTGCAACACAAATTATGTATTGGGAAAACCATTAAAGAAATTAATCGACCAGTTATTGTTGATGCAGAATGAAGGAACTCCGAATACTATTAACTGTTAAAAGATGTTATTATGCCAAACTATGAATAAAAGGCACTTCACAAGTTCAGGAATACTGGCTGGCGGGGGCGATATGCTGGGGGGGACGGAGGCCGGCGGTAAAGCTCTTTAACAGTCACATCCTGTTCTTGGACGACTTACAGCTTGTGATCTCTAGAACCCATGAGAACGGGAGCTTAAGTGGGTCTGAAGTGTCCTGACAGTGATTGATACCAGCAGGGAGCTCTGAATACAGACCACACTGCTGGTCCTTATCAGTGACACATCCGGCTCCAAAGCAAGATGTCAGCCGTTCGTGGGACGGACGGGGGGTTGTGGGGGGAAGAAGACGTGGACTGACTGCTAGTGTGAAGCCGGTGTGACGGAGAAACACAGCAAAAAGATCTTTTGTGGAAGAGTCTCATATTTTTCTTTGACGTTTAAGTAGAAGAACCAGAGGCATGAGATTGAAAACTGGATACCTCCAGTCACGCATGATTCATCGAATTAGTCCCACAAGCCTCTAGAGCGTTGAGTGGTAAACTGCAGAGAGATGGATGAATAGTTGGCATAATTGTTATTATCACTCTTTTGCTACGGTGCATGAACTGTCTCTGTGCTCCTTTTCTGGTCTAATTGTTTAGAAGAGTGCCTCTAAGGAGCAGCTACATCAGCCCGGCTTCATTTTTCTTGTCGCGTTGTTGTCGTTGCCGTGGTTGCTGCAGGTTAAATCCTTCCTGGAGAAGAAGCGATTAATTGTCACTGATGTGTAAAATAATTAATGAGCGCGATGGACTGCCAGTAGAACAAAGACGTGTCTGGGTCGTAAAGTCTCGCCTCTTGCTGACATTTTGAGGATAAGGACACCAAGCAGTAATTACCCCTCCCTTTAGAGAAACAGTACAAACAGAGAATTGATAATCGGAAGAAAAGTTGTCTTCTTAAACCCAAGAGGACAGAAACATTAGATAGGTAGATAGGTTGATAGGTAGGTAGGTAGATAGATAGATAGATAGACTTTATTTATCCCAGGGGAAATTCAGTGTCCAGTAGCTTCATCACATCACCATCACCACAATCCAGTTGGTTCCTCACAGGGAGGCGTTGTAGAGTCTTGCGTCCTGAGGGACAAACGTCTTCCTCAGACTGTCCATGGAGCAGGACAGAGACAGCAGCCTGTCACTGAATGAGCTTCTCTGCCTGACTATGGTGTCCTGTAGAGGGTGGTGGACATTGTTCACGATGGACCATGTTTAAGGTTCTTGCGTCTATCACCGATGTCGGGGACTCCAGCTATGTCCCTACCACAGAGTCCTCCTTCTGGATCAGCTTGTCCAGCCGTGAGGTGTCCTTCTTCTTAGTGCTGCCTCTCCAGGACACCACAACGTAGAAGAGGACACTGGCAATGATGGTCTGGTAGAACATGTCCAGCAGGTTCCTGCAGATATTAAACCACCTGAGCCTCCTGAGGAACTAGAGACGGCTCTGACCTTTTTTTGTATACGGAGTCTATGTTAGCCGATCAGTCTAGTTTGTAATCCAAATGTAGACCCAGGTACTTATAGGTCTGATATTATAGGTCCTGTTGATGGTTACAGGCTGCAGGTGAGGCCTGGACCTCTGGAAATCCACTACCATCTCCTCAGTTCTAGCTGTATTAAAAAGAAGGTGGTTCACTCCGCTCCATGAGACCTGCAACCTTGCTTCAGTACTCTGAGCTCTGCTGATTCTTATTATATAAGACAGGAACCTGAAGAGTGAACTCCCACTGCACTAAACAACAAGTTTCAGTTGTCTGACTATAATAAAAATGTCATAAAGTAATAGATGTGCAGTAATACCGAGGCGTACTTTTGAATTCTCAAAAGCGAGTATGGGTACTTCTTGCTCCACCGCAACGTTTTAACCAATATCCTGGATATGTATCTGTCCTCCGTCCTACAATCGAGCTGGATGTGCACCGTCCAGCTCCTCTGTGACTGAACGCGCCAAATAATTTATGACTTTTGGGAGTTTCACTAAAAGTCCGTCGGATTGGATTTTTGCTCCCGAACAGAGAGTTAAAAGCCGAAAATCTTATCACGGAGGCCGAGTTATGGTCGAGTCACTGGTATTGATCAACAACCCCATCAACCCCTGCAGATATATTGTTGTCATTTTTCCTGCTATGGGGCCCAGTAGAAATCTTTGTTATTGCCCTTTTACAATATAGATGACAGGCATTAATGAAATATGATGCGTCCCTGTCTGTAAACTGCTCAGTCGTAAAATTAACATTTTGTACAGGGGATTCGAGCGAAAGCCTGAGCTGAATCTCTACTGTACGTCTGACTCAGCTCAAACCAAGTGAAAGAGAACAAAGCAAAGCTACAAAAATAACAAGAGACACTTTCCTCAGTTTTTAACTAATCAAGTTTAGTTGAGACAAATCGGGTTTATCAGGTGTGTATGAGGCGAAAGAAAGTCCTCAAGGTGGTGGTAAAGAAGAAGGATTCAAGAGTTTGTTACACAAGTTAGACAGGTAGCACCCAAAAGAGAGATGCACAGATATTAATATTTATTATTCCTTTCCCTCTCCCACTGCCAGAATTCATAATTAGCTCCTCCAAGTCAACTCATAACTCCTTAACTGCTTCCTCAATACTCCCCAAGGACCAAGATTGATTATTTGATATTAAAAAAATGTCCGGCGCCACATCTAAAAGAAGAAAAAGCACGGGAGACAGACTGACAGCCCCGGAGAGATGCATTAAATAGCCGTGGTATTCAGCTCGTGCGTCTCCCAGCAGTCTAATGAGTTTCTGAACGGCCAGAGGAAACAGGGGAGAGGATTTAATAAGACCACCAACGGAGGAATGGAAACGGATGAAGAGTGGGCAGATAGGACTTTGTTTCACCTTCTGAACCTGATTATGGAAATACGGTACATTTCTGATTGCTTGGCTCTATATGTATTTGTCCGCCCCTTCCCTCACCACAATATGGATGTCGAAGACTGACTGAGGCATGGAAGCAGGTTGGCAGGACCGGACCGGGAAACAATGGTATAGTTTCTCTAATGGATGCTTTATTGCGGGGAATTTACCGTTTTATGAAAACAAATTATTCATCCGCAGACGGGAGGTGCATATAGTTGCAGCTATTTCAATTTAACTAGTCTTTTTAAGGTTGTTGAAATCGTTTAGGTTTCTGCCCATAAGTCTTGCAGCTACTTTAATCGGCTGGCATTTAGGATTGGAGAGAAACATCTCAAGAACCTTTTGCACGGACCTTCTCCTCAGGATGAACTGTGGTCAGATTGTTTCTTAGCTTTGTTGGTTGGTTGGCTGGATGGATTTTCATGCACAAAATATTCTTGTCCAGCTCAAGATGAAACTGCCTGAAACTTCTTTTATCAAATCCATACAAAGCTACTTGCACTTCTGGCAACCCACTAGCACAAATTAGCAAATAGTAGCATGCTTCACTGCTGGCTATCAATCAATAGAACTTCTTTGGCACTTGTTTCTACTGCAGTGGAGAGTTAAATGTGCTGGAAATATAACGGAAGAAGTAGTTTTTCCCAACTTTATTAACTTTTAAAATAACTGAAGACCTAATTTATCTGCCTACACATGTTTTGGGGTGGAAAGTTGGTCCCAGAGTCTCTCCGTTGGGAAGTGACTGTGCTCTAGCAAAGAACTGCCCGGCCAATCAAATTGTAAAGTGCTTATAACTGCTTAATGTAAACTCTTTAAATGCCTTTTTTCAAAGTCTAAAACCCAAAGACAATCAGATAAAACAACAAATCCTCAACAGATGTATAAGGCTGCGACCAGCATTTATCAAGATGACTGAAACAGCTTCTTCGTTAATTATTAATACTTGGATCAAACTTTCCAGATAAATTCCAGTTGTTTTCTGTTAATCTTTCAGGCGCCGTCATGTTTCATGGTCTCCTTCCTCATCCCAGACACTCCCGCCGGTTAACCTTTGACCTCTGCCACAGTAGTCGGCTGGTTCATTGTTGGAGTTGAGGGTCGTGACCCTTGGGCGGCCCCGACTGATCCCTGGAGGCTTTTCCTCAGTGGACGCTTTGTTTCCCTGATAATGCTCAGACATGTGCTCCCTTGTAAACATGTGCCCCTGTGCAAAGTCATAAACTCTCGCTGGTGTTCTTGGTCCGACAGAGTTGAGGTGTATACTGAAGACTGTATTGAGTTTTTATTAGTCGTTGTAAAGTTGTTGCTGATACTCATTTAGGTGTTAATTAAAGTCAATAATGAAGCAGAAGTAGGTGTTCCAATATAAAACTCTTTGTCTTTTTTACTTTTATTCTTTTTGTGACAAAGGAAGACTTTTTCTTAAATGTTGTCTGAGCAAAATACAAACTGAGACTGTCTGAATGTACATATTTCTGTTGGTACACGTTGGTTAGCTCATTGACGCCAAAGAGAACGTTAGCTTGCTGAATTTATCAAGAAATTAATAGGTAAGCTTGATTTATGCCGTGTTAGCAGTAGAGGAGATAAAGCAACTGATTTTTAATGGCCGGCGACAAAGTGTTCAGACCTCGCATTGACACCCATCCTGCGAAATCCAATCGCAAGTGACCAGTGTTAAATACATGCGTTCACACCTGATATTAAAATGCGTCTCCAGCCAGCTCTTGAGATCTCAATTTCTCTGTATGCAAATGAACCTTGGAATATTTTAATAGCTACTAGATGTCTACCGCTGTTTCAGAACCAAAGAACAGGGCTGTTTTGCGTGTGCACGCCATGATGTGTACTAGATGTCTACCGCTGTTTCAGAACCAAGAACAGGGCTGTTTTGCGTGTGCACGCCATGATGTTGGTGCACACGTTTAGGTAGTATTTATGGATCTCCACCCTGACGTTAGTTTGACCTCACACCTGTAGTTTAAGCTCTTCACGTGTGACCAGATTCCTGAGAATGGATGTTAATGGGACACTGTGATCCAGAATGGATGTTAATGGGACACTGTGATCCAGAATGTGTGATCCCGAATGGATGTTAATGGGACACTGTGATCCAGGATGGATGTTAATGGGACACTGTGATCCAGGATGGATGTTAATGGGACACTGTGATCCAGAATGGATGTTAATGGGACAATCTTGATCCAGGATGGATGTTAATGGGACAGTCTTGATCCAGAATGGATGTTAATGGGACACTGTGAGCTCATACCAACTTCCCCCGCCTACAACATATTTTAGCAGTAAATTACTGAGAGAAACTACATTTATACCATCAGTAGAAACCAATGGTAGCTGACTTGCAGTTTTTTTAGTCTCCTTGTATTGTTACGTGGTCAAAACATCGTTCCTGAAGACAAAGCAGAAACAAAGTACATATATTTTAGCTGCTGTCCAAACATCCACATGTTTTCTTGGAGGTCCCGGAGGTCTCTCCGTGGTTTCTTTCTTTAGTTCGTTGTTGCGGTGCAAAGATTTGGAAGCTGCAGATTGCTCGGTCCTTTCCCAGCCTTGCATCTTCATTTCATGTTCTCTGGATGTCTTCTCCTCTAACTGCAGTCCTGCCCTCCTCCATGGGAAAAGGGAAAGCCCCCGTGTTTCTCTCGGAGGAATACCGCATGGCTGTGGTATGACATAACGGGACTTTAATTAGGACCAGACTTGCTTCACCCTACCGCTGCAAAGGACGGATGACCCCTGTGGGAACCTTTCCTGTGATTCTGCCTGTACTCTTTAAACAGGCTTTTACAGGAAATGGTTGTAGCAGACACGTTGTAAACAAGTTCTGAGTTAAACAACAGTTAAATAATCACTAATGTCCGTTTTTAATCTAAAGGAAGTCACAGTAAATACAGCCCGGACTCCATAAAAGCTTGGATATCAACGGATGCATCTATACGACGCTAATAATCCTCTGATATCAGAACATAACTGCCTCATTTAACAGCAAAGATGGAAATACTCCACTTCCTCCTTCTTTCTTTTTCCTTTTATGTCCTTCTCTCTTAGTTTTTATTGACTTCCTCCTCATTGTTCCCCCTCCTCCTCCCCCTCCTCCTCCTTCTTCTTCTCCTCCTCCTACCCTCCTCCTTCTTCTTCTTCTCCTCCATTTCTCCCTCCCTTCTTCTCCTCCCCATCTCCCTCCCTTCTTCTCCTCCCCTCCTCCTCCTCTTCTTCTTCTGTTCTATTTCCAGCAGATTCCATGCTCCACAGCAGCAGAACCACTTTGTTATGTTCTAATATAAATAATGAAGATGTTCAGTAAACTTTCACGGAAAAAAATGCATAATAAAATGTCAACCTCATAAATCTGTTGTTGTCCTTCTCATTTAATATAATGTAAAACTTTAGGTTCTGGACTTTGTGTTCGGAGAGAAAATGACATTTAAAGGGTTTCTCTCTGGTGGGAATGAAGCCAGCGTGGAGAGACACTGTTAAACATTGACTTAATGAATTTATTAACTGCAGTATATTCAAATGTAAACGTATTTGTTGTTGTGGCGTCCTGAAAGCTCCAGGTAGAGTTACTATTTCTGGTCCAGAGGACGTTTTGCAGGGTTATGAAATAAATACAGAAATGATCTATGATCCTTTCTTTGCCAGTTTGTAGCTCCCAACCTGTGCTGACTCATTTCTGCCCTCTGCTCAGTCTGTGACTTTGTTTATAGCCTTCCAAGGATTATGGGATTGGCTTTTTTTTTTCTCTCTGCTCAGGGGACTTGATGTTACATAACTCAGAAACAGTTGAATCATAGAATTAGGAGTTAGAGGCCTCATGATGAAATGCAGCAGAGCGGTCAGACTTTACAATATGGCCACTCTCGTTTTTCTTCGTGTACGACAGTTTGTTCCTAGAAATCCTTATTTTAACCCGTCACGAGTCAGTTTTAATTGCTGCCTTTTTTGTCCTTGCATAAATGACAAAGAGCCGGTTTATTCTGTGGGATGCAGTTGTTTAGCCAGCGGCTACCACGGAGGAGGGCTGTTCATTGACATGTTGATTTGCTTCCTTTGTCCTCAAAGAAAAGGAGTTTACCATTGATCTGAAGTGGGTTACCTCTGATCTGCTCCGTGGAATCTAACCACACTGGGCTTCTTATTGATTTGGGACGTTTGCTGATTTCTTTTCTAAAAGAATACAGATTTTTTTTGAATATTTGAAAACCAAAGGGCTCCATGTGTCCTGGAGTCATTTCTATCTCTCCATGTCATCTCTATGTGACATTGATTAAATTGGCTGTCTTGAAAATAATCTGATATTTTGAGTACTGAGTCCAGAGTTATTTAGTTTTTGCAGTAGAGAGTTGATCTGGAGTCTCTCTGTTGGGAACCTGGTTATCCTCCTGCAAAAAGATCTGCCGGGCCAATCGGCCAATTTGATCATTTGGGCGGGGCTTTTCTTTTAAGTGTCAGGATTTGTGGAGTTGTCTCGATTCATTGCCTCCGTTCACAAAATGTGCTTTCATAGGCTGTTAGTTTATGCCTGGTGTAGCATGGTCTAAGGTTGATTAATCACATATTTCAAAAGGTTTATTGTTTACTGTGATTCAAGTCTACAGCGTGGAATAGTAGCCAGGTATCATTTTAAAAGGTCAAAAGGTTACACTAGACAGATGAATAAAGCTGTTCTGCTAGGCAGCGGCTGTGCAAAATAGGTAGCCCTGGGTGATGCATGCATGGTGACCACTCCATGGTCCTTTCGCCCAATGCCAGCTGGGATAGAGTCCAGGCCCCTGTGGCTCCCTGCAGGACGCTTAGTGTTATTTATTGTTGTCTTATTTCCAGCACCAATGAACTTTATTATTTACCAGTGGAGCTGATTTACCCGGTACGGTGGGATTTTCTCAATCCTGACACGTTGTAAATGTGTGATTGTGCAGAACAACGGAGAAGTCAGCCCTCCACTGATGCATTTAGGCGTCGGTTCCTATCATTAGAGCGCTTGGATCAATGGAAACGATCCAAAAATCACATAAATCAGGTGAAAACAGGTCATTTTAGGGTCTGACTATGAAGCCAAGGTTTATAAGACTAGAAAGGCCGTCTGTGTCCCTGAATTGTCCTGTAACTGTATCAAACCTACTCCGTATGATCTTGTAAACCCACTGTAAACCTTCAAGAACACATGAAGGTCAGAACAAAACGTGTGTCCAGAGAAGTCTGAGGACGTTGAAGATGAAAATCTACTCAGGAAGTAAAGATTTTTCCTTTTTCTCTACTTTTCTTCAAGTTCACCCCCTCCGAGTGCATCACCTCTGAATAACAATCCACTCCTCATGGTCACACAGGGCTGTTGATTTATGCTGCGCCGCTCACAGCAGTGGTTTTTATAAACTCTACGTTATATATGCGACAGGGCAACATAACGAGCTTTTGCCAATCGTGGCATTTAGAGTCAAAAATATTCTCCAGGCACACGGGGTTTCATATCAACTCAATGAAAGCATCCCATTGAAATGTATTTGCAGCGAGCCTCGACGGCAATTCCCTTTTCATAAAGCCTCAATTTGTTGAGATTATGATGGAGGGGCCACAGCAGACTGACTGACAGACGTAGCGACGGAGAACAAAAACAAAATGGAGCTGCAGCAGTTGATTAAAGTTGTGATTGGTTCGGTGGATGAGATATCACCTTTAACTGAGGAGTTTTGTGGGTAAACGTTAAGAAATACGAGGCCATCAGTGTTCACACCAAGAAGGAACCTCTGGGACTGAAATGCAGTTCCTCTAACGGCCACTAGAGGCTGACACCAAAAGTGAGTCAATCCCCATAGACTTTGCAGCAGAAATAAACACGTTTACAGCATGACAGGATCATTTTTATGCAACTCACCTGTTTAAATTATATTGAGGCTTAAAGTTTTGCATAATTAAGGGCCTCTTTGACCATTTTTACATTAGCTTGGAGTTGGGTGAAGTCAAGATGGCGACGCCCAGAAACACCACACTGAGCTTCAAAACTTTAGGAAACATATGTGACATCACGAACTGTATATACCCATCACGCATAACATTATGACCACCTTTCCATTCATTAATACACAGGATTAGATGTAACAATCCCTTGTGCCAAAATCCCAGGCAAAACACATTTAGAGGCCCTGTCCAACTGAGAAACCCTAACAAACCTATAGTCATGTGATATGATGCTTAACCTACAATCTAAATTAACTAAGTAAATGCTGCTGGCTTGTATGGCCCGCTCAGCAGCAGACGCTAACTCAAACCTTGTGAAATATAAGCTAACCAAATGCTGCTGACTATCTTAACCTACAATCTAAATGAACTAAGTAAATTCTGCTGGCTTGTAGGCCCACAGAGCAGCAGAGGATAATTCGAACCTTGTGGAATATAAGCTAACCTAACGCTGCTGGCTTGTATGGCCCGCTCAGCAGCTAACCACAGCTACCAAGCAATATGAAGACATCAGGAACCTGGCCTAAACAGGTTCCTGATGTCTTCATATTGCTCATCCCACAGATACTTGATCAGTTTGGGATCTAGTGAATTTGGAGGCCAGGTCAACACCTTGTGCTGTTCTTCTTGTTCTTCACTTCTCCTGCCAGTGGTTTTAATGTTATGGCTGATTGGTGTACAGTCAGTGTATCAGCAGTGTTGCAGCTTTTATGTAGGACTGATTTTGCTTTCAGCGATGATTACTGCAAAAATCTGCACCGTAATCTACATTATGAAAGTGTGTGAATAGATTTCGTCCTTGTACGTTTTCTCCTGTTTCTGACTCGTGTATTAGTCACTCGTCAATGACGGTAAAATATGCTGAAGTGCCGTCCTGTAGTTGCCAAGCTTCAGCGTATTTCAGTTTCCAGCTTTTGATTAGCTTTGGTCAAACATGCAGCTGATGGACAATGAACAATAAATTACAGAGGTTTGAAGTAGGTTTTTTTTTGGGCTTAAATATATTCATTAAATCTGATAAAAATGACAGCTAGAATATGTATGTAGAAACCCTAATGAATGTAATCCATCAAACGTAGCAGAGGTGAACCAGCCTGACTGACTGCAGCGTGCCTGATGGAAGTGATGTTTGATTAATTTCTACATGTTGTCTTTTCCTTCTGCCTCTCTGAGCATAAACTTCTCAGCACCACAGTAAATCAATAGCGCCCACTGGAAAGTTCTCGACTCGGGTAATTACATTTGTTTACTGCGCGTTGCCCTCTTCTCCATCATCTCGCGAACTCGAGCTCTTGCGCCTGTAAAGTGCGAAGTTGTGTATTATATTTCTCAACCTGGCACCAGTAATTCTCCAGTGCTGCTCGGGTGTCAAAGACGTATTGTTCGGCTGCAGCGACGATGCACAAAGAACATATTACGCTATAAAATGCAAGATATTGTCGGGCTACTTTTTTCATTCACGTCCTACTTGCTGATACATTAGACTTTTAAATACTGACTCTGCAGCTGTAGCAGCACTACAGCTCATGACCTCTCTCCATTTACCAGTGCCAGAAATTCTCAAAGCCATAAAACTAAAAACTACGGCTGCAGCACAGCTTATTAAAACTTATCAAATAACAGTTTCTGACTTTCTAATTACAAGTCTTGTTTATTGCTGTACAGTTTCTACGTACAGAATACACAAAAGGTCTGCAAATATTCAAACTGGTTTTTTTTTTAATAATCATAATCAAAATAGTTGCAGAGACTTGCTTCCACTCTGCATGAAATATTCATTTAATGCCCTAGGTTTGAAATGTGTCTTTGAAAAAACTAAGTCCAAACTAATGCTGCGACACAGCAGCAGTAAAAATATTAGAACACGGTGGAAAAACACAAATTTAATCATATTCAAGTTCAACGTTTCCAACAAAATAGCTTGTTTGCTTAATGAAAAATAGCTGCTCAGTGGATCAAAGACTTAAAATATTATGTCAGCTTTGGGAAGTACTCATGTTGTGTCCATTGTCATCAAAAAATATGTGAGAAACGTTACAGATTGTAATTTTCTAATCTGAAGTATTGGTTAAACATGTTTGTGTATAGTGCATTTACAACAGAAAAGCAGCAAATCGTCTGCAAATAGTCAAACTTTTCTTTTGTTGTGCAGGTACTGAGACTTGAAATACTGTCTTAACTCTGTGAAATACTCATCTAAAGGTTCGAAATGTGCCTTTAAAGGCTGAAAGTTGATGGAAAAAATAGAAATAGAAAATAGAAAACAGTGGAAATTTAATCATATTCAAGTTCAGTATTTACAACAAAATAGCAGCACATCGTCTTCAAACATTCGAACAATTTTACAATTTTCGGAAACTGGCTTGTTTGCTTAATCAAAAATAGTTGCTTAGTGGATCAAAGATTTAAAATTTTATGTCAGCTTTGGGAAATACTCATGCTGTGTCCATTGTCTTTGGAAAAAAATTGTAATTTTCTAAATCTAAATTACTTTCTGTAATTCGTATTTGAATATCGGGAGATATTTAGATCTGTGTATATCCATGTAGTGGGAGTGACTAGGACACCGAAATGCAGCCTCTTGACCTACAGACCCTGGATGATGAGGGTTAGGGTTAGGGTAAAATATTGGTGAAATGAACGAGTTTCACGGCAGATAATGCGTTATTTAGAGGCTGTGTTTCGGTGCCCCAGTCACTCCCACTACATGTATATACGCTAATCTAAATAGCTCCCAAAAGAATACGAATTACACAGAAGTTATATGGGTGAGTAAACGATCGTATTTTATGCCAGAAATAAGGTCCAGGTTGTAAAAAACAGTAGTTCCCCTTTAACTCCTTAATGTCCTAGGTTTGAAATGTGCCTTTGAAGGCTGGAACACAACAACAAAACATCCGTTACATGTTCCAATTTGAAGTCTTGGTGAAACATTGTGTTTAAACCCATTTTGTTTTCCTATTTAAAACGGAAAAGCAGCAAATTGTCTGCTAACATTGGAACCAATTTTTTTGTTTGGTTATTGCTCAATCCAAATAGTTGGATCAAAGATGAAAAATATAGTATCTGCTCTGTCTGACATACTCACATCCTGTACCGTAGGTTTGAAATGTGTCTTTTATGCAGGAGATCTGCTGCGCTCTTTGTACTACGATTAATTGTAGCCGTGACCCAGGTTCATGGCAGCTTAGTCCTCTGCTGTCCATAGCAACCTACGTAATCAAATTTATCTGAGTCACACAAAGGTTAAACGGAAGCCCTTCCATTTTTCTCTTTTGTGTGATTTTATTTCACAATGTCTCTTTCTGTTAACGGGGTAGTTTGGAGTCTTTGGAGCAGGGTTGTTATTGCCACTGTTTTATCTACAGTAGATGGTTGTTGGCATTCTCCCAGGTTGTAGAAGGAACAGACATCAAGCAGTGAACAGCCGTGGACGGGGTCAGCAGGATTTTTAGCAACCAAAAAAACAGTCGATATCCCTTTAATTGTATTCTATATTTAGAATATCTTCTCTGCTTTACTCTGCTGTCAGAAAGCATTTTCCTGTGGGGAGATGAGCAGCCTTATTGATCCATGCTTCCACCAGACTCCATTGACAAAAGCGGTAATTTTAACCCGGCAGTATTTCTGGTCTACCACTGTTGGACGTTGGTGTTTGACGTGTTACTTCAGATCTGGATAGTCACACAACAACACAAACTGAAAGATGCTAAACTCCCTGTAAAGCAGGGGAGAGCTGTGGCATTGCTGGTAATTGCACTTCAGATTATTTTGTTGCATATCATCCGTCTTCTCTCTTCATATTTCCCTGCTCTCTCCACTCTTTGTAATCGGGAGCTTTATAAATAGAATATTGCAAAGCCGGTTCTATGCTACATTAGAGTCCGGTCCCCGTTCAGACCTTGCATCAACATCCGTCCTGCGCAATCCAGTCTCAGTCCACAAGTGGAGGTGGACTGGGACACATTTGGTAGTGTCAACACACAATGAGTCCTGGGTCTCATTAAAGACCACCTACTCAACAGGGCTCATTCATTCGGCAGCTGTTCATGGTTCTGATCCAACAGTAGGTAGAGATCCATTAGAGGCAGCAGCTGTTAAAATATTCTACCGCGCCCCAAATTATGTTTATTTGCATACAGAGCGTTAAGCTGAGATCAGATCTCAAGTGCTGGCTGGGGACGCATGTGGAGGCTCATTTTTAATGCCAGGTTTGGACCACAGGTACTTAAATCTTCCCACTTACGATCAGATTGCCCAGGTCGTGTGTTGATGCGAGGTCTGGGTTCGGCCTCTGCGGTGTTTGTGAGCTGCTGCACTCGCTGCTCTTCAAAGGCCCTCCACAAAACCTCTGGATGTTAATCGGATGCTGCTCAGACTCCACGTTGTAATTACGTCCCCAAATAATTCCTGTCTACACACTCCTGCAAAGTGTGTGCGTCTGTGTGTGTGTTTGTTGGCGGGCGCAGGGCGGTCGTTTCATTTTTGTGTGTGCGTTAGCGTACACTTGATGTCTCTTTGGGGGGTTTATAAGCTGCATGTTATATCACGTTAACATTGTGTTTGGGCTATTGATGTTTGTGTGCGACGCTGGTATTATATGTACACAGATGTGTGTGTGTTTGTGTGTGTGTTGCAGCTTATGTTTTTTCACGCTCTTCTCACCAAGTTTCTTTGGTCTCAATTGGATGTGAAAGGAAATCCCGTGTCTGCAAGGCTTCCACTGCAGGCACAGACCCGTGTGTCTTTGTGTGTGTCTTTCCATGTGTGTGTTTTCGCGCGCATGTGTCTATGTGTGAGCGCGTAAAGCCGTTACCATGCCACAGTGGATTAACCGCACAGCTTGAGCCTTACAGTGAGGCTGTGAAGGAGATATTCAGGGAGAAACAAGAGAAAGAGAGAGAGTATGAACCAAACAGAAGACGTTTAAGATTGATGGGAAAAGGCTTTTTAATTCCAGCTTATTTGCCTTATTAGCACACCAACTTTAATTAATGAATCCAAAAGAAACCCACAGGTTTTCTTTCTGCCACATTTCTGCATAATGTGTTTGAGATAAGTTGATCCCTTTGCAGAAAAGCTAAAGTCTAATAATAACTAGATTGTTCATTCATTTCTTGGATTTAAAGAAGTATTCAGCAGGAAACCACAAGCGCCAAAACATCTGCACAGTTCCCTCAGACCAAAGGTAGCATATGAAACAGATAACGGCAATTACTATTCTGTGTATTCAGTGGACTGAGCCTTGAATCTAACAATGGCATCACATCTAGACATCTTTTGTTTTCCTATAAGCTGACTATAGCTGTCATATTTTACAAATTGTCACATTTCGAGCCTTCTGTATTTGATTTTCAGGGCCGTAACGTTTATATATTTACAACTAAAGTACACCTTGGATTTGGAAAAGAATCCCCAAGGTCAGACTGACCAGATGCTTAACTGAAACAATGATTGACCAGGGAGTGTTTGGAGTGTGGTTCAAATTTCCACAGTAGTTGACCTTAAATACTCTGGGTTTTTGTTTTTAGAAACTCTGAATCAAATAATGGTTTTTAGTCTAGATTTCCACCTCTTATTTTGGTGGAAAAGTACTGGCTGCCACGATCCACTGAAACTGTTCTAAATCTAAGTTGACATATTGACATATTGAGTGTCTAGTCGTGTAATTCCCCAGATTGTTGCCTGCAGAATCACAGTGAATCTCAAAAACGCTGCAGTCCTATGTCAGCCTGACCAGATGCTTAACCAAAACAGTCGGTGGGAGGGGAGCGTTCACGGGGATGACGAAAGTGACAGAAATACATGGATGGTGTGTTTACCAGAAGCCGTTTCGAAAGCTGTCGGATTATGTCTAAGGTTTACAAAACCGTCACCCTAACCCGATCTGATCTCAGCCTTTTAAAATCGACTCTTGATCTGATGTTAAATGTCCTAGAGTTGGTCTCCTGTAGCTTCCTAAAGTCTTTCCTTGTCTTCTCCTAGAGTCGACTGGATTCAGTCCAATAAATCTTTCAGTCAAAGTTAATGTAGTGTGGAGAGGGTAGCTGGTACCTTGTGTTCTCTACTCCAGAAACTCCCTAACCCTCTCTGGAAGATTTTTCTCCTTGACGCTGTCTCCAGGAAACTTTTCTCTTCTTTTAAACGTTCAGTGTTTGTTGTAGTCGTTGGACTCGGTGTTGAATCAAGTTGGTAGTATTGAATCACGATCACCTTTTACCATCTCACGAAACATCCACAGTGCAAAATTGACTCAATTTTCCAGAGTAAAGTTCTTCCACACTGGAGACATGTTTAGTCGCATGATTTTGGTCCCTTTTCTTCTTCTTCCGTAATTTGTGGCAGCTTTGACGTTAGTCAACAAAGAAGAAGAAGTACAGTGGAATGGTGTTGGTTTATGGCAGAGCTAAAACAAATATTTACAACAGTTAAGGCTTGGGTGAAGCCTGATACCGATATGATCATTTCAAAAAATGCCTGGACCAGCCCTGATATCGATCTCTCGATACTGATCGGAACATTTTTTAGTGAAAATGTCGCTGCGTTCCACAACTCGCAGCATTTCCATGATTTCGCACTTTTAAAGATTCCAGCACAAAGAGCAGCCGCCATCTGTTGCACAGCCTCCTTACTCGGGCGCCTTTCTGCGGCATGATTCAGCTTTGCCAAAAAGGTCGTGGCCTGACGCAACAAACAAGGCAACTGATCCGGTGAGTGTTGCATTAGAATACATGTCAGCAGTAGCATTCCTGAGGTTCACAGTAAATATGGAGGCTGTTCAACATCCTGTCTTTCATATCGGTCAACAGATAACCGGTCCGACCAGTTCAGCGCCGTCTCTGTTGGTTACGCAAGAACACTGCCTGAGCGTACAGTATAGTTTCACAGTGTTTCGTCATTAATTGCACACGGTGATGCCGTTACCTCAACCTGGCAAACGCTCGTCCTCCTCCCCGCTGCTCAATGAGGCAGTGACTCCATGTGAGTCATTATCAGGAGAGAGCGCTCAGCTGCACAGTTTCCAGCTCCCTGTACCGCCCTGCCTTCATAGCTGGCATATCTCAGATAAAAAAAAAAAAAGCAATACTGATTTACAAGACTCCTCTCCTCCCTCTGTGTGAGAGTGTGGATGCCAGAGTGTGTGTTTGTGTTGATTTAAAAGACTCGAAGTGTAATAAACTATCATGACATACTCTGCCTGGAAAAACACATCAACCAGCAAATCACATCACGGCGTTCAGCGCTTGTTCTCCGACTGTCATGCAGCAGCGGCGGCAGCAGCAGCAACAGTAGTGCTGCAGGTTTCAGTTTGCACAACCTAAATCTTCTTCTCTTCACCCTCCTCTTTTGTTTTTTCTTTCCCCCTCAGTATATTTTATGTGTTTTCTGCAGCTCATGGGGTGTTTTCTTCGCTCCTGTGTCTTGACACACTCGTACATCTCTTCTCCCCCCCTCCTCTCTTCGTGTCAGCAACAGTCATTCGATACAGGCATCGATATTACATGGGAGTGGAATTCCAAGAATGAAGGCGTTAACTCCTTCTTTTATTGGATTTCCAGCCACTTCTCAATACCAGTGGTTCCAGGGAATCTTAAAGGTTATAAGTAACCCGACACAGAGGTAGAACGTGTACGTTTCACTGTCATCGAATTTCAGCTCAGCTCCAACCGTGGTGGGCCACACCTTGAGTACACCTCTGTAGGCCTGGACACACCAAGCAGAGTTCAAAGAAATACAGACAATGACTGTTTGACTGCGTCTGGACCAAAAGAAAAAAAAAAAGAAGAGCTACTATTACTAAAAGGCTGGAAAGCTAAGAAGAAGCTAGCTAGGAAGCTAGGAGGAGCTACTATTGGTTGAGATGCTGTGGAGAGCTACTATTAACTGGGATGCTAGAAAGCTAGGAAGAGCCACTATTAGCTTGGAGGCTATGAAACCAGGAAGAGCGTCTATTAGCTGGGAGGCTAGAAAGCTAGGAAGAAGTACTGTATGCTTTGATGCTAGGAACCCAAGAGGAGCTACTATTAACTGGGATGGTAGAAAGCTAGGAAGAGCTACTGTTAGCTTGGAGGCAAGGAAGCTAGGAAGCAAGAAGGAAGTACTGTTAAATGGGAGAATTCGAGGCTGGTAACACCTACTGTTAGCTGGGATATTAGGAAGATGTACTATTATCTGGGATGCTATGAAGAACTACTGTTAGCTGGGGTGCTATGAAGAACTACTATTAGCTGGGATGCTAGGAAGAAGTACTATTAGCTGGGATGCTAGGAAGAACTACTATTAGCTGGGATGCTAGGAAGAACTACTATTAGCTGGGGTACTAGGAAGGTGTACTATTAGCTGGGATGCTAGGAAGAACTACTATTAGTTGGGATACTAGGAAGGTGTACTATTAGCTGGGATGTTCTGGGATGAAGAACGTATATTAGTTGCGAGGCCAGGAAGAGCTACTATTAGTTAGGTGGCTAGGAATCTAGTAGAAGCTACTATTTGCTGGGAGGCTACGAAGCTAGGAAGAGCTATTATTAGCTAGGTGGCTGGGAAGCTAGTAAAAGCTACTATTTGTTGGGAGGCTAGGACGCTAGTAGAAGCTACTATTATCTGGGAGGCTAAGAAGCTGGTGATAAAGACTTGGTGATAAGTCTGTTGCTTTTTTACTTTCTGTATTTCAATACTTTTTCCTGGAGTAGAGTTGACAAGGTTATTACCTAAAGGTCACTGAGACTTTCCCTAACAAAGCCCTAAAGAATAGCACCGAGCTGAAAGGTATTTGTGTCTCTGGCTGTTTCTGTTTGAGCTATTCAAGTATGTTGCACCTGCGACCACACCCAGCCGTCAATGAATGAGCGCACCCTGAGTACACAGCACGTTACAACAGAAAAATTGACTGTTAACTTCCTCTACTAGGTCATCTAGAGAAGTTAGGTTTCTAAGAGCAACAGGGTAGGTACATTTATAAAATGATTGATCTGGAAGTTTGAATTTCTTGGTTTTGTCGCCTGCTAAGATGCTTTTCTCTTCAAGGGTTTTATAGAAATCAGTGTTTATCACTCCTTATGTGAAGTTACAATGGTCTCCATTTTGGTTTGTGATGTCTTGATTTCATCCAACTTTGCGGTCATCCTCATTATCATCTTATTATCTCACTTCTTGTTACTGTACAACTGGTCTCCAGGCTAATGAGATATATACAAACACTGCTCCTGAATACTGGGGAGTCTATTAAGTCCCAAGGACGCCTCTGCCTGTGATAGAAGGTTGCATTAACCAGCGGATCGATTGGCAGATGGTTGGATGAATGCAAAATATCCACTTAATTATAGAGTGAACACGTTCAAATGCATCCAGCGTTTTCTTTTTTTTTTTTTCTTTTTAAATAAGTGTCTCTGTCAGAGAAGTGTCTCCACGTGTGGACGCACACAAACAGGCCAGCTGGGTGCAGGAAATTAAAAAGTAATAAACTGAAAATGAGTCGGTGATGGCTGGTGAATATTGACTCGGTGACACACATTATTACACTATTAGAGCTGGATGCACATCTCTCTATAGAAAATTGAGCATGAAAACAATAGAGATACTTTTGATGTGATGCAGAACCATTCAGCCCATATTACTGTTATAATTCCTCTTCTGTGTGTCACGTTCATGTATATGTTTCTGCTTTTTATTTGAAGTAAACGTCAAAAATTTGCATTCATGCACAGTCCAACACTTGGCAGTCTCATATATCATATCATATCATATATTATGATCGTTGCTTTTATCTCCTTAATCCTCATTTTAAATCATCATCTTCACCTTCTGTTCTGGGTTAGTTTTATTTGGCTAAATCCTACACTTCAGTGCATATTAGCACTGATCTGCAATCAGTGCTCCACATAAAAAAGAGCATGTTTGTAGAAGTATTTTAAAGCGAAGGTGTGTTTCTGCTTCACCTGAAATAAGGAGGACACCAGAACGTAAGATTTTTATGACAGTTGATGAAACTCTTTGCGTTAATGTGAGTCAGTCCTTCGTAATTGATCGCTCTGAACTGCTGCTTTGTGGTTGTTCCTTAGAGTAAATGTAAAAAATAGAGCCTTTGAGTTTCTGGTAGTAATGGTTTTGCCTACCCAGGTCAAACAGCAACCAGCTGGACCAGGATTGATGCCTTGTCAGTGTAGTTTTCTTTTGTCTAGTTAACAGCTGAATATGTGGAAAGCTGAGCGCCAGTAGGCCCTTAGCAAACGAATATGACCTAGTTTTCTTATTTTTTAACAAACCTCTTGATTGAATGATTCAAATGTGAATAATGATGCTGACCTAGATCCAGACTGTGAACATTTTCCTTGATAAACTGTGTTTTGTAAGCACGTTGGGAATAATTAGGACGACAATCAGCGACAAAGAATGACTATTTGTTGACTTTGCCTGATTAAATCCCACTTGAGCCAATTAATTATATCAACTTGCACAAGCAGAATTATTCATGGAACTCAGAAACATGCAAGTGTACAGTTAGAAGAGTTTTTTTAATGTTTGCGTCACACACTTCACGAGGAATTTTCCAGATACTTTTGCACACTATAGGATATTATTTTGATTATCGGGGAAGATCAGGGAGCATTGAATGCACGACTTAACTTACTGTAAATCCATTGATCCACACTCCAGTCCAGTAGGAGGAGCTAAAGGCACATGCAACCACCAATCAAAGCAAAATAAGAAGAAGAACTTGCTGTAACTTTGGAATACTTTTAAGTGAGAATAAAGAAATGTTTGGGTAGAGTTGGTCAACTCAGTGTCTGCTCTTTATTCAGAACTGGAGGTGAAGTGGCTACACTAGCATGCTAGCTAGCATTAGCCTAGAGGGCTAGAATTGTACTTTTCAGCATTGTCAGCTGCTTGTTTCTCTCAATGGTTGTTGTGAAAGTACTGACATAATCATTCAGATTTTAAATCCAAAATATCAAACGACACTGGATTGACGGGACATCAGAATCTTCAGAAGCCTCACATTACCAGACAATCTGAATCGAAACCAAATTCAAATTTTCCACATCCATATTTCACCTCTGTTTAGTTTCCGTAAACTGTGTTAAATATAATACCTGGGCTGCATATTTCCTTTTCCTTCAAGGCTGAATTCTAAATGCAACTTAACGCAACTAACAGCAGGATTATGTCGTATTAAAAAAGAATCTCTTGAAGGAAACTCTTCCTACACGAGAAGAACTTGGACGAGTGGAGCCGTCCTGCGAGTGCCATGAAATCAGTTGAATCGGTGGTGTTAAAGGCGGTGTTAATCTGAGCCTGATCACCCTGCCAGGCTGCGGAGTTAAATGTTCTGACTCACCATTGATTGGTAGCGTAGGTAGTTGATTAGTTTGGTCCAGATTACATGGACCACTAAAGTCTGATTAGGTTGAGTCATAAAAAAAAAAAAGAGGCTGAGCGTTGCCTCCATTAGGCGTAATTAGTGTGTGTCGTACGTTGTCAAGTAGCTCCGTCCTCCGCCGACTCTTTCCGCAGAGATGTTGTGTTGGCGTCGTCGCCTCTGAAGTTCCTGCCTGTTATCTTTCTCGTCTGTTTTTAGCCTCTTCTCCGGAAAATTAAGCTTCCTGCAAATGACAGTTCATACCCCATGGCTTCAAGTTTGTTCAATTATACCTTTTTAGATTTATTTGCCTGCTGGAGGCTGATGAAACATGCAAGAGTTTGCTTGAACCGGATTTAAGACTACTACAAATATAGAAAGCAAGCAAAAATGTAAGCAAACGACTAAGTGTTTGCTTGTGTGTTTTGTGTAGGAAAGGAGAGTGAGGAACTCCATGTCATCAGAGTTCAACAGACCCCAACACTGAACAGGTAAGGATGACTTGTCCTTTCACAAATCTGATTACATCAAATCTTCTGACTGATAACGACGCTGGGATTTCCAGACGGATATTTCAGTGTTTAACCACTTTTCTTGCACATTGCTCATCAACCAAATTAAAAATCTAAGCTCTGGATGAATATAATAGAGACACCGAAAACTGCAGCTGATAACTACAAAAAATCAATTTGAGCTTGGAGTGTTTGGAGACTCGGATGAATCCTAATTATTTTCACAATCACCTCAGTTTCAGTCTTCGCCTTCATTGTTCATAAATAATAGAAGTCTTGCTTGCAGCTTTGTCTTTTTACTAGTGTTCGGTAGTTAAAACCATAATATTAACACAGAGCATGAGTAGATGGCTCATAAGATTTCCTTATGTGCAGAGATGATCTACTTCTAGTAAATCTTGCTGATTAGAACGAAGAAAGAGCCTTTATTTTCACTGTATGCAGGGCACAGCAAGATAGAACGATAGAGTTTTATTTTTATTTTGCTGATTTGGTTTACTTGGGATGTTAGTAACTGTTTGGATGTCCAGATCCGAGTCCTGCACTGATCTTAAATGTCCTAGAGTTGGTCTCCTGTAGCTTCCTAAAGTCTTTCCTTGTCTTCTCCTAGAGTCGACTGGATTCAGTCCAATAAATCTTTCTGTCAAAGTTAATGTAGTGTGGAGAGGGTAGCTGGTACCTTGTGTTCTCTACTCCAGAAATGTTCTGGTCATCCAACACTGCCATAAACTCCCTAACCCTCTCTGGAAGATTTTTCTTCTTGACGCCTTTAACCTGAGTGGACTCCATGGAGTAATGTTGACGCTAGCCAATTAACACAGAAGAGCCTGAGGATGTTTTAACGCTACAGGGACGTGGTTTTGGTTTATGGTACCTAATCATTTTGAAAATGCCTGCATGAGCCCCAACAATAACAATTAAGAGATCGCTGTTAGAAACACATTCGTTGCTTAGATGTTGTTTCGAAGCAAACGTAGTCCACATGGGATTTGTAGGAGCTGTTAATGCCTGAAAACCAACATTGATCTAACGTGTTTTTGGGTTAGGTTTAGGACTAACCACAGAAATGACAGATTAGCTCTTCTCTGGCGCCATCGTCCAGACTATGTTTATGTTTTTAAATATACAAATGGGAAAAATCTAAAACTAAAAAGGCTTTTTCTCTTTTTGTTTGTAGTGACTATTACAGCCTCACGGGGTGGTTAGCTCATTGCAAAGGCTCTTCCGTGTATGGGCTGTGTCATATAAAATTCTCATAAAGCCAGTTCATTAAAACTGAAGTTGCTGCATCAACACATACCTTTGCAGAGACGCTGTCTAATTATTTGGCCTCATAACAAACACACACACACCAACACATATAAGGCTGATCTGATAAAACCTCAGATACAGGAAGTAGTTCAGCTGCAATAACAAAACCCTTTATGGAACTGTGTTTATCACAAACAGGCTTCACATTGATATTTAACGGTGTATATTTAACATGTTTCCTCCCGGAAGAGTTAACCCAGCTGGTTCAGCTCGACGCCGTCAGCTTATTTTCTGTTCGGTATCTACGTCTCCTAGCTGTCTCATTCCTTGTCTGTTGCTGCTATTGACACTAGAGCTGGGTCTTATAGGCGAATAAAAGGAAAATCTTCAGGGTTTTATGATTTCGTTTTCCCTCTCAAAGAAGAACAATAACAAAATGACAGAAAGGCTGTCGCAGAGTCTGTTATTTATTAAAAATATTGGCACTGCTAGACATTTGAAGGTCCTCGTATTCATTTAGTTTCAAATAACTGAGCTGTAGACTCAACCTTTCGTTGTTAAATTGTTAAAAACAACTTAAACAGATATATTTTTTTAGCTTTTAGCTGTAAAACTCCTCTTGGCAAATAATAACGTCCAATTTTAGTTTTGCTCCATTTTGGGGCTCCTCCAGCCCATGAGTCTGGCTATGTCCTGACTAGATGATAAATGAGGCCTCTAGAGTTTGCTGCTTTTACAGTTGAGGCTTTTGGTTTTTCTCCCAAGTTTGTCGCAATGCTACGTTTAGCATCTGGAGGCCTGTTTCATATCTGACATGGGGAAACTCAATCGCTTCCTTATCAGTGGAGTAACGTGGCTACTTTTTTACTTTCGGTATTATCTTGGCTGCCATTACTCCAGCTTGATGTGAACTGGTAAAACTCAGCGCTGTGCTGGCGACTCGAAGGAAACTGAGACAGCCTACATCACTACAGATAGTTTGCACGCTCCACTCATTAGTAGAAAGACTCCACAGGCTGCCGGTAAGCCCATGAGATGTGGTTGATGTGAAGCGGATCTTGAGTTGAGATTGTTTAGTCAAGTTTTTCATATCAGTCGCCAATTTAACACAATCAAAACCGGTCCTTTTCAGAGTGTTTTCCTAAACTCCCTGACACTTTGTCCTCTGGGAGGTTCACAGGAAAGCAGGGGTTTGTTTTGCAGGAAGTTAGACGTGTTTGCATCTTTATCTCTGAGCGTGGGGAGGCGTCTCAGAGGGGAGCTGCAGCTGCGAAGGCTGGCTCAAACATGTAAACCCAACTCGCTAGAGAAGACGGGGACTGTCATTCTTAGAGTCGGCAAATGAAGGAGCCCCTTCCTTAAAGTCTTCCTCTTTAAGGCTCACATACAGCTGTATGTCGTTGCTGGATCATTTAGAGGAAGGGTGCACACAATGCAAGAGCATCAACTACATCCTCTTTTCAGAGATGTGATTGCAGAGGGGTAGTATTGTGATACAAGAGATCATGTGTAATTACACAGACCTCAATTAACGGAAAGCACATCCAGTTCCTTAGTGCTTCAATATGGCCCTGCAAAAATTTTTAGCATGCCGGAAATGTTCTTCGTCTTGCAAAAAACAGGATGAAGGAGATTGTTCTGGGTTAGTCAGAATCGTGTGAGGGTTGTATGTTTGACTTTAGTGTTCACTGGGTAGAAAAAAAGGCCAGGTATGCCGTGGCAGAGCCTGTGGTGGTGATGACCAGAGCCTTTTCAAAGTTGTGGACTACAACTGGAGCCTCTCTCTGTTGAGTCTTTGAGTTTAAAGCGTTGGTTAGTCACCAAAACAATATGGAGACATATACACTATATTGCCAAAAGTATTCACTCACCTGCCTTTATACGCCTTTGAACTTAAGTGACATCTCCAAAAAAGGTTCAAAAAAGGCAACTGGACTTGTAGAGTTTTTTGAGAAGACGTTTCACCACTCACCCGAGTAGCTTCTTCAATGATGAGTGTTGAAACGTCTTCTCAAAAAACTCTACAAGTCCAGTTGCCTTTTTTGAACCTTTTTTGGATATACCATGACCTGGATGACTGAGAACCTTCACAGACTTAAGTGACATCCCATTCTTGATCCATAGGGTTTAATATGGGCTTCCACAAGGTTTAGGGAATTTTTGACCGTTCTTCAAGAAGCACATTTGTGAGCTCAGACACTGATGTTGGACCAGAAGGCCTGGCTCACAGTCTTCACTCTAATTCATCCCAAAGGTGTTCTATCAGGTTGAGGTCAGGCCAGTCAAGTTCTTCTACACCAAACTCTCTCATCCATGTCTTTATGGACCTTGCTTTGTGCACTGGTGCTCAGTCACGTTGGAACAGGAAGGGGCCATCCCCAAACTGTTCCCACAAAGTTGGGAGCATGGAATTGTCCAAAATATGTGCAAATCTCAAGTGAGTTCCTTTCACTGGAACTAAGGGGCCAAGCCCAGCTCCTGAAAAGCAACCCCAGACCATAACCCCCCCCCCCTCCACCAAACTTCACACTTGGCACAATACAGTCCGACAAGTACCGTTCTCCTGGCAACCGCCAAACCCAGATTCATCCATCAGATTGCTGCTCTAGAGTCCAGTGGCGGCGTGCTTTACACCACTGCATCTGACGCTTTGCATTGCACTTGGTGATGTATGGCTTGGATGCAGCTGCTCGGCCATGGAAACCCATTCCATGAAGCTCTCTACACACTGTTCTTGAGCTAATCTGAAGGCCACATGAAGTTTGGAGGTCTCTGGAGAAAGTTGGTGACCTTCTGCAGCAACTGACTCTGCAGAAAGTTGACGACCTCTGCGCACTATGAGCCTCGGCATACACTGACCCCACTCTGTCATTTAATGTGGCCTTCCGCTTCGTGGCTGAGTTGCTGTCGTTTCCAGTCGCTTCCACTTTGTTATAACACCACTGACAGTTGACTGTGGAATATTTAGTAGAGAGGAAGTTGCACGACTGGACTTGTTGCACAGGTGGCATCCTATCACAGTACCACGCTGGAATTGACTGAGCTCCCTTCACAAATGTTTATAGAAGCAGTCTGTATGCCTAGGTGCTTGATTTTATACACCTGTGGACATGGAAGTGATTGGAACTCCTGAATTCAATTATTTGGATGAGTGAGTGAATACTTTTGGCAATATAGTGTACATCACATCATAGACCTGCTCTCACCACCTCTGTGGAGATAATACCTCACCTTCAGTGATGGAAGCTCTTAGTTCACTGTATAAATGACCTGGTATTTCTGGTATTTGACCAGGAAATAAAACAAACTTTAAATATTTCAGTTTTCAGTCGACTGAGATCACATCTCTTTCGGCATTTTGGCTGTTACTTCACATTCTTGACAGACCTGGCTTCAGCCGCCTTCTCATTAGAGCCTAATATATGCTGGTGGAAAGTTTAAATATTGTATCCTAACATATATATATAATTCAAAACATCACTGAATGTTGCATGAGGAGGCTTTATTTGAATTCAGGGACGGCAACGAGGGAGACGACGGATGGATGGAGACTTGTGGAGGGAGTGAATTCACCCGTAATTAGACACAAATTAAAAAGGCTGACGGATGAATGGACACAGATTATATTAGGCAGAGAAAGTGTACATATACCACATTTTACCGATGAACTGAACTGATGAGATCGCTCATGAAAACCTCGTCTGTAAATCTGCTGATGCACATCTTCACTCATGGGGGTGAGGGATAATAAAAAAAAAAAAAAAAGAAGTGATCCCTCTCTCTGTTATCTCGTCTCCTTTATTATATCCCAGCATTCAGATGGGTGCTGCGTGAGATGAGAGAATCAGTTTGCATTGAACATGGTTGAATGCAGTGCTGATGAAAGCTTATGCTGATAATAGCTTTTTCATTATGTCCTTAGCCGGGCTTGGCATTTTTATTTTTTTTTTCATTTACAGATACAGAGAGAGAGGGGGGAGTACTGATTTTCACCACAGCTCCTTTGGGTGGGTGTCGTGTCTTTTGACTGGAGCGTGATTATGTCTTTGGAATATTTATTTTCTTATCCTGCATTTCAGCTCCATTAAGCTCCATAGAGATGCTGGTGTGAAGGGGGTTGCTTTTATGCCTAAAAATAGACGTCTGCGATTAATGAAACCGAATTTTGTAGATTTCTTTGTAATTGATGCCGTTGAGTCATAATTGTCACAACTACATTCCTTCATTAGGTGGTTATCAGCAGCCCAGCAGCCTCGATGATTAAGTTTCTAACTACCGATTCTTTAAGTAGTTGTATTTGTTATTTTGGTATGACCTCAAATTAAGACATAAAAACATTTTCTATGCTAATGAATGGAAACTGAAGCTTTCCCTAGGGAACAGGAACCCTCGGGGGAACTAGACTTAAGATCTGGTGAGGTAGTTTTATGCACATACTTTCTGGACATTCAAGTAGATTTGGTCAAGTTGCTTGGTCAAAGCATCTGTCTATCTAGAATCTGCATGTTCTCCCTGTGTCTGTGTGGGTTCTCTCCAGGTTCTCCAGCTTCCTCCCACCATCCAAAGACATGCTGGTTAGGTTCATTGGTGATTCTAAATTGGCTGTAGGTGTGTGTGGTTGAATGGAGGTAGACTGGAGACCCCCAGAGGACAAGTGGTTACAGAAAATGAATGAATGAATTAGTGGTCAAGTTGGTCTGGTGTCTCTCCATTGGGAACCGATTATGCTCCTGCAATCAAATCCACCACTCACTTGGGGGGAGGAGAACAAAAAGGAAAGGGACTGAAAGACAGGGGGGGCAGCTAGTTTTCTGATTGTCTTGTCTGGTCTGGTCTGGTCTGGTCTGGTCTGGTCTTTCGAGATGGACAGAAGACTTAACAGTAGTCATACACGACATCTGAGCGCTGTGGAGTGGAATTTGTTTGCAACGAAACGTCTCTGATTGGTTTTAGGACGTTAGGACCAATTGCGTTCGAGTTGATTATCTTTCTGTGTATTATTTGAAACACGCCCAATGATGAAATTGAACTGGAGTGTTGCCAGACTCATTCTGATAAGAGTTGGGTTTTTCGAGGTGGACCTTGCTTTCCACAGCAACGTTATACTTGTGGCATTTTTATCTTCTTTGCTGTTTGTGGCCGACACTAATCGGCCAATGGTCCGATAACAAAATCTGTGCAAACGACAACTTTCAGCAGGAATTTGAGATCATCGCACTAATTTGCTTGATCTTCCTTATTGTGCTTTGGCCGTGCAATGGAGGAACTTGTTTCTGGGGATTGGTTCTTGGAGAATGAAAAAATTTTAGGCGGGAAAATCCACTTCCACCAGCACACAAGTAAATGCTGATGAAATGCAGAGCCCTGAAACCAGTTAAAGAAAGAGATTCATGACTGGGTAACTCATCAAGATGAGACAATAAGCTTATTGTTGGAGAAGGCAGTCTAATAATTGTGTTCCACGTTGACGTTACGGCAAACGTTGATCCCGTCTCAACTTTTTTCTTGCCATATGGCTACTCTTAAGAGCACTTTTTCTTCACAGAAATAAATGGGCAACGTCATTTGAGACGTGGAGCGATTCAGGATATGATGATGATGATTTGGAGCCAATTCGCTGATCTCCCCAAGGAGAAGTTTTATTTTTCTCTTTGGGTGAGGAACCAAGCGTGTTTTCAAACGGTCCATCTCCCACTCGCCCGTGGTTTTGTCGAGGAATTTATGGGACGCAATAAAAGTTTAATGTTCAGTCACAGACGTGCAAAGAGAAAAATCATTCTAGGAGATGTTTTTTCTTCCAGTGCGTTTGAGACGTTGAAAAAGTACAATAGTTAAACCAGGAACAAGCATTTTTATTCACTGAAGTCACTCAAGCTGGAGTAATAATGGACAGCAGTGTGGAAAGACATAAATTTCCCATGAATGTCACAGTGTCAGCCCAGTTTTCCTCCTCCCCCACCCATTTGGTTTTATCAGATTGGAAGTCGTGGGATTTTGTTTACTTGGAAAAACATCGTCTGATCTGAAAAGATGTGGACGTTGGTGTGAAAGCCTAGTTCGTTGCCTCCTCTCTCTCTCTCTCTCTCTCTCTCTCTCTCTCTCTCTCTCTCTCTCTCTCTCTCTCTCTCTCTCTCTCTCTCTCTCTCTCTCTCTCTCTCTCTCTCTCTCTCTCTCTCTCCCCGACTCCCCCCGTCCCTGAGGAATGTCAGTCATGTTGAGCAGAACCAGATGTGTTTTCCCTCCACCTCTGCAGCAGTCCATCCCTGCTCTATCCACTCTTGTACTCTGCTGTGGAGTTTTAAAAGACTGACATGGGACAGTTTGTGAATTTTGTTTTGGGTTTTCAGGGGTTTCTCAGAATAATAATCCCTCTGTTGCTGGTAAAACTGCAAAGATGACAGGAATATGGTTCAAATGAAGTTGTTGAATCAAGCTCATGGCTAAAAGTCTGATGATGCAACCATTAATCAAGTAGTTCATATTAACTAAAGACAAGTTTCATAAATAATCACAAAAAACAAATGTAGCTGTTCGGCTAAAGGCTAATTTGCTAGCAAGTTGCTAGTATGCTAGGTGTTCTCAGTAACGATGGCTCAGTTTTTGGTTGTTTTTTTTAAAGAAGCCAATCATGTTCCAACCATAGACTGTAGAAAAAAACGTGTGGCGCGTCCCCGGTTCCTCCCATTGGTTCCTCCCAAATGATGCTAGTATCTCCGGGGATGAGGGCAACGCCGTCTTGCAATTTTGTAGTCACATCCTGTTTCTGTAGCGGTCAAATAACTAAAACGTAACTTGAACATACGTCAGTATTGCATTAACTACCTAAAAGGGGGTGGGGCTTATGACATACACTGCAGCCAGCCACCAGGGGGAGCTCCACATGCTTTGGTTGAGAAGCTGTCATGGCGTCCACTTACAGTCTATGGTTTCAACACTTTTGATGATTTCAGTTGCAGGAGAACACTCTCAGTTTTAGCTAGCTTACTAACGGACACTTAAAGAGCACTAGCCTGTGAGTTAGCTAGCCTGGTAGCACTGCCGCAACAGGACAAAATGCTCAAGCAGTTCGTTTAAAAGCAAACCATTAAAGGGGAACTCCGGCGCAAAATGAACCTGGGGTTAATAACACATGTGTACCGAGTTCGACCGTTCTCTGGTATTTGTTTTCATGTATTTGTTTTGTTAGTCAAATGTGACCAGTTTTCTTGCAAACCGCTATTTAGCATATAACGCTAGCCTTCGGGGCACACCGACACATAAAAAGAAATCGCTATTTCTATACCACTAACAAGGCTCACAATATCACCACACTTACACGGTAGCATAACTAGGGTCTCTACATGTAAACCGAAGCATTGAGAACTTTGCAAGTATACAGGCAGTTTATTAAAAAAGGAATACAGTACCGTTCGCATCCGGCTCGCTTATCCAGGCGGGCGCCATCTTGGGGAAACTGAACTGTCTGTCCGGACGAAAGCACTGAGAGCATAGAGAAGCACTGAACGAAGAGAGTTCAGTTTGCCCCAAGATGGCGCCCGCCTGGATATGCGAGCCCGACGCGAACGGTACTGTATTCCTTTTTTAATAAACTGCCTGTATACTTGCAAAGTTCTCAATGCTTCGGTTTACATGTAGAGACCCTAGTTATGCTACCATGTAAGTGTGGTGATATTGTGAGCCTTGTTAGTGGTATAGAAATAGCGATTTCTTTTTATGTGTAGGTGTGCCCCGAAGGCTAGCGTTATACGCTAAATAGCGGTTTGCAAGAAAACTGGTCACATTTGACTAACAAAACAAATGCATGAAAACAAATACCAGAGAACGGTCGAACTCGGTACACATGTGTTATTAACCCCAGGTTCATTTTGCGCCGGAGTTCCCCTTTAACACAAGGTCTCATAGCCATTAGTCTTTATGACATCTTCCCTACATTTTGGACCACTGCTTAGCATATGCACAGTTGCTAAAAGTGAATTTGTCACAAAACATCTGCAGAGATTTATTTTGTCCTTGCAAGGAGATCACCAGATTAGTGTTAATCAATTGAAATAAATACATTTAGCAATTTGGCTTGACTGGGCTTTTAAGGATTTTATCAAATAATTTAATGTTTTAGAAATGATAATCAATCTGAAGATGTGCCCTTGTGCTGTTGTGACATTATAAAATAAACATTTAAGTGATTTATGAAGAAGCTAAACCACACGTCACTTCATAATGACTGCCACCTTATTTGAATCCAATGTGTGGCATGAAAAGACGAGAACTGAATGAAAAGCTCTCCTGTCAGTGTTGAAAACTACCGCTGAGTTGTTGGGATTTAAGCGGACATGGAGACTTTGGTTGAATTATTGAGTTATGAATGAATTAGGTGAATGTGAAGCGGTTGGTGTTCAGTCGACCTTCTCGGGGGAAATAAAGAATAAAACCACATTTGTTGGGAGATAATGTTGCTTGTAAATCCTCAGAAATGAGTTTTTAGAGAGGGGGAAATTGAGGTGAGAGGAGGTTAGATATGGAAGGAGAGAAAAGAGGTAAAGAAAAACCAGGAAGATACAGAAGTTTTTTGTTTTTTTCTTAAATGATCGCACATATTGGTTTTGTTTTTTTTGTTGTAGATTTGTCTGCCCCTTGTTTTTTGCTCATTTTCCTCCTCTTTTAATCTCAGTAAACAAAGAAATTCTTCCACCAGCATGGATCCATTTAGTTTCCACTTCATTTCGGAGCCGGCCTGTCTCGGGCGGCCTTGATCAGAGTCTACTGATAGAGCCAGATTCAACAGTTCCCGTCGGACTGTTAAACAAACTACTGCTGCAGCAGCGCCGCTCCACTCGCCACCTTTTATCTGTCCTCTCCCTCCGTTCCAGCTTTCCATTTAAGGAAGTAAATTTATTTTGAATTACTTTTATGACAAAGCCTTGCCACTCTTTTGTGATTTGATGAGATAGTCGCTGATTGGAGTCAGTATTTTTTTGGTTTTGGAATATTTAGTCACAAATCGGTTTAAACAGCAAACCGGATTCACACGTCCAGATTCACACAATGTCTCTAAGCCAATGTCTAAGGATATATCCTAGTTTGCAGACAATATTGTGTAACATAATTTAAACGAATATCTGTAGTTTGTCACTAATCTGCAAAGCCACCCTCAAAGATGAAGCCAACATTGTAAAGCCACATGACGCTGCCTCCAGAAGTTAAAAGTTAAAACGTCGACTCCATGGCGCTCAGATGAAATGTAGAGCTACATCACTACATCACTACATTTGACCGTCAGCACTTAAATCCCCACCCAAACCATTTGATTGGCCGACAGACCTAATCAGTTCCCAACAGAGAGACTCTGAATGGCAGGGGAAGTTGGTCTGACTTCTAAGTTACAACTTTACAACAGTAATAAACATGTTTCAGCTATAGCTAATTCCTCATGCTCCACTGCTTTGACCGTTTTTGAATTAGCTAGGAGGTAGGCGGAGTCAGGCACTGCCAAAATGGCGTCAACCAGAGACACCACACTGAGCTTCAAAACTCCTCTTGAGGAAACATATTGGTGACGTCACAGAGGGTTCATCCATATTCATATACAGCCTTTTAGTATAGTTGAAACCAGGCCTTTATGAGAGTTATATGTCCATATAGAAGAAGTCAAGAAGTTGGTACAAATACCAAGACAGCTGCTGATTTAAACCCTAAACTTCAGTTTTCAGAGCATTTCATTTGCCATTGTTAAGTTGTAACACAAACCAGTATACGACAACAAACCAAATTCACATGTCTAGACCTCCAGATCCATCCATAGTCACACTCAGATAGTATAAATACCAATCAAATCTGTGTTTCAGATTGTTATCGGTCAGTATATACACCATCATGATCCAAATAAAACGATTACCAATTATGTTTTTTAAACCAAACTGTAACAGCACATGCAACAAGGTAAAAAGATGAAGTTACACCATAAAAACTTAAAATTGGTCTTCCTGGTCGGCCTTAAAATCGTGACAGCAATCAAAAAAACTGCTGCACCCCTACTGCAGATTCAAAGGTGATTCACATGTCCTATTTCCAGTCTGTAATAAACGATTGAAAGCCAGTAGATGGGTCCTGTTCATTACTTTTCCATCACTGGAGTCATTACCCTAGTGAGCGCTGAAACAGAGCAGCAGAGTTGCACAAAGACACAGTGCAGGACAGTTTAGACAAGGCTTTTTTCTTCTTGCCCTGCATGCCTTTGGCCTCATAAACAAACTGATTCAACCGATCTGGTGACACTAAGCAGAAGAGGTCTGCTTTGCTTCCAGTGGATGCAGAGAGAAAAATGAGAGCGAGGGACAGAGCGCTGGGAGATGAAAAGAGACAGAGATAGAGAGAGAGAGGTGGTGTATTGTGTTTGGGAAGTGGGTCAGGAGGAAGTTGAGGGTGTGTTTTTAAGTGTGTGTGTGCAATTTTTTTGTGCACGGTCGCGACCGGGGGTTGTCGGACGGTGTGGGAGTTTGTGTCTCTGTGTGTGTTTGTGTGTTGACGGTGCATAACTCAATTCCACGGGGAGGCCAGAGCAAAAGCGAACCTCTGTTTCCTGTCCTAATTGCTTAAAATCCTACACAAATAAGCCTCCGCACAAATGCGCCGTGCACACATCTACACAAGTCGTTTCTAAAAGTCTAAAAGGGGACTTATGCAGATGGTTTCAGAACTCGCATGAGGTTTTGACATTTAATTAGGTTGGTGTAGCCATGCTCAGTTCTTATCAGAGTCTGGTAACACTACGTTTGACACGTCTCAACAGATACAGAGGAAAAAAAAATACCTCTGCAACCAATCAGAGCCTTTTTGTTGGAACAAATTTAACTCCTTGACACTTATATGATGCTGTTACGCTGTCTAATGCACCATGAAGCCTGATCATTGATTGGCCCGGAAGATCTTTGCAGAATCATAACCAGTTCCCAACAGAAAGACTCCAGACCAACTTTAGTCCCAAAAACATCCTGCGTAGGGAACTTAGTCTGGCTTCCAGGCTAACATTCATTATCTATTTTAGACAATTTATCCTTGTCTGAGTACTTGTGCACACATTTTCCATTTTTGACTCTTCCTGCCATCTTGTGGCTAACGTGTTAGCAGCATTAGTATTCAGTAGTGGGCATTTTTGCAATTGGTATACAGGAAAACAAAGCTAATACAAAAGCAGCTAGACTTATTTGTGTTTTCTTGAAGACCTTTCACCACCCATTCACTTCTGCAGGTGGAAACTGGTGGAGACCAAACCCGAGTGTCGTCCTGGGCATGGTTCATCAAAAACGCAAAGCTAATACAAAAGCAACTGCACTTCTAGTTCTAGTTTAACAGGTGAGCTATGAAGTTGTCACAAGTGGAGAATTTGGCTAGCCTGGAAGACAGCCCAAACTTCCCCCGCCGACAAAAAATCACAACTCTAAAACAAAGCTAAAGATAAGTGGGCTTATTTGTGTTTTCTAGAAGAACTTTCACCATCCATCCACTTCTTCAGAGAAGGTGGTGGTGACCAAACCAGAGTGTCTCTGTCGTCCAGCTCAATATACATCTAAAACACAAGGCTAGAACAAAGACAGCTGCACTTGTTTAAGTTTTCTTCAAGGTGTGTTCTGGAGTGCTGAAAGGAAACTCAAGAAAACTCAAACAGGTCCAGTTGTCCTTGTTTTAGTTTTGTTTTAAGTATAATATCCTACCAGACACTCTGGTTTGTCTCCACCAGCTCCTCTGAAGAAGAGGATTGGTGGCGAAAGGTCTTCAAGAAAACTCAGACAGGTCCATTTGCCTTTGTTTTAGATATACCAAACCAGAGCTGTGAATATTCGTCAAGCAGACGCACACATGCCTACAAATAAGAGCTAATGCTGCTAACTGTCTGCTGGATGGAAGCTAACGCAACATCTAACCAAGGGGGCAGGAAATTGTCTAAAAAAAAAAAAAGGATCATAAAGACAATAATTTAACAGCCACCCACATCATGGTATACTTGAAACAAAGCTAAAACAAGGGCAACTGGACTCGTTTGAGTTTTCTTGAGTTTCCTTTCACAAGAAGATGTCTTCAACACAAGACTGAGACTTGGATGAGTTCAGTTGCCTTTGTTTTAGCTTAGCTTTTAGATTTCTCATGACCTGGATGACTGGGATACAATGGTTTGGTCTCCACCAGCTTGGATGTCGGAAACAGATGCTTACGTTTTAATTGGGGCAAAAAGAAAGTGTGTTTTGGGCTCTGATTGTGGCGGCCACTGTTCCGATATCTCTATCTGGCACATAACACATGAGACCATAGAGAGTGTGTGTGGCAGACAAAGAGTGTGTGTTTTACTTTTTTTTTTTTTTTTTTCCCCCTGGCATGGAGGTCAGACGGAGAGCACAGGGCCTTCCTGCCAACAATCTGGACCCGCTGAGAGAGTCCGTCCTCCGTCCTCCGTCTGCCTCAAAAACAGAAAGCACATCAGGATGTTTGCTGCTGCTGCTGCTAAAAGTAAATGATTGCAGCATAATGAAGCATTCAGCTCACTATCCTGCAAACAAAAAAAGAAAAAAAATAGTTCAAAGAAGTTCAAATGAAAATAATATGCAGAGCTCGGGCACTTTTCCTGCCGTTCACGGACTGACTGCAGAGCCTGTTTGTCGAATCATATCGAATGGAAGGAAAGGTGCAAACGGGGAGGTCAGCGCAGGGTGAGCTGAAGAGGAGAATGCACAATAGCCTCCTGAAAATTTAATAATGCTCATGGAAATGTTTCAGATATTTGAAGGCTCTCGTGTTTCTGTGGCAGTCAGGATTCAGATTTAAGGACAAGAAGGAGATTAACTTTGTTTCTCTTCATGCAGTGTACATCCATCAGATATTTATTACTAAAATTAAAAAGAAACTGAATCAAATTAAGTCCACTCTTATAAAAATCTGCGCATAATTATCTGAACTTGAGCTGGAGGGGGAGAAGACACATGGGAAGGGAGTAGCAACGACCGTAGACCACGAATGTTAATGAAATTCCAAAGTGGGCGGGGCCAAATATAGAACTTTGACGACCAATGGGAGCAGCTGATTCATTTGATTGACATCATACACAGAATTACCCAAATGTTAACCTCAAGGAAACAGTGTCCACAACTTTGGTTCCTACCATCGTAAACCCAGATGGAGCGTTGGCGTCATTGATGGTAGACCTCACCCTAGAAGACCCTAGAAGACCTCGCTCTGCCCATACACCAGCTATATTTTTATGTTCTATTACACTTTTAAACATTCAAGTTTTAAAAATATATGTACAAAAGGTTACCTAGGCAACCAGAGCCTGAAATGTCCACTGGCGATCAACTATCGGCTGCAAAGAGATGGACGATGAAAAAATCTCTTTATGTGGATATTATAATACTTATATTATTGGTTCAAATGCTAAAGGTGTGTCTAGGGTATCACTAATTTTTATGTCCTAGAGTTGGTTTCCTGTAGCTTCCTAAAGTCTGTCCTTGTCTTCCTTGTCTTCTCCTAGAGTTGGTCTCCTGTAGCGTCCTAAAGTCTGTCCTTGTCTTCCTTGTCTTCTCCTAGAGTTGACTGGATTCAGTCCAATAAATCTTTCTGTCAAAGTTAATGTAGTGTGGAGAGGGTAGCTGGTACCTTGTGTTCTCTACTCCAGAAATGTTCTGGTCATCCAACGCTCCCATAAACTCCCTAACCCTCTCTGGAAGATTTTCTCCTTGACGCTGTCTCCAGGAAACTTTTCTCTTCTTTTAAACGTTTAGTGTTTGTTGTTGTTGTTTGGGTGCAGCCTTTTAGACTGGGTGAACTCCATGGATTCTGTTTAGATGATCAACTACTACCACCTCACCAAACATCCACATGGTTCTTCTTCGTCTTCTATATTTGGCAGCGTTGGCGCTAGCCATCTGCCACTAAAACAGAAGAAGAAGAGTTTTTGACTCTACAGGGACGTGGTTTTGGTTTATAGCAGACCATAAGATCAGGCTTAGCAGATCATGATCCGATCCGATCATTTTAAAAATGTCTGGATCAGCCCTGATACCAAACAGGACATCCCTATTTTTAAGCCATTACATAAAGAATTCATCTTAATGTGCGTTCAGTCAGAGACATCCCAAAACTTTAAGACGCCCTAAGCTTCTCGACAGACTCTCTGCCATCCTGTCTCTTCCACAGCCAAAATGTTTCCAACAAAAACAGACGTATTAGGATTACATCTGCCTCCCCACCCTTAAACATCTCACACACGAATTACATGACAACACCGATGGGCGCCTCAATCCACACCTCACATTACTGCCGTCTGATCGCAGACAGAGAACCTTTAAACAGAGAAGAGCATCTGTCTCTGCGTTTTAAATGTGTTTAAAGGTTGAGAGAAGGCCAGGATGTTAATGTTGCCTCCCACGGGACGATAAAGCCGTGTCTATCTACACGTCTAAAGCCTCTCATACTATATATCTACTGTATATGAGTGTGTTAGCGAACACGCCCTACATTCCTTCATTTTTTTATGCCATTGGAAATGGACGCTGGCGTATATTAGAATGTAAATTGAGGTCAGTGCCGCTGCTGCTTTCCCAGCTGTTACATCAGTATTAACAATACAGAGGCTCCCTCGAGTGCCGCCATGTTTGGTTATGTGATAAATCTGAAGGTTTTAAGGAAGATATTTCATCGTCCCTGAGGGGGTAATTCAGCCCTCATCCATCCCCTGGTGAAAACATTTCTATCCCTTAAAAAGGCTGAAAAACTGCAAGTAAATCTGAGCCTGGTAATCATCTGTAGTTCAGACCAGAAGGAGATTAATACTGGGTTGAATGTTGGATCCAAACCACATTTGTTCTCAGTTTTGTCTCAGCCCAGATGCTCAAAGTGTCTTTTGCTTTACTGGCAACGAGACAAGAGCAACAACGCCCAAGAGCTATAGACAGTTAATGGAAAGAGGCCAGATATTTATGCTGAGGTCACGCCAACAGCAACGAGGCAACTAGCCGCAATTTAAGATATGATCTAGACAGGCATCAGGCATAACATTATGACCATCTTTCTAATATTGTGCAGGTCTCCCTTGTGGTGACTCATCAGAGAATGGACATGGGCCTTCAGAGGGTGTCTTGTGGTGTCTGGCCACACAATGTCGTTAGGGGGGCGGCGGGGGGGGGGGGGCTTTGAGGGGAGGGGGCCTCTGTGGATCATCCCACAGATACTTTTGGGGTGGGGGTGCCAGATCTGGTCAAGTAATAACAAGTTCCCCAGCAGAACACTGAATTCTCACAATGTGGTCAACTTCTCTCGTCGTTAAGTTGTGGCTGATTGGTGTAATTGGTGTAAACTAGCCCGAATGTTGGTCTGGAGTCTCTCTGTTGGGAGCTGATTATGCCTCTGCAACGATCTACCAGGAAAATCAAATCGTTTGGAGGCGGGGCTTAATGTGGTGATCGACAGAAGAGTAACAGTAGTCATACGCGTCACCTGAGCACTGTGGAGTTGAATTTGTTTACAATAAAATGTCTCTGATTGGTTGGAGGACTATCCAGTTGCATGAAGAGGTTGAAACACGCCTCGTAATGAAAGTTGAATGTTCTGATTAGAACATGGTTTTGGAGATTTGTGGTATTTCCAAAATATTTTACCTCATCTTGAATGTGTCTTTGCTTTTGTCCAGCTCTTCTATGTCGTCATACCTTTTAAACCAAAAATGCTGCCAACATGTCAGTTTATAGTCACACATCAACTAATCTCATTCTGTCTCCATATAAACCTCCAGATTCCTGGTTTTACACCAACCTGTCGCCAGGTAAATCAGGGTTAGGGTAAACAGGATAAAAGCATCAAAAAAATAAATAAGAATGATTGGATCTGCCTGGTTATATCAGGCTACACCCGTTACTTCCCCTGACATTTAATCCATCTAGTTTGGGCTTTGAAAATAAAAAACCTTTTTATACTCATCCTGTAATCAATCCCACTGTAATTGTCAGGAGAGCGGCGTGGTCGATCCCTGTATCCCTGATGATGAATATTTATTGTCTTTACGGTTTTCAAACCACTTCCTGGTGATGGAGGGAAAAACATTGTGTCAGCTGATGCTTTCGCCATCTGGATGTTTAGATGTTGTTGGACGTGAGATGCTGGAACATATGGACACACGACTGCTATCCAGAAGCATATGGTTCTTTGAGATAGAGTCGAGACAGACTGGGCTATTCAGCTGGATGGCACCGAGGGCCTCAGCGTTGTTAGAAGTGCTGCCAAGCAAACTTCACCACACACGCACACACACTCACACACACATGGACATTCATAGTTGCGCCTCACTAGCTGCTCAGATAGCATGGTCGACATTAGTTCTTGTTTCTGCAGGAGAGGCGAGCGGCGCTATCGGAGTTTTTAACGGTGTGAAATGAAAATGAATATACCTGTGAAGTGTTTCACCACAGGCTTATTCAGCAACGTTTGCACCTGGGCCGGTGCTTTGTCCACTTTCCGCTCGCAGGCGTCTGTAGCTTTTTGTCCGTTTGCTTGTCTCATTATGAAGATTACTCCCCCCCAAATTGATTTTTCTCCTTTATCTTCTCGGCTAAAAAGTAAGTCCCCTTTATTTTAGAGCCTGCCGTGCCTGTGAGCTTTACTGTTATCGCTAGGATAGAAAGAAATAAAAAAAAATAAATAAAAAGTTCTCTTTCCGTATTATCACAAATTAAAATGCCTTTAGTTTAATGCGTGCTCTGATGAAGAGCTCTATTTAAACACAGGCAGGGCTCCAGCTTTCTGTTATTATTCCAGGCAGTAATACGCTTTCTCTCTGATAGATAATACAAGATTTTTTGGCAGTTTCTGTGAATTAATTAGGTTTAATTAACATTGCCGTCGGTGTGCTGTGAACATAAGCCTGGCTCCACTGTGATGAGCAAGTTCTGGAGGTGTTGGGAAAGATGTTAATTTTTGGTGCAACAAAGTTTGTTCTGTAGTCACGGTATCACTGAGTGGATTAAAGTTGTTTGAAAGTGTTATCTTCCTAAATGTATCTGTAGTTGCCTCCAAAGACACATTACTAAATTATATTATAACTACCTTTATGTGAGCCACACCATTGAGTTTATGTAAAAATTGAAAAGGCTGTGAAGCTCAGTGTGGCGTCTCCTCTAAAGTGAAGCCAAAGCAAGTAGAGCTCCCTCTGGTGGCTAGCTGCAGTATAGGTCATAAGCTCCACCTCCTCCATGTTAGTAGACGGGACTTGGGCCGAACTAAAACACTAAAATGCACAAGATCTTCACTCTCGGACCGTACTGTGCAGACTCGGATGATGGCGCTGCCCGTATCTTCGGGAAAATAGCGTCAGTTTGGCCAGTGCAAGGAAGTGGCGACGCATTGTCCATATTTATATACAGTCTATGGCAGTGACTGACTACACCCAGGACATCCAAATGTCACTCAAAATAGCCACGCCTGCTATTATGCATGACTGTAAGCCTTAATATAATTCAAACAGGTGAACTACTTAGCTAGCCTAGAAGCCCGTCCGCCCACGAAGTCTTTGCAGGGTAAACGTTGTGTTCCCAGGCTCAGATTCTGGCTGTAAACATGTTTATTTCTGTTGTAAAGTTGGACATTTTAACATGGAGGTCTATGGGGATTGACTTTTGGAACCAGCCTCAAGTGGCCATTAGAGGAACTG
The DNA here is from genome assembly GCF_963514085.1 of Chelon labrosus. Lineage (NCBI taxonomy): Eukaryota > Metazoa > Chordata > Actinopteri > Mugiliformes > Mugilidae > Chelon > Chelon labrosus. The sequence goes on from NC_140356.1 coordinate 19,348,924, forward strand.
CAGTTTTTGGCCTGCTCTTTCAGGAGCCTGTGCCATGTGCTATGGTTAACATGCTAACATGCTAAAGATGAGAGAAGTAGAATGCTAGGATCAGCACTTAATGAATTTATTCCCAAGTTTATTGTCTTCGATTAGCATGTTAGCATGTTGGAATGCTAACATTCACTAATTACATCAGACAAGTACGACTTAAAGTGACTGAAAAGTAATTTCACATGCATTTGCTGTAGACTTCCAGGTTAGGAATTATTTATATTGTCAATATTATTTATGTTGTTTTCCAACCAGTGGTCCAAAAAGTTGAAGATTTATAACTTCCTGACATTTAACAAGCTGAAACCAGTGACCCTTCTGCATGAGGAATAACTGAAACAATTAATTATTGAAATGAAACGATTCACAGACTAACTGGTGCAGCTCTACTTTGTTAGTAAAGTGGAAATTCAACCCGATGGTGGCGCTGCATGAAAATTCACTCGGCCTCTTTGACCTCTGGGGCTTTTAAAGGAGGTATTCTTAATTGTAAATCTAAAAAAATAAAATAAAAATAATAATTACTGAATAGTCTATCTACCTTGTGGTGAGGGAGACAAGCTACACATACAGCAGTTTAACTTAATTACAAAAGTGATTATCGGTGATTTAGAACATTTTGAATAACTTACTATAATTATTATTGCTTAACTTTTCTCTTTAAAAGGCTTCACTACAGTTTCTAATTGCTTCCAGAGTCATTTTTTATTAATGTTTCATCAATATCTCTGCAGCCAAGCTTCTGTACAGTTATATATCATTGTTACACGCCGTCACGACAGCATTGACTCACTTAATAGGACGTAGAAACCTCGGAGACTGTGGGAAAACTGTGCAATTACGAGAAGATATCTGCAGCGAGGGAGGACAGGAATGTGAAGCTCCTCAGGCAAAGTGGACAATGGAAACACCTTCCTCAGACGAAACATGATGCAGTATCCCAGGTCCTCTGGGCTAACCACTGACAAATATGTCACCCGGCGCTGACCTGTAACTCTAGTGCAACCCTCGGGCCACTCATTAATCCCTTCAGGTTTCAGCAAAACCAGAGCTGTACTTTGAGATATCAGATGACCAGTAGCCCACGCTGCGAATCCCATATTTATCCAAACTGCTTCTTATAAAGTAATTTCCTTGTTTTTCATGTAGGACAGCAAGGTGATTGATGTCATCGGGGATCAACAGGACTAAACACTGAGCAGGTAAGGAAGTTCTTTTATTTTGAAACCTCTTTTTTTTTTTTTCTTCCGCTGGATTGTACTGCAGGTTCCCAAGAATACCAGTGGCTGCTTGTTTTGGCGGTTTCAGTTGCTTGTGTTTGTGTTGGGTTGGAGGCAGGTCTGAAGAGTTAATTGGAGGCTTCGGGCCGTTTTTAAGAAATGAACTCACGCCGAGACTCCGCTGCCCCCTCGAACAAACACCCTTCTCGTATATCAGCCAATTACTGACTCTGCACGAACCCTTTCTCTTAGTATATGGGTTCTCTCCTTCTAAAGGAAGCTGTCGGGGGTCTGAAGTGGGAGTAACATCACCACATTGTATTCTTCAGCATGTTCTTAGGTGTTAGAGCCTTCGTTTCTGGAAATAAACGCACATTTCAGGCACCTGGACGTAAGCCTCGAATGACCTTCTGAAAAAGTGAGGGTGAAACATCTGATTTCAAGGTCTAACATTTGTTCTCACTGTGACTTAGGCAGGATTGGGAAGTTAAGCTTCTGGTTATGTAGATGCCAACGCCAAGTGGATAAGGGATTAGAATAAGACCTGTGTTTATATACACAGACCGAAAGGTCCTCAGGCCAGATCCAACAAAATCTCAACAACATGTCCCGACCTGAACGGATCTGAGTCCACGTGTTCTCGCCCACCTTGAATCTGGGTGGCGGCCAGCATTGTTCTGGGTCTCGTAATTTCAAATATGGCGCCACACATCCTGAAAACAGCGTAATATTGGCTTTTGGAGTTGTTCCTCTGTGCATATGCGTAAAAGAGTACACTTAGAAAGCAGCAACGCCCCCAAAATGAAAAGCAACATGAGCAAATAAATTGTTTACAATGATGCTTCATTTTTTCTGTACCAGAATCTTTAGGCCTTATGAGAAAGTTGTCCAGTGAAAAAACACGTCTTTATTTGCCTCTATGGGTGGAACTGTAGATGTCTCTTAGTACTTCGACCACGCCTAGATCACAGCTGGAAAATGTAGTTTGGTAAATGACTGCTGTACAGAAAGACAACACATATCATCAGCATTACTCAGCCTCATTCAGCCTCCACCACTTTTTTTTCACTTAACTCTACTTTTTACTAAACTGTATTTAGTTTGGTAATTTAGCTTGGTACAGTGACTGCAATTATGTCTTGTACCCTTATTATAGCTATGCTTAAATAGTTGTTTTTCTCTTATGCTATTCTAATTTTTATGTTACCTGTAGTTATTGCACTGTCTTGTCCTGCCGCTACAAAATTTTCAACTAAAACAACAAAATTTTCTCAAACAGAAGTTGTGTCTTGTCGTATTATCGTGTCTCATTATGTCGTGTCTTGTCTTGCCTTGCCTTGTCTCGCATCGCATTGCATCGCATTGCATCGCATCGCATCGCATCGCATCGCATCGCATTGTACTGTGTCTTGTCTGGTCTGGTCTGGTCTGGTATCGTATCGTATCGTATCGTATCGTGTAATGTCTTCTCTCGTTTCCTTTCATATTGTGTTATGTCTTGTCTTGTCCTGTCTTGTCTTGTATCGTATCGTATCGTATCGTATCGTACCGTATCATGTCTCGTCTCGTCTCGTCTCATATCGTATCGCATGGTATTTTGTCTTGTCTTGTCTTGTCTTGTCTTGTATCGTATCGTATCGTATCGTATCGTATTGTATCGTGTTATGTCTTGTCTTTTTATTGTGTCATATCAGGTGTTGTCTTGTTGTCTTGTTGTATTATTGTATTATTGTATTATCGTTTACGGTCTTGTCTTAAAAGTTTTTGAAGTTGACTTTTTACACACTGGTTATGACAGCACAGTGTTTTTAAGGTGGTCGTGTTGACTGAGCCAGCTTCAGTCTGCTTCACTGCACAGTATCTCCAGTATTTCTGATGCATCTGCACGCTAGCAGCCTTTCTTTATACTATTATATTCCCTTAATGTTGAATGACTCCTTTGACTCTGAGTCAGTTTGGAGTTTGGATCCTTGGTACAAGGCATGTGAAAGAACACACACAAACAGATTTCCTACCACAGTGTTGTCAGTGACGTCCTTGTCTCTGCTGGTGCCTGTGGACTGACTGCAGGCTCATTTCGGTCATTTAAGGCTGTTTTGTTTCTCCGTTCGTAACCCCAAATGAGTTCCCATGGCTTTTTTTTCCCCACCCAGCAGTGTTTTTGCTGAGAATTATTGTTTTTTAAACTAGTTTAAATCAGTGAAATCATCTCTCTCTCTCGGTCCAGATGTGTCTCTGAGGGGCGTTCATGCAGCCCTCCAGTGTGACCAGTCGATTTGAATGGCCGTCTGATCTGAATGACTGGTTTCTATGATCTGCTGCTGTTCGCTCACACTCTGCCAACTCGTATTAAAGCGTATCACTGCAGTCTGTGTGTGTCTGAGAGTGTTTGCCTTTCCTTTTACTTCCCCTTCTGTCCTCCATCCATCACTGTTTCCCCCTCGCCTACATGTTCTCCGTCTCTCATTCCCCTCTCTTGTGTTATCCGCTGTGGTTTTTTTTTCTTCGTTTTTTTCTTAAAACAAGTTCTTGTTCCCATAAACTGCTTCATTTTCTCTGCCGTCCATGGGAGCTTGTTCCTTGTCACTCTCTCGAATCTTAGGAAAGCAAATGCAAGGGCCTCTGTGTGGGTGACTTTTCAGATATCGGGTCAAGTTATTCATCTGCGTCTAATACTTGAGGTGTACCACGATCAGCTGATGAGTCGTGTTCACTTCAGTTTTATTCTCTCTCTCTTTGATGTCGGTTGTGCAGGACAAAGTGCAGTCACATGAGCTCAGATCTCTTCTTTTATCCACGTTCACCCTCTAACCTCAGCTGTAATTTAAACCCGAGGCAAAACATTGGAATAATATTAAAAAGAAAACTAAAATCCTGACTCTGAACTAGCCTGTAATCAGAGCTGCACATAAAGGAAGTCACATTTTGGCTCCCAAAAAGGCTTCACTTTATATTTAGAAGCAGAAAATGATTGGAACGATAAATGTTGGCAAGCATTCAGAAATTCTTGTAATACTGTATACTGGTGAAGGCCTGTGGAGAGACTGGAAGTTTGCTTTGATAAGATTAAAATAAATAGACGTGTCTTGGTGGACGGACTTGGACCAGGCTTAGCTGACGTGAGACTTCATTTTGACCTAAAGAGTTGACTTGTACTTGGCTCGGTAAGTCTGCCTGAACTTTTATAAATAGCCCATATAAATAACTTGCTGTTCTGGGATAACTTCTGGGGAATTGCTTTGACGAGACTTGGACTTGTCTCAACTGACACTTGACCAGAGACTTGAGAGACTTGGCTCCACTGACTTGAGACTTTTCCCTACTTGGGACTTGGGAACCCATGAAACTTGACTTTAGACTGACTCCCTTCTTTTGACAAACGTTGAGTAATTTTTGATCTGTCTGGAATGACTTTAAACTTGCTTTGCCGAGACCTGGGATGTGACTTGGAGCTAGTTTTAAAAAGGCTTGGGACCAGACTCGCACTTAATTTTGACTTAAACCTGTCTTGACTGAGTTGAGACTCGACTTTGACTTTTTAATCTCATACAAATAGACTCGGTGGACTTGGGAGTTGATACTTGCTTTTAATGATCTGAGCTTGACTTGGGAATTGCTTTGATGAGACTTGTGCTGACTGATATGACACCTGAACCAAAACTTGAGAGACTTGGCTCCATTGACTTTTTGGGGAAACACATGAAATTTGACTGTAGACTTCTGACTTGGACTTCTCCTAATTGACTTGTTGTGACATGACTTTTTTGTTTTTTTGTTTATACCTGTGTTGACTCGCCTTTTGAGATTTGACTTGGACTCGTATTTGTCTCAGTTGGCCTCAGTCTTGAACTTCTCCTGACTGACTTGGGTTTAAACCTGATATTTGCTGTTGAAGACTAGAGCTTGGCTTGGTGCCCTATGCCTGAACTTTTAAAACTCTAATTAGTAGATTTATCTTGGTGGACTCGGACTTAAAGATTTGAACTCCTCTGGATTGACTTGGGAATTACTTCTCTTAATTCTTGGACTTCAGAAGTGACTCGTATTTGTCTCATTTGGCTTCAGACTTAGTTTGACTTGCATTGATGCAACTTTGTGCTTGTGTTATAAAGACGAGAGATTCAGACTTTTGGACTTTAAACTAGCTTTGCAGAGACCTGGGCTATGACTAGTTTTAAAAAGATTTGAGGCCTTGTCTCATTTTGGCTTGAACCTCCCTTGAGACTGGACTTGGACTTGACTCAGTGCCTCCGCCTGAACTTTTATAACTCGAATAAACCAAAACAGGCGCACACTCGAGCTGCAGTCTTTTTTCCTCGTCAGCCACCTCCTGCAGTGTGTTTCCTGAGGCTGGCTGCCACAGAAGAAGCCCGGCAGATGGTTCAGGCAGCGGGGCGTTGAGGCGAGATGAGGCCCCCTTTTTCTGGCTGAGGCCACCGGGGGCCTCAGTGTGCACCAGAGAGGAGGCCCCATGCTGCAGATATAAAACAATACAGGCAACAGAATACTCTTGTTATGTAAATACAAGTTAGGTAGGTTTGACACGGTTTAATACGTGAAAGCAGTAGTTTGACAGCGATGAGGTTTATAGTTGGAGAGCTTCATCAGTATGGCTGCTCTCTTTTTCCACTGCAGCAACATGTAGGCTCATTTTAGACGATAACTGCAATCAACGGCAACTTTTAGGGTTATTTCACACCTGTATTTTATGTTGCATTTAACTTTGATTCAGTTTATGTTCTCACACTACGGTGATGCATGCAATTCATACAAAGAAGTCTGGTTCATGCACCAGACTTCTTTGTATGAATTGCATGTTCATATCCTCTGGGCTTGGTGTAGGAAACAACATTTATGTATGTATGATGAGAAGGTGCACTGCTCCTGCAAAGGTAACACGGGTAAAACTGCATCAGGTATTTTAGGGGATACCATCCCAGATCAGTTCGTGGGTAACATGTGCTCAAATAAACCACTTCAGGGTTTAAACGAGCTGACTTGGCGGGGAAAAGCGTTTTAATCAACAATGTGAAAAAGATCCTCGTTTAGGAGAACGCTTCATCAATCCTGGGGAATCCGATTAAAAGCGACCAGCCAGTCACTTGTAAGGTTTTGCCTCATTCATTCATAAATAAAACACACAACCACTGTTATAAATGATCACCTGACAAGGAAAAAGCACCATAAGTGGTGGCGTCATTTCATTAGTAATGAGAGCATTTTAAAGTATTCAGTCCTTGTAGCCGTTAATTAACTAAAGAAGAAATAATAGAATTAACAAGTGAAAGATGTTAATATGAGTACACAGGTGTGGTTCTCTCATTAAATAACATGATCATGTTGATGTAAAAGTATTTCCTTAATCGCCGGTGTCTTAATTTACCTTTATTACCAGAGATCACAGTGCGCATGGAAGTGTCTAGGGATCGAGTTTTAATCTAAATGATTCTAATGAATCTAATTAACAAACTGAGCTGAACATGGGGGGGTAGTGTAATGGAGAGAGAGGGGAAGAAGAGACGGAACGTGAAGGGAAGGAAGAGAGGAGAGGAAGAGAGAGAGGAAGAAAGGAAGAAAGAGAGGAAGGAAGAGAAGGAAGGACAGAAGAGAGAGAGAGAGAGAGATAGATAGAGGAAGGAAGAGAGGGAACGTGGAGGGATGGAAGGAATACTTAAATCTCACCCACTGTAGTCTTATAGGTTTGTCCATAGACTTATAGATTTGGTAGACTTACAGATTTGTCCGTAGACTTATAGGTTTGTCCGTAGACTTATAGGTTTGACCGTAGACTTATAGATTTGTCCCTAGACTTATAGGTTTGTCTGTAGACTTATAGGTTTGTCCGTAGACTTATAGGTTTGTCTGTAGACTTATAAGTTTGTCCGTAGACTTATAGGTTTGGTAGACTTATAGGTTTGTCTGTAGACTTATAGGTTTGTCCGTAGACTTATAGGTTTGTCTGTAGACTTATAGGTTTGTCCGTAGACTTATAGGTTTGGTAGACTTATAGATTTGTCCGTAGACTTATAGATTTGTCTGTGGACTTATAGGTTTGTCCGTAGACTTATAGGTTTGTCTTTAGACTTATAGATTTGTCCGTAGACTTCCTCTTTGGGTAGTCTCTTTTCTCTCTTTTTCAGTACAAGCACGAGTCATCGGTGGGTTTGTTGTGGAGCACATTCAGTCCAGAACGTATCAAACTCTGAGTAAAAACACTTGATAGCTGTGAGTGTAACGTCACTTGGTTTCTCCTTCCAGCGTGATTCAGACGTAGTTTGTGTTTCTGTCTGGACGGCTGACTGTTGGGTTTGGGTTTAGGCCCAGAACTGCAGCGCTGCGTGAAATGTGAGGTGTGTCTGAGTTGGACTCAGTCGCTCACAGATGGCAAACATCACCAAACATCACCAAGGCTCTGCCAAGACTCAGTGTGTGTCCTTCTCTTTCATTACACCGCCTTAATCGGCTCGTTAATTCAAAGCCTCGATCATGGACAGGGAGGAAGGGAGGGAGAGAGAGAGGAAGAGAAGGAAGGTGGGGAGAGGGAGGTAAGAGAGAGAGGAAGGAAGGAAGGAAGGAAGGAAGAGAGAGGGAAAGAAGGGAGGGAGGATTGAAGGAAATGACAAAGGAAGGAAGGAATGTGGAGGGAGGGAGGGAAGGAAGGAAGGGAGAGAGGAAGTGGAAGAGAAGGAAGGAACGAAGAGAAGGAACGTGGAGGGAGGGATGGAGGAAGGGAGGAAGGAAAAGACAGAATGTGAAGGGAGGGAAGGAAGGAAGGAAAAGAAGGAAGGTGGGGAGAGGGAGGTAAGAGAGAGAGGAAGGAAGGAAGGAAGGAAGGAAGAGAGAGGGAAAGAAGGGAGGGAGGATTGAAGGAAATGACAAAGGAAGGAAGGAATGTGGAGGGAGGGAGGGAAGGAAGGAAGGGAGAGAGGAAGTGGAAGAGAAGGAAGGAACGAAGAGAAGGAACGTGGAGGGAGGGATGGAGGAAGGGAGGAAGGAAAAGACAGAATGTGAAGGGAGGGAAGGAAGGAAGGAAAAGAAGGAACGTGGAGGGAGAGAGGGAAGAGAGAGAGGGAAGAGAGCGAGGAAGGAAGGAAGGAAGGAATGAAGAGAAGGAACGTGGAGGGGGGAGGAAGGTAGGAAGAGAGGGTACGTGGAGGGAAGGAAAGGAAAAGAGAGAGGAAGAGAAGGAACTTGGAGAGATGGAAGGAAGGAAGAAAGAGAGGAAGAGAAGGAAGAAAGGAAGAAAGAAAGGAAGAGAGAGGGAAAGAAGGGAGGGAGGATGGAAGGAAAGGACAAAGGAAGGAAGGAAGGAAGGGAGAGAGAGAGGAAGGGACAATGGAAGGTTGGAAGGAAAGGGAGGGATGGAAGGGAGGAAGGAAAAAAGGAGGGAAGGAAGGGAGAGAGGAAGGAACATGGAAGAAGGAAAGAATGATGGATGGATTGAATGTGGAGAAACGCTACAAAAAAATAAGGAAAAAAGTTGAAATGGATGGAGGGAAGCCAAGACGGATGGAAAAGAAAAGAAGGAACCAAAAGAACGAGTGGAGGAAAAGAAAAGAGACTTAGAAGCAGAGTTGATGACTTGGAGTCGACTTTTATCAGCTGCCAACTGGTGCTGTGGTCTGATTGTGTGTGATTGTGTGTGTTGATGTGTGTGTTTGTGTGTTTGTGTGTGTTATTGTGTGGTTGTGTGTGTTATTGTGTGTGTGTTGGACAGCTCCAGGACAGTTTCCAGTATCTCGTAGCGTTCAGTGTTTGGAGGGCGTGGATGAACCGCTGCTCACGTCTGGATTCTCTGCTCGTATTTTCTTTTCTGTGGAAGCCAGCAGAGTGTGGCTTCTGTCTCTCCACCAGGCTGGAACGCTCCACACTCTTTTCTCTCAGCCGCTCCAAGTTGCCCCGGGATTGGAGGAGGAGGAGGAGGAGGAGGAGGAGGAGGAGGAAGGAAAAGTTGGACGAGCTCCTAAATGACTTTCTTTATTTTATTTTACTTCAAAGTGGTTCAACAGACTAGAGGAGCTGCTGCAGCTTTGCACTCAATCAGATCTTCTCTTCGTTTGGTGAACATGTGTTTCTAGTTTTGATTCTTTCAGTTGCTTTGTGTGCTGAAGTCTAAGTGGTCGTGTTCCTGCTCTGTGACATAGCAACCTGCAGCTGTAGTTGCTTTTAATTCAGTTGCATTCAATTTTATTCATAAGGCGTCAATGACAAGTAGTTGGAGCTGGTGAATGTCACATGAGAGACTGGAAATGGATTAAAAATAAGAACATAGTGTGAAAGAAACCCAGTGCATCATGGGAAGAACCCCAGCAGCCTAGGCCTATAGCAGCATAAAGCTGAGTTTATGCCTCTGCAGGACGTAGACAGTGTAGCCTATGCACGTAGCCGACGCCGGTAACAACGCCACCCAAACGCTAGTCGGCGCTTTTTGTTTCTACTTCCTGCTTCACTTTCACCAATGGCGACTGAAACTTTTGTACAAATGTTCGTATCTCTGAACCTCATCAGTTAACCTTTCCTCAATGTGTTGCGTCTTTATTGATCAAAAACAATCGATTCGAAAAAGTGTAAACACGCTACTACCAAGCGGACCAATCACTGCTCTTGGATTGCCGACATTTCTGGGGAGGTGCACATCAGGCTACGGCGCTAGCAGCTGCCTCTAACCGCGAGTCAACCCCAACCGTAAGCCTTATTAAAAAGGAAAGTCTTCAGCCTACCCGTACAGCGACAGTACCTTCAACTTAACAAAACTTCCATCAGTCTTACATTTATTTGACCGTCTGGGTGAAGTTGGGGCCCTGGTGAGACCTTAGACTAGAAATATAAATCTGAACAATGCGTCCCCACTCCATTGCATAGGCCATTGGCATCAACATTATTTTAACTACCTAAAATGACAGAAACCATCCTTGGAAAAAATGTAAATGTGCATTTTAGTGTTTTAGTTTGGCCCAAGTCCCACCCACTAACATGGAGGGGGTGGAGCTTATGACCTATACTGCAGCCAGCCACCAGGGGGAGCTCTACTTGCTTTTGAGGAGCTTTTCTGCCATCCATGTTTATTTCCAGTCTATGGATGAGACAATGAAATGTAATTCAGCTTTATGAGAAAGTGTTTGGAGGCTTATTGTCAAAACATTGCACATCACTAATATCAGAACCATTTCTCCAGCTTGACAGACGACCCTGCATTCTACTTGGGTGAAACCTGAACCTTATTTTTTAGGAGGGGTTTCCGCTGGGACCCCTGTTGTGTCAACTGAGTGGCCCCTTTCATGTAACTGAGAACTGAGCGTTGATTTTGATCTAAATTCTGTCACTTTTAGCTTCTGTGGGATCCCTTAAGTCCTGGCGTGCTTCTTTGATTCCTTTTCTGTCATATATCTTTGTCTATCATGTCAAAATGCCACCTCAAGCCGAACCTTATTTTCAGTTTTGCATCTATTTCCCTTCAAACTGATGTTTGAACTGTTGGCGTTGTATTTAAAGAAGTTTTCCTCGTGTGAGATGCAGCCTTCAACCGACTTCAAGGACTTTTCCATTGAGTTAATGTAGCAAAAAACACATCTAGAATGCTTCCCCGTCATTGCTCACACTTCCTCTTTTACCCGTGTACCTGTTCCTTCATGCAGCAGTAGCTCTGGATTCTAGCAGAGACGTGTTTACCGTTGGTGCGTCCTCACGTTTGACCCGTAAACATCCATCAATCAGTCGGCCCCATTTCCCATAATGAGAGACTAAAGAGGATATTTATGAGCCGGCAATTAGCTCCATCATTAATGGCCGTTTTTCATGTTCCATTTGACAGCTATAAAGTCGGGTGAATACATTTAATGTGGACGGCACAGAAAAGAGCGGCTGCAGCGCCCACGATCTTTCGAAACGTTTCAGAGCGACGGGGAAGTGGAGAAAAGTGAAGAGGAGGGAAAGTATTGGAGCAGACCCTCTGAGCTGTCGGCTACGTTTAAGCTTTTATGGACAACAGCGGGGACCCTCCCTGCCTCTGATGGCTTTAGCAGCTCCCTTCACTGCTCTCCATAGACTCTTTCTCTATTATTCTCTTCACTTCTCGCTTCCAAAATGGACTCCAATGTGTGTGTGTGTGTGTGTGTGTGCTCCGTGGCAACAGGTTCAGCTTTAATGCCTTCAACATATGGTGGAGATTTCTGTGGAGCTTCTCTGGCTCAATTATACAGTAAAATGACAAGTGTTCTTTTACGTGCACAAAGTTTCTTGTCTATTTTTGGGTCTTTATTGGATTATTTTACGTTCCGTCCACGTTACATCACAAACTTTTGAGCAAATTAGTCCTGGACCTCGCTCTGTGTTGAGCTTGGACCCAGATTATCTTGTTTTAAGTTGCAGAGATCCTGAGAGATCAAGAGTCCTGATGTTAAATGTCCTAAAGTCTTTCCTTGTCTTCCTTGTCTTCTCCTAGAGTCGACTGGATTCAGTCCAATAAGTCTTTCTGTCAAAGTTAATGTAGTGTGGAGAGGGTAGCTGGTACCTTGTGTTCTCTACTCCAGAAATGTTCTGGTCATCCAACGCTGCCATAAACTCCCTAACCCTCTCTGGAAGATTTTTCTCCTTGACGCTGTCTCCAGGAAACTTTTCTCTTCTTTTAAACGTTCAGTGTTTGTTGTTGTTGTTTGGGTGCAGCCTTTGACTGAGTGGACTCCAGGACAACTCAATTATGACTTTTTGACGACTTTTTTTTATTTTTTTCCCACTCATCAAACCATGCACATTATCTGCAGCTTGTCTGTTTCTGGAAGGTTTCCAGACATCGACTGCCTCCCTCTCCCGGGTGTCACCTCTGATGTTTGATTGACAGGTCATTAATTGGCTCGTTAGACTGCAGAGATTAGATGACCTTTGTGAACATTACAGGAGACGCCTGCCATCTGGCTTCTGATTAGCCTTTGTTGTGGTGCAACGCAACAGACATGGAGACATGGCATCAGCACATGCAGTCGTTTAAGACACAACCGCATCATTCTCTATGTTTAGGCTGATTATTTTTATGTAGCGCCTTCATCATGAACAAATCCCTCCAAAACGTCCCCATTAGCGACTGTAAGCATGCTAACAGGCTAAGCCAATTTGGTAACGATTAGGGACGTCTCCATTGGTGTCTGGCTTCCGCAAAGTCTGATCTTTTGTAGTTATTTGTTTTAATTCTGCCATAAACCAAAACCACGCCCCTGTAGCATCAAAACTTCTTCTTCGTTAGCTAGCTAGCTAGAAGAAGAAGAAGCAAGATCACACGACTAAACATGTCTGCTGTGTGGAAAAACTCTACTCTGGAGAATAAAGTCAGTCAGACAGAAATGAGTAACTAGTGTAATGTGGATGTTTGGTGAGGTGGTAGTAGTTGATCATCTAAACAGAATCCATGGAGTCCACTCAGTCAAAGGCTGCACCCAAACAACAACAACAAACACTGAACGTTTAAAAGAAGAGAAAAGTTTCCTGGAGACAGCGTCAAGGAGAAACATCTTCCAGAGAGGGTTAGGGAGTTTATGGCAGCGTTGGATGACCAGAACATTTCTGGAGTAGAGAACACAAGGTACCAGCTACCCTCTCCACACTACATTAACTTTGACAGAAAGATTTATTGGACTGAATCCAGTCGACTCTAGGAGAAGACAAGGAAGACAAGGAAAGACTTTAGGATTTAACATCAGATCGGGACTTGGATCGGGGATCTCGATCTTGATCTCAATCTCTGCAATTTAAAACAAGATAATCTGGGTCCAACTCGACACAGAGCGAGTTCCAGGACTAATTTGCTCAAAAAACTAAAAGAAAACTTGTCATTTTACTGTATAACTGATCCAGCGAAGCTCCACAGAAATCTCCACCATATGTTGAAGGCATAGGATTCTACAGGGGATCAACTTTAGGATATTTAAGATCAGATCGGGACTCAATATTTGAAGGTCGGTGTTGAATCTTGTTTTCGGTGTGCAGAGTTTTCTTTGTAGTCTGTGGAAAATGTTGACCATGCAAATGTCTTTGCATGGTCGCTAGCTTGCTAAACGGTGGCTTCTAGATGTAGATGAACTGTTGCCTAGCAGCAATAACTTTACTTTTTTTGTTTCCTCCTGTGATCAATAAAAACTTATCCCATGCATACGTTCCTACACCTGTGACCTTACAGTCCTGCTACTACTACTGTAACACTGTGTCCCCACAAAGTTAGTATTCCATGAAAAACAAACCCTCACAACTTAATACAAACAACACCACACACCCACACACACCCACATAAAGAGCAATGACAAATCCAGTGACGCGATATAAAAAGCCATGATTACAATCACACATGTCTGTCTCAGCGCTGCGTTCGTCCTTTCAGACTCACCTCCTACCTCCTGCAGCGTTTCTTGTTTCTACTTGTGTGTTTGTGTGTGTTTGTGTGTATTTTCTTTTTTCCTCATTCAGATATTCTCTGGAAGCATCTGGGAGGATTTTAGTGAAAGAACTCTCTAAAGATTATCTTCCCTCCGAGCTACGTCTCTGTGTGTCTGAACACGAGTCTTACTCTGCCGTTCAACTATTCAAACATTTTTCCAAACGCGTCAGGAGGGATTGATTGGAGATAATTAAACTTCTCTCTAAGACTTTTTTATTTATTTTCTCCACACAGCTATCTCGCCTCCTCGCCGCCCTGTATTTGCTACAGGCTGGATTTTTAATCTCCTGAATCATTCGCCGTCATCGTTCTGAGTGAAACCGTCTCGCTGCTCTGCTGCCGTGACCGTGTTCCTCGTAAGGACTGTGCAAATAGAAACAATTATTTCCAACTAAAAGCGCCTTTTTTTCCCTTTTGTTTTGTCCATCAGGGTGTTTGTAGACCCAGAGAAAGTCTTAAAATGTCTTTAACGACTGCAGCGAGGCTGTTTAAGTTCTTCAGTGCGGTTAAAGACGAGTGTTTTTAGGCAGTGAATTCAGTTTTTATCAGTCTCTGGATCCAGTTCTCCTATAAAAAGAATCTTGTTTTGTTTTTTTATAACAATGGTTCCAGCCTTCCAGCAAAATAACTACTTCATCCAGAAGGAATTGGTGCAACCGGATAATTGGTAAAAAACTAATTGGCTGTTCAGTCTATTAGGCTGCATAAAAAGGGCTTTTTATTTAAATTGCCATCAAGATTTCTTCCATAAATTTTCTGTTTTAGGGAAACGTTGAAACACAGTTTTCACAATATTGGAGCCTAGAGTGTGGTCAACATTAGACAAAGATCATGTTCTATAAATTCATCAAATTTTTGTGCAACTTTGCATTTCTGACAGCTTCAAATTTGTCTCGGATTTGCTTGGATTTTTTCGTATAAATTAAATTTTCAAAGCTTTCGGAGACTATCACTTTAATACTATTTTTATTGAGGAGAACTGCAATACACACATTTTTGTGCACATTTATCCGGGTAATGTCCCATGATGAGTAAAAAATAAATAATAAATAAAAAAAATTCAAAAACAAAAATTAAATTAAATTAAATTAAATATAAAACTTACCCACCAGATATAAAACCCAATTAATCCACAAACAGGGCTGACAGGGATTTTTAATATTTTATAAAAGACCCCCCGATTTCTGATTAAATGTAGTTAGTTTAATGAAAAGCTCTCTATCTACAGGTAGTTCATTACATCCTTGAGCCACAAAGAGAGAGATGGAGGTTTTGAAGATTTCCATAAAAGTAGGATATGACATCTAGCCAGGGGAGAAGTGATTGAGAGAACGTCAGCTTCTAAATTGGTTGGAGTTCCTAATTTTTGCAAATATGTGGGTCCGTTTTTAGTTGAACAGTTTGACTCTGTTTATTAGAAACAAGTAATCGACAAAAGCAACAGTCTAAAGTGTGTTTGGCCACCAGAGCAGATGAAGCCTGGAGGCGGCTGCTCGGCCGTGTAGGAAGCCTCCGTGAACTCTGGCGGTTCAATCAGCAGATGATGTAAATAGTTTTCGTCTTTGGAGACGGTTTTGCCGCCTTTAAATCACGGCGTGATTGGATTTAGAGAAAGGAGCGCTAACAGACTCTTATTATCGGCGTCCCTGGTAGATGACTCTGTGTGTTCCTGATGGCTGCGCTCTGATGAGTTTCTGCCTGCAGCCAAATACCTGCACACGAAATGAATTGCAGAGTGAAGTAGGTGGACTTCATTTGCCGCGTCCTGTTTCTTTCATAGAACTCTCATCTAATGCAAACCAAACCTCGCATGGAGGAGGAGGAGGAGGAGGAGGAGGAGCTTTTGTTCACAGCTCATCAGTGGTTTCATCTCGGCATGCAGCGCCTCCATTAAACATGAACAGATTGTCACTGGTTTCATAAGAGGTCTGAGCTCGATGTGAGGGTTCATTGGAAGAGTTCACAGCTCAGGGTGAAGATTTCACTCTCTTTTGGTTTCTCTTGTAGCTTCAGGTGATCGTAAACCCTGAAACACTGAGCAAGTAGTTCACCATCAAACACCAGTGATCCTGAAAAAGCATCTGACTGGTCCGTTGTTTGGTCCAGACAACTGGACTTGTTGGATTTCTTGAAGACGTTACTTCTTGGCGTATAAAATCTAAACTTGTGTGTTCAGGTCCAGTTCTGAATCAGTTCAACCTTCTATTTTACTCCCAATCAACCTCAGTTGTGTGTGGGAGATGGAAATGAAACGTTTTTCCTACATTGATGATAAGGCCTAAAACTGCATCTGTAGTTTCATCTAATGTAGCTGCCTGTAGCAGGAGTAGTAGTCGTTGTCCCCGGCCATCATTTGTGTAACAGAAGCTGGAAACGGATCTAAAAATAAGTCTAAAGTTTCAAGAGACTGAGACAGTCCCGGGTTTAGGTGTCCACCATCATATCAGATGAACTAAATTGTAGTGTTACCCCTAAATAAAGTACTTTAGACAAGTGGTTCCCAAGCTTGGACCAGTCATACTGAAAGAGACTTGCAGCGATATGGACGACAAGAGGCCACCAGTGTTTCTGTGATGGTTTCTCAGTCATCCAGGTCCACGGTATAAACAAAAAAACATCTTTTACAGGGGTAACTGGACTTGTAGAGTTTCTTGAAGATGTTTCATCCAAGTCTTCAGTTCTTAAAGACTGGTGGGGGATTGGGGGTTAAAAAGGAACGTCTATAATTGTTCCCCTTCTGAAACTCACATCACTAAGGGGTGCTGTTTGGCTACCAATGGGAACAAATTGGCCAATAATTGGTCGTCAGGGTGCCAGCTGTACCGATCTCAACTAATCTCAATTTTGAGGTGGCAAACAACTGACTGACGTAAGTTTACCTCAAAGGAATCACCATCCAAGGCTTTGGTTCCTACCACCGAAGCCCCCATGCCACTTTGTACGTTCTGCTTGTTTCACTTGGAAATATACAAGAGAGTTACTTAGGCAGCCAGAGCCTGGCACACCCACTAGAGATAAAACTGCAAACAGTCAACTTATCCTGTAATCCTGCGCGAGGAAAATCTGAAATGTGTTTGTTGTGGCGTCGTTGGGAACCAGTGGTTTATGAAATGTAGCTGCAGGCAGTGTGCAGCTGCAAATGACAAAAGGCTAGAGGAAGTGGCGAGGTGAGGTCTGATGATTTACGTGAGAAGAATTTCCACTAATCTTATAATTTATGTTAACAGGGAGGTTATTGTTTGCTGAAAATAGAAAGTGGCTCCAGATCTGTGACCTCTATAGCCGGGATATTATACACATTAATCTAGTTTCTTCCCTCTTGTGCTGTCTCTTCACATCACTCTCATTCCTTTTTTCCCCCCTTCATCCTCTCCCCTTCATCCCTTCTCGCTCGTGTCTCTTCCCCTTCCCCTCCGGACAGGCCCCGGATCATGAGGATTACAAGGGTTTTGTGTTTCAGCGGGGAGAAAGATGAGGAGGAAGAAAAGAGATAAAGTGTTGAAAAGAGGGGGCGGAGGGGAGATGGAGGAGGAAGGGAGGGAGGAGGAGGGTGGGAGCATGTTTGTACAGACGAGAGAGAGGGGAGGAATAAAAGGGAGAAAAGAAGGGGGGAGGAACTCCAGGGATTCTTGTTCCTCTTTCAACACTTTCATCCCTTTTCTTTCACCCGTCGTACACACAGTTCCTCATTACGACGGTCAAGTGTGTTTTCAGACTCGCTATTCAGGCGACACATCTGAAACACAACACCAGACACGCCCCTCCGCTGTCCCGCTCTCACATACTCCCAGCGTTGCCGGGAGAATTAAACATTTCACCACCGCTTCTTCACATTAAACTGTTGTTTGCATTGAGCCTCGACGCCAGTTACCTTTTCATAAACTGTCAAACTGGGGGGATTACGAAGGAGGGGGCTGCAGAGAAAGAAACATTGGCCTTGAATGAGGTATAAGATCATTTTTGTGGGTAAACGTTGACCATTACCATGTGTAAATGTGGCTATCGGTGTTCACACCAAGCGGGAACCTCTAGGACTGAAAAAAACAAACAGAAGTCCCAAAAAACTGCAGTTCCTCTAATGTCCACCAGAAGCTGACTAGCTCGCCCCTTAGACCTCCATGTTAAACACTTTACAGCAGAAATAAACATGTTTACAGCCTGGTTCAAACAACAGTTTTGGTATCTACAGCTAGTTTCTCCATTCATGACAACAGTATGCTTTCTGTTTTAATTATATCAAGGCTTGAAGTTAAGTATAATTTAGGGGGCGTGGCTGCTTTGATTGGCAGATTGTTGCCGTCACAGGTTGCTAGCTGCCTTTAGCCTCACTTCCACTCATGCTCAATGTCTTTGAGCATCTTTCTTTGAATTAGCTAGTTAGGGAGTTAGGTGGAGCCAAGATGGCGGAGGCCGGAGACACCACGCTGAGCTTCAAAACTTCAAAACTGCTCTTTAGTGAACACGTGGGTGACGTCACAAAGCGTTTGTCCATCTTTATACAGAGTCAGTGGTACAGTACAATCATTTTAGTAAAAAAACAATAATGGAGTTAGTTTTTTGGCCACTAGGGGGCACAAATAGTCAACATTTCCTCTTTTTACTCTAATAGTGCTAGCCTAGTGTAGCCAGATTTAATTCTTAATCATTATTGGACGTTTTTAAGATGGTTAGTCCTATAACCATGTAGAGCAACAAAGCATGTGACATATTGTTTGTCCTTTAAAGTTATTCCACCGTTAATATCTTTTACAACAGACGCGATAGCAGACTCTAAATAGATAGCTACTCCGACGGCAGACATTTCGTTGTTACCAAATTCAACTCCACGGCGCTCAGATAACGTGTTTGACTACCTGTCTGATATTTTTTCTGTAAAGCCCCGCCCAAATGATTTGATTGGCCCGTCAACTCCTTGCTCAACGGAGAGACTCCAGACCAACTCTCCACTGCAAAGATTTCGTGGCATGCCAGAATTCTTTAAAAGTGCAAATTGATTTGTTGTTCCAAAAGCTTCACTGCATTTCTCTCCACGTTAAACACACAAAAAAATGTCTGTTGCATGACTCAACAGCTTTCTAAAGACAATTAGTAAGGGTCCAAAATCTCAATTTATGGCTCGGTATTATATTCAGAAGTTTTGGGTGCAGCTGCAGAGCCGGCGGGCAGAGCTAACAGCCGTGAGCAGCTTCTGTCAGAGTCTCTGTTGGAAAGGCAGGGAGTCTGCTGGAGATTTGACTGTCACCAATAACACATTTTCAGCCTCTCTCTGTAGATAGCTGTGTTATAGCAACGCTCCTGTGAGACGGTCTGTGTGTCTATGTAGCCTCTATTTCTAATATTCGTTCAGAAAAATTCAATATTTATTTCTATTTATTGTCCTCTGGCCAGGCGTAAATCAAACTGATTGGGTTGTGCACATATCATTTTCATGACTAATCCTTGTGATGGATTTAGTCTTTCGCTGTCTCGGGTGGATTAATAAATCTCCGTCCATCTAATCCTGGTGCTTTAACGTATGCACAGAGCCGACCTGATGAGGAGAGGAGGGTGGATGGGTGTGCGCGATTATTTTCTAGCTCAACATTTTACCTCTTTCCACTCCAGCGAGTCCCTGCAGCTCACAGGGAAACAGCCGCCAACTGTAGTGGAAGGAAATTCAGTTTAGCTTTACTTCAGCAGCTTTTTAGGCTGATGTAATTATTATTATTTTAACCTTTCACAGCCCTCTGTTCTCTCCGCTGCACATCAGCACAATGCAAAGTTTGCAGCACTTGAACAAGATATGAACACGCTTTTTAAGGTTTTAATAATCCAGGTGCAACGCACATCAAAGAATGTTGACTTTTATGTGATGACGTCCTCTAATATTCATGACAGGAGTAAAAGAGGAATTTATTGGTGACATTATTGTCGATCTACACAGTGGAGAGGAGCTTGGGGTGGACGGATGGGTCAAAACGCTGGACTCTTAACACAAGGCAGTGATGTTTCCTGCTGATTTTCCTTTTTGTTTTTTAGCATCGTCGTGATAGTCTGTCCTGGAAAACTGATCCAGGATAGTGATTTTAATATTCACCTGATCCAGAGTGGAAAGTAAAAATACCTGTATGTGCAATTGGATAGTCCTCCAACCAATCAGAGACATTTAGATGTAAACTAACCCATCTGTGGTGATAAAGTTTGTAACCCAGATGTTGACCCTTGCCATCCCTCATCCACCAGTTCATTAGGTACATTATTTTAGTGTATTAGGTGCAACCTTCAGCATTAGTTTAAAAAAGTTTTCATTTTGGAGGCCGTGGTTTGTCGTACTATTGAGTCACATTGTGTTTTAGACACACAAAAAAATCCTGTGTAGTAAATATATTGAAATCAAGACAGCAAAATAACATGATAGAGTATCTATTTCTGTTTTTAGTTGTAAGTAAAACGCTCCTCTTAACAAAGAATAATGTCCAAATTTCTTTTTGCTCTGTTTTTGGGCTCCTCCAACCCACGAGAAATATGTCTGTCTCTTCAGCTGCTAAATTTTCGAAATTCACCTCATTGCATCAACTCTTTTATTTTACATAATATTACGAGTGTGTACAATCAGTGGCCAGTTCATTAGGTACACTAGAGAACACGTTCTAATAAAAAAAGTCCTGCTCTAAATCTTTATCTTCATTCTGCGTTAGTTTATAATAACCGAGAGAGGGCTGTTGGTTCAACTTTTTATATTGGAGGCTGTGATTTGTAGAACCATTGAACTGATGTGTTTTACAAACTGGTTTTATTTTGTCCTCGTTTGGTTTATTTCATTGTCATTATGAGCGTGACCGAGGCAGATACCTGGACATTTTACCGACAGTGGTTTAGTCTCTTACCCCTCTGAGAATATTCCCTGTATTCAAAGACGGGATACGGTGTGTGTGATGAGAGTATTGTCAACAAGAAAGAAAGAAAAAGAATTTAGAGTAAATTAAGGAATAAAAGCCAAGAAAGGAGGAGACGCTTTTGGCTTCAATTCAATTTCGCTGACACTCGACCTGAATGTGTGTGTGTGTGTGTGTGTGTGTGTGTTTGTGAGCGAGGCGGAGGCAGCCTGCCATGCCTCAGCGTGTTAATTATGTAAATTGGTCATTAGGAACCCTTATGGGGGCCGGGATGAAACTGCCCAAACACAAACACACAAACACACACGATACTGGCTGCACATGTTAAGTGGGGAACGGGGAGGAAAATTAGGGCAGCGGAAAAGGGACAAACTCAGAAAAAGTGTCACTTTTGCGGAAGTTTTCGTCTGAAATCTGGCAAAGGAAAAAAGAAAAGTGTTTCCATGTGAGGCCTCTTCACTTGGTATCAGTAGAGACGGCATGGTGTGGTGTGAAAGCTGGTCCTCGACGCTTCGGACAGAGTCGGCGTTATCTCCACGCCGTTTGATGAAATGTGGAGCACGTTCACGACTGCCAACAAATAAAATGGATTCATTCCAAAGTGGACAATCGAGAAGATTTAATCGCCATGTTGCCAAGATGATGCTTCACGCTTTTAGAAACAAAAACTATTTGTAAAGAGAGGCGTCTGCAGAAAGTAATGAAGGTTAATGTTTTAAATCTGCACAGCTGACTTGTGTGAATCTGCATCTGCAAAACCAACACAGTGGTAAACACAAATGTAAACATTGCTGCATGTATTTGCATCTCCTATCGTCTTTGTATTATTGCTGATTTAAGTTAAAAGTTAGTGGTGCTTATTGAAACATTTAGAGCTCAGAGTGTCTGTGTTTGTGGGGCTGTCCTCATCTTTAGAGTCGGGCTAAGAAGTTTCCAAAAGAAAAAGAAAGCGAGAGAGAGAAGGATTGTCATCGTCAGCAGCAGACACACTAGTTCAATGAGGAGGCATTGGGAGGTAATTAACCCCCTGCTGATTCCAGTGCTAAAACTCTGTCTTGATGAATGGCTCTGTCAGCGATCGGTGCAGGACTGCACTCCCTCTCACCTAACCGGAAAAAGAACTGAGCACGAACCTGATGGACTCGTACACAACGCAGTGGATGTGCTACACGAGGAATTTGATGACCCCAGATAAGAGCTTAATTGAGTCTTTAAAACATCACTGTAGTCAGTAAATGGTGCAAAACAGTTTGGCTTCAATGGAAAGATCTGGATTCATCAATAAATGACGTCACCCGCATGCTTTTGAAGCTCAGCGTTGTGTCTCCGGCCGTCGCCATCTTGGCAGCACTCAACACCCAACCCAACAATGTGTAAATGCTTTCAGCGTCATACCTCCCCACGGCGTAGGCTTCACGTCACGCTTCGGCTCTCCGTCGCCCCCTTGTGGGGTCTTTTGTCTTTTTCACACATCCTAAATCGTTCTACTTTATAAATTGTCATCCAGAATGAGGAGTTAAACTACTGGCGACCTCTGTGAATATTTAATTCCCCGCGTCTTCTCTTCTAATTTCTAATCCTATCCGGATGAAGCTTGGGAAGGTTTACTCTCATCCGTCTATCAGCCATTTTTTTTTCCTGTCTATCCATCACTTCTCCAGTATTTATTGCTATCCGTCTCTCTTTCCATCTGTCTCTTCCTTCGCTGGCTGTCAGACGACTACAGTGATAAGAAATGGCATCAGTAGAACAGACCGTGTGTGTTGGCGGCGTTGTCATCTCCGGCTGTCATTTTGTCATCGTCGCGTTCAGACGCATCGCTCTGCCTCCCCGCAGACCTCAGCACACCGATCCGTCTTGGGTTGCAGTCGACTGACGGACGGGGAGAATGAAACAGACATCGAGAGACTAAACACCCACGACGGAGACATTCTTGATGTCAAACATGTCAAACAGCGGTTTAGTGAAGAGAAAAGACCCCCGCTGAGTCTCAGGCAGGCTCTGCAGAACGAGCCGTCACCTTTGACCTCCCAGGCGTCGTCTCCACTCTTTAAAACTCTCTTTAACAAACTTGACTGTGACACAAAAACACTCAATTTACTTCCTCCGGAGTTCACAACCTCAATCTCTCTGAAATCCACGAGGAAAATTAATACCGAGTTCTGTTTCACTTATTTGGAAGTTCAGGAGTGCAGAGACGTGAGTGGAATATTTTGAAGCAAATGGGGGAGGGGGAACTCTAGGCGGGGCGGGTGGGGCATGGGGGGAGGAATTATCATTTTTAATTCAAAACGCTCACCCATCAAGTCCAATCAATTGAGTGAGATGGATCCCTACCGAGCGAGTTTAATGGAAGTCAGAGGAAAGACAGCTCTAATCTACGCTGCTGTTCACGAACAGGAACAATAACACTAGAAAGATTGTGTCATTAAAGAGGCGGAAACTCTAATAATGTGCTTTATACTCTAAATTAGCTTTTTGATTAGCCCTGTTTTCTCTCAAATTTATAACGGATTGTTTTCATTTAAATTTCCTTTTACCCAGACTTCATTGAAGGGTTTAATCTACCTTTAAATATGACTAATTTTCTTTTTAAAGTTTGGGGTTTAACGTAATGTAAACAGACTTGTTATTAACTGATCACGTTAGCTTATACTACCTGATGAATTTAACTCTGATTTTAGCTCCAGTTTGATCACCACCACCAAAAAGGTGACGGATAAGATGATATAAGATGAGACTCAATTCATAACTGTGAGGAAGCTTACTCCTATGTTACTCCTATAAAATCAGTTTTCCAGGACAGATTATCACAGTGATGCTAAAACTCAAACGAACTGACCCATCCATCCACCCCAGGCTCCTCCCCACTCTGTAGATCCACAGTATTGCACCAAAAAATGACATGAGAACATTATGAAAGAACCTGAGATATGAAATGAAGTCACACAACGATAAGGCGTGGTGAGCCTCTAAAACTAAAGAGTGACATCTGGTTAGACTCATTAAAACCCAAAGACACTTGAAGTGCCACCGTGAGGCCATTGGTGGTTCCTCCAGGAGCCTCCTCTCTGATCTTGTTTTGGGCAGGAGAAGCCATTGTTAACCCCAACGTCCAAACACCTAATGATCCTGATTAACCCTCATCAGGACTAGAAACTGGCTGCTTCATCTGTGTTTCCTCTATCTTTCTGTTCAATCCTGAATTGATAGAGCAGACGAAGATGACCGAGATGTCTTCACGTCTCCAACGTTGCTGTCCACATGGAGCAAACATGCTCAAAAGGAATGGATTTATTCCAACCAGAGAGAAACCAGCACATGACGGGTTTACATGGTTGTTAGATCAGATTTTGATAGATTTCAGTTTAGCTCCTTCATGGTTGCAATTTTGCTTTAACCACGTTGTCGCTGCCACAAGTTGCTCCACTGGTTTAGATAACGATCAGTTGCATGGAACTAGGTGTGTCATGTGCATCACCCATAATGATTTGTAATGCTACTGTGGAATTACAGTTTACACAACATGCAGGCTTTTGCAGGAAAAAAAATCAAGATGCAGCCAAAACAGGTGAGATTTTGTCGCATCAAAGCCTTTGATCTGATCAGTTAATTGTTGAGGCAGGAGATAAATTCAATCTGCAGCGTGCAGGGACATGTATCCATGGGTAGGTCTGTTGCTCAGTGCTCATTTACAGGTATTCCCTGCATGACTGTACAAGTCCAGTTTGAGCGTGATTAATGCAGTGAGGCCGCGGTGCGTACGTTTAAAAACCCTTCACCCCTCGCGCCAGGCCCGTAAAAGTAGAGGTCGTGACCTCCTGAGAAAGATTCCCTCTCTTCAGCAGAACAAAGGAGGTCGTTGGCAGTCGACGCTGCAGGAAATGAGAGTGTTCAACCTCCTCTGGGTGTTAACGGAGTTGGCCAAATATGTTGAACGTGACTCAACCGTTATCAACCTTTTTGCAGTGTTGGCTTCAGTTTAGTGGTGTTTAACCATCATATTGCCCTAATGGATGAAAAATTACCTGCTCTATTTAACTATTTATAAAACCTAACTTCATTTCAACTCTTTTTCACAATCCATGGGCAGTAGATCTCATTTATATCAAATTACGTGAAATAAAAACCTTCAGGATGGGTCCAGTTTGACCCTGAGGACAACAGAAAGGTCAAGGTAGATGTTTGTCTGTCTTTGGTGAGATGTGCTCTCAAATTCACACGCTTAACCCAAGAAATGAGAGGAAAAATTAGTTCTACTTTAAAACAGTCCTTCACACTTCACATGTGTCAGCGGGGGCACTGTTGTGATTAATAAGAGGATTTGTTGTGCCCTCGTTTATTGTCTTCCCGTCCTCCAGCTCTCCACGTCCTCGTCTGACATGCTTGAGTTCATGCTTGAGTTCAGTGTTGGATGTTTGATATTTGATATTTGATGTTTGTCTTTGATTAAAAAGGATGGAAATTAACCCAGCGTTTTGTTTGACCCCTCCATCCTCCCTGGCCTCCTCCTGCTGGGATTGTCCTTCTCTGGCCTTGTCTTACATTTAAAGGCCTCAGAAGTAGCTAAGCATCTCTTATGATAATTACGATTTTTAAAAGTACGTAACTCTGCGTAGTTGGCGTCAAGTGGGATTACTTTATGTGTGAAAATCCAGCGTTTTGTTGACCCCTCCATCCACCCTGGCCTCCTCCTGCTGGGATTGTCCTTCTGTAACCCAGTAACCCAGTCTCTTCTCTGATAATTACGATTTTTTACAGTTGGCGTCAAGTGGGATTACTTTGTGTTAAAATCCAGCGTTTTGTTGACCCATTCATCCACCCTGGCCTCCTCCTACAGGAATTTTCCCACTCTTATCACATGATCTGCTTACAGCCTCAGTAGAAGCCCAGTCTCTCTCCTAATGATAATGATTTAAAACAAGCTTTAACACTGAATCGCAGTTTGAAGCAGGAAATTATTTACGTGTTGAAAATCTAGGGCTTTGTTGACCCCTCCATCCGGCCTGGCCTCCTCCCACAGGGGTTTTCTCACTCTAAAACAACGTGCGTCTTTGACTCTGTGCAAATTACTTTATTGTTTTGTCACTTGAAGATGTTACTGTATATGTTGTCTTCAGTTTGCATGTTTAAATGTTTGTCTGCAGTTTGATGAGACAAAGTTGTCTCTTGGACTAAACATTCAAGTAACGCAGAGGGATAAATGTCCAGTTAAGTTTGAAGAATAAATCCTCTTAGAGTGTAGTGATAATATCAATACGAGCCCAGATTTTAGGGAGTGGTTGACTTATGACAAAGCTGCTTTCCTTGTAGGAGAACATAAAAATCCTCCCGTCCTCCTACTCCTCCTCCTACTCCTCCTTTCTATCTGATTTGTCTATCATCTTCTAATTCCACTTTCCCATCACCAAGGCCGTTCTGTCTCCCACAAAGGTAGCCCGAAGAAAAAAAAAGAATAGATAAAAAAAGAGAGGAAAGGCAGGAGGAAGGAGGGAGGAGGAGGAATGTGATTCAGACACCGAGAGCAGCAAAGATGGTGAGAGAGATAGGGAACAGGGGCGAGATCGAAAGAAAGGGCAAGGACAGGTAAGAGACGAGCTGAAATTAAACCCGGAGAGAACGAGTGGGAAAGTTCGACGGGGCGAGAAAGGAGAGAAGACGGCGGAGAGAATGAGGGTTTATGAGGAGGGGAGATAAGGTTGCAGGGCGCGAGAGGGTAAGTAGGAGGTGAAGAAGAGAAAGGTGATGGAGAGTAAATTAAATAAGAACACCTATGGGAGTGGGAGATGAAACCGATATACAGGGCTGGCGTTGTACTTTTATTAAAAACCACTCCGTGTGGTCCAGCTCTGGTATGATGAATGAGCCCGTTTGATTGATTGGAAATTTTAGTGTAGAACCGATGTGTGTGTGTGGTTATTTGATTTTTATCAAGCATGCTCCTGCTTGACCTGGAACATCACTTAAAAAAAACAAATGCTACGTCAGAGTCACAAACCAAACTGCAAGAACTGACTCACCAAAATACAGAAAAGTGTATTAAAGATAAAAACCAAAGCTGGAACCAAGAGAATGTGTGAGTACATTTCAACACTCAAAAAATAATCACTAAACCCTCCACCAGTCATCTCAAAGTCCAATCCAAACTATTTGACAAGTCCAACTGTTACTCCAACTCCAATATTGTGTTTTTTTTCAGAACATTTAATTATAGTTTGAAGCAATTTGTTGCCAGTGTTTTGTTGACCCGTCCATCCACCCTGACCTCCTCCTTCTATGACCATTGTCTTACATCTAGTAGCCTCAGATGTAACCCAGTCTCTCTCCTAATGATAATGATTTACAAAAATGTTGAAGCGGGAGTTTTTCACATGCTAAAGTCCAGTGTTTTGTTGACCCATCCATCCACCCTGGCGTCCTCCTCCTACACCACATGTGAGTGGACCAATCAGCAGAAGCCTAGTCTATCTCCTAATGATGATGATTTTTACAAAATGAAGTAACGCTGAGTCACAGTTTGAAGACTCTTGTACCTAGTGTTTTCTTGACCCCTTCATCCACCTTGGCCTCCTCCTACAGCCTTAACAGAAGCTAAAGATTTATTTTTTTTTGTTTTGTTTTGTTTTTTTAAACATTGAATCACAGTTTGAAGCATGAAATTAGGTGTTTTAAAATCCAGCGTTTTATTGACCCATCCATCCACCCTGGCCTCCTCCTTCTATTATATTCATTGTCTTACATCTAGTAGCCTCAGATGTAGTCCAGTCTCTCTCCAAATGATAATGATTTACAAAAATGTTGAAGCGGGAGTTTTTTACATGCTAAAGTCCAGTGCTTTGTTGACCCATCCATCCACCCTTGCCTCCTCCTTCTACACCACATGTGAGTGGACCAATCAGCAGAAGCCTAGTCTATCTCCTAATGATAATGATTTTTTTTTTTTTTTAAAACGTAACGCTGGGTCACAGTTTGAAGACCCTTGCACCCAATGTTTTCTTGCCCCCTCCATCCACCCTGGCCTCTTCCTACAGGGATTTCTCTCTCTAAAACAACATGCCTGATCCACATGCAGCCTCAGCAGAGGCCCAGTCTCTATCCTAATGATAAAGATTTAAATTATTTTGTTTTTTAAAACATTGAATCACAGTTTAAAGCAGGAAATTAGGTGTTTTAAAATCCAGCGTTTTGTTGACCCGTCCGTCCACCCTGACCTCCTCCTTCTATGACCATTGTCTTACATTTTGTAGCCTCAGACGTAGTCCAGTCTCTCTCCGAATGATATTGATTTTTAAAAATTGACCCCTCCATCCACCCTTGCCTCCTCCCACAGGGATTTCTCTCACTCTAAAACAACATGCCTGATCTGCTCATAGCCTCGGCAGAAGCCCAGTCTCTCTCCTAATGAAAATGATTTAAAGAAATGTTGAAGCGGGAATGTTTTACATGTCAAAGTCCGGCGTTTTGTCGACCCATCCATCCACCCTGGCCTCCTCCTAAAGGGATTTTCTGACCCTACAAACAATGTCCTTCTATGACTCTATGCTAATTTTGTGTAGCTCTACAACCTGATCTATCTAAATTTTGTCACTATTCAGAGTCCAGACTGTCTCGTAATGACAACATATATGTTCCATGATGAAAGGAATACAAAAACCTTCTGCAGAAGCCAAAGCAGAAAAGGCTTTCAAAGAAAAGTCAGAATTGTGGCCAATGAGAAAGAGACGGGGAGAGAGAGAGAGAGAGGGGTAACCTTTTACTTCAGCTACCACTATAATTGGATTTGGACTCTTGCTTTGTGTGTGTTTGTGTGTTTGTGCATGAGGAACAACTCCCGTTCCCGGCGTCTCAAGACGATGGATCAGATAGAAGCCAGAGAAAATGACCAATTCCTCTCCCTTTCTCCCGGTGGGTTAGTTGTTGGTGAGCAGAAACGCTCTCCAGGACGCAGTTGAAAAGTTCATGGCAATCTCTCTCAAGCACACGGTCAATACGAGCTGTGTTATTTATTGCCTTAGTGTTTTTATAATTACAAAATGGGCGGACGGTATAGATTTTATAAATTTACGATGCCGGCTCAGTGCGTGCTGGAAACATGAATCAAAATCTGAGAACCTTGTTCTTATATGAACTTTCTGCAGCTCAGCTTTCTTTCTGAGTTTTTGTTTTGTTTGTTTGTATATGAGATCTTCATCAAATCATGGTTGCGGACAGGAGCTTTTTTTTCCCCAAACCTGCAAATAATCAAACCTAATTTCCATGTGAAGTTGTTGATCGTTTATTTATCCAGTTTAGAAAATGTCAGAAAATGGCAACAAATGCCCTTCACTACTTCCAAAGTGTTTACTTCCTGTTGTTTTGTTGTGTTTTTTGTCTGAATGCCAGCTGAGAACATTTAAAGATGATAGATCTGCCAATAGAAAGGCAGCAAAGCCTTTGCCAAAGCAAATGTGTTTTGGCAAATGTGGTATGAGCTTTAAATACAACCTTGAAAAAAACAGCACAAGACAAAAACACGACTGGATATGGTTTGGGGTAAAGATTATTGCCATGGTCGCAGAGTCAAAAACTAGCAGTGATTTTATTCAACTCCATTTTGTTGACCCATCCATCCACCCTGACCTCCTCCTACATGGATTTTCTCACTCTAAAACAACAACAGCCTGTAGCCACAATATATGTTACTTTTTGATCTTTTGGATATTTTGTTGATTAATACTGTAAGAAACTTGTCAAGCCTTTACTTTCGTCCTCACATATAAGCACGAAAATACGAGCAGCGCACACTGTGGATGGATCTCTGCGAGAGCAAAGACAAAGCTTCAAACTGACATTTGCTTTTCTGCCAAAAATATCTAAGGTTTGTTTGAATGTGTGAGACGGTTGGATGGAAACCTGTGCTGCCTCTATCAGAGATAAAGGCAGCGAATGGTGGAGCGCAGCAGAGGAAAGAGGAGGGAAAAAAAAAACGGGTAAACCGAGAGATAATGGGGAAGCTGGAAGAAGTGCAGCCTCAGACCACTGAAGTGTAAAAAAAAAAAAAAAAAATGTCCTCTTTTCTTATCAGATAAGTTCAGAATGGAAAATGGATGATAGGAGTGAGAACAGCAGATGGCGGAGCTGTTGGGAGGATTACAAACGCTTTCTAACTGCTGATATGAGCCTTTTATTAAGAATTTTTCCTCAATATTGTACTCCAGAAAATAAACTTTAGATGTGCACAAGGAATCCCAGTGCTCGCTCTCGTGTTGTCCTGTTAATTAGAGGGATGTCTCAAAAACAAAACCTGAGAAAGCCTAATGAAATCCGGCGTCAGGTTGGGTCTGAGCCAAGGAAGTGATTCGTTTCTGGTGCAGATCCCAGATTGTTTTGAAAAGTAGGACATTATGAACACATGTCATGATTTTCTCATGAACCTCCTGCTCTTAGGGCAGTTTTAAAAATGTAGTTTTATACTGTATATTTAAAACAAGAACTTCGAGATTTTTGATCTTTAGGTGGACGGATTGGACGGACCAACTATCAGACCAACATTGGCATTGAAGTGTGGCCTTCAGGTTCCTTCAGTTAAATGCAGCATCAAGTTTATTTTCTCATGCACGTACATTGGACTTTATAGAGTTTAATTTGGACAAGCTGTTACTAGAAATCTCATTTAAAGGTCTGGAATATCAAACTATCTAAGCTCCTCAAAATTATCTTGACTTTCAAAAAGTATGATATCCAGACAGCGTGGAAGTGAGGCAGAAATGAGAAGACGCCTCACACCGGCGTTTGCTTCTGCATAAGATGTTATGTAATTCCGTCCATATTGAAGATAATACTTGGATAACAAAGTGCAATAATGATATGGTATATGAAATCCTCAGCAGGAAACCAATATCCAGCTGTTATCGCCTGCCAAGTCGTAGAGGAGAAATGAAGGAGAAACTGTATATTAAAAGACCCCGCGGCGCTTTCTGTCTATCTCGCTTCATATTCCAAGTGAAATCTTCTCAATAGCGCAACTTTGACTTGTGCTTATTAAAGAGCCGCTTCTCTCCGCTTCCTTTTCACTCATTCTGGCAACTCGCTAAAAAAAATAACATTTAAATGTGATGGAATAGACTCAGAACTTGGAGTAGAAATACATGTTTCTAGCAGTGTGATAGGGATCCAAATAAAGTTGGTTGGATAATAAAGTTATCTTATATGTAACTGCTAATCTGCTGATGTTATCGTCCAGCCATTTTGGTTTTCCAGGCCACAAATGGCTGGTGGTTTGCTTTATGTTTCCAGCAGCATCAGGAAGTCACTTGCTAAACATCAAAAAAGCAGAAGGAGATAGTTATCAAGTAGCTAGCGAGCATGGTAGTAGCTAAGGGCCTTTATATTTTGCTCAGCAGTTGGTGGAGGCCAAAGACAGAGCTAAAATTGAATAAATATTGGACATAAACCGAATTTAACTGATTTATCTTTCTGTCTTGTGTCTTGTGGTGTGTTCTTCCACAACATGGTGACCCTGATGGTAATTTCTATTTGTTACAGCTCTCTCTTCGTAGCCTCCGAGACTTTTCAGGGCCAAAAAAATCCCTCATAGTTTCATGATTTATTCATTTTCCATAAAGTGTTTTCTCCAGCTGCTCCTACTCAGCGGTCACTCTGCTGCTCTCTGTCTCTTCCCGGTCACCTGTCACTTTCATTTTCTTCAATTCTACTTCCTATGGTTTTCCTCTATCCTCTGTTTTCTTCCTGGAGAAGAATCATCTGCTCTGACCGTCTCATCTTTTCTCACCAACAAATGAAAAGTCTTCATTGACCTCCCTCTTCTCTTTCTCTCCTTCCCTCTCTAACCTTCAGAAAATCTTCAGACTATCCAGCAGAAGCCTCCCGAGGAGACTCTGTATGTGTTTGTCTATATTTACTCACAGAAACAGATGAATCAATTGAAGGAGGGTTTTTTTGTTTTTGGAGAGGCAGAAAAAAATAACAGATTACATTTCACAAACAGCAAAATATCCAGAGAGCTGAGGAAGAACAGGAAACAAATGGAAAGAGTCCTTGAACTTAGTAAGGTTATAGCTGGAAATGGCTCTTCTTGAATCTAAAAATATATATTTTAATAGTCTGCTGATTATTTTCCACATTAACAGATCATTTGTTGAAACAGTGTCAAAAAATTGGCGGAATATTTTGAGCTCAAGCTTTGGCGCAACAGCTTTAATGGACTTGCTGCCGAAAATCTGAACATATTACTGATAAATGAGGTGAAAATTGGGTTTGACAGGTATGTAGATAGATCCAAAATGATTGGAAAAGTTAAATAATCTTACATTTTTCTCCTTTTCTTCTGAGATAAATACATAATAACTTAACGTTTAAGCCAAAGTCATGACTCATGAAAACGCTCTGTTCTTGGTTCTGAAACAGCGGTGGAGATCCATTAGAAACAGTCGCTGTTAAGGTATTTTACTTCAACCCAAATGATTTTTATTTACGTACAGAGAAGCTGGTGCTGGTCAGTCAGATTTGAACACACAGACATAATTCGCTCATTTTCAAATTCAGTTACAAGGATACTATATCGGCAAATATGTCCATCGCAAATAAGCAGCAATTGAAACCAAGGAAACTATACATTCCCCTTATAACACCAGAACTTGTCTAAAACTAAGGATGTTTTCTGAAACCAAAGGCGCAGATGTACAAAAAACTGGAATGAAAATGAAGTGGTGGTCCAAGTCCTTCTGTGGAACAGTAGTCTAATTGTACTTAGTGATATTTACACAGATTTAATGGGCAGAAACGTGTTGTGGTGAGGAACGGACAGTCACCGAAGACCACAATCGATGTAAACTTGAGGGAACTTAGGCACCACTGAGCAGTTGGTTGTGGACAGAACAGAGTTAGATACATGAGTTTGAGGTTGATGAAGAGTAAAGAATTCTCTCTGAGCATGTTTTGCTCCACGTGGGGTAAACATTCCAGGAGGGACAGAAACATGGAGGTAGATGAACCAAGCTGGAATCCATGTGGACAGAAACGTTGGAGACATGGAGACATCTTGGTCGTCTTCTAAGACTCTACACATTCAGGACTGGAGATAAAACGAGGGGGTTAAACATAACATGAGATCAGTACTCTGCCCTTCATGTTTTGCTGGATGTTTTGGCTGCTGCAGAATGAATGAATTTAAGTCGAGTCGGGCGCCTCCGATAGATATGAATCTTTTTTTTGTATAACCACCAGTTATTCTCCTGTGAGTCCACAGTATATCATCAGTGCGTGTCACCTTTTCACTGTTCCCAGTTTTTCCTATTCAGGCCTACCCAGCCCGGCTTAGTACTCTGGTGTCGTTATCTCGGCATCAAAAACACACAGACAGAACCAGTGGGCATAATAGCCCTGGCTAAGCATAACAGGACAGTGCAGAGCCAGGTCCCAGTCATAACATCCCTACTGTACGGTACATACTGTGCTGTTAGCCATGGGTGTGGGTGTGTGGTCTGGTTTTCATTGCTTCATGCAGTTCTAACACTGTAGGGAAATTTTTGGCCATCGTCAGCTGTTTTTATTATTATTATTAACAGTTTGAAGTCAAAAACTAGCAGTGGTTTTGTTAAAATCCAACATTTTGTTGACCCATCCATCAACCCCGACCTCACTCTAAGACAATCGGCTACCTTGTGTCTCAATTACTTTAGCATGACTGGAGAGTAAACTGTAGGCGGCACAGAGATGACATTTTAATGGAAGGTAGAAAAGTTGAAAATATTTTATATAAAAAAAGGCTTGACAAGTTTCTTACAGTATTCATGTCAACCACAAGGGGGCGCTACACTAATAATATTAATAATAATGAAACAGCAAACGTTTCATTAAATAAGTCATGAATGTTAGGTCGTATGTTCACGTGCGTTTACATTGTTGCAATTCCTTGAATACAGCCTCATCTCATTATATAGGCCACGCCCACTTTTTTCCTACACCTCTTGTGCAATATCACAAAATGTACGTCAGATCCTTGATGAGCTAGCCCTACGATTTTTCACATGCATGGACAAGATTGGCGTGGAATAATTTTCTGAAAAAAAAATTCTGCTCATCAATAATTATATTTATTCACATATTTATTCTCACGTTAATGGTGATTTCTTAATTGTTTTTTCACCTTGGTAAGCCTCTCAGTTTTAGCGTAAATGTCTTACCCTGCCGACATTAACTCTCGTGTTGAATTGTATGTTGTCAACCAGTTTTTGTGCCTTATAAGACAGGGACAAAACATCTACACAACATGAGAGGTTATGTTCTGTGTGTGAATATGTTTTGTGGAATGGGTATTGAATCTGGAAGGAAGTATATATATATATAAATCAGGAAATTCAACCAAAAAAGGCAAATAAATACATAAAAGAGAAAGAAAAAATATTGCTGATTTGGTATTCTGTAATATTGTGATAACAGAGATGGATATGGCGGTAATAGTGTAGTAATATATGATATAATAAGTCAATAAGATGGTAGGTAATGGATGACTTGTGTACACACACACACACACACACAAAGAAAACATTTTAAATAAAAGTAAAGATTAAGTTAAGGGACTAGGGAATAAGAACCATTTGAGGCCCCAGAGTAGCGCAACCGAGAATGCATTCTGTCAATGGATTGTCCTCACAAAGATGGAAACGTGTGTGTGTCAGATAACCCTCAGTAACCTTGTGTCACCTCTGTAACACACAAACACACACCTCTCTTCCTCTTCTAAACTTCATCCGCGGCCTGCCTTCCTCACCTTGTCACCCTATCTGCCCTTTATACGCTCCGTCCACTCCCACAGTGGGCTCTGGTGTAATCAGCGCCTCACATTGTAACAAGAGATTAGCACTGCTCAGCTAAAAATCACAATCTGCCCGGTCAGATAGCGCAGCATCCACCGGCTGAATGAGGAACGCTCTCTCTCTCTCTCTCTCTCTCTCTCTCACTCTCCAGACTATAATAGAGGAAAGTGCTACCTGCAGCTGCTACAGTAACCCCCCTCCATAATTAGCGTCTTCTCTTATATTATCAAACTTTACAGCAGCTCTTTTTATAATTACCAGGACCGTCCAGTAACTGCAGAGCCTTCTCTGTAAGGAGGCGTACTGACGCTCTGTTGAGTCGGGTGCTGTGACCTCCGCTGCTCTGTGACTCCAGAGGTCGTCTAATCGATTTCACAGCGCAGCGCCGCTGACGACTGAGACGTGATTGCGAGGTGTTTGGACAGCAGAGGGTACCTGGACTCACCTGCTGTGTGTGGAGTTTACAGCCACTCCGGTTGGAAAAAAAAAATCTGCCCTATCACTTCAGTTACTGAGATG
Source organism: Chelon labrosus (assembly GCF_963514085.1). NCBI lineage: Eukaryota > Metazoa > Chordata > Actinopteri > Mugiliformes > Mugilidae > Chelon > Chelon labrosus. Next base: position 19,383,809 of record NC_140356.1, read on the forward strand.
TAGTTGAATTAGAAATTGGCATCAGATGTAAACCAATCAGGCCATAACATTATGACCACTTTCTTAATATTGTGCAGATCTCCCTTGCGGTGACTCATCAGAGAATGGACATGGGCCTTCTGAGGGTGTCCTGTGGTGTCTGGCAACAAAATGAGGCCTTTGAGGGGAGGGGCCTCTGTGGATCATCCCACAGATACTTGATCAGTTTGGGATCAAGTGAATTTGGAGGCCAGGTCAACACCTTGTGCTGTTCTTCATGTTTTTTTTTTAAAGCGTTTTTGTAGCTGCATCCTGCTGGGGACGGCTGCTGCCATCAAGGAGTGTCATTGCTATGGGGTGGGGGTGCTACATGTCTAAGTAACATCCACACCAATGAATGCCAGGTCCAAAAGTTTCCCAGCAGAACACTGAACTGTCGCAAGATGGTCGATGTTATTGACTTCTCTTGTCAGTGATCATAATGTTGAGGCTGATCATTTAACTAAAATTTCAGCTCAGTATTTGAAGTAAAATTTTTGACTAACTGGCGACAAAATTGGATCAGATCAGTTTATATGTTCTTTTAAGAACCGGTCAGTCCGGTTCTGGACGGGTCCATGTTCCACTGAGTTGTCGTAGAAAATGCACGAACACAAACAAATCGGAGATTATTCCTCAAAAACAAAAGTAAAGAAGTGAGCCTGTGTTTCTGAGTGACTGCGCCTGTAGACAATGAATGTTCTGGGTGTTGTTCTGCCTCCGTCTAATTGTTTTCCTCCTAGCTGTTTATATAGTGCACACATTCACTATTAACACACACATATCCTCAGGGCTGAGAGAGAGAGAGAGAGAGAGAGAGAGAGAGAGAGAGTCTCTCTCTCTCTCTCCAGCAGCTGGCTGTCACCGCCTGATACCTTGAACAACTGCTTCACACACAAACATCCACAGTAACACACACACTCTTACACAACCCCAAGGCAGCTTTCGCGTATTGTCTGCTTGTGTTTTTTATTTTTATTTTTTTTCTCGCTAAGAGGCTACTGGAAGTTTTGTAAAATTCAACAAACATTCTTATTCTCGACGTTTGTTGTACTGCGCACACAAATCCTGTCAGAGGCCCCGCATTTATTTTTTTCTTACAAGGAGAACCATGGCCCTTTAAGGAAATTGTAGGTAGCAAAAAATTGAGGGGCGTAACAAGTGCGTATTAAACCAAAGAGAAACCTCAATAATTGAGCTAACTGTTAGTTAGCAGTTAATCCTAAAGCTACAGTCAAGTTTGCTAATTAGTGCAGAGTAAATTATAACTCATCTTACCACTGGCAGCAGTAAATGGGGTGGCGTCCCCATAACTCTAAAATGAGGGGACGCCATGACAGCACCTCCCAAGTGAGGCCTAAGCATCTGGAGCTCCCTCTGGTGGCTGGAAGCAGTATAGGTCATATTAGCCCCGGCGTCCTCCAATGCTAGTGGATGGGACTTGTTAATATAATGCTGGCGTATTATATGTTTATGTGTCCATTTTTCTGAGAAATTTCAGTTTAGTTATTTGGCACCGTGAAAAAACAGGAAGTGACATCACGTTTCTTTGTCTGAAAGTGAAAAATCAGTTCAAAGTTCATCCCAAAACCTTTGTGCTGTTGTTTTTAAGCATTAGCCTCAGAAACTAGCTCAGCGGGTGGCAGCCATGGGTTTTTGCCTTCTAATACAGTTAGCATAGATCTATGTCTAAGCTTGTATCCAATAAGCAGTTTTCCAATAACCTTTCACAATAAAATATGCTTAAGGCAAGTTGCAGCTTATTCATCGTTTAGCAGTTTGAACACAGAGATCTCACCTGATTGGCCAGGTTTGAAGCCTTTCTATGCTGTTTACCCGGCAGGTTTTCCATCCACGCTGGTGAATAATAATAATAAATCCACATTTGCAGAGTAGCCGTAAAAAAAAAATAAAAATGCCTACACTGTCTCAGATTGCCAGTATTTGGTTGCAATCTGGATTCCTCCGTTTAGCTGTTAATAGCCTCTAAATTCACACTCCACATTAATAATGCGGATTTCCCTGCTAACACCCTCGTATAATGAACTGGGTCAGACGCACTCGTGTTGTGTTTGTGTGCATATGTGTGCGTTCGCCGGAGTGTGTAACTTTTAATACCCTCTAATCCTCTCATTTTCTGCTGCTCTCTAGCAGAGTCTCACCTTCTCTGTGTCATTGTAAGTGTGTTTGCCTTTCTACCTGCACTTCCTGTTGCTCGGCTCAACTCCTCATTGACACCCATAGTTTTGCCACTCTGGTCCTATTATGTAGTTATCAAAGTCAGGCTGGTTTCACTCAGTACAAAGGCACGCATTCATGTGTGCGCGTTATCGCACCTGTGTTTATTTTTGTTGCGGTATCAGGAAACTGCTGTCATTTCCTCTCTGCTCGTGCCAGAGAGTCTGCTCGAGTTCAGCTGAGGAAATTAGGTTTGATAAGCTGGAAATCAGGTGGAGGTTTTTGTTCTTGGAAGGCACGGACATGCAGAAACAACACCAAAGAACTGCCAATGAAGGCTGAATGTGAGGTCCTTGAATGCACCACAAAGACTTGAATGTGTTTGGAAGGAAGAAACAGGAAGAGCTGTTGTGATAGACAATGGTGCAACTGGTGTAACCGTGCACGAGCATAGACTGTAAAAATAAGTGGACACCATGACAGCTCCTCAAAAGTGAAGCAAAAGCATGTGGAGCTCCCCCTGGTGGCTCGCTGCAGTATAGATCATAAAAGCCCCGCCCCCTTCCATATTAGTGGATGGGACTTTGGGCGAATATTTTTAAATATAGTTTCTGTCATTTTAGGTAGTTAATATAATGCAGATGTACGTTCAAGAGGCAAATTTTTGGAGCAGTTTTGTTTTAGTTAATTGGCGCTATAGAAACAGGATGTGACATCATGGTGATGACAGATGACAGTTGCCAGGGACAACCGCTCCGTGAAGCAGTCCTGTAGGAACGAAAGAGTAGGAAAACAGATAAAATAAAAAGTGTATAAACCAACATGTCTTTGTATTTGGCGGCAGTAGACCAGAGCGCAGTATTAACCAATCAGAGGAAGTGTGGGCAGGTCATTGATTAATGTTTTGGTTAACCAGTAAAACATAACAGAACTTTTCCTAATACATTTTATTTGAATGTAATATACACATTTCAAACCAAAGTATATAATTCAACAAAAGTTCACTATATGAGTGGAATATTGTAAAAATATCTCCAGGTTTTCGGTAATCGGCTCTTGTGGCCTCATTTCCCAGAGTTTAATATTTAAATTCTAAAACATTAAATAAGGAAATGATTTATCTCAAAGCATCGTTCATAAATGTTGTTTGCATTTAAAATATGAAACAGTTGAGAATGCAGAGCAGTCTAAATATGGAGGCATGATCCAAATGTTAATTAAAGTATGGAAATAGAAAAATCAAAGCGCAGATCTGAAAAGCTGCTCAGAGCTGAGATATGATTCTCTGTGGGCTTTTCTTTTCTTTGTTTTTTACGTCACTGTGTTTAAAAAATCAAAAATATCACTAAAAGGAAAAGACTTGTGGGACTCGGAGGCGTCTAATGAGTGTCGGATCACTTCGTCCGTCTGCTTAGAAGTTACAAAGGCTGTCTTTCTAGGCTGCTTGTCATCGGGGCTTAGGTTGGTGGCGTGTCCCTGAATGCACCACTCAGTACTAAAACCCAGCGACTTAGCGACAGTATTTTTCAGTGACTCTCCTCCTTTTATCTCCCACCAGCTCAGAAGTACACATTGATATGCAAGCTGTTCCTCCCCCTCTCTGTTGTTGTCTTCGTTCCGTCTCCGCTCACTTTACGAATATCCAATTTATTTTCCCACTCGCCGAACAAAGTGTGTGTGTGTGTGTTCGCCTCACCTCAAGGAAGATGCTGCTGTTTATTAAGGAGTGGAGTTTGGAAGATTAAACATTGGAGGGTTAACAAGTCTCATACTGGGGATTTAAATATTGAACTTACCTGTTATTTGACTAAAATGGTTCTGTCAGAGGTTTAAAAGAAAATAACATATTCGGGGACATATTTGCATTTAGGTCAGTGAAGGATCTCAGTCATCCAGGTCACTGAAGTATCCATAAACGTCAGCTGGACATGTTTCTTCAAAGCGGTTTGTTGAAGTACTTGGAAAAAATGTCTTCAAGAAACCCAACAAGTCCAGTTGCCTTTGTTACGGCCTAGTTTTTTTGGCGTCGGGGATAATCACACATGTTCTAGCCTGGAAACTTCCTCCACCCACAAACTGTTGCCACGCTGCCCAAGGCAAACTGCCACGCCCACCACCGTTCCATCATTCTGGTGGAAAAACTGAGATTTTGCATAAAAAAATAAAACAAAGTAAGAGTTTCTTCTTTTAAATGAATCTTAACACATTTTCAAAAAAACTAGTTAAGTATGAGTCAGTATCTCGAGATCTATGGATGGTTGGAGACTATAAAGGTAAAGTGGTAATTGCTCATCATTTAACCCTCTGAGGTCTAGAGTATAATTGGCCATTTTTGACTACTTTAGGTTTTACCTTTATATTTCATCTTAAAAACAGTTTACCTCTCCTTGTTTGGTCTCATTCTTTTCAGCACAACCTCACATGTGTGACTTTACAGTTATTTTTTCATTTTGACATACTGTATTAACACACTGGACCTAAAACCAAACTGAAAACGTAAAATCCAAGTTGGAAAAAACTTAGATTTTTCAAATCTTTTTACATTAAAATGCAGGAAATGCATCAAGGCATTTTTTGTACAACTATTTACATCCATTTACAAAACTATCAGGCTATAAGACAAAATTGTGTGTTAAGTAATGTCTAAAGGTCACAAATCTCTAAAATCTCAAAACTCTCTTCTCTCTTTCACCATCGTCACTCCATAGACTGTATACAACGTCACTCCCACAACTTTCCCCTCCTCCTTAGCAACCATTGCCATATCATTTTCTGATTGGTTGATGTGATGCATTTTTCCACCAATAGGAAAGAGGGTGTCATCTGAAGCCGGCAAGCGCTCTAAGCTTGCTTTGCATTTTCCTTTTCACCGTTTCCTCTTACACCAAACAGGACGACAATATTCAGGAAAAAACACGACGTAAATTATTTATAATAAGTCTAGTTTTACTTGGTCTATCAACACAATTTAAAAACTGTTGAAAGTTGAAACGGAGACTCGGTGAGACTGCGTCTTGCTGCTACATCGTCTTAAACTGGTCACGTGATTCCAGTGGGTTAAAGTTATTTCACTAGATTTTATAAAAGACGTGATAGCACTTCACTTATCTGACTGCAGCCATTTCTGTTATGAACAAATTCAACTCCATTGCGCTCAGATGACGTGTATGACTACTGTTTGACAATAAGCCCCGCCCCCAAACAATCTGATTGGACCAGTAGATCTTTGCAGGAGCAGAGAGACTCCAGATCAACTTTACACCACAAAACTATTTGTAGGCAAAGATGTTGGCTACGAATCTCAGCTATAAATTCCATACAAGCATTTTTACCAAGCTTTACCGTCTAGTAGTTGTTAATATTTAATTCTGGGGCTTGATATTAAGGTGTTTGACAAGCTGATGCTGTCTCTTTCTCATCACATGTGAAGCTTCCACTAGTTTAGCTCCTGCCAGTGGACATACGACGCATTCATTGATTCTGAGGGTTCAGTTTGGGATCCGTGCCTCCCAGCTGGCCCGAGACGAGAACGACGCTCTTCTGGCTCGTTCATTCAGGCCTGAGCTACCACGAAGCCTCTCTCTGCCAAATGCTGCTGCTGCTGCTGCTGCTGCTGCTGCAGTCAGACACAACCAGCTGTGCACCGAGTGGACTGAACATGAGGAGCATCTGCTTCACACTGAGCTACATTTCCTGCTCCATAATTCACGTCTCCACTGTTGTCGTTTCTGTTGTTGTTGTTGTTGTGGCGGTACGGTCTGTCTACACCACTTCCTCTCCATTTTCACATCATAATTAAACATTTATCTGGACAAATGCTTGGTAATATTCCACCCTTGCTCTCTTTTTGCTGTAGCCTTGAAACCCATCAGTGGAGTGTTTGGAGCTGATTGAGAACGAATTAAAGTATCGTCTGTTGGAGTCTGCACCAACTGAAACGAGAAAGTTTTTATGGCAAGAAAACTATTTTATGGCACCCCTGGATATTTTAATTGTCACGCTCCCACCCCGCTGTCTGAATTATTTCGTACAAAACAGAACTGGGAACGACTGCGCGCTGTAACCTGGATGAGCTGTCTTTTCTTGTTGCCTCACGCCTCAGCCAGTTCCTGTAGGTGTTGGATGTGGATTAAAGCCTCAAACGGATATGAACATTCACCCAGAAATAAAAAAAAAAAATATGGATGTGATCAGCAGTTTAGAATCAAGCATAAAAGTTTGCAGTGTTTTGGGAAAGCTGCTTTAGAGAGGCTCAGAGGTTTATAAGCTAAACTTTGGAATAGCTTGAACCACAGAAAAGGTTTGATACTGCACTAAAACATCACATCAGTACCAGGTACAGGATCCAGGTATAACAATGTCTGTACAAGTCCATGCACTTAAAAAGAAATATAGTCGTTTTTATGAGATGTAAAGTTGGAGATTTCCATTTCAAAGTGAAAAACACTCCCTTACTGGTTTTTATCTTCAGTAGGAAATGCTGAGAAGTGCACTGTGGCTTTTTTTTAGATTTATCCTTTAGCTGGTGTTGAAAGTCAGGGCGATTTAGGCCGATATTTGTTGAAAATGGTCATTTATAATGCTAATGGGTGATATCACAGAGATTTATTAGCCTACAGTTCAATTACCAGCAGCTGCCTGCAACCTTCTAATGTCTGTCCACTCATTGTTTTAGTTATATAGCTTTATTTTATATTAATCAGCCCATATTTCAGCAGTGATAGACATCTAATAAGCTACTCTATGCTTCCTGTCTAGCAGCAAAAAGGGGACAGATAAAGGCAGCATGTTAGCTGGTGAACGTTGCAACAAATTTAGCAGTAAATGTTGGCTTTAGATTTGTCAGGTGGTGTGGTATTTAGTGTTACTTTGTAAAGCTGTGTGTCTGCTGGATGTGCACATAAATAACATGTATTATCAGTTAATTACAGGACTGGCTTTAATAATTATGTTTTAGTATAATCGATAAAATGTGGGCAAGAGTGCCTTTGGATTTAGATTTGCTCAGGAGCTGGTGGAGACCAAAATCGGAGATAAAAAAAAAACGAGTTGGTCTTATATTCATCAGATGGTGTGAAACTTAATGTTACTTTATGAAGCTGTGTATCTGCAGGATGTGTAGATAAATAACATAAAATAGGAAAAGTCTTATTGATAGAATGTGTCCAATGGTGCATTTGGACTTTATAGACTTTAATATATATCAATCAGCTGTGAAAAGTTTCCAAAAATCTACTCTATGCTTCCTGTCCGGCATCAAATAGTGGACTGACGAAGGTAGCATCTTAGCTGGTGGATGTCCAAACTAATTTAATAACTTGAGAGTTGGTGGAGACCAAAACCAGAGATAAAAAAAAATAACAGTAAATGTTGGTCTTATATTCAGCAGATGGTTTGAAACTTAATGTTACTTTGTGAAGCTGTATATCTGTTTAAGCTGTATTGCACATAAATATTTTGTTAAGCTGTGTGTCTGCAGGATATGCACATAAATAACATATAATATCAACTGAAAAAGACTGGCTTTATTAATTGTGTTTGGGTGTTATCGATAGAATGTGTGCAACGGTGCATTTGGATTTTGAAAAGCGCAAACTGATAGGAATGAAAAGATCCTTCATTCTTATCTTTTTGTTTTGTTGTTGTCTTTTATCTTTTCCTGCACATTAAATCAGCAGAAGGACGTTTTTTGACCGACCCGTCTCTCCACTCTGAAGAGGTCTGGACTTTCAATCCAGTCGGCATTAGAAAGTTACTCACATCTTCTGCAGATAACCTGACATTTATGAGCAGCGTTCAGAGATTCTGGACGAGTTCTTTAAACGCTGATAACAGAGACAGAGTTCAGTGTTTTTACGTTTGAAGGTCGTTTCTTTTATTTCTTTTTCCCCCAAATAGGTTGAAATCCTTCAGTACTCAGAGAAACTATGGTCACGTCTGGATTTTAATGAGTCACTCTCTGTCTGTCTGTCTGTGTGGTGTTTCAGCTTTCAGCCTCCGGGGGAGAGTTATCTGTGTTTTAATCAGCCCTGAACCGATGGAGAAGGAGAGGAAAAGCTCTCCCTCTCTCTCCTTCTTTGGGTGTGTAATAAGGCTTCTTGCTCTAAATCCTTTAATCCGAGCAGGAATGAAAGCTAGATCTCTGTCTTCTGGCTGCAAAGAACAATCTCTCCTTTTGCCTTTCACCTCCAGTCCACGGCTGAAACAGAGGCAGCGTTGTGAATGTAGATCTGGTGGAGCTGCTCTTTTCTTTTCTTTTTTCTGTTTATGGATATGGGTGTGAGCGAAGGTTAGCAGATGTTCAGCAGAAGTTTGAAAAGGACGGGAATGTTTGGGAAAAGAGCCAAAACTCTTCAAAAATGCAAGTGGAGGTTCATCTCCACTTCCACATGTTGGTCAAAGTGAAGCTGGGATTGCAGGGATGTGGCCGTCGCCATCTTGTGACTTCGCCCACACTTCCTCTAGGCTCACTCGTGTTAGCGCTTGGCTAATACTGCACTTTGCTATCAGTTACAAAGAAATGTTGGATTAAACACTTTTGTTTTTTTAAATCAAGCACCATTACGGATTCAGACTGTGATTGCCGACCACTTTTTTTTCTCCCCACGGAGTTAACGTTGGAGTGTTGTTTTAGCTAGCTAGATAGGTACATTAATTCATTTACAATCTCACTAAACAAAAGTTTAATTTTCCCAAAAATCTGCAAAGACCAATATTTTGTAGCTTTGAAAACAGACAAATGGTTATTTTGACGTTCCCACAGGACCGCTTCACGGAGCGGTTGTCAACGGCAACTGTCAATCATAGTGATGTCACATCCTGTTTTTTTGTTTTGGGCATCCAAATACCAAAACTTTTATTTTTACAGAAACCAACTTTGGAAAAAATGTATTTGATGTGTTTTAGTTTGGTCCTAAGTCCCATCCACTAATATGGAAGGGGGCGGGGCTTATATGACCTATACTGCAGCCAGCCACCAGGGGGAGCTCCACTTGCTTTTGCTTCACTTTTGAAGAGCTTTCATGGTGTCCACTTTCTTTTTACAGTCTATGCTCCTGCACAGTTGGTGTCAGTCATATTTCATTCACTGCATTTTTTTTTTTTATAAGACTTTAGAGAGACGAGTAGTTTTTAATTCTTGTGCATTTCTTTTGATTTCTCCCAATCGCTGCCTCCAGACGAGACAGAGCTTTAATGTTCAGTGTGCAAAGAGAAGCTGTAAACCTGCTGGATTCTGTTATAATGACTGGACCACAAAGTCCTACTACAACACATTAATAATCTATAAAATACAAAAAGACAATGTGACCCTTTTCCGCCTTATTTTATCTCTATTTTTAATTTCTCCAGCCCTTCGGACTCCGAGGCTGATTAATCTGATTACAGGGTGATTTATAATCCAATTCTCCAAACACCTTCAGGTTTTCTTAAACAGATCGTTATCAAGTGATTTTAATTTCTACTCAGGCGGTTAGGCTACTAATGAAATCTTTTTTTTTTTTTTTTTTCACCACGCGGCAATTATCAGCGTGTTGTTTGAATTAAGTGGTCACTTTGGGGTAATGAGCACAGAATCAGCCACAGGCAGCTTTGTTACACAGAGAATAACTTTTATCAGTCGCCTGAGCGTCTGAGCTTTAAGTCATGATGGTTAATTCACTCAGATGTTGAGGAGAATGAAGTTTTCATTTTTGGTTGTGTAACTTGTGACTGCCCCCTCTCGTGGCCACAATAGTTATGACGAGCAAAGAAGGAGGTGAAGTAGCTCACATATCAGGCATAACATTATGACCACCTTCCTAATATTGTGCAGGTCTCTCTTGTGGTGACTCATCAGAGAATAGACATGGGCCTTCAGTTTGGGATCTAGTGAATTTGGAGGCCAGGTCAACACCTTGTGTTGTTCTTCATGTTTTTTTTTAGTGGCTGCTGCCATCAAGGAGTGTCATTGCTATGGGGTGGGGGTGCCTGGTCTGGTCTGGTCTAGGTGGGTGCTACATGTCTAAGTAACATCCACTACAATGAATGCCAGGTCCAGAAGTTTCCCAGCAGAACACTGAACTGTCACAAGATGGTCAATGTTATTCACTTCTCCTGTCATAATGTTGTGGCTGATCAGTGCATACTAACCAATGTTTAATCAAAGTACCGACAAAATAAAGCATTTCCTGGTCACACACTATGATATTGCAAATTTAACTTTGATATGGTGCCTGATTCTATGGTAGTTTCGTGTTTTTAAAGAAATTCAGAAAATATTTGACATTCCTGATGATTCCGGGCTCGTCTTTCAGCTTACATCATAATATTTGTGTCTAAAGCCTTGGGTGGTCATATCAGTGGGTAGTCTTTTTATGCCAGCTGCAGTCTACAAGAGCATTTCTTGATCACTGACAGGACACCAGCCAGTGTGTTCTGATCTGAAGTAAGTGGGTTCATGTTAAAGTGGGCCTTTTTACATCATCAGGATGTGGAGCCAGTAAACTCTACAGAGGACGTCAATCACAACATCTTAAGGACTTAAAAATGACTTGCTGAGAGCTGTCAGGAGGCTCTGACAGGTTTTCCCACGTGAGCTGAATGCGGCGCTCGCACCGAGCGAGTCTCCGTCGCCTTACGACACCAGTAACCTTTTAATTGTTTTGACGGGAACTCTGACGGGGCCGAGCAGCGCGGTGATTTCTGAAGTTTGCCGGAAAGGCACCGGGAGAGATAATTAAAGTGTGAGACGGGTCTGTTGTGTCATTGTCAGGTGAACGGGACGTGTACCGGGGATGGGAGGTGGTTGTTAATCGTTCAATCCGGCTCAGAAGACACAGCCACTAAATTACATTTGCATAACACAGAATTAATCGTGTACGCGTGAGTTTGTCGCCATGAAATGGGATCATGTCTTCTCTGTCTTCACTCCTGTCTTCAGCTTAGCGGAAGGCTTTCGATGCATTTATGTTAAGTCGTATTTATTTAAGGAGATTGATTTCCTTCCATCCTGGCAGACCACGGATTCCGCTTCATTTCGGTGTGCGGGGAAAATAAATTTGATTTGAAAGCGGCTTTGGATTGACGATCTGTGATATTTTCCTTTTTGTTTATTTTTCATCAAACTCAGTTTTTCTGTTGTATCAAAACTTAGCACAATGGTGCATTCACAGGCAACTTATAATAATAATAATGATTACACTACACGCAGAAAACCAAAAGTATATTTGGATAAAGTCAGTCATCTTGGAAGACACACCATAACTTTTAGACACTTGCACAAACACACACACCGTAGAAGTGAAACTAGGCCTGAAATTAATTATTTTTTTCACTTATCAGTATATTTATGATACATTTCTTCTATAAAATGTCAGAAAAATGCTCATTAGAATTCCCTTAAGTCATCAGTAACCTCCGGCTGGTTTGCTTGAGTGCCTGAATGCTAAGTGTATTTAGCTCCCTTGTGGTTAATTTTTGGAGTTTGTGCAAGAAACCAATTGTCAGAGTTGAAATTTTCTGTCAAGTGAATGATTTAATTCATCAACAGTTGGGAGTAAAACCAAAAAAGTTCTCTGAGACATTAAAGCTTGTCGTCAGCGTGCAATACGCTCGAGCTAGTTAGCTGTTAGCAGGCAGAAATAGGAGCCTAAAACACTGTACTATGTGTGTATGTTTAAAGTGTCTATATAAGGGTGGTGACAAAGGAAAAGCTACGTTGTTCGTAGTTCAAGGTTTTAGGCAGATTTTTGACATACATTTAGCATAGACGTAGCATTTAGCCTGGTTTGTTGTTACCATCAATATCACCTAAAACACATGTGAAGTTGACAGGAATCCAGTCTGAAGTCGTAGCTCTGTCATTCCACAAACTGTGCAAAAGATATTTCACTCCGGATCCAGTGGTGATCGGACAACTACTAAAAAATAAATTAGCTTTGAATCCAAAATAAAAAGCTGAAGCAAGGGCAACTGGACTTGTAGGGTTTCTTGAAGACGCTTCATCCAAGACTGGTGGAGAAGTTTGGGGTTTAAATAGGGACATCTGTACATGCTGCCCATCACCAAATTGGAAAACCCCAAGAAGCTTCGCCCCTGTTTACACCTTGAGACTGGAGTAGGAAGGAAAACCCAGAACAGAATAGTTCCTGGTTGTTAACCGAATCTAGACGTGTTCGCTTCTGATGAGCAACACCAACAAATGTTCCGTTAAAACCCCATCTCAAGACTTGGGTGAATGTCTTCAAGACACTCTCTAAGTCCAGTTGTCCTTGCTTTCGCTCCATTTGGGGTTATACCATGACCTGGATGACTGAGAACCTTTACACATTAGCTCTAAATGTTTCCCTGATGGCCCTGAAGTGCTTTTATAGCACAAACTAATGAGGGAAACCTTGCTCCTCTGGTGTGGTGAGTGTCCGTGTCATTGAGTGGTCTTCATTTGCAGTAAACCGGTCTTTCATGAGTCTTGTTTTACTGCTCATTGTGTCCTCGGCCCGAGTGCCCTCACCCTCACCCTCACCCTCCGCCTTCTTTCTCCGTCGACAGAGCGTCTTTGTGTCGACTCCCGTCCCGACACCGTTCGTTTCTGCTCGCCGTGCCGAGACGTCACCGAGTGGTGCTACACAGAGTGGAGTGTGTGTCCGGTTCAATAACTGCTGACCCCCCCGCAGACCTTCTTTCATTAGACTAATCCTCGTCTCAAAGGTCGAGTTGTTAGAGGATGTCATCGTGTAATAATGTCCACTCTGAGATTAATGCAGGAGGTTAGTGGTGAAATACAAATCCACTCAGCTTTATTCAGCTCCTCTTGTCGCTGCACAAATGATCTCGCCCCAACTGGACTGGTCTATGACTTCTCTAGATGTTGGACTTTATCTTTATTGTCATTTGGTTTTGGCTCTTTGTTTTGTTAAAGATCAAATGGGCAGCTTTGGAATAATAAAGCACTTTGAATATGTCTTTACGAATCCTCCAGATACAGAGTAGGTGACAAAGCGAAGCAATAAGCATCATGAAGTGTTGCTTTATCTCACCAGACCATGAACGACATGATTCCACAAAAGTAGATGGATTATTCCCAATGACAGTATTTAAAAAAACAAACTGCATACAGCATTGAAGCGGTTCTAATCAATATTTTTGTAACAGTTGTCTTTTGTAATGATAACCCTACAGTGAATTATCATCATCATCTATCATTTCAACCACAGCAGGCAGCTGTAATCAGAGGAAAATTGGCTGAAAAAGCTCGTGTACATGTGTTTGTCAGCAGCAAACAGCAGACGGACAAAGTTAGGGATGATGATGGTGAACGTAGGGGAGCATTTAGCGCCTAAAGAGAAGGGTGTTTTCTCATAAGAGATGGTGGAGACCAAAATCAGAGCTAAAAGACAATAAATATTGGAATTACATTCATTGTTCATCTGCTTTTGAGATTTTAGGTGCCGAATTTAGATACCGTTGATGGTAAAATGTGTCCAACATTCACATCATTCCTGGGTGTACTGCTCTGCATTCCTAGAGTCTGAGGGATTAACCTTCTGAAAGATATTTCCACCTTTAATGTAGTTATGATGACGGTGGTGGAGAAAAATGTCTAAAACTCAGTACAGGTTTCCCAGAGTATGCATGAAAACGAAAGTCGTTCTTCATGAGTTCCCTAGTTCAGTCAGCTTTATCATAAAGAGTTATTCAAGATGATGTAACAGTATTCATATACAGTATATTTGACTAATAGAGGCCTTGTTCAGACCTGGTTATTAGACTGATCCGGTGTCAGTCCACATGTGGAGGTGGTCTGGGACACATGTGACCTCCTTCCTTTGGTAGTGTGAACACACAATGAGTCCTGGGTCACATTAAAGACCACCTACTCAACAGGGCTGATCTGTGGAAGAGGAGTTTAACTCATTCATTCAACCACTGTTAGAAATGATCACAATAATAAGTGATGTCTGTTCGTTTACCAATCAGATAATTACATTTGAATTATAATCTGAGTTTAGAACTAAGGACAGGATGGAGATCTGAAGATATGTGCTTGCTTTCCTTGTGTGAGAGGGAGACTTGATTCCAAATTCCAAAATATGTGTCATCTGCCCAAGTCATGACACACACACAGCAAACAGCTGTTCGTGGTTCTGAAACAGCGGTAGGTAGAGATCCATTAGGGACGGCAGCTGTTGTGACTGTTGAACAAATAATGCTGGTATTTATTTGCGTATAGAGGGTGAAACTGAGATTGTAAGTATTTTTAACGGGTTGCTTGTGATTTAAATAACCAAGTCTGAGCGGCTAAACCGTGTAAACATGTCAAGAGTCTGGAACCAAATATTTAAGATTTTGAAAGTCTTGTTTTCTGGACTAACTTTAGAACCTTGGTCCAGAATCGGTTGGGTTTCGATCTGGTGACTATGAATGTGATTTACTGTATAGGCTGCTGTTGTCCTGTTAATGCCTGTATTATGTCTATATGTGTGAATTGTTCTTGCACAAAACCAGATCTATGAGACAACGCAGATCGTAGCTTTGTCTAAAGCCTCTAATATTTCCTTTGTCCCGTGAGCCGCCCATCAGACTCTGTATCTCTGCAGAACAAATCATGGTTCTGGACTCTGGGGCCGGTGGAGGAGATTGTGTGTGTGTGTGTGTGTGTGTGTGTGTGTGTGCGCACTGGTGATAAATGAAGTACAGCGGCTGTGCGTGTCCAATCCTCTTTGGTCTTTTAGTTTTATGCTTACTTTGTCTCAGCCATGCTCTTCTTCGGGCTCCTTCATTACCACCAATAAGAACTCAATTTCCCCAAGGCTCTGCCAATCATGGCGCTCATATCCCCTCCAGGCCTGGCCAATCAGATTCATTGTTCCTCCAGGTCTGAAGTCATGAATGGCTAATGATGCCCGGCAGTGGGCATGAATGTAAATGAGACCACTGTGAGCCTTCTTTCTAAACCAGAGACGGTTCTCTTCATATCTTCTAGTGTCCAGAGTTTGCAGCAAACTAACAGGAATGAAGATGAAGTGGGGGAAGACGTGGTGCCTTATGACAGTGCAGGTATCCACCCAGCTGCAAGCAAATGTCTGCGGTGTTTAGTAAATCATATAGACTGAAGAAATAGTCATGGTACAGGTGCAGGCATGTTCTAATCTGGAGAGAAAATCTGCAAAAATTTCTTTGTATTCACTTGTGGTTATGAGGAACTACAGACAGTTGGAAGCTTTTTATCCCAACCTAGTCATGGCTCATTGCTGGCTCCTTGATGATTACAGATTTTTGCAGAAGGCCAAACTACAGGTGCAATTTGAAAAAGCATGCCTTGCAACCCAAGTCATTTGTCAAACATCTAAACTACCTGCCACTGACCTGTCACAATCAGAATCTTCTGATCTTTGTAGAGTTTTGCTGCACCTCTAGTTGTTTTGCAGTTTACCACATCCGCTGGTTGCTTAGGATCAGATCAGATGGTTTTGTCCAGTTTTCTCTAGACTTCCTTCCTCTCAACATGTCTGGAAAGGTTCTCAGTCATCCAGGTCATGGCATATCCACTGCAATAAGGACAACTGGACTTGTAGAGTCTCTTGAAGACGGTTCGGCCAAGTCTTGAGCTCTAAAAGAGTGGTGGGGAGTCGGGGTTATATACAGGAACATCTGTCCCCAGGAACTTTAAACCCTGTCTATGGCCGACAATGGGTCTTTACATTCATAGGAGAAAGAAAACAGGATAAAAACTCCAACTACAGGTGAGTATCTGGTCATTAACAGACTCTAGTTATTTGAGTTTCTGATGGATAACACTCACAGATGTTCCTCTTTAAACCCCAACCCTCCAACAGTCTTTTAGAAATGAAGACTTGGATGAAAACTCTTCAGAGAGAATATTCCTCTCTCAACTATTTTTAGTACTATTTGATAAAAAACAGTGGGCCCTAGTAATCCTTCCATTACTAGATTTCCACTGGTCGTTCAGTTTTGGCAGCATTGCTTTGTTTTATCGGAAAAGAGAGGACATTTTTCTTGGGAATGGATCGTGTGGTGCTTCTCCGGGAATGAAATGTTTTTTACCTGTGTGCATTTCAACGGTAATGGAAACCAGACTTTTCTTGGGTAAAATATTAGCGCCAGACCCAGATCCTGTTCAGGACAAAGCCAGTGAGTCAGAGAGACGAGCAGACAGACCGAGCCACAGATGGAGCATTAGATCTGGTTGGTTCGTCCCTCGGGACCTTCTGTGTCAGAAAACCGGTTCTGTTTGAACTCGTTGTAAAGACAGACGGAGAGAAACGGTGTGAATTGTGAAGAGAAGCTAGAAAGAGAAAAGCTTCGAGAGGTTAAGATGGAGAGAGAGAGAATCAGTCAGCCTTTATTCCCCTGGCTGGAGCTTCGGCAGACATTCCTGGGTTTAGTTTCACTCAAAACTTTTTAGCAGGAGGGGTCAGCGCGCGAGACTTCTACAAAGTATGCACTCTGGATTTTAATGAGTCACTCCACCCTGTGTGTGTGTGTTAAAGCAGGTCTTAGATTTCCATCGCTTCATTTGCATTTTATTCCCATTGTTGGTAATTCAAGTTTGCTATCAAGTGTATCTTCCTTGTGGGTACCAGAGTCATCTCAGGCACAGAGATTTAAAGACACTGAATGCGTTAGTCCCCAAATATAGCCCGAAAATGTCAAACCAGGTGGATTAAGACGAGTCTCAGACGGAGATAAGTGAGTCTGGAGCTTCTATACAGGTGTACTGCAAAAAAATATCCTAGCTTTCTCGGTAGGGATGCAACAAACGATTATTTTCAGCAATTATTCGTTAACAAATAATGCCAGAAAATGGTGCTTAAGGCTTCTCTATGTGAATTTTGACCAAACATTGAGATTTTAGTGCCTTTGAGCTCATTGTTTTGGTTTCAAACTGCAGTAATTAGCATAGTTTTTGGTTGTTTTTACTAAAAAGCTCTTTAAAAGACCAAAAACAGAGCAAAAAATGGAATAGAGGAAGATATTTACTATATTATCTTAGAAGGTGTCGGCTGCCTGTGACGCAAGGTTGCTATCAAATCCTCACATCATATATTACCACCTTGCTTAGATGAGATATTTGCTTTTAAACAAAAACTGCTCAGTTTGACACAAGCCGGTGATCTCAGTCAGCCGTTAATGAACCGTTAATTTGCCTCAGGAGCTGGTGGAGACCAAAATCAGAGCTAGAAGAAAGTAAACGTTAGTCAGGTTGACCCAAACACCACTTTATCAGCAATAGTTTTGCTTTTTAACGTGTTTTTGGAGAATATAACGCTTCATAGTCCCTATAGATTTCTTTGCTCAGCTCATTTTGTTTCCACGACACTCAAGGAACGTATTTGCTGTTTTTTCTTATAAGATGTCAGCGTCTGGTTTCTTCTGCAGTCCTATGCCCAAAAAAACATCAACAACACAAGATGCTATCAAAGATTTAAGTCATAAATCATCACCAGGTTTACAGGAGATGTTTACTTTAAAACCCAACCTGCTCAGCGTGATCACGGTCAAGCGTCCAGTCATTAGTGAATCAGTAATTTGCCTCAGGAGCTGGTGGAGACCAAAATCACAGCTAAAAGAGAGTAAAAGTTGGACTTGGATTCATCAGGTTGACCCAAACAACACTTCATCAGCTATAGTTTTGTTTTTTAACATGTTTTTGGAGAACGTAACGCATTGTTTGCCCAGCTCATTGACGTTAGCATGGTTTCAATCCCATCCCATTACCGACACTTTGACATTGACCCAATGGCCCATGTGTGGCTTTCAGAGGTGGCTCATCATCTCAATCATGATCTTGTTTCTTTACAATAATTATCCCAACGCCTCGAAGTTAATGTGGTAATAATTTAATTATAATTTCACTTTAAACGCTAAAGAAAAGTTCCCGGTCTTACCTGGGGTTTCACCTCATACACAAGTAAACATGTGAAAGTCAAACTGTTGCACAAAACATCATAAGAGCAGGATCAGCGGCGCACGCACACCTTTGACACCCCGTTTATTCCCGAGCTGACAAGAGTCGGGCTTAAAGAAGCAAACGCAAGAGGATGAAAGAAAGAAAAACACAGCATTGAGAAAAGAAAAGGGGCAAGATGGCTGGCGGAGCAGAGAGGCAGCTCCGAGCTGGAAGGAGGCTGAGAGGAGGTTCCTTTGATGTGGCAGATGCATGCATCCAGAACAGGCGCTGCGAGGGAGACAGAGATGAGAGGAGGTGAATATACCTGCCTTTCTCACAAGAGATATGAAATTTAATGAGAGAGGAGGCCACGCGACGGGGGAAACACAAAGGGCAGGTTAACACGGAAAGTGAACGGTGTCAGGAACGGCGAGGTGTAGGTGTTGACCCTCAGCTTCACTAACAAGCACGATTTAAAGGCTTCCAGGCAGAAAGGAACTGGTTTGTGTAGATAAGTGTGTGATTTAACTCTGCAGCGCTAGAGGAGTGTAGTCGGCCGGTGGCTCCATAGACCAGTGGGGATGCTTTCACTTACATTTTATTTTTGAGATAAGTGGAGATTCAGCTTATCTCAAAATTGACTTTTGACCCAACGTTGAGGTTTTAGTGCCTTTTAGCTCTTTGTTTTGGTTTAATAACACAATTAAGTGATGAGCACAGGATTGGAGTTTTTAGTTTGGAGTTTTCCTTTCTTCTCTGGGCTTTTATGGCACAAATGTCAGAACAATTAATATTTCAAGCTTCCATATTTTAGTAAATGCACACTTTACGTCTACTAGGTGGTGGTAGTGTTTCTGTCTGGTGTATTTATTCAGTTTTCAGGTTTCTGCTCTTTCCCGATTGCCGGACACCAAAAGAAAGTTGTGCACCTTGGTGGAAACCATCTTTACCTGATCTGTCTTTCAACCTTGTTAACATTTTAGCTTGGAAAAGGTTCAAAAATGGATGTTTCTAGAGGCTCACAAGCAGTGAGCGGCGGGAAACGGAAAGAGAGTCAAACATTGGCAGTTATCACCGTTAGTAAGAGGTTGACTGCAGTAGCTTCTTCTTAAAGAGACAGATATTGAACAGCGACTACTTCCTGAAGTGTCCACAGATCTATGATTGGATTGTTAACAGCAGCTACAAGCTCCAAAAGTTTTTACGTTAGTGTGTGTTGTCCCAGCAGAAAAATATCAAACTATTAGATGAAAAATGGCAAAAACAAACAAAAAAACCAGTCACCCGTCCACCAGTCTGCAGCACTAAACTTGTTTTCTCGTCTTTTAAAGTTAGAGCTCATCAAATGAGACGTTGAGGAAGCCCGTATCGTGTCTGATTGCGCCGCTTCCTGTAGAAAACGTTTAAATTGATTGAACTGTTTCCCCTAATGGTGCGTTCATGTGCTGTTGATTTGGGAAAATTTTACGATTTAAGGCTCAGAGGTGTTGAAATCAACGGATATTCAGATTAAAAAAAAAAAAAAAAAGAAGAATCCTCTCCTGCCTTAATGTGTTTTCAGATGTCTGCATACGTCCTCCTAACGACTACTTCCACACTAATACTTTCTGAAACTCTGCATTGCAGCCGCTCAAGCACCTGACTGTTGGTATCTGGTGGACGGGTAATTTAGGCGAGCAGGTGGGCGCAGAGATAAGTCTTTTCTCACTAATAAATCCCTTTTTGCAACGGAGCGAACTGAGGCGAATTCAATTTGCAGAGAGCAGAAACACTGAGGGATGCACCAGTCAATTGACTCACCGGTCAGAATGATCTGATAGCGGCCGCTTGATGCCCGATCACGGGAGCGGACGTAAATGAGCGTGAAGTGATTTAGTGGACGTTCAGCGTTAACGTTTAACGGAGCTAAACGGCGAGTTTGGAGCTGGCCGTTGAGTTGTTTGTGCAGGAAGACGTTGCTGCAGCGAGTTTGATGTTACCGAACACAGGGGCCTCGTTTTACAGCCGAGGGGCCACGGCTATGATTAAAAACACTCATCCAGACTAATGGAGGGAGAAACTCGGTATGCTCCACTCAGTCTTTCTCATGCACACATTTACGTCTTTTGTCTTTGCAAATCTAACCTTCGCTCAGCAGGTCTCACGTCCTAACCCTAACCCTAACACCGTTTTGTTATTATTTCTTTAGAGAAAAAGGAGCCAAATTAACGACCAGGGTCTAACTTGTAGAAGATACAACCTGTGCCTGTGCATAAGTAACCTTCTCTTTAGGAGTAAGGTTACTTCCTTGTCCCCAAACTTAACCCTAACCCTAACCCAACTTAGCCTGTGCCTGGTTTCAGTGTATTTCGGGAAAATTTGAAGTAGTATAATGGGTCTAACTTATAGAAGATACAAACTGTGCCTGCGCATGAGTAACCTTCTCTTTAGGAGTACGGTTACTTCCTTGTCCCCAAACTTAACCCTAACCCTAACCTAACCCAACTTAGCCTGTGCCTGGTTTCAGAGTATTTTGGGAAAATTTGAAGTAGTATCTTAGCCTGTGCCTGGTTTCAGAGTATTTCGGGAAAATGTGAAGTAGTATAACAGGTCTAACTTATAGAAGATACAACCTGTGCCTGCGCATAAGTAACCTTCTCTTTAGGAGTACGGTTACTTCCTTGTCCCCAAACCTAACCCTCTCCCTAACCTCCACCAGCTCCTCTGTGTTATATAGCGTCTCTTTCCATGTAAATAAAAGATGTATCCCACAAAATAAACAGTTAAAACTTTAAAAATACCTGCCTCTGCTCTGCGTTGTGCCTTTGCAGATAAAAGAATATGATAAACTATAATAATATGTCGGCAAATAGCAATAAATCAGAGCATTAGAAATAGTCTGACCTCTATTCTCGGACTCAGATCATGATTCATCAGAAGAAGCCTTTTTTGAAAATGTCTTTATATTAATTTAACTTCTTTTTTTTTTTGCTGTGTGTTGTTTATCCACCAGACACGATGGAGCGGTGGTGGGCGTGGCAGTTCGCCTTGGTCACCATGGCGACCGTTTCCCTCGGCGGCTCCGTCGACAAGCCCCTCGAGTTCTCCTCCAACACTCTGATCAACAACGTGGTGGCTGACCCCCGCTCAGGCCGGCTGTACGTCGGCGCCGTCAACGCCCTCTACCAGCTGAGCCCCGACCTGGTGCTGGAGTTCCGCACCGAAACAGGACCCAAGCGGGACAACCGGCAGTGCACGCCGCCCATCACGGAATCCTGCGAGGACGCCGTGGACACCGACAACCACAACAAGCTGCTGCTGGTGCACGGCGCCAAAGACCAGCTGGTGGTGTGCGGCAGCATCTACAGGGGGCTCTGCTCGCTGAGGAACCTGAGCAACGTGGATCAGCTGCTCTACTACAGCGACAACAAGGGCGAGAAGTCGTACGTGGCAAGCGCCGAGGAGAGCGTCTCGGTGGTGGGGGTGATGTCCTACTTCACCAAGGATGAGCAAAACTTCACCGTGTTCCTGGTGAGCAAACACAGTTCACACCGCTTCATATTGTTCCTTTAATTAAAAAAAAAATAAATAAATAAATGATCTCCACCATCTGTGATACTACTTATTTTGTTGAGGAGGGAGAAATTAAATTGTCAGCCGTTTGGGAAATGAGCTCTCTTGTCAGTTATCTTGAAATGTTTTTTCCATTTTATCTCGGCACAAAATGAAGGCGTCAGAGAATCGGGTCTTTAAATGATGGGTTGTGACGTTGTGTTTTCATTCAAAGCACGTGTCCAATCAAATCTGAACGTTTCACCCAGAGTTAGAGGTTTAACTTCTGCCTCAGCTCTGAAACAGAGGTGGAAGATATTGTGGAGTTTCTTGAAGACGTTTCGTCCAAGTCTCCATTTCTACTTGACTGATTGGGTTTAAATAGGAGCCCTACAAGGCTCCAAAATCATCTTTTCTTGATCTGCCTTTTCAACCTTGTTAACATTTTAGCTTGGAAAAGGTTCGTAAATGGACGTTTCTAGAGCCTCACAAGAAGTGAGCGGTAGGAAACAGAAACCTGCCCTGGAGCTCCAGCGAATAATCGTACAAAGAGAGCCGTATCCCAAGGAAAAACTGTCAAACATTCGCAGTTATCGCAGTTAGTAAGAGGTTGACTGCAGTAGCTTCTTTGTAAAGAGAAAGATATTCAACAGGGAATGTCCAGAGATCTATCATTGGATTGTTAACAGCAGCTCCAAGCTCCAAAAGCTTTTACGTTACGATGTCCGCGCTCGTCAGGAGCAGTTTGGGCTTCGTTTTCTTGTCCCAGCAGAAAAATATCAAAGTATCGGATGAAAAATGGCAAAAACAAACAAAAAAATAGTCACTCGTCCACGAGTCTGCAGCACAAAACTTGTTTTCCTGTGTTTTGTGTGAAAAATAAAGTTAGAGCTCATCAAATGAGACGTTGAGGAAGCCGTGAAGCTTGTGTTTGATTGCGGCGTTTCCTTCTAGAAAATTGATTGCACTGTTTTCCCTAATGGTGCGTTCGTGTGCCGTTGATTTGGGAAAACGCGTACCCGAGCCTTAATGTTCCTGCTCAAGTCAAAGCGAGTCAGGTTTTTATTAAGTCGTCGATCGGTGAAGTCAAAATCAAGTCTCAGGTTGTGACTTCCGTCCACGTCTTCAAGTCAAAGGAATTTAACACAAAAACGTGATAGTTCAGACAGCTCTTAGATGTTGGAGATGTTAGGCTCCTTGGTCGTTGAGTCTTTCCTTGCAGGTCGGCTTCGAAGATGTTTTGCCGACATATTGTCATGCACTTTTTGACTGACAGAATCCGCAGTGAAGAGTCCAGACCAGGTTGGTTTAAAAGAAGAGAGTGAGTGCTCTTAAAGCAGAACCTGAACAGATGCTCAACAATCTGGCATCACACCTGCCTGAGGACACTCTGGAGGAAGTTTACAAATTTGCAGAAAAGGTGCATAAGCTAAAAACATCTTCAAGAAGCTCCTCAAGAAGTCCAGATGTTCTTGTTGTATCTTGTTTTGTGGATATTTCTCAGCTCATAGTTCTGTAACCAGTAAGTTTACCAGATGTGTCGCTGCAGGATGCCCTGTTTTCGATTTGATTATTATGACCAATCACAAAACTGTTTGCAAGAACTTGGTGTTGAGGGCTCGTCCTCCTAAGTCAAGGTTAAATGCTGTTACTCCCCGAACTGGAAGGAACACTAGGTGTCGAAGTTAAGTTTCCTGGTCTCTTCCGTCGTAGGTCGGTAAAGGCTACGGCAGCCACGACAGCACCAAGCTGATCTCCACCCGCATCCTGGAGGACCACCGTGACTGGGTGGTCTTCGACAACATCATCGATGCCTCGGCGGTGCAGGCCAACCCCTTCGTCCTGCGCTACCTCCACAATTTCCGTTTCTCCTTCAAGGACGACGGCTTCGTGTACTTCCTGTTCTCCCGGACTCTCGGCGTCCAGGACAACAAGAACTTCACCTTCATCTCCAGGATGTGCGAGAACGATCACCACTATTACTCCTACACGGAGCTGCAGCTCAACTGTAGCACTGGCAACAAGTACAATAAAGCTCAGGTAAGTCTCAAAACCTCAGAAAAACATATTGTTGAATTTGTCATGAATGAATCCTTCTTGACATTGTCTCACCATTGACCCTTGAAGAGCTTTGTATATTGGATTTAACAAGCCCACAAGCCCACAGGCTCTCCACTCTCACTGTACCTCATTCATTGTTGTAATCTCTTTCTCGTTTCCCCAGGCGGGATTTGTAGCGTCAGCAGGGGAAGTGTTGGCTCAGAATATGACAGAATCAGGCCGGTATGGGGACGTCTCAGCCTCTGACAAGGTGCTGTTCGTCACCTTCTCTTCTGATGTGGACCCCTTCCATTCAGCCATGTGTAGGTGTCCATCTGATGTCCCTGATGTTTTAAGTTGGCCTTAGTTGTCTCTTAGGGCGGCACAGTGGTGTGGTGTTATTTATTGGTGATTCTAAATTGGCCGTAGTGTGAATGGTTGTCTGTGTCTCTGTGTAAGCCCTGTGATAGACTGGAGACCCCCCTCCCCAAACATAAAGTTAGACCACGTGAAAAAGTAAAGTTAGCCTGTTTTAGCCAGACTCACAAAACACCAATATCTGGATATTGTATTAAGATATTTAGAGTTTGTAGAGCTGCAACGTTTAGCTCGCAGGGCGTAGAAGAATCTGAGTATGCTAACACGCCACTTGTTTCAACCGATACTGAGAAATAAATACCTCTGCGTCAATTGGATCGTCCTACAACCAATCAGAGAGCTCAGATGACGTGTATGCCTACGTCGCTGTTTCTCTTCTGACAATCAATATAAAGCCCCGCCCCCAAACATTCTGATTGGCCCGGCAGATCTTATTGTCACATTTTGTGAAAATAATAATTAACAATAAGTTTTGTTTTTTCAAGTATAATGCAGTATTATACAGTATAAATAAAAAATAACTTAAAATGTGCTGTTCATGGTTCTGAAACAGCGGTACATAGAGATCCATTAGAGACAACTGCTGTTAAAATAAGTCCACAAATGATGTTTATTTGCATACAGAGCGTAAAACTGAGATCTCAAGTGCTGGCTGGGGGATGCATGTGGAGACGCATTTTAATTAACACCAGGTGTGAAGACAGCTACTTGAAGCTGGACACTTGTGATCAGATTGCCCGGCATAGATGTTAATGGAAACTCTGAACGAGGCCATGGAGTTGTCCTTAGAAGACATGTGTCTTGATTTGTCTTTTGTGCCGGTGTTACTCAATGTTTTTCAGTCCTCATACTGTAAATGATAGGGATCCATGTAATAATCCTTTATATTCACAAGAAAGAAAAAAACCCGCTGTCCCAAACTGTAAATACTGTAAACGATGTGTATTTATCACGTGCATTAGATGAAACAGAGAAAACTAACAGTGTTTTTGCTTCTTCTCGTAGGTATGTATCCTCTGAAGTCTATTAACAACCGACTGGTGGAGATAACAGAAACCTGTTACGGAAGCGACTCGAAGGCCGTCTACTCGCCTTATTCCTCCAAGTCTGAAGAGCTGTGCAAATCCAAAACTCTGGTAAGAAGCGACAGAGGAATCGATGTGTCTTTGTTGATGCTGATGTTTCGCTGGGGATGCTAGTTTCTGTTCTGCTCCGTTAGAATGTGGCCGTGAAGTGTGGAGCCGAGTTCCTTCCCTCGCCGCTGGCCAGCAAGACCGAGTACGCCTTAACCGGCGATCCCGCGTTGGTCCGCAAGTCTCACATGACCGCCGTGGCTGTGGCGGTGGAAATGGAACACGCTGTGGCGTTCGTGGGCACCGCCAACGGAGAGGTAACCGGCCTGCTGTCACTGTTTCCTCCTTTCATCTATTCTCTTAACATACTAATTCAGACATTAAATTCTTGGAGTCTTGGTCTGAAAGACGGAAAGTACAGGAAACCCAACAAACCCAAACTGTGGAGGAAATTTGGTGTGGAGTCTGTTGGCAACTGATTATGGTCCTGCAAAGATCTTCCAATCAAATCGTTTGGGGGGCGGGGCTTAACGTGGTGATGGACAGAAGACTAACGGTGGTCATACACGTCTCTGATTGGTTGTAAAACTATCCAAATGTGTGCGGAGGTATTTCTATCAGCTGAAACATCTAGCTGAAATCCAGATGATGCGTTGCAGGCTCATATCCAGTCTGTCGGTGTTTTATTGAATAAATCCGTGTTGTTTTCTTTCTCCAGGTGCTGAAGGTTCATTTGTCGGCTCAGCCTGACGTGTACGGTCGAGCCGAAGTCACGGGGAACAAGGTCAACAAGAACCTGCTGTTCGACTCCAGCCTCCAGCACATTTACATCACCACCGAGAAAAAGGTCAAAGTCGCTCAGAAGCCAACTGATTGATTATTCCTTCTTTTTTTTATTACTGAATCCATTCCTCTCAGCTTCCATCCATCTAACACGTCCGTGTCGCCGCATGCAGAAGGTCAGCGGCCGTCGTGTGCTTACTTTTTCATTTCATCCATCAGGCGGCGGCGGACTTAATGAGTCTTTCATTTAGTCTCTCTGACTTATTTGACCATTTATTCATTCGTTTGGAATCACACCAACACATCCGTCTACATTAGCGCGCACGAGTCCACTCATTGATTTATTCGCTCGTCCTCTTTCTCTTTGTTTTTACCACCCTCTTCATCCGTCTTTCTTCCCGTCTGTCCTTTCATCTTTTTCGGTCGCCGCTGTTCTCCCCGCAGCCGAGGTGAAATAGACGTTATTGATTTAGAAATGAATTAATTAGAAAGCACTTCAAGAGGGCAATTTGCTTTGATCGAGTCAAGTGACGACACTCGAGCTTGTTCCAGCTGCTCATTTGAATTTATTAGACGACGGCCTCGCCTCGGCGGAGAGGTGAATCACGCCGGCAGGCAGCTGGTTGGAAGAAGAGCTCCACTTAAAATATGCCTGACTTTCCACAAATACTAACAGAGGATCGTGCGATAGACAAATATCTGCTCAGTCCAAGATTTATCAGCTACTTCTACAAATGTTCTTCTTCTGTGGTGTTAAATCAGAGTCCAGTTTGGACATGGTAAAACTTACAGGGAGAGGCTGGGAGTGAAATATTCCTGATGTCAAATAAACGACTCTTCAGAACTTCCCTGAGAATCGTCAAGATTTAAGTTTTATTGAGGGTCAGATCAATCTACAGGTAGTTCTCAGGTAAAGCTATGAGTGAACTGTAAACAGGAAGTGATAATGGTGGATTCGGCTGCTTTTAATGGTGAGAATTTCCCCAAATAAAGACACAGAGAAAGACTTTAGATACACCGATGTCCCCTCAGATTTACTGGAGGAAGATCCAACTCACAAATGTGAACATAGTTTAAGATATTACTGAAATGCTCATGTTAGATTCCTGTGTCTAACCCTAACCCATCATTTTTTAAGTATTAAAGTTCCTTCACAATAAAAGCCTGTGGTGTGAATGCAGATCACAAAGGTCCCGGTCCAAGCCTGCCACCTGAAGACGGACTGCCGCTCCTGTGTCGCTATGAAGGATCCTTACTGTGGCTGGTGTGTCCTGGAGGGAAAGTGAGTCATTAATGAAGCTGTCATGTTTAGCTTTAGCCGTTAGCTCGTCCTCTACAGTGTCTCTGTGTGTGACTCATGTCCATGTTATGTGAACTTTACACTTTGTGAAGTGATTGAGTCTCAGTTTCCAGACGTTTCATTAACATCCATGCTGTGTCCGTGTCAAAGTCCACTCAGGAAATGACCCTTCCGCCTTTCTTGTCTTCGCTATTTCCTTCCTTTCCTCTTTCTTTCCTTCCTTCCTTCCTTCATTTCCTCCTTCCTTCTTTCCTTCCTTCCTTTCCTCTTTCTTTCCTTCCTTTCTTCCTTCCTTCCTTCCTTCCTTCCTTCCTTCCTTCCTTCGTTTCCTCCTTCCTTCTTTCCTTCCTTCCTTTCCTCTTTCTTTCCTTCCTTCCTTCCTTCCTTTCCTCTTTCCTTCCTTCCTTTCCTCTTTCCTACCTTCCTTCCTTCCTTTCCTCTTTCCTACCTTCCTTCGATCCCTCTATCCTTCCTTTCCTCTATCATTCCTTCCTTCCTTCCTTCCTTCCTCCCTTCCTTCCTTTTTCTTTCCTTTTTCTTTCCTTCCTTCCTTCCTTTTTCTTTCCTTTTTCTTTCCTTCCTGCCTTCCTTTTTCCTTCCTTCCTTTTTCCTTCCTTCCTTCCTTCCTTCCCTCCTTCCTTCCTTCCTTTCCTCCTTCCTTCCTTTCCTCTTTCCTTCCTTCCTTTCCTCTTTCTTTCCTTCCTTCCTTCCTTCCTTCCTTTCCTCCTTCCTTCCTTCCTTTCCTCTTTCTTTCCTTCCTTCCTTCCTTTCCTCTTTCCTGCCTTCCTTCCTTCCTTTCCTCTTTCCTGCCTTCCTTCCTTCCTTTCCTCTTTCCTACCTTCCTTCCTTCCCTCTATCCTTCCTTTCCTCTATCATTCCTTCCTTCCTTCCCTCTTTCCTTCCTTCCTTCCTTCCTTCCTTCCTTTTTCTTTCCTTTTTCTTTCCTTCCTTCCTTCCCTCCTTCCTTCCTTCCTTCCTTCCTTCCTTCCATTCGTCTTCCTTCCTTCCTTCCTTCCTTCCTTCCTTCCATTCGTCTTCCTTCCCTCCTCCTCCTCAACAGGGACACATGTGACCTCCTTCCTTTGGTAGTGTGAACACACAATGAGTCCTGGGTCACATTAAAGACCACCTACTCAACAGGGCTGATCTGAGGAAGAGGAGTTTAACTCCTTCATTCAACCACTAGTAGAAATGATCACATGAATAAGTGATGTCTGTTCATTAGTAATGAGAGCTAGAAAATAATCTGAACTAGAATCAACTCAGGAGATGATTCAATACTCTGTGTGTGGTTTTTGTCATAAAATACGTATCAGCATGTGGTTAATTAGTGATGCGACCATGCTGCGTGGAGTTAAGTGTCTTAGTTCTTCAATCCCTGATCTCCTTTTTCACTTTTATTACCACACAGAAAGTTAAAATCTGAGTTTTGTGCAGATTAACATAAAAAAAACAGCGCTGTTCTTGGTTCTGAAACAGCAGTAGGTAGAGATCCATTAGAGACAGCCGCTGTTACAATACTGCATCCCAAATGATGTTGGAGTTTATGTATATACAAAGAAACTGAGATCAGATCTCAAGTGCTGGCTGGGATGCATTTTAATTGCCACCAGGTGTGAACACAGGTACGTTAGACCTAATGGAAGCTTTATTTTGCTAAGAAAATGTGTATATTTATTGTAAACTTTATGTTAAATCAGCTAAAACGTCCTTAAATGTGTGATCTGAGGCTGAGTCATAGCAGAGTTTGGTGTTGGCAGGTGCACCACGAAGAGGGAGTGCAGCAGGTCGACAGAGAAGAACACCTGGCTGTGGTCCCCCAACCAGGAGTGCGTTCAGATCCAGGCCTTCGACCCCCCAAACCTCAGCTGCAAGAAGACACTGCAGGTAGGAGGGAAAGCATGTGAATGAACATGAACGTTTAATCCCCAGAGCCAAGTTCTTCACTTCTCGCTGAGCTCAGCTTAACTCAAACCAGTCAGACCTGAAGCCTTCTTCTTCTTCTCTGTCAGCAGCATTTCAAACGCTCTCGTCACCTCAGCTGCATGGACCTCCAGGGGCCCTCGGGGGGAGGAGGAGGGAGGAGGGTGGTGGGGGTGGGTGTTCTCACAGCAATAAAGAGTTTTTTTGATGCACGGCAGCATTATAATTTACTATTTTTTTTTAATCAGAGCCAGATGTTTGTTTCATCTTTGATTGCGCTGACAGTTCCTGTGAAAACCACGCTGTTAGTTTTCAGGCTGATTCAGCACAGAAAATACGCTTCGGTGGTGGAAATGTCGCATCACATCCAGAAATATGTGTGACAATGTTCTCAGTCACACGGGTCATTGTTTGTCGAAAAAGCGTTTAAAAAAGGAAACTGGGCTTGGATGAAACGTCTTCTCAAAAAACTCTACGAGTAGCTTTTTCAGTTCTAGGGGACTGGTGGGAGGTTTGAGGTTTAAATAGGAAACTCTGTGGGTGATTCATCAGAAACATGCTTGTTTGCGTAAACAACCAGAAACTTGTGCAACTAATTTCCATGTTTGAGCAACACCAACAGATTCAGTTAAGGCGAACGCTGTCATCTACTGGGATTTTGGCAATGCCTACCCTTTTACTGACTGTTTTCATTGACACCCAAAAGTCTTTGGAGACATTTATGTTTTTTTTGCTATATGATATTACTAGGGAGATTTTTCTAGCTGTAGCTAATTAGCCTATTAAGCTGACATTAGTTTGTCTGCCATTTTTAAATGAACACTTTTGCAACCCTTGTTGCACAAAGAGGTTAGCTCTTCATGGCTACACGTGCATGACACTGTGCTGAAAGACTGATGCCTTGTTCATGTTGTACTGAAGTTACTAGTAGTTTTCCTACGTTACATTAGCTTGCTAACTCTTAGCCTTGATGGCCTAGCGGCTTGAACACGAAATATTTTGTGTACACGACTTCCCATGTCATAACTGAGCTCTAAAGTTCGGTGTCAAGGCGGCAGGTGTGAAGCTAGTTAGCTGTACATGCTAATGCTAGTAGGTTATAGTAGCCCTGGGGCTTATGTGCCTTTTCTTCTAGGTTTTAGCTTTTCAGAGACTTAAAACTAAGACTTTTAAGGTAGCTATTATCTTCAACACCCTAAAAACAACCATAAAAATATTTAATTGCTTGATTTTAGAAAACTAATTTATGTAAAAACTATAAAATTCAAGTCCAAATGCAGTTGCAGTTACTTTATACAGTACACTGTGCTGCTTCACTCTGCCTCAACCTGAAGGCTGAACTTTGTGAATTAATGAGGAATTGATCAAAGATCTGATCTACCAGAGAGACACGCCGTCCTTCAACATGTACAACAAACCGGCTGTCCGGACATCCACTCACATCCTGACTTTCCACTGCTGCCGTGGGACAAAACGAGACATGTTTTATAGTTTTAACCCCAGCAAACTCAGGCTCGGGTTTAAATGAAGGTAAAAATAAGAAGCTGCTCAGGTTGACGTGACGACAGAGAAGTGTTCTGTATGTAGATTGTTGATTTTTTTTAAGTCGCAGTCGTCCTCATCAGACGTGATGAGGCAACGTTATGGCAGCGCGATAATGCAATCAGTTCAGCTCAGGATAAACATTATGCAAAGTGGGAGGTTGAACCGTTTTAAAGTCCAAAACTTTGTGGAGTTTGAAATGAGGAAGAGACGTGTTAATATTGAACCTCATGCTCGGGGACTGAGTCTCAAGTCCCTGAGCCATATAAGTCTTTTTGACATCCTGTTTTTGAAGCTGTGTCCGTAAAAAATATTCCATTTACACCGATACAAACTAAGAATGCCTTATAATTAAAAAAGTAAAAGCTGTTGCTGACTATTTTTTAATTTCCTGAAGTTTTCTGCAACATATCTCAGGTTCGAATGTGCACAAATTTTGCCCGGTTAGAACTGGAAACATTAAATCTAGAGTTGCTGGGGCGTATTTTACCATTAACAGTAAATCAAATCGATTTATGCTGCGTATAAATGACATATGCAAAGTTTTAACATGTCAGCTCATTGTTTTGATTTTATATACCAGACTTATTTACTTTTTTTGCTGGTGGAGACCCAAAACAGAGCTAAAATTGAGTCAGTGTTGCTCTGTAGAGGCTGCCTTGCTTACTCTGCCCCCTAGTGGCTTAAAAATGGCGAGTCCTTTTGGTAATTTTCCTTTTAGAGCAGTTAAAAGTTTTGTTTCTATAAAGTGAGGCCAGCTCCTGTCAGTCCACAGTCCTAATAATTATATATGAGCCCGATAGTACAACGCTCTTACATTCGACTGATTTGCTTTGTTAAATTTGTTTTGGAGGCAAAGTAATTGCTGCCTTGATTGCGTTGATTAGTAACATTTGTTCCAATCAGGGACGTGTGAAATCTTTACGCCGTAAACAAATCATAGAGATGAGGTTAGCTGGGCGTACAGAGCCCAACACTTTAAACTCCTGCTCCTCAGTTGGAGATTAAACTAAAAGGGGAAAGATCACGGTTTTAGAAGAAGAAGAAAAACGTTTTAAATTTATTTTTTTTTTAGCCCTCATTCATTAAAAATAAAACATGGTTAATTGTAGATTATGATTCCAGTTGATTATAATTATATGTATAAGACTAGAACAAAGAAACTATGAAACGTCTTTTAAAATAAATCAACTGTTCAGTTAATATTCTACAATATTACAAGATCTGATAGATGGATGGATGGATGGATGGATGGATGGATGGATGGATGGATGGAAGGACGGATGGATAGATGGATCGATAGAGGGATGGATAGACGGACGGATGGATGGATAGATAGATACAGTGGATAGATGATAGACAGACGGACTGACTGACGGATGGACGGATGGAGGGATGGTGATAGGTAGATGGAAAGATGGATGGATGGTAGATAGTTTTCCTAAATTCGTGTGGAAAATCAAGATGAATGAATTTACCATATATGGTTCCTTGTCCTTCTGTAAAGTCTTCCAATGTGTAGGATTTTAAAAGAAAACTGAACGATGATTGGTTTTAAATCTTGACATTAACGAATGTCTGTTTCTGTTTTTAATCCACGAAGGCCTTCAGATAACCTCGGTCGGAAAAGTTAAAAACGTAGTCGGGCGTTAGTTTTGTGGAGAGCAGGAGGTGAACAGAAGACTCTACATTGACCCCAACAAACACGTCTTCCTCCTGAGCCCAGAGAAATGAATCTCTTTCATCTAAGTGGAGGGAGTTTAGAGCTACCGCCTCGGCTGCAGTCCCTAAAGTTTGTGATTTTAATCCGATAAGGCTGCCTTTAAGAAGAAGAAAAATAAACTTCTCCT
The DNA here is from genome assembly GCF_963514085.1 of Chelon labrosus. NCBI lineage: Eukaryota > Metazoa > Chordata > Actinopteri > Mugiliformes > Mugilidae > Chelon > Chelon labrosus. The sequence continues at coordinate 19,416,314 of NC_140356.1, forward strand.
CATGCAAATTTGCGTGCTTTAAAAGGAAGAGAAGGTCTCAGGTGAATAGAGTCGAGGAGGCTTCTCCGGTCCCAAAGTTACCCCAGATCAAAAAGTTTGAAATTAAAAACTTGGGCAGCGAAATTAAAACGGTGGAGGTCAGCGAGGAGTAATGAGGAGCTGATGTTTGAACAGCGCAGTCGAATAGCAATTATTGCTGCGCCTCACCACACACATATAAATGCCTGCTTGCATGTACCACTCATCAAGGTGACTCGGTGCTCCTTGGATTATTTGTTATCTCACATTATATCTTCTTTGCTCTCTCAATTTATAAAGCAAAAATCTATTGAATATTATTTTTCTGTAACTCCACACGTTTGTCAAGGGGCCCCAACAAACTGTAGAGTCACCGCCACCTCTACTTCGTCCCGTTGGTCAAACTGAAGCTAGAATTGCGGGAATACGAGCGGCGCCATCTTCCTATGTGCCGTTGTCCTTGGCAACTGTCAATCATCATGATCTCACATCCCGTTTCTCTAGCGTCAAATAACTTTAAACTAAACTGAACATACGTCTGCATTATATTAACTTCCTAAAATGATATAGGCTTATATTACCTATACTTCCGCCAGCCACCAGGGGGAGCTCCGCATGCTTCGGCTTCACTTTTGAGGAGCTGTCATGGCGTCCACTTTCTATACAGTCTGTGTTGAAAACTTAGCACATTGCCACCGTTGTAAAGTTTGTCAGCACCATAGACTGTATAAATATAGATGGACGGCAGAACTGCTCCTCAAACGTGAAGCCAAAGCAAGTAGAGCTCCCCCTGGTGGCTGGCTGCAGTATAGGTCATAAGCCCCACCCCCTCCGTGGTAGTGGGCGGGACTTGGGCCAAACTAAAACACTAAAATACGTCAAATAAATTATTTTTTCAAGGATAGTTTCTGTCAATTTAGGTAGTTAATATAATTTTTTTATCATAAGATTTATATTAGTTATTTGACGCTCTAGAAACAGGATGTGACATAATGGCGACTACCAGTTGCCATGCCAACCCATGGGATTAAAATAAGTGCAGTGTATAATCCAACGTTTCCTTATTAAAGGTGGAGGTAGAGCAGAACGTAGTATTATTTAAACGAAAAAGTGAGTTAGTCTGGAGGAAGTGTGGGCGGGGCATCGATATCACGGCTCCACGTGGCTCCGCCCACGGCCCGTACTGATCAGACTCTGGCTCCAAACTCACAAGATGGCACCGCCCGTATCCCCGGGAAAATAGCGTCAGTTTGACCAATGACAGGAAGTAGAGTCCATATTTATATACAGTCTATGGTCAACACTCTAGCGCCCCCTACTGGTCTGGAGCCCCAAGCCATTACTTGCCTGTTGACGAGCTGCAACTCTTAAATCCTTTACCTACAAACATACTGATCCTTTTCATATCCGTGGTTACATCTTGACTGTGCAGTATTTAACTTATTGATGATGATGACGGTTTATCCGAGGTCTGGTCATGGTGGCAACAAGCTAATTCCAGACGTCCCTCCCCTCAGCAACATGTTCATTTTTATTCTATGAACGTTGCCAAAAATAGAAGAAAATAAATGTGAGGAACAGTGTATTCTAAAGGCAGATAGAGCTCCTATCGTAATTACTCTGTCACATCCAGTCTTATTCTGTCACTCGTACTGAACCACAGAAAACAAACTCATCCTCCTCTCCGTCTCATTCGTCTTGTTCCTTCATCGCCGTCAACAGAGGTGTGAGCTGAGAAATAATGACTCCTTCTTCTTCTTCTTCTTCTTCTTCTTCTTCTGCTCTTCCTCCAGGTGGACATCAGCATCCCCACCCTTCCCATGCTGAGGCCGTCCGACCTGCGGTGCGTCTTCGGCTCGTTCACCTACGACGTGACTTCCATCAATCAGGGGAAGGTCACCTGTCCGCTGCCCCAACACATGGAGATCCCGTCCACTTCTGATGACCAAGGTGCTTACAGTACAGGAAGGACGTTTTTTGATCCCTGAGTTTAGTCTTGCAGGCAGCGTTCCCATCTGCGTCACTTGCTTCCTTCGTGATTGGTTGATGAATTCTGCGTGAAACTGAAGACACGCCCCTCCACACAAGACATGAACCGTAGATATACAAATATAAAATGAGAATACAATTATGAAACACGTTATAGAGATATTATACTAATAAAACATGTATAACTCCTTATTAATGTCTATTAATGTAGTAGTATGCTTTATAAAATGTTATTATAAAGTATCAGCTTCATGCCTGTAAGACTAAACTCAGGAAACACTCATACACACGTTTTTACTTTGATATAAATTTTTTTCCAGTTTTATAATATATATATATTTCATTTTGTTTTATTTTTTTATCTGTGTGTGTTCAGATTACGTGTCTGTTCCGGTGAAAGTTCTGGTGAACGACATGATCGAGGTGACGTCAGGAGAATATAACTTCTACAACTGCGCCGCCACTGTCAGGAAAAAACAGAACACGCCGTAAGACTGAAAACACACCACACATATAGACAAATACTGAATATATACACATGTATATATGTATATATGCTGTGTTTCAGGTGTATAGCGTGTGTGACCAGTCGGTGGGGATGTCAGTGGAACGCTGAGGGTCACAGCTGCAGCGACAGCGACGACGGCGTGAACGGAGGTCACGTTGTTAAATCACAACAGGTCAGAGAACGAATGGAGACACTATCAGTGCTTCTTTCTTTATTTATTTATTTATTTATTTACCTGAGACTTTTAGGATTTTATTTTTTTATTTTTTCCTGTGTTGGAAAATGCATAAAATATTGTTGCAGTTATATCCGTTATCTATGCCTCTACAGTTTTGCATTTTTTATTGTATTTTTTAAAAGTTTTTTTGTTGAATGAAACTGCAATATGACACAATATAAATTTATACTTTTTTATTATTATTATTATTATTATTATTAGTAGTATTTGACAACTGGAACAAACTCCAGAACATGTCTCTGCACAAATTATTTTTTTTTGAATCAGCAAATTAATAAATAAGGAAATAAAATACTTGGTGCAGCCAAAGGTTAAATATATGATATTTTAAGACAGTAGAATAAAATAAAAAATTCAAAATAAAATAATTAAATTACTTATTTATATTTTCATCCAGAAAATCATATTATTATAAAAATTAAATTAAATTAAATAAATCTCTGGTTGCATCCCCAGACTACATAAATAAATAAATAAATAAATAATCCAACAAAATTAAATTAAAAAGTATAAAATGACTTTGTGTTCCATAGAACGTAGAGAAAACTTTTATTTTGGTAGGTAGCAGTTTTATTATTTTGAAAGACTCTCATTCAGGGTTAAGTTTAGATAAATGTGTTTAATTTTAAACTAAAGAGATTTTGTACGGCCGAACTGTGTTTTAGTCTGGAGTTTATTATTAAGTGAATTTATCTGTGTGATGCAGCCGGACAGTTGTCCTCAGTTTGAGTCTCCGACGCCGCTCCTGATCCCGGTCGGTTTCCCGATCCCCATCAAGTTCAGCGGGAGGAACCTGGACATCTACCCGGTGAGACCAGTCAGACTGACACCTGACTTACTCTCTTAGACGTCATTTTCATCGGTTTCTCATCGTCTCTTTGTTTCCACGTCTCCAGGATCGAAGGTTTTCCATCGGGACTGAGCTGATGAAGCATGGCGAGGTGCAGGTTGGACATGAGCAGGGTTCACAGTTCAAGTTCGAAGGTTATAAGGTCAGTACAACGACGAGGACAGGACGTTATTATCCTGCTGATTAGCGCCTCGCTAGGAGGAGTCAGAAACGGCTTCAAACTCACGTCACGTTGGATTATTACAGATTATTGGACGTGAAGCAGGTGTCAACACACTGAACTGAACTCTAACTCTTCACTCTTCTATCTTTACACCAACCTCTCAGTTTATTCCTGTTTTCGTCGCCACATGCTGAGTGTCACACTGCCCAATATGCAGTTAGAGTGTGTGTTTGTTTGTGTGTTTGTGTCACGGCAGGTCCTCCTCTCATTATTCCTGGTATTTGTCTCGACACGATTCATTTTTATTTTTTTTCCCTTTCACTCTTTCTCTCCTCACACATCATCCTGAGGTAAACACATCCTTTGATTTATGGCTGCAGGAGTCTACGTGTGAAGTGTGTTTCTGAATGTGTAAGTGTGGGTGTGTGTGTGTGTGTGTGTGTTTGTGTGTGTGTTGACCTTCACAGTTGGATTGATGGGAGGTGATTTAGTTCTGAGCTCCAAATAGAGAGAATGTTTTTTTTCCTTGTTCTTTGTGTTAATGTAAACCTGACAGGAAGTAGGTGTGCGAACATAAATCTGTTATATTTATATTATATTATCATCCAAGATAATCCAAACTAACCCTCGCTAATCCAAACTAATCTAATCTAATCCCACATAATCCCAGCTAACCAATGCTAATCCAAACTAATCAAATCTAATGTAACAATCCAACCTAACCAACACTAATCCAAATTTAAACATTTAGTTTAATGTAATGTAATACCAAATAATCTCAGACAACTAATGCTAATCCAAACTAATCGAATCTAATCTAATCCCACATAATCCCAGCTAACCAATGCTAATCCAAACTAATCTAATCTAATCCCACATAATCCCAGCTAACCAACGCTGATCCAAACTAATCAAATCTAATCTAACAATCCAACCTAACCAACGCTAATCCAAATTTATCTAAACTAGTCTAATCTAATCTAATCTAATACTAAATAATCACAGCTAACCAACACTAATCCAAACTAATTGAATCTAATGTAACACCAGATAATTCAAATTAACACTAATCCAAACTAACCAACGCTCATTCAAATTACTGTAATCTAATCTAATCTAATCCAAATTAATCAAATCTAGTCTAAAGGCAGATAAATCAAACTACCCAAACAAATCTAAACTAATCCCAACTAGTCTAATTTAGTTTAATGTAATCTAATCTAATACCAAATAATCTCAGACAACTAACTCTAATCCAAACTAATCTAATCTAATCTAACACCAGATACTCTAAACTAACCAGCGTTAATTCAAACTACACTACTCTAATCTAATCTAATCTAATCCAATCCAAACTAATCCAATCTAATCTAAAGTGGATAATCCAAACTACCCAACGCTAATCCAAACTAATCTAAACTAATCCCAACTAGTCTCATTTAGTTAATCTGATCTAATGTAAACTAACACCAAATAAGACAAACTAACCAATGCTAAACCAAACTAATCTAATCAAATATAATCTAATGTAACCAAAAATAACCAAAGCTAATCCAAAAGAACCAAAATGTGTTCAATCTAATCTAATCTAATCTAATACCAAATAATCCCAGACAACCAACGCTAATCCAAACTAATCTCATCCAATCTCTCCCTGTGTGTTGACACCTTAAACCACCAATCAGTGATTTTAAAAGAGTAAACACCATCTCATCCTGTAATCTGTGCCTTAATCCTGGAGCTCTGTCTACGCGTCGTGGGGTTTTAATCTCGTGTCTCTTTGTGTAGTTTGCCTACGATAAGCAGCAGGAGGTCAACGTGTCCTTCCACATCAAAGACAGAGAAACAAAACGGAGGATTGACAGCACGCTGACAGGTCGGTCACCAACACAAGATGATAAAACAACATCTGGTTTAGTTTCCAGCTGTTTATCTTCCTCTTCTTCCTCTTCTTCTTCATCTCAGTGGTTCTGTATAACTGCTCCGTGGGCAGAGAGGACTGTAGTCTGTGTAAAGACGCCGACCAGAAGTACAACTGTGTCTGGTGTTCGTCCTCCAGCGCCTGCGTTTATAAAGAACTCTGTCCGTCTGAGCAGCTGGCCCCGTGTCCCAACCCGACCATCTCTGACGTGAGTCAACAACAACATCAACTCAACAACTCAGCTTCCTCCTTCTCATTCTCCTTCCTCCTCCCTTTTCTCCCTCCTCCTACTCCTCTACTTCCTTCTGATTCTCCCTCCTCCTCCTCTTTCTCCCTCTTCCTTCTTCGCTTCTTCGTCCTCCTCCTTGTTCTTCTCCTCCTCCTTATCATTCCTCATCTTCCTTCTTCTTCTTCTCCTTCCTGCTCCTCCTCTTTGGTCCTCTTCCTCCTTTCTCCTACTTCCTTCTACTTCCTCCTTCCGCCTCCTCTTATTTCTTCCTTCTTCTACTTCTTCTCCTCCACCTCCTATTTCTTCCTCTCTCTCTTCCTCTTCCTCTGGCTTACTCCTCCTTCTTCTTCTCCTCCACATCATTCCCCTTTCTTCCTACTTCTGCTTCTTCTGCTCCACCTTGTTCTTCTTCCTCTCTTTCCTCTTCTTCTTCTCCTTCCTGTTCCTTCTCTTTCGTCCTCCTCCTCCTTCTGTCTTCCTCCTTGTTCTTCTCTTTCTTCACATCATTCCTCGTCTTCCTTCTTCTCCTTCCTCCTCCTCCTCTTTCTTCCTCCTTCTGCTCCGGCTCGTTCTTCTTCCTCTCTCTCCTCCTCTTCTTCTTCTTCTTCTCCTGTTTTATTTCCAGTAGATGTGAGGCTCCTCTACATATATCAAGAACATCTCTACTTATTGATACTTTGATGTAAACAGACACACACATATCTGATCACGTTTTGATTGCGTCTCCATGGAAACCATTAAACCTCTGATCACAGTGATTGATCTCTTCTCTCTCTCTCTCTCTCTTCCAGATCATCCCTCGCTTCGGGCCCCTGAACGGTCACATCTCTGTGACGATCAAAGGCTCCAACATGGGGATAAAGAAGGAGGACATCAAGAAGATCACGGTGGCCGGAGTGGACTGTGTCCACCAGGAGGACAGATACTCCGTCTCCACCAGGTAATGGAACTACGGCAACGTGCAGACATGACATTCATTCATTTATTCATTCATTCATTCATTAATCACACAGCCTTTGTGCAGCCTGGAATAGATTTAAAAAAAAAAATGCTGACTGGTGATAAAATTGAGTTTCTTTCTGTCCACAGCGTGGTGTGCGAGATCGGGCCGAAGCGAGTCCCGCCGCACGACGTCCCGTTCGAAGGAAACGACAAGGGATTCGTGGAGATCGAAGTGGAAGGAGGAAGGAGAGGGACGTCTCAGGTCGAGTTCACCTATCGGGTACGTTGGTGTGTCCTTCTCTGTGGCAACATCTGCCAGCATCTGGAGACCAATAGAGCTCCGGGCGTCACGTGACCTGTTTTTGTTGACACCGTCATATTGCCAGGAAAACTGACTTCAGGCCGTCGAGTTTACTTAGCACCTGAGTTTACCAGTAGAAGGCAGAACTCCACAGATTATATATCACGACGTGGACAATGTTCCTGACCTGCAGTATCCAGATATATATAACTACCTCATTAACTTTCCTTCGTCCTCCAGAGAGACACTTGAGGAGGTTCATGACAGTAACGCAACTACAACAAAAGTAACTGTTTAATCCTGCATTTCTTTCTCACTGTGAGTAGTTTTAGTGCTGAATGAGCAATACCTCTTTGTAATCCACATTATAAACATTAGCCTAACTTGCCTTTATGAAAAGAAACCTGTTGGACATGGTGTTAAAAACATGCTAAATAAACAAGACGGAGAACGCTGGATTCTGTACCTGATAGAAAGTGATCGCTACACAAGACAAACCAGTTTTCTCGTGCCTGTTTCTTGCGCGTTTTATTCAGCCGGCTTGCGGGATCTTTGGGAATCCTATAAAGCGATTTCCCCTTTGCTTGTCCCCGACTATTCTGGCATCCTGGTTCACAACAGCTGTCAACCATTTTTGGATGTAACTGGTACAAGGTCAAGTTAGTTAGTTGCTTGCAGTTGTCAACCGATTTCGAAAAGCGTGCTTTCCTGCCAATATGGCGGCGTTGTGATTGCCGGAGCTCTATACCTGCAGGGTTTCATTCACTACAGCCTCTTTTTAACCGCTGTGAGAGGGAAACTGTAAATCAGAGTGGACAAGGACACATGTCCACTCTTGAGATACCCTGTGAAGTTTTTGCATGTCTCGTTTTAGTTGGTTTCTTTAGTTTCCACTTTGTTTATTATATGATAAAAGAAGCTCCAAAGCAAAGGCTCTGAAAACACATCAGCCCACTTTTAAATACATCTCTGGTTTAGCAGTACAATATTCCTCCTGTCTGCTTCACTAAACCGAATCCACCGCCAGGTATGCTGTCATTTTGTTGCTTAAAGTTTGCCGATTCGACGGCAGGAAGCTTCTTTTAAAGTGGCTGAATGTGGCAGCCTGGAACCTGCAGACGCCGCGTGCACATCTCATCAGAGTTTCTGAGGCAATACAGAACGCCGCGTGACGCGACGGCTTCAAACCCCACAGATCAAAACCCCAGAAGCTTTAAAAGCTTTAGAAGAAAAAGCAAAAAGCACACGGCCTTCCTCCGCCGCTGTGGCGTTCCCTAAAAAAGGAGCAGCGGCGCGTAAAAATATCCCTCGCATACAAATTCGCCGACTTCCAGCGAGAACAGAAACAAACAGGATCAAAATGAACACGTTTCACCTGCTGTTCTTGTTTTGTTTCTCCGACGAGACGGTTCATTTAAATGTTGTTGCTCACTTTCATATTTCTTGGCTGTTTCTATTGAGCTGACAAAAAAATAAAAAAAGCTAATTAAAGCAAACTGCTGAGACCAAAATGACTAATTTACTTCAGCGGCAGCGGCGCGTCTCTGCCTGGAAACGCTCAGCGCGGGGTTTAAACCGAGAACAGAAACATTAAACCAATAAACAGCCAAAACGCCTTGCTGAGGTTAGCAGCATAATAACTGGTCAGGATCATTAGTTTATTAGTTTACATTGTGTTACAGAACAAATATTTATTCGTTGTTTATTCCTGCTTTGTTAACATTTAATCTAATTCAAACGGACTCTCCGGGAAATGTTGTTTTGCGGGCTAAGGAGAGCTGTAAATGGTTTGTCATTAGCTATTAGCGAATGGGCAACAAATAATTTAGCGGCTGCTTGGATAATTGGCCAATTATTTCAGGTATTTAATAAATAAACTCTTTCATTTTTTGAGAAGCAGGTTGAGAAAATAGGGTTTCTGGGCATTTAAAGTTAAAATTACTGCAGGAAAAACAATGGAAACCATACATAGTAGCTCTTCCTAGCTTCCTAGCCTCCCAGCTATTAGTAGTTCTTCCTAGCCTCCCAGCCAATAGTAGCTCTTCCTAGCTTCCTAGCCTCCCAGCTATTAGTAGCTCTTCCTAGCCTCACAGCTAATAGTAGCTCTCCCTAGCTTCCTAGCCTCCCAGCTAATAGTAGCTCTCCCTAGCTTCCTAGCCTCCCAGCTAATAGTAGCTCTCCCTAGCTTCCTAGCCTCCCAGCTATTAGTAGCTCTTCCTAGCTTCCTAGCCTCTTACCTAAAAGTAGCTCTTCCTAGCTTTCAAGTCTCTCAGCTAATAGTAGCTCTTCCTGGCCTCTTAGCTAATAGTAGCTCTTCCTAGCTTCCCAGCATCCTAGCTACAAGTAATTCTTCCTAGCTTCATGGCTTCCCAGCTTATAGTAGCTCTTCCTAGCCTGAATACTGAGCCACCAACTCATTTAATCTACCTCAGCTCATCACCAATTCAGTTTTATTAAGTATTATTTTAACCTGACTGATCTGATCCTCTTTGGTGTTCACACCACCAAAGGAATTAGCTAAAATGTGTCCCAGACCACCTCCACATGTGGACCGAGATCCAATCCCTCCTGGGTGCATTCATGTAGTTTACGCCGGACACTGATCTAATCTAATCTAATCTGGTCCAGAGAAACTGAGATCAGATCTCAAGTGCTGGCCAGGTGTGAATACGGGAATTTAAAACTTGTAATAAGTCTCAATGTTTGCAGTGTTTCTAGTGACATAGTTGATGTAAAATATTATTTAGTGCAGCTGAGCTGTCGTAATGCTCGTTAATGTGTTACGAGCCTCAGCCTTTTTACTTTTAAGATGCTCAAAATAAAATAATCCGTTCCAGTTTTCATCTGCTGTAAATCCGCGAGAGGATCTCTGGGTTCGTATTTGTGTTTTCATTATGCCAGAACTAAAAGCGTCTGCATTACCTCTCGAGTGCCAAGCAGAATACATTCTCAGTGACTGCCGCCTCCTGTGCAGCCGTTCTGTTTGTGTTGAACCTCCAACCAGGCAGAGTTGTTATGAGTTTCTCTCTTTTGGGGGATATTTTATTTCAGTGTTTGCGGCTCTCCCTGCCAGAACAGCGAGAACAAATCAGAATCAACCGACACGCCAAAACGCTTAAGTACATCAGCAGCTGCACACCGAGTGCTGTGCCGATTTTAAAAAACGCCGTCTTCATTTTGGATTCATATTTACGCCTATTTACTTTTTTTCCCCCTCACGCTTCCAAGGAACTGACTGTCTCCAGACAGATTGACTTCTTAAATTTCCAGGCTGCTTTTATCCTGCAGTGTAAATGAGACTTAATATTCCCTCTTGTTTAGTTTGTCACGCCGTCAGCACCGTTCAGACTCTTCCAGTGCAAACAGGAAACCAAACAGCTGGTGTGTTTCAGCGGCCATCAGCTCCTCTCTCAATGTTCTTCAGGCAAATGCGTTGACAATAGTTTTCCCCCCGTGGTGAAGTTCTGCAGTGACACTGTTATTTCCTCTGAGTATTTGTTGTTTTTAGTTATAGCTTTGCAGAATATGAAATGTGTTTGGGGGTTTTTGATGTGATCAAAGCGTTGCTACCTGCAGGACGGCAGCTGGAACATAATGAACGGCGCTCGGTTAAACTTTAATGTTCACGTCTCGTTTGATTTTTCTCTTTGTTTTTGTTTGTCTGTCTCCAACACTTACTTTGACAGATCAGAGAGATATTTTTTAGTAGTTTTTACTTTGTAATAGTAGCTCTTCCTAGCTTCATAGCCTGTTAGCTAATTGTATCTCTTCCTACTTCCTAGCCTCTTAGCTAATAGTAGCTCTTCCTAGCTTCCCAGCTAATTGCTGCTCTTCATAGCTTTCTAGCTTCCCAGATAATAGTAGCTCTTCCTAGCTGCCCAGCTTATAGAAGTGTTCCTAGCATCCTAGCCTCACAGATAATAGTAGCTCTTCCTAGCTTCTTAGCCTCTTAGCTTATAGCTGCTGTTCCTACGTCTCTAGCATCTTAGCTAATAGTAACCTTCCCAGCTAATAGTAGCTTATACTAGCCTCTTAACCTCTTACCTAAAGTAGCTCTTCCTAGCATCCAACCCTCTTAGCTAACTGCATCTCTTCCTAGCTTCCTAGTCTCTTAGCTAACAGTAGCTCTTCTTAGCATCCTAGCTTCCCAGCTAATAGTAGTTCTTCCTGCCTTCCTAGCCTGTCAGCTAATAGTAGCTCCTCCTAGCTTCCCAGTTAATTGTTGCTCATGTTAGCTTCCTAGCCTCTTAGCGATAAGTAGTTCTCCCTAGCTTCCTAGCCTCTTTGCTAATAGTTGGTCATCTTAGCTTCCTAGCCTCCCAGCTAATAGCATTGTAATGTCTGTAACATTTGCTTTGACAGACAACGGACTACATCTGATTATTTTCACAAGAACTACTGCCATGAACTTTTGGTTTCAGCCTCGACAGGAGTTGGATGAACACTGGTGACTCTCCAAACAGCTAATTTATTATGTTTTGTTTCTGTCCAGGACCCAAAACCAACCTCTGTCCAACCATCGAAGGGTCCAGCTGATGGAGGAACTGTGATCACCATCCTAGGAGAATACCTGGACACGGCGAGTAAAGACGACGTCTCCGTCACTGTTGGAGGAGTTCCCTGTGAAGTGTAAGCGGTATCTGCTTACAGTCTCATGCTTGTTTGACGATGAAAGCCTCTGTTCATGCTCTTCTTCTCTCTTCTCCAGCGTGTCGTTCGGCACAGACATCACCTGTAAGACCGGCAAGTATCGAGGGCCGAAGGTGCCGTCAGACCTGCTAACTGTGACCGTGAAGTACGGGAAGAACACCACCAAAGACGTCCCAGCAGCGTACCAGTACTCTGAGAACCCCAAGATTACAGACTTTTTCCCCAAGGCAAGCTTCCTATGGTGAGTGTGGTTTTAAGAAGCTTCTTGTTTGTGCCTCTCTAGATTGGTTGATCAGCTTAGACAACCAAACCACAAAAAGACAAACGTCAGACAAAGTAAACAAAAGTTGAAACTGTTCAGTCCAACTGATCAGCTGATTCAGGAGGGGCCAGCTCTGTACAACGGTTTGTATGTCCTCCTAACTTCCTAGCCTCCCAGCCATTAGTAGCCCCTCCTAGCTTCCTGCCCTTTCCAGCCATTAGTAGCCCCTCCTAGCTTCCTAGCCTCCTAGCTAATAGTAGCTCTTACTAGCTTCTTAGCCTCCCAGCTATTGGTAGCTCTTCCTAGCTTCTTAACCTCTTACCTAAAAGTAGCTTTTCCTTGCGTCCTACCCTCTTAGCTAATAGTAGCTCTTACTAGCTTCCTATCCTCCCAGCTAATAGTAGCTCTTCCTAGCTTACTAGCCTCTTAGCTAATAGTAGCTTTTCCTAGCTTACTAGCCTCTCAGCTATTAGTAGCTCTTACTAGCTTCCTAGCCTCTCAGCTAATAGTAGCTCTTCTGAGCTTCTTAACCTCTTACCTAAAAGTAGCTCTTCCTAGTGTCCTACCCTCTTAGCTAATAGTAGCTCTTACTAGCTTCCTATCCTCCCAGCTAATAGTAGCTCTTTCTAGCTTACTAGCCTCTTAGCTAATAGTAGCTCTTACTAGCTTACTAGCCTCTCAGCTATTAGTAGCTCTTACTAGCTTCCTACCCTCTTAGCTAATAGTAGCTCTTTCTAGCTTCTTAGCCTCTTAACTAATAGTAGCTCTTTCTAGCTTCTTAGCCTCTTAGCTAATAGTAGCTCTTCCTGTCTTCCTAGCCTCCCAGCTAATAGTAGCTCTTACCTAATAGTAGCTCTTCCTAACCTCTTACCTAATAGAAGTTCTGCTTAGCTTCCTTGCATCGTAGCTAATAGTAAGTCTTCCTTGCTTCCTAGCCTCCAAGCTAATAGTAGCTCTTCTTAGCTTCCTAGGAATTTAATCTATCTCAGCTCATCATCAATTCCTTTTTAATAACTTCAGATAAATGTACAGATGCTACTTTTGAAATGGATTTAAGGCATGAACTTGTAAATAATAGAGCTTAGAGCGTTATTGTAATCCGAATGATTTTCACCTTTTTGTCTTTGTGTGTTGACAGTGGCGGTCGAAGGATCGTGGTGGTGGGAAGCGGGTTTGATCTGGTCCAGCACGCCAACATGAAAGTCCTGCACTCCACCGACAAGCTTCCAGAGAACAAAGAGGTGAGGGAGGACTCCTTATCGCTCACATGCTGCAGGAATGTAAACTTGTAAATGCACAGTGTGTGTAAATTCCTCTTAGCTTTATGATTATTTTTGCCGGCTCATTTACCCAGTAGAGAATACAAACAATGCACTTTTCACATTCCATCTTTATTTTGTTCAGTTTTTCACTTTTCCTATTAACACTGTCCTCATAACGCTTAAATTCTCCCAGAAGGGAAAAGTTTTCTACCTCCTGATTGATTTGCAGCAGCTATGTCTAGTTTTTGGGAAAAAAGATAAAGGCAAAACTTACCCGGAATTCATTCAAGGTTGTGCAAAGATAAATTGATAAAAAGCCTCAGTGAGAGTTTATCTCCGTGACTCCTGGTTGAAGGTGAAAATAAGTCTCTGTAGTGTCTACTGAAGTGATGGAGACTCGAGTGTGTGTTTGATTTTGTGTCCAAACAGCAGCTGAGAGAAAGTTGTGGCATCAGATTGATGGAGTTTGTTTCTGTGTTTTCAAAGTGCTTTTTCATTTCCTCTCTATTTCTCTGTAGTTTCCCAGCTTCATTTATCTGCAGAAAGTTTGCTTCTACTTCCTGCAGATTTATTTTCCTTTCTCTATTTCTGTCCAGCGTTGTGTTAGCGACACAGTATTCTTGATATTTTGTTTCATTTATCAGAAAAAGAAAAGTTTATTTAACTTAACATGCAGCTGGATTAAACTTGTGTGTTTTATTGTGTTAAAATTTTAAAATTGGAGAATATGAATGCTCAAAAGGCTAATAAACAAGATAACCGCAAAGAATGGTAAACATTTCTAAATTTATCTTCCTGTTCGACATCTCTTGCCAATTCGAAATAAAACAAAAAAGTCCCTCACTTTAAAATCTATACATTAAAATTTTACCCTTAGACATTTTGAAATTTATAAAATGTAGTTTTCCAATCTAATAATAACTCTTTGTAGCTTCCTAGCCTCTTTGCTAATAGCAACTCTTCCTCACTTTCTTGGCTCACAGCTATTAGTAGCTCTTCCTAGCTTCCTATCCTCCCAGATAATAGGAGCTTTACATAGCTTCCTAGCCTCTTAGCTAGTCACTCTTCCAAGTTTCCTAGCCTCCCAGCTAATAGTAGTGCTCCCTAGCTTGCTTAGCCACTTAGCTAGTAGCTCTTTGTAGCTTACTAGCCTCCCAGCAAATAGATCTTCATAACTTCTTCAAGTCTGAGCTAATAGTAGCGCTTGGTAGTTTCCTAGCCTCCCAGCTAATAGTAGTTCTCTATAGCTTTCTTAGCCTCTTAGCTAGTTGCTCTTTGTCGCTTACTAGGCTCCCAGCAAATAGTAGCTCTTCATAACTTCTTAGCCTCTAAGCTAATAGTAGCTCTTGGTAGCTTCCTAGCCTCCTAGCTAAGAACTGCAATCAGCTATTTAAGCATTGATCTATTGTTATTAGGTGTCTAATAACTGATTTTGTTTTAAAACTAGTTTTTTACAAGCTGAGAAGACAATGATGACATCTTATCACCTTCTACGTTAACAAATGTGTTGTGTTATTCATCAGGAGTCATGTTTGTGTCCACCTGATGAATGGAAGTCTAATATTTACAGCTGCAACAGTTGCACTGATTAATTTTACTTTAAATATGCAATCAGTGTAATTAGGTAAAATATTTTTTAATGAAGGCACACTGTCAGCTGGATGTGCATCAGTCTGCAGCTGTCACTTGTTTCTTTCTGAGCCAAAAGCCCGACACAGAGGGAAGGACGAGAGGCGATGCTTCCATTTCACCGGTGAATTGCTTTGAGTGACAGAGTCTCTTAGGAAGGATTCACTGCAGGGGAGAGGAGGTCGCCTCATCAAAAGATGCCGTCTGAACCGGGGGGAAGGAGGGGGGAGACTCAGTGGGGAGGCAGAGAGATAGACGAGCAGAATGAAGGAAAAATTGCTTCCTGAATCATGTCAAATCTGGAGTCGTTCGCGACAATCAAACTGTTCAAAGCTGTTTATTTAAACCTACAATAACAGCTTTTTTTCCTCTAATATCCTCAGAAGTCAATTTGTTGAACAAGTTTTTTTTTAGTTTATGCTGCTTTATGTAGCATCGAATGTTGTATATGTATTTAGAAATAGTTACTTTATCAATTAGGATTGTATATAAAGATGCATTTAAAGCTAAATCTAAACCAGATGATGGTGCTGTAGCTAATAGAAGCTCTTTGTAGCTTCCTAGCCTCTTGGCTAATAGTAGCGCTTCTTAGCCTCCCAGCTAATAGATGCTTTTCCTAGCCTCCCAGCTAATTGTAGCTCTTCCTAGCTTCCTAGCCTTCCACTTAATAGTTGCTCATTGTTGCATCTTGGCTAATAGTAGCTTTTCCTAGCTTCCAAGCCTCCCAGCTAATAGTAGCTCTTCCTAGCCTCACAGCTAATAGTAGCTCTTCCTAGCTTCCTAGCCTCTTCGCTAGTTGTAGCACTTCCTAGCTTCCGAGCCTTCCAATTAATAGTTGCTCTTGCTTCCTTACCTCCCAGCTATAAGTAGCTCTTTGTCACACCCTAGCCTCTGAGTTAATAATCCTAGCTTCCCAACTAATGGTAGCTCTACCCAGCTTCCTAGCCCCCCAGCTGTAAGTAGCTCTTTTTAGCTTCCTAGCCTCTTAGCTAATAATAGCTCTTCCTAGCTTCCTAGCTAATAGTAGCTCTTCATAGCTTCCTCGACTGACTTCCTCCTCATCTTTCCCCAGTTTAACTCCACTGCTTTTCTTGCTTCTCTCAGTTTGCCCAGATGTTTCTGAGTAAGAACGACACCGTCCTCCAGTTTTTATCTCCGAAATTGGATGACAAGTTGGACGTCCAGTCTCTCACCACAGCCATCGAGCTGGACAACCTGAAGCTGGACCTCAAGAGCTTTGACTATCACCCCAACCCCACCTTCGATAACGTCACCGAGAAAGTCATCATGGAGAGGGGCCTCATTGTCGTGAACGTGAGTACAGACGGTTGAATCTACACTTTGCGCCACTCTTTGTCTATTCTCTTTTCTGTTGAGTAACTCTCTCTTTCTTTCATTAGGGTCGAGGTTTCTCCAAGGCAATGACAGCCAAAGAGGCCGAGGCGTTTGTTGGAGATTCCCCCTGCCAAGTAAACATCCTGCAGGTAAACACTCTCAGTTTGTCTTTCACACTATGCAGAAGTTTATAATGGCTTTATAATGGATTTACACTGTAGACATGGAGCAGATACTGACATTTTATCAAATGTAGGATCTCAGAAAGTCAAATCTTCCACGTATAAAACTTGAGCAACGTTGGTTTGGCTGAATTTTCTGCAGAATCACATGCTTCCATCCATACCTTACGCTTGTACCCTGCTCTGCAAACCGCTCAGCCTTTCCTTAAAAGTTAATCAGAAAAAAGGCGGTGACTCGAACCGACCGGCGGCAAAAGATGATATCTGACAAAACCAGAAATCTTCTACATGTTTAGTCCTGATTCGACATGTTCAAATGCACCTTAAAATGTACTGCCTCTCTCTTTATTGAACCGAGAAATGGCTGCATTTTCCTTTAAGATTTCAAGCTTTAATGATAAAGTTTTTTTTCTTCCAGTTACAGGCAGTAAAGTTTGGTTTAAAGTTTGGCCTTTTGGAGACTATTGAGCTTCATTTTCTGGTCCCTGCACATACAGATTAATATCCATAAATAACGTGAATGCAACGGGTTGTTTTGCATCATTGGTTGTCGGGTGCCTATTGAGTCGTCATATGAAGCTGAGGTGGTCTATAATTATAAAACTTAACAATCTGATAAAGATGGACAAACCCTCTGTGAGATGTTTTGAAGCTCTGACCGTCGCTATCTTGGCTGTGCCTGACTCCACTTGTCACTCGAAGCTGCCACGCCCTTAATTATGCAAAACTCTAAGCCTGGTTTCAACAGTTTTCATTCCCTCTTTCTTTTGTCTCTCCGGTCAGGATGATAGGTTGATCTTGGAGGCTCCTCCATCAAAGCCCAAAGCCAAATCCAGAAGACGACAGCGCAGAGAAGCTACCAACGACCTGCTGGAGCTAGTGGTAAACATGCAAATTATGACGCTAACGACACGTTTGCTATTTCCTGTGCTCCTTGGGAATTTTTACTCACCTTTTTTAATAGAATATTGAGCAAGAAATCACACAGTATGGTCTCTAATGGACATTCTGTTAAGTTAGCTGGACAAAACCTTCACTAATTTAGGAACTTTCACTGAATATAAGTTAGAAGTATGATGCTAAAAGGAACTACTAGAACAAGTTCACTGTTAATTCTGTAAATCCACCTAGTTATTAAATAAATATGTATAAAATGATGGCTAAAGACTCATCTCCGCATCTCTCCAGGTGAAGTTTGGCTCTGGCGAGTGGGTGGTGGGTAGCGTGTACTACGCCGGCAAAGAAGACCTTCCTCTGGCTATAATCATCCCCGCGGTGATATTGCCGATGCTGCTCTTCATCGCCGTGTCCGTCTACTGCTACAGGTTCGACAAACGCCCGCTAAAGGGAAATTTCCAGGATTGCCATTTGTTGCGCTCTCTCTCTCTATTAGCTGACATATTTTCTTTTGTCTTTGTTGTGGTCGTTAACAGGAGGAAGAGCCAGCAGGCGGAACGGGAGTACGAGAAGGTGAAGCACCAGCTGGAGAATCTGGAGGAGAGCGTCCGAGATCGCTGCAAGAAAGAGTTCACAGGTATAGACGCTAACAAGCGAATCTAGTGGTCAGCAGTTGCATAACAGCGGCTTCTAGAGGTCAACAGTTACCTAGAAGTGACTTGTAGTGGTCAACAGTTGCCTAGCGGTGGCTTCTAGACACTGACGGTTGCCTAGCTGCAGTGTCCTCATGACTAGCGGCTGCTACTTGAGTGCCGAGCATTTTGTGTTGGCACCACTTCCCATGTCTTAACCACGAGCTCATGAGATCCATTTGAGCCCAGCACCATATCAAAGACACGGATTAATCCATTATTTATTGCTCCTCTTGTGTTTTCAGAAAGACTTAAAAAGAGATTCTTCAAACTACTGACATTCTGATAAATGATTCATGATCTTTCTTTGTCAGATCTCATGATTGAAATGGAGGATCACACCAGCGAACTGAGCGAAGGTCGGATCCCCTTCCTCGACTACAAAAACTACACGGACCGAACCTTCTTCCTGCCGTCCAAGGAAGGCGCCAATGACCCAATGATCACAGGAGAAATACATATCCCAGAAGCCCGCAGGGCCACCGTGGCTCAGGCTCTGAATCAGTTCTCCAACCTCCTGAACAGTAAAACCTTTCTCATCAATGTGAGTTTGAGGCTTTCAGTAGACTTTTGGGGCTCTTTTTCATTTTCTCATTATTTATGGATCTGTCTCTCAGACGGCCAGAGGTTCTGGCATTTGTTACAGAAAATGACATATTGCTGCATAAATCAGATCCCTGGTGACTCTGTTGACATTTCTTCTTCAGCTGTACACCAAAGCTTATACAGTACATAAGAAATATCAAACTATAATTGATTGTCATGAAACTGGAGGAAGTTTACTTGTGGAAAACTTATAAAACCACAACATGCAGGAAGGATTTAAAAAAAAAATATATATATATATAAAATGAGGCCGACAGTTGCCTACCATCTGCTTCTAGAGGCCAACAGTTGCCTGGCAGGAGCTTCGAAAGGCAAACTGTTGCAGAGTGGTGGCTTTTGGAGGCAAACAGTTGCCTTGAAGCGGTTTGTAGATGCCAACAGTTGCCTAGCAGCAGCTTCTAGTGTCCAACAGTTGCCTACTGTCAGCTTCTATACTCCAACAGTTGCTGCCAAGCAACAGTTGCTTGGCAGGAGCTTCTAAAGGCCAACTGTTGCCTTGAAGCAGTTTGTAGATGCCAACAGTTGCCTAGCAGCAGCTGCTTCTAGAGGCCAACAGTTGCCTCGCAGGAGCTTCTAGATGCCAACAGTTGCCTAGTAGCGGCTTCTAGAGGCCAACTGTTGCCTCGCAGGAGTTTCTAGAGGCCAACAGTTTCATACCGTCAGCTTCTGGAGGCTAATAGTTGCTTGGCAGCGGCATCTAGAGGCCAACAGTTGCCTAGTGAGAGCTTTCAAAGGTCAACAGTTGCCTCGTGGCAGCTTGTCGAGGCCAAGAGTTGCTTAACGTCGGCTGCTAGAGGCCAACAGTTGCCTAGCAGCAGCTTCTAGAGGCCAACAGTTGCCTAGCAGCAGCTTCTAGAGTCCAAATATTGAGACTAAAAATTGTAGGAAGTTTATTTGTTGAAAACCTACAAAACCCCTGCAAATTAAAACATGAATTCATGTGCATTTGAAATATTTACCAAGACCCAGTAAATGTAACTGACTGTAATGTACCAACCCTCTGCCTCCAGTTCATCCGGACGCTGGAGAGCCGTCCCGACTTCAACGCTCGGTCTCGGGGCTATTTCGCCTCCCTGCTGACGGTGGCGCTGCACGGCAAGCTGGAGTACTACACGGACATCATGAGGACGCTGCTGCTGGAGATGATGGACGAACACGTGCAGAGCAAAAACCCCAAACTCATGCTGAGGAGGTGAGACGAACTTGTTCCCAAATTCACAAAATAAACTTTGTAAAGAGGTGCTAGAAGAGCGAGTGTCTGGTGTTCAGGTGTAATGTTTTTACTCACCGTCTCTTCTGTGTGTCTCTAGGTCGGAGACTGTGGTGGAGAGGATGCTCTGTAATTGGATGTCCATCTGTCTCTATCAGTTCCTCAGGGTAACACAATCTTTCTGTTGTTCTGTATTTTCTTTTCCTTCGATTTGTTTTTACACCTCCCTTCCTCCTCCTCCTCCTCCTCCTCGTCCTTCGATCTGTTTCTCCAGTCTTTCTTCTTCTTTGTTCCTTCACTTAGAGCTGAGACTTTTCTCAGTCCTCCTATTGAAACCTGTACTTGAACCTGTATTCTGTTTGAGACAAATTGTTCTTTCTGGAAGTCTCATTTTGAAAATAAGAAGATTTTTAATTTCCAGAAATTAAAATAATAATTAGAATATAGTTAATAATAAATCCATCCTCTCTGAGCATGTCTGCTCCACATTTGAGGAGTTTCCAGGAGGGAAAGAAACATGGAGGTAGAAAAACAAGATGAACCAAGATGGAATCTATGTGGACAGAGACGATGGAGACGTGGAGACATCTTGGTCGTCTTCTAAGACTCTACAGGAGGACATGGAGGAGGACATGGAGGAGGACATGGAGGAGGAATATTGTTCTAATATTCCTTATCTGTGTTATCATTGCTTTCTCATCCTCCTTCTTCTTCTAATTCTTCTTTTCTTCCTTGTTCTCCTTGTTTTCCCTGTTCTTCTTCCTCCTCTCCTACTTTTTTCTCCTTCTCCCCGTCCTTCTTCTTCTTCTTCTTCTTCTTCTTCTTATCCTTCTTCTTCGCTTTCCCCCTTATCCCTCCTTCTACTCAGCTTCATCCTCCTTCTTCTTCCTCCCCTCCTCTTCTTCCTCTTCTTCTCCTTCCTCCTCCTCACTTTCATCCTCCTTCTACTTTTCCTCCTACTCTTCTTCTTCTTCCCCCTCCCCCTCCTTCTTCTTACTCATCTTCCTCCTCCTTCTTATTCTCCTTCCTCCTCCTCATTTTGTTCCTCCTTCGTCTTCCTCCTTTCCTCATTTTTTCTCCTTCTTCCCCCACCCTTCTTCTTATTCTTCTCTTTCCTCCTCCTTCCTAGCTTCTATTCCTCTTCTCCTCCTCCTTCCTCCTCCTCTTCCTCCTCCTCGTTCTTCTTCTTCTTCTTCCCCATCCTTCTTCTTCTATTTCATCCTCCTTCCTAGCTTCTACTCCTCCACTTCCTCCTCCTCTTTCTTCTTCTCCATCTTCTTCTTCTTCTCTTTCCTCCTCATCCCTCCTTCTACTATTCTTCCTCCTTTTCCTCCTTACTTCTCATCTTCTTCTTTTTCCTTCTTCCTCCTCCTGTTTGAAAAGATGAACCAAGCTGGACTCTTCTTCTTCTACTCTATTAATTCAGGACTGGACACATACATACCCCAGCTAAATATTTCCAGTAGATTTGATGCTGTTCTACATCAACAGAACAACTTCATCTCTGGTCAGACTGAAAGAAATATTGTTTTTTTTGTCTTGACTTGTCCTCGTTTCAGGACACGGCTGGAGAACCTCTATACAAACTGTTCAAGGCCTTGAAGCATCAGGTGGAGAAGGGTCCAGTGGACGCCAAGATGAAGAAGGCCAAGTACACTCTGAATGACACGGGGCTGCTGGGGGACGACGTGGAGTACTCCGTCCTGGTTGGTGCTCGTTGTATTATTAGTTATTAGCTCCACGCTGAATCTTTCATTTAAAGCCCTGAAGTTTGTCTTGATCAAAGCTTCCAAAGCTTCACTCTGGGAATTCCTCTCCTCTGAGCTTCTTCTGCTCACGTTAGCTTTTGCAATCCCTTGCAATACTGTTGCGTTACGTAATCCCATTTGCATCCCTCTGATCATTGGAGGAAGTCAGAGCTGGTGGCGGGGCAGTGATCCCTGAGCTGTGTCTGCTCAGGCATCGGTCTGAAACGCAGCATTTAGAAAGATAACCTGAGATCAGAGAGTAGATATATATATATAGCATCTGTATATGTGTAGCTCGGCCTTTGGAGAAATAAATGATCATCTCACGTCACGCCATCGTGAGGTGAAACTGTTTCCATGGACATTAAATAATCAGACGTGTATTTACGTCAAAGGAGGAGGAAGGAGAAGAAATAAGAGGATGAGAAGATGAGGAAGAAGAAGGAGAGAGGAGGAGGAGGAAGAAATAAGATGACAATAGGATGCAAGAACAATGAGTAGGGAAGAGGAGAAATGAGGAAGAAAAATGGGAGGAGGAGAAGAAATAAGACGAGAAGGAGGAAGGAGGTGGAGGTCGTGGAGAGGGAAGGAGAAAAAGAAGAGGAAGAACAGGGAGGAAAAAGAAGGAGGAAGAGGAGGAAAGAGAAGAAGAAATAAATAGATGGGGAGGAGGAAAAAGACCGAAGAGGAAGGAGAAAAAGAAGGAAGAACAAGGAGGAGGAAGAAAGAGAAGAAGAAACAAGGAGACGAGATAGAGGAAGAAGAAGAGGAAGAAAGAGGAGTAGCAGGAGTTGGAGGAAAAAGGAGAAGGAGAAATAAGACGAGAAGTAGGAAGGAGGAAGAGGAGGATGAGGAAAGAGAAGAAAAAATAAGCAGATGAGGGGGAAGGAGGAGGAAAAAGGAGAAGAAATAAAATGAGGAGGATAGGGAGGAAGAAGACCGAAGAGGAAGGAGAAAAAGAAGGAAGAAGAACAAGGAGGAGGAAATAAGAAATAAGTAGATGAGATGGAGGAAGAAAAAGAGGGAGAAAGAGGAGGAGAAGGAGTTGGAGGAAAAGGAGAAGGAGAAATAAGAAGATGAAGGAGGAGGAGGAGGAAGGAGAAAAGGAGGATGAGGAAAGAGAAGACAAAATAAGTAGATGAGATGGGGAATAAGAAGAGAGAGAAAGAAGAGTAGAAGGAATAGGAGGAAAGAGGAGAAGACGAAATAAGAAGAGGAGGAGGAAGAGAAGAAGGAGTAGAAGAAGAACGAGGAGGAAAAAAGGATGATAAAGTGGAGGAGGAGTATTAGAAGAAGGTTTTCCTCCATCTTTATCTCCAGTTCTTGAATTGTTTTGGGTCTTTGAAGAAATAAACGATCCACATCACGTCGTCATGTCTTCACGTCGTCTCTATAAATAGAACTTGTTAGCGGCGTCCTATTTTAAACTTGTGTCTGACTGCTGTGTTTGTGGTGTCAGACTCTGCAGGTGTTGGTGCACGGGGAGGGACCAGATGTGACGCCGGTGAAGGTGTTGAACTGTGACAGCATCTCCCAGGTGAGTTTCCCTCCTCTGAGATCGTGTTTGACGGATAGTTTACGTTCTACCTGTCTGTTCTAAGAAGTCTTAGGGCTCTAGATACTCTCTCTCTCTCTCTCTGATAAATGCAGCTGATAAATGTGGACCAGATGTAATGTCAGTAATTGTCTGCTCTCCAGGTGAAGGAGAAGATCATCGATCAGGTCTACAGGAACCTGCCGTACTCTCAAAGACCCAAGGTGGAGAACGTTGCGCTGGGTAAGACAATAAAAAAGTGAAGCCAAAGCAAGTAGAGCCCCCCCTTGTGGCTGGCTGCAGTATAGGTCATAAGCTCCACCCCCTCCATGTTAGTGGGCGGGACTTGGGCCAAAATAAAACACTAAAATGCACGTCAAATAAACTTTTATCAAAGATGGTTTCCATCATTTTAGGTCGTTAATATAATGTTGATGAGTGTTTAAGTGTCAAGTTTCGTTTTAGTTTCTTATTTGACGCTATAGAAACAGGATGTGACATAATGGCGGCCACCAGTTGCCATGCCAACCGCCCAGGAAACTGTGTGACTGCACCCTTGGACCGTACTGGCTCCAAAGTCGCAAGGTGGTGCCGCCCGTATCCCCGGGAAAGTGGCATCAGTTTGGTCAATGACAGGAAGTGGAGACGTTTTGTCCATATTTATATACAGTCTATGGCATCACACACTAAAACATTTTACATTTATTCCAGACTATTATACAAAAATCTAAAATATGTTAGTGCTGGAATGATGCAGTGTTGGTTCATCTCATTTAAACCAAACTATTCTACTTTGGTCTCATCTGTCCACTAAACATTGTCCCAATAGTCTTCTGTCTTGTCCACATGATGTTTAGAAATGTTCTTCTTGGAGAGCAGTGTCTTTGTCCATCACACCATGGTTGTTCAGTGGATTCATCAACATTAACATTAGCCAATGAGAGAGAGGCCTTTAGCTGCTTAGAAGTTCCCCTGGGTTCCTTTGGGACCTCTCAGACTATTATGGAGTGATCTTTGTTGGTGGACCACTCCTGTGGAGGGGAACAGTCTTCTTCAATCTGTCTGACTGTGGATTATTTGTGGGTTCCAAACTCTTTAGAGATGGTTCTGGAACCTTTTCCAGCCTGATGAGCAACAACAACTCTTTCTCTGAGCTCCTCAGAAAGCTCCTTTGTCCACAAACATGTGTTGTGAAGATCAGACTGAGACAAATCCCTGATTTATTTCAACTAAACCAGGAACTGAACCACACCTGAGTCTCATTACATTGATGGAAACACTTCTGAACACATGGATTTAATCCTAGAGGAGCACCTCTCTGATATGTAATATTGGCTCATTTGTGTAATATTTTTGTTTGGTTGTGTTCTCTTTGTCTACTTTAAGGACTGGTGTGTAAATGATGTGAAAATCTGCTGAAGTTCAGTCATTTTTATAGACTTTAAAGAGACACCGTACACGTATATATTCTACATTTAACCGTACTTTAAATTACTTGGCCAGCGATCCGGTGACATTTCACGTGACATTTTAACAAAATCGTGAATCAGAGGAAAAATAAAATCCAACTAATGCAACTCTATAATGAAATAATGAAACCGAGTCGTCATTCGTGACCGATTTCAGGGTCGACCTGAAAAACCTTGAGGCATCAGTAGAGAGAGAGCTGTTCTACTCGGCTAGTGGATGACGTCTAACAGAATACGTGATTCATGCTCTTCTGTGTTTATTTATTTATATTCTGCTAAATAAACGTCGTCCTCTCTGCGTGTCCACAGAGTGGCGTCCTGGCTCCACGGGTCAGATCCTGTCCGACCTCGACCTCACGTCCCAGAAGGAAGGACGCTGGAAGAGGCTCAACACGCTGGCTCATTACAACGTGAGTATAATTTACAGCCCGCTTTGTGTTTCTACCTCCTCTGCAGACTCTGTTTAGTCTCCTGGACATAATAAAACTATTTATTATGCCTTTATTATACTCTCACTGGCCAGACATGAGGTCACCTGTGTCTTTCCTGAAGCCTTGAAGCTCAGTGTGGCGCCTCTGGCCGTCGCCATCTTGGCAACGCCTGACTCCACCTACCTCCTAGCTTATTAAAAAATGGCCAAACATGTGGAGCTGAGGCTAAAGACACCTAGCAACCTGTGAAGACACCCACCTGCCACCATAGACAGTATAAAGATGGACAGCGGAACTGCTCCTCTAAAGTGAAGCCAAAGCAAGTAGAGCTCCCCCTGGTGGCTGGGTGCAGTATAGGTCATAAGCTCCACCCCCTCTATGTTAGTGGGCGGGACTTGGGCCGAACTAAAACACTAAAATACACGTCAAATACATTTTTTTGCAAGGAAGTGACGACACATTGTCCATATTTATATACAGTCTATGCCTGTTACTCAAAGAAGCTACGCCCCTTAATTATGCAAAAACATGAGTGAGTCTGGAGGAAGTGTGGGCGGGGCATTGATACCGACCAAACTTCCTAACATGGCTCCATGTGGCTCCACTCCTGGACCGTACAGATCCGGAATACTCGGGAAACATTGTCCATATTTATATACAGTCTATGCCTGTAACTCAAAGAAGCCACGCCCCTTAGTTATGCAAAAACTTTAAGCCATGACATCATTTAAACAGGTGGACTCTATAAAATAAATTCTCCCTGTACCGTTGCCATGAACAGATAAACTAGCAGGATGGTTTTTTCCTGTTTTAGTCTTTTTAGCTCCGTTGTGCATATCAACAAGCTGCTGGATGGCGCCCATGTTTGTTTTGGTTCAAGAATCCGTGACAGCTGGCGTTCTCGCTGGATTTGTCTCCTGCAGCCCGGTGATTTCCTTGCGTGTTGTATTTACCCAGATGAAACAGCCTCTGTGTGGTTTGTCCAGCCTTCAGCTAAATCTCCATGTTTGTCGCTGGCTTATGTCAGAGCAGCAAGTCACTCTGCAGGTGTTTGAATCGTCACTTTCTGCAACCGAAAACTGAAGAGCAGGGAAATGTCGAGCCTCTGAAGGCTTCATACTGCAGGAAAACAGACGGCAACTAAAACTCACGTCCTGTTCAGACTCCCCTCTGGGATTTAAGGAAAATAACTTATTGAGAAAGCTCCTGGCTGCTTCATTATAACTGCGTTTCTTGAATTTCTTGTCTTGCAGGTTCGGGACAACGCCACGTTGGTTCTGTCGAGGGTTCTGCACACACAGTCATTCCACCAGCACCAGGACAGCCATGAAGAGAGTATGTACCCACACTAACGCACACTGAGACACATGCAGGGAATTAAAGCGTTAAAACACCTTTAAGATATTATCCAAAAAGAATTTTAGACAAAGTTTTATAACAAAGCTGGACTGTGACAAACAGTGGTCTAGATTTTGGCCGAATCTGAACACAACAAACAAGCAATCTTTAAATTTCACAGTCAACGTGTCAATATTGCCTCCAACCAAAAAAAAAACAAAAAAAAACAACAAATGCAATTTATTGTTATTATTTTATTTACCTTTTGTGGTCTATTTGAGCCTGGTGCCCTCAATTTCATTCATGGCCCTTTGCCACCATCTAGTGGGCTAATGGTGGTACTGCAGATAACAAGAACAATGCGGCCACCTTGCACTGAACGTTTGCTTTACACTGGTATCTAATACGCCTTTGCAACTAATTTCCATGAGGAGTCATGTGCAGCCATATGGAGGAGATATCAATATTTATATGGATTCTATAACGTGCACAATGGTAGAATTTCATGATGTGCAGGCTAAACTAAATGGTTGAATTGGGTGTATATTGCCTCCTTTGTTGCCAGGTTTCCTTTCAAGGGGTAAAAACCCAATCTGGCACATTTTGGGTTTTTTGGTTTTACCCAAATGTCCAAATAGAGAATCCACCTGGTGCTGTTTTTACTAAAACAACACAAGAATAAGTGTGTTTTTGTGGTATTACTATAAACTCTTGGTCTGGTTCTAGTCAAGGCGTTGCTGAATGAGCTCACTGGCATCTCTGTGCATGATATTCTTGGTTTGTTGTAACGTTGGACTGAATCTAGACCGAATTACAGATGATAAAACCAACCATCGTCCGTAAATGTGCCTTAGTGTCTGAATAAAGCTGTAAAAGCCTCCAGATAATCAGCCTCTCTCTCTCTCTCTGTGCAGAAAACGCCCTGCTGGAGGACGATAACACTTTCCACCTGGTGAGACCGGCAGACGAGATCGACGAGGTGAAGTCAAAGAGAGGCAGCATGAAGGATAAGGCGATGACCAAAGCCATCACGGAGATCTACCTGACCCGGCTGCTATCTGTCAAGGTACAGTTCAACATCAGCCAGAGATAAGACAGTAAAGCTCTGAGTCTGGAAAGCCTTGTAATGCCTTGAGTAATATAGAGAAGTTAAAATACAGAACTTTAAGATGTAACTATTATTATTGGATTTCAAACACTGTACATATATGTGTTTTTGTATGTTTAAAATGCTGCCTTTCTTAAGATTTTAAATGTTTCGGGGAAAAAATACTAAATTTATTATTGTCTATGGAGATGGATGAAACTTTTGAAGCTCAGCGCGTTGTTTACGGTCGTCGCCATCTTGGCAGCGCCTACAAAATACTACTGATTCCAGCTGCAGGAGGCTGTGTGTCCCACCATATACGTTATAAGTTTTCGTGTGTTTTGCGTGTTTCAGGGCACGTTGCAACAGTTCGTGGACGATTTCTTCCGCAGCGTCCTGTGCTCGGGTTCCACCGTCCCTCCCGCCGTCAAGTACTTCTTCGACTTCCTGGACGAACAGGGACTGAGACACGACAACGTGGACGAGGAGACGCTGCACATCTGGAAGACCAACAGGTACGCGGAAATGTAAACGCTCTAGGGGTGGAGCGACTTGGGATTTTTGACTTCGGAGTTGACTAACGTGGTGAAAGTCGACGTTGACTAGTCGACGACGTCAGACAATAAGCTACGGAGGTTTTTTCTGCAAGGTAACTGAAGCTTGAACTCGGGCTACTGTCGACCGTAGACCACGTCAACACCGTCGGGACGCTCTACAACCACAGCAACAATGTCAACTAATAGAACACAACACTGAACATAAACACATGAGCTTATCAGTACTGTGCACTTCACATTTTTCAGACGTTACGCTGTCGGATAAATGTTTAAAAAGCGCAGGGAGAAAGTGAAAAGTTTAGCGGTTTAGCTCTTAGTGTGGACGGTGAGTTTAAGAGTTTTTAAAGATCAGCTGACACAACACTTCCCTTCCCTGCCTCCTCCAACCTTTCATCTCCTCCTCATCTCTTCCTCCACAGACCATAACCCTCGTCAATAATTCACAACCACCGATGAATATTTCATTGTCCGACTTGTTCGTATGTGTGTGTGAGAGTCCGTGATGATTGACAGGCTTAGCTCACGGCTGCTTTCAGAGCAGAGAAGTTAAGAGTCATCTCTACATCTCTGTCTCTTCTTCTTCTTTTTTTTTGCTCCGTCATCACTTATCTGCCCTGATAACAGCCGGCCAATTAAATCAGGCTTTCATGTGGCCGCCGGGCGCCTGGTTTAGAACTGACGAGGACTTAATTACGCTCTGGTTTAGATTATGAGATCTAAGACACACACACAGCTTGTGAAGCAGCGTAATTATTCCTCTTAAGCAGGTTTTTCTTTTTTTTTCTTTAATTTGCAGGTTGTGTCTCCAGCTGAGATTTAGAGAAGCTTTGAAGAGACACCGGTGGATTTTGATTGAGTTAAAAGACAGAATGATCTGTGTGAGGCTGTTTGAGTGACGTCAAGTGGAGATTTAGTCTCTTATTTAGTTAACTGGAGACACGATCACTCACTTAGAGACGTTTACTGCAGCTGAAGTTCTTATCGGTTCATTTTAGACAGCTGACGAGACGAGAATAATTATTTTAAGACGTGATGACGTGAATCTGAGAGGTACGACTTCAAGAAATGAGAAACAATCACAAATTTAAGACGCTTAACGTCCAAACTATGATTAAAATGACCTGGACAAGACAAAGTTGAGACTTTTGGGCGTGCACCACGTCCAGAGGTTCATGCTTTTCTAATCCATGTATTCATACGCGATATTTAAAGTCGGGACGTCCAGATAGATTTGTTTTTGCCCCCTGATCCAATCCCAGTCTTTTAATATTGAGCTCAGATCCGATCTTAAACGTCCTGGAGTTGGTCTCCTGTAGCTTCCTAAAGTCTGTCCTTGTCTTCCTTGTCTTCTCCTTGACGCTGTCTCCAGGAAACTTTTCTCTTCTTTTAAACGTTCAGTGTCACGTGGTTCTTCTTCTTCTTTGATTTTTGGCAGCTTTGACACTAGCCTGAAATTCTGACGCTACAGGGACGTGGTTCTGGTTTATGTCAGACCTAATAATAACTACAAAAGATCAGGATTGGCTGAAGCCTGATACAGATCGGGACATCTCTGCTCTTAAACTTCTCATTTCCTTCCTACATTAACCTGTTTGTCACCCAGGTCAGGGTATATGCCAAGAAAACGTTTCTCCACTCATCCAAGTAGCTTCTTCGCTTCCTGAACTGATGGAGCTACTTGGATTATCTCTGATAAGATCCAGAAACCCGAACAGAGCTCCACAAACGATGGAGCCGTGGATGCTCTCAGGAAGGGGTTTAGGAAACGAGTCTCTTAAGCTCAAGAGTTTTGGCCTAAATCCGAAATAGTAGAAGTAAAGTCGGCGCTGTTGATTTTCTCATCTCTCTTGTGTGTCCTCAGTTTGCCTCTGAGGTTTTGGGTGAACATCCTGAGAAACCCTCACTTCGTCTTCGACGTCCACGTGACGGAGGTGGTGGACGCTTCGCTGCACGTCATCGGCCAGACCTTCATAGACGCCTGCACCAAGACGGAGCACAAGCTCAGCAGGGTCAGTTCACGCCGCGCTAAGACGCCATAGTTACCTGCCGCTCTTCTTGAACTTTCACAGAAGAGTAATCAGGAGCTAAGATATCAGGCTGCACACGAACCAGAGATGTTAACAGTTTATGCAGAGCGCCGTAGAAGAGATACTGCACATGTCCTTCAGCGTCTAATCTGTTGCTGCTGCACCAATCACCAAATAAATCCTGAACTGTTTGAACATCACAGGCTGCTGATAACTGACAGAGCAGAAACATCCAAGAGAGGATTTTCTCTGTGACACATCTTCCTTTTGGGAATTATTCTGATTTATTTATTTATTTATTTATTTATTGTCTCTCTCTCTCTCTCTCTCTGACTGCAGGAGTCTCCCAGCAACAAGCTTCTTTATGCAAAAGAGATTTCCACGTACAAGAAGATGGTTGATGAGTGAGTCTCTAACAGATCTTCTAAGTTCACAGCAGGAGAAATTATATGAAGCATGTGGAACAAACTGAGCGTGTGCAGATCATCTTAAAGATGGTGTTTTATTGTGTGTTTTCTACAGTTACTACAAAGGCATCAGACAAATGGTTCCAGTCAGTGACCAGGACATGAACACACACCTCGCTGAGGTGTCCAGGGTAAGAACCACCATCTGAGAGGATGGATGGATGGATAATAGGTGGATGGATAGATGGGTGGATGGATGGATGGATAATAGGTGGATGGATAGATGGATGGATAATGGATGGATGGATGGTGGATGGATGGATAATGGATGGTAGATGGATGGATGATAGATGGATGGATAATAGGTGGATGGAAGGATGGAAGGATGGATGGATGGATGGATAATAGGTGGATGGATGGATGATAGATAATGGATGGATGGATAGATGGATGGATGGATGGATAGATTGATGGATGTATAGTTTTCTGGAGGATTTAAACTTCTCCGTCTCTCTCACAACAGCAACACACGGACACGCTGAACACCCAGGTGGCCTTACATCAACTCTACCAATACGCCAGCAAGTACTACGACGTGGTGAGACATGTCTTCAGCTTCAGAGTCCTCACATTTGTCCCTCTGTTGGTGGTGATGAGATTTAACCAACGTGAAAATACTGGAAGATCTGTGTCCAGTGACTTGAAGGATATTTCTGGTTTATCACAGTTGGGTCTCGATGAGGTCTCCTATACGCATGAATGCTTCATGGAGTTAAGATAAGACGAGATACAATACAACACGACAAGATAATACGAGATAAAATAAGATACTATATGATATGATATGAAATACAGGATAAGACAAGATAAAACAAGATAGAAGAAGATAAGACAAGATGCAATACGATACAAGATATGACAAGATAAAATACAACACGACAAGATGAAAGAAGATAAGACGAGATATTATATTACAAGATAAAACAAGATACTATATGATATGATATGAAATGACAGGATAAGATAAAACAAGATAGAAGATAAAACAAGATAAGATGAGGTAAGACAAGATAAAAGAAGATACAATACAACACGCCAAGATAATACAAGATAAAACATGATAAGATGAGATGTGAAATGACAGGATAAAACAAGATACAATACGATATGATATGAAATGACAAGATAAGATAAAACAAGATAGAAGAAGATAAGACAAGATACAAGATAGGACAACATAGAAGAAGATACAATACAACACACCAAGATAAGACGAGATAAAACAAGATAAAACAAGATAGAAGATAAGATATGATACTACATGATACTATTTGATACGATACGATATGAAATGACAAGATATGACAATATAAGACGAGATTAAACAAGGTAAGACAAGACACGATACAAGATAAGACATGATTCGCTAAGATACTGTATGAAAGAATAAGACTTGATAAAACATGACACAACTTCATCAATCCCCAAGAGGACGTTTACAGACTCAGGGCAAGACAATATATAACAAACAGAAATACAGGTGTTTGATGGATTGTTGGATAAAAAGTGCAGAGACAGATCCTGCAGCAGCCACTAGATGGCAGCACAAGCCTGATGTTCAGCCCTCTTGTACTTAGGATCTCAACAGGTCAACAGCTTTTGGCATAAAAATAATGTTTTTAAACTAAATGTTTGTGTTCTCCTTCAGATCATCCAGTCACTGGACGAGGACCCAGCAGCCCAGAACAAACAGCTCACCCTCCGCCTCCAACAGGTCGCCGCCGCCCTGGAGAACAAGGTCACCGACCTCTGACCTCTGACCCCTCGGGGGGGATCAGGTGGGAGGAGCTGTTAATACACGGGATGTTGTTTTCCATTGGAGGACTCAAAGTAGGACGAGCTCATGGACTCTACTGGATGTTTAATCATGTGAGGACTGAAGTAAGAAGGGGGTTGGTGGAGATACAGGAAGGACTGAAGGACGATGGGACGTGAGGAGGGCTGAGGGACGGGGGAAATTGGACAAATGAAGAACGAAAACGTCCCCAGAAGGTTGGAAAGCGCATTTCCACCTGGCCTCCCAAAACCAAATACCAAGGCAGGGGGCTGCAGATGGGAGCTCTGTGAAATCAAAATTATTTTTTTAACGGTAGCTTAGGACAGCTCAGTTTGTGTACTCTCTTTGATTCTTTGTTCGGCTTCTCTGCACTGCAAAATGTTTTTGATTCTTATCGCGGAAGGGCGAGAATGTGAGTGAAAGGTTTAGTGGTTTTTGATTATTTGAAGAAAATAAGTCGAGGTGATCGGTCGTTGCCAGATATTTTCTTTTTGGTACTCTCTGTTTTTGACCACTTTGTGAAGTCGATGAACTTAAAGAAAAATAATCAACCAATGAAAACCCACTACGGTACACACCACTGGCCGATCACGGGTCTCGACGGCAACAGAACTAGGGATAGAAAAATTCAGGGTACGATAAGTTAAGCCCAAACAAATCTATATTTTTTTCTTTTTATCTTGGTTTCAGTATCAGATTAGCTGCAGTACGTGTTTCTATGCTGATGATACCTAGTTTTATTTTCTCTTTAAGTGCAGGTTTTAAGCAGAAGCTTTGCATTTCCATATCCGACGTGACATTTATCTTTTTTACTGGACTGATACAGTGCCACTTTTTACTTTTGTAAAGTGTGTGTGAACTCAGTAGTCGTCGCCGTTGTCGCCGCTCCGTCGCTAAGGACTAGCTTCGTCTTTAAAAAAATCACCACTGCCTAATCGTGCGATCTAAACAGCCAAACAGTTTGATTTTTTGAGCGTGATTTGTTTTTTGTTTTTTTTATTTTATAGTCTGTAAAATTTTATTTCTTTTGCAATACTCCCAGACGCATTCAGTATAACGCTGCATTCGTTGTCTATTTTCCTCCTAAGAGACAACTTTCTGGCTTAAACGTCTTCTGAAGACAGTGTCGCTCCACAAAGGCTTCAAATAAATCTAAAAATTAAGGCAGTAAGAGTGTTGAAATGTATTAAATACGTTCACTAAGGCTCGATTTCTATCGTTCATTGATAGATGGATAAAATAATGAGCATACGTACGGTTTCATTTCAGTTTATTTCACCAGAGAATACATTTAAAACAGCGAAAAAATAAAAAAAATAATAAAAAAAAACTCTGAATGTCTCCTACTAACTGATTGTCCTCCTCCTTTTTGTATGGAAGATTTAAAAATACAACAAAGAAATAAAAATAAAAACGCTGTATCCGTTAAATGTGTCGTGATTGAAATGAAAAAGCTGTGATTGAATTTTTTTTTTAAAAAACAAAAAGGTTTTATTTATGGTCTTGGTTTATTAAAGAATCCAGTGGTGAGTGGGCTTTCTACATCTGGCGGTTTAATTTATTTATCTCTGTTTTTATTTTATTTTTACATTTTAAATCTTCCATATGATTCGACATAGAAAGACATGACGGACAAGTGTTTCAGTCTTGACAATGGTTTAGAACTTCATAAATAAGATTAGTGGAGTAGTGTTTTTTTTTTTTTTATGCTTAAACTGCTTCCGTCTAATGATAATTCATGAATTATTTGTAATTAAAAAGCCAAAAGAAGGAAATTAAAGGATTTGTTTCCATCAACTTTGAGTGAATTGTGGACCAAATTATTTAAGGTCAAAGCTAAATGCGTAGTTTGCAGGATTGGAAGTGAAAATTGTCGCAAATCTTCAAAAAGCAAACCTTTAAATCTCTTTATGTTTCTGGCTCAGTTTCCATAGGATGCCTCCAGATGCAAAGACTGAAATAAATAATCTTTAGGCAGCACTGCACATCATGTCTCTGGTGTAAAGTGTGACATCTGCTCAGTATTTTTCCTCCTTTGCTCAACACTTGCTCAACTTCTGCCTTCATTTCGTCACCTAAGTAGTGCCTTAAAGAGTAGAAGAAAAAGTCGATTTGGAAGGGAAAGCCAAAAAAACGAAACAAATAAATAAAACATATGCGTGCACGTTGGTGATTTTCACTCAAAGATGCTTTTAAAGCTCAAACAGAACCATCGTTCAGTCACTGTTATTAGTTTTTCTGCTATTTATCTTCCAAAATGACCTGGGTTAATTTTGAAACCATTTATAAGTTTTAAAACAAGATGTAATGTTTAGATATTGGCCCCAGCGCTAAAGAACAGCTAGCTCAATCTGTGTGTTTTTCTATATATATAAAAATAAATCTATTTGGGGGAAAAATAAAAATATCGTTCGTGAGTTGAAGAAAAGATTCTGAATGAATGTTCCGGTACCGATGCTTTTACCGGCGTCGCGGTCTGTGTTTCTACCGTTGTTTGTACAAATGCGACTCTCCTCGTTGTCTATTCTTGTAACTTGTCGCTGTAGGAAACAAACGCTCTGCTGGGTTGACTGGACTCTCACCAGGAAACACAACTCTGGTCTAAAGGCTGGACCCAAAGCCCAAGTCGGTGACTCTTCTGAGGAAGTGGAGAAGTGGGCGGCAAATCCAGATCATGTCCAAATATCCAATAAAGAGATGTTTATACAAATTAAAGGTCATCTTGTGTTTTGTTTTTGTTGTTATTATTGTTATTCTCTCACAATGGATAGGATTTAATCCGAAGTATGTTGAATGTGAGCTAGGAAGCTAGGAAGAGCTACTATTAGCTGGGAGTCTAGGAAGAGCTAATATTAGCTAGGAGGCTAGGAAGCTAGGAAGAACTACTATTAGCTGAGAGGTTAGGATGCTAGGAAGAGCCACCATTAGCTGTTAGGGTAGAAAACTAGGAAGCGCTACTATTAGCTGGGAGGCTAGTAGGCTAAAAGGAGCTACTATTAACTGGGAGGATAAAAAACTACAAAGAGCTACTATTAGCTAGGAGGCTAGGAAGCTAGGAAGAGCTACTAAGGGCTACTATTCCTAGCTTCCTAGCCTCCCAGTTAATAGAATAGCTGGGAGGCTAGGAAGCTAAGAGGAGCTACTATTAACTGGGAGGCTAAAAAACTACAAAGAACTATTATTAGCTGGGAGGCTAAGAAGTTAGGAGGGGCTACTATTAGCTGGGACAAACAACAGATAATGTAAAGTGTAATTTATTGTTTTATTTCTCACGTTTGCCCATAGATGGAATTGTGAACCAGATTTCATGTTGTAATTCCACATAGCGCCACAAGATGGCGCCTCCTTTTGTTTGGTGGCGTATCCAAAGGTTAAAGTTCACTCTGTCCCGCCATTACAGTCTCCCCAGTCCTAGTGGCGTTGGTTGTACCGACTGTATTCTACGGCTCAGATCTGTGGTAAGTTTCTCCGATTCATTTTATTAATTCATTTTAACATCTCAGCAGCCTCTGGGTGGGATTTAATGACTGAGTTGTCCACGATACACATCAGTAAGTTATTAAGAGCCTCTTAAGAAGAGGCTAACGTGATCAAGCTAACAGCTAGCTAGCTTAACCGACATTAGCCTAGCATTTAGTCAGAAGAGACAATGTCGGCAACAGGTAAAGTGGCATAAACGGGTTAGTTTGGTATTAATTCATTATTGTAACTAGTTTATTTTGTGCTGATTACACAAAATTAAGTGTTTTTGTAACTAGCCTTAGCTACTACAGGCTATGTAGTGTGTGTGTAGCTAGCTAAACTGAATTTGGTATTGTGTCTCTGAGAGAGGAGGCAGGAGCACACAGGTGGATTATATCCTGTGGAGAAGGTGTAATCTGAAGGAGAGAGAGTAGCTAGGTGGTGGTGTGTGGGATCACAGAGAGAGCAAAGGCAGAGCAGATGACTAAGTGGTGGAAGATGAAAAAGGAAGTGTGGTTTTTAGGAAGGAGTTGAGACAGGCTCTAGGAGGTCGGGGGGGTGCTTCTAGATAAATATGAGGCATATGAGGACATGTATGAGATGATGGGACAGTAAGGAAGGTGAGAAGGATTTGAAGAGGAGGTAGAAAAATTAACTAAGGGTGAAGTTAGGATGGCACTGAAGAGGATGAAGAGTGCGAAGGTGGTTTGTCCTGATGACAAACCTGTGGAGGTATGCTAGTGTCTAGGAGACATGGAAGTGGAGTTTTTAACAAGATCTTGAAGAGTGAGAGGATGAGCCTGAGGAGGGGTATTTTGTTCAGATTTTCAAGAACAAGGGTGATGTGCAGAGTTATGGAGACTACAGCGGTGTCAGCCAAACATTGGAGATGTGGAAAGGAGTAGTGGAAGCTAGGCTACGGGGAGAAGTGAGAATTTATGTGTGAGCTGTAGTCTGGTTTCATGCAGAGAAAGAGAACTACAGACGAAGTATTTGCCTTGAGGAGGAGTAGATGAAAGAGAAAGCGTATGACGGCGTACCAAGAGAGGACAGAGTCTAGTTTAGAGGACGAGTTGGAGGCAGCAGAGCTGAAGATGGACGTCAGACGGCCTGAAGTGAGGACACGCAGCGTCTACAGAAGAGACATTAAACTCCTGACGGCTGTGCAGAACTCTGCGTTCAGACTCACAGGTAGTCACTTCATATTTTTATTAATCGCTTGCTTTGTTTGTGATGAAAAACTTTAAACGTCTGCACCTTACACACACTAGAAAAGAAAGATGTTTGTTCATTAATTCTTTTTCAACAGGAACACAGCGGTGATGTCCAGCAGATCCAGCAGAGGGAGCCAGACGCTGAGTGGAGGAGCTGTTTCTTTCAGTCTTAACTGTGAGTCCATGTTTTTCATCTTTCTCTTTATTTTATTAATAATTTACACCATTAGACCAGATTCCCTCAGTGTCACATTAAAACAGGCCGCAGCTAAACAACATGTATTAGAACTCACTGATTCTATGGCAACATAGTTCCTGTTTATGTTCCCGAAGCATTATGGGATGTGTAGTCCAAATCAAGGTTTAACACAGACCAGAAACCAGAGACAAGGTTTTATTCAATTCAAAAAAAAGCAACAGACTCACAATGAGACGTTAAACTTTATTCAGAAACGTTAGAAATCTTCCACAGATTGATCTTATTTACGACGCTCTTAGAAAAAGATCTTAAATAAATGACTAAATAATAAATAAAGATGTTTTCTGATGCTTTATTATTATTATTATTAGTTTTTTTACAGAAAATATCATCTTGCTAATCCTTTAAATCTTTAGGAAATTCCCTGGAAGGAAAAAAGTAATGTGGCACAAATCATGTGTTTAAATCTTTCAGTGAGCACACAGACACTTTAACGTGTCAAATTAATTTTCCAATAATAAATTAATTATGAATTAAAATGAATGTTGAGTTTTTTCTTTTCTAGGAAACTTCCAGTTGAAGGAACCGACCGTCTCAGAGGCAGACGGCGCTGTTTAAAGGTCGGCTAACAGATCCCTCAGCTTCTAGTCTTTGTGCTAAGCTAAGCTAAGCTAAGCTAAGCTAAGCTAAACATGAAACGGATCGATTCCTTTTAAAGGTTCAGCTGAGGCAGAACGACAGAGGTGAAGGACAGGTGGGAGTGTCTCAGCTGAGGTAGGTGAGGACGACGGACTGGATGGGGAGCCGGCACACGGGGCACAGCTTGTTCCTCTTCTTCAGCTTCCTGGCGCAGACGTAGCAGGACATCAGATGTCCCGTTCGGCCGTGGACGATGCAGCCGTTCTTGGGCCGGGACTGACAGATGAGACAGGGGTCCAGGCACGAGTCCGGCAGACGCCACTCGGCCGACACGCTGCGCTCCAGCTCGGGGGGAGGCGTCGGGGCGGCGGCGGCGGCCGAGGAAGACGGGACCAGCTCCTGGGAGTCGATGGAGGAAGAGGAGGAAGGCTGGGAGTCCTGAGTCCAGAGCTTCTCCTGGGACAGCGAGGACGACGAGGGCTGAGATGAGGTGAAGAGGTCCTGGGAGTCGAGAGCAGACGAGTCGGACAGACACTGAGACTGAGACTGACTGAGAGGAGGAGTTTTTGCTCTTTTCCCGTCTGGAACGTCAACGCCTTCATTCTCCTCGACATCAGGACCTGAAGGAGACACAAGCATGAGCAACACGTGGACGGAGACGAGGAGACATCTTCTTCTACTCTATCAACACCTCCTCCTCCTCCTATAAGATTCTGTAGAGATGAAACTAAAAGTCACCTGGGGCTTCTTTGGCTTCTGATTGGCTGCTCGGCTTCGGAGGCAGGGTTTTGGGACCAGGGGAGGCGGAGTCAGGTGGCACCTCGGGCAGCCAATCCTGGCGCAGAGTCCAGCAGCGGAGACAGTTTCTGGGAAGAGGAGGATTGAGCTCGTCACACTTCACACAGCGCCAGTAATCCTGAGGAGAGAGAGAGAGAGGACACACACGGTCAGAGGTGAACGACAAGAAAGAGAGAGAGAGAGAGAGTTACAGATGGATGATCAGACTCACAGCCTCAGTGATCTCTGTGTCTTCATCAAAGGAGTCTTCGTCATCTGCCTCAAAGATTGTCACCTCATAAACCTGGACACAGGACGTTAGATTAGACAAACGTCTGAGGATTTAATTAATCTGTTTATAGGCCATATATGAATTAAGCTATAAAGTATAAATGATTAAAAGTATATAGATGATGTCAGTGTTGATAAATTCCAGATGTCTTCTTCACCTGGTCGTCCGCAGACAGAGACGCGTCGTCTTCGTTGTAATCGTCTGAATCGACCGACTCCACCTCGAACTCCACGCTGAAGTTGTCGCTCTCGCTGCTGGAGTCCGAAGCCGCGACCGTGACCTCCGACCTCCCGGACTAAGAAGCCAGACCAGAGGGTCCCCGTTATAAACCACATGAACAGAGTACAGAGCTGCGTGTGTGTCCTGGCGACCGTGTGTCCTGCTCACCGTGCTGTGGGAGTCCGATGATTGGCTGCTGTGTCTGTCCCGCACGCTCCCCAGTCCCCCGATCACGCACCACGACAAGCTCTCGTCAAACGTGAGGGAGTAGCTGTCAGACCTCCGCCTCTTCCTCCCGTCTCCTTCCTCCTCCTCGTCGTCCTCCTCCTCCTCCTCCTCCTCCTCTGTCCTGTGAGAGGGTCCTGCACAGACCACGTGGGCGGAGTTTAAAATCACACGGGTTTTGTTTTACGAGCTTCAAGGCGGCGCCTCAGATTAGAAACACACCTGGGTCGCTGCTCCTGCGGCTCCTCCTCCTCCTCCTCCTCCCTCTTCTCCTGTCTGGTGACGAAGAGCGACTTTCTGTGTCCGCCTCCTAAAAACACAAACGCTCCTAAACTTAGAGGACAACTCAACCAGCGGCATCTCTGTAAACGCTTTAATTCATCATCTTCCCTGTGGCTCAACTCGTCCTACATGTTCATATTAAACAGCTGCTGGACAGGTGTGTGTCTTACCTCTGTCCCTCTGTCCGTCTGGCTGCTGCTTTGTGTTTGGCTCAAGTCCGTAGTCGACTCTGAGAAGAAGAGAAGTGTTTATGTGTTTGAAAACTTTTCATTTCTTCACACAGGAAGTCGACTTTAAAGTGGAAATGAAGCAGTCAAATAAAACAGATGTCTATAGCACTAGTTAAATATTTAAATAAACCATAAATACAAATAAAGTCGGAAATATGACCCGTTATTCAGAAAAAAGCACAAACAAGTTGCATTAATTCAGCCTGTGCGCCGCCATCTTTGTTTTCCGAAAATGATGACGTCACGAGAATGGTTGGTGCTACACTCTGTGTTGTTTACATAGCGGCTGTCGTAGCCTCACAGTTAGCTTACTGCCTCAAATGGAAAACAAAATGGAAATGGACGAATGGGACAGACCCACCAATGAGGGCAGGATCCAATTGCCTATGCCTTTGAGCCTGTTAGAGCAGTGGGAGTTTTAGTGCCCCCCACAGATCCTCTCGTTCCTCTGCCGAGCAAGCTCGTTTCTGCGCTCTGTCTCTGCGCATAGCAGCGCCTGACGGGTCCGATTTGACAGGTCTGTCCGTGTCTCCAGCACTATAGCCACTAAAATTAAAAATTGTTGGCACAGCATCTGGCTTCAGGCGATTGGTGGGACGGCGAACAAATCTCCCATCTTCATCAAAAGCTCCCTCTTCGACGTAATCAGACTCTGTAAAGTGGTCGCTACATACTCTCTGTCCTTTTATGTTTTATTTATTTTATTTTTTGTCATTTATATTTTTGTTTTTATTACTGTATAAATTTTATTTCTGTGAGCACCTTGGGTCAATTACATTGCGTTTAAGTGTGCTATATAAATAAACGTGACGGAGGCGTTTCAGTTTCAGTGCAGCTAACCATCTTTGGAGCAGTTTAGGCTTTTTGACTGGAATAACGTGAAAATGAACTAATTTACTGCTCTCTTTTACCCGATAGAATTCGTTTGAACAGCCAGGGGCAATACAAAATGACCCCTCTGTTTTTTTTCCCAAGATCTGCCATGTTTATTTGACAGTTAGCGACAAAGCTAGTAGGAAGCTAATGGCTAAAACAAACGCTAACCATTCTGATGACGTATGTTTTTAAAACATGGCCGCGCCCTAGTGGCGTAAGTCGTTATCTACATGTCATTTTCCAGTGAAACTACTTGAATTTCAGCTTTAGTGAAAATCCATGTATTTCCAAAAATGAAAAAGCAACCAAAAAATGATCACAGTTCTCATTGCTTCATTTCCCCTTTAAAGAGCAACAACTAAACCGGTTCATGTGCAGAGAAGAGCCAGCATCAATGAAGGCTGACTGAACTGAACTAACTGCACTTGAACGCACCACAGCCAGACTACAGCCAGCAGGTAGGAACCTTGTACACCTGAGAGGACATGACTCTTCAGGGGGCTGTAGACGGGTTTTGTTAAGAAGCTAGAAGAGCTACAAACTGAAAAACCATGATTAAAGTCTAAGTCTAGTTATAAATGAAGCTCTGAAGATAAATATGACACCTGCCTGTGGCCCAGAAAGACTAAAGAGATGAGTTGTCCTACCTTGACTCTTCACAGCTACCAGGTTCTTGGTGATCATTGCAAACAGAACTCTGAAACACAACAGGGAACCTTATTTAGATCCCTTCAGACTCTTAGAGACGCTCGTCCACCGTGGTTCCTCCTCCTCCTTCTCCTCTGACTCACCGTGGCTCTTTAACAGAGAAGCTGTCGAGGCCCAGGACCCGTCCCAGTGCGTCCTGGGCGCAGTGGACGATGTGCTGCTGCTTCTGGTCGTACAGCTGCTTCTGCATGATGTACTGGCCCAGGTAGAACATCACCTGCAGGGGCGACAAACCAATCAGCTTCCCGCACCAATCCCGCATCAACCTCGCGACTCAAAGACTCTAAAGTGTGTCGTACCTCCTTCATGGTGAAAACATCTTTAGTGGCTCCGGCGTGTTGCAGCAAAGAACAGAACTCTAGCTTTGGTCTGACCTGAAGGAGAACACACACACACACACACACACGGTTAGCAGTTAGCTAGCTAGCTAGCAGCTAGTAAAGCTAGCAGCGTGTCTCACCAGTTTGTTGTCGTCGGCGGTGTCGGGGTTGAGCGCGTTGTCAGCGGACATGTTGACGCTGAATGATCCTGTTCACAAACACAAAGCAGCTCATTATAGAGACGGTTAATAAGATCAATGTGAGACGGTCCACTGGTCATGTGACCCAGTTATTTTTAACAACACTTCTGTTCCTCTGTGTTCACACTGAGCTCTGACTGCTGAATATTTAGACTCCAGTAGCATGAGGCAGTATGAAATTAAAAAAAGTACTTCATTGCTTTTTCTTGTTATTATTGATTAGGCCTAGCTCCATCGTATCTTAAAGACCTCATTGTACCATATCATCCCAGCAGATCACTTCGGTCTGAAAGTGCAGGCCTACTTGTGGTTCCTAGAATTTCAAAAAGTAGAATGGGAGGTAGAGCTTTTAGCTATCAGGCTCCTCTCCTGTGGAACCAGCTCCCAGTTTGGGTTCGGGAGGCAGACACTCTCTCTATTTTTAAGGTCAGGCTTAAGACTTTCCTTTTTGATCAAGCTTATAGTTAGGGCTGGACTAAACCATCCCTTAGTTATGCTGCTATAGGCCTAGGCTGCTGGGGGACGATGCACCAAACACATGTCCTCCTTCTTTCTTCTCTCTCCTCTCTCTCATCCTCCACTTTCTTTTCTCTGGCACAGAGCTCTTGTCCTCTAATTTCCTATCTACTACTAGTCATACAATTCTGTGCTATTACTATGTAGAATGTTTACTGCTGTGTGTCCCTCCCCTCTTCCCCCCTTCCCCCCTCTTCTTGTGAGTATCTTTGGCCTGGAGTGGTGTGTTTCCTGTGGAGCTCTATACTACATCTGTTGTCGTGGTCTCATCAGCCTGCCCAGTCTTCATGGAATCCTGCAGTTATCCACTCCTACCTGAATGAACAATTCTCCAGCCTGCCTATGATTCCTCTTACATTTTCAAACTGTCA
Source organism: Chelon labrosus (assembly GCF_963514085.1). Lineage (NCBI taxonomy): Eukaryota > Metazoa > Chordata > Actinopteri > Mugiliformes > Mugilidae > Chelon > Chelon labrosus. The sequence goes on from NC_140356.1 coordinate 19,459,163, forward strand.
TGTAACATCATCAGTTTGTATCATAAGATTCCACATGTACACTTTAGTCAGATATGTGTATCTATGACAGATGTATGTTTATCTTGCTGTTCTCTTCTCTCTTTCTTCTGTCTGTACCCGGCTGGCCTTAGGCAGATGGGTCCCTCCATATGAGCTGGTTCTGGTTCTGGTTCTGCTCGAGGTTTCTTCCTGTTAAAAGGGAGTTTTTCCTGCCACCGTTGCCTTCAGGCTGCTCTGGGGGTTTCAGGCCGGGTTTTTGTAAAGCGTCTTGAGACGAATTGTATTGATAAAATTGAATTGAATTGAATTGAATTAAACCAGAGCTGATTATTTAGTTTAACTCTCATTTCTCTGTGAGTCACATCTGAATTAAAACACCTTCTGTCTCTGTAGCTTCATCAGGAACACAGGATTAACTTTATTTACACTTAACTGTATGCAAAAGGTCAGAAATATCATTTTATTAGTCGTCCTGGTTAAAGCTCACCTGCCAGTTTATTAGGTACACTGATGAACGTATTCTAATACAGCAGTCCTGCACTAAAATCCTCCTTCATGACTGTTTTAATGTTCAGTTTATGTTGGAATTAAACTGGACTGAATTAAACACTCAAGTGTTTCTGGTATTTAGCCTAAATACAAGACAATTCAATAGTACTACAAACCACAGCCTCCCAAAATGAAAACCAAATCTCTATGAAGTTAACTGATGGTAATATTTAAGAAGTTCTAACCACTAAAAGTTTGTAATTTCTCTTTGAAAATACTCAACACACACTAATAAGATGCTGTCAGGGTCTAAAACATTCAGATAAATGAATAAACACAGTCCTAGAAGCTTAAACATATATTTAATGTAGTTATTTATCACTGTATTATTCAGGTGTGAATATAAATAAAGTTCTTACCAGTATTTACAGAGAATGAATCCACGTTCAGCTGTCCATCCTGTGCAAGTCAGAGCAGATAAAGTGCAGTAGTTAGAGAGGAGGCGAGCGGCGGAGCAGCCTCTTATACAGCAGCTGAGACATGTCAGGACTAGACCAGACTAGATGACTGGGCCTAGCCTAGCCGGGGCCTATCAGGGGCCTATCAGGGCCTAAACATGACGGCTCAGGGCTGAGTCAGCAGCAGCAGCAGCTTCATGTTGAAACTGACAGGACCAGCTGATTGGCTCATGGCTGTGTGTGGAGACATGCCGAGACTAGTCTACGATGACTCATCACAAGTCCAAGTGAGGTAACCACATTAACCACGTCTGGTAACCAGCCGCAGACCCGATGAAATAAATAGTCACAAGTGTCTCCAGGAAACCACACAAACAGACTCAAGAACAGTTTCTACTCATGCAGAACTATTTCTGGATTTATTTAATGTTTGCTTTTCCTCGTCTTGTGCGCCGTCCTTGGCTACATGCAAATCTAAATCTGGAGGCTTAGTGCAAGATTTAGGTGACTTGTTAAATTCTTCCTATTGATAAGTTTATATTATTTATATGATATGTTATGATGGATGTGCTTTGTTTTTTTGGGTTTGCTTTTAAAACTAGAAACAAAACATAACTGTTATTTGATTTTGATTTTTAAACCCAAAAACAATATTTCTGATGAAAAAAAAAAGTTAATATTAGATTAAATTGTCTTTCTACCAATGTGATTTTTAAAAATAAAATAAAACAGCTGTATTTTCCTTCAGTGAAACCAGAAGCAGTCGCTCTAACGGATCTTTAAAACAGGCCAGGGCAAGTTCCGCGCTAAGTTTCCATGTTTCGTGATGTTTATTTGGGGAAAACCCTGAAAAACTTATAAAAAGTTATATTCTACTTTATAAGCTACTAAAATTACATCTGAATATTGTTCCAGAGTTGCATCCGTGCTTCGTTTAGATCAAAAGAAAAGATTTGAAATCAAATCACTTCATTTTAAATCTACAATAACGACTGTTTTCTCATTTAGTTCACTTTGTTTTATTTTTTTTTTCATATATTAAAAAGGACAAAGGGTAAATTTACTTTTAAATTTAAAATGAAATAAAGTTTTAGAGTCTAAAATCAAACTGAAAATAACAAAAAGTAAACCTACGGACGTGGTATTAATTTCAGCGATGACGTCCATGTTCTTCTGACATTAAATCATTCTTAACACTATGAATGATAATTACAGACATTTTTTTTTTTAAGCTTTGAATGTGTTTTTCATTTATAGATATCGTGTTTAAATTAGATTAAAAGTTTATTATTTATGGGTTAACTGATTAATTGACCATTTGCTGCAGCCATCACCTCAGCGTGGAGCTACATCCCGTGACATCCCAACAGCAGCTGATCATGATCAGGACGACCAGTGATGGAACAGGACGTCCTGACCGTGACACTGTGGGGTCAACTGATTCAGTGACAGCAGCAAAACATCAAAACAGACTAAAATCTGAACTGATATTTTCTTTTAATGCAATTAACAAGCAAGAAAACTGACTTTGATCATATTCAAACTTGTAACTGTGCAAATGTGATTGATATAATTAATTAGAAGTAAACTATTTACATGTAATTCCTCATTTGCATCTTTTTGTTTTTTTATGTTTGTTGAGTGCAAATCACTTTAAAGTCAATTTAATTACATAAAGAATGTGCACAGCAATGTCCAGGCTAAAAATAAAGCTACAGTGGTCTGGATGATCGGACAGAGTGAGACTGTACAGGACGAAAGAAACGAACAGTCTGCATGAGTCAGCTGCTGGACGACAACACTCACATGTAGGGAAATATGCCCGGGCTTGTCCCGCTATCTCTCTCTCTCTCTTCCTCTGCTCCACAAACAGAGCGACGGTTTAACCATTTCATCATCTATTCATACATGCCCTGCACTCTCTCTCTCTCTCACACACACACACACACACACACACACACACCCCTATCGGTGCAGAATTATGAGCAAAGAGTTAAACATCTCAGAGACCAACTGACACCTCGTTTGTAGCAGAGACTGAAGCTCTATTGGTTGCACACGTCGGTTTGCTAATGCTAATGCTAATACTTAACTATAATTTAATGCCAATTTTCCTTCCCTTGCTATTCTAATCACCCGCGCTAAACAAATTATGAATTTAAATATCATGCAAATCTCTTGACAATAAAGCAGCGACAAATTAGCTAACGTGCATAACAAACGTTTTGTTGTTACTCTCGCGCATTAGCCAAAAAGCTAAAAACAAAGTTAGCATTTAACTTCACCTAAATAAATAAACACAAAACCATTAATCACAGTTGCTACAAATTAAATGTAAAAGTCAACGGTAAATCTGCGTATTTTACAAAACTTAAATAAACCTACGAGGCTTTCTTATTTACCCCCAGCGAACAAAAACTGCCCGCGCGTTATCGCCACTCGCTCCAGGTCACACGAAATCAGGAAACTCCGCGGCTCCCGCGGCCTGCTAGCACAATGCTAACCACATGCTAACTTGCGCTTCAGCCTCGGTTGCAGTTAAACTCTAGTGAGTTTCACAATTGTTTACGCACCTTTTCGTTCACTGGCGATTAAATATAATCCTTCAGCGGTGGTTATCCGCCAGTTTAAAGGGCAGTTAAAGAACTAAAACTCGGTCTCTCGTAACTCTGTTTATCGTTCCCTCGCTACTGGTGGAGTTCTTCTTCGGGTGGCGCCCCTAGCGGCCAATAGTAGTAAACCGCCAGCTCTTCTTCTTCTACTGGAATTTGTGGTAGTTTTGATGCTACTCTGCGTGTTTACTGCCCCCCGCAGGTTAAAATGATTGATAAATTAATATATTACTATATTTCTTGTACATTTGTTCATATTTTATTTTTTTATTTTTACTTGTGGGTCTTAAGAATGTTTTTCATGTGCAGCTGAGTTACTGTAACCAAGCAGTTACTTGTGGATGAATAAAGTCTAAGTTTGTTCATGCAAAACATGTGGGAAAAGCTTCTGTATTAGGTAAGAAGCTGAATTCTTACAAATAAAATGTTTCAGCTGGCATATGACTCATTATCATGGTTGTTAACTAACTCAAGAAGAAATAAAACAAAGTTAGAAAAAACATATAAAGTATTTAATATGAGTACATTGTCTGTGACTGTTGTTTAAAAAATGGAGCTGGTCACTTGTGGTTGGATTGCCCAGCTCAGAAGTTAATGTGTTTTTTTTAATTACACATTAACAATGATTTCCAGTCAAGCACATCTAATGGCTGTGGAACCTCCATCTTGTGTTCTCTATTCTGACTTGTTTCAAATAAAACACACACACACTAAGCCACTACAGGAAACACAGACTTTAATTTTGCAAAAACACATTCTGAAAAAAAAAACAAAAAAAACAAAACCAGCAGTGATTCAAACGCTAGCGCGCTCACGGCTGTAACTCGTAGCCCAAGGGGTCGAGGCCTCGGTCCAACAGAGAGAGAGACGACTCCCTCAGCTTCAGCAGAAACCTCCTCAGCTCCTCTTTAGAGAACACCTGAAAATGGACAAGGAGACAAACCTTTTTCCTTTTGCACGTTTTTAATTTTAATAATGTGCTTTTCTACTACAGCGCAGCAATCATGGTTAAAACGTCGGTGAAAACAGCTTTTTTGAGCATCTACGAAGGTTTTCAGGTTACCTGGTACAAGCGGTGCTGGTCAGACGAGATGATGTCGGCTAGTCGCAGCGCCTCCTGGTGTCTGGAGGAGCTCTGCAGGACGCTGAGCAGCAGGAAGCAGAGGCGAGGCAGACACAGGCCGCGCAACGCCGCCATCTGGTGGCTGCGCTCTGAGTCCTGCTCCGAGTCCTGGAACAGAAACCCATCGAGTAAGAGAGTAGAAAACTGAAATCATCAACTGATGGAAACAACTTCTTCAACCACTGGTTTCTCCTTTAGTTCTCGTTCTAGTTTCATAGATTAAAGGACGAAAGATGAATTTACTTGTTTAGAATGTTTTTGCTTTTTAAACAAATCACACCGAAAAAGACTTTAAACCTCAGGCGTTCCCGTGGTGATAAAACGCTCACCTGTCTGTTGTCGACCATCCATCCTCCGTCTACGAACAGCAGCACGTTGTAGATTCTCTCCTTCACGTCTTCAGTCAGGACGTCCAGACGAGTCGACCACGCCAGCAGAGACGTCTGATAACGACAACGTCAGGTTACTGATACCGGAACAGTCACTGACGCTAACATGTTAGCACGTAAGTTAACATGAATGCTAAAGGCTAACACTGCTAGAGTTGTGCTTTATTCTTTCATATCTCAGTATGTAAAGTTTTCTTCTTCTTGACTTTGTATTTAGGACGCAGGATGTTGAGCCAGCAGTCTTGTCGTACCTGGTACTCCTTCTCTCTCATCTCGTTGGCCACCCTCTCTGTGAATTTGGCTTCGGGGACGGGCGCCGGCTTCTGGGGCGCAGAGCTGCTGTGGCTGAACCAGTCAGTGAAGGCCTCGTGGGCTTCCTGTTGGACCAGGTAAGGACACGTTCATATCAATAACCCACAAGAACTACTGCTAGACCAGAAGGACGTACAAACTATGACCCCACCCAGAAAAAGTTGGATTTGTTTTGGAACCGATTCTGTGAGTAAACTCCATGGCGCTCAGATTAAGAGTCGCTGCAAAATGTCTCTGATTGGACGTCTAGAGTGAAGTCTGCTTGTAGATTTAGACCATAGATGGTTTGAAAAGCTAAAGAGGGGTCTGGGTTAAGGTGAAAGCTCAGGAGAAGGACTTTCTGGTGAATATAACAAGAGTATATTTGTAATTAACTGTTCCAAAACTTCTCCATTCGAGCTAAAATGAAACCTTCTCTGGCCTTGTTGCGTGATTTATTTAACAACATGAACGCACCAGGTAGGCTCTGATGCACAGGTGTTCTCTGATGGCGTTCTCGTCCTCTGCAGGGAGGGGCGTGGTCTGACCGACCCCCGACCACTGGCAGTAGATCTCCCTCATCGAATCCTCCGGGACTTTGGAGAACACCGTCTTGGCAGCGTCGTGTCTCTGCAGAGCTGAGGGCGAACGAGAGAAAAAACGTGTAGGCAGCGACGCACGGAGAGAATAAGTGAATAAATAAATAAATAAATAAATACCCAGGAACTTCCTCATGATGGCGTTGGACTGCTTCAGGGCCTCTGCGCGATGGGCGGGGTCAAACAGCAGCCAGTCGATCACATCGATCTTCCTTTGGTCCTCCTGTCAGAGAACGTCACACATGAGAAGAGAGCGTCCACCGTTTTTGTTCCTACCACCAAATCCTAAATCCATAAACTTTAATTTGTTTAAGAGGCGAGAAAGAGAACGGATAGTCATCGGTTTTTTGTTTTCACCTTCGTCGTTCCCGTCTCTAACGTCTGGTTGTGATGCGTAAACTCGGGGTCGTCTCTCTCTCTCACCGTCTCCACCACCAGCTTAGTTATGGCAGAAACATCCAGACCTATAAAACAAACAAACAAACGTCAGCCATCTCTCAGTAATAATGTTTGTCGTATCAGCTCGTACCCGATCCTCCGTCTCACCTGATTTGGTGGCGAGCTGCAGGCAGAGGGGGCGGAGCTCCGGCTGGGTCACGGTCTCCAAGAAGATGGCGTACTGGGCGGTGGCGAGCTCGGCCGGCAGCTGCCCGACGTAGCTCGCCACCAGGTTCGTCTGCTGATCCCGGATCAGGAGGGAGATGTAGGCCTTCAGGACGTCGACGCACGCCTCCTCCTGGAGAAAGAGACGCGTTAACACCTCCACGGACTCAAACTACAGCCGAGACAGCTTTTATTTACACTTTACCTTCAACGCCAAACCCATGGAGCGGAAAAACAACACCAGGTGAGTCATGAAACGCAGCAGGTGAGAGGGGAGGGGCTTGGAGGCCGTCAGCCAATCGGAAAACTCCTCCAGCAGACCTGCTCGACACACAGACGAGGTTAAAGGTTACCAGTCGTCTGGAGACGTCACCAGATGATAATCAAGGATGGACCGTGATGCTTCGTTACCGTCCAGGTCTCCCAGGATGATGAACTTCTGGATGATGTGGTAGTGTTCTTTAGTCTCCTCCAGCACCCTCTGCTCAAAGGAAGGAAGGTTTATTTAGTTTAAGCTTTACAATATTTAATTAATCACATTCAGGTGGGAGTAGTGAGAGTTTCAACCTTTGACTCTGAGGCTTGAAGTTCCTCAAACACCTTCTCCATGGTCCAGCTGAGGAGACAGACAGACAGACGGTGCTTTTACTTCCTCTAGTCACAACATTTAAATCAGCTTCAGTCATCTTCTGTCTTACTTGGCCTCCAGATATTCCCGTGGCAGTGTCTCCACTTCCTGGTGGGCCATGCCCGACGACATCAGGTCCTTTTCCACCAGTGAGTCGACCATCACTCTGAAGTACGCCCACACACAGTCCTCCCACGACTCACACACCGACAGCAGCTGATGGGACACACAGACACACACATGACCTCGTATCAGAGGACGGATCAGAGCGACGTGACCAGCTGACGGTCGGACACAGTTTACAGGGTTCAAGTTATAATCTAAGTCGATAACATTTATAACAACAAGCCACATTTTAATTAATACCAGGTGTGAACACAGGCACTTAAAGCTGGATCTCTAAATATATTTTCATTATACCAGGATGATCTCTTATGAATAGAGTGTAGACCGACTGATCAGCTGATTCAGGAGAGGACAGTATGATGGTTTGTAGCTCTTCCTAGCTTCCTAGCATCCCAGCTAATAGTAGCTCTTCCTAGCATCCCAGCTAATAGTAGCTCTTCCTAGCTTCCTAGCGTCCCAGCTAATAGTAGCTCTTCCTAGCTTCCTAGCGTCCCAGCTAATAGCAGCTCTTCTTAGCTTCCTAGCCTCTCAGCTAATAGTAGCTCTTCCTAGCCTCTCAGCTAATAGTAGCTCTTCCTAGCTCCCTAGCCTCTCAGCTAATAATAGCTCTTCCTAGCTTCCTAGCCTCCCAGCTAATAATAGCACTTCCTAGCTTCCTAGCGTCCCAGCTAATAGTAGCTCTTCCTAGCCTCCCAGCTAATAATAGCACTTCCTAGCTTCCTAGCATCCCAGCTAATAGTAGCTCTTCCTAGCCTCCCAGCTAATAATAGCACTTCCTAGCGTCCCAGCTAATAGTAGCTCTTCCTAGCGTCCCAGCTAATAGTAGCTCTTCATAGCTTCCTAGCCTCCAAGCTAATAGTAGCTCTTCCTAGCGTCCCAGCTAATAGTAGCTCTTCCTAGCTTCCTAGCCTCCCAGCTAATAATAGCTCTTCCTAGCGTCCCAGCTAATAGTAGCTCTTCCTAGCATCCAAGCTAATAGTAGCTCTTCCTAGCTTCCTAGCATCCCAGCTAACAGTAGTTCTTCCTAGCATCCAAGCTAATAGTAGCTCTTCCTAGCTTCCTAGCATCCCAGCTAACAGTAGTTCTTCCTAGCATCCAAGCTAATAGTAGCTCTTCCTAGCTTCCTAGCCTCCCAGCTAATAGTAGTTCTTCCTAGCATCCAAGCTAATAGTAGCTCTTCCTAGCTTCCTAGCATCCCAGCTAACAGTAGTTCTTCCTAGCATCCAAGCTAATAGTAGCTCTTCCTAGCTTCCTAGCATCCCAGCTAATAGTAGCTCTTCCTAGCATCCAAGCTAATAGTAGCTCTTCCTAGCTTCCTAGCCTCCCAGCTAATAGTAGTTCTTCCTAGCATCCAAGCTAATAGTAGCTCTTCCTAGCTTCCTAGCATCCCAGCTAACAGTAGTTCTTCCTAGCATCCAAGCTAATAGTAGCTCTTCCTAGCTTCCTAGCATTCCAGCTAATAGTAGCCCTTCCCAACTTCAGAGGTAATAGTAGCTCTTCCTAGCTTTTTAGCATCCCAGCTAGAAGAAGCTCCTCCTACCCATCCAGCTAATAGTAGCTGTTGCAAGCGTCCCAGCTAATAGTAGCTCTGCCTAGTCTCCCAGCTAACAGTAGTTTTTACTAGCATCCCAGTAAAGAGTAGCTCTTTGTAGCTTCCTAGCCTCCCAGCTAACAGTACCCCTGATTGTAAAAGTAGTTTTAGCTCTGCAGATACACAAAGAGTTCAGATCCTGAGATGAAGCACCAGCGTCCTGCACCCACAGTAACATAAACTCATCACGTTACCGGTTTGAGGTTCCCACTCAGGCTGGCGTAGATCGCCCTCTCGTATCGGTTTAACTGCTCCTGAAACACACACAGCAGATTGTATTTAATTGAAGAAGCTTCACTTAACACGACATTTGTTTTCCTGTTTGTGTGTCAGTGTGATGTTGTACCTCCTCAGCCATTCTCCAGCAGCATGCTTTCCAGATTCCTCTCTGAGGGTTTCCTTCAACAGGCTGCAACTCTATGCTGCCTGCAGAGAGAAGATGCAAAGGTGGTAGGGTTGAACTTTTATTTTATTTTATTTTAAACCAGCAGGATGATGATAATAAATGTTACCTGAGGTCATGTTGGGATCATGGTAAAGCTTCCAGCCTTCAAGAGTTGCCGCTCTCCAGGCCTGACCGCAGCGTTTACACAGCCTTTGAGCCTGGACACAATACATCCGTTATAAACCAAACATCTTACACAAAGATAACTGGACTCTCTAAGTCTCTAATAACTGATGTCCCTCTACCTCCTCGGTCATCCCAGCTCTGATCAGGGTGAACAGGTTCTTCAGTAGACGGGCGTCGTCCTCTCGGTCCAGGTTAGCCAGGGGACGCTGCTGCCGGAGAGGAGCGTCTGGGTCCTGGACAAACACATAGAACCGTATTTATAAAACAAAAAAAAGGATGGGGTGGGGGCGGGATATTGTCCATCTGCATGGGAACAGTCCTCACCAGCTCAGTCACCAGCGGCACGGTGAAGCCTGAGCCGCTCTTCGTCCTCATCTTCAGAGCATGGAGTGTGTTCTCCCTAAAAACACGAGGACACGTCGCTGAGGACCTGAACGAGTTATATTCTAGTTTTTTTTACAAACACACAGACGGGACACTCACCAGCACACGTTTTTGGCGTAGTACTCTATGTTGTCAGAGAAGTCTCCGATCTGGTCCTTGGCGATGCTCTCCAGCCAATCAACGACCAGCTGCAACACGAAGGAGTTTAGTATAGACACAGGATGTGACAAAGAAAGAAATCCTTATCGCTCAGACGGTGAGCCAGGACGAAGCAGGAAGTACAGTCCAGGTGCGTTCATGTGCGTTACCTGACTCTGTCGTATGACGGCATCGCGCTGGAAAAGCTGCTCCACCACCGTCTTCTCACTCTCACTGGGAACCTGCAAACACAACTTCTTCTTTACAGATTCCCCGAGGTGCAGTGAAATAAATAAATTAATAATAACTTCCCCATCTATCCCCATTTCCAACTGTTCGTGGTTCTGAAACTGCACTAAACAGTAAAACAGAGGCTGATCAGATCTCGCGTGGTAGCTCGTTTTAAACTCAACGCTGTGTGCTAGCATGCCCGTATGTTAACGTTAGCCGTCACTCACAACCATGTCTGTCATGATGTCATCTTCCAGCGCCAACTGGACCCGGTCCCTGCAGAGACAAGACAGGACAGGACAGGTGATGAATCAAGAGACGAGCAGACATCCAGTCAGACAGACGACACACTCTCCACTGGTCTAACGGACGTACGTAGCCCGGGGATACGGGCGGCGCCATCTTGTTTTCGTTTAATTAACCCTGCGCTCTGCCCTACCTCCACCGGTTACAAAGTAATGTTGGATTACACGCTGTACGTTTTTGTTTTCCTACGGAACAGCGTCATGGAGCGGTTGTCAATGGCAACTGTCAATCATCATGACGTCACATCGTGTTTCTATAGCTTTAAATAACTAAAACAAAACTTGAGCATACATCAGTATTATATCAACTACCCAAAATGACTGAAACCTTCTTTGGAAACTTTATTGTTTTAATTTGGCCAAAGTCCCATCCGCTAACATGGAGGGGGGCGGGGCTTATACGACCTATCCTGCACGTGCTTTGGCTTCACTTTTGAGGAGTTGTCATGACATGTATTTTTCCTACAGTCTGAGTTGGACAGGTACCTGTAGAGCGACGCGATGAGCCTCCACGAGCAGTTCTCCTGCTGCAGCAGCCAGCGGACTCCAGCTGTTTTACTGTTCTGACCCGCCCTCAGGACCACGGACTGCAGGACGTCCACCTGAAATATGGTGTCGGAGACGAAGGGAGTAATTAACCTGAACTTCACATACAGTTAGCAGTTTGTTAGCTTAGCACAAAGACTAAAAACAGATGTTTGGCTTGGCTCCGTCCAGATGCAACAAACTAAAACACACCTTATCCTGGCAGAGCGTCTGATAATCCTCCAGCAGCTCAAACACCGCAGAGGAAGAGTGTTTCAGGAAGGATGCGAGGAACTCTGGGAAAAGGCTGGCGGCCGCTGGGAAACATTAGAACAGAACAGCGTTGACAGGACGGTAAACTAACAGCTGGATTGATATCAGAGCAGCCCTGGGTGCGTCTGTTTCGCTCACCGGCCTCTCCCGGGTCGTCCTCCTTTAACAGGGCTGAGCTGAGGTTGGCCACGTCGTCTCTGAAGAAGCTGGTGTTTTCCAAGTCAGAGACGGGAGACGGGTACATGCTGTTGGTCCAGTCGCTGTCGTCCAGATTCTAGACACACACACACACACACACACACACACACACACCGTTGTGTTAGAGCAAATAACTAATTCAAGTTACTGATTTTCTTTAAGAGAGAGTTTGAGTCTCTCACCACACTGCTGAGTCCATTTCTTGGGGTGTGAGTGTATCGAGGCGTTCGACCTCCCGGAGCCAAAATGGAGGAAACATCTGGAACTCTGGGAGTCACTGAGAGAAACAGAGAGACGTGAGGTTGTACACTCTGCCAGTTCTTTAGGTACACTTGTAAATGCATTCTAATAAAACAGTCCTGCACTAAATGCTTCATCACGTTTCTCAGCACCACAAACTACATCCTCCACCTTTCTGACACCGTTTCAACTTTAGAAACACGACGTGAAGGAGGGTTTAGAGCTTTTGTTTAGTCAAGTGAGTGTAGTTTTTAATGCTACTAGATGATCATGCGTCCTACCAGCCTGTCTGAACAGTGAAGCCGGGGTGTTCCTCTGCAGGGAGCGGGCTGGCGTTACCGCGGACGCGATGGGGCTGCCGCTGCCGGGCGACGGGACTGAGACCGGGCGGTTGAGGAACAATACATCCACAGACTGTTCTGATAGTAATTACTGAACACCTGTGAAAACCTGTCTCTGATTTTAGTTTTCCTAGCAACAGGTTTAACCGATGAACACGAGGCTCACGGTAACACACACACTTCAGTCATCCAGCTAAAGGATACAGGCCACCTTCTTCCTCCTCCTGCGGGCAGCGATCGTCACCTCGTCGTCTCGGACCACCGGAGACGGAAGATCAGTCTGACCCCTGAGGAGGATAAGACACGCATATATTTAATGCAGTACATACAAACATCCAGTACTTCTTCTTCTTAAAAGTACTTAAGTGTTTTTCCATTTCTTGCTACTCAGAAGTTTTATTTTGTATTTAATTAAAAGCCCTATTCTCACAGGAGTAGTTTTACCTGGGGACCTCTAGTTTTTTTTTATAATAATTACAGATGTTTAATGAATATGAATATGACAACAAACCTTTTGTTTTGTTCTGCTGTGTGTGAAAACACTGTTTATCAGTTGTGTTGTGCACAAACAGCAACATTAAATGAATTATAAATAAGTCAAATACGGCTCTTTTATATAGTCCTATTTAATATATTTTATTTTAAATGTACTTTTACGTGGTTTAATCATATTTTGAAGCTCATATCTAGCTTCTGAACACCTGAAGCTATTAACTGCTGCTGCTGCTAGCTAGCAACACTAAACAACCGCTGTTTATAGTTTAACTGCCGTCGTTAGCATTTAACTTTAGCAAGTTAAATATAACTAACTTGAGTGAATATCAGTCACTGTTTAATATGTCAACAAACTAGCACTTAGCCTGCTAGCAACAGCGTTGGCTATGACCGGCAGGGTAAGCGGTGTTAGCATCGTTAGCCCCAGCTAGCGCTGTAAAACCACCTGAAGCGGATTATTCGGCTAAATAACAAACTGACAAATCTCAGGCCTCAAACGGAACTAAACGTGCAGATGTGTAAACTAAAGGAATAAAGTTCAGATGTTACGAAATGACATATTTTACCAGTCCATGGCAGCGAGCTGTCAATTCCCGCTTCACGAGGGGTTCAACAGGATTCTTCTTCTTCTTCTACTACTTCTATTGGTGTTGCTTTCTCTTCTTCGCCTCTTGAATTTCCAGCACACTGGATGTCTCGTTGGACGCTGCTGCCTCCCTGACTATGACTGAACCATATTTATTTATGCCACTGGGGGATAAATTAAAGCATTATCCGAGATAAAAATGGATCTTAATTTTAAAACAACAATTATAATCCTACCTTCTACTTCTTTTCGTCTTGCATCTTTACAATAAATGTGTATTTTACAAACAAAATGCCAGCCGAGCGATGATCTAGTAAAGTAACGACGCTGTTGTACTAAACTTGTACTAAACGTATGCAGGGTTTTCTGGGAGTTGGTGTCCCACTACCATTTCAGCTAGCTGTGGATGATGAAAACAATAAATAACTATAACTGTATATATATTATTTATTTATTTATTTATAATTCTAACAATGAAACTACAGAGGTGAAACCTGAGATGCAATTGAGACAAACCGTTGACCTGGGAAATGTTTCTTTCCTTCTCTGACGTGAAGTGGACTATTACTCTCTTGCACATCCGAACCACAATTTCCATGTATGTGCTGAAGAACTTTGGTTAATTAGACACAAAATGGTAAATGCAAAATATATCATCGCCCACTGATTGGCAGAGTAAGCTACTCGGTCACGACGTGGTTATCTCTGACAGAGAGATAACAGATGGTGCAAGAACAAGAAACCTCTTCACCTTTGCTCCTGTCTTAGATTTCTTTATTGTCAATTTCGTAACACGTTCACGGCATACAGAAAAATCGAAAAAACCCAGGTGAGGTAGAGTCCCTGTATGACCCTGGGTGGGTTATAGTCCAGGGAGCAGGGGGCATGGGGCATGGGGCTGGGCGGGTGGCCAGAGTTCAAGAGGGTACAGGGTACAAGCAACCACCACCCAACGGATGTAGCTATGTGACTTTGGATGTGCAGCATATATATATATTGGCTTTTTCATTCATTTATTCATATTCTAACCGCTCGTCCTGTTAAGGGTCATGGGGGGGCTGGAGCCTATCCCAGCTGTCATTGGTGGGTCCACCCTGGACAGGTCTCCAGTCTATCACAGGGCTAGCACAGAGAGACACTCAAACCTACGGCCAATCTAGAATCACCAATGAACCTAACCAGCATGTCTTTGGACGGTGGGAGGAAGCTGGAGAACCTGGAGAGAACCCACGCAGACACAGGGAGAACATGCCCATGGATTCGAACCCGGGACCTTCTCGCTGTGAACCACCTCGCCACTGTGCTGCCAGCAATAATTTCATATTTCATATAATCTCAATATCATATGTTTCATCTGTCCAATACACTTTCTCACAAACAAGTGCAATTACTTCAGCGTGACTTGTTATTATGTGTGAATGGGGTTGTTATGTTAGTGTTTATAGTTTTGTACACATTATTTTTATTTATTTTTTACATTTCGTTTACTTTTATTTATTTTTATTCCAGTACTTTATTCCACAGGTACACCTTAATTTCGTTGTACCTGTGCAATGACAACAAAGACATTCTATGTTTTTCTTTATGTTATCAGGTGTTATTATATTAAGTCTATTCAAAGCATTACGGTACAGACATAAACAATTAGCATATATCATCGCCTCATTATCTTTTTTAAATATATAATATATAATTTCATAATATGATTTTTATTTATTTGTCATTTTCTAATATTCAGAGTGAATACACTTTACTCTCATTAGACATTATTTCCATTTTAAAGGGTTATTTTCGTACCGTAATGCTTCGAGTATACCCGCACCCCAAAAATAAAATGGCCGCTGCCTTTTACCGCCACCCTCCGGTCCGTTAGCAGCCGCTGTTCCCCGGCGCGCCCACGTTATAAACGGCGTTAAACATCACGGAGGAAGCAGGAACACAAGGGGCGGTTTTCAACCAAAAAGCACGACTGTGCATACGAAGAAAATCCTCCGGCACATCAGCGGATATTTTCGGCGCTGCTAAAAGCTCCGGCTCCGACAAAGACCGCGGGAGACGCGCCACACTGCCCCGGTAAATCACGGCCGTTTGTTTGCCCGGGGCGAGAAAGAAGGGAAGCAGGGAGACGGGTGGAAAAGATGGAGACCCCAGCAGGTAAACTTTTCTTATTGCGTGGCAGAATGACAGCCAGAGAGACGGTGAAGCAACCCCTGTCTGCCCGTTAAAATAAACCAACTGAAGCTGTTAAACTAACGGCTTCACGTCATTTAAACCGTTACTTCTCTTTTAGCTTTACGCCAAACTCCATTTTAAAAATCCGTTATTTAACAGTTAGCCGTCAAAAACCGCAAAATGCTCTCCTAACTAACCACCCGTGTTATTAAAATTACTAAAAACTAATAAATAAACAAATTCGGGAAAGGAATTAATCAATAAATGTTCGTAATTACAGACTTATTTTAACTTTTATATAAATATTTTATTTTTTTATGCTAGGCTACTCAAAGCTTTGCTAACTTAGCATATTTAATTCAAGTTACTTTAATTTACTTCAGTGTAAATAGCTTTTTTTTATGTTACAGCTTTGTGTAAAGTTTTGCTAATTGGTTTTATAATAAAGTATCATAAAATAACCATAAGTTTTGTGTTTTATTTAATTTTAATTTAAGTATAACGAGGCTTTAAACTACCTCCAGATTCTGCTTTCCATTCCTGCTGATACATAAATTATTAATTATAATTGTTTTTTTTGTTTTGTAACCTTTCAGTGCATTTTATTGACATTTCTTTGGTGTTATTTTTAAATTCCTTGGTATTTCTGACTTTAAAAACATATGCAAATATACAACAATATTTACAAAGACATAATGCAAGCAGCACAAAATGTTTCTAGGTGACTTAAGACTTCCTAACTCTCCTCTCCGTTTGCAGTCTGAACGGCTAAAGCTAAGCTAAGCTAAACAGAGCTCGCCTGTGGTGAGTCGACCTCCAGAACCATGGCTGACGGGCTGCTCAGCTTTTCGGCCAACAGGCGCATCGTCGCCGGCCTGCTCGTCAACCTGCTCTCCTCCATCTGCATCGTCTTCATCAACAAGTGGATCTACGTCCACTACGGCTTCCCCAACATGACCCTGACCCTCGTCCACTTCCTGGCCACCTGGCTGGGGCTCTTCGTCTGCCACAAGATGGACGTGTTCTCGCCGAAGAGCCTCCCCGTGCGCAGGATCGTGTGGCTGGCCCTGAGCTTCTGCGGGTTCGTGGCGTTCACCAACCTCTCGCTGCAGAACAACTCCATCGGCACGTACCAGCTGGCGAAGGCCATGACCACGCCCGTCATCATCCTCATCCAGACCACCTACTACAAGAAGACCTTCTCCACCAAGATTAAACTGACGCTGGTGAGGGAAGCCATCCTGGGCAGTCATTTAGAAAAACCCAAACCTGCTCTTTAGGGTTTGGTTAGCAGGGCCACATACAACATAATTATGTCTCTTATAACATGTAGTTAACTGTAAATAACTACCAGATATTAAAAGTTTCAGGTATTCTAGAAAAATGGGCTAAAGCACAGTTACTCACGGGACCTTTTTTGAACTTTTTACCGTCAAAATAATAATAAAAAAGTCTTCAGTGCAGTTTTCTCCTCATGTTTCCCCCCCTGTCTCGTCTCTCCAGGTGCCCATCACGTTAGGGGTGATACTGAACTCGTACTACGACGTGCGGTTCAACGTGCTGGGCACAGTGTTTGCTTCGCTGGGCGTTCTGGTGACGTCCCTGTACCAAGTGGTGAGTAAATATCCAAACACTGGACTCACATCTGTCTCCAGGACAGGAATAACACGATCTGTCTCTCTCTGTCTGTCTCAGTGGGTCGGAGCCAAACAGCATGAGCTCCAGGTGAACTCCATGCAGCTGCTCTACTATCAGGTACGTAGATAAAAACAGTCTGACTTGAATCTGTGCATGCTGGTGTTAGCTTGTTTTCATTTTAACGCTAACGTGACCGTCCCACCAGGCCCCTCTGTCTTCTGGCTTCCTGCTCTGCGTCGTCCCCCTGTTTGAGCCGCTGACCGGGGACGGAGGAATATTCGGACCCTGGTCTCTGCCGGCTCTGGTCAGACTCACGCGACACAACACCAACACCACCACCAACACACGCTAGCTCCACATTCACATCCACAGGTAACGACGGCGTTTGTCCTCTTGTTGCCTAGGCGACGGTGCTGTTCTCAGGCGTGGTGGCGTTCCTGGTCAACCTGTCCATCTACTGGATCATTGGGAACACGTCGGCTGTCACGTATCCTCAAATACGCCAGTCGCCCGGGGGCACTGAGGGGGCTGGGGTCTCTTTAGGGGGTTTGAGGGTGAAGAAGAAAGTATTATTATTATTATTATACATTAATGATCATATCTATTTATTTATTTATTTATTTAAGTGTGGTTTTGGTTCTGCGTCGTCCTTCTCTTAACTCTCCCTCTCAGCTACAACATGTTCGGCCATTTCAAGTTCTGCATCACTCTGATTGGAGGATACCTGCTCTTCCACGACCCGCTGTCCCTCAACCAGGTGAGCCTTAAACGTCACCGCTCCAACGATTCAGACTCAGCCTTTTATAAAGCTCTACTAAGTCTGTCCCGTGTCCGTGTCTGTGTCTCAGGCGCTGGGGATCCTCTGTACTCTGGCGGGGATTCTGTCCTACACTCACTTCAAGCTGGCCGAACAGGAAGAAGGGAAGAGCCGCCTTGCTCAGCGGCCGTAGGCGGACGCAGTGACCGGGCCCAGAGACCTCTTTATAGATTTTTATCAATCATTTTTATTATGAATATTTTTGTAGGAGAAGAAAGATTTAATTGACTGGTACGACGATGACGACGACGGTACCGTGTGAACTGGAGCTCATCACACCGGCAGCTGGACTCGAAATGAAAATCAGATAATACTGTTTTGTTTTTTTTACGCACAGCTTCCAAAGACTGATTTCCCAGAATCCCTTGCTGCTGCTGCTGCTGCTGTTGCCTGCGGCATGCCCGTCGAAGAACTGCATGCAACCGATGAAACGAGAGAAAGATCAGACGCTGCCTTCAGATATAACTTGGGAGCTTCGTGGAAGTCGTGTACGCGAAATACTGTAGTGGACAGCTAGCACGCTAACGTCCAGCTAACTTAATGTTGGAAATAAACAAAGGCGTAATGAAAGCATGAGGCTGTCGTACATGTTGCTACCACAGACGACATACCTCTTCATTGCTGTATTTGTTTCCTCCTGACGTTTCTTCTCGGGACATTATTTTATTTAAAAAGCTCCTCAAGCTAACAGTCCTACTAATCAGTCCATTTCAGTTTCAGGCTGCTTTTGGTCTCGTTCAGTTTTACTGTAATTTATTTTAATTTTAACTTTTAATTTTATTTGTGTCCGATCGAGTTGAACATCGACAACCGTCTGGCTGAGATTTACTGATTTCTACGTTTTAATTTTTTACCCATCGGACGCATTTTGTACCTCCAGGATGGAAAAAGGTTTGATGAGACGCCGTCGTCTTAACGATGACTGGGATGTTCTGCAGCCTCCTCACTTATAGTCTGTACCGGGACGACTGCTGAATAAAGATGGATTTAGTGGCAGTTTGGACTGATGGTGTCATGATTTCATTGATTGAGACGACTATAGAAGACCTTAAGGCTAAAGGGGAAACGTGTAACGCTCACTACACCAATAAAACCTTCCATTAACATCTGGTCTCTAGTGTCCAGGTGTGAACACTGATCTGGTCTCTAAAGTCCAGGTTAAACAGGTCCAGGTGTGAACACTGATCTGGTCTCTCGAGTCCAGGTTAAACAGGTCCAGGTGTGAACGCTGATCTGGTCTCTAGAGTCCAGGTTAAACAGGTCCAGGTGTGAACGCTGATCTGGTCTCTAGTGTCCAGGTTAAACAGGTCCAGGTGTGAACGCTGATCTGGTCTCTAGTGTCCAGGTTAAACAGGTCCAGGTGTGAACGCTGATCTGGTCTCTAGAGTCCAGGTGTGAATAGGTCCAGGTGTGAACACTGATCTGGTCTCTAGTGTCCAGGTTAAACAGGTCCAGGTGTGAACACTGATCTGGTCTCTAGAGTCCAGGTTAAACAGGTCCAGGTGTGAACACTGATCTGGTCTCTAGTGTCCAGGTTAAACAGGTCCAGGTGTGAACACTGATCTGGTCTCTAGTGTCCGGGTGTGAACACTGATCTGGTCTCTAGTGTCCAGGTTAAACAGGTCCAGGTGTGAACACTGATCTGGTCTCTAGAGTCCAGGTTTAAACAGGTCCAGGTGTGAACACTGATCTGGTCTCTAGTGTCCAGGTTAAACAGGTCCAGGTGTGAACACTGATCTGGTCTATAGTGTCCAGGTGTGAACACTGATCTGGTCTCTAGTGTCCAGGTTAAACAGGTCCAGGTGTGAACACTGATCTGGTCTCTAGAGTCCAGGTTTAAACAGGTCCAGGTGTGAACACTGATCTGGTCTCTAGTGTCCAGGTTAAACAGGTCCAGGTGTGAACACTGATCTGGTCTATAGTGTCCAGGTGTGAACAGGTCCAGGTGTGAACACTGATCTGGTGTCA
This sequence comes from Chelon labrosus, assembly GCF_963514085.1. Taxonomy (NCBI): domain Eukaryota; kingdom Metazoa; phylum Chordata; class Actinopteri; order Mugiliformes; family Mugilidae; genus Chelon; species Chelon labrosus. The sequence continues at coordinate 19,478,954 of NC_140356.1, forward strand.
GTCCACATGTGGAGGTGGTCTGGGACACATGTGACCTCCTTCCTTTGGTAGTGTGAACACACAATGAGTCCTGGGTCACATTAAAGACCACCTACTCAACAGGGCTGATCTGAGGAAGAGGAGTTTAACTCATTCATTCAACCACTGTTAGAAATGATCACATGAATCAGTGATGTCTGTTCATTAGTAATGAGAGCCTTTTAAAAGATTCTGGTCTTGGAGCTGAGAACCAAACTAAACTAGAAACTAATCTGAACTAGAATCAACTAATATTGAAGTATTTAATGAGTCCACTGCTTTCAGTGTGAGAGACTTTACAGCTTGTTCCAAAATATGGATCATTTCCCCGACTCTTACATCAGAGACCTTTATCTGCATCGTTACTCTTTTTTTTCTATATATTTAATGTGAATTTAATACTTTAAAGGACCTTCACTTGTAAAGGATTACTTCACTTATTTCTAGTTTTACAGAAGTAAAGCTGTGAACACTTCCTCCTCCTCTTCCAGCAGTAGGAACATTAATAAAACAGCAGCTACACTGATCTCCTTCATTATAGTTGTAAACTCAACCAAACTGAATCCCTTTAATTTAACTGAAGCAGAGCTCCAGAGGAAACAACAGATCCTTTGTGAAGTTGTTTTAAAGCAACAGTAGTGTTTTTAATTATTTTTTTTCCCCAGGAAACTTTAAACACTCCTTACACTCATTCATTCCTCCCCAGAGATTTCCTCCTCTCCAACACAACCTCGCCGTGTGTGTCGGCGCTCCAGACTGAAACTGTTGAAGCTTTGTTGACAGAGTGTAAGTGGAAAGCAGGACGTCCAGACAGGAGAGCCATTCACTGGAAAACCAGACCTCAGACCGGCCCGTTAAAGTTTAAACCCTCAGCCGTGGAGTCACAGGACGGCCTCGAACGGGACACGTCTGCAGAGGTGGAAAAAAATAAGTGTCTGCTCGCACCGCTGATGTTTACGAGGAGTTAACAGTGACTTTAAACATCTCACATGACTCACATTTAATTGACAGAGTCTGTGAAAGTTCTCAATCATCCAAAAAGAAAAGAAAAAAGTTAAACAGGAACATCTGTGGGTAGCTGGAGGAAACCTGGATCTTGCTTTCTGCTCTGACAGTTCATCGATGTCTAGAAGCTCCAGTCTCAGGTTGTGAACAATCGTGAAACCTCTTGTGGACAGATGTCAGATTATATCTCAGTCCTCCTCCTCATGTTCAGAGAAAGATTTTCCAATCTGACATAGATGTCTTTCTTTACTCCTCTTTCAAACCGTCTGTCTTCTCTAAAGAAGGTTGAAGAAGCGTCAGACTGTGGTAGCACTCACTGGAAGCTACATTAACTCTGATCATGCAAATATGGATCAATTAAAGTCTTATTTATTATCTACAAACTTAACATATGTATTTTTAATAAAACAAAGAGTAAGGCTTCACATAATAGTAACACAAGTGTATTAATGGCTGGAATATGCTCAGATTTCATATATGCACGTGTTGATTTGGGGGTTTTGTGTAAAGATGTGACGATACAGAAAGGCAACCCACAAAAGCTTTTCATGCATGGGGTTTTATTTATTTATTATAACGTGTAATTAGTGTTAATGGCGTTTTTTGTCAGAAATCTGCATATATTAGTTTATGTCGAAGCATATTAGCAAGGTTGTACGCCTTTAAGTGTAATTTCTGACAGGAAATCCTTGCCAGTTATAATTTTATTGTTCACGAGTAGGGTTTTGTGTTTAAAGTTTGTTAAACAGCCTCTGAAAAGTCGCCTAAAAAAGGCAAAAATGCAGCTTTTAGTGGAACATCAACTGTCACCAGCATCACCAGCGCTGGTGCACGAGTAGCCGCCGTAAGCACTGCCTGTATGCGTGTCACAATTTTAAATGGACTAAAATATATAAATACTATAGGCTAAATAACAGTGAAATGACAACTACGACAAAATACAAACGCGCCACTTCATATTAGAATAAATAACCGCAAAAGAAAATAATGACCGCGTATTTTTAGTAAGGCATATTTCGTGGGACCGACACGCCAGGGGTCCTGCAGCGGTTCACACGGAAACCAACGCTAACGACCGATGTTTGTTTTGCTATAATTAGCAGGTAAATATTTTCCTTTTTAAACAATATTTATACGAAAATCACATCTTCTAAGTAGGAATTTGCGTTGCACACTATTCAAAGTTCACATTATAACGAACCAGCGCGCGCTAATTGCTTTATTCGCGCCATGAAAACATTTGTTTACATCGATTTCGCTGCGTTCATTCAAGTGGCCTAGCTAAACGCGCTAGCCGTGCTAATGCTAACTGTGTTTATTATTAATTTGTGTGCGCGTTTAAGCGTTGATGCGTCTCCGCGACACTTAACGCTGACAAATATTGAGCTAAGACGTGTTGCTAACGTTGGAGCTAACGTCTCTGCGCTGCATTTCATAGCTAGGCTAGGTGGCTAACGAGCGGTGACTGCGACGAAGCTGTTGCTGCTGCTACGTGGGTGTGGGTCAGACTAGTCTCAACGGTAGAATTAACGGTTACAGAGTTCAGAGTGATTAATATCAGGGAATTGAGCTGAGATCTTTTACCCACTTGGATAAATGTTGGTTTAAACGAGACTTCCAGATCACCCGGAAGCGGACACGCATGTAGTTTGCATATAATTTGGTTCTGCTTAATTTAGTTGGGAGAAGTTTTGTCTCAGTGTAGCACAGTGTCAGTTATGACCTCTATCTTGTGTCATGTGTCTTTTTAGATGGACTGTCTTAAATTATTGTTTTAAAACAATCTTCGGTTTTTATCTGTGGTTTCATTTTCTGTATTTAAGAAGCAGGAAGCCTCAGACAAAGGTGGTTTATTCCATTTTATAATTACCACCATCAATCAGCTCGTCTGCCAGTTCAGTTTCTTCAGTTAATTCATAGTTTGTGTATAAAATATGGGAGCCGCTATTCCCTGAAGCCAGTCAGCTGTCATGTGTGATGTGCCTCAGTCGGGCTCTCCAGCAGGTTCACCCACCCATGATTAAAAGATTAAAAATAAATGCAGTCTAAGAGTTTACTGTTTATAAAAGAGACACTTGAGCGTCTACGTTGTTGGGCTCTCTGGTGAAAACAAATACCCTCTTGTGTTTTTATTTCGGAGGCTGTGGTTCGTTGGTTTGTTGTAACCAGACTCGGTTCTTCTCAGAGCAGGAGTCCGGGTGGTGGTAGCGCTCCGTTTAGATTCCATTACGGGGCGTATTTCAGCCCAAACAGAGAAAACAAATACCTCTGCACACAATGCATAGTCCTCCAACCAAGCAGAGACATTTTATTGTAAACTAAATCAACTCCAGGACGCTCAGATAACGTGTATCATAGATAAATAAATGCTTTAAATACTTTACTGATCCAAAATGGGAAATTGTTGCGTTACAGCAGCATCACAAGCTGTAGAAAAAGACGGCTACAAAATAATATAGTTATTATAATTAGGGATGCACTGAAATAAAAATTCTTGGCTGAAAACAGAAACAATGAAAGAAATTGTTACGCCAACGAAATCCCACATCTTCTACGAAGAGAACGGCCGATCATTTTAAGGCAGGGATTCTCCAAAGTGTGGTGGGGGTGGGCAGAGATGAAAAATGTAGTTATCTTCTTCTGCGTACAGTATATGTGTAGCTATCTGAGCCACCTGCGCTGCTCTTGAAAAGCCCCAGATAGCACCGTAACCTCTGTGTTATGATGACGGGGTTGTGTTCGCTCCACGGTAACGCGGCTGAAAATAGAAAAAGGGGAACTGCTGATCTGATGCCTCCCCTCTTGAAATGACAGCATTGCACATTTTGCAAATCGCTATCCGTGGGTCTTTCTCAGATATATTGAAATACGTCCACACCGCAGACATGTTGTCCCTTCCAGGCAAGCCCGTGCCCCCCAAAGGTTAGGGTTAGTAGTAAATATATTAAAATGAAAGCAGAAAAACAGCATGAAGGAAAATCTGTCTCTACTTATAGTTATAAAACACCCCTTCCTTCTCTTGTCCTCCGTCCCTCAGTATGCCTGCTGAACGCAAGCGCTCAGTCAACATGGACGAGAAAGACGTTTGCACCTTCACCGCCAACAAGGAAAAAGAGAAGGACAGAGAGGGCGAGAGGAGGCCGGCGTCGGCCCGGGACAAGGCGAAGGATGAGGCCAAGGTGAGCGGCGGCAAGAAGGATGGCGGTGGTGGCGGTGGCGGCGGCGGCAAGGAGGAGAAGAGGAAGCGCCTGGAGGAGGAGAAGAGGAAGAAGGAGGAGAAGGAGCGGCGGAAGAAGGAGGAGGAGAAACAGAAGGCGGAGGAGGAGCAGAAGAAGAAGGAGGAGGAGGAGAAGAAGCAGCAGGAGGAGGAGGAGAGGAAGCTGCAGGAGGAGGAGGCCAAGCGACAGCGAGAGGAGGAGGCAGCGCTCCTGAAGTAAGTTCTCTGTTGATGCCGATAAATTAACGTCAGACTGAGCAGCATCAACATCTCAGCATCATGTTTATTTATCACATGTCAATGCTCCACATTCTAAATGCATGTTGCATCGTTACATCTGCAGGGAGAAAGAGGAGGGTCATCAGCTGCACCAGGAGGCCTGGGAGCGCCACCAGTGCAGGAAGGAGCTCCGCGGCAAGAACCAGAACGCTCAGGAGGGCCGTCCCGAGGAGGCCTTCTTCACCCGCCTGGACTCCAACCTGAAGAAGAACACGGCCTTCGTGAAGAAGCTCCGCACGCTCACCGAGCAGCAGCGCGACTCGCTCTCCAACGACTTCGCCTCGCTCAACCTCAGCAAGTACATCGGCGAGGCGGTGAGCTCGGTGGTGGAGGCCAAGCTGAAGATCTCCGACGTGGGCTGCGCCGTCCACCTGTGCTCCCTCTTCCACCAGCGCTACGCCGAGTTCGCCCCGCTGCTGCTGCAGGCGTGGAAGAGGCACTTCGAGGCGAGGAAGGAGGACAAGGCGCCCAACGTGAGCAAGCTGCGCACCGACCTGCGCTTCATCGCCGAGCTCACCATCGTCGGCCTGTTCACGGACAAAGAGGGCCTGTCGCTCATTTACGAGCAGCTGAAGAGCATCATCGGGACCGACCGCGAGACGCACACCCACGTGTCGGTGGTGATCAGCTTCTGCAAGCACTGCGGGGACGACATCGCCGGCCTGGTGCCGCGCAAAGTCAAGCTGGCGGCGGAGAAGTTCGCCTTGACCTTCCCTCCGAGCGAGATCATCAGCACGGAGAAGCAGCAGCCCTTCCAGAACCTGCTGCGGGAATACTTCACGTCCCTCACCAAACACCTGAAGAAGGACCACAGGGAGCTGCAGAACATCGAGCGGCAGAACAGGTGGGTCCCCCCAAGTGAGAGTCCTGATCTTAAACGTCCTAGAGTTGGTCTCCTGTTGCTTCCTAAAGTCTTTCCTGGTCTAAATCGTTCAGTCAAAGTTAATGTAGTGTGGAGAGGGTAGCTGGTACCTTGTGTTCTCTACTCCAGAAATGTTCTGGTCATCCAACGCTGCCATAAACTCCCTAACCCTCTCTGGAAGATGTTTCTCCTTGACGCTGTCTCCAGGAAACTTTTCTCTTCTTTTAAACGTTCAGTGTTTGTTGTTTGGTGATTTAAGATACTCTGAATCACGACTGAGCTTTCCCCTCCTCTTCAGGCGCATCCTGCATTCCAAAGGTGAGCTGAGTGAGGACAGACACAAGCAGTATGAGGAGTTTGCCACCTCCTACCAGAAGCTGTTGGCCAACACTCAGTCTCTGGCCGACCTGCTGGATGAAAACATGCCGGAGCTGCCGCAGGACAAGACCGTGCAGGAGGGTGAGTGGCCCTTCACTTCCAGGATGATCCAGGATATTTGTCTGGTGTCTTTTTTTTTAATTTAAGATTTTGTTTTGTTCCCTCAGAGCACGGTCCCGGCATCGACATATTCACCCCTGGTAAACCCGGGGAGTACGACCTGGAGGGAGGAATCTGGGAAGACGAAGACGCTCGTAACTTCTACGAGAACCTCGTGGACCTGAAGGCCTTCGTCCCCGCCATCCTCTTCAAGGACAACGAGAAGAGCGGCCAAGGCAAAGACAAGGACGACGCCAAAGGTACGTTTGTTATAAATCCACAGACAGACAGAAGGTGAAAGAGTTTTATTCTGAGTGCTGCTTCTGTCGCCGGTTTCAGAGGGGAAGGATGCGGCGAGCACGACGGAGGAGCTGGAGCTGGAGCTGGAGGCACTGGACATCGCAGACGAACCTCTGGAGCTGGAGGGGTCGGACGAGGTGGAGAACGAAGAGCTGGCCAAGAAGCTGCTGGACGAGCAAGGTAAACACGAGCCGCTCACGGTGCGTAGCTGCACAGGGAAGAGCGCCAACGTGAATCCTCTACGTGTTTGTTTGTAGAACAAGAGGACGAGGAGGCCAACACGGGGTCACACCTGAAGCTCATCGTGGACGCCTTCATCCAGCAGCTTCCCAACTGTGTCAACAGAGACCTCATAGACAAGGTGAGAGACGCGCCAACCAACTTCATACGTGACACAAAAGGAGCAGGTTATTGTTAATAAATAAACTCTTGTGCTGGCTCCTGTAGGCTGCCATGGACTTCTGCATGAACATGAACACCAAGTCTAACAGGAGGAAGCTGGTCCGAGCCCTCTTCACCGTTCCCAGGCAGAGGTGAGGCTCCGACCCAAACATCTGTCCAACCTGCGCGAGTCCTTTAAGTGAAGAGAGGCAGGAAATAAGCTGCCAGTCAAACAAAACTCTTCAAATAAATAAAGACACACCCTCAAATCACAGAGATTAGTTTTATCTCGGGACTTCTGACGTTTTTACTACACGTCCACAGGTAAAACTAATCCTGTCCAAACAAAATACAAGTGTTTACAAAAGTGTTGCAGCCACTGTTGATCAACCGTCCACGTCCAGTACCGTCAACCGCCACAACGGGGCGCTATCATCACATTGGACTCGTTCTCTCCTCGCAGGTTGGATCTTCTGCCCTTCTACTCTCGCCTGGTGGCAACCCTGCACCCGTGCATGTCGGACGTGGCCGAGGACCTGTGCTCCATGCTGAAGGGAGACTTCAGGTTCCATGTACGTGATTTATTATTTAATCATGTGTCGGACGAGAAGCCGAAAACCAAATCCGTCTGTAAGAAGGTTTTAAGATGATGTTTGATTTGTTTCCTCAGATCCGGAAGAAGGACCAGATCAACATCGAGACCAAAAACAAAACGGTGCGGTTCATCGGGGAGCTGGCCAAGTTCAAGATGTTCTCGAAGACGGACACGCTTCACTGTCTGAAGGTGTGAGATCTGCGCCCGTCTTTAGACACGTACAGGAAGTTTTCTCAGCGTTGCCCTGATGTGTTAAACCTGTCGATGCTCCCGACAGATGCTGCTGTCTGATTTCACCCATCACCACATCGAGATGGCCTGCACGCTGCTGGAGACCAGCGGCCGCTTCCTCTTCAGGTCGCCCGACTCCCACCTGCGCACCAGCGTCCTGCTGGTTAGTACAAACCCTCCTCACGGCAACGCTTTTGTTTTAAATACACCTAAAAATGAGGACACCTGTTAAACGACGGTCGAAGCAGCTTGAATATTTAAATTGCGAGGATGCAGCGCTGGGTTTAATGACTCAATAACTGTTCTGATACTGAATCCTTCACTAAAGTCGTCTTTCAAGATAAAAAAAATGTAAATTTATGAATTTAATCTGCTTTGTGCTGCACGTTATTTAGAAAAAATCCAGTACAAACTGAATAAAACCCTAAAAGAATAGTTAAATTAATAATCAAGTAGTAGTTAGAAGTGTGCATCGGCCACCGGTCATTTAAAACTGAAGACTTGGATGAAACTACTCAAAGAAAACTCAACAAATCCAGTTGTTTCAGCTTTGATTTTGAATAAACTATGACAGAGGATCTACACAGACGTAAGGATCATTTAAAGTACCGCAGGACATAGACAAAATTTCACCAAAGACAAGTCGTACAAATGTTTGTATCTCTGAACCTCGTCAGTTAACCTTCCCTCGATGTGTTCCATCTTTATTGGTCCAAAACAATCAATTAGAAAACTGCAGAGATGGAGAAACAGCCGAAAATACTAAAGAGGAAACACACTACTACCAAGTGGACCAATCACAGTGCTGGGGAAGGTTTATGTTAGTTACGGTGCTAGGGTCTACGTAGGGGCCTGCGTTATCGTTGTAGCCTCTGCATCAACTTAACACAGAAGTATAAACTGCCTGTTAGTCGTTGCATAAATCAAACAGGGTTTCCAATTTAATGTTAATATTAATGTATCTTTGTGTTATTACAGTGATTTAAAGACGGACTGATACAAAAGCACATGATCTGATTCTAGTTGGGATAGCTTCATAACTAGAGGCTTTTATTAAGACAGTAGAATCAACTGCCTCCTCAAAAACAGGAAATGAAATTTTGTGGGAGACACTGAATCAAACTTATCTAAAGATCAGTTAACCTTCCCTCCATGTGTTCCATCTTTATTGATCCAAAACAATCAATTAGAAAACTGCAGAAATACTAAAGAGGAAACCCGCTACTACCAAATGGACCAATCACAGAGGCGGGGAAGGTGCATGTCAGTCACGGTGCTAGGGTCTACGTAGGTTCCCTGCGTTGTCGGCATAGCCTCTGCCTCTGCAACTTAACACAGAAGTCTAAACTGCCTATTAGTAGTTGAACAAAATCAAACAGGGTTAATGTTAATACCAGGGTCTAATTACTCTGCTATGATCTCGTAATGAATCGGAAGTATTTCTGCACATCTCAAACTACGTTGTGCATGCGTCGTCGTTGCGTCTCTCCCTCCCCTCCCGTTCCCAAATCCGCCTCTCCCTCCACCCACACTGGTCTCCCCCCTCCTGCTCTGTCCTGAATTTAACCTGACGGAGAAAACGGCACAGACGACTCTCGTTTTAAAACCTGATGTTTGTGCTCTTGATTTGTTTAGACCACGGAGATTCACAATTATTTTAAGAGTTGGTCAAAAAACTGGAGGAAACGACTCCAGACACAACATGAAGGAGCTGAACTTTAGTTAGATTGACAGTCATTATGTCAGTTTACTATAAATTATACTTATTCTTTAGTTAATCTTACAGACATTTGTCCGTAGAACACCACGTCTCAACAGTGTTTTGTTCAGTATTAATGTAGATGAACTGAACTATTTGTCTCTAAATCCAATATCTTCGTGTTAAATACATTTCACTGTGCGTTGTACTATGTATAACTGTGCATGTGACAATTAAAACCTATCTTATCTTATCTTATTACGGTGATTTAAAGACGGACTGATACAAAAACACATGATCTGATCCTAGTTGGGATAACTTCATAACTAGAGGCTTTTATTAAGACAGTAAAATCAACTGCCTCCTCAAAAAAAGAGAAACACTGAATCATCAGCGTTATCTAAAGATCAGTTTGTTGTCTGTAACTCCCCAACCTTTAACCCCCCCCACCCCACCCCTGTCTGCGCTCCAGGAACAAATGATGCGTAAAAAGCAGGCGCAGCATCTGGACGCCCGCTACGTGACCATGGTGGAGAACGCCTACTACTACTGCAACCCGCCGCCCATGGAGAAGACGGTGAAGAAGAAGAGGCCGCCGCTGCAGGAGTACATCCGCAAGCTGCTCTACAAGGACCTGTCCAAGGTCACCACCGAGAAGGTGCTGAGGCAGATGCGCAAGCTGCCGTGGCAGGACCCCGAGGCCAAGGGCTACCTCATCTGCTGCATGGTCAACATCTGGAACGTCAAGTACAACAGCATCCACTGCGTGGCCAACCTGCTGGCCGGCCTGGTGGCCTACCAGGAGGACGTGGGCATCCATGTGGTGGACGGGGTGCTGGAGGACATCCGGCTGGGTATGGAGGTAAGAAGAGACAGCTGGTCTGTTAAGGTCATTGTGTTGTTGATGTTTTTGTCGTGTGACTCCTCGTCCTATGTCCTGTGTCCGTCCCCCAGGTCAACCAGCCCAAGTTCAACCAGCGGCGCATCAGCAGCGCCAAGTTCCTGGGCGAGCTCTACAACTACCGCATGGTGGAGTCGGCGGTCATCTTCCGCACCCTCTTCTCCTTCATCTCCTTCGGGGTGAATCAGGATGGCAGCCCCAGCCCCCTGGACCCTCCCGAACACCTCTTCCGCATCCGCCTCGTCTGCACCTTGCTGGACACCTGCGGCCAGTACTTCGATCGGGGCTCCAGCAAACGGAAGCTGGACTGTTTCCTCATCTACTTCCAGGCATGTCTGGTTTTTAACCTTTGACAATAGCAGAAGAAGAAGAAGACGACTCCTGCTACTACTACTATTTCTTCTTCTTCTTCCTTAGGGCGTTTAAGATCAGATTATGGGGCTGTAATTCTTGATCGGGACGTTCCAAGTCTCTAATAATAATAAAAGTGAAATAAACGAGGCTACGTTTGTGTTTCTGCAGAGGTACATCTGGTGGAAGAAGAGCCTGGACGTCTGGACCAAGGACCACCCGTTCCCCATCGACATCGACTACATGATCAGCGACACTCTGGAGCTGCTCCGGCCCAAGATGAGGCTCAGCTGCTCCATGGAGGAGGCCACCAAGCAAGTCACCGACCTGGAGAGGGAGGTGCTCGTCAAACTCGGTAGGATGAGGCGAACGCCGGGGGGGGGGGGGGGAAGGGGGGAGTGGGGGTTTAAATCCGTGTCGGCGTAGTCCCGCCGGTCGAGCCGCTCTCGCAGCATTCCCCGGTGTGTGGGAGGACGGCGGCGATTCATCACTCGTCTCTGTTTATTATCTGTCTGACGGGTTTAACTCAGTGAAACAGGCGCATACCAAACAGCCACCGGCGTGACGAGTCAACACCTCGGGCTTCACAATCGTGAATCAAACAGATGTCATTAATTCTGAGCCTTTATAGACGTTAATTGAGCCCAAATATAGTCATGAGTGTTAAGTTTCAAGCTGCTTGGTTTCTAGATAGAAGCAGGAAGTGCACATTAAAGCGGGGACTGATCTGTGGTGCATTCAGGATGAAATGCATAAAAAAAAAAATGGACAAACAGGAAGCGTGTCCCTCTAATCGCGGTAGATTATCGTACAGAGGAGCTCAGTTATCTCATGGTTCTTGTGTAACTTTAACCACCGGGGAGGGGAAAACAGGATGTGGTTAGTAGTGGGCACAGACACGCAGCTGGGACGGGTGGAAGCCTCCACAGTGGGGCGCCGGAGAGCTGATGGGACGTCCCGAGTCTGAATCTGCACTCTGTCTGAAGTTATAAACGAGACAAATTGGGAAAAACGTTGGAAAAGTGGAAGGATTTGACTTTGACAGGAGGTAAATCGTGACGTCTGGACGTCTGAGCATCTTCGTTGTTGGTTTTTATCAAACGTGGTGCAGGGAGGAAGGAGAAGCTGTGAAGACGGGATGCAATAAAAAAAAAAGGAATGGTTCAGGAACAGTTTAAGGCAGGGGGGTCAGACTCATTTTAGATCAGGGGGTCGGACCAGTAGCAGGAAAGATTAATAACCTGCAACAGCAACTCCAGATTCTTCCTTTGTTTTAGTGCAAATAAGAACATTATGGAGTTTTTCGGTTAAGGTGCACTTTCTTCTTCTTCTTCTTCTTTCTTCTTCTTCTCCTCTTCCTTTGTAAATTCATTCTGCGTGCCAGATTGGACCCTCTAGCACCCCTGGTTTAAGGTGTTGTCTTCAGCCTCCAAATCTCCAAACCAAAATGTAGTTCCAAACAACATTAAACACCTTAAACCGGTCTCAGTTTTACCTAGAGACTCTTCGTAGGAGCCCGACCTCGAGGTTTCTATCCAGTTTTAGGTGGCCGCTACCAGTGAGCTACCAACAACATGACGTAAACGCCAACTAATGCACATAAATAATACATAACTGTGGGTTTTATTGTCCCACATGTCAGTCTTTAATAGATGAGGCTGATAAAATGTATTAAATTGAAATTAACATGACATTAAGATGTGTTTAAGATTAAATGTGGTGAATCAGAATCAGCGTGGACAGGAGGCTTGATTATTATTATTATATATGGGCTTTAAAGCATGTGAACCGTTCCTTTCAGGAGCTTTTCTTTGTCTTAAAGTGTAAAGTACAAAGTGCAAAGCTTCAGGTTTGTAAGAGGAGAAGAAGAGGAAGCAGGAAGCGTTCATGCTGCAGGCGTATCTCACTCTGCAGCCTGATAACAGCTCCGGAGCTACCGGCTTTGTTTGACAGTTTCAAGGTGTTCACCTGGAATGTGCCGAGAGGAACGTGAAGCCAGCGCTCCACCCTCTTGAGAAAGTGACGGGACGGGAGGCCCGGGGCAGGAGGTGACCCGAGCACCGACCTAAAACTACCTGACGGAGCAAACGGCGCTGCTTCAGCCAAGTAGAAGTATCAGAGGAGGTCACAGGGCTCAGAGGTTAGGAGCAAAGTGGATCAGTCACTGTGGTCAGGTCATGACCCGTTGCCACGGAGACGGAATCAAATGATGTGATCGGATGTTCACATCAAGACATCAGTCACTGTAGAACTTCACTGATGATGAGGAGCATCACATCTACTGGAAATAGAACAGAAGAAGAAGAAGTAAGGGAGGAAGGAAGGATGGAAGGAGGAGAAAGAAAGGAGGGAAGCAAGGAGAAATGAATCAAGGAAGGAAGGAAGGAAGAAAGAAGGAGGAAGGAATGAAGGAGGAGAAGGGAAGGAAGGAAGAAGGAGAAAGAAAGAAACGAAGGAAGGAAGGAAGGAGGAGAAAGAAACGAAGGAAGGAAGCAAAGGAAGGAGGAGAAGGGAAGGAAAGGAGAAAGAAAGGAGGGAAGGAAGGAGGAGAAGGGATGGAAGGAAGGAGGAGAAAGAAACGAAGGAAGGAAGCAAAGGAAGGAGGAGAAGGGAAGGAAGGAAGGACAAGAAGGGAATGAAGGAAGGGAGAAAGGAAGGAAGGAGGAGAAAGAAACGAAGGAAGGAAGGAAGGAAGGAGGAGAAAGAAACGAAGGAAGGAAGGAGGAGAAGGGAGGGAAGGAAGGAAGGAAGGAAGGAAGGAAGGAAGGAGGAGAAGGGAGGGAAGGAAGGAAGGAAGGAGGAGAAAGAAGGAGAAAGACGTAAGGGACGGGAAAGGAAGGAAGGAAGGAAGGAAGGAGGAGGAAGGACGGAGGAGAAAGGAAGAATGAGAAAGAAGTAAGGGACGAGAAAGAAGGAGAAAGGAAGGAAGGACAATGGAGAAAGAAGAAGACAAAGAAGAAGAGGAGGAAAAATAGAAAGAGGAGGAAGAAGAGGAGGGAGGACATGCTGTCTGGCTGTCCTCCCTCCAGATGTCCTCCATCCAGAGACGTCTCCGTGGTCATTAGGACAAAGGTTTACACCTCCACCTCTGATTAGATTAGTCGTCTCAGCTTTTCACTGGGTAAACAACCACAGACCGGTCTCCATGGAAACGCTGCCAGCGTTCACGTGTCCGATTCAGCTTCAGCTTCAGCTTCAGCCAGAAAGTACGATTAGTTTAGTTAATGTTGTGTGAACGGAGAGAGTTTGATTGATGGAGGCGAACCTCCTCTGAACAGCAGCGCCATTGTTTCCTGTCATACTTTAAACGGGACGGGGCATTCCTCAGCGCCCGGCTCACTCCAGACCTGATCTTCAGCTCTCATACCTTCATGCCTGACTTCATTCCTCTGAGCCGTCAAGCACCATTGCATAATAGGTTTCACCTGCCGTCCAGGTTCTGTTGTGAGTCTGAACAGTCTGTTTCTGTTTTGTTTTCGTGTTAAGGTCTGGCCATGGAGAAGGACGGCCGCTCCAGCGCCATGAGCGAGGGCGAGGGCCTGGACGAGGAGGACGACGACGACGACGAGGAGGGAGGGGCCGAGACCGAGGAGCAGTCGGGCAACGAGAGCGAAATGAACGAACAGGAAGAGGACGTGAGTCTGAACTGACCGGACCAGTCTGTCCTCTCAGACATGTCCCCGCTCAGATTAAGTTGGCAGCTGGAGGGGACGAGTAAATAAACCTGACTGACGTTTCTGGGACAAGCACCATATATATATACACACACATATACACCAATCAGCCACAACATTATGACCACTGACAGGTAAATAACATCGACCATCTTGTGACAGTTCAGTGTTCTGTTGGGAAACTTTTGAACCTGGCATTCATTGGTGTGGATGTTACTTAGACATGTAGCCCCCACCTAGACCAGACCAATATTAGGAAGGTGGTCATAATGTTATGGCTGGTTGGTGTGCGTCCAAGTCCGGTTGCAGTCTCCACTTATTAAAAACTATAACTGAGATCTGTTTATGATTCATTTAAAGTTTTTCTTCACAATCCGTCACCGTTCCTCTTTCTCTCTCCTGCAGGACGGCTCGGAGAACGAGGAAGAGGAGCGGGAGGAAGAGGAGGAGGAGAACACCGACTACCTGACCGACTCCAATAAAGAAAACGAGACGGACGAGGAGAACAACGTAAGATCAGACTAGCCCGGTAGAGTAGGTGGTCTCTAATGTGACCCGGGACTCAAAGGAATGAGGTCATGAGTGTCTCAGATCACCTCCACATGTTTTTATTAATAACCTCTGGAGCAAATGTTAATATTTTAAATATGTCTGCCGGCGTGCAGGAGGTCACCATCCGCGGCGGCGGTCTGAAGCACGTGGCCTGCGCCGAAGACGAAGACTTCATTCAGGCTCTGGACAAGATGATGCTGGAGAACCTGCAGGTAGGACGTCCTGCTGCTCAGCTGTCAGCTAAAGCTTAAAACTTAAACTTGTTCGCCTGTTATAGAACATGTTTTTTTTTTGTCATTGCAGCAGCGCAGCAGCGAGGCGGTGAAGGTGCACCAGCTGGATGTGGCCATTCCTCTGCAGCTGAAGAGTCAGCTGAAGAAGGGAGGCTCCGGGCAGCAGTGCATCGGGGAGGGAGAGTCGGACATCTCTGACACCATGCAGTTCGTCATGCTGACTCGCAAGGGAAACAAGCAGCAGGTAAAAAAAATGGCCCGAGACACTCTGCGTCCTGCTTTGGCTCTAGATCAAGACTTTCATTTTACTGCACGATAGATATTTAGTCCTGGACCACCGGTTGTGTTTTCCCGTTCCACACCAATGAATGAATGCCAGGTCCAGAAGCTTCACAGCAGAACATTGAACTGTCACAGGATCAGTCAGTGGTCATAATGTTGTGGCTGCATAGTTTGTTTTAAAGGAAGTGGAGCTGAGGGAATTTAAGGTAGAACTATTTATTTATTTACTGCTGCTTCCGTGTTTCTTTTATTCATTGCTATCGGTCGTTGTCCCAGAAACGTCAATCAGGTTTTTACACTTCTTCTTCTTCTCTTGTTTTAATGGCGGTCGGCTAGTGGCAAAGCTGCCAAAAATTGAAGAAGAAGGAGAAGGAGGGGGAGAAGTAAGAAAGGAAGGAAGAATGAGAAAGAGAGTAAGGAGGAAAGAAAAGGAGAAAGTAAGAGTGAAAGAAGGGAGGAAAAGGGAAGAAGGCTAAAGGAAAGAAGAAGGAGATAAGATGGAAGGATGGATGGTGGAGAAAGAAGGAGACAAAGAAGTAAGGAAGGGAGGAAGAATGAGAGAGGAAGGAAGGAAGGAAGAAAGATGGAGAGGGGAAGGAAGGAGGGCAAAGAAAGGAACGAAGAAGGAAGGCAAAGAAGTAAAGGAGGAGGAAGGAAGGAAGGAGGAAAGGAACGATAATGGAGAACGTAGACAAAGAAGTAAGGAAGGAAGAATGAGAGAGGAAGGAAGAAGGAAAGAAAAGGAGAAAGAAAGAAAAAAGGGAGGAAAAGGGAAGAAGGCTAAAGGAAAGAAGGAGACAAAGAAGTAAGCAGGAAGAATGAGAGAGGAAAGAAGGAAGGAAGAAAGATGGAGAGGGGAAGGAAGAAGGGCAAAGAAAGGAACAAAGAAGGAAGGCAAAGAAGTAAAGGAGGAGAAAGGAAGGAAGGAAGGATGATGGAGAAAGAAGTAGGAAAGGAACAAAGAATGGAAGGGGAAAGGAAGGAGGGAAGATGGAGAAGGAAGGAAGAAGGCAAAAGAAAGGAAGGAAGGAAGGAAAATGAGTAGAAGGGAGGAGGAAGGAAGGAATGATAATGGAGAAAGGAGACAAAGAAGGAAGGAAGAATGAGAGAGGAAGGAAGGAATAATAAGAGAGCCACGGCTATAAACAGTTGTATTTTCCTCCAGAGCATCAGTTCTTCTTTATCAGCTACTACTACTGCTTCTTCTTCTCTTGTTTTAATGGCGGTCAGCTAGTGGCATAGCTGCCAGAAATTGCAGAAGAAGAAGAAGAAGATGTCTGCTGTGTGGAAGAACTTTACTCTGGGAAATAATGACGTCAAACAGGAAATTTGTGAATTATTCAGTGTGGATGTTTGATGAAGGTGTAGAGGTAGAGGAGGAGAGAACAAGGTACCAGGTCTCCACTGGACTGGACTGAATCCAGTGGACTCTAGGAGAAGACAAGGAAGACAAGGACAGGCTTTAGGACGCTACAGGAGACCAGCTCTAGGACATTTAACAAACTCCGTCTCACACACTGGACCCAGTCTGACGGAGCCCAGTGATAATATTGACTCTGGATGTGTGTGTTTGTCAGGACCAGCAGTGAGGACATGTCTTCTGGACTATTTAAAGGTTTAAAAAACAAGAAGTAACTCTGGGACAAACCTGGTCTTGTACAGTTTGGTCAATCGCCCCATTCACACCCACACACACACACACCCAAACACACACACTCACTCAGTGGGACCGGTGACGCAACCTTCAGCTGGACGTGAAGTCGTATTAGGATCAACTTCTGGGTTCAACGTTGCTTCTCCCAGCAGAACACTGAACTGTCACAAGCTCAGTCAGTGGTCATAATGTTGTGGCTGCATAGTTTGTTTTAAAGGAAGTGGAGCTGAGGGAATTTAAGAGACTATTTATTTACCGCTGCTTCCGTGTATCTTTTATTCACCGCTATCAGTCCTTGTCCCAGAAACGTCAATCACGCTTTTACACTTACCAAGAAAAATAAATGTCTTTTAAAAGATGCAACGCACCGAAGAGTCAGCTGCTCCCGGCGCTCACGGGGTTAAAAGGTGCCGCCAAGTGTTAGAAATGCGAGGCGTGTGCTTTAGCTGCAGCAGCAGCAGCGGCGGCGGTGGAATGTGTGGTTTCAGGGCAGAGGCTGGTGGTTGCAGCGTGAGGGTGTGTCCGGCTCTCGGCCGCCAGGACTCTGAGGTTTTAACGGAGCGTTGAGTCAACGCTGCTTCACTCTGCAGCCAGACGCACACCAGAGCAACGACATGAGAGCAGCGACATGAGAGCAACGACATGAGAGCAGCACAGAGCATCCTTGTCGTTACTCTCTCTCTCTCTGTAGACGCTTCACCGTGGCGCTCTGCAGCAGAGGATAAAAGAATCCTGTGTGTCTTCACGGCCTCACACCTTCTCTTACCGCTCTTAGATCCGAAGCTAGTTCAGTTTTACGTCGGTGTGGACGAACAAATCAGATTTATTTTGTGATCTTTAGCTTGTTTCCCCTCATGTTTCCAGTCTTTGTGCTAAGCTAAGCTAACTGAGCGCTGTTCTAGTATTTCAAGTTCAGTTTTAGACTAATTTTAAAAAGCAAAAATACAAACTTTCGTCTTTTTAAGATGTGAAAAAAAGAAAATGGAAACTTGATTATTTGATTCAGTCAAGTCTTTCAAGGTTGTATATAAGTATGTAGCTTTAGGCCGTTAGCTTAGCTTAGCACAAAGATTGAAAGCGGGAGGAAACAGCTATCCTGTCCACTTTGATTCTGACACCTGTTCACCTGTTCACCTGTTCACCTGTCTGATGTTCCTGGTCAACAGTACAAGATCCTGAACGTGCCCCTGTCCTCACACCTGGCGGCGAACCACTTCAACCAGCAGCAGGCCGAACAGGAGGAGCGCATGAGGATGAAGAAGCTCACCCTGGACATCAACGAGCGCCAGGAGCAGGAGGACTACCAGGGTACGGCTTTAACGTTTAAAAAATAAATAAAATAAATAAATAAATGCTAAGGTGACTTGACGTCTCTGTAACGAGGAAACTGGAAATCCATCAAACGGCTCACGTGTGTTTGCAGAAAATTGCTTGAAGTTTTTTTTTTTAAAAACACAAAACACGAGCCAGTTTCCTGGTTACCCTTTCTGCGGTCGCAACAAATCTGGAAACAAAAGTTGACCAACAGGGCGATCACGGAAGAAATGAAAGCGTCAGGGCGTGTCGTTCCGCTGCGTCTCTTCTGTGAGGACTGATTTGATAAGTTGATAAGAAAAAGTAGATTTCTTTCCGCCTTCTCTTTGCCCCCAGATCCCGCTACGCCCGCTTTTATCGTGAGTCAGATTTGATTCAGATTTAAACTCGGAAAATCACAGAGACTCTGTTTTCTGTCTGCTAGCATTAGCGTTAGAAATAGCATTAGCATTAGCATTAGCAATGCTACCTTTTTTCCTCCCAGCTTGTTGTCTACACATCAACCGGGCAGAACTTTTTTTATTTCTCATGTCGTGACCGGCAACTATTCTGCGATTGGTCAGAAATCGGAAATCGGAAGTGGGCGTGGTTAAATCGGAAATGCTAGCGGGCGCTCCGTTAGCTCCCAGATGCTAATATTCGCAGCGTGACCGCTAATCTCTCCTGGGTAAAGATCGGCATGCTGTGCGTGATCCGACGTCGTTGTCGTGACGACCGGCCGACGTCTGAAAATAATACGAAAAGTGCCTCTCGCCGTCTGTTTACCGCAACTGACATTTGCTGCAGTGGGAGGGGCCTGTTAGGACTTCCCCGGAGTTTCTCGTGAAGTATAAATTTCCTGGCCGGAACGAACTTTTTTCTTGTTCTCACAGCGCTAGGAGCGAGATTTCTTTAGCTAACGTCTTGCCGCTAACAAATAGCACGTTAGCTCACCTTTCATAAATGTGTTGCTGCACATTTCTAGCTGGCAACATGTCATCTGGATTTCATCATGTTTCAACCGCTACTGGATAGTCCTGCAACCAATCAGAGACATTTACTTGTAAACAAATTTGCCACATTAAGCCCCGCCCACACGATCTGATTGGCCCAGTAGATCTTTGCTGAAGCAGAATCGGACCAAACTCAAACTTTCCACCGCAAAGAATTTGTGTGCGGGGAAGTTTCTCCGACTTTTTAGTCATAAGTAGATTCACCAGGAATATTTCTCACGTGATTAATGTTTTACCTTCTCATGTTACAGAGATGATGCAGTCTCTGGCCCAGCGTCCCGCTCCGGCCAACACCAACCGCGAGCGCCGGCCACGCTACCAGCACCCCAAAGGCGCTCCAAACGCCGACCTCATCTTCAAGACCGGAGGAAGGTGAGACGAGACCCCGCCCCGATCGGTGTCGTCACCGCTTACAAAAAAACCCCCAGAAAGAATGAACCTGAAGCAGCTTTATGTCGGATTAGAGTTAATTATCTCACGAACTGACGAGCCGCGCTGGTTTCTCTTTGAACAGAGGCAGAACAGAAAGTCGTGACAAGAGAGACAGGAAAGACGAGCAGCAGGGAAACCACAGATACAGAATGACACAGCGTAGGACTGATTATCACACAGAGAAGCCTCCAGGTCACTTTTAGAGAAAAAACACAGAGTTCTCGTTTACATTCGCACTATTACTGGTTCTGATTTTCAGGTGCAAAGAGTCCAGGAGGGATTATTTATCTTTAAAAACTGTGGAACCTTTATTTTTTTCTTTTGTAAATAAAGATTAGTTCACGTTTGTTCTTAAACACCAGAAGCAGCTTGTGTATTTTCTCTTGCATCTTTAAAGCCGAATAACACAACTAACCATCGTCCAGTACTTTCCTTATTGTTTGATATTTTTTCCACTAATGTGAGATTTTCTGACGAGGTTTGTCTTCATACGTTCGATTAAAAGAATATATTCAAACAGAAAGTATTATTATTGCACTATAAAACATCACTGTTGCACCGGCCTGCCGCCTCTCAAACTAGACTCCCCAAACTAGCCCCTAAAATGATTTTAAAGGTGTTTCAGAGGCATTTTTTAATGTTAATTAACATAAAATATAATAAAAGCAATTAGGCAGGGAAAAACTGTTTGTCAGGGATTTAATTTAATGGATTTTACCCATTAACACTCAACTAATGGGTCATCTAGCGGCTAAAAGTGGTGGAGGAGACCAAAAATAGAGCAAAAAGAGAGAATATTGGACACAAATAGTACTCAGAATTACTTGTTGGCCCAAAAAATTCATTTATGCAGGTTTAATATTTCGGTCCTGGTCAATTTGGGAACATCCACAGTTGCTTTAATATGTTTTCTTGCTGATTCTTTGGGCTAACCTCAGGTCTCAGACTAGTCTCAGCTCTTTGATTAGCTGTCCGGCTACAGCTTTTTAAACTGAGTTTATTTTCCAGGTATTTTGGACTTTTATTCAAAAGGGACCATGAAGAGAAAGTAGTTTGGGCATCCAGGAACAAAATCGGTCAAAGCGGTGTTAATTAAATTGCACTCGGCACCACAAACACTCAACTATTGCCTTGGATGTATGGCTACGACTTTAACGACGAGTTTAGCTTGTCAAAAACCAAAAATAGAGCAAAAAGAGAGAGAATATCGGACCCAAACATAACTCAAAATTACTTGTTTGCCAAAAAAAATTAATTTGGAGTGTCATTGCTATGGGTTGGGGGTGCCTGGTCTGGTCTAGGTGGGTGCTACATGTCTAAGTAACATCCACACCAATGAATGCCAGGTCCAGAAGTTTCCCAGCAGAACATTGAACTGTCACAAGATCAGTCAGTGGTCATAATGTTGAGGCTGATCAGTGTATTTGTGGAAGAAAGTGCATAGTTTGTTTTAAAGGAAGTGGAGCTGAGGGAATTTAAGAGACTATTTATTTAGCGCTGCTTCCGTGTATCTTTTATTCATCGCTATCAGTCGTCGTTACAGAAACGTCAATCATGCTTTTACGCTTACCAAGAAAAATAAATGTTTTAAAAGATGAAACGCACCGAAAAGTCAGCTGCTCCTCTTGACTTGAAAATCCATCTGTGCAGGTTTAATATTTCAGTCGTGGTCAGTTTAGGAGCATCCAAGGACCTTTATTCAAAGGGGACAATGAAGAGGAAGTAGTTTGGCCATTAACCCGTACGCTAGGTACCATAAACACTCAACTATTGGTTCAGACGTCCAGCTATGACTTAGATTAGTTTAGCTTAACAAAGTCCGTTCACTTCCTACTCTATGGTTAATGTAAATGTTTTTTCTTGCTGATACTTGGGGAAACGAATTAACCTCCGTTCTCAAAGTTCAAGATGGTGGAGGAGACCAAAAATGGAGCAAAAAGAGAGAATATCAGACCCAGACACAACTCAAAATTACTTACAGGTTTAATATTTCAGTCTTGGTCAATTTAGGAGCATCCATGGCCAGTGTAAATATGTTTTCTTGCTGATACTTGGAATACTTTCCGGGTATTTTGAACCTTTATTCAAAAGGGACAATGAAGAGGAAGTAGTTTGACCGTCGGTGCTAATTAACCTGTACGCTAGGTACCATAAACACTCGACTATTCGTTCAGACGTCCGGCTACGACTTAGATTAGTTTAGTTTAACAAAGTCCATTCACTTCCTACTCAGTATACAGCAGACAGACACAATAAAAGACAACCTGTTGATCAAAGTGGAGCATCTAGCAACTAAACGTGGTGGAGGAGACCAAAAATGGAGCAAAAAGAGAGAAAAAAACGGCTTTGACGCAGGTTTGATATTTCAGTTCTGGTCTACTCAGGAGCATCTATAGTTAATGTAAATGTGTTTTCTTGTAGATACTTGGGGACAAAAAACTTAATTTCAGTTCTCAAAGTCAAAGATGGTGGAGGAGACCAAAAATGGAGCAAAAAGAGAGAGAATATCGGACCCGAACACAACTCAAAATTTAAAAAAATCTGTCGGCGCAGGTTTAATATTTCAATTTCGGTCAATTCAGGAGCATCTTTAATTGCTGTGAATTAGTTTTCTTGCTGATTCTTTGAGCAGACCGACCCAAACGTGGCGCTAACCTTCACAAGAAAAGCACCCACTGATTTCTTTTATTTTGAAGGAGCAGTTGCCAAAAGAAATGAATGTAAGTCAATGGTGTCCAAAGCGAGGAGCGACTGGGTTAGTCTTCTACAGT
Source organism: Chelon labrosus (assembly GCF_963514085.1). Classification (NCBI taxonomy): domain Eukaryota; kingdom Metazoa; phylum Chordata; class Actinopteri; order Mugiliformes; family Mugilidae; genus Chelon; species Chelon labrosus. The sequence goes on from NC_140356.1 coordinate 19,501,174, forward strand.
AAATGTCCTGCTCTGTCCCCTAGGAGACGCTGATTGGAGTCTGGTCCTGGGCTGAACGAGCGAGCGAACGAGCAAGAGATAGAATGAACGAGCAAAAGAGAGAGAGAGAGAGAGAGAGCGAGAGTGTAAACGAGAAGATCGGAGGGGGGAACCGGTCGAAAAATCGGGAGTCGCGAGTCCTCCAGGCGCCCTCTGACGTCGGAACAGACCAAAAACCCATGACCTGAACACACACTCTTAAACCCCTCCCCCCACACACACACCCGCTGAGGGGCCCGGTGGTGGCGAGGCAAAACCAGGAGCTGGGTAGGGGTCAGAGGTCAGGGTCTCAGACGACCAGGTGGCTCTCTTTCTTTTTTGTCTGTTAACAAAACCGTCTGGACCAGAGAACGAACTGAGACGGCGAGAACGGCGGCGGAGGAGGAGGAGGAAGAGGAGGCGGCGTTGACGGCGAGACGGACGGGATGAGGCGGGACGATCGGCTCGCCCCCCGCCGTCCCACCAGGGGGGAGGAAACAGTGACTCACGTTTAGGAGTTAAAAACCTGGCGAGTGCACGGGATATTATTGGTTTTGGTTTTATTTACTTTCTTTTTTGGACTCGGCTGAAGGAACCGTCGTGTCGGTCAAACTGTTGACGGCGAAATCAAACCTGTGGTCACACAGCGTTCAGCCGGCGATGCTCAGATTATGTAGATGAAGACGAAAGAGACGGACGCTGGAGGACACGATGATTTAAACCTGTGTGTTTCACTATTTTGATTATTGGATCGTTTTTTTTGTTTTCTGCAGAATAGTCGGTGATTGTTAAAAGGTGTATTCTAACTGTTTGACGTGAGAACTTTAAACTTTACTCTGTTTACTGTTTAATTACTGTCAAAGAAAAAAAAAAGAAGCAACGAGCCTTCACGTCTTCTGCCTGAAAAGTCGCTAAAATCAAGAAAACTGATGAATTTTCTTTCTCTAATCGATGCAGCTGCAGTTTTTTGTTTTGTTTTGTTTTTGTCGCTGTCTTTCTGCTGGTTTATAAAATCTCTTACAACAACTTCTCACCAGTTTGATAACACTTTATTTTTTCATGGTTTCAGTCTAATTTAACGTTTAATTACTGTAATCAGAGCTTTGGGTGTTTAATAAGAGATATTTGATGCTTACTTTAAATGAAAGTATGGTATTTTTGCTGGGTTTTGGACGAGTGTTATCGCCAAACACCTCCCAGTAATAGTTCTTCATTTATCCCTCTTTAAAAAAAAAATAAAGGAAATTAATTAAAACTTCAGAATAAAGTGTTACCAACTCTTTTTAACATAATCCACCAATAAATAATTAGCCTGGAAGGTTTATCTGGAGTCTCTCTGTTGGGAACTGATTGTGCTCCTGCAAAGATCTACCAGCCAATCAGATCGTTTGGGGGCGGGGCTTATTGTGTAACAGCATTCGTTGACGTCATCTATCTGAGCGACGCGGAGTTGAATTAGTTGACAAGAAAACGTCCCTGATTGGTCGGAGGATGATCCAGTTGACGGCGCGTTACCGCTAAGGCTAAAAACACAGCTAAGCTAACATAAGCCAACAGTGTGTCGCTAACAAACTCTTTTTTTTCTTAGCGACAAGGTGTTCTCTAAAGAAATATCCCCGTATTATTCCCTCTCAAGAAAAAACTGCAGCATCTCAGTGAAAAAACAAGCTAGTGGTGCTAATTCTAATGCTAATGCTAATGCTAGCAGGAAAACAAACAGATTAAAAGGCATTATTTGACTTCTTGGGGAAGTTTCTGCACCAATTTGCTGTTTGTTTAAGAAGACTCTTGTGTTTGCACAGCAGAAATAAATCTAAAGTGTGCAGCTGTTAGCTTAGTTTAGCTTAGCTTAGCTTAGCTTAGCTTAGCACAAAAAATGAAGTGTACAGTTAGTGAAAGGTTTTTGTTATTGAGCTTTAGATGCGCTCAACGGTGGATTTGTCACTTCTGGACAGAGCCAGGCTAACCTTTTAGAGCTTTTTATGCTAAGCTAAGCTAGCTGGCTGCAGGCTGAGGCCAGTAGAACGACAGCTACACGTTGAAGCTCTAGAAACCTGAAGGTGTACATATTCCTGTACCTGTCTAGCTTGATGTGTGTGTTTTACTTTTCAACATTCAGCTTGATTTGATTTGTGTAACGAGATAAAAGATGAAACTTTATTTTTCTCTTTTGGTCAAATGATTTAACCGTGTGCCGTGTGAGAGTCTTTTATTTTAGATGAATTGATAGATAAATCTCCTCTTGTGTTCCGCTCGTCCTCACCCTTCACTGTAATAATAATAAAAAGCAGCTTTAGTTTGTTTAGTCAGGAAAATAATAAATAATAAAACTCTGTAGCTTTGTGTCTCGCCATGAATAAAAGTCGACCGCAGTAAACGTTGGACCGTGTCGCTGCAGCTCCGTGGATGAGGTCAGTCGTGTGTTTGTGGCCTGTGTCGTGTTTTCGCGAGGGTGCGCCTGTTTGGAGAGCTCTAATTACAAGGCAGCCAGCGCAAGTATTTGCTCACTTCCTGCCCCGAGCTCGCCTCCCAACGCTGAAACGTCCCGAGCGTTTCTGAGAGCGGCCGGATCAACCTGGAGGTCAGGAGGCCAGAGAAAGAGGAAGAGAGAGAGAGAGAGACTCTGAAAGCTCAGGTTTATGTCGTCTAAGAAATCCTCCTGCAGTCGCTTTAAATAAAATAAAAAGTAAAATAAACCCTTTGACTTGCAGACCAGCAGCTGTGTTATCAGATCAGACGATTAACCTCCTGCTGCATGTTTGATTTGTGCAAGGGCTGTTATCGTTAACTCTCAAATACGTGAGTCAACGCGCTGCAGCCCGAGAGAACGCGAGCAAATTAAAGACGTATTAAATAATTCTACAGAGGAAGTTCTCTTTTAAATTAGTTTTTTCATTTGAAGTGCTTTTAACAAAACCAAAAATTTTTAAAAAATCTGTTGTCATTTTATGTCAGTTTACTCACCATAATATTATTTATTATTTATAGAATAAAGAAAAGAATGAAGGTGTTTCAAACATTTCTATTTATTTAATTAAGTTTATATTTTGAAATAAACCGCTTGGGACTAAAAATCTAATAAACGTCTAAAGATTTGACTAATGTGGATTAAATTGAAGCACATTTTTATTTATTTTTTATTATTTTTTTAAAAAAAGTTTAATTAAATCAAAAAAACTTAGAAAAATTTGAGGCACATTATTGCTTGATACACAGCTTGTCCACAAAGGTTTAACTACGACATAATGTATGAAGTATGAAGTAATTATAGGTATATCAAGTATATTTAATTAATTTTAAGGTTAGCAAAGATTTCCCAGCAAAAAAAAACTGCGTAAAGTCCATGAAAGCGGCCATTTTGGAAAAGGCTGCCAAAAGCTACTGACTGCAGAGCACCAGGAGTCTGAAATAAAAACATAAACTAGACCTTTTAGATGAATATTTTGTGCTTGGTGCTGACGGTTGTTCTGGCTCGTGAGGTGAAACAACGTTAAAGCGTCGTCCGTCGTCCTGCAGACGCTCTCTCCAGGAATGAAAGCCTCTCTGTTGAAGTCTTACGTAACGCTCTGCAGACGGCGTCCTTTAGCTCTAACAAGTAGTCCAATGTGAAAGATGGAGACGAAGATCTGTCTTAAGGGAGAAGGGAAAAACTCTCTCAAAGTGTGAAACTGGTTCATCAGAATTCACTGATTCACTGTAGTAAGTACAGTATGTGTGATTTAAGGTGCTAATGAGGGAAAAATGACAAAACTAATACACCTAGCAATGAATTACGTTGAGTAAATCCATCGTTAACATTCAGAATATTACTGCTACGTCTATAGAAGATAAAGTTCCTTGGTTAAAACTTCATTAAGCCAAGCATAACAGAGATATTTGGCACCTCGTCCAGAAATCTGGATGTCTGGTTGGATCCTGAGATCATCCACCACCGTTTTCTTCTTCAGGACGTCCAGGCCTGACGTTCCTCGTTTCTAAACGCCCTGTATTTAACTTGACAAATGTCATTGTTATATCAAACTGTCTTCCTTTCATAGAGTGTTCCTCACTTGTCTGGTTAGGGTTAGGGTAGAATAAAGAAACTAACCCTAACCCTAGGGTTGTTGAGGATCCTGAGATCATCCACTATTGTTTTCTTCCTCAGGACGTCCAGCCCTAATGTTCCTCATGTCCATTAAGCCTCTGTTTTACTTTGTTAAGTCAAATTTTTGTCTTGACTTTGATTGGTGTTAAGTCTTCTTTTTATGGTAGACTTAGATTATAGTATTGCCTAGCCTTAGCAAGCTAGGCTAGGCCATAATAGTATGACCTAGCCTTGTCAATTTTCTTGACAATGAAAAGGATCCTGAGATCACCCACCACCGTTTTCTACTCAGGACGTCCAGGTCTAATGTTCCTGGTGTTCCTAAACCCTCTGTTTTACTTTGTTAAGTCTTGACTTTGATTGGTTGGTACCTAGACGTCAAACCTTGTTAAGTCTTCTCTTTATGGTAGACTTAGATAATAGTGTGACCTAGCCTTGACTGAGTTGTTGTGAAGGGGATTTTCTTGACAATGAAAATGATCCTGAGATCATCCACCACTGTTTTCTACACAGGACGTCCAGGTCTGATGTTCCTCATGTCCATTAACCCTCTGTTTAACTTGGTACCTAGTGGTCAAACCTTTTAAAGTCTAGCTAGACGTAGATAATGACATGGTCTACCTTTATTAGAGTAAAGTTCAGGAGGTTGTTGTATTGTGGTATTTTCTTCCTGAGATCATCCACCTCTGTTGTCTTTTGTCTTTTGGGGACACCCAGGACTTTTTTTATGTTGCAGAACTCACTGGTTTCTTCTTTTTCTTCTCAGGAATGAACAAAAACTGTTGACTAACTAAAACCCCAGTGTTCCTGCTCTCTCTCTCTCTCTCTCTCTGATCGACTTGTTTATCCTCAGCCAGAGGATATCCTGTCTCACTTTAATTCAGAGTTCACACCAAACCTCTTGCAAACAGCTCCAGACCTCTTTACCTAATGAATATCTCACATCTGTTCATTTGAGCTCAAGGAAATCTGGGACAGCAGTTTAAAGCCACATTAGCTTGAAGCGGTGACATAACTCGTGACTCTTTTTGATAAAAACGACTCAAAAGGAGGCGGCTGAGCAGCTGAGCAGCTGAAGTTTCCACCCGGGTGAAACCTTCATCCGTGTCGTTGGTTAATCATTAAACGGCACCGCCTCATTCCTCACATTCCACAAAGAAGAGAACAAGAAGGCCGGCCGTTCCATTATTGGGTTTAATGAGTGACAAAAACTCAACATTCAGATCAACATTAAGCAGAGTTACACACAGAGTCAGAAAGTTCTGCGGGGCCGTCGATGTTTAGCAGCAGCTTTGACGTGGACGCTGATCTCCCCGTTAACCAAGCACTTCTTCTTCTTCTTCTTCCTTTTAAATCCTCGCTCTGTGCAGAAACATTTTACTTTACAATAAAGTCTTGTCCGTTTGCACCATGAGATCCTTCTAAAAACAGCTGCAGCTGGACTACAGCGAACCGGAGTCTGTAAACAAAATTCACAAAATATACTTCAAGATAAACTGTAGGTGAGCTACAGAGGACCGGAGTCTGGGTATGAACCAAAAACATACAAACATACAAACATACAAACATACAAACATAAAAACACACAAACACGAACAACAGTTAAATAAAACAAACACATGGAATAAGAACGAGGAAGTAAACCCAGCGTGTATTTCTAGACTCTGTGGTTTTAGTGCTTGTGTTTTGTACAATGCCGTGTTACCGCCCATCCCTAAAGAGCAGTTTTTAAGTATTCCCTCTGTGTAGTAAAATATATATATATATATCTATATATATATAGATATATATATATGTATATAAGTAAAAGTCCTGCCCACAAAGCCCCCAGTCTGTGGTTTGGTGTGGGAGGTTTGTTCGTGTGGAGTAAAAATATCCTCCAGCTCAGCTCTGCTCCACATCCTCCATCTTCTTTGTTCGTTTACAGTTTCTTAAAGTTGCTCTGTAGAAAAGTGCTTTTAACTTTGTCCCAATATATATATATATATATATATATATATATATATATTTGTCACAATATATAAAACAAATTCATAGGTCGGTAAACAAGACAAAAAGAAAGTTTCCCATGTAACAGAAGACTTCACAGCCTCAACGTTTAACTGCTGAGAAATAAACAGAATCTATGTAAAAGAGTTCATTTTTGTTTTTAAGGTAAACAGATATTATATTATATTTATAAGATTTATAACTTTCTCATAAAACCCAGTTTACATTAATGAGCCGCCTTTAAAATCATTTAAAATAGGATTCCGCGTTTTAAGGATTTAAGGATTTTTACCGTTTGTTTATTTTAAATATCTAAATTACATTTGTGCAAAATTAGCTGTTTATTTTTATTCTAAATTTTATTTTATAAATGTGCTAATGTTTTGAGCTTTCGTGGCGGACAAAAACGGAGGAGCATTTTTGTCAAATTACTGCTGAACAAGTCTCGTCCTCCTGAAAGTTCATTGATGCTCTGGCCTTAGTTTGATTCTAAAAATAATAAAAACATTTAAAATCCCAGTTAAAAACATTAAATCTGAGCGTCCGTTTTCCAACTAACGTCTTTGGAAACATAAAAATATTAATCCACCACTGAAAATAGTCCCCGTATAAAATTACACAGCGTCCTCAAAAAACCCAAACCAGAAAGAACGGATGGGCTCGGGTCTGCAGACAAGAGAAGTCTGAAAGCATCAGATTCAAATAGAGCACATCTCCAGATAATAGAGTCCAGCATTTTAAAAAACAAGAGATTAAATCTTTGCTCCTGCAAGAGGAGGTTGTTCCACGCCATCTTGTGCAAAAAGGTATTCAGTGTTTTTCATGAGACTCGACATAAAACAGTTTTCTTGCAACAGCAGAAGTGTTTTTACAGCCGAGGATTCAGCTCCTTTACTTTCTCAAACCACAACTCCTAGAAAACCGCTGCTACCAGTAGAAAGACACCAGAGATCCAGGCTGGCTCGCCGGGCGGAGACGTCTTCCTCAGGACTCTTTCAGCAGCCCCAGTTTCCTCAGCGCATCCTTGCGCGACTCGCTCGTCGCCCCCCGTCCTGAAAACTGCACGGTGATGCCTTGGGGACGGAACATGGAGTTGGACCTCCGCTTGCGTTCAGGGGACAAGGGTCGAGACGCCGCCATCTGGGAACTGGTGGCGCCGTGGTAGGAGTGCCGAGGAGGTCTCGGGGCCGGGGCCGGAGCCGAAGCTCGAGGTCTGACGCTCCTCAGCCCGGTGATCGGGTTGATGGTCAAGCTCTTCACCCCGGAGCTGATTTGCTCGTGGGGCAGTGGCTCAGTTTTGGCGGACAAGGTTTGACTCTTGTCGATGTGCGAGCTGAGGATGTCTGGAAGGTCGCTCTGGGTCGTGGCGGCAGGATGGGGGGTCATGACTTTGGTTTTGCCCCCGTAGGTGTTGAACTCGCTGGGGTTGGACAGCACAGGTGGGAGGGATTTGGAACCGGGCCTCGTTGGAGATGTTGGAGGTTCAGTCTTGGTCAAAGATGAAGGGTGGACCACGATGGATTTCCCTCCGTAGTTATTAAATTCCAGTGCGGTGACCTCAGGTGGAGGGGAGCTGGGCACCTTGTTGTCCGGAGGTGGTGGATAGTAGCTGCTCTGAGTGACGGCTGTAGGCGACGGTTGGAGGTTTCTATCCATGCGCGGACTCTGTGGTTTCCTGACGACGTGACTCGGAGGCGGCGTAACATGAACTTCTGGGGTAGGCTTAGTGCATCTTTCTGTTTTTGGGGAAAGGCTGGCGTCTCGACCTGTGAACCGATCCAGTGACGTACTCTTAGGGGGCGCCGGCTGCGACGCATCCCCGGACATGTTTCGGTTCCTGGTCAGGCCCAGCTTCGACAGAGCCTCCCTCCTGGACACGTCGGGCGTGGGGTCCCTGAAGGAAATGCTGCGAGTGGGAACGTTTCGAGGCTTCGGCTCCTCACTGGGAGTTTCCTGCAGCAGCAGCGGGTGAGGCGCACCTGACAGGTTCGCCAGCATCTGCGCCCGTCTCTCGTTTATGCTCACGTTGGCCAGCGACTGGTTCGGGGGCTCCTTGCTGCCCCGGATGAGGCTGATGTTGGCGGGGAGGCGGGTGGGCTTGGCAGAGGTAGGAGGACCTTGTTTCACTGCGTGATCTGCACCGTAGCTCAGTGGTTTGTCAGCCTCCAGGCTGGCGGGTCGGAGTTGGGACGAGGTAGAGGCGCTACCTGCTTGGTTCTCAGCTATTTTCTGGGCAATCAGGACTGGGGTGGGGATACAGCCTGCAGGGTGGTAGGAGGAGTCTGTTGCCCCATAGCTGCTTGGTAGAGGAGGATTGTACTCTGAAGGCAAGCTGTCCAACGGATCGTGCTTTGGCTTTATCTCAAAGTGACTTTCAGGGTATGGCACCATATGCTGAAAATCTGAGAGAAACAAATGGCAAAATTAAAACCTTGGAATGACTGCAGCTGATTCATTTAACTGAGTAGACAGTCAACACCCGTACGCTACCTGGACTGGTGGGACTGAAGATCGGTCCTTTGGTCTGCACCAGGTCCGGTTCTGGGCGAACCAAGTCAATAATATCCTGGTCATTCGGACTGGGAGTTCTGGGCAGGAAGGAGGACCCAGTCGCCGACCCAGGGCCGGGGCTGCGACCGTCGACCTCTGCGACCGGGTAGCGGCTGATTTCAAGCGGCGCCACCCGAGCGGGCCTCTGCTTGCCCTCCTCCTCTAGACCTTCCTCCAATGACTCGATGGTGTCCTCGAAGAACTGGAGGCACTCCTGCACGTCCTGGCTGAGGAATGGAGGTGCACTGTTCTCCTGTAAAGGTCAAAGGAGACAAAGCTTTTGTTAGCCTCTGGTTTGCCAAAGAAGGCAGGATGTTCTGTAACATGATTTTGAAGATTTGTCTTTCTTTCTCTCTTCATCACTGAACCCCCTCGCTGAAAACCATCCCCTTCATGACTTCCCTCATACAGTAGTTGTGTGTATAGAGTGAACACAGGCCAGTTTGTTCCCTCCAAACGTCTTTTCCCACCCTATATTTAGCTCAAATGAGCCTCTCTTCTGTTGGACAGCTGCCCCTCCCTCTTCGCCTCTCCTGCACAGCTACCTGTCCTGCTTCACATGGTCCTGAACAATCAGACTCAGTCCTGATATTGTTGCTTCTCTTTGAGGTCATTTGCAGACCGGGTAAAGATACGCCTATTAAAGTCAAACGTGGTGGAAGAAGGGCTGAGCTCTATAGTTTGGTTGGTCTCGAAGCTCTGAATTTGGTGCATTTTTGACAAAGACAAGAGCGTTTTAACCAAATAATCCAAAACACAAGTTGTAGTGCAACAGTTTCTGGGTTTCTGTGCAGCTTTAAACCTCTTCCATAACTCAAAAATACTCTACATTACACAGCAAAGCAGAAAATGACAGTTAGCTTAGCTTAGCTTTACTACAAAAATATGCTAACTTTAAAGAGCGAAGTAAAAAGTTAGGTGACGTAGATATTCAGCCACAAACGTGTCGACTATGTTGTTGATTTACAGAGAGAAACAGTAAAAGTAGTTTCTTGAGTGCTTGTTAGGTTAGCTTAGCTTAGCCTTACCACAAAAAACATGCTAACTTAAAAGCGCTAAGTAAAAATTCAGGTGACACGGGGAGGAGGTCTGGGTTGATGGACGTGTGGACAATGTGTTGATTTACAGAGAGAAACTGTAAAACTAGTTTCTTGAATGCTTTTTAGGTTAGCTTAGCTTAGCTTTACAACAAAAAAAAATGTGCTACATTAGTAAAAATTTAGGTGACGTAGATATGGAGCCACAAAATCTACACAGAGAGGAGGTCGGGGTTGATGGACGTTTCGGCAATGTGTTGTTTTACTTCATTGAAGTTTCTTGAATATTGTCTAAATAGTGGATTTTGCTAACTTCTGTCCAACCGTCCAACTGTTTCCCCTTGTTTCCAGTCATCATGCTAAGCTACGTTGGCTGGCTGTTTGTATTCATTGTAAGCATGTGGCATCAGTGTTTTAATTTAACTTTTTTATCACATCTTAAATCAGTAAGTGTCAGAACGTCTCAGTTTGACGTGTTTGATGTCTCCATCGTTGTTTGGTTGCCGTTAGCGACCAGAGCGAAGGAAGCAGCCTACTGGAGCTATTTCAAGGTGATGACCTTCAGCCCTGTAGTTGACATGACAGTCGGGGTTTGTTGCTGACATCAGCGAGGTTACTGGGAGTCGTGTTTTGCTTCACACAAACAAAGACACCTGCAGCAACACCCAACTGAAACCAATCTGCTGGTTTCAGCTCCAGGTGAATGATGTCTATTGTGCTCGAAGCAGCTCAGGACCCAGAAAACTGCAGTTTAACCGGTCCGGCCGTGTTGTGTGTTGATAATGAATGTCTTCCCCAAGGCGCAGGGATTAAGTTGTTAGGCAGGTGTAAAGTCTCAGAGTCTGTGGTGACTGGGTGCATTGTCTGAGGAGTTTAAATAATCAGCTGTTCATCTGATACGCTCTGTTTCCTGTGTTTAAGGAGACAAAAGAAACAATCTCGACGGTGTCATAGGAACTACGGGTCCTCTACACACAGCAACAATTCAACCATACATGGCCATTAAACCAGCTGAATACTGGAACCAGTTAGCTTAGCTTAGCATAATGACTGAAAATAACGGGAAACAGCTAGCTAGCGTATACGACCCGTTGGTTTGTAGGTTGGTTAATTAACTCTCAGCTATGAAGACATTGAGCATCTCTGTCTAACGTAATAGAATCAAGTGTTTGTGGACACATCCATCAGCCCCGACCTCCTCCCTGTATAGATTTTGTGGCTCTTCACATACGTCACCTCGCTTTAGGCTAACAGCTAACGTCAACAAAACGTGATCGACACATATCATTGTAAAAATTAAACTCGTGCTGTTTTTTTTTTTTTTTTTTAAAAAGATTCCACTTGAATACAATAACGTGGCTAAGCTAATGTAGCTTAGCATAATGACAGGAAACAAAGGGCGAATAGTTGGACAGACTCTGTCCAAAGTTAATAAAATCCACCCATTGACACAAAAGCAAAAGAAACTTCTTGGATTTGATAAAGTAATCTGCAGCGCCTGTCCATCAATACATTGTGGACACGTCCATCAACCCCGAGCTCCTCCCTGTGTAGTGACTCTGTAACTATGTCACCTAACGTTCTAGCTTCCTTTACTGAAGTGTATTTGTTTAGTAAAGATAAGCAAAGCTAACTTAACAAGTATTTAAGAAACTCCTTCTGGAGTGTCTGTCAATCAACACATTGTGGACACGTCCACCAACCCCGACCTCCTCCCTGAGTAGACTTTGTGGCAACTTTCTACTTTGCTTTAAACCCCCAAATTACATAGTTATGTATTGTTCATTATATTATGTAAAGGCCATAACTAGAAACAAAATTCTGTGTTTTTTTGTTGCTAAGCTAAGCTAAGCTAAGCTAAGCTAAGCTAACAAGAAACTATTGTTCCTTTAATGAACTTTTGAACTATTTGGACTATTTGGAAAAATGTATTTAAAGGTTTACTTAGTCACTCACGCCGCCTGTCCTGGAGCTTTGCCCGGGGCCCCCATTGACCCCGTAGTGGAGCTGAGAGTTGCTGTGCAGTCGGACGTCCATAGTGAGGGTGGGGTCAGAGGTCAGCTGGCATTCGGACTTCTCATGGAGGGTCCGGCGTTGGGGGGGTGGCGCGTCTCTGGGACCGAACCAGGATCGCTCAGAGGAATCATCTAATCTCCTCCCTGCAGAGACGGAGCAGAGAGCGAGACGTCAGACTAACGACCAACGATCAAACCCCGTCGGCCTCAACCGGCGGTTCACTGGCTTCAGGTGGAGGTCAAAGGTCACAGTCTTCAAACAGGCAGCGGCTCGAGGTCATGACTATAAAGTATTTAAATCTACTTATGCAACAAACAGTGTAATAATACTGTCATTTTTAAGCAGCTTCTAGTGTCTTCAAATAAAGTTTGCCAGAGGGAAGATCGATCTGAACGTTTGTGAGAGGATTAATTTAATTTATTTTAATCAGATATTTGCTTTTAGTGTGAAGCATCTTCCTCAAATAATTGTTTAAGGTGTGCATGCCTATGATTATCAACAGTTAACACGTGAAACAAGCTGCAGATTAACAAAAGATAAAGTCTGGATCAAACGACATTAATTAGAACTTATTCAAAAATGTGAAACCAGACGTTCTGAGCTTTAACTTTACACAAAAGTTTGAGTTTTATATTTTATACTTTGGAAAAACAGACTGGAGAACGCAAAAGAAAAAGAAATTAACCATTTTTTTTTTCCCTTAACGTAAATAAATGTAGTAAGGTGTGGTTGTAAATCCATTTGAACACTTTTCTTCCTCAGTTTGAGCCGTTAACCGTGTTTCTGTGACATTATTACCCATTAAACAGCAGAAAGTTGTGACTCTGTGTCTAAACTTTTTTTATTTCCAAAGCTCTTCATGTGACTCCGTCTGTCTGATAAACTCTGGAGCGTAAACCCTTTAGATGAAGAGTCTGGACTGAGGTTTCCGGCTCAGCATCCCCGGCAGAGACGCACCTGACGGACCGGTTTACCCGGAGCAGGCGGCTGCTGAACAGGATCCTGAGGCCGAAACCTCTGTCGGCGACGCATTCCTGTCTAATGCTGCTCTGATGAAAGCTCCAGGAGGAAAAAAAAAAAGGTTCTCTGTTTCTGCTTCAAACGTCAAGAGGAAGGAAAGAAATAGAAGAAATAAAGACGAGGAGAATCAGTCTGACTTCTCTGGCGTTTCTAATCCACTGCAGCTCTTTTAAAACTTAAAAACTATCCCTGACTGTTGATTACATGTGAATTATTTGTTGATTTAAATGTCAGGGATAAAATAATATTAAATAATAACAACAGCAGCTGGTTAAAGTTCACCCAAAACACGTTTATAGTGCATTTAGATCTGTGTCTGAGCAGGAATTAAACCAAACCTGGCTTTTAATTAGACAAAGTTTGTATTTATTTATTTATTTTTTACCAGTTCTGCTTCTGTTTATTGTGTAAATGTCTTATTTTTGGATATTTCTGTTGAATAATTTGACATTTTTTTGACTCTGCGTTTGTGTTGATTCGTTATTGAACCAGTTCTAGTGACATGTTTAACATTTTTGACCCAGCCTTAGACCGGACGACCTTAAAATCCTCACACATTCAATTTCTATCCGCACAAAAAAACTGTTTGTGCAGTTTCACATCTTCTGCTCTTTAAAAATATTCAAACACAACAATCTGAGGAGGAAGAAAATCACTCTGAACTTGTGTCAGAAACCAAAAAGGCAAGAAAAGGCTTCACTTTCACTACTACTGATTTAAAAAGGTAGTTTAATATTTAATTGATGTAGGATTTTTGTACTTAAATGTATTTAAAAGTGTCTATATGTGAAAATAAGCTAAATATGTTAATGCTGTGAGTGTCTCCAGGACTTACCGAGCAGCTCCAGAGCTCAGTCATCATCAGACCAGCAGACAGTTTCCTCCAGAGACTCAGCACCGATGTTAATCTCTGACTTCTCGGCTGTAAATACAAATAAATGTCTTGAGTAGTATCCTTGAGTCTTTCCTCCGTGCGCTCTTGGAGAGCTCCGTGTGCGTAATGACAGCACCGCTGCGCTTTACGCACGGCTTTTAAACCTGCAAGAAACTCCGCCCACAGCTTCCTGAAGAGGGTGTGTGTGTGTTTATGTGTGTGTGTGTTCATGCTGAGCACTATTATGGTTTAACGGTTAAAACTGGTTAAGACTTTGGTTTTAGAGGAAATATTCTAACTAGATAAAGGTTCTGGGCTTAGATGGGATGGTGAGGGATATGGTTCCAGGTTAGGGGACGCTTTAGGATCCTTTATGTTAATGGAAACTCCTCACAAAGATGTTAAGACGAGCCTGTGCGTGGTTTCATTCAAGGTGAGTGACATAGTGGAAAGTTATCCTGAACTCACACACCTTAGAGTTTCACTGGGATGGGTTCATAGTCAGTGGGACATTTAAGTTTTATCCTGTTTGACTGGAAGAACATCCACAAGTATTCCCATTGTCACCGTCACCGTCAGCTATGAGGAATTACAGGAAAATGGAGAATCCAACGAGGAAGAGGAACGTCAGAATGACATGATCAGAAGGAAATGTTTTTATTGGCTTTAATCCCAAAAATGACACAGAGACACGTTTTAGTCTCTTGAGAAATACATTTAAGAATTGCCAGTAAAATAAATAAAAATAATTCATTCATTTATTTCCAGTTTACTCTCATTTTACCACAAAGTAAAACTATAAACTTAGATTAATAATGTTTTAGTGGTTTTCTAATTTGTTTGTTTTGTGCGCCCCCTGCTGGCTGCAAGCTGGTAGCTCACTTCCTCAAACTTAAAACATCACAGACACAGAACCTCAGTGAGAATAATCAGGTTTTTAAGTTTATTCAGTTTCACATTAGCATTACATGTGTTGTTTATTATAAACATGGGTTTATTACAAAGAAGAAGTGAAAACAGCTAATTCGGCTGCTTTTAATGGTGATAATTTACTAAAATGTATGCAGGAAACAGGTAATGTTATGTATTTTTTTATATATATTTTGTATTTTATAATTTATTATGGCTTTATCCCTCTTTATATTTAAAGCAACGTGTTTGTATATCTAAAATATATTCATGTAATGTAAAACTTAGACTTAGACTGACTTTAATCATCCACAAGGGAAATTGCTTGGTCATAGTAGCTTAGTTGCACATAAAAAAAAAAAAAAAAACACTCTTGAGAACCACAAATAAATAGAAAGATAAAAATAAAATAAAAAATAAAATAAGATTTAAATAAAATAAAATATAAGTAAAAATCTAGTAAAATAAAATAAAATAGTATAAGCAAATAATTCACAAAAAATTACCAAATGTATGCACACATGTAATTTATTTTATATATTTATATTATTTTATAATTTATTATAGGTTTATCCCTCTTAATATTTAAAGCCATAGGTTTTTAATATATAAAATATATTCATATGTATATTTTTTTCAATTTTATTTAACACATTTTTGTATTTTAAAATATTTTAATTATTTAATTATTTGGTGACAATTTACCAAAATGTATGCAAACAAGTATTTTTTTTTTTTTTTATATTTTTAAGTTATCAAACATGCCTGTTTTATATCTAACTATTTTCTTATAATGTAAAACTCATAATAAATATTTAAATTATATTTTTTATTTTACACAGTCTCATATTTTTTTAAATCGTTTTTCATAAATTAAATTATTTTTAAATTAAAATCAATAAAAATGTTTTTGTGCTGTATATTTAGCTGACACTAGGGGGCAGCATTATTCCTGCCTGCTGTCTAGACTCCAGCATAAAACGAGGCCGGTGGTGTATTTTCCCAGTGGTCCGTGAACGCACCTCTCCTCAGTTGGAGTAACCTGCTCCGCTCTGCGTCAACAACAACCGCTCCACCGTTTGTTTGTTTGTGTGTGTATGCGTGTGTGTGCGCGCGCGTGTATGTGTGTGTTTCTCTCCGCTGCTCCGTCACCGGGAGAAAAACGGGACCGGTCGAGCTTCTTCTGTCTGCACGGTGAGTCCACGGCCAACGCGACATTAACGTTACTGCTCGTTGTTATGTGTTTTATTTTAAGCTAAGTTAGCGTGAACTTGATTAGCCCCCGCTAGCTTGCTGAGCTAACGCGCATCATTAACGGAATGCATGCGCCCATTTTCGGACAGTGTCGCACCGTTTCTCTCCTTACTCACAGCTGAGCTCCAACACCGAGGCTGTTAATGTTTAGATATTTATGCTGTTATTTGCGCTAGTTGTTAGCACGATACGTGTCTCTGTTATTAGCCTTTTTTATAAAATTATCCTCGGTGGCCGATATTGGAATCAGGCTTCCCCATCTTCTCAGTCAACCCCCTAATAACGGACATTTCTTAACATTTTGAATGAAAAATATTTTAAAAAATAGTTTGACGTGTCCGTTTATTTATTTCAGTCGTTCTGACATAACTGTCACAGCTAACGGAGATGCTAAGCCCTTCCCTCTGAACCTGAGGTGAACTAATTAGTTAGCCAGCCAGCTAGCTAGCTAGCTCGGCTAATCTTAACGTTAGCCTGATATAAAAACCAAACCCGACCCGGGAAACGAAAAGACGCTGCTTCCATGCATCTTTTATGTTTGCGGTGTCGCATAACAACATCCGCTATTTTTTATTTTTTTATTTTTTTGCGTCTGCCCCATCTGTCCAGCAGTTGTTAGCATGTTAGCCTGCTTGCTAACCCGCTAACCCGCTAGCCTGCTTGCTAACCCCCACATGCTAGCTGTCATGTTCAGGTGCTGACGCCTTTTCCAGGATGTTTTGAGTCTTGATTCACCTCCAGCTTTGACCTGAGCCTCCTGGTAGACGGATGACACTGTAATAAGCAGCTCATGAGAATAAACAATCATTTTAGTGCCATTAAAATCCTCCCAGATCTGACTCAGTGCATCTAATTTAAAATACGAATACATCTCCATATAGTTATTACACTAAAATTAAAATAACCTGACCTAAAAGTTTATTATTTTGTATTTGCAGCAAATTTAGATACATTTCATCAAGTTCCTTCAGCCTCAGATTAACATCAGTGTTGTATTTTTTCCATCAAACATCCACAAACCAATATTCATCAAGTGCACGATCATACAAAACTGAAAACATAAATATAATATAATATTTAATGAGCAGAGCCGGTGGTGATCGGTGCTAAAATGATGAAACAGTTGCTGCAGCTCCGTTGATATCAAATCCTCTACAGGATACTAACGATGTCTGACCCAAGGATTCAGCTCCAGACGCTTCTTATCTAAGTTTCTAGGTTTTGTTTTGCAGGTGAGCACAGGTTGACGCTCAATTTTGACAAACTTCTCGACTCAAATAATGACACTATCGACCTCCGAATATTGATTTGAAGCATGAAAGTTGAACCAGGACTCGTCTTCTCTCTGTCGACATAAATCGACCACATTCAGTCTCCATCGGCCTCGAAAGAGAGACGTCTTGAGGCTCGTCCCGTCCACAGCTTCACCTGGTGTTTATGTAGCCTGCGTAGCCGTGGTTTTTATTCCAGAGCGGGACGTTGGAGGTGTCCTGTAGCTGTTACACTGGATGAATCTAACCCCGTGGTCATTGACTAGTCCAGGATTCATGAACAGTTTCAGATTCTACTTTGTCTTGTTTGAAAATAAATAAAGACGGAGGAAAACCTTCTTCTAATACTCCTCCTCCACCTTATCACCCTTTTTTCCTCCTCGTTCTTCTTCTACTCCTTCTTCTCTTCCTCCTCCTCTTCTTATTCCGTCCACTCCTCTTTCTCCCTCTTCCTCCCCCCTCCTTTTCATCTTATTTCTTCTTCTCCTTCCTCCTCCTTCCTCTCTCTCTCCTCTTCGTCTCATTTCTTCTTCTCCTTTTCCTCCAACTCCTTCTCCTCCTCTTTCTCCCTCTTTTCCTTCCTCCTTCTTTTTCCTCCTCGTTCTTCTTCCTTCTTTTTCTCCTTCCTCTTCCTCCTTCTTCCTCCCTCTCCTCCTCCTCCCTTTTCTCCTTCCCTCTCCCTCTCCTCCTCCTTCCTACTTCTCGTCTTATTTCTCCTTCTCCTTTTTCCTCCTCCTTGTTCTTCCTCTTCTATTTCTCCTTCCCTCTCCACCACCTCCACCTCCTTCCTCCTTCTCGTCTTGTTTGACGATGGTTAAACCTTTCATTAATATATTGGTTGTATTGGTTTGTTCTGTCTCGTCTTATTTAAGGTCCTTTGAGAGTAAAAACAAACTTTGTTTCTGAGATAAATTACATTTTGACACTCGGTGCTAAAAAGTTTTTCCCATCTTTGTCCAGCTTTGTTGACGTCTTCGCTGCCGCTGTTACCGTGACGCTGAGGTATTTGCTTTATTCATGAGGTAGCAGGTGACGGAGAGTCATGCAAATGTTTTATTTTCTGTAAACAGTTCGCTGCGGAACAGACGGGGATGTGGGCCGCGTGAAAGACGGGACAACGTTCAGGGGAATGAAATGTTTAAGAAATTCCTCATTTGATTTTGCCGTCGGGGGACGATCTGTGGAGACGCCCAGTCGTCTAAGTCCCGGTATATTCACAAAATAAACTGTTTAGGAGCTGTTTCATTCAAATATTCTGTTCTTAAATGACTCGTGGGGAGGTTTGGCTTTAATTAGGAACCTCTGTAGGTGTCAAATTATTCAAACTAACCCCAGAGAACCCAAGAACCCTCTGGGATGATGAGCCAACACTCAAACAAGTCCAGTTGCATTAGTTTTTGTTTGTTTTTGTTTGTTTTTTTTGGGGATGAATCGACCAAAAGAAGTTTAGTTGATGGTTCTGCAGCGGAGCAACCAGATCCAAAATGGCGCCGCCCCCCCCCTTTAATGGGGAGAGAGACAGAGAGAGGACGGACCTTTTATCAGGCAGCTGGAGTAACTGGATCTACGGACGGACGATTCAGAGTGTCTGGTTACCACGGGGCTCTCTAGGACTGGTCTCCATGGAGACGGACAGGAGCTGATTGGTTGGTCTGAGGTGGCAGGTGGAGTTTCACCTGGCTTTTGACAGACAGGTGTGTGTGTGTGTGTGTGTGTGTGTGTGTGAGATACGTCCTGGAAGTGTGTTTGAGGTCTGATGTTTGTTTTGCATCTTTTTACTGGTGACATAAGTGTGTAGGATTACACACGGCCGTCACCAGATGTTAAACTTGAATCATAATTTGTTTTTAGTTTTAAAACGTGAAGAAGACCAAACTCTGCTGACTTCTAGGATTCTTTTGAAGACGTTGAAGCTTCTGGTCTTGGTGTCCAGGCCTCGATGGGTGAGGACAGGGGGGAGCTTACGCAACATTAAACACGGGTGGTCATAATGTTCTGGCTGATTTTCCAGTGTTATGTTTGTGCGTCTGGCGTTGTCTTGGCGAAACCGTCCAGGACAATGGTACGAGAGGACATTGTCTCCGCGTACTCGTCTGATGATGATGAACAAAAGTTTGAATAGTTTGAACAAAGACGGAGAGACTGGCTGGGACAAACCATTAACTGGACGGGACGGAGGGGGGGGGGGGGGGGAGGGGGGGAGGGAGGGGGATTGACGTGAGGAGTCACACCTGCTTTATTTGTCTTTAAGGCGCTGGGTTTCAGTCTTTGCATAGACACTCAGAGGACGACACACCCACTGAACACACTGAGACACACACCAGGACGAGCAGGTGGGACCGGTGCGCCGCTCAGCCGTCCTGCTAGAAAACAAACCAAGCAAAAGTGGGATTACCTCAACAGCACATGATGATGATGATGATGATGAAAACAGACTCGATGCGTTAAAAAGAAGCTAGAGTTTGTCGACTTCCTGTCTCTGGATTTTTTGTTTCTGGGTCAAACTCCAGCTGAAAGACGAGAGTCCAGTCCACCGTCATAAACTGAACCATAAACCTGGAGAGGAGGAGGAGGAGGAGGAGGAGGAGGGAACTGACTTAACCGTGAGTTATCAAACTCTCTTTAATTTTGCTGGAAATATCATCACAATTTCCTGGAACAGCTTCTAATAAACTTAAAAGGCTTCAGCGGCTTTGTTGTTTACTTTAAAACACACCTGAAAGTACTTTGAACGCAGCGCAGTTAAATCTGTTATAGAAAAGTAAACATGCAGCGCTCAGAAGTTTCTGCATGAAAATGAAACCTGGACGGAGGTGCTAACGTCCCGGTCTGGGCCTGTCCTGCTGCATCTGGACCAGGATGTCAGAAAATGTCAGGACATCTGTCCATTTATGTGCAAGATGCGATAAAACACCTGTGCATTTCTGGTAAAACGTAGTACAGCGTTGCTTAAAGCGTACATTTCTGCATAAAAAATGACTCAAGACTTCAACGGATCTCCACACAAGTCCTGACAGTAGCTCATTTCCCGGTCAAATTAGGAGTTTTTCCAATCGATGTAATCAGACTTTCTGTCCATGAGCTGAATGTGAAGAGAAACTGGGTCACGCAGCGAGACGACGAGAACCAAGAACACAAGTGGTTCTACAAAAGAACGGTTAAAGAAGAACAAGATGAATGTTTAGGAACGGCCAAGTCAAAGTCCTGACCTTAATCCAATAGAAATGTTGTGGAAGGACCTGAAGCAAGCAGTTGATGTGAGGAAACCCACCAACATCTCAGAACTGAAGCAATGAAGCTGAAACTCCTCCAAGCTGCTGTAGACGACGGGTCAGCAGATACCAGAAACGTTCAGTTACCAGGAGGTCGAGGAGTCATTTTTATGCAGAAATGTAGAAAATTTTCAAAGGATGCAAAAGCTTCCAAGCACCAACACTCCCTCTCTGGTTGTCCAGACGCGTTGAGTGAGTTAAACGTGGACGGTTTGATCCAGCAGACGTCTGAGAGCTGCAGCTCTGACCTCCATTAATGAAATGATTCAGCAGGATCCTGAGACCTGAGGCCAAACAAGCCTCCCCTCTGACGCCTCGGAAACTAATTACCTCTGCACTTTTTTTCTTGAGACTGTAAATAACAGAAGTGTATTTTATTTAATGGGACTCAGACTCTGAGGCTAACGTTAGCGTAGCAGGACGAGGTAGACGCTGGTCGGTGCAGGAACTAAAAGCAGCTGCTCCTGTCTTTTGTTTCTTCTTCTTTCAGGATCTGAGGACGATCTTCACCTGTCGGCCGGTCGTTCGTTCACCTGTACGTCGTCCTGGCTGTCCTGATGACTGACTGACCGTGATCCTCCATCAATCCTCCCAGACTCACCGTCTACAGTTGCACCATGGTAACGACGAACGCCCACGAAACCCTCAGAAGGAAACTGGAAGCTTTAGTTCACATTATAAAATGTATCATGAGGTAGAAATGTATAAAAAGTAAATATAAAACAGACAAATCCTTCAAAACTTGACTTCCAACTTCAGAGAAAGATTCTAACAATTTAAAAATAGTCTTCTCTCATCTCATATTTCGCTATTCTTTGCAGACTTTAAAGTTATTTGGTAGAAAGCTGCTCCTGAGCCTCGTGTTTATCCTCCTATGTTAAATAAACCTGCTCGTGTCTGCAGAGCGTATGATGTCTGAGAGCAGCGGCGATGGCCTGCAGCAGCGGTCAGAGCAATGCCGAAACTCTGGAGGGGTTCCACGAGGTGAACCTGGCCTCGCCCACCACACCTGACCTTCAGGTACCCCCCCTACAGCTTATTCTACCTGTTCACTGCTCTAATGAACCACGGCAGCGTCTGATGCTTTTAAATTTAGTTTAACTCTCTGAGGATAGAGGAGAGAAAAGAACAAGAACAGGGTTTTCTCATGGTTTTCATGTCGTTTCCTGAATAAAAATCCACCATTTAAGATTTAAAGATGTTGCTGTAGACCAGGAGGTCGGACTCATTTTAGTTCAGGGGCCACATACACCACAGATTGATCTCTAGGGGACCAGCAACAGAATAATCCTTTGTTTCAGCTTAAATAAGCACATTATGACAGTGTTTAAAAAAGTAAATAAGTGCAGTTCCAGTATTTTGCTGCCACCTGCTGTTTAGTTCTGTCTCAGTGTTGCGTTCACTGTTTATTGAATCGTTGCACTTTAAGTCTTCTTGGTCATTTTTACACAACACCGACACTTTTTCCAGATTTTTACGTCACAGTCCAACAATAAAGACCTTCTTTATGGTTTATTTTTCATCTCTAACGGTGTAAAGTCGTCCTCTGGTGGACAGTTTGTCTACAGATGCTTCACATATAATTTGGCAGAACACCAGTTGACTTTAGTTTTCATTCAGTTTCTCGACTTCTCTGTCGTTTACATGTTTAACTTTCTCTTTATTTGTTACCCCGGCTCATTGTCCTGCAGAACCAAGCGGAGAACCGCCCCCCCGCCCGTCACAGCACCCCACCCACCTCTCTGTACCGCACCCACTCTCTGGGCCCGCATCCCCCCGGCCTCCGCACCTCGCTGCGGGCCGACCAGCTCCCGACGCAGCCGGTCTACTCCACGCCACGGCACAGCCACAATGGAAGGTAAAAAACATCCAGTACATCCAGAGTCTATCAGCTGTTCTCTTGATTAACTGATGATGATGATTCTGCCGTTTTCATGGAAACGCCGAGCAGCGTGCCGGGCCTGGAGGCGGAGTCGTCCGAGGGCGGGGAGGACGGCGAGGAGTGCAGCGCTCTGAGCGACAGCCTGTCGCGTCTACGCAGCCCGTCGGTGATGGAGGTCAGAGAGAAAGGATACGAGAGGCTGAAGGAGGAGCTGGCCAAGGCTCAGAGGGTAACGAACCCACAACCTGCCGCCTCTGACACGAGCCCTCACCTAGTTATTAACGTTTAACCTAAAAACCAAGTCAACAGGTTAAAATCTGACTCGTTTCTGTTCAGAGTTTGGTTCCAAAAAGAGAGAAAACATCACTAATATGGAAACTAGTGCAACAACATAAACCTTAGCAGCGCTCTAAAGCAAGATTCAAGATGTTTTATTGTCGTATGCACAGAAAAAAATAGGTAAAAGGAGAAAATATAACAAAGAAGCTGCAAGAGAAACATGTTTAAAACCTCATATAGCAGAACAAACATGTTCCTACTTCCTCCTTGTGGCATAAAATAAATATTTCTTTACAAAATATACAACACTGCGTTCATTTCCTGGAGGCCGACACTAAACCTGAACATGATCCGTTTGCGTTGGTTTCCTGTAAAAGGAATCGACTGATAACGTGTTCACACACCTCTCTGTGTCTCTGGAAGCAGCTTTTACAGACGAACGTGTGAGTGTGAGAGCAGCTGGTCGCTTTTAACTTATTTTATTATTATTTATTTATTTTTATTCCATGAATTTTTAATTTCTTCATCAGTTTTTTGTTGCTCCGGCTTCATTTTATTTTATTTTTCATGTGTTCATTTGCCTGGCTTTGTTTTCCCGTCGTGTGCGTGGAAGGAGCTGCTGTTGAAGGATGAGGAGTGTGAGAGGTTGTCTAAAGTCAGAGACCAGCTGGGCCAGGAGCTGGAGGAGCTCACCGCCAGCCTCTTCCAGGTCGGTCCGCCCCGCCCCGCCCCGTCCCGTCCTCTGTCCTGTCCTGTCCCGTTTCCTCTGCTTCCTGTTTCCTTCCTCCTGAGGCAGCGGCCAGACAGAAACCGTCTCTCAGCGTTTAAATGTTTAAATGTTTAAACGTTAGATCGTCTCATTTCTTGCTGTTTGAGTTCAGGACTGAATCTGTCCGGCCGGCTTCAGAACACATCATTCCTCCTTGTTCTTCTCTCACTTCTGGCTTTTGTTTTTCCTCCTACAAGGTGTGTTGGGATTTAGCTTTTAGCTGCGCTGGGAGTCCAGCTTTACTTTCATTTATTTGCATATTTATGTATTTATTTATTTATTTATTTTAGAGCTCGTGTAGAAGCTGCTTCACTATCAGAATAAAACTCAAACACTAATCCTTCCATGTCTGATGACGTCGTATCGTGTTCTTTTTCCCAGGAGGCCCACAAAATGGTGAGAGAAGCAAACGTCAAACAGGCGAACGCTGAGAAGCAGCTGAAGGAAGCTCTGGGAAAGGTGAGCACACGTGTTAAGATATACGCTCGGAGTTTAAAATGAAACGGTCAGGAGGCAGATAGAGGCGTCCAGGTTAGAGAGAGGAACCAGAGTCAGAGGATAAGATCTGACCTGTGCTTTAATGTCTGTCCTGGACAATGCAATAAAAAGAGAAAGCAGATTTAAGTGTTTAGAGGACGAGATAACTGGTTAAATGGATCTAAATGTCCAGTTTGCAGTAAAAGTTGAACCTTTATTATGAAAATAAATTGATAGATTCAGTTTATTTTGCAGCATTTCACACAAACCTGACGTTTTAGTTGTTGAACAAATTTAAGAAAAGCCAACGTAGATGAGTTAATTATAGAGTCAGAGAGACATGAGCAGGGCAAAACTCTTCTATATGCAGTTTCCTTCATCCTCTAGTTTGAAGTCTTGCAAAGATCAGTCGTGTCAAACCAGTTAAATCAAAATCCAGGTCGGTTACTGTGACCTCAGACGCTGACGACCCTGTCCTCCTCAGATCGACGTCCTCCAGGCCGAGGTCCAGGCCCTGAAGACGCTGGTGCTGTCCTCCCCCACCTCCCCCGTGGGAGAGCTCCCCTCTGCGGGAGGAGTGAAGACTCCCTTCAGGAAGGGCCACAGCAGGAACAAGAGCACCTCCTCCGCCATCATGGGGACGCAGCCCGACCCGTCGGCCACGCAGCCCATCGTCCGGGAGTGCAGAGAGGTAGGAGGTCACAGAGACGTGGGACTATAGAGCTTTATTTAATATAATAAAGACATGATGATGATGACGTGAGGTTCTGCTGCTGCTCCTGGACGTCTAGGTGGACAGTCAGCTGTTCGGCGAGTTCAAGGCGTGGAGGGAGGAGCCGACGCTCGACCGGAGCTGCTGCTTCCTGGAGAGAGTTTACCGTGAGGACATCTACCCCTGCCTCACCTTCTGCAAGAGCGAGGTGCACAGCTAATAGCCTCCTAGCTAACAGTAGCACCTCCCAGATAACAGTAGCTCCTCCTACCTAACAGTAACTCCTCCTAGCCCACCTAGCCTCCCAGCTAACAGTAGCTCCTCTCAGCTAATAGTAGCTCCTCTTAGCTTCCTAGCCTCCCAGCTAACAGTAGCTCCTCCTAGCTTCCTAGCCTCCCCGATAACAGTAGCACCTCCTAGCTTCCTAGCCTCCTAGCCAATAGTAGCTCCTCCTAGCTTCCTAGCCTCCCAGCTAATAGTAGCTCCTCCTAGCTAATAGTAGCTCCCCCTATCTTCCACGCTTCCTAGCCTCCCAGGTAGCAGTAGCTTCTCCCTGCTAATAGTAGCTCCTCCTAGCTTCGTAGCTTCTCCCTGCTAACAGTAGCTTCTTCCAGCTTCCTAGCCTCCCAGCTAACAGTAGCTCCTCCTACCTAATAGTAGCTCCTCCTACCTAATAGTAGCTCCTCTTAGCTTCCTAGCCTCCCAGGTAGCAGTAGCTTCTCCCTGCTAACAGTAGCTCCTCCTACCTAATAGTAGCTCCTCCTAGCTTCCTAGCCTCCCAGCTAACTGTAGCTCCTCCTACCTAACAGTAGCTCCTCCTAGCTTCCTAGCCTCCCAGCTAATTATTACCAACCGTTCTCCTGCTCCTCAGCTGGGGTCGGCCATCTTGGAAGCTGTGGAGCAGAACACTCTCAGCGTGGAGCCGGTGGGTTTCCAGCCGCTGCCCGTGGTCAAAGCCTCAGCGGTGGAGTGTGGAGGACCAAAGTGAGACCCCTCACACACACACAACACACAAACACACATTCAGACACACACACACACTCTTTCTCCTCTTCATCAGGCTTTCACTCCTTCATCGTCACATCTCCATCTTCCCTCAATTTCCTCCTCTAGCGGGCGAAGGGCTGAGCTTGTCACGTAAGTCCGACTCTCTCCCATCAGCATCTTTCATTTATTATTATTGTTTAATCTCTTCAAACCCTCCTGGCTCCTTAAAACTCTCCTCCTCTGACTCATAACGTTCCCTCCTTCTCTCCGTCCCAGGTTTATCAAAGAGATCCTGATGAGACAAACCTTGATAAATACTCATCCCTCCCTCCTTCCTTCCTCTCCTCACCCTCCTCCTCCTCCTCCAGTCGTAGCATAGTTTGTTTTTTAGTTGATGAATTGAAGTTTTCCTCCTAATTAAATAATTAATTAATTAACCCCTTCCTGTCTCTCTGATAGAAAATGTGCCCTGAGCGGTCAGACCAAAACCTGTAAGCACAGAATCAAGTTTGGAGATTCATCCAACTACTACTACGTGTCTCCCTACTGTAGATACAGAGTGAGTATCCACACATTAAATAACATCCTGTTAACAGAAGTATGTGATTAAATAAATATATAAGACGGGATAGAAAAGGAGCTTCAGAACTTCAAGTTTTCTTCAGAACCGAAATCATCTAGTGATTTTGTTCTGCTAACGGCTAATACTTGTAATTTAGCTTTTAAACTTGTTGAGAAAATGAAGCCAGAAACAAATCAGAGATCCTCTCTGGCTTGATCCTTGGTCGGGTTTATCCAAGCTAACAGTAGCTCTTCCTAGCTGCTTGGTTTCCCGCTAATGGTAGCTGTTCCTAGCTTCCTAGCCTCTCAGCTAATAGTAGCTCTTCCTAGCTTCTTGGTTTCCCGGTAATAGTACCTATCCCTAGCTTCATAGCCTCAAAGCTAATAGTAGCTCTTCCTAATGAATACAGATTACTGCCACCTACTGGTATGTAGTAATTTCCTTGTAGGCTGTTGTTGTTTTTTTTATTATTGGTGCATTAAAGTACAACTTTTATGTGGATAAAAATAAACTTAAGATCTTTGATTAGATTCAAAGCTAAACCTCCAGATTCATTGAGGATCTGCTTCATATCTTTAAACAGTCCTGAGTTCTCTGAAGCATCAGCATCTTGTTTTTTTTCTTCTCAGATCACAGCAGTCTGTAATTTCTTCACCTACATTCGCTACATCCACCAAGGGCTGGTCAAACAACAGGACGGTGAGAAACTAACACACAAACAAACCTAAAGATGCTTCTTTATCTGAAGCACTTCAGATCTGATCTCAGTTTGTCTGTTTAATTAACTCCAGGTGTTTCTCTTGTGTTTGTAGCGGAGCAGATGTTCTGGGAGGTGATGCAGCTCCGCAGGGAAATGTCCTTCGCCAAGCTCGGCTACTACAAAGACCAGCTGTGACCAACGGACGCCCCTCCGGTCACGTGACTCCGGCCCGAAGCCCCGCCCCTCCACAGGATCCTTGTTTTTTTTCCTCCTGCTCGTCATCCGGTCGTACCAGGACGTCCCACCAACACCTCCTCTTCGTCCCCCCTCCTCTCCGTTTGTGTGAGTGTTTTTGTGGGTGAGACAGAATATCATCATCACAACAAGTGACTGAAAGACTGTGACGTCTCTGTTCTGTTCATGTTACCGAGCTGTTGAGCCGGATTCTTTCTTTATTGAAACACTCCGAAAATGAAGAAGCAGCTATGCCCCCCCCACCCCATCCCCAAAAAAACCCTTTCATTAAATATATAAGTGTTGAATTACAAATGAAGACTGTTTTGGACAGAAGTTAGAGAAAATGAGCCACTGTGTGAGGAGAGGGGATTAAATTTAGAGAAAATAGTTCAAATATTTTGAGAAACATTCACGGAATAAAGATTCAAGTTTAAATTTCATGATGAAAGAAAAGTTATATTTTGAAAAATTAAGTTGTCAAATTTTATGAAAATTAATTTAGGTGGGGTTCAAGAGTATAAACCTTTAATACTGAGGAGAAAAAGTCAGTTTCTGTGAAATATTTAATATGTAGAGAACAAATTTATAAAAACTGAAATTCTATTCTTGTAAAAGTCTTTGTAAAATTATCTAATTACAACTTCTTTAGGACTTGTTTCACAAATTCTGACTTTTTTTTTTCTTGTAAAAATATTTAATTCAAATGTTTTCATTACTTATTTAGCCACAATCTTCTAAGACGTATCTTAAAATAACCTGAAGATGTTAAAAATAGGTCGATATTCAAGTTACTTTCTTTCCTTGTAATAAACTTTCAAAGAAATTCTTAAATTATTGACGTTTCCCTCAAATTTCAATATTTCTCTTGTAAAATTTAAACTTGATTTGAATATTTTAAACATTTTCTTGTTTTTTTTTTAATTTCCCTCAATTACCACTAAATGTTCAAAATAGAAACAAAACTTTATTCTTGAAATTTGAATTCATATAGTTCTGTCTCAGAATATTGACTTTATCAAACTTAAGCTTTATTTTTCAAAATATTTCAACACTTCACCTGAGACTTTATTCTGGAAATTTCAATTTTCAAAATACTGAAACTTACTTTATGCAAGAAATGTTGACAGAATTTCACAAAATTGGGATTTAATTCCTAAAATGTAGATATTTTTCAAATTAATTACTTTCAAAATAAAACGTAATAAACGTAAACTTGTGACTTTATTCTTGAAAAATTTCTCAAAAAATTCTCTAATATTTAAACTTCTTGGAAAATTATGACTTCTCAAAATGTTTTTATTATTTGCAAAATACCATTTTCTTTGCCTCCCAAAGGAAGAAAAAAATGATGACTTAATTTCAAAATAGACTTTTTCCTGGACATCTTGTAGAAATAAACATTATTTTTAATATTTCTGTTTAAATCCTGTATTTTCCCTCCGACAGTGGCCGTCTTCTCATCTGTCTAAAATTAAAACAAACACAGCTACGTTCCAGACAATGAAGTGTATCTATGAAGTTAAAACGCTGACCAATGTATTATTTAATAAGTTGAACCGTGTATAAGCTCCTATTTAATTTTGGTTTTGTTGAGGTTATTGATGCAAAGATAATCAGAAATGTTTTTCTCTCTTTTAGAGTTTGTGGTGGTTGTTTTGTTGTCGGCTTCAGACGTCGAGTTGATGAAAACGGTACTTTACGGTTTTCTGTCATCAAACACTAAATACTGCAGGAAATCTGTGAACATGAGGTTCTGTAGATGCCGACGCTGAGTTTAACTGACAAAGGAATCGTGTAGATATGAAGCTGTGTGAATGTCGTGTGTCTGTCGTTCTGTAAACTTAATTTAAACCTGAACATTTCTCTCCCGTTCAAAGTCAGTGTCACTCTCCCGGTTTGGTTTAGTGCCTTTTCTCTCAGACACTCTGAAATAAAAACAGTAATACCTCTGGAAACACGGATCTCCGTCAAGTCTGTTTCACATGTCTTAACCTGCCGAGGTCAAAGGTCAAACATCAGGTGAGAGTAAGTTACACTAATGATGCATTGACTCCACATGACTTCTATTTTGTCTTTGTCTCACGTGTATTTTTATGGTTTAGTGTTGTAGTTTGTATTTTTTTGTCTTTGATGGTTGCCTTGTGTGTCTTCCAGTTTGTATTTTGTGCGGTCTATATTAGTCTCTGTACGTCTTCTTGATTGTTTTATGCATCTTTATTGTCATTCTTTTAAGAAATTTGTCGGATTTGTGTCTTTTTGTTGTTTTGTCTTGTGCGTCTTGTGGTAGTTTTGCTTTTAGTTATTAGTCTTTTTGTTGTTGCCCAGTGCATCTTCAAGGTTGCTTTGTGTTCCTTTATAGTCATGATATGTCTGAGGGTGGTATTTATGCACCTCTTTGTCATTTATTGTCTTTGTTGGTTGCCTGTGTGTCTTCATTGTAGTTTTCTCTCGTTTGTATTTTGTGTTTGTCAGTACATCTACATTTCTTTTGTTACTTTGTGGTTATTTATTTTCAAAGTGACAAAAGAACTGTAGATGTACTGACACACAACATACAAACGAGATAAAACTACAATGAAGACACACAAGGCAACCGACAAAGATGTGCAAAACTACCACCAGTTGACAAATCATGGCTAAAGACTAATAACTAAAAACAGAACTACCACAAAGACGCACAAGGCAAGCACAATCAGGCAAACACTTCTTTGAAAAAAAAAAATTACCACAAAGACAGACACAGTAACTTAACAAACACAAAGAAACATTTGTCCGACTGTGCTCGTTTTGTGATTGCCTTGTGTGTCTTGTGATAGTTAGTTATTTGTGTTTTTGGTGTTGCTCTGTGTTTTTTTTTTTTTTTTTTTTAGCCGTGATTTGTCTACTGGTGGTAGTTTTGCACATCTTTGTTGGTTGCCTTGTGTGTCTTCATTGTGGTTTTATCTTGTTTGTATTTTGTGTGGTCCTAACATCTGTGTCAGTACATCTACATTTCTTTTTTCTTTCGTTACTTTAAATGTAGATGTACTGATACAGATGTTAGGACCACACAAAATACAAACAAGATAAAACCACAATGAAGACACACAAGGCAACCAGCAAAGATGTGCAAAACTACCAACAGCAGACAAATCATGAATGCACAGCAACCTTGAAGATACGCTGAGCAACAACCAAAAGACTAATAACTACAACAAAGCTACCACAACCAAAGAACGACACCACAAAGACATACAAGGCAATCACAAAAACATTTCTTGGGGAAAAATAGACTAATATAACACGTTTCTTTGCGTTCGTTAGGTTATTGTGTTTTTATTTGTCATTTATTTTTTCCAAGAAATGTTTGTCCGAATTATTTTTGACCTTCCAACATTGGCTCCAACAAACTTAACGTACACATACATTTTGGCAGGTGCAGCCTATTAGGAACTAAAGTATCTTTGTCACAATAATATAAATTTCCAAAAATCAAGTTAGAATCACATTTTTACAAAGGCTGGGCAGTTTAAATAGTTAAATACATCACAGTGTTGATCTGGTGCCAGCCTATCGAGGCCACACCCCCCACGCCAGCCCAGGCAGGATGAGGGCGATGAGGACCGTGGAGAACAGGTTGACGGCGTTGTTGTCTAAGATGGGCTTCCCGCAGATCCGCTGGGTGGTGGCCGATTCGTAACTCACCACCTTCCCGATGCTTGAGTCGAAGCCTAGTGGCGGACAGAGTAGTCAGTTAGGACTAAATAAACCTTTTTCAAGTCATTTGTGATAAACAATTCAACTTATTCCACTCCGTAAATTGACGTATTTAATTTAACTTCTGTTCCTACCTGAATACTGCATGTGAGCTCCCAGGAAAGAGTCCAGCAACGAGCCCACGAGGCCGGCAACGCCGCCGTACACTATGATTGGCCACTGGGGGTCCGACAGGTGCAGGTTGCCGACCATTATGAGCTGTGTTAAAAAGTAAGCCACGCCCACTGCGGTCCCGCCAAGGAAGCTGGCGACCAATCCGACGGGAGTAACTCCTCCGTTAGTTCCTGGAGAGTAAGAAACGTGTTTCAGTCCATACAGGAAGTGATTAAAGTTCATTTAAAGGGTAACTCTGCGTTCTCAGACTACAGCTTCAGGCATCGTGTGTCACTTATCCTCCTCTTCTACACATTCATCCTTTCACACAGATAATCACCAAGTCAAAGAGCATCGCATTCATGGTTGTAAACGTCAGTCACAGATGAATGGTTCACATTAATAATTATTAGAGCAAACTAACGAGGATGAACCGAGCAGATGGAACTGTAAATACTGGCGAGAGAAGAGCCAATCAATTCGTCCCGATGTGTAGCTGAAGGCAACCGGGACGTCCGCCAACGATTAACTCGCACGTACAGTACACCCCCCCCTCACCTGCAGGGACTTCCTCCCAGGTGGTGATGAGCCTCGGCCGTGATTGGCTGAGCACAGGCCCCACCTCCGACGCCCAGGTGTCCCCGGCGCTGCAAGCGAGCGCGCCCAGTAGCGAGAGGCACATCCAGGAGGCGGAGTACTGTTTACTGAAGTCAATGGGGATCTCACCTGGACCCACCTGGAAACACAAACCACTGATTAGACCTTTTTTGAATATGATTCTTTTCAGTATTTGTTACAGAATGAACAGTGGGCTCACCTCTATCATGTAGAGCAGGGCCAGCTCTGTCGGGACACCTCCGTTACAGAAGACCTGAACCCAGTTCCTCTGGCCACCTGACACAAACATAGAAGTTAGTTTTAGGTGTTTTTTAAAATGCCACATGAGACTCTCTTGTTGTCCAGACTAATTGGACATATGTACACCGATCAGCCACAACATTATGACCACTGACAGGAGAAGTAAATAACATCGACTTCATCTTGTGACAGTTCAATGTTCTGCTGGGAAACTTCTGGACCGTGGCTAGCGTCAAGAAGTCTTCTTCTGGGGTTTTTGGAAACTTTAACGCTACCCAATAAAACAGTAGAAGAAGAAGAACATTTCTGGAGTAGAGAACACAAGGTACCAGCTACCCTCTCCACACTACATTAACTTTGACAGAAAGATTTATTGGACTGAATCCAGTCCACTCTAGGAGAAGACATGGACAGACTTTAGGAAGCTACAGGAGACCAACTCTAGGAGAAGACAAGGAAGACAAGGACAGACTTTAGGAAGACACAGGAGACCAACTCTAGGAGAAGACAAGGACAGACTTTAGGAAGCTACAGGAGACCAACTCTAGGAGAAGACAAGGAAGACAAGGACAGACTTTAGGAAGCTACAGGAGACCAGCTCTCACCTTCTTTGTACTCTGCGTCTATTTTCTTCTTCTGTGCTCCTCCCCAGCGGGTCAGTCTGGAGGAGGTGATGTAGAAGGTCAGCAGAGCAGAGAAGAAGCTGTAGTTGGCCATCGTCAACACGAATCCCACCAGGAGAGCTGAGGAGACAAAAGACAAAACCATAAAAGCCTCCTGTTAGATCTAAATATGTTTTAGAAGCCGTCTCATTATCGTTCTTTAACTCACAAGGTCTGCTTATCGTCTGTAGACTAGTCGGTGGTTATTATTTAAATTTGGCCTTTTTACAGGAGTCAGACTGATTCATTTGGTGATTTATTACGACCTCTCTGAAATAACTTTAATCTCCAGCGTCGTTTCAGTTTCTTCTCAGGAAACATTTACGTCTAATCGTGTTATTGAAGCGCGTCGGCCGCTTAAAAGAGAACGTCTACACAGAACAAAACAACCAGACTCATGTGATGGAGTTAATTCTGTTCTGTTCTACCGTCCAGGTGTCGTTATGTTTGACGTTAGCATCTTCTCCACCATGTGTTTCTATTTTATTTATGTATTTTATTCCTGGTTACAGATTCTAAGAATCACAGAACGGTTCAAGAGCCTCGTCTTTAATTACGACTAATCAGGATTTCTCGGTCCGTGATAATCTGATTTCCTCGTAGAATCCTTTCACACAGCTGAGTCTGAGTTCTGGGAGTTGTTGTACGAACGCTGCAGCCTCAGGGAGACGGGGACTTTTTAAATGTTACAGGACGTCCCACTGTCCATGAGACGTGGGGACAGTAACGTCCTGGTTTGGGTCTGCTGGTACGTCAGAGTCGTTTTTATGCAGAAATGAATTAAATAAATGAATCAACTGATAGAATAAAATCAAGACAGATAAACAACATGAATGAATAGCTATTTCTTCCTCCTCTTCCTCCCTTTTCCCCTTCCTCAATCTCCACTTTCTCCTTCTCCTACTCCTCCTCTTCTTCTTCTTCATTTCCCTCTCCTCCTCTCCATTTTCCTTCTTCTCTTCCTCCTCTTCTTCCTCCCCTTTCTCCTTTTTCCCTGTCTACTTTTCCTCTTCATCTTCCTTCTCTTTCTACTTCCTCCTCTTCTTCCTCCTCCTCTCCATTTTCCTTCTCTTCCTCCTCTTCATCTTCTTCTTCCTCCTCTCCTTTTTTCCTTTCTACCTTTTCTCTTTTCTCATTTTCCACTTCTTTCTCCTTCTCCTCCTCTTCTTCTTCATTCCCCTCTCCTTCCCTTCTCTTCCTCCTCTTCATCTTCTTCCTCATTCTCTTCTTCCTCCTCCTCTCCATTTTCCTCCTCCTCTTCCTCCCTCTCCTTCTTTCCTTTCTACTTTTCCTCTTCCTCTCTGTTCCTCCTCCTCTCCTTCTTTCCTTTCTACTTTGCCTCTTCCTTCACCTCCTCCTCCTCCTCTCTGTTCCTCCTCCTCCTCCTCCTCTTCCTCTTCCTCTTCCTCTTCCTCCTCCTCCTCCTCTTCCTCTGTTGACTGGTTCTGATCCAGACGTCACATCATCACTGAGAACTAAACCTTCACCTCGTCCACCAGTGTGTCCCCGCCCGCTGACGGGCGCCGTGGCAACCAGACAACCAGACAACCACACAGCGCCAGGGACTCACCTCCCGTGGCTCCGGACCGGTCCAGGCTCCGCCTCTTCAGCGCCCGCAGCGTCACCACCAGGGGGAACAAGATGGAGAACAGCCATCGCCATGGCGACACGGGCTGCAGCGTACCTGCGGACACAAGACGGAACCGGGACGTCAACGAAAGGGACGGGACAGCGGGACAGAGGACGGACTGATGGACATTTAAGACTTTTAATGAATCAAGTTCATGATCAGGAGACGAAAATAAAACAGTTAATGTTTAGACACGTTGGTTAGAACGCTTCCTCATCCTCCTCTTCCTCATCCTCCTCTTCATCATCCTCCTCTTCATCATCTTTCTTATATTCTTCATCTTCCTTCTTCTCCTCTTCCCATTCCTGCTCTTCCTCATCCTCGTCTTTATTCTCTTCATCCACTTTCTTATATTCCTCTTTTTTTTTCTTCCTCTTCCTTCACTTCTACCACTTTGTCTCCTTCCTACTCCTCCTCTTCCTCTTCTTCATTTCCCTCTTCTACTCTTCTTCTTCCTTCTCCTCCTCATCCTCAACTTGTTCCTCTTCTTCTTCCTCTTAGTCCTCTTCCACCTCTTCCTCCACATCTATCACTTTGTCTTCTTCCTACTGTTCTTCTCCCTCCTCCCCTCCTCTTCCTCTTCCCATTCTTTGTCTTCCTCTTCTTCATTTCCCTCTTCTACTCTTCTTCTTCCTCATTATCTTCTTCCTTCTCCTCCTCTTCCTCATCCTCAACTTGTTCCTCTTCTATCACTTTGTCTTCTTCCTACTGTTCTTCTTCCTCATTCTCTTCCTCCTCCTCATCTTCTTCATCTTCATCTTCATCTTCCTCTTCCTCTTCCTCTTCCCCTCGGTCCCAGAGTCACGTTAGTCTCATTCATCAGCAGCAGAAGACAAAGTGGACAGCTGTTAAATCTCGGGGCGCCCACAGAATCGCGCTCTTGTCCGAGACTTGACACGGCGTGATGTCACGCTGCGTGATGATGGACGACGAGAGACGGAGGAAGTCTGAGCGTGGAGAAACGCTGAGGAGGATGTTTGTTCAGCTTCACTAGAAAAACCAGACGCAAGCGTGACGAGAGGAGGAAGAACGGAGGGATGTGTTCTGAGAAGAGCACATGACGGGACGGGCTGACAAAGAAGTTTTATATGGGGGGGAGAGAGAGGGGGAGAGAGGGAGGGGACGGGAAGAGAGGGGAGGGGTAAGGGAGAGAGGACGGGAGAGAAGGAGAGGGGAAGAGCGAGAGAGACAGAGGGAGAGAGAGGGTGGCGAGAGGGAGAGAAAGGGGGAGGGGGCAGAGATGGGAGAAAGAGAGAAGCGAGAGATAGAGGGGGAGAGGGAGAAAGAAAGGGAGGGATAGAGGGGGGAGACAGATAGAGGGAGATGGAGGAGGGAGAGGGAGAGAGGGAGAGAGGAAGGAGAGGAGGGAGAGGAAGAGAGAGAGGGAGAGGAGGGAGAGAGGAAGAGGGAGAGAGGAAGAGGGAAAGAGAGAGATGGGAAAGGCAGAGAGGACGGGAGAGAAGAAGAGGGGGAAGAGCGAGGGGGTGGCAGAGATGGGAGAAAGAGAGGGGGGAGAGAGATAGAGGGAGATGGAGGGGGGAGAGAAAGGGGGCGGGGGGAGAGGGAGGGGGGAGGGGAGTGAGGTCTCACCGTAGAAGGAGCTCAGGACGAGGGAGGTGACCCAGAAGAAGAGAGAGAGAGCCAGAGTGGCACAGAGGACGATCATGTCCGTCATCATCTTGATGGACTCCTTGGTCAACGTCTCCTTCTCAGAGTCCATGCTGACGGACGGACGGGGCTGAGGGACGAGAGACAAGGAGGACAGGTTAATAAACTACAATAAACTACAACCACAGAAGAAGAAGAACTACAACCATGACGACGTCACATGCTCATTACTGCCACCTGCTGACAGTCTTCAAACCAGGGGCCACGTTAGACCCTCTGGGGGTTTGATACCCACAGCAATCAGCCACAACATTATGACCAGGAGAAATCAATAACATTAACCATCTTGTGACAGTTCAGTGTTCTGTTAGGAAACTTCTTAAATAAAAAGACAGCAGCTCTCAGATGAGCCCAAACGTCTCCTCCCTCCTCCAGCTGCCGACCCTCTCTTCTTTTAAAGCAACACTCCCACTATCAGATTAAATATCAAAAGAATTATCAGAAGAACCCGAAGCACTCTGCTGATGAGTTTAGTTTCACTCTCAGTGCTTCGCTCTCAAGGAGAAGAACACTGAGACTCCACCGTGAATGATCTGAGCGTGACAGGAAGTAAAGTCTGTGACGGAGGATTCAGATCAGAGGCTTCTCCTCTTCCACACGCGTCACTTTGTTTTATTCCCGATTACGGCTCTGCCCTTAGTCTCTGAGTTAGTCCTTCAAGTCAAAGCGCTTAAACGTGTACACTCACACGCCAGAATGCATCCTAATACAACACACCTGCGCTAGATCTTATCCTCATGACTGTTTCTAATGTTCAGCTGATGTTGAGACAGCGTCAGAAAAGGTGGATGATCTTATTTTAAACTAAAGCTGAACACCAGAACCTTCATGGAGACAGGATTTAGTGCAGGACTGTTATATTAAGATGCACTAGTGTACCTAATGATATGGCCAGTAAGTGTAACCATGCACACACACTGTAGAAAGAAGGATTTTGATAATAAATGCATTTAAAAACAGAGTTCTGCAGTGTCACATTTAAATGTCGCCTCCTGTTCAAACAGCAGCAGCAAATAAATGAGTCGAATCTACTTTTAATGTGTAAGTTTCCTCAAAAAGCACGTTAAACTGCACAAAAAAAAGGAGCTTAAATGAATAATTTCATGTGTCCGAGGCGCAGTTTAAAAGCGTGTGTTGTGTAAAATATGAGAAACCATCAAAAAACTAAAATAATACATCATTAATAGGAGAATAAAGTAATTTAATCGCGGCTTGAGAGCAGAGCTGGGTCAGGTTTTATGTAAGTGAACTCACCAATTATCTCCGGCGCCATGACGAGTAAAACCCGAGTTTTTAGACTTTTAAACTCAAACCGTTAGTTTCAGGTTCAGACGAATTTAGGTTTTTATCTTTTTAAAGTCAAAATAAAAAGGCTCCGCTTCATTAACGGCTGCGTTCAGGAAATTTAACATATGTCGGCGAGCTGAAGAATCTGAGTGTTTACTCGCGTTAAACACCTGGAGGGGGAAAAGAGACGGACGGACCGGACGCATTTAGGTGACGGACCGACTTCCGCAAACAAACCGCGATGCTCTTAAAGAGACAGTGACCACAGAGCTAGCGTTTATCAACACTTATAAAAATATATATATAAAAATATAAAAATATAAAAATAAATGTATCCAGGTGAGCTGCTCTGTATTTAACTTTTATATAATTTTAAAAATATTTAATTTTATTTTTAATCCACTAAATGACGTCACGGGGATTTAAAAAATAAATAAATAAAAAGAAATAACTGACACCAAAATATATGAATGTTTCTTGTAAAAAAAAAAAAAAAAAAAAAAAAAAATTAATTTAATTTAATTTAATTTTACTGATTTTTAAGTTTATTTTTAATCCATTAAATTACGTGACCAGGATTTTGTTTTAAAAAAAAAATAAATAAAAAAAATCGCAAAACCTCGTTCAGTTTAATATAAATAAATTAATAAATAAAAGTAAATTATAATAATAAAGTGTTGTGGCTAAGTGAGCTACTTGTATTTAACTTTTATTTAATTTTAAAAATATTTAACTTTATTTTAAATCCACTTCATGACGGGATGGGGAATTTTCTAAAAAACAAAACAAACAAACAAAAAAAAAAAACTGACACCAAGTGTTTTTTTTAACTTTATTTAATTTTACAGATATTTAAGTTTATTTTTAACCCACTAAATCACATAACAGGGATTTAAAAAAATAAAAATAAACATAAAAACTAAGTGAACTACTTGTATTTTACTTTTATTTAATTTTTACAAATATTTAAGTTTATTGTTTATTGTTAATGGTGTAATGTAACCTCAAAGTCTCAGACACTTATTTTATTGAATGATTAATAATTAACTATCAATGAGACGTGAGTATATGGGACAATCTCTTAAATATTAGTTTGTTAAAAGAAAATAAATGTTAACAAGTATAATGGTGTCTGTATTAACCAAAGCTAACTGTGTTTGTGGTGCTAATAAATGCATTTCATGCTTTAAAAACTTGAACAAATATTTAGTTGCACAGTGTATTTAAAAAAATAAATAAATAAAATGAACTGGCCGTGTGGTACGGTTTGTGTTTTTGTGTTTTAGTGTTTTAGTGTTTTTCTGCGTGTGAAGCCAACGGTTAAAAATATGAAAAATAAAAGAAGTGACACCTGAACAGCATCGGTTATAACACCTCATCTAGTTTATCATCACTAACACGTACAGGACGTATTATTAAAAATGATTGAATTAAAAAAATATATTGTGTTATTTTTAATCTAATAAATGATTTCTATTACATTATTCTGGGCATGTTTTGAAGTACAAATTGGCCAGTATATTGCTAAATAATTCATAAAACTATTAAACAAACTATAATTTAAAAAATTGTATGCATTGACAAGGAATTTCTTAAATATATATATAAATATAAAACATTTAGTGCGCATGTACTCATGTGTTTCAGTCTGCAAAAAACAAAAAAACACTTTCTAGCCTCCTCCTCTGCATGACATCATTTTTCTTGTAAATATTGTGTATATATAGATTTTTAATAGATAATCTTTATAGATTATCTATATGTGCAACACACTGATGCTGCAACATTGAAATGTTCCAGTTTGGGATCCATCTAAATATCTGTGACACATCTAAACCGCTCACAGGGAACGTGCTGTCCTGCTGTTTCAAGGAAAACCTTTCACACTTTCTATAGACGTATTTTTATACCAAATTCCTCGTAAAAAATAAACCAGTCAATAAATAAAAATCCTGAACTTCCAGTGATCGTCACAAACTTTAAAACTCCAAGTAATTCATAGTCACATGGGAAACGTGTTTCCTCCCGAGCGGCCGAGCAACAAGCGGCGCTCTGTCTGCCAAGAACACGACCGCTTCTCCTCTCAGCGTCTGAAATCCTTTAGTGGCAGAACATCCAACAGCCGCACCCTCACAGAGGCCTCGTTTGTTTGCATGGCATGATGGTGGAAAGAAATGAAGAAATACAACATGCAACCGATGAGTTCCACTCACCAGACTAAGGCCCTGTTGATGGGAACGCAGACGGATGATGTTTGGTGAAAACGGATGAATCCTGCAGCTTTTGGTGACACCTCTGACTTTTCTAGTCCCTGATCTAAATCTGGATGA
This sequence comes from Chelon labrosus, assembly GCF_963514085.1. Classification (NCBI taxonomy): domain Eukaryota; kingdom Metazoa; phylum Chordata; class Actinopteri; order Mugiliformes; family Mugilidae; genus Chelon; species Chelon labrosus. The sequence goes on from NC_140356.1 coordinate 19,540,357, forward strand.
ACTTGGACCTTTTATTTATTTGGTTGTCACAGTTCCCCTAAAATGGATTAGAATGATTTTGGTGATCTCCTGGTTTTTTCCTCTGGTTCCACCACGAGGTTTCATTGTGCAAGGTCGACTTCAACCTTGCACAGAAAGTCTTGGCGCCCAGAGGATAAATAACAGCGACTGTGAAATATTTCTAAATGTGCGGGATGAGCTGGCCCAAATTTTTGGCACAGCGGTTGTTTGCAGCGCTCAGATGATGAAGATGAATTCGTGCTCGCCTTGGGGCGAACTGCCAGAGAGCTCCATCGTCACATTTAAATGTTTATGAGTTTAGAAATGTCATCAGTGCTGGCTGTAACTTGTGGTTTGTGCTAATTGTTAGCGTGCTAACACTCTGAGTTATTGAAGGTGGAAGCTAAACGTTAGCCCTGCATGTTAGCCGTTAGCTTTGAGCAGTAAACAAGTGTTTTATGTTGCTATTAGATATTTATATACAGAATTTTTTTTACAGTATTTGTACAATTACCTCTATATATTTCTATATAACACTTTCTATCTACATATACACACAATATATCTCATGTCAACTCCATATCTTATAGTCTTACATATCGTATATATTGTATTTACCCTTATGTATCCTATTTGCCCCATGTTTTCATATCCCTTTTATATTTTATATATACTTTTATACACCTCATCTATCTATCTATCTATCTATCTATCTATCCTGGACCTTATTTCTGGCATAAAATACGGTCGTTTACTCACCCATATAATCATATATATCATATATCATCAGATATTTAGATCTGCGTATATCCATATAATGGGAGTGAATGGGGCACCGAAACACAGCCTCTAAATAACGCATGTTTAGGAACTTGGCCGTTCCTAAACATTCATCTTGTTCTTCTTTAAAGGGGAATTACCTTATTTCTGGCATAAAATACGATCGTTTACTCACCCATACAACTTTGGTGTTATTAGGAGTCGTTCGTCAGATAATTATATCAGCGTATATCCATATAGTGGGAGTGAATGGGGCACCGAAACGCAGCCTCTAAATAACGCATTATCTGCCGCGAAACTCGTTCATTTCACCAATATTTTCTCATGATACACTAGTGCTATTCTCCGTTGAGTCCGGAGTTACCTGTTATCTATTCACGGACGTGCAGCCGTTTGTTGTTCTTTGGCCAGCTGTTCCTCTCTCTGCCTCCGCATCCTCATTTCAACGAGCTCCTCATCCATATACTCTGGCTCAAAACGGTAAGGACGTCCATCATAAACAAAGTCGTCGTCCACAACCTCAGAATCGGAAAAATATTCAGCCATGTTGCAAAAAACTAGCAGTAGGAAATTACAGGTAAACAAGCCGACCGTCGCAGGTGCATGCGGCACTCAGAGATGACATCATCCAGGTCAGAGGTTAGTAGGTCAATCTACAGACTCCAGATGATGATAACAGGTAACTCCGGACTCAACAGGGAATAGCACTAGCGTATCATAACAAAATATTGGTGAAATGAACGAGTTTCGCGGCAGATAATGCGTTATTTAGAGGCTGCGTTTCGGTGCCCCATTCACTCCCACTATATGGATATACGCTGATATAATTATCTGACGAACGACTCCTAATAACACCAAAGTTGTATGGGTGAGTAAACGATCGTATTTTATGCCAGAAATAAGGTAATTCCCCTTTAAAGAAGAACAAGATGAATGTTTAGGAACGGCCAAGTCAAAGTCCTGACCTTAATCCAATAGAAATGTTGTGGAAGGACCTGAAGCAAGGAGTCGATGTGAGGAAACCCACCAACATCTCAGAACTGAAGTGGTTCTGTTCTGAGGAATGGGCTAAAATTCCTCCAAGCTGCTGTAGACCACTGATCAGCAGTTACCAGAAACATTTAGTTACCAGGAGGTCACAGCAGATACTGGAAACAAGGGTTAACTTACTCGCAGATATGTAATATTGGATAACTTTCCTGAATAAACAATTACGCAACTATAATATTTCAGTTTCATGTGTTTGAATGGGTTCTCTTCGTCTACTTTCAGGACTTGTGTGAAGCTCTGTTGATGGTTTGAGTTAATTTTAAGCAGAAATGTAGAAATTTCTGAACGATGCAAAAACTTTTAGGCGGCTCCGTGTATATAATTTACATTCTTGAATGATTAATTGATTAACTGAACAGAAACAATTAAATTAAAATGTTTTCTACGCCTCAGTTTTGGTATTTAAAGCCGCAGCGCCGAGCATTTGTGACTAAGTACATTAGAGGTTTCTGAAGACCTTATGTGACTGAACCCTGAAGCACTGACTCATGTAACGTGCTCACATGTAAACTGCGGTTTATGGTTTGACATTAAGAAACCAGCAGTCACTGTGATTCGACTAAGAGCAGCATGTGCAGGATATCGCTGTGACACAACGTATGCGTGGATTTATTTAACAGGACAGAACGTTAAAGAAATTAAAACACATCTTGAACCAGAGCTTCCAGGTAAACTGAAAACATGCTGAAGCTGTGTCAGAAAGGTTGTTAATCAGCTGGATGGAGGATGTAGTCTGTGGTGCTGTTAAACTGGATTGAATTGGGCACATTAAACATTTTAGAACAAGCTATAACTCACTACAAACCACAGCCTCCAAAACATTTTAAATTAAAGCTGAATACCTTATTTAAGAATGCATCCACTAGCGTACCTAATAAACTGGCAAAGAGAGAATCTCTACTCACCTTTAGCAAGAAAACTGACGGAGAAAATGAAAGTTTCCAAAGCTGAAGTGAAGAAAATGCTTAGATATTTTTTTTGTCACCAGGTTTGTTCTGAATCTAAAGGTCGTAAAAGACTCAAGATAAAAAAAATAATAATTCATGTAAGGTGCAACAAACAAGCAGCAGCGCCCAGACTGAGGAGAGAAACACTGCTGGGAAAAAAATAAAAAAATGAAATGTCAGCTTCTGTTCAGACTAAAAGGAGATAATCATCTAGTGTCACGCTGGATGATGTGTGGGGAGGAAAAGAAAAATGCAGATCATGAATTCTGGGGATGGGTTTTAACGGTGATTAATTACCCCCCCCCCCAAGAAAAAAAAAACATGCATGGTGATTTATTTTGGTTTTTAAAAGCAGGAAAAATATACTAGTTGCAGTTAAACAGCCTATGAGAGAGAAAGATGATGGACGATGCACCTACCGAGCAGAGATGAGAGGAAGACGAGGGAATGAGGTTTATGAAGCAGCTCCCACTTTATTAAGGGGGACGTGGATCCACCCCTGAAAAGAGAGAGAGAGATTTGACAACATACATATGTCCAGGACTCATGGGAAGTGTAGTCCCCCCCAAAAAAAATAATCATTAACCACAAATAAAACCACTTTTGAAGGCACAGTTTGTTTTAATTCATCCTCAGGGAGCCATGAATGAGTGAAGCTCAAGCTTGGGAAAAGTCGCCGTGGTTACCAGTGTCACCAGGATACGTCATGAACCACTGAGATGGGTGTTTTGCAATTTCCTATTTGCACCACGACAACAAAGACTCTTCTATTTCTGTTTCTATTGTGTGTTTGTTTGTTTTTTAATGTTTTTGCAGCTTTTTTTTTGTTTTGTTTTTCCAGTTATCCCATTTATTGTAGAGCCACAGTGTTTGGGTTCAACAACAAACTGACTGAAGCAGCATTTGGAGCTGGATCATTTTTGTAATTTGTGGATTTGGTTTTTGTTTTGTTATAATCTAGAAAAGACAAACAATTTACCCAATAAACAAAGTAGAACATTTGTTTAAAGTGGCTGTTAATATTTGCTGTTGAAAAGTAAAATTAAACAAACAGAAATAATGTTAAAACTGCTTAAAAATACACTTAAATCAACCACAGAGAAGAGAAATCATCGTTTAGCGCTGTTTCGACTTTAAACTTCGCATTTGTCCCTCTTGCCCTTCCGTAGTGTTTACATCCGGTGTAGCCAATATGGCGTCCGGCGGTTAGGCAGTTAGCTGGATACAGGGGTATTTTTTATATTTATTTCGTTTTACATTCACAAAAAAATAAATTCGCGGCACAAATACTCAAACATATGCTTTGAAGTAATGCCAGCTTGCTTGGAAGTCTGTGTTCTTTGCGCATTTTGGTTGAGGAATGACACTTTCTTACCCGGACGTCGGGTTGCTAACGCGGCTAGCTAACCGTTAGCTCGGTTCTCCCGAGGACCACCATGACGGAGGCGGAGGAGCTGCGGCCCGTCCCCAGGGAGCGGGCCATCCTGGAGAGCTTCTTCACGCAGCTCGGCATGTTCTCCTTCGACCGGGCCAAGGACTACGTGGAGAAGGAGAAGGACAGCAGCAGGAGCGCCGGGGCCATCTGGGGCGCTCTGCTGGCGGCGCTGGCTCACCTGTCCGCCGCGGAGAAGGCTTACCACAACATGACATTCCTGGGACAGAAACTAGGTGACACGGACACACCTGTCACGGGCTCTGGCTCTGACTCTGAAAAATAGATTTAAATATGAAGAATTAAATCTGCTCATGTGGGGATAAACAGAGATGCGTTAATGGAGGACGATAAGACACTTAAAATGTTCTTACAGCTGAAATATGTGTTAAAATAAGTCAGTTAAACACAAATATTGTCCTTTTTCAGAGCCACAGCAATTACTGAATTAGAAAACAAGTTAATCAGCAACTATTTATAGATTATATTAATCATTTAAGACATATTTTAAGACAAAATTGATGGTTTCTTCTGAGATTTCATGTTTTTTCTCTCTCCTATTCTAATAAACGGAATATTTCAGGGTTTTATAGTGTATAAGACTACAAATATGTATTATATAAGCATATATCTTTTTTTAAGCTTAAATAGAGTAATTAATCATGAATATAATGCACAGATTATCTCTGTATACTTCTAAATGCTAACCTGGATGGACTCCAGACGGTGACCCCTATCAGCGGTTTACAAAAACGTTTGAAATATGAATAAATACAGGCTATTTAATCAAGAGAACTATTTTTCTTTCAGCCCAAAGAACAGCTGAGTTTCTTTCTGTGTTTTTTTAGCAGCTAAATCCTTCCGACACCAGGTGGCGCTGTCGCCCAGAGTCTCCTGAGCCGCTTCCTCACCCTCTCCTTGTCTGCCTCCGCAGGGGGCCAGTCCTTCTTCAGCCGCAAGGACTCCATCCGCACCATCTACACCTCGCTGTACAACGAGCTCAGGAAGGTGGTGACGATGGGGCGCCACGGCCAGCCGGGCTCCTCCTCGTCCTACCTGGAGGACCTGCTGTCGCACCTGTCCGAGCAGCTCTGCCACTTCACGCAGGCTCGCATGGAGATGGCCGACCTGTACGAGAAGATGCACTCGCTGGGCGGCCACAAGAGCATCAACTCGGACGAGCTGGTCACCACGCTGGAGGCCGTCCTGCACAAGTACAGCTCCAAGTGTGTAACCGTTCACCTCGCGGACGTTTAAGCTCCTTCAGCTGATCACGCTTGAATCAGGTTTACAGCCTGGTTTTGCTTCATGAACCCTCCGAGATAAATGAAGCCTTCCACCTGCTTTGACCTAGATTATAGAAACAAAAGGCAATTAGTGGGACAGAGGGAGAAACCTGTAAGGGAGAGAATGACACATTGAGGCTGTAGGAAGGAAAACTTTCTGCTTAACCCGACAAAAGCAGGATTCCAGCTTTTTTTTTTACCCCTCTAGAGACGTGTCAGCGAAAACAAGCGTCCTGCAGCCACAGCAGGAACACGAGCTGCAGCAGGTCTCAGTGTGACACACCACACATCACTAGGTTTGACCGTGCGCCGGAGGGTGAAGGTGATGCTCTCAGCAGCAAACCTGGACTCTAGATACAGTCAGATCCAAACTGAGATGGAAATGTGTTCTCTGCTGCTTTCACTTAACTAAGAATTAGGTCAGATTCAGGTTTGTAGAGGGAATACGTACAGGAAACACATCAACAAAACATCCTAAGGTTTATATTAGGGATGTTCTGATCAGTATCTGGGTCGATCCAGGCGTCTTTAATCAGTATCAGGCTTCAGCCGAGTCTGATCTCTTGTAGTTGTTTGTTTTAGGTCTAGGCCATGAACCAAAACCACGTCCCTGCAGCATCAAAACTTCTTCTGTTTACATCAAAGCTGCCAAAAACTGAGCATCTCTAACTGACCCCTACTGACTTCCTCTTCCTCTCCCTCCAGGTTCCATCACCCCATCCTGGGTCGAGTTGAGGAGGGATTCCAGACCGAGGTGGACGTTGTGACCCAGCTGCTGCGCTGCCAGGCCCAGGTGTCAGAGTGGCACTTCCTGCCGGCTCTGCTCAGCCTCCACGGCGCCAACTCCAAGCTCACGGCCTGGGGCCAGCTCTTCCAGCGGCAGAAGGAAACCCGCAAGCATCTGTTCGGCGGCCAGTCCCAGAAATCCGTGCAGCCTCCGCACCTGTACACGTGGCTGCAGCGCTTCCAGGCGGCGCTCCTCGCCAAGTTCAGCTTCTACTTCCACGAGGCCCTGAGCCGGCAGACGGCCCCGGCCGACATGCGAGCCCTGACCGCCCGCACGGCGCCGGACTACCACGGGAAGATCTCCTCCTTCATACGAAAGCACGACGCCAGCAACGTGTCCTTAGTGTTCGACAACCGCGGCTTGGAAAGCTTCCAGGGCCACGGCTACCACCACCCGCACTCGTACCGAGAGGCGCCGAAGGGCGTGGAGCAGTTCCCCGCCGTGGTGTCGCTGCCGTCCGGAGAGCGGCCGCTCACTCACTGGCCCAACGTCATCATGATGATGGGGGACCGAGCGTCTGAGCTCAACACTCTGGACAAGGTGGTGCACTTCTACGACGACAAGGTCCAGAGCACCTACTACCTGACGCGCCCGGAGCCGCACTTCACTCTGGTGGTGATCTTCGACGGCAGGAAGTCGGAGAAGGACATGCACATCGCCGCCTTCCTGCAGGAGATCTCCGGCTCGCTCAGGAACTCCAAACCCTTCAGCATCCTCAAACCTGGCTCTAAGGGCTGAGCTCCGACCGACCGACCGACCGACCGACGCTGGAGGCTGCAGCTCAGATCATTTCTGCTAAACGTCACATCTTCTTCTGCTTTGAATCTCATTTGCCAAAAAAATGCTCCAGACCAAAGACTCGAACTGATTTTTACCCAGTTGGGCTTAAATCCTTTATTTTTAATTATTTTAACGGGTTAACTTTTATTTGTGATTGGTTATATTTGCTCGATACAGTTTAAATAAAGTTTTGAGATGATTACACACCCAGTGGATTCAGTGATTGTTGATCAGATGAATCAGATGTTTTATTATCCATGCAGATGATGGAAACAAGAAACTACTAATAAATATTTAGGCTGAAGGTTTTGTTCCCACTTCCTCCTCCTGCACCAAAATCACCTCGACAACATGATGCTGCTGCCTCCGTGCTTCACAGTCGGGATGTTTTTCAGCTTCAGAAACTCCCAGGAGTTCTCCAAGCTGTCAACTTCTGACCAACTGGAGTCTGCATGTTCTCCCTGTGTCTGCGTGGGTTCTCTCCAGGTTCTCCAGCTTCCTCCCACCGTCCAAACACATGCTGGTTAGGTTCATTGGTGATTCTAAATTGGCCGTAGGTGTGAGTGTCTCTCTGTGTTAGCCCTGTGATAGACTGAAGACCTGTCCAGGGTGTACCCCCCCTCTAGACCAATGACAGCTGGGATAGGCTCTAGACCCGACCCTCCAGAGGACAAGTGGTTACAGAAAATGAATGAATGAATGAATGAGATACACTTTTCCCTCCAGTCACACTAGCGTCTGCCACTTGAAGAGCTAATGCTAACTGTCTGCTGATTGGTTAAGTCAACTTTCCGTCACCTTGACCCTGTAATCTAGTGATTCATCTCGTGTTGACTCGTGCTTTGACCCAAAAAGGAACCAGCTTCTCCAGGTTCCTACTCCGTTTCAGTCTCGGCCCTGACAGAACGTCGTTGCAAAAGTCTGTCATTTGAAAAAGAAGGCTTCAAATCGTTTAATGACTTGAATGCTAATTTATTCAGGTTTATTTATAATATAAATACAACACATTGATACAATCCGTTTGGCTATATGAGCTCGTCTTCAGGGAGGAAGCTCCGTCTTCAAATACAGCAACACCAACAGACAGAAAATAAAAACCTGGTTCCTTCATTATCAAACACATTCAAAGAAAAAAAAAAAAACTTCCTCTTTGAGTTAAAATGCACCAAACATGTTATGATGCTACATGCCAAGTACACGACCCTATACATCAAAGTGCAATGTCACAATGGGTTTTCATCTTTTTCTTATTTTTTTAAATTTAAACGCTAAGGATTCATAATTCAGGATTCTACCAAACAACTCTATGATTATTTCATTCGGAGTGCGGCTGCTGCTGCTGCTGCTGCTGCTGCTGCTGCTGCTCTTCGTTCAGGACATGCGTGAGTGGATTCACAACCGGGAAAATAAAAAATAAAAAAATAAAAAATAAAAGGTTTAAAAAATAAAAGGCACTTTCACATACACACACATCCATAACCCATCAGCTCAGCAGGTTTGATCACACTCACGGCCACATTCAGTGTGCTGTTCAAGTGTTTGTCGACTTATTTTATTTATTTTTATTTTTATTTTTTGTTGGGGGGTGTTCACACACACACACACACACCCAGACAGAAACACACACACTCACACACACACAGAGCCCCACCCTGTTTAGCTTATTGTGAATTTTAAGGTTAACCAGTGACTTCAGTGGAACTAGCAGGTAAACCGTCACACACACAGAAAGTGGCATGCTCTTCTTCTTCTTCTTTGCTTTTTTTTTTTGCACTTGCACCGTTCTCCCTCCCCCCCGTCCCTCCCCCCTCCCCCCAGTCCTTCCAAACTTCCAACTTTGCGTGTCGTGGCACTCAAGGCAGGCATGAATTATCTATCTCTGCTCTGGTGGTTCTGCACTTAACGAAGGGAGCAGAACAAGGGCAGGCAAGGCGGGACGCACTCACTCGTCTCAAACGAACAAGAAACAAATCGTACAACCAACCGAAAGCCCCCAGCTCCCCCCCACCCCCCAGTCCTCCCCCCCCCCCACCCTTCAACGGCTTCAAGGGCGTAGGTCCACGGGAAATAAAAAACAAAAAAAAGCAAACACACCACAAGAAGAAGGCTGTTAAAAAGTCGAGCGGGCCGCCGCCGCCGCCGCCGCTGCAGCAGCTCGCTGAACATTCAATAGATGGCTGAACAGTCGTTTCTTTTTTTTTTTTTTAAATACTGGAAACATTCATTAAATAGTTGGTTAAATAAGTTCTGTGTCACTGACGACCTCACGAGGCGTTTCGTGGTTTTGAGGTGTAAGTGAGCGTAGCAGCTGAACCGAGTGAAAAATAAAAAAATAGAAAGTCAACGCGAGGGACGTCGTCGTCCGTCGTCATCCGTCGCCGCCGGTCGTGTCCCGTCGTCGTGGGCAACACAGCCAACATTCACGTCACTGAAACTACGTCGTCTAACGTCTCCGTCCTGTTCTTCTTCAACCAGCAGCTCTTTTCGCTAACCTCTGATAAATGCTTCGATACACGGAGAAATGAAACTCCTACACACCAAGAGAGTACACACCAACCTGACGACACATAAATATCATGGCATATCATATCATAGGTCATATATTAGATTTTATTACTACATTAAAAGCCTTTTTGTCTCTCTCCTATCGTTTCTACCCTCATGTTGATTATGAACACTAAGCAGTACCCTGATCTCCTCGTCTGGCCCATTTTTGGCCCGGGTAGGCCTGATTCGGCCTCTATCGGCCTGGTTTGGCTCACATGGTGCAGGATTTGTCCAGCGGCGGGGGCAGAGGCGGGGTGCTGCTCTTGGGCGGGACCATAGGTTTGGGCCTGAGGGCCGGGGGCCGCAGCGGAGCCCCGATGCGGGCGGCCGCCACAGGCTTGAAGGAGCCCATGGTGTCGGGGGATGGGTTGGCAGGTCTCGGGGGTCCCGGCGGGGGTCCAGGGAGCGGACTGATGGGGCTCAAGGGACTGAGCGGGCTCGGGGTGCCCGGTGTGCCCGGCGTACCGGGGGTCCCGGGGGTGCCCGGTGTGCCCGGCGTGCTGGGGGTGCTGTGGGGGCTGGGGGACTCGGAGGAGCAGGTGGTGACGGGGCCGTTCTTCACCTGCTCCAGAGTGTCCAGCACCACGTCGGGGGCCGGCCGGCAGCCCTGGCGCTCCAGCTGCCTCAGCTCCCCCAGGGCCACAGTCACCGTCTCCTCGATGTCCTGCAGGAAGAAGATTTATTTTGAACCAGAAGATGTGAACGACATCTTTTATCTCTGTGTCCCGAGGGAACGGCGTCGTACCTGTGCCAGCGTGTCAGGGTCCAGCGCTCTGGACCGGTGGGAGTCACCGAAGCCGTGCTGCCCGCTGCTGGAGCGCCGGATGGGCGTGTCCTCGGGCCTCCTCAGCGAGTCGTGCCGGCTCACCGTCATGGTCACGGCGGCGGAGCGGCGCCGGCGCTCCGGGCTGTCGAGGGGAGGGGTCAGACCCTGGCCCCGCCCCAGCAGGAGCTCCCTGGGACTGAAGTGACCCGTCACCGGTGGAGAGCTTCGTTCCATCACGCCGCCGTTCCCGTGGTTGTCGTTGGAGCGGCAGAGCGGTCGGCGGAATAAACCGTCGGTCCTCTTCCTCCTGTGGCTGAACCAAGAACAGCAGAATATCAGAACCAAGAACATCAGAACCAAGAACATCAGAACATCAGAACATCAGAACCAAGAACATCAGAACCAAGAACATCAGAATATCAGAACCAAAAACATCAGAACCAAGAACATCAGAACCAAGAACATCAGAATATCAGAACCAAAAACATCAGAACCAAGAACATTAGAACATCAGAACCAAAAACATCAGAACCAAGAACATGAGAACATCCGAACGAAGAACATCAGAACCAAGAACTTCCGAACCAAGAACATCAGAACCAAGAACATCAGAACATCAGAAGCAAAAACATCAGAACCAAGAACATCAGAACATCCGAACCAAGAACATCAGAACACCAGAACCAAGAACATCAGCTCAGACACCGTCACTAGAATCAGAATCATCACTGGAACATGTCTGGGTTTCTGGAACATCTGAAGACGTCACGAAACTGTGACAAGGTTCTCAGTCGTCCAGGTTCATGGTTTTTAAAAAAAAAAAACAACACAAAGCTAAAACTGGACTTGTAGAGCTTCATGAAGACGTTTCATCCAAGTCTTCAGGTCTGAAGGACCGGTGGGGGGTTGGGGTTTAATCAGGAACATCTGTGGGTGTTGTCCACCAGACAACGAGCAGATACTCACCTGTGACTGGAGGAATCTGTTGGATGAGGAACATTACGTCTTCAAGAAACTCTCCAAGTCCAGTTCTCTTTGTTTTCTGAATGAACCATGAACCTGGTCGACTGAGACCCTTCTCTGATTGGTTCTTCTTGTTCGTATTAGTTTTATATTCCTTATAACCTTCTCTCTCTGCTCTTGGGTTAGATTTAGGACTTGTGACGCTGACAGCCAGTCACATGAGAGCCAGCTGTGATAGCAGCGTGATGAATTTCACGAGTATTTTTAGAGGTGAGAGAACTGGAGAACGAGTCTTTTTTCTCCTGGTCTCTCTGTGACGGAGGACAGAGGGCGTCTTACGTGACGGACCTGTTGTAGGTCTCTGGAGGCCGGATGTCGGTGGGGGAGCTCAGCTCGCTCCTGGACCTCTTATCGTCGGTGCTGCTGCTCCCCCCGTCGCTGTCGGCCGCTTTCTGGCTGAGCGTGTCGGACATGGCGTCGGCCCTGGGGACACAAAACCACAGACTATCAGTCAGGATGGACGGGGCGCTCTGGGACGGGACAGAGCACCGGTCATCAATTAACGGATCAATATCTGTGGGTTAGTGACTCTCTGAGCCCAGTGAGTCTGTTCATCAACCAGGTTTAACCACGACTCCATCACTGCTGCTCCTCAGTGACTCTAACGAGCCAATCACGTTAACGAGCTGCTTCTTAATGTTAAAACTAAATAAAATAAAATAAAAGAATATTTAAAAAGCTTTAAAACCCTAACCCATG